>NC_139163.1:19287191-20617064 GCF_964270905.1 Leucopleurus acutus | reverse complement strand
AAATATCTAAATGATAAATCCAAGTATAAGTTGTAAGACTATTAAGCTTTCTTCCTTCAAAATGGCAAGTAACTGACTTTTGTTTTATCTCTAAAACTGACAGGCTAAAGTGAGATTACACAATAATATGCAGGCTGTTATCTTCAATTATGTATGATGTCAGGGTACTCTGGTCCTATAAATTTTGCAAGACATGCTCTGTTGACTCAAAAAAAAAAAACCTCTCTTTTTTTGGGAACAAATACAAAAAAAATGACAAAGTTTCCTCCAATTACAATGTTTTGATTGGAGGTAGAAAGAAAGGTGGATGTTCATATAGAACCATGGATTTGATGAGAAACTCTAATTTAATTCTGTAGTATTACAAATGAGGATGCTATTTCAGATAGAGCTCCCATAACTAGCTAACAATAGAGTTGAGATAGCATAATAACTTCTAAGCCACTGCTCTTTTTACAAAATAGAAGAGGGACATTTGGACACGGACACAGACACACAGGGGAGAAGACTGTGTGAGGACAAAGGGAGAGAATGGAACAATGCACCTTCAAGACAAGGAACGCCGAGGATTGCTGTCAACCATGAGAAGCTAGGAAGAGGCAAGAGGGGATTCTTCCCTAGAGCCTTCAAAGGTAACATAGCTTTTCTGACACCTTGATTTTAGACATCTAGCTTCCAGAACTATAAGAAAATTAATTTCAGTTGTTTTAAGCCACCCGATTTGTGATACTTTGTTATGCAGCCCTAGGAAACTAATACACACATTTTCTGATAACCCACCAAAGGGATACAAATGTGAAGTTTACCAAGAATAAGATATAGATAAGGAATTTTAGAGCTTTAATACAACTTTCTCACTTGTAAATGAGGAAATTCAGGACTACTGACATAATAATTACTTTCCCCAAACTGATTATTGGGAAGCAGGGACCAGAATCCAGGTATCTTACTTCCTCCCATCCTAACTTCTTTTTCCTATATTGTCCAAATGTACATAGGAAACATGTTCTGCTCTGTAGAGCTACACTGGAAAAAGAGACTACTTCTATTCCTGATTTTGCCTTATTGTATTTGTTCATCAGGTTTTGTGGCTTTCTTGAAAATAACGTATCAAATTTTACTGTCCACTATTTGATTACCAATCAAGACTAATCCTTGAAATGACTGTGTTGGTATTGCAAAAGGACTGACTGTATTTCAATACTCATTATTTTCACTTTTCCAGACTCTCCCATAAAAACAGATTCTGAGATTTAAAAAAAATATATCATTGTCTTTTCAATGTAATCCCTATCAAATTACCAATGGCATATTTTACGGAACTAGAACAAATCATCTTAAAATTTGTATGGAAACACAAAAGACCCTGAATAGCCAAAGCAGTCTTGAGGGAAAAAAATGGAGCTGGAGGAATCAGACTCCCTGTCTTAAGACTATAGTACAAAGCTACAGTAATCAAGACAATACGGTACTGGCACAAAAACAGAAACATAGATCAATGGAACAAGATAGAAAGCCCGGAGATAAACCCACGCACCTATGGTCAACTAATCTATGACAAAGGAGGCAAGGATATACAATGGAGAAAAGACAGTCTCTTCAATAAGTGGTGCTGGGAAAACTGGACAGCTACATGTAAAAGAATGAAATTAGAACATTCCCTAACACCATACACAAAAACAAACTCAAAATGGATGAAAGACCTAAATGTAAGACCAGACACTATAAAACTCTTAGAGGAAAACACAGGAAGAACACTCTTTGACATAAATCACAGCAAGATCTTTTTTGATCCACCTCCTAGAGTAATGGAAATAAAAACAAAAATAAACAAATGGGACCTAATGAAACTTCAAAGCTTTTGCACAGCAAAGGAAACCATAAACAAGAGAAAAAGACAATCCTCAGAATGGGAGAAAATATTCTCAAACGAATCAATGGACAAAGGATTAATTTCCAAAATATATAAACAGCTCATGCAGCTCAATATTAAAGAAACAAACAACCCAATCCAAAAATGGGCAGAAGACCTAAATAGACATTTCTCCAAAGAAGACATACAGATGGCCAAGAAGCACATGAAAAGCTGCTCAACATCACTAATTATTAGAGAAATGCAAATCAAAACTAGGAGGTGTCACCTCACACCAGTTAGAATGGGCATCATCAGAAAATCTACAAACAACAAATGCTGGAGAGGGTGTGGAGAAAAGGGAACCCTCTTGCAATGTTGGTGGGAATGTAAATTGATACAGCCACTATGGAGAACAGTATGGAACTTCCTTTAAAAACTACAAATAGAATTACCATATGATCCAGCAATCCCACTACTGGGCATATGCCCAGAGAAAACCATAATTCAAAAAGACACATGCACCCCAATGTTCACTGCAGCACTATTTACAATAGCCAGGTCATGAAAGACAGATGACTGGATAAAGAAGATGTGGTACATATATACAATGGAATATTACTCAGCCATAAAAAGGAACAAAATTGAGTCATTTGTTGAGATGTGGATGGATCTAGAGACTGTCATACAGATTGCAGTAAGTCAGAAAGCGAAAAATGAAAATCGTATATTAACACATGTATGGGGAACCTAGAAAAATGGTACAGATGAACTGGTTTGCAGGGCAGAAGTTGAGACACAGAAGTAGAGAACAAACGTATGGACACCAAGTGGGGAAAGCCACGGGGGGGTGGGGATGGTGGTGTGCTGAATTGGGTGATTGGGATTGACATGTATACACTGATATGTATAAAATTGATGACTAATAAGAACCTGCAGTATAAACAAACAAACAAACAAAAAAACAACGAATACTAAAATATATATATATCAATATCATTGTCTGGACAATTGGGGCTTTACAAATTTAAAAGCTCCTTTAGGAGTAAACAAAAAACTTTTATTTTTTAAGCAGCTTTTTAACACACAGCAACTGGAAAATGCAGATAACATACAAGCTAAGGAGGAAACTGTATCTTCCCAGAACTCTGCTTCATTACTCTATCTTGTAAGATCTAGTACCATGTGAAAGATGCTTGATGCTATAATGGCCTATTTATTTGACCCCTTGCCAAAATGCATAGAATATTAAAAAATTCACATACTACCAGAAATGTGAAAATGTATTTGGTCACTGTACTCACAGATTTGAGGTTTAAAAAAGGAACTTTCCCTATATCTTTGTGCTTTTGGCAGGGCCGGGGTGGGAGGGTAGTGGAGGGTGGACCAGGTTAGTGACTCAGCTCTGTGTTAAAAAATGATTGAGGGTTTCTTGTATAAAATATTCTATAAAATCTGCATTTCTAAAAATCTATATATTAAAAGGTGAACTTTGAGAGAATATGTTTGAATTTACAGTCACATAGTTTTTGAGTTGATCATCTTGAGGCATCTTAATGTAATCTAAGACATTAAAATAGTTTTCAGTTATCTCTCAGAGATTTTCCAAAAGCTCTGATGGCCCACGGAACTTCGACTTTGTCCTCAAAATTTACACAGCTCCCACCTCTTTTAGCCCTCCTTCTCTTCTCTGTGCCATTCCTACTGCTTCTCAAGTTGACAAGTTGAGAAATGAAGGCTTTAGCAAACAGACTCAGTTTTCCCTTGAATGAAAACATTAATCAAGGTGAAGAAAAAACAGGGGCAGGAGATGAAGGTGAGAGAGTGTATTTTAAGGCCTGATGCCTGATTTTCATTAGACATGCTGCTGGCTTTCTTTTTGGTTCGTGTTGATTTCTTACATTTCTAGGACATGCTGTTGGATATTTTAGTCCATTGAATATCTTTTGAACATTGAAATATGTCTTTTATTTTCTTACAGTCAAAACAGAATTCTATTTTACACATCATCTAAGCCAAGTGAATCATTTTCACATTAAGTAATAAGGTTTCCTTTCTGGTGATTAATTCTATGTTTATTTCTTTCAACAAATCACATCAGCACACATGACCTCATGTAATGGCTATGCCTGAGGCTTAGAAGGTCCACATGCTTACGTATAGCAAATAATATTGTTGTATTACTCTGGTAACTAGCTCCTAGGGACCACTGTGTTCGTGGACCTGCAGGGGCCTCTTTGCTGTCTTTTAGGGGATGGTCTGGGTGCAGATGATGGTGTTTAAAACTCCAAAACTATGACATTTCCTGCCAGCAAACACCATCATGTTATAAATGTAGTACAAATTGATTCAAATAACAGAATTAGAAGGCTGCCTGGGACCTCTAAAGGCCATCTGATCCTGACACTCCTAAGCAGAGTTATATCTGCTCCTAAGCAGAGTTATATCTGCTTCAGACAAATGGGTCCCCAGTCTGATTTAAAAACTGTTCAGAACAGTTTGTTTGTTTGTTTGTTTTAATTGGGAATTGTCCTGCTTCCTTCTTAGTTGTCTCTCTGGAGTCAGTTTTCAACAAAACGGCCAGAATGACTGTTTTAAAACAAATCAGTTCATGTTATTTCCCTAACTCAAAAGTCATAGCCTTCTTATCACTCGACATCCAAATTTACTGTGTCTAAAAAGATGTGATCTGGCCCATCCCTAAGACCACATCTCCTAAGATTCATGCATCTCTCACATCACTCGCCTCCCACTGGATTTCCAGCCGGTTTTCAAACACGCCAAGTGCAATGCCGTTGCCAAGAAAACTCTTCCCCAGATTTTCGTAGGCTGACCTGCTCACTTTTTCAGGTCTTTCTACGCTCAGATGCCATCGCCATACAGAGACGTTTTCTGTCCAAAACAGCCACCTCCCCTCCATGATTGCTCTTCATCCACTAACCCTCATTCATTGCACTTATCAGTACACACAACAATACCCTTTGGGCTTCCCTGGTGGCGCAGTGGTTGAGGGTCCGCCTGCCGATGCAGGGGAAGCGGGTTTGTGCCCCGGTCTGGGAGGATCCCGCATGCCGCGGAGCGGCTGGGCCCATGAGCCATAGCCTCTAGGCCTGCGCGTCCGGAGCCTGTGCTCCGCGGCGGGGGAGGCCACAGCGGTGAGAGGCCCGCGTACCGCAAAAAAAAAAAAACCAAAACAATACCCTTTAAAACCAGGGGACAGCAAATTTTTCTGTAAGGGACCAGAAAGTAAATAAACTAGGTTTCACATGTCATATGGTCTCTGTCACAACTACTCAACTTAGCTGTTATCAGTGTGCCTGTTTGGTGAAACCTATGAATGTAATCAAGGACAACCATGCATGTCAATTACTAAACATTTAAAATATATTTCTAAACAGAATGGGCTGACTCTGTCGCAGTAACTGCTGATCTCCATAGACGAGCAACCCACAAAGACATAGCACTGACTTTTTTTTCCCCATCATCAGGGGTGAAAAATATATAACTTATTTCTGAACCAAAACCACAATTTCCACAGTTAAAAATGTTTCACTGCTAGTATAGCTCTGGTAGAAATTATGTAGTTTCATTTCCTTAAAAAAAAAAAAGTTAAAATTTTTCCTAAGTCACTAAAAAAAACAAACAAAAAAAACCCTAACGCATTTGTCTCTACTTTTCCTTGTACTTTTCCTGTTTGTAATTTGTGTCATGTACCCTTATGATCACTATGTATTTTGTAAATAATAAAATAGTATTTGTTAAAAAAAAAAAAAAGGGAATTCCCTGGCAGTCCAGTGGTTAGGACTCCATGCTTTCACTGCTGAGGGGCCTGGGTGCGATCCTTGGTCAGGGAACTAAGATGCCACAAGCGGCCAAAAAAAAAGAATAGATGGATACAAAGTTATGGAAATGCCAAACTTGTTTATTTAATGGTTTTCTTATATTTTGGGTGTAATAGTCCTTTTTTGGCTTTTGTTTTGTTTTTAAGGCAGGTCTGTTATTTTTAATACTGTAAAACTGAGATAAACAAACTTTATATTGAAGTTATTTTTTAATATGACCACTTTGAATCCTTACATGAAAATGTTCTGGGAGTTGTTATAAACACATCCCAAAGAAGCAATATTTAATAAAACTAGGTTAGGACTTCCCTGGTGGCGCAGTGCTTGGGAATCTGCCCGCCAATGCAGGGGACACAGGTTTGAGCCCTGGTCTGGGAAGATCCCACATGCTGCAGAGCAACTAAGCCCATCTGCCACAACTACTGAGCCTGCCTGCCACAACTGCTGAGCCTGCATGCCACAACTACTGAAGCCTGGGAACCTAGAGCCTGTGCTCCACAACAAGAGAAGCCACCTCAATGAGAAGCCCGCGCACCACAACTAAGAGTAGCCCCCGCTCGCTGCAACTAGAGAAAGCCCACGCACAGCAACGAAGACCCAACATAGCCAAAAAAAACCCAAAAACCTAGGTGAAAAAAAAGCAGCTTCAGACAATACGTAAACAAATGAATGTGACTATGTTCCAATAAACTTTTACAACAGATAAGTCCCACTCTTATCTGTGGGAAATACTTCCAAGACCCCACAGTGGATGCCTGAAACCACAATAGTACCGAACCCTTTATATACTATGTTTTTTCCTATATATACATACCCGTAATGAAGTTTACTTCATAAATTAGGCACAGTAAGAGATTAACAAAAATAACTAATAATAAAATAGAACTATAACAGTATACTGTAATCAAAGTTAGGTGAATATGGCCTCTTTCTCTCTCCCTCAGAATATCTTTTATACAAATTTAACGCTTTTTTCCATCTTAACTAAAGCACTTATCACGCACTGTGGCCATAATTTTTGGAGTCTGAAGTGCAACAGCAAAACCGCATGAATTTCTTTTTCCATCTTCACTATTTAAGGGACAGAAGATTCTTTCTTACCATAGCTCTTAGCAACCTCAGCATACGACGTTTTTCCTTATTAAGTCGAGAACTTTCTTTTCACTTACAAGAAGCACTTCACAACTTCTCTTTGGCATATCTGAAATGCCAGCGTCACTACTCTTGAGCTTTGGTGTCATTATTAAGTAAAACAAGAGTCACATAAACACAAGTGCTGTAATACCACAACAGTTGATCTCATAACTGAGGCGGCTACTAAGCGACTAAAGGTTGGGCCGCTGGGTGGGACGGAGCTGGACCTCGAGAGATTTCATCACGATACTTCGAATGAAGCACAGTTTAAAATTTAAGCGTTGTTTACTTCTGGAATTTTCCATTTAATATTTTCAGACCACAGTTTACCACAGGTAACTGAAACTGGGGTTTAGGTACTGCATTTTCTGTTGCTGATACACCCCTCTCCATTTAAAAAAAATCCAAATTAATGAACCAAGTGTAAATTAGCAAACTTCAAATGTAATTAGTATTTGAACCAATCCCGGCATTCTTTCCACTTCTAATGGAAACATACATCTTGTATGCTCTTTTTGAGTTAAAAATCCTTTGAGGGATAAAACCCGAACTAGCTATTTGTTCTCCAGTATTTTGGGGATTCATAGCAGATCTGACATCAAAAGACTACAGCTAGTTGTGATTTCACAGAAAGAAGACTTACATCACCTTGTGAGTACTACTAACCAACTGCTGGAACATCCCTTGGTGTCTCTGTTTTTCCTAAACCTGCTTAGTATAAGAAAGCATGTCCTTCCCTTCACAATTCATCTTTGATGAGGACGATTATGATAAACACAATCACCTAGTAGACGTTTTTTCTGAACCATCAGCTTTTTGAATTTACTCTAAGAATATCCTTCCCAGAAGGAAGATGAAATGTCCATAAATATAGTTTAGTGTTCCTCAAAGTGTATTCCACTGAACATTGGATTTGTGAGATAACAGGATTTAGGGTGGAAAAACTCTTTGGTCACATAAATTTGGGAAATACTAGTTTCTTTACTGCAGGGTTTTCAGAATATTGTGGATTAAAATTTCAATGGATACTTTTATCCATTATGAATTTTCAAGACGGAACTAGAGCATGTACAGGTTTCTCATTCTTTTTTGATCATAGAAACTTATGGTATATCTTTCAGAAATAGGGTATCACAGAATCTACCTTAAGAAAAACAATTAAATCTTGTGCCCATTAAAAGTTATTTAATAACCTCTGGAAATGCTACTGATACAAACTGCTTTGATTAGTATTATTATTTGAAAACATGTTAATAAATATAAATAGATATGTGAAGTGGTTTGCCCATAAGAATCTCAAATATCCTATCTTAGCTCTTGTTGAATAGCTACATATATCACATATATCAATGTAATGCCCAGACATAGTGATACTGCTTTTACATGTTTAAAATTTCAATAAAAACATTAAAGGATGTTAAAGGAACCCTGATCATTTTTTTCTGAGATGATGCATTTAGTTCTATTTCCATGTAATACAGAAATATTTCAAAGTAGGTCGTCGTAGTGATTCCTCAAAAATTAAAGCTCAGTAAGAGAGTAATGTTCATGGAACTTTAGGTGAAAAAGTAAACCAAAGGAACAATGCTGACTAGTAGAAGGAAGTAAGTCAGTTTTAAAAGGCAGAAAGAGCCAAAAACTACTTCTCTTCAGCAGTAATTTCCTTTTCACTTTCCTACCTAGCATTTTGTGTTGAACTGCTTTTACTTCCTACTTACTATCTACATATATGCTTAGAAATATTTTGCAAGAACACTGCCTTATTCAACTTCCTCACAAAGTGAATTCTAATTATGATAAGTGATATTAACTGTCAAACAGTTCAAATTTGAAATATATCCTGGGATAATTCCACCAAACTACCATTATGGAGAATTTCATTCATCTTCAATATATTTAAAACTCCCAGATGGACAAATGTGTCTGATTTGAGAGCCAGAAGAAACATGGTATTCTCTATATATTTCCTTCATCCCCATTTTGTTTTATTACCCAATTTGAGTTGAAACCAAAGGAGAACATGAGGGAAATATTAGGAGCACAGAGATCAGCTTTGCTTTCCTCTTAACATTTATTATCCACAGTCCTTTTAGTATTAAAAAAATAAACTAGAGAAATAATATATAAAAATGTTGTAATTCCAATGTCTTGAATTTGTCTATTAGACACATTGGTCCCCATGATCTGTTAAATTATGCTGACCTAATATGAAATCACCCCTCATGGCCATTGGAAGCTTCAAGGGCAGCTGAAGTTCTAGACTACTTAGTATTTTATCAAAGTGTTCCATCGAATGTTAATTTCAAAAAAATATATATATATATAAAAGGTCTTTCATGAAAAAAAGGATTCTGGGGGCTATTTAATTAGGGAACCACTATGTTAAATACAGGCAAACAGATCTCAGAGAAGCTGTAATATTTCTCACAGCCTTTGTGTGATCATGAGCTTTATGAAGTTCCAAAAGGCAGCTGTAGTATCACAATTCTATAACACGTCTTCGCTAAGGAGTACCTCTGCTTCTTAATGTCAAATGTTTGGAACTTTTATCTATCCCTTTTACCCAGGATTTACTGTTCTCATTTAAGGTCAAAGTTTAGTCCGCAGTATACTATAGTTATCCAGAATCTGCAAAGCATTATTATCAGTCATATCCCTGATGTAAATACATCAATATATTGTTTAAACTCTAGAGTAAATACAAAATGCACAAATTCTTCTTACAGAACAAAGCAAAAATAGTTCAGAATCATAAGCTCAGAGGATAGGTTTAGAATTCCCAGTCTTAAGATCGTTTCAAATGAGTGACAGAAGATTTCAATGATTGATGTGTTAAGTTTAGGTGCATTCTAATGAATGAAGAAAATTACTATGTTAAAAACTTTAATGGATTATTCTTAAGACCAAAATAATATTGAGTTTTTGATTAATACAAGCTCCAATATTTCTCTTCTCATACATTTGTTATGATCCAGTTATTTTTTAGTATAAAATATTATTCCACTGTATTGATTTGTAAAATTACAAGAATACAAGCAAATATCATTCAGTGTTAGAAGAGATTCAGGGTGATTATCTACAGTAATCTATCTCTAATTACACTTCTTATTAGTCTGTACAGTTCAATTTTCTTCTTCTCCAACTGGAGGCTGTATAAGATCTAGTCCCACTTTCTTCATTAATATGTCATTTATAAACCAATAGTTGTAACACTCACACATAGTTCTAGCCTTTTTCCTTATTTCTCCCCAAAAGTATGCTCCATGATATCTGACTAATAAAATGCAGGAATCTGCACGTTTACTCATTGTTGAGACTTTTGTTCCTTTAGGTCTTATTGTTGCCTTTTAAATGTATGGCTGTTTTTCTCTACTTAATTTTAAACAGTTATGGCTGGTTTTCTCTATTTATTTTTTTACATATGTATATAAATATGTAAATATATATACATATATATATATTCTTTTTTTACATTCTCTTCCATTATAGGTTATTACAAAATACTGAGTATAGTTCCCTATGCTATATAGTAGGTCCTTGTTGGTTATCTATTTTATATACAGCAGTGTGTATCCGTTAATCCCAAACTTCTAATTTATCCTTACCCCTCAACCTTTCCTCTTTGGGAACCATAAGTTTGTGTTCTATGTCTGTGAGTCTATTTCTGTTTTATACATAAATTCATATGTATCATTCTTTTAGATTCAACACAGAGAGATTATATGATATTTGTCTTTGTCTGGCTTACTTCATGTTTTTCTCTACTTTTTAAGATTATATTTTTGGCTGCTTTTTTAAATGATGACTTGCTTAAAAGTGGATACCATTGCAATTATTTTTACTTGTATTTGTAGCAGTTCTTGAAATTGTCTTTCACCTGCTTTAGAAAATTCTTGGCCATTTTCTCTTCAACTTTTGTTTCTGTCCTTTTTTCTCAAACTACTCACCTTCTGGAAATCAAATTACATGTATGTTGATATTTTCTCTGTGCTGATATCACATTAAAAATGTTCATTGTTTAATCTGTGTATAAGTCTGGCTACTTCTGATTTTCCAGGTCACTAAGTTTTTCTTCTGTTGGTTAAACCTTCTGTATAACTCATATAGTGAAACCTTAATTTTAGTCATTGTAGTTTTTTTTTTTTTTTTTTTTTTTTGCAGTATGCGGTCCTCTCACTGCTGTGGCCTCTCCCGTTGTGGAGCACAGGCTCAGGACACGCAGGCTCAGCAGCCATGGCTCACGGGCCCAGCCGCTCCGTGGCATGTGGGATCTTCCCGGACCGGGGCATGAACCCGTGTCCCCTGCATCAGCAGGCGGACTCTCAACCACTGTGCCACCAGGGAAGCCCATCATTGTAGTTTTTATATCTAGAATTTTCATTTGATTGTTTTTAACAGATGCCTCTGGTAAATTTTATGGCTACATCTGTTAAAATTCTCTATTTTACTGTTTGTTTTCTTGAATGTTATAGTTTTTAAAAGTCCATAACTGATAACCCTAGTAACTAGATCACTTGTGGGTCTACTTCTAGTATCTGTTTTTCTTTGCTCCTGTTCCTTGGTATGCCTGGATATTTTTGATCATCTATTACGAATTTTGCATGAAATATTGTAGAGACTCTGGATAATATGTTTTCCCTTCAGAGAGAGTTCAGCCTATTTCCTGGTAAGCAGCTATAGTGGGGGCCAATCACAACTCAATTGGGAACTGAATTACCTTTTGGCTGGGTTGAAGTCTTGATAAGATTTTCTCTCTTTGTTCACTCCCATTCCAGGTGTCTTGCCCTCAGGGGTCCTGACTGAGGACCTGAGAGGTTTAATAATTTCTTCTTAGTTAGACCTAAACTTCAGTTTTTCTCTCAGCTCCATGTGACTGCTAAAAGCTCTTCTTGGTTTCTCACTCTTTGGTCCTGTGCGGCCTTAGAATTCATTAATGCCTTAAACGCAAAACCTCTGAATATCAGACCTGTTTCCCTGGTCCTCTTTCTCCATGGGTCATATCCCCTCATGTCTTGGATGTGATGATAGCTCTCAATGCCAATATTTTTCTTTCTCTAACTATGCGACTGCTGAAAGTTATGTTGCCTTCTTACCTCTTAGCAGTGGCTCTCTGCCTTTGTCTCTTTTCCCTTGCCAAATGCTTGAGAGGATGAGGAAATATTCTGAGAAGAACAGCACCTCACAGTATGTGGAGTTATCTCTCTACATACTGTGGAGTTCCCTTCTTTCTGATATCTTGGACACTAATTCCTATTTGCCTCAATAGCTCTCTGATGCCTTCACATACAGAGTTTAAAAAAATTATTTTTTAGCCTTACTATTATTTTTGGTGGGAGCATTGGTTTGCTATGAGCTATTCCATTATAGCGAGAAGTTAAAATCCCTATTTGATTTTGAATTGACAGATTCTCAGAGACTATGAAAATTTGAGAAAGCAAACTCTCTGTCATAGTTCTGGAAAAAGTTGGAATGAACCTCTTGACCAGTATATTCAAAGATGTATCAATCTGACGTTTTGAAAAAACATATACAAACTGAATCATAAAGTGTGGTAAAAGTGACTTAAAACATAAATAAATATATTCTTTTGGGGAAAAATTTACTAAGAAATTATGGATGTAAGGAGGACAAAAGCAAGATATGAAAAATATATGGAAATACAATTAGATAAAATTATTTGCTTGATGTTTTCCAAGATAATATTCATGTAATTGATGATTTTTCAATACCTTTATTTTGGATTGGATTTTATGGGGTGTCAGTTGGATCAATATCAGCAAAGTGGGGGAAAAAGGCAGAAGCTACGGTATTTAAACTAAGTGGAAGTCAAAGCCTGTCTCCAAGATGGTCATGTGACAAGGGACTCAATTGACTTAAAAAAGCACTGGGATCTGACAAATGAAAATGCAGTACAAAACATCTTACTTGTGTGCAACATAGAGCAACCGTGGAAAGGAAATTCCATTTAAGGGTATTATTTGTGTAGGTAATTACAAAATTTTCAAATGTAAAACACTCCCTGCATTAAAGAAGTCACTCAGTTCACAAATTCCACCAAAAAGGGAAAAGGCCAGGACATTCATGTTTAAGGTCATGTATTCTCCAAACTTCATATTTAAAAGATAGAAGAAGGAAGGCAGAAAGGCAGGAAGGAAGGGAGGGAGAAAAGCAGGGAGGGAGGGAGGAAGAGAGGAGTAAAGAAGAGAAGAGGAAGGAAAGTGGGAGAGATTGAAGAAAGAAAGAAGGGAGGAAGGGGAGAAAGAGAGAGAGAGCGAGTTGGCTAACAGCTTCATAGTTTGATCTTAGTGCATGCTATTGGTGTCTTTCCACTTTTGTCCAAAAGTCAGTAGGCAGTTAGCCACAGATCACTATACTCATTATGTCTTTAACCAGGAACAGAAAGCAGAATCATTTTGGAGAGGAGAGAGGCAGGAGGGTAAATGAGTGATCTGAAGAAAGAAGGAGGAAGTTCTAGGCACTAACAAACGAAAGCCTGTACTTCAGAGACAAGCACAAATACACAGCCTAGATCTTCACAGAGCCTGTAAACCAGGGAATGGAACAACAGCTGCAGGGCTTCTAGTATGACTTTCCACCCTAAGCCAAAAGATATAAATATAGGCACAGAGTAAGGAACCACCAATTATTAAAGATATCACCTAGAACAACCCAAAGAAACGGAACATCTGGTTAATTCCACAAAAGCCACAGTAATGAGTAGGGACGGAATTAGTATCTATGACACGCCAGTGACTACAGACTTACTAACATTACTGTAGGAAGGCCTCTTTTTTTTTTTGAATGATATCATCCTACCCTGAGGTGCAACAGCTATAAAAGAAAGGAAAAAAAAAGCAAGAATAACCCAGACATCTCTCTTTTTCTAGGTTAAAAACCTGAGGAATCTGCATACTCAGCACCTAAGAGTTTTCCAAGGAGCCAAACCGAATTCAGCATATCTACATGCAACTGAGAGATACAAAGAAATACATTTCAAACCCTTGTACCCATATTCAGTATACTTCATCTCTAAGGAAGACTTAGAGAATCCTAAGAAAAGAGTTAGGAGACGGTGTAAGTCATTACTGAATCATAGCGTTGTCAACTGAAATAGTGATCAGCCCATTGGTAAAATGGCTTATATCCATGTTCACGACCTGAAAAGATTTAGTAGTATGTCAATTACAAAGCAGACTATCACAAAAGACTTTTAATTTGTTTTCTAGAAATTAAACAAACAACCCCCCCATGGCTAATTAGCCCTGAATTAGCTTTATAACACTCAGTGAAAGAATTGTAAAATTCCCTCCAAAAAGAATAAAAAATGACGAGAAATGTTCCACAACTGAGAAAAAAGAAACATGACAAATGAGGATAGAAATTAACAATATCAATGAAACTTCTACCTTGCTCATCTTATTGTCGTGAAGCTACTCAAGCAACAATCTTCAGGGATATAAAATATATGATATAACATATTTCAGCAACACTATAACAGAATTTAATTTCATGCATAATATAGTACTTCTGGGCATTTTAAAATAAGCTTATTTGTTTCCTTACTCTATTACTTTCAAATTGCAAGGAATGAAAAAATAACATTCATTTTTTGTTTACATTTCTTTTGTTCCACAAACCCTTCCCAATGGGAAAAATTGTTATTGGAAACCATGGCCTGGGCTTGTTCATTTAGTCATGACCAAGTTTTAAATCATCATATACTTGAGGCAGAAACTTCTGGCTCTATGTAAATTAAAACTAAACAAAAACCAGAAAAGAGAAAAAAAACAACAACTAGGTCTCAGTTCTAATGTCTCTTGTGATTTTAAAAAAGTTCCCCAAACTTTTATTGTGTTCAGGGCTCCAGCCTCCACTGCACTGAGTAACATGTATTCTATGAGTCTCAATTTATTAGCAACCTATTTTCCAAATGTTCATTTTTAGAATCAGAATGCAACTCATTTTCCCTAGAAATAAAAAATGTCCCTGGAAGTTGACTCATCTCCAACACTGAGATTAAAATATATGCTGTTTTTTACTAAATATTTTTTTATGCATTCATGTAATTCTTATATTTTCTTATTAAGTATACAATTTATGCTACTAACTCTTTTTGTGACATTGAGTAATATCAACTTGGCATATGTTAGATTTGGTTCAGGTGAATGTGTGTTTGTGAAGAATTGATCTGCCATACATTTTCAAATATTTTTTCTTTATTGACCAGATTCACTCAACTAGTAAGTAGTGGAGATGGGATTTTTGTCCATGTAATCTAACTCCAGAGCCTTTGCTCTTTACTGCTTCTCAGTACTGTATTAGAAAAGAAAAAAGTTGCTTGCTAGATACTATCTCTATTCTAGGTGATAAATATTACAATAAATCTTCTTTTTAGAGTTAGTCAATTTTGGTTTATGCAGAGGATAGGCTAAGATTTAAGGTACAAGTCATATAAGAAAACGTTTTTCTAATATTTGCTGCCATTCTGGAGTGGAAGATGTGGTTACAGTTCCTTGTCTTTTATTTTTATTTTTTGAATTTTATTGTTGTTGTTTTTTTCAGTTAGACCAATCAAATTGGTTTTCCTGATCCTTTGAGAATACTTTTGAATATTTTTGAATGGTATATGAGTAAATCCTCCTAAACTGTGTCCCTAGTATAGTGACATATGTGAAAGATTCAAGGTCCAGGATATTGGCAGTATGGATAACGAAATGTTAATATATTTTTTACTCTGAAGAGCCCAATTTTTGAAATAAAACTCAACTTGGAAACTACCTCCAGTCAACTTGGTCAACATCAGCGATTATGGCTGGGCAGGCCTCTTACCAGGTGACTCACCCCCATTCGCAATTGCTCCATCTATGGTATATCACTGTGGGTATCCACTGACACTTACACGGAAAAAAGCTCGGTAATGAATCATGAAGTCCTGGAATAGAAGCGTATTTTCAAGCAATGTTCATGGGATTTCCCAGGGTTGAAAGAATAGTTTCTCTCCTGTATCTCCTAAAATTTCTTTTAGGAGTAGTGTCCACATTATCCTTAACATGAATCCCACCCCTCTCTTTTCTCCACAGTGTTCAGCGTTTAATTTTTCATTTTGATTTCAGAAATAATACACCACCTTGGTTTAGAAAATTTTTGGGTGTAGGTGATGCAGTTTCTAATATACTGCCACAAATACACAGTAGCCGATTTGGCAACAGGGAAACACCATTGTTTTTGATCATTTTCTGGGACTTAAAGGGGTTTTGGGGCATTTGTGCTTTTCTACTAAGATCCCTTTAGCCATTCTGTTTTGAGACCAAGATGAACTCAGGCAACTCAGGCCAGTTTGCTGGCACTTCATGGATTACTGAAAAAACCAATTTAAGGAACATCTTGTACCTTATAAGCCACAATCATTCCAGAGGTTAACCTTACGAAGCAATTAAGAAAAATCATCCCAGGATTGTGAAATGACCTAGAATCAGAGATCACTGGGCTTAACAAAGACTCTTTTTATGTAGAAAGCTAAGTATACAGTTGGACTTGAGTAATAATAGTCTTTGGCGAGGTGGAGATTGGCAGATAGCTCAGCTCCGATGGAGTTGATATAATAGAGAGGAACAGAGGTAATCTTTAGCCTTTGCAAGAGAAAGAACAAGGGAAGGTCATTTTGGAATTCATGAGACAACATTTCCAGTGTCAAATGAGAGATAACTGTCTCTTTCACAGAGAAGAATATATTGGTGTTTGTTTTAATTAACTCAAGAAGTAAAATTTTCAGGACTTCCCTGGTGGCACAGTGGTTAAGAATCCGCCTGCCAACGCAGGGGACACGGGTTTGATCCCTGGTCTGTGAAGATCCCACATGGCGCAGAGCAACTAAGCTTGTGCACCTCAACTACTGAGCCTGCGCTCTACAGCCTGCGAGCCACAACTACTGAGCCCGCGTGCTACAACTACTGAAGCCCATGCACCTAGAGCTCATGCTCTGCGAAAAGAGAAGCCACTGCAATGAGAAGCCAGCACACTGCAACGGAGAGTAGCCCCCACTCGCCACAACTAGAGAAAGCCTGCACGCAGCAACGAAGACCCAACGCAGCCAAAAAATAAATATATATATTTTTTAAAGTACAATTTTCAAACTTTACCTGTTATTTACTGGATATTGTATGCATCACTGGCAAACATCGACAGGATTTAGGAATCTGACATAGGAGACATGAATGCCATGTTGTAACTTTGCATGCTAATAATGGTAGGTTGTGATGTGATGTGAAGAAAAATCAAAATCTTGATCAAGAATGCAGTGAGGTAGTATCTAACTGAGGAAAAGTTTTTAATTTGGTGGTGGCTAAAACTTGGTAATATCAGATTATAAATTTCCCCAAATCTGAATTATTGTGAAAGTCTCAGTAATTATATGTGCCATTGGGATTCTCAGGGTTTAGTCCCTGAACCTAATTATAATTCACAACTCTTTTGATATCATTTTCTTATAAACTTAGGAAAACATGTTTTTAAAGAATCAAGGAGGGCTTCCCTGGTGGCGCAGTGGTTGAGAGTCCGCCTGCTGATGCAGGGGATGCGGGTTCATGCCCCGGTCCGGGAGGATCCCACATGCCGCGGAGCGGCTGGGCCCGTGAGCCGTGGGCACTGAGCCTGCGCGTCTGGAGCCTGTGCTCCGCAACGGGAGAGGCCACAGCAGTGAGAGGCCCGCGTACCAAAAAAAAAAAAAGAATCAAGGAGAAATTCTATAATAAAACATATTAAAATTAGAGATAATGAAAGTTAGAAGGTTTAGTATAAAAATAAAATTAGAATGAGAATATGAAAAGTGATTTAGTTTTAACTGAAATTGTACTCTTTTATTTTCTGAAAATTTTTTCTTTTTCTAGCATATAATTTAATAATATTTTGATGAATTCACAAATTCAAAATAATATTTATTATTATATATATTATATATAATTATATATATTATAATATATCAAATATTATTTGATAATATATTATCAAAATAATATTTTGATGAAAAGTTTTCCTGAAAAATCTTGCAAAATTAATGGCCATGAACAAATTTTTCCAAAGAACATTATCATCACAATAAAAATAAAAGCCTATACATATATATGTCAAATTTCCTTAAGATAACTGTAAGATAAAAGGATAATAGTAAATATATTTGAGAAAAGAAAGGTATATAATTATCTTTTGCCTGGTTTAGGTTACACTGAATTCATTTACTGGCTATTTCTTAATCAGACTTACTGCCATTAAGCCCGACTTGCTTTTCAGCAGCATCTAGCATCAAATTTTGTTTGAGAGATAGTCTTTAGAAACCTTACATAAAAATGCAATAAGACCACTGCAACATTTGAAGAGTTATCTAATGAGAAAAGGTAAAGTAAATTAATATTTTAAATAATATTTTCCTTCATAAATATATATAATTGTTTATAAATATATTAAACATTAGCTAATTTAAAAAATTGTACCAAATCATAATTATGTCTATATCTGCCTATAATTTGACTGACCTCAGTAGTTATATCTGTTCTAGAAATTAAACATCATAAAGTGAGAGTAAAAGGGTTACTCAACTCCTGTTATCCTATGTATGGTTGGTGGAGATACTGAAATATTTTCTACTTAATATCAAAATATCCAGATATCCTCATGCCAAATTGGTGACGTGATTGCTATATCTCACAAGGATTTTTACTTTTCAACCATTAACTGAAGCATTAGATACAAATAACTATCATATAATCGCTGGAAGAAAATAAAGTGGTTAATTGAAATTACTGCTCTGTTCTCCAACTTGAACTGCTTCAGTATAAGACACTGATCTCAACTGATCTTAGAATGAAAACAGTATAGAGCAACAGTGGTAACCTAGATCTAAGAATGCTGCCTTGGCTATACATCTGATCTGTCCAAACTATTTTGCTCACTGGGCCAAATCTGGAGTCTCAGGGTTAGGGTTAGCCCACAATCATACATGCTTGGTGGTTCTGGCACTGCTGGGTTTCCTCACTGGGATATTCTAATGTCAAGATAGTCTCCCATTGCTGTGTTTGCTCAGCTACCTCCATAGCTGAGCTGACTCCAGCTTACAGGGGAGAATGGGTATGGTGTGAATAATAATGATGAAGTAACCATTGTGGCTCACAGTTTTTTGCTTTGTTCTTATCAGAAAGAGTTCACAGTCATTACCTTACTTGCTCTTCACAATAACCCTACCAGGCAATGTAATTCTTATTTTACAGAAGAACTGGGAAACAGGTAAGTGACTAGCCCACTTCACAACGAGTGTCTTCAGTATTTTCACCAAAATCAAAAGATTAAATATTTTAAATATATATAATTAGTTCTAAAAATAAAGAGAAATGGAATATAATTAGGTATACATAATAAGTAATACATTTGCTTTATAAAAAAGATTAATAAATCATTGTCATTTATAGATATTCCTGTTTTTGTTTGTTATAATTATGAAAATAGAGAGAAATTCTCTACATATTTATCAACAGAATACACAGCCTAGGATATTTTAGTTTTGGGTTTTTTCAGATAGATATGCTTACTGAGTCTAAATTGAGCAGCCAATTCATTTGACTGGTTTAAGAAAGCATACTTCACTGGAAATATCATGACTACCCTCAAAAGAATTTATAGAAATGCCACTAGCCTGGCTAGATTTTTTTATTCGACTTCCTGTATTTTAAAACTCAACAGTACTCAATTACCACTTTGGAAATGTTATTATTTTACAGTTAAACTTAATTACAAATATGCCTTCTTTGTCTGCTAAAATGTTTTAGAATGTAAAAGATACTGATTTCTGCTAATTGTTTAAGCAAATAAATACATTCTGAATTTGCAAAACATGGCTGCCTTGTTTTTAATTCATGTCCACTCAGATGACAACCAAAAATTTAGAACACACTGCAAAACCTTTCTGAGAATATTAAATTATTTTATTATATGTGCTGTTTTAAAATCCTCTTCATGATTAAATGGTAAAATGTTTTCAACTGCCACTATACTAGAAGTTCTTGAATATGGCATTAGAAAAGAATGTGGTGAAAAAGGCAGAATTATTTTTTGGACTACGTGCAGTTCGGCTTGTTCATGTAGTTACAAAAAACAAATGTTTGTCCAAGAAAATGCTGAGAGTCATGTCTCCTGGGAAACTTATACAAGGTCATAGTTTCGTGAGCATAAAAATATCTTGTAAAAGCGCACTAGCCTGTAATATGAGAAAGTAAAGAGGTGGCTGGGGAAAAAATGTGATTCTGTTGGTTGAAACATCTATTAAGGAAAAAAATAAGTTACTGTCTTCTTAAAATAATAGTTCATATGCAAAACACATTCACAAAGTACATTATTTTCTTAAAAGATCATTTCTAACATTCCTGAGAAGGCAAAGAGTAATGATCAAATTCCAGCATTTTTACAGAGAAGGGAGGAGTTAGACTGGGAACAAAACTGCCTGATGGCTGCCCATGGAGAAGCGGGTATGAAAGAGCTTCATAACATTTGTAGAATGGGCAGTACTGGGACAGGGTGGTGGAGGTATGTAGGTGGGAAAGATTATGCAGCACAGACAAGCATAGCTGTGACTCCTATCAGGTCTGGGATCCTGTTGGTTTCATTCACCACTGAATGCTTGACACATGGGAGACTCTCAACAAATTTTTGTTGAATGACTGAATTAGTAAATAGCAAACAATTTAGTTAAACAAAAGTGTGAGAATTGATTTGATATCAGAACCTATGGACAGGTCATCACAAATGAGGTGAAATGACTCCTTTGTTTACAAAAATGAATATTACAAACAAATATAAACAAGCATGAAAATGTTTGCCTTTGGTAAAGAAAAGTCAGGAGATGGAATGTTGTAATACCAGAATCATATATGTTCAGATGTATACATTGTACATGTGTTGCCCACAGAGAAAACTACTTGTCTGGCCCGTTAAAATGTGTGCATCAGATCATGTTACTCCTCTCCTAGGAAACCCTCCAAAGCTTCACATGACATTTGGGGTAAGGGCCAAAAGTCCTCAAAGATCCTCACTTCTTGGACCTCTTCTCCTCCAGATTGCATCTATCTCACTCTGCTCCAGCCACACCTGCCTGCCTAGCTCCTATTTCAAGCCCTTCCTGCTGGCTGTAACTGTGGGCACTACAGCTCCCTGACCCTCACCCCCACCTGCAAAGCTGGCTCACCCCCTCATCTGCTTTAGGTCTTTACTCCAATGTCACCTTCTCAACAGGGCATTCTCTTGCCACCCTGTCTAAAATTGCATCTCCTACCTTTTTTCATGCTTTATTATCACATATCACTATATATCTTCCTCTGTATTTTACTTATATATTGATACCTTTTATATTATATCTCTCTCGCTGCAATGTAAGCTTCTTGAGGGTATGGATTCCTGTCAGTTTTGTAGCTATTGTGTCTATTTTTTGTATCCTAACCCTTTAGAACATTGTTTGAAAGACAGCACTTATTGAATTAATGAATGAGCAAATGAATAAATTAACCAAATTAACAGAAATTTTGAAGCTTTCTGGCTGAATTTCATCATCTATTTTCCTTCATTTCCAAAAGTTTTAAAGATTCAAATTGATTGAAATGACAATTAAGGTGAAATGACAACTATTTTTTTCTTGGCCGTTTAAAAGTATACATTTTAATGACTTTTAATACAGTCACAGAGGTGTGCATCCTTCCCCATAATATGTCAATGCTACTCTCTCACTTCATCCCAGCTTCCCCTTCCCCCACCCCATGCCCTCAAGTCTGTTCTCTACATCTGCGTCTTTATTCCTGTCTTGCCACTAGGTTCATCAGTACCGCTTTTTAAAATCCCATATATATGCATTAGGATATGGTATTTGTTTTTCACTTCCCAACTTACTTCACTCTGTATGACGGATTCTAGGTCCATCCACCTCTCTACAAAAATCCCAGTTTTGTTTCTTTTTATGGCTAAGTAACATTCCATTGTATACATGTGCCACACCTTCTTTATCCATTCATCTGTCGATGGACACTTAGGTTGCTCCCATGCCCTGGCTATTGTAAATAGTGCTGCAATGAACATTGTGGTACATATATCTTTTTGAATTATGGTTTTCTCAGGGTATATGCCCAGTAGTGGGATTGCTAGGTCATATGGCAGTTCTATTTTTAGTTTTTTAAGGAAACTCCATACTGTTCTCTACAGTGGCTGTATCAATTTACATTCCCACCAACAGTGTATGAGGGTTTCCTTTTCTCCACACCCTCTCCAGCATGAAATGGCAACAATTAAAAAGAGAAAAAGAGCTCTGTGTCCAAAAAAGGAAAAATATCAATTCTTCCACAGATTTCATGCAACACAGTTTTCTGTAAAAGTAAAATTTTAAATTAGAGGTTCTTAATCTGGGGTTCATGGATCTCTAACAATTTCAGAAGGAGTCTCTGAACCTGTATATTTTTAGGCTAATTTGTATCATGTATAGTACTTGTTTTTCTGGTAAGATAAACTATAGCCTTTGCCACATACTCAAAGACAGTATTTACAAAAGTATGGTCTCCTTACCATCCACAGTGCTATAACCAAGGTTGGGGGGTGGTGCTTATAAAAACTGTATATTCCTGGGCCCTCTACAGACATACTGAAGCCATAATCTCTGGGGGATGGGCCTGGGATAACATATTTTGCAGCAATTTTTCAAGTTGATTTTTAATCAAAATTTAATTTCAAGATTCACTGCTTCCAGTGGGTTGTGACCCCCTGAAATGTGATAACCATTTCACCTGTCTTCAAGGTTACACAGTGTCACTTAACATCTCAGCAGGCCAGTGAGGCCTATAAGGGTAGGTAGCTTCTCCTTTGTGCCCTGGTAAGGAAACTGATGCTGCAGAGAAGTGAACTGACCTAATTCTTAAAGTTAAGTCCAGGGTTCTTTTACTCTATGTGTATACTTTCTGACGAGCTTCTTCCATATAGAATTCAGAGATATTCCTAATGTAGCAGCCATAACATTTCCAGTAACACTCAAGACATTTATTGAATCTTTCAATGCTATCAAGTAAATATGTAGAGCAATTAAACAGTAAATAGCTCAAGCAAAATGAAGTTTTAGAAGCATTTTGTGACATCGCTATGTGGTTTATAAAATTTTTGGCTTTTCCATCTACAGGTGGTTCCCTTATGTTGCATTCCTCTACTATTTCTGTTCACATTGCCCCCTCTCTTCTCAATGATTTTTGCTTTCAAATCCAGAATTGTACAGTCTAGTACTTGTAGGCCAATAGTTCCACATGTGAAAGTCGTCTTGCCTATGTTGCCCTCGAAAGCAGGAATTATGTGCTTCCTTTTCTTTCATATGGGACTTGACAGGTCGTAGATCCCCCAGATAAGATGGCCTTTGTGGCCCTCAAGTTTGAAAGCTGGAATCAGCTCCAAATAGATTCTACTAACGTTGATTGAGCTCGTACTACAGCACTGTTCTGAGCGCCTGCACAGACTATTCTGGCTGCATATCAAGCTGCAGAAAATCAACTCATAATGACATAATTAAATCTGCTATGCTATCAATGGATTTCAATGGCGGCATTGTTTATTTTGTAGTTGTCATAATTGAAAACACTGTCCATTTTAGAATACAACCTTAATTGTGGACTAGGTTATCTGTATTCAACTCAAAAATTGGATTTAAAGTCTTTGTTCTTGATACATTTCTATTTCTGTGCATGACTCTGTTTGTATTTAGCATTTTTAAATGAGTTTCTCTGCAAAATAAATGAGTTATGAGTATGAATGTATAGAGTGGGGGATATAGTCAATAACTATGTAATATCTTTGTATGATGACATATCGTAACTAGACTTACTGTGGTGATAAGTTTGAAATGTACAGAAATATAAAATCACTATGTTGTGTAACAGTAACTAATATAGTGTGGTAGGTCAATTATACTTCAAAAACAAACAGACAAACAAACCAACCTATGGAGAAAGAAATCAGATTTGTAGTTACCTGAAGTGGGAGGTTAGAGGAGGGGGAATTGGATGAAGGTGGTCAAAGGTACAAACTACCAGTTATAAGATAAATAAGTACTAGGGGTATAATGTTAAACCTGGTAAATAATTAACACTACTTTATGTTATATATGAATGTTGTTAAAAGCCTAAATCCTAAAAGTTCTCATCGCAAGGAAAAAAACACTTTTTTTCTATTTCTTTAATTTTGTGACTATATGAGATGATGGATGATCACTAAACTTGTGAAAATCGCCTCATGATGTAGGTAAATCAAATCTTTATGCTGTACAACTTAAACTTACAGTGCTGTATGTCAATTATAGCTCAATAAAACTGGAAGAAAATAATAAAAATGTGTCTCTCTTTCTCAGAGTATTGTGAACTCCTTTCCTGAATCTACCACTGGGCTCATGTTGTTTGACAAATGTTTAGTAAATAAAAGAATGAAAACAAAATATTTTAAAAACCACCATTTCTATGTCTATTTTGTTGAATTATTTAAAATACTCTCCTGTCAAACAAAAATTACAGTATATTAGAAAATATACTCCTGTCCTATTATATTATTATAATAATGACTGGAAGTTTCTTAGACATTAAATCAGGAGAAATGAGGCTAGAAGTAAAATGTGTCTTACAAAACGTATAAAATGAACTAGAAAATTATTTAATAAGTATATCAGTCATGAGGGAAAAAACAGAAAACTTGTGTTATAGTTAGTTATTTTTAAGAGAGCAAGGCAAGAACAAGTGATTTAATTAAATAACTTGATGTTATAGGATATTCTAAGGATACTAAGAATGAAATATGAGCAGTTTTCTAGAGGAAACCAATGTAGAAACAAATAATGCTAAGTGAGACTATGAAAGTAAAAACAAAGTTCACACAAACTCTCCCTGGGAATCTGGTGGTTTAATTTAATGATGAGATTTAGTCACACTCATGCTTTTACCCTGCCAAGAAGTAATTAAACCTTTACTTTTTACCTCTGTATTATGGTAGAGTATGAGAATAGTTGAAAAGAGGAATTATTTGTCATTTCTCCAAATTATCATTATTTATCATCCTCTCCAAAATACTTTACTAAAATATAGAATAGGTTCAAGAAGAACCAACACAGACCACAACATTGGATAGTAAAGAGAATTTTGAGCCTCAGTGCAGATCTCAAGGTATCAGTGGGCACTAGGAAAAACCTCTAAATGCTGGGAAAGGGCTAGTGCAAAGTCTTCTTCCTTTCAAAAAGAAAATAGGAAGCTTCTAGAAACTACAGAATACAAAGTTTAAGTCATATATGAATATAAAACAATCAAATATTAACAGAGTTAAAAAATTAATTTTATTCAAAATTTGAGTGCTATAAGTTTATTATCATTAGATGCACAACTTCAATGGAGGCATTTTGGCAAGATCCATAATTTTGGAGTTGGAAGAAACCTTAACCATCATCTAGTCTCACTCCTTTGCATTTCTGATAAGGGACAGGAGGTTCAGAAAGATAAAGTGACTTTCCCAGGGTCAAACTGGGTAAGAAGTAAAACACAGAACTCCTAACTCTCAGCCCACTGCTTTTTCTACTAATTGAAGTTTTGATATTCTTGGAGCCTTGATAAGATATAGTCAATAAAATATTCTAACTTGGGGTGAACCAGTTAAAGAATTCCCTTGCTATTTGAAATGCTAAGTTGACATTTGAGAAAGCTCCGAAATAATACTTTGTTCTCTGTTACCACAGAGCTCGCACTGTACAGCATACGAAAACAGTGATCTGATATTAAGTCACTATTACAATTTTGAAATCACAGATGTTGCTGACACATCGTAAGTCAGTAGTTGAAAGTACTTCAAATGACCTTTTGAAATACGGGTTCAATCTATAATTGCAATTTTTCCCCCCTCAAACCAGATTTGGTGACATTTCCACCACTCTCCTACCCCTGTCATTTATGATGAACACAAAAAAAACAAGCCCGTAGTTTTCCTTCACTTAGAAAAAAATATTTGCTTATTACTTTTGGGAAAGCCCCCCCATTTACATATTATTAAGTTTGTAACCAATTTCGTAAACTAGGATATTAAAGATAAATCCTCATATTACATAAGAATATATTCTTTTATAGAATAAAATCCAACTAGCTCACTAACCACCTAAAAATGTAATGCCTTCAATGCAGTTCCTATAGCACAGATCAATATATTTCTTGTGTCCAGCTAGTGAATAAGAATTCTTTCCTAATAAAATATAATTTTTAAACCAACCGAACTGTAGTTTGATTTTCTAAATGTAGCACATCTTCTAAAAGTTCTTTAAAGCAGTTCTCTTGAAAGTTCTTTTTTTTCCTTGATCTCTGGAGGATTTCTAAGTTCTGTGAAGCTGTATGTTTTTCAGATTTCTTTCTTTCCCTCCTCTTTCATTCTGTTTCTTTTTCTTTTTTTTTAACTCTTTCCCCCGGACAGGAAGTTGAGGGTGGTGATCTCATCTGGATCTTTCCCAATCTCAGAAAGTGGTCTTTTCAAAAGGATTCCTGATCGTAGACTTGTTCCTGATTTTATTTTTCAGATAATTGTGTCAATAAATGAGTTCTAAATTTTTTTTCCTCCTCCTTCCCCATAGCTGTAAAATCACCAAGCAACTCCATTGAGACTAATTACTAGGCTCTTAGAGAAACAAGTATTATCTCTTTGTTCACTGAAACTGCACTGTGTCTTCCTGACAGGGGCGGGGGCTGGAGCTGGGGGTGCACAGTGACAAGCCCTCTGGTCCACAGGCCCTGGACTCCCTGGCATCAGTGTGCCCTATGCTAGTACTGTTGGACCCACTTCTGCAGCACAGAGAAGTTTCTGAAAGCTTGCTGTTATGATTTCCCTTTCCCATCCGGTCTAAAGAGTGGCTTCTTTGATTTTCAGAAAAGGGAAATGTTATGAAAAAACTGCTTCCTGTGAATAAGCATAATAAAGGTGGAAAGACACAAATGCCACAGAACATCCTCTATAAAAAGATTTTTATGCACAGCTCTTTTTATAAGTTTATGAGTAGGAGGACTGCCTGGGGAACACCCCCTCCACTCACCCAACATGTGCCTGGAATGCCATCCTGATTCCATTCTGCCTATTCCTGAACCGACCCATCTTTCCATGAAACTGAAATGACTTCCCCCCTCTGAAATTTCCCCAGATGATTCTGCTAACTGCTGAAGGATTAGCACCTAGGGCAGTGCTTGGAAGGTATTGAGCACTTAATAAAGATTGTCGAGCACATGAACAAATGAATCCCAATAGCCAGTGAGGTTGCCCTACCCTGAGAAGTACTGTCTGTGTCCTTTGCAGATTTTAAAAGTATGTTGCTTTGTATTCATTTACATCTGAACAGGTCTATCTGTCTAATTGCCTCACAGCATTTAAAGGGTTGTTTCTTCTCTTCTTAGCAAATTTTTAACTCTCATAGCTCCTTGTGAAGTGCCTTCCTAGTTCATGATAAAAGCTCAGCTAATGTTGGTTGTCTAATTAATAGATTTCCATAATGATTTTCCTCAAGCTCACGGTAAATGTTCTATGCATCTATTCATTTAGTCATCATGACAGTTATTTAGACCTCATTATGGGCTGGAGTTACAAAGGCAAACAAAAAATGGTCTTTACCTTGAGGATCTAATCTCCTAGGGTAGGGACAAAGTTAATAAACATTGACAGTTCAAGGTCACAAGTGTCAGTCTAATGGTAAGAGAGTACAGCTGTGGGAGTGTAAGGTTCTGAGATGGAACACAGTATGGGTTAGGAGACACTTGGGGAGGTGGTGATGTGGGTCAAATTTAGGGGGACAAGGAGATACTTTCCTCCTGTGTTTCCTGCTGGTACATTTCTGCTATTCAAAGGGTAAAAATGATCACTACTAGTAAGGAGTAAATGTCTGAGACTAAGGCCAGGCATACCTCGGAATCATAACGATACAGCAAACACTACTGCTGTGAGGGCTAATACTAAAGACAGATTCCTTTCTTCTGCGGAACTATGGTGGTTCATGCTTCACAGTGTGAGGGAAAAACAGGTTCCTAGAGCTATAAAAATATGTGTAGAAACAACGCGATGATGGAAACTACCATGCCAGTGAATTAGTTTCCCATGTCAATGTGTCTCGGGATGGTTTCACCACCTCTTTATGTGAAAATCCAGCACTTGGGTCCACACAGTATTTCTCAACATTTAAATACATGTACAGTCATCTCCCTCTACCTCTTTAACAAACATTCACATCTTCAGCCTCTCCCTGCCCTTCCCCTTCAACCCCTGCCCTGCCCACGGCATGCCTCTGCCTTCGGGTGGTAAACGCTATGTATCCTGTCACTCTCCATCAGGCCAGATTTTTGTAGCATTTATCTCCTATAGTTTTTAATAATAATAAATGAGAAAACAATAGTTGTTTGTCCCTTATTCAAATATAAAATTATATTTAGTACTGATTTCAAACTATACATGGTCCTTTAAAGAGGGCATTTCCCCCAACCCTGCTTAACACCTTGCAAAATGTTATATTCAGTCTCCTTTTTTCTGCAGTTTAAGGAGCAAGTTCACTGACTTACCCAAGATCACAGAGCTAGTTAGTGGTAGAGCTGGGACGAGCCTCACCTCTTCCCTCTGACACAAGTGCTCTTTTGTCACCCCATGGTATCTTCTGATTTATATACAAGTCAATAGGCATGGTGTGCAAGGCTGCTGCCTGAGACATACTGGGTGACACTTCTGCACGTCTGGCAGCAACAACTGTAGTGGGGCATTTATCTCTGCTAACATTTAGCTCTTTTTACCTTAGCAATAGTGGAGAGAAAGTCCTGTTGTAGCATTGTTCTTCTTTTACCACCCTGCTCCATATCTGCACCACCGGGGGAAAGGGGAAAGCCATATCACAGGGCCAGATGGGGCAGAATGAGATTCTTAGTGTCCTTCCACTCCAGCCCTTTCATAGGAGGGCACAGATCTACAACTGCAAAGCCATGGGCTACACAGGCCTTATCACTCAGCAAATATATTTTCAACTTAGAAATATACAAATATACAAATTCTATCCAAATCTATTCAAGATCATTTTAATTAAAGATCTACCAATTCTTCAGCTGTCATTTCATCCTGTAGTCTATAGTAACATATACCACATATGCCAAGAATAATTGAGAAACCCTGAGTCCACCTGGGAACCTTTCTTTTATAACTCAGTTGGCAATCCATCCTGAACAAGACGAATAAAATACCTTTGCCATTCTTGTTCTTATTGCAGATGTATGTGTTCTTTACATCTTGATATAATACCCCTTTAAAGCAGAAGAAATGAACAGGGCTGTAATCAAAGAACTTTACAAGGTGTTGAAACTCATGCTCTACCCAGAGTCTTTAGAGAAGAGCATTGAACATGTTTTATTAGCTGCTTCTGGAGCTCCCATAACCCTACGGTTTTATTGTTGATCATTATGATGCATAGGTATCATTCGTGCAAAGAATAAAAATAAACCAGAAGTTACTGGCCTCCTTCTTTGTCATTACAGATAACATACATCTAGCAGTTCTGAATTGAAATATCTCAACTATCCAAGATAGCCTCTTATACATTCTTAGAAAAGCAAGCAAAGGAGTTCGGGTGATGTTTTTTATCTGGTTGCCAACATTCAAGGAACTTCACAAAAGACTGTTATCTAGCGTGATAACTTGGTGTGACTGAACATATATTAGGTTTGCCATTCTGTGGGAAAATGATCACTGGAATTTGGGCCTTGATTAGGACCACAGTTTCAGATTCTATTAGTTGCAAAGAAGAATAACTGCTTGGGGGTGATTCTGACCTCTTAGCTATAAGGTAAGAGAGAGGAATCATGGAAAGAGAATGTTTAAAAATAAGACCTGATAGGACATGAATTACTTTCTTCAGATCTATTCAAGAAATAAAAGACTGGGCTTCCCTGGTGGCGCAGTGGTTGAGAGTCCGCCTGCCGATGCAGGGGACACGGGTTCGTGCCCCGGTCCGGGAAGATCCCACATGCCACAGAGCGGCTGGGCCCGTGAGCCATGGCCACTGAGCCTGCGCGTCTGGAGCCTGTGCTCCGCAACGGGAGAGGCCATAACAGTGAGAGGCCCGCGTAACGCAAAAAAAAAAAAAAAAGAAAGAAAGAAAGAAAAGACTAATTTGATACATTTTCAGAGTACTTGGATATTCACTATTTTGCTTTTCCTATTGATTACTCACAGATATTTGTTTATAAAAAACCTTAATTGTGTTTATTTTTGGAGTAGGCCTATTGAAGCTAGTGAATTTGGTAAAGATTTCATGTAGATTAATTATCTTGATTTCGTGCCTAATTGTCTCCAAATTGGGACTAGTCGTTTCTGGTCTTGAAAAAGAAACATTGCTCTAAAAGCTGTTTAGAGCTATTATTTTTGGTTTATTAGTCTCTGATGAGGAAACAGAAATCTGACATTTTGCTGGATTCCCAGGACCTATGTCTTTAAAGACTGGGATTATCACCCTTCCCCAGAGAGATGTCTGTTAGGGAAAGAGGGCCATCTGGGACTAGAGTGGCAGTTCTATTTGTGGGGACATGAAAGAGCTCAGAAGAGCTAGAAGGAGAAAATGACAGCCAAAATGCTTCCTTCTCTGCAGTCCAAGGGATGAAATAAATCAGAGAGACAAACTACAATAAAGGAGAAAAAAGATGAAATTTGAACACAGTGAAAAGTTTTTCTCCAGAGTCAAGAAAGACTCAAGCTGAAGGCTAAAAGTGAGCAAAAACTCAGCTTCATTGATGTGGGCTGAGGCCTTGGGGCAACTTATAGTGTTGGTGCCAGAGGACACAGAGAATAAAGCTTCCTTAAAGCTCTGAGCACCTTAGGAAGAGAGACCTTTATCATGTCAGTCTGGAGAGCTAGGTGTGTTGTGACCAAGCACACGGGGTCCAATATCATCTAGACTCACACAAGCGAAAAAGCAACACAGACAAACCAAAGGCAACGGTAGACATTCTTTCTTCTTCACCAACTTAAGGCACTCATGCATCACATTTACCAAATGTTACTTAGAATTAAAGTCATAATCTTTGCCTTTGGGAAGTTTACAACTCAACTAGGGAAAATAGATCTCAAACACAAGGATATAAAACGTGGCAATAAAAATCCCTCTAAATCTGTATGGTTAAAGCACATTCACATTTGTTATCACATTTAAGCATTTCTCCATATTGTACATTAATATATAAATTGATATATGAAACATATCCCATATATGTAAATTATAAAGCATGATATTACAATTTCCTCTGAATCCACCATCTCACTCTAGAACTAGAACATTACCAATGATTTAAATCCACTTATATGCTCCTCTTCTATCTTTTCCTTGCCTCCCTCCACTCTTAAGTTTTAACTTGTTTTAACTTGTTTAAAACTCTTATGTTTTAACTTGCATGTATATGTATGCCTAAATAAGATATTACTTAGCTTTTTTTTGAGCTCTATAAATGTATTGAACTTTACGTAGTTTTCTGAAACTTGCCTTTCTCACTCTGTACATTATTTTACAAACACCCAGTGTTGTGGGTTGAGGTGGTTAATTTACTTTACATCTGCATAATATGCCATTGTGATGATATACCACAATGTATTTATTTTCTTATCAATGAATATTTGAATTTTTCTAGCTTTTTGCTATTACGAACATTAATGCAATGCACATTCTTGTGCACATTTCTTGGAGGACAAATTCAATATTGATCTAAGGATATATATCTAGGAGTAATATTGGTTATTTCTAGAGTATGTGAATATTTAACTTTAAGATATAATGCCAAATTTTTCTCTAAATTTATTATATCAATTATATTGATACCCAGAATGTATAGGGGTTTCCATTGAGCCTAGTTGACTCTTGACACTTGGTATGTTAGACTTTGTAATTAATGCCAATCTAGAGATGGTAAAGTGGTACATCATTGTGATTTTAATTGTCATTTATCTGATTTGAAAGCACTTTAAGATGCTTCCTTTATACTTTGTTTTGGTAAACAGAATTTCTAAATTTTAATATATTAAATATAGCCATTTTTTCTTATGTACTTAGTGTTCGCTCTATATCATTTATTAACTACTTACTATAGTACCTCAAAGTCACAAGTTTATCTATTTATGCTTTTTAAATATTTCAAGTTTTCTTTTCACATTTAAATCATTAATCCATCCATAATTGTGTGTGTGTGTCTGTGTGTGTGTGTATGAGAGAGAGAGATGGATTTAATTTTACCTTCTCTATATAGATAATCAATTTTCCAGGTATCATCCCCCTTACTTTCAAAAACACCTCTACCCTATAATAAATTTCTATCTACATGGGGTTCTTCTGGGCTTTCTCTTCAGTTCCACTAGTTAATTTGTCTATTCCTTCATAAGTATTACATTATGTTAATTCAATACCTTTAAAATTTTTTGACATTTGGTGGGTCAGTTCTCTCACCTTGGGCTGCTTCTTCAGTAATCTCTTGGCTATACTCTGTCCAGTGCTTTTCCATATACATTTTTGGAATCAGTTTGTAGAGCTTCTTGAAAAACTCTTGAAACTTTGACTTTAATTTCATAGAAACAATGGACCAGTTTTGGAAACATTGATATCTTTACAATATTGAGTCTTTCTATTTGTGAGTATGATGCATCCCTCTACTTATTTAGATCATCTTTAAAATATTTCAATCAAGTTTTATAATTTCCTGTATAAAGCATAACATAAAAAGGTACAACACTTAAAGATTTACTTCTTTGTAACATACTTCTTGTTGCTCTCATAAATGGCAAATTTTAAAATATCCATTTTCTAAATTTTTGTGGGTTTCCTAAACTCTTATTCTTTTTAATAATCTGATTGTTTTTGAGGGGATTTCTGAGTAGGCAATGATATCATCTGCAAAAACTCTGATTCTTCCCTCATTGGTACTAATCTCCAGCATAAAATTGAAGACAGGCCATGAAAGTGTGTCCGCATTAGAAATACTGTTTGCTGTAGGCTTTTTAAAAGAAACAGATAACACCTTGTTAGTTTAAGACAGTTCTAGGGTGTAATTATCTTCTTAATTAAAGAAACCAAACCATAAATGGATGTTGGATTTTGCCAAATACTTTCTCTGTATCTCTTGAGATGATCATACATTTTTTTCCTCCTTTAACCCATACAGAAATATTTAAAATGACATACAGAGATTTTCTAATGTTAAAACACCCTTTATTTCTGGGATGAACCCAATTTGGTTAAGATGTTTTATCTTGTTTTATACTGTTGTAGTCTGTGTGCTAATAATTTGTTCAGGTTTTGCATCTGCATTCCTGAGTGAGATTCATTCTTTCCTATTCCTTGGAAGAGTTTACAAGAGGTTGAAATGATTTGTTTTTTCAGAGCTGACTAGAAATTGCTTGTAAAACCATCTGGGTCTGGTGTTTCCTTTGTAGAAGAATTTTAAAGATGTTTTATTTTTTAAAGTGTTATAAGATTATATTTTTTCTTGGTTAAGTTTAGTTGTTATATTTTCTAGTAATTTGTCTATTTTATCTAATTTTTCAAGTTTATTGACCTAAAGTTTTGCATTGTATTCTCTAATTAATCTTTATCAATAATTATATTCTACTTTCTAATATTATTTGTGAATTCTCTCTTTCTTTCTTGATTTGATAGAAGTTTTGGTATATTTATTTTTCAGTTTTCCAAATAATCAACTTTCTGTTATCGATTCTTCCAATTTTATATTTGCTTTTTTCCTTAATTTTTGTTTTTGTCTTAATTATTTCCTTTCTTTACTTTTATTGAGTTTATATTATTCTTTTTTTACTCCTTAATACACCTGCCTCAGTATCTTTCAGCTTTTCTTCTTTTATAAGACTCTTGATTTTGCTTTTTAATTCAATTCCATACTCTTTTTTATCCTAAAATTATTAAAACATACAAAAATAATTGTGCAAAGCAGTAACACACTAATACTGAAGGGAGGCAGAACCAGGATGTGATCAGGGGTTTTGTTCTTGTAGAAGCAACTGTTGTTTTTAAAGAATATGTGGAATTCAGTCACATGTGTACTACTTCTCATATTTTCCTAGTACCACCAACCCTTGCCAATATCAGTTCCCAGAAGTCAGATCATTATCATCAAGTTACTCTAAACAGTATGAAATTAATGCATACTCTTGCATAGGAATTCATTTATTTGTCTCCTTTGTGACAGATTTTGTGATAATAATTTTCCATACTTAGGTCTCATTGTTACTTCAACCCTACGGATAGATACAACTAAGAGATTAAATAACTTCCTCAGCGTCACCATCTAATATGTGGTGAGATCCAAGAATCAAGCTGGATATTTGAATATTTCCAGAATCGAGTCTCTTATACTTTCTATCTTTTATTAATTTTGTGCAGCAACACTGCTTTCTAGGAGTGTGAAAATACTGGACAGTGATTATAGTCTGAAGAATAGCACTGACTTTTAGATTTCCATAGGCCCATTTTCCAATGAATAGGTCAAAGAGTAAAAGTTCCTTTCTTTTCGATTTTGTAAATAAACAAGTCTTGGAAGTTCTGGGAGTCATTTATATTTTAAATAAAGCCTTAAAAAATAAGATTAATATTGCTTTTCTAAAAAATCCTATGTATTCCATTAGAATTGGGTTTTCACATTAATGCCTGGTCCTAGAGCCCATACCATGGCTAGAATAATGGGCTTTGGAGCCCTAACTCACTGAGTTCTGAATAATAGCTCTGATACCTAATTGCTCTGTGACCCAGAAGTATGTTCCTTATTTGTCAACTCCTCAGTTTTTTTTTTTTTTTGCGGTATGCGGGCCTCTCAATGTTGTGGCCTCTCCCGTTGCGGAGCACAGGCTCCAGACGCGCAGGCTCAGCGGCCATGGCTCACGGGCCCAGCCGCTCCGCGGCACGTGGGATCCTCCCGGACTGAGGCACGAACCCGCGTCCCCTACATCGGCAGGCGGACCCTCAACCACTGCACCACCAGGGAAGCCCAACTCCTCAGTTTTTTCATCTACCACTTTGTACCTAATTTGTAAGTTGTGATGATTAAATGAGGTAATGCACATAAAGAGTGGATCTGGTGCTAGCACATAGTTAATGCTCAAATAATAGGAATTACAGGTATTTGCAAAGGTAAAGTATATATAGGCAGAGTAATTTTCCATATCCTGAAAGTTTTATTGAAATTTGTATTTGGAGGCTAAGATTAACATGAACTATTTCAATAAGAAATGATTGATAGATATTACTGAAATATGTAACCTATCTAATTTGGCATGATTTTGACCTTCTAAACAACTTTAGTTGTTGAAGTTGCATGTCTAGAGAAGTGATATTGCTTTGCTAAGATCTATACAGACATCTAAACAGTCTAAAGCTCTTGAGTTTTCCTGAAGGAAAAGTGTAATTTTTGAAGAAAATTAAATATATAAGCAACTCTAGTTTCTATTCACCAGAATAGTGGTATAATAGCTCAATATTGTATAACATCCAGACAGGGCAGCTTATTTTGTATAAAAAGTGGCAATTGGATTTCCCTTGATTGTTGTTTATATAAAGCACTGCCTAACAATAAATCCACTTGTGTTCAGCCACCCATCCAACCTCATTTTTTTTCCCTTAGTGAACAAAGTTACTTCCTCTTGTGGAAGAATTTAATATGACATTTGAATAAAATAATCCTTTGATACAGCTGAAAAAGAGGAAAGCACATTTGTCTTATCTGACTACATCACTTAAAAGTGATTCAGAAAAAAAGTAATTTATTGCGCAAGGGACTTTTATTTTTATTTTATTTTATTATTTGAGCATAAAGTGCTAGGTGACTATTCCAATGGCCATTTAGTATAAAGAATGCCTTTCAGTAAAGTCCCTGGAATGCTCCTGGCAGATTCCCTTACCACTTCGACTCTCACCCACTTCTCTGGGTGACATCAGCTTGGGGCCGCTTGGGGCCTTTCCCCAGAAGATCTCAGGGCTGAGGGGCAGTCATGGGACTCTCTCACTCTGGGACCATAAAAGTCCCAAAAGTTTCTTAGCTGACACCCTTTAAAAAATTGAGGCCTGGGGGCTTCCCTGGTGGCGCAGTTGGTTGAGAGTCCGCCTGCCGATGCAGGGGACACGGGTTCATGCCCCGGTCCGGAAAGATCCCACATGCCGCGGAGCGGCTGGGCCCGTGAGCCATGGCCGCTGGGCCTGCGCGTCCGAGCCTGTGCTCCGCAAAGGGAGAGGCCACAACAGTGAGAGGCCCGCGTACCGGAAAAAAAAAAAAAAAAAAAAAATTGAGGCCTGTGGAAAACCTATGCGCGGAAAGTCTGTTTCTATTTCAGTTGTGTATCAGTTAAGATGGAAAAATTTTAAAGTCCACACAGATGGTAAATAAATTTCTGCTACATGAGACAGTTCCTGGAATAAGGCAATTTTCTCAAATAACACGTGCCAACTTATTTTTTCAGTGGGACTTATTTTTAACTTTCCCAGGGAAAGGTTGAGAGGCTGGGAGCAGTGTCCTTCACCTTAGGAATCCTAGTCTTCTTCCAGAAGAAACTAAGGCTGTTCGCACTACAGACTTACATGTATGTAAGACAGACACATATATTAAGTGAAGGGAGTGGTTGTTCATTTTCTTGGGAGAGGGAAATGAGAGAGGTAATGAGAAGATGGAAATTTTGCAGAAATACTTACGTTTTCATTCAATCATTAGTTTTCTATAACTTTCTCCAAACAGTATTAAATTAATTCATATTCCTGCATAGGAATTCCTTAACTGTCTTGAACGAATGGCCATTAATCCTTAGGAATGCTTTACCCGCTGTTAGACTTGGCCTGTCCCCAGAAATCTTCAGCATTCGTCTCCTAGGACACAGTTGTACTGCCCTAATGGTTTGCTGGGTCAGGCTTCACTGGGAAAAGCATCCCTGAGCTGCAACTGGCAGGGAAGGCGTGTGTCTTAAACAAAACTATGCCATTTGCTAAAGGGTTCCCTACTCAGAAGAAACACAAAGATTGACTATTGAAAAATTACATTGTGTTGTAAACATACTGATGGTTTTAATGGGTATTACAGCAGAGTGCTAAGTACACAGCCTTTACAAATTCAAATGTATTAACTTTACTTTTTTCCTTTCGGTAAAACCTTTCACTCAGCACTACAAAGGGTCTATCAATCAATCAATCAGTATTTACTGAATGCCTGAATACTAGTCACTATAGGGAGTAAGGAAAAAAGAAAAACCTGTCTCTACCTTAAAGAGGTTATAATTGAGGAGATAAATACAGGCGTACCTCATTTTACTGCGCGTCGCCTTATTGTGCTTTGCAGATACAGCATCGTTTTTTTTTTAACAAACTGAATGTCTGTGGTAACGCTGCGCGGAGCAGTCTCTCGGCACCATTTTCCCGACAGCACCTGCTCACTTCGCGCCTCTGTCGCGTTTTGGTAATTCTCGCGATATTTCACATTTACATTACTATCATATCTGTTACGGTGATCTCTGATATTTTATATTGCTATTGTAATAGTTTTGGCATTTTTTTAGCTATAAAATATTTTTAAATGAAGGTATGTACTTTTTTTTTAGACATAGTGCTATTGCACGCTTAAAAGACTACACTATAGTGTAAACATAACTTTTTTTTTTTTTTTCTTTTTGCGGTACGCGGGCCTTTCACTGTTGCGGAGCACAGGCTCCGGATGCGCGGGCTCAGCGGCCATGGCTCACGGGCCCAGCCGCTCCCGGCATGTGGGATCCTCCCGGACCGAGGCAGGAACCCGTGTGCCCTGCATTGGCAGGCGGACTCCCAACCACTGCGCCACCAGGGAAGCCCTAAACATAACTTTTATAGGCACTGGGAAACCAACAGATTCATGTGATTAGCTTCATTGCAATATTTGCTTTATTGCAGTGGTCTGGAACCGAACCTGCAGTATCTCTGAGGAACCACCAAGGGCCAGACTATGTGATGCTGAACACTGGAGTGTGGAGCACAGGATAATATGCTGACCTGGTATGTGAAAATAGATACTGCTAGGGACCGAATATTTGTGCGCCCACCCCCAATTCATACACTGAAGTCCTAATCCTTAGTATGATGACATTAGGGGTGTGGGTGGCTATGGGAAGTATAGGTATCCATGGCTTTTCAAAAGTTTGATTTGCAGAACTTCGCTTTTAAGAAAGACCTATATTAGTACCTGTTTTCACTAACTGAAAGAAATCGGAAGACGATTTTTGCTTTTATGAAAAAAGGCAAAAAGTGAAGATAGTTTTCAGTATTGGTTTTGCAACCATTATAGAGGCTCCCAGAGCAGTGGAATGACACTGCCAAGCTCCTTCCCCAGGAACTACACTCAGCATCTCAGCATCACACCCCGTAGCTCTGAATTGTGCCCGTGAGCATCTGTGTTTTATCTCGATTTATCTTGTGCATCCATTAGCAAGATGTGCCCTAAGGTAAGCGCTTCTTTGCTTTGTGCCATTTTGGTTTAGGAAAGGTTGCATAGAAATGCTCTACTTTCCTATAGTGGGGAAACCTATAATTAGGTTTAAATCAGGGATCCTCAACCCCAGGGCTGTCCCTGGCCTCTTAGGAACTGGGCTGCACAGCAGGAGGTGAGTGGCGGGCGAGTGAGTACAGCTTCATCTGCCTCTCCCCATAGCTTGCATTACTGCCTGAACCATCCCCTTGCCGCTGGCCTCGGTCTGTGGAAAAATTGTCTTCCACGAAACCGGTCCCTGGTGCCAAAAATGTTGGGGACTGCTGGTTTAAATAACATCATGAGTTTGGAGCCCCCATGATGGTATTAGCATCCTCATAAAAAAGAAAGAGACACCAGAGCTGAGCTTCCTCTCTCCACCATGTAAGGACACAGTGAGAGGGTGGCCATCTGAAAGCCAGGAGGAAACACTTCACCAGAATCCGATCATGTTGGCACCCTGATCTCAGACGTCTTGCCTCCAGAATTGTGAGAAAACAAATGTCTATTGTTTAAGCCACCCAGCCTATGGTATTTCGGTCAGCAACCTGAGCAGACTAAGACAGACACCCAGTGCTCAGGTGACATCTCTGAGTAAAGCATCCACATGTAATAGGAAGATGGAGTTTTGAAAGATAATTTAAAAAAAATTTATTTATTTTTGGCTGCATTGGGTCTTCGTTGCTGTGCGTGGGCTTTCTCTAGTTGCAGCGAGCGGGGGCTCCTCTTTGTTGTGGTGCGTGGGCTTCTCATTGCAGTGGCTTCTCTTGAAGTGGAGCACGCGTTCTAGGTGTGTGGGCTTCAGCAGTTGTGGCATGTGGGCTCAGTAGTTGTGGCACGTGGGCTGTAGAGCGCAGGCTCAGTAGTTGTGGTACATGGCCTTAGTTGCTCTGTGGCACGTGGGATATTCCCTGACCAGGGCTTGAACCTGTGTCCCCTGCATTGGCAGGTGGATTCTTAACCACTGAGCCACCAGGGAAGTCCCTGAAAGAGGATTTTTAAGTTCTTTTTTTGTGACAATGAAACTTCTCAGTTTCATTGACAACTTTGTGTGTTTGTGAGAGATAAATTTAATGCTTGAAAGTAAACACTGACAAATAAGCAATTATTACATTGAGACACAAACACAATTTACTAACAAACAAGTATGTTGGGGATTAGAGAAGTGAGGAGCTGGGAGGAATGTGCAGGTTTCTAATTCAACGCCCTCCCTTGAATAATGAGGACGCAAGCCTGAGGAGGGGACAGATTTGCTCAGAGGTGCTTTCAGAGGTGTTGTCAACACTCTTCCTCGAGCTGACTCTGTGTCCCCTCCATTATAACATAAGAAGCAACGACAGATTCATTGTTGCTGTTTGTAGTATGTATGTGAAAATATGTGAATCTGGCTTCCTGAGAATAAAATACCTCTGAGATTCATTCCCCGATCTTTTTTCTCTGTTTTCTTTCATTTGGTCACTGAGTTTCCTGTGATTTTACACTAAATCAAAGGGCAATTGAATAAGAACATATTTTGTGAGTGATATAATTATAATGGCCTTTTGAATAGACAAAGAAGACCACACTATAATTTCAGTTTTAAATTTCTTAGTATTTGTAGCTAGTTTTCTTTTTTTGACTTATGTTGTATCAGGGTTGAATTCGTTTAAAACTGCCTTTAAAAGGTGTTTTTGACGGTACAGTACAGATATCTTAATAATTAAAGTTTGTTTCTGAAAATCTTTACTCTGGAAAAAAACCTTGATTTTCCATTTTTGTTCAAAAAGACTTGAGTCTTCTGACTTTGGAGGGCCCAGCAAAAGGCCATCTTTCCTATCAGGTCTTTGGTTAAAAAATAGTGGTTCAAATAATGAATTTCCTGTTATTGTTAGCATGTGCCCAGAAGCCATGGAGACTTTTGGACATACTTAGTGAATTAAAGAATGAAAGTGAATAAAAGACTCTATTATGAATAGCAACCATAGAAAATAAAGATTATAAACAGTAGGAGTTTCATGATGAAAAGAAAGACATAAGTGTAACCACAAAATCCCTTCCAGGGATGGGGAGACTCCTGGGTGTATTTCAGCCCTGAGGGTAAATTGGAAGAAATAACAAACCCTGAGGCTTCTTCTTAGAAGAACTAAGGACTGAGGTCAGTGATCAACAAGTGTTGGGTACCTGGGGTTAAGAATTGAGTTTGTGATGTGAAAGAGACAAGGATGTCATCTTGGAAAACTAATTAGCAAGAGTGAAATGATGTGGACTCTAAAAAGAGAATGAACTTACACTCTCATAATTTCTTTCAACCCCATATTTTCTGTCATTGCCACATGCTTGGGTCTTTATTTCATAATCAGCTCTCCACTGAATTACAAATGGGTGACACAGAAACTTCTACAAGAATCAGTTCTCAGTACATTTATTATTTCCCAGGGAATCAGAAAAGTGAGTAGGTTGCCTCTTGGAACAAAAGAAGCTGTAGGAGTGAATTGTGATGTGGAAATGTATCCATTTAAAAGCAGTAAGCATTTATACTTTTTGAACTTTAAATAGAATAAATGAGAAATTATTTTAATATTACTTCAGCAACCTAATTGCTTTGTAAATCATTTACTGCTTTGTGAATGTTGGTTCTTCCATGGCTTTCTGTGAACATCCAGTTTTAAGAGCTTTATTTTTATGATGGTTTTAAAACATTATACCAGTTATCCACAGCTGAATCTCTGTCCAATTAATTGGATTGAGGTTTCAAAATATTAGCAAAATTAAATACATAAGCAAATATAGTCTAATAATTTCAACAGAATTTTCTTATGCCTCGAAGAAGTTTAAATTTAGAGGAGACAAGGAATATTTTCATTTTTACATACACATCCATGCCACGGTTTTTTTTAGGATGGCTCGTTCATAAGTCAAATAAGTAATCTGTCACCTAAATGGGACACTTCAGAGTGAAAGTGGGAGCTAAGCAGGCAGGATGTGGGGACAACGGCATAACCAGAGCAGCCGGACCAACCAGGATGAACAGTCACTGTGTTAACGGAGAATGTACCATGAGAGCTGCAGTTATAACTGTTTTTCCTTCAAGTTTTTTGAATTTCTTGAAGATAATGACAGTAACTTATTCATCTTTGGTTATCTGGCAACTAATAAAAATGCTCAAATGTTATATGGTAAAAAAATGCTAAATGAATAAATTAATGATTGAGTAAATTAACAAAATTATATGTTCATGCAATTATAATTTTATTGTGGGATACACACCTTCATGTATGTGAAATCAAAGAGTAAAACATCAGAGTCAAGGGCATGAGAAGACAGCATAGTGAGTATTTCTTTTCCCCTTCTTCCATAGTAAGGGAAGCTGTGTTTTTCTCCTACATCAACCTTACTGAAATTGGAGACAGTTCTGTAGTCAGTTGTGGATGGGGGAGTACAGACTCATTCGTTTGTCCACCAGCCCATCTATCCATCTATCCATACATTCACTAGACAACTTCCTGTTTTTCACTATCCCACATTGGTCACTGAGGCTACACCGGGGAAACACATATTCTCTGCCCTCAGTGAGCATATATGTACCACCAAATGAGGGCATTTGTTAGGTTCGTCCACAAAGAAGATGAAAAAAAAAATATTAACCTTCATTCATTTTACTTCTTTCCTCAATGAAGACATTTTCAGGATGGAGGGAGGAAGATAATAGCTTTGGGAACTTAAAGAAAGTGGAATGAGTGTGGAACATTTAAGTGGTAAATGCTGGAGTGAGGCAAGTAAGTGTATAGAGTAACTGCTAAGAGACTCTAAGAGCCCATGGTGGCCAAAAAGCATGGATCTGTAGTGTTTCTATAGGACTCATTAGAGTAGTGAGAATAGGCTTAACCTTTTAACAAGGACTAAATACAGAGGACTTTAAAATACAAGCTGGGGGATATGATCTTTTCTGATAAAAACCAAGATTGGATTAGGTTTGTTTGTTTTAATGAAGGGAAATCACCTGGTGATGATGTTTTCTTAGGAAGGTTAAATCTGATTATACTATGTAGAATGTGCTAGTATAAGAGAAAAAAATGGATCCAGGGAGATAGCAAGGAATTTATTATAGTACCTTTTCATGCTGATATGCATGTGGATAAGGTAGACCCACGAGAAGTGGTCACACATAAGTGATATATTCCTACAAGAATCACAGAGAGATCAAACCGGCCACCTATTCTAACCAATTTTCCCTCGCCACACTAGGAAAGGCTAACCAAAATCACTGTATCTTTAAGAAAAATCAGTAGCAGGGAAACAGACCACTGCACAAAAGGAAATAATTCAGGAAATACCAACAACACATTAAAAACCTCAAAACCTCACATGAAATTGTTTCCATAATTGGTATTCTCAGAGAGATTTGAGAGAATGTCGCATCTATAAAACATGAACATGTTACCAGCAAAGAGAACATGTTACAGTTCAAGGACATCACTCCTAGAGCGGCCTCCTCTCCTGTATCAATGATGTTTCCTCTACTGGGTCATTTCTATCAGCTTCCAAATATGATGTCCAAATATCTCCCATTAAAATTAAAAATAAAATCTCTCTTGACACTACATCCTCCTCTTTCTTCATGTTCTTTTACAGCAAATATTGAATCATTACTTAATAGTTGGCTTTGCTCACTTTCTTCAATTACCGTCCTCCCTTTTGCTCTCAACCTCACTGAAAGCAAGCATCTGGTCCTACCCAGACTGCTACAAACAAGCTGGCCAATGGACTTTAAGTTGTTCAATGCCAAATTTCTCCTTGATCAACCCATAGCATTTTAAAAGTTTGATTTCCCTCTTCTTTTAGAGTCAGCTTCTTTACATGGCTTCTAGGCTCCTACTCTTCGATTCTTTTCCTTCATTTGTTCAGCTCACTCCTTAGTTGGTTTATTTTATGCTTCCTTACACTAGAAACTAAGTCCTTGTGAGAGAAGATATTATTTTGTATCCCTCACATTCAGAAGAGTGCTTTGTACATAGTAAGTGCTCAATAACTGTTTATGGACTAGGTGATTGAGTTAAAACAGGAAAAGAGCTATGTAAGTTAAAAATATAACCTAAACAATAAATAGTTTAATGGATAGTGAATAATAAAATGGATACATCTGAAGACCAAGCTGCTGATCTGGTAAATAAAGCAAAAAAAAAATAAAGCAAAAAATACAAATAAATGTCAAATAAGAGATGGAAGTTAAGAGACTTAGATACAGGTTATTCAAAAACATCTAATAGGAATTCTGGGCAGAAACAACAGAAACAATGGGAGATTACATCCTGATAAATTTTTATATCTTCAAGGATAAAGAAGATATCTTTAAAACATTCAGAGACTTGAAAGCAAAAACAAAAAACAAGTTAACACTGTGACGTAGATCTTCACAGTTTAAATACAGGGTCACAGGAAAGTTGAGGAATGCCATCAAATAAGCCTAGAATTCTAAACCTGTTTACTCATTAAAATGTGGGCAAAATAATGATTCTTATGGATGTAAAAGAACTTAAAAAATATGTACCCTATGTGATGAAGTTTTTCAAAGAGATATGTCAACCATAAAGTAAATAAGAAAAATAAAGAACATAGATAGAAGACAGTTGTGTGACACAGAAAATGGAAACAAAGTAGGAGAAATTTAAAAGAAAATCTATTAGACCTTGGTGTCTGAGTGATCCCCCTTTTATAATATAGGCTATATCTGCTTCTCTGTGGGTCCAATTTCACTGTTTTTTTTTTGAGTGAATATTTACATATAATAAAGCCTTTTATGGATTTTGAATTTTTATAATGAAGCATGGAACAATTAATTACAGTCACAAGAGAGAAGATATATGTTAAAGTCTTGAAACTCTAGAAATAATATTATTAACAAAAATTAAAAGACAGAGTAGGGGAGAACAGACAGACCAATGGATATGCACTAATTTTCTAAACTTTTGAAATGGTAATACAATAAGTATTATTTAAAATGGATAAATCAACAAATAGAGGAAATAAGCATTTTATTTAGCAGGCATATTCATGAAGGCAGATACTAGAACATAAATACATAAATAATGAAATAAAAATGATATAAATAAATAAATAGCATAAATAATAAAACTCAGTTGGTGCCGGGGAGAAGCTTTGAGCTAGTATGAAAATGCTAAATTCTATTGAAATGTATGTTTTTGGTGATAGAAAATGTGTCAGCCCACAGTTCTAGTCCATTACATCAACTGTCCTTGGCATAACATCAGCAGTTGTTATAGGGTGGACTGTGGCTCCCTTCACCCTACAAATTCATATGCTGAAAATCTATGAAGTTATACTGGAGGAGGGTGAGCCTCCACTCCAATACAAGTATCCTTATAAAAAGAGGAAATGTGGACACACACACACACACACACACACACACACACACAGCACCATTAGAACATAAAGGCAGAGATCTGGTGTTTATACAAATCAAGCAGCACTAAAGATGACCAGCAAACCACCAGAAGCTAGGAGAGAGGCATGCGACAGACTGTCCATAGCAGTCACCTGAAGGAACTAATTCTGCAGACACCTTGAGCTCAGACTTCTAGTCTTCAGAACCGTGACAATAAGTTTCTGTTGTTTAAGCGCATAGTTTAAGGTCCTTTGTTATAATGGCAAAAGAATATTTGTTAAATATACAAATAAAATACCTCATCTTTCACAAATGGACATCATAACCTCTGTGTCATGTCATTACTTAATAACTATAACTAAAAGCTTGTATTTATAGTCATATAGGTAATGAACCAGAATTGGAAACAGTTAATGATTGTAGTCTTTGAAAAAATGAGACTAAATCAGGAAATTTAATTTTTCATTTGATACTTTATTTTGGCCATGTGCATGTATCACTTACATAATAAAAGGATAGTTGATTAATAAACAATGTTATCTTACTGAGAGCATCCTTTTTGTGAGTTAAACAGTGAGGCAGTTTAAATCTTGGAATTAGTTCAGGAATTTTGACTTCATATAATTACTTGTGGAAAGCATGCTATTTCTCAAACAAAATTAGGCATATTTTATGTAGAAAAGTCCTCATATTATTCACTATAGTTTACAGTTATTTTTAGTTACAATTTCCTAAGAGCTATCAGGTAATATTAAAGATAAGGAAATATAGTGTGAGGTGATTAAGTGATTTAATTGGAACAAGAAGACAGTGAAAAGAGCAGTTTTAACTATTACTGTGCGCTAAGATAATGCTTGAAATACCGTGCTCGTCTCCACTCAATCACTCATTCTACAGAAGTCTAATAAGTGCACACTATTTTAGACAGGCATATGCTAGGCGTGATGAGAGAATAATGAATAAATTGTGAGTATCCTAGTCTCTGCCTTCGAGGAATTTAGTTTGAAGTGTACATATGTGTTCTGGTTTCCTGAGGATGCTGTAACAAATTACCAAAAACTCAGTGCCTTAAAACTACAGACGTTTTTTCTCCCGTAGTTCCTGGGGCCAGCAGTCAAAGTGTGTTGGCAGAGCCGTGCTCTTTCAGAAGGCTCGAGGGGGAAGGGCCTTCCTTGCCTTTTCAAGCTTCTGGTGGCTCCAGGTGTTCCTTGCCTGTTGGCCTGCATCACTCCAATCTCTGCCTCCATCTCCAAATGGCTTCTCCTCTGGGTCTGTGTCTCCTCTTCTGTCTCTTATAAAGACACAGGGCATTGGATTTTGGGTTCATCCAGATAATCCAGGATGATCTTATCTTGAGATCCTTAACTTAATCACATCCGCAAAGACCATTTTTCCAAATAAGTTCACATTCACAGGTTCCAGGGTGTAGGACACACACATGCCTTCTGGGGGCCACAACTCAACTAACGCAGTATGAAGAAGGGAATAGATAATAGATAACGCAGCGAGGTAGGCATGATGGAAGGGTACATGGGGGTTACAGTACACAGAGAACACCTGGAAGGAGGTCCCAGTTCAGTCTGAGGAGTTCAGGGAAGAATATTTGGGTGAAGTGACATGTAAGATAAAATCTGAAGAATGGTAAGGACAGGAAGGTGGGCTGGGGAGAACTTTCTGGGTGAGAGAGAGAGAGAGAGAGTACGGCGAGCTTAGGTAACTTAGGGGAAGTTGAATGTGGCTATAAAATATAAGGTGAGCAGAAGCACAGCAGAATGAGACTATGTAGGCAAACAGGGCCCAGAGTGTGATTGTCCTTGAAAAACCTCGTCTAGCGTATTGGAATTTTAAAGCTATGAGCAGGAGTGTGACAGAACTGCATTGTATACGGATAATTTGAACTGCAGTATAGATAATGGACTGATAGAGATTAGAACTGGAGACAAAGAAACCAGTTAGGATGATGTAGCAGTAATTTGAGCAAGAGACTGTGGGAAGATTAAGAGGAACGGCATGAGAAATATTGAGGATGTAGAATTATCATTTCCATAACAACTACTCATTACAGCTAAACTCACTGGTGCTTGTGTGCCCAAAGTAAAGATGGATTCCAAATCTCTAAATTTTCACCTGAACTTTCTAGAACTATGATTAGTCCACAGGTATATAGGCATGGAACAACATGCATCTAACAGCAGTTTTTAATAAACATTTTGCATTTCTGAAACATGTCTTTGATGCATGGATCAATTTCCAGTAATTCTTAGAGCTTTATTTGCATTGCTTCAAAGTAAATTTAAACTCCTTCCTAAGTGAAAGGATGGGACTGTACATTTGAGTGGTGAGTACTGCTTGTGACTCACTCTTAACTGTCTGTACCTGTTTAACTGTTTTGGTTTCAAAAAGTTGCATGAGCAGAAGGTGAGGAATGCAGAAGGGTGTTCTCAAAGTGGCAATGGAATTCTGTGCCACAAGAACCAAGGCAGCAGCAGGGGCTGAAGGTAAATATGTCACTTTGAACATAAGCAGTTCTGTCTGCTTCCTCTCACCTGGGTGCCCACTGACCACGACCGGGGCTTGTATGATAATTGACCTGCAGGAGAGAGATTCCCAGGCATCTAAAAGTGGCCAGCAACCTCAGGGGGGGAAATATTTGCTAATTTGCTAATAATTCTTCCAGAATCGAGTTTTATTGGTAAGTGGTTGAAATGGTAACACTAACTTCAAAACACTGTGCCATGTATAACTCCCATGGATTTGAAATGCAGAACAACAACATCAAACATCCCTAGACAAGGTTATGATTCACCGTAAGTGTGTTGGCTACACCTCTTTGGTATTTTAAGCATGACTTTGTACTGCTTTATACTCTCTTCCAGTAGCGGGGGGTCCTGGCTTCCACTAACACACATCTACTATTTCCTCCTTAGGAGAGACTGACTTTTACTTTTTGTGCCACAAGCCCCCATATTGTGTAGGAAACTATGGTGTGGCCATTTTGATTATTCACAATACTCTGTTTTGGTCTTTCAGCATAAACCATAGATTTGAAATGACTTCAATGTAGATTGATAACAAAGAGGAGCCTAAAAATGTTCCTTCCCCCTTAGAGCCTGTACTCTCCCAGTTCTCGTATACCGCCCCCACCCATCCTTCCCTGCTTCAAACAACTTTATGTGCACCAATTTTTGTTGTGATGATCGGCACAACAACCAGAGCGCCAGCTGAGCAGAGCACAGTCCTGTGATTTTAGAAGGGAATGCTGGGAGCACACACACTGAGCAGCAACTCAAACGCATCACTCACTCACTCACTCACTTATGTATCAATACATCTCCCGAGTAAACGCGGTCCCCTTAAAAATGAGAAGATTTATGTGAAAGTTAGAAATTAAATTTCCTAATCAACTGGCTTCATGTAAGCAATACAACTATTGCCCATTCACTCTCTATAAAGAACATAACATTTTCTCAGTGGTCAGGGTTGGAAATTCAGGATTACAGTAACTATAGGGTATTGCGTGGGAAAAATGGATTTATTTCCATTGTAAGTTGCCCAGGACAGGCCAATGTACAACTTTGCACGCTTTTTGTTTCTAGTCTAGATAGAATTTTAAGCATAAAAATGTAGTGCTTTACATGATTACTAATATGTTTAAAAGAAAAATTTGCATGAAGATGATGCTGAAATGGCTGGCTAGCTTCTTTTCTCCTCTGGCCTCCTTAAGGATTGCTCACAGTATGGAAATTGTTTGAAATACTTTTCAGCTTGTTTAAAATTTATCATGCCTCAACCCAAACACAGTGGACATCTGAGAGAAAGCACTTTGTAACTTCTAAGTGGAGAGAGATAATATTTATGATAAAAGTCTAGGTTGATCAAGGGAAAGAGTACAGAATAATTGAATTAAATGAAAATTCATGCCTCAGGAAAGAGCCATTTTTTATTATAAAACTAGAAAGCAAGAGAAGCTGAGAAAAACTTCACTTTAGACTCTATTTTCAGCTTCTAAAAATTTATTTTATATTTTTGTCAGCATATACCTGAAATGGTAGTTAAATTCTCAAAGATGTGTTGTTTTTTTTTTCCTGCACACAAAGTGGACGAATGTCTGAAATAGGAGGATAAAACATTTCCTTTCATCGTTCAAAAAAACCTTAATATTAGGTTTGTGTTACATTTCGATGTTGGCCAATTCTTTCTGATTACTTTTAAATTATAGCTTTTCCATGATAATATGCAAGTCAGCATCTTCCCCGTGGGGCAGCAACTTTGCATTGGTAACAGGACATACCACTATTAACACTCTAAATTACAGCTCCTTGGCCTTGTCAAGACACACACATTATTCCAGTTTAAGTGAAATGCAAGAATGTTTTAAGTCTCTTCCTGCTGGAACATTCCATAAACCTATGAAAAGCAAATTCTCCATCTCTCATCCCTTATCTGTCCGTAGGATGCTGCCTACAACAGACTAGTCGACTGAGCAACATCTTGCTTGTTGGGTAAATGAACACATGACAGGACATTCAACATCATGTGACCATCTTACAGCAAAATGGAGACAAAATGCAAGGGAGTTTATTGAGGGATGGATTGAAAATTAAAGTCCCATGTACGCAATGGCAAATACACACTGTAAGAAATTCCTCTGCACCAAGAATTCAGCTGTTTGTTTCTTAATGTAGGCTCTAGTCGGCTGCGTTGGCTCAAACTCCATTTCCCTGTGCCTTTGAGGGGTGAGGGTGTGAGAAAATGGTCCACAGGCCTCAAAGGTGATATTAACCACAGAGGCAGAGCCTGCTTCTGGTTTCCTTTGCACTCATGGGAGCAGAGCACCATCAGCTGACTTACTAACCTCCCTGCAATACAGACCACTTAGTTCCTGTGTGATTTGTCCTCTATTCCAAGTCTCAGTAGAGACTGTACTTACTGCAGTTAGCCAAATATTGCATCTCAGATTGTGCTTGATTACTGCAGATATTGAAACTTAATTTATATGCATATTCATGTATTCTTTATTAATTTTGTATATTTATAGAATATTTTTGTTAAGTGAACTTATTTTATCCTTAGATTTCCTGCTATAGGTTTGGGCTTTATATATTTCCTAATTCTCTTAAGAAAAAGGTTAAGTCATTCAGAAGTTCATAAATGCATTTTGTAGTATACATAGACATTTAATCTAAATAATATGTAAATTATAATGTCAGAAACGAAGGCTGTTACCCAGCACACTGAACGTGAGCACTAGTCTTTTTCACTCAGAGTCTGTCGTGTAACAACACTGTGAGCCACGTCGTGGTTGAATGCTGTCCTCTGAGCTTGTCATCCATCAGAGAATTCCCATTACTCATAGAACCTATGGGCTCATGTTATTAAAGAACTGCTTGATTTATACTCAAGTAAAATGAAAATGGAAGCTTTACCTTTTATGAGATATTTATAAAGCACATTTCTCATCTGTTACATTTTGACTGAATCAACTTTGGGTACCTCGTTGAAGCACTCTAAAGAAAATTTCCAATTTCCAAAGGCCATTATGTGAGTGGAATACAAAACATCACAACTGCAATTTAATTTTTAGCAAAAAATGAATTATCCTCTTGCTTTTACTTTTCATGATTTTAGGCAGTTATGCTTTTAAATAACTTTGTGACAGTCATCCTTAATTATAAAAAAAATTAATAGCATTCCCTACATGATCCTTACCTATCTATGAGGGTGTGAAAGTTAGTGGGAATCACTCTCTCTTCTCATCATTAATTTATAGTCGAACCATTTTGTTGATGCTTTAGTCATCAAGCAAATTTCCGTCATTCATTTCAATTTTCTGCTAACTAATCAAACACTAGCTGGGGAGCAAATGAACATGGCTAGCATTTTTTTCAGAACCCATTAGTATATTGAAACCTAGATTATGTATTTATTTATTTAAGATAAAGTGAGCCCAGAAATTACTTAGCTAAAATCTAAGTTTGAAAACAGAAAGCTGTTTTGCCAAAGCTAAAGTCTGGCATATGAAGTACCGCCCATCCTCTTTTGATTTTCATATCACCATGAAATAGTCTGTAAAAAGAAGACCTTAGCATTTAAAAGTGTCCGTTTACAAAATGGCCTTTTGGAAGTATTTGCTTATTTCACTTATTCCCTAAGATTTAAGTCTGTGTATTTAAAAACAAAATTGTATTTCCCAAGAACAGTTAAAATAAGCACAGAGAGATCCCTCTCTCTCATTCTCACAAATGCAAAGTCATTTCATCCTTCAAAGCTCAGCTCCGGCACCCCTTGGTGAAGCCTTCCCTGACCTCATCTGGATGGGGTCCCTACCCTAGCTTTTAAAGCTCTAGCTCCACAGATCTTAATACTTTCTACCTTGGATTAGGTTGAGCCAGGATGTTTCTGTACTTGTGGTTCAAAATTTAATATTACATTAGGTTCTAATAGTAATAGCTGTTAAACTTAGTTTAACTGATTATTTTGTTATTTGTTATTTTGGTTACATTGCCCCTACTAATGTGTAAGCTCCTTCAGGTAAGGATGCATATATGATTCTTATTCAAATTCTACACCATACATGGCAAAGTGCATGGGGGGAACAGAAGGTACTTAATATTTATTTAGTTAATGAATGCATATTCCAGACTCTATTCTATAATGATAATTAGATAGCAAAGATGTACATGTGGGTTGACTTACTTTCTAAATTCTCTCTCAAATGTTGTCAGTCTTTTTCCACAATTATTCCCAGACAGTTCAGCTTATTCTTAGATCTGTAACTAGAGCAATTTAGTAAAAGAAACAAACAAACAGAAAACAACAACTCCTACTACTAATAGCTGAAGTCACATGGTGTTTACTATGTGTCAGGCACTGTTCTAACTACTTTATACTTATGAACTTATTTAATCTTCCCAAGAACAAAATGAAGCATCCCATTATACAAGTGAAAAAACCAAGGCTCAGAGACAGTAAGGAACCTACGTGATTACAAAGCTGTGAGTGAGGGAAGCAGTTTGCTTTTAGAGTCCATTGGCTTAATTACTTCGTTCTATGTATAGCACCACAGTGTAGAAGCTGTGGAGATTTACCATGGGCTGTGAAGCGTTGGAGGAATCTCCAACTAAAGTAGCTACTATACCCTGGTTGACTATATATACTGTGACTATAGATTCCACTAGCACTTAACCTATTCCCAGATCTAATTCTGCAATTCTTCAGTTATTTATCTGTCAAACCTTCACCTCAAATTTTGGTTAAGTAATGGATTGTTCTAGTGGTTGTGTTATGTAGTGCTGAACAATATTTTCCATCTCATTTAATAACCCTAACGACCTTGTGATATAGGGACTGTTGTCTCCATTTTTCAGGGACATATAAAGTGCCCACAAATTAAATAACACCCCTCAATTTAGATGATACTCCTCATCACAGCTTAATTTCTTGGTTAGAAAATTAAGCTCAGACCAAAGCTATTCATTTCCTAGACTAAATAATGATGCTATTTCAAACTTAAAAAAAGAAACCCTCTGGGTTAGCTTTCAATGTATATGAAAAACAGTATATCCTTTTGAAGTTTTACTGGCTCAAAAAATAGAACCCAAAATGGAAGAGGTTCATTAATCACTAGTTTTATTCCTATGCCAATGTAGAAATAGAACTGAAAAAAGAATAAAAGTGGACTTTCCTATTTGCTTGTATTTCCTTTGAAAATTGTGAGGTTATCTCTAAAGTACCACTATAATTTTCTTGACAGAAAATTATTTGTGGAATAGAGATCTTGTTGGCAGCAGGGATAAGGACTTTATTTCTAAGAACACGAGCCAGAAAATGAACAGATTCCACTGGCACCATTGTGCTTAGTGCCCAGATAACAGAGGCAGGGCTCTGTGTTGTAGGTTTTGCTAGTTATCCCCACTTTTGTGGATACTGGCATTTCTTCGAGAGAGGCAGCCAAAACCTATGCTAGTTTTGTTGGTATTAAAAGATTAATTAGTTGGTCCTGGTTTATAGTAACAGAAATCCATCAGGAAGAAACTAAATCAGTTTCACTATTACGATAGCCTCTAATGTGCAGTTGGCTCTGAAATACCCATTAATTATTTAAAATAACGTCATAAAAGTGTATTAATTCTTGCTCCAGCAAAAGCTGATGCTGGGTTAATGTGAACTTATTAATGATCTTGTTACTAATAATGTAAATTTGCAGTTTTGGTCCAAGTCACTGCTTGGATCAGAGGCCCATCACACATCATAACTACTTTTTTTTCAAAAATATCTGGAAAAAGAAACATTTCAAATCTAATTGTTCTCATTCACAGTATATTTTTCTGCCTTAAAGGCATCTAGCATCAAATCTCCCTACTTGATGTGGTTTTCACAACAGAAATTAAAAATAAATTTACTATTGTCTGGCACTCTCTGAACAGGAGCCCCTCTCTCTCCCTTATTCATTTGTCTTTTAATTTCTTACTCTGTTATTCCTGTCATCTCTCTTCTACTCCCAATGTCCTCACAATGACATTAACCAGAAAAACTAGAGATTTTCTAAACCAGTGGCCTCCCAACATTTTTGATTATGTACTTTTCAGGGAGGACGTGTATGCTATTTACTTATAAATTATAACATATGCTTTCATTTAATATATCATATGTCTTATAAAATATATACAGAGTGAAAGGATAAATTACAAATAAATGTGAATGGATATTCTAATATTTTCCTCCTTACACTCACCCTTGCCCACTCCTTTCAGGAGACAACTGAGTAGTTTCTAAATAACGTTTACCACTCAGATTGCTATATAACTATTTAGTGACAATTAATTGTTTTGTGGCAAAGGGTAATAATCATCTCAAATTTGAAGAGACCAGAGCAACTAGAGATCAGAGACCCAGATTTTACATAATTCTTCCCTCCCTCTTGTCCCCTCATGCCCTGTTTTAGCATGGAAATAGCAGGGAGAACAGAGAGGAGGTTATGGATAACTGACCACTGATTTTGGTTGTATGACTTCATTTCTTCTGTATCCTTATGACTCGGGTTCTTGACTCCTGATCTTGTCTTCTGAAAGTAAATCCTTTACCATGACATGGCTATTCATTCATTTAAACACTTATGAACAGGGTTCTAAGCTCTGAGATGGATGCTATAGACACAAAATTAAATTGCTACAGACATAAAACTCTCCCCAAATGAGCTGACATTTTCGTTAGCAACGGTGGGATCAGATGTATTTGCAGTAAACATTCTAGTAGGAATAAGTCCTCTGTGGGTGAAGAGAATCAAGCAACTAACTTGGCTGAGGAAACTGGGGAAAGTCCCTCCAAGGTGAAGACATTTGAGGATCCTGCAATATGAGCTTATCCGGTCTTCACCTTCAGCCTGGTGGAGACACAGCCCACGAGGGCTGGCTCTAGTCGGCAGAGTTCCTCCTGTGAAATGGCAGGAAATATTATTTGTCTCCACCTGCTCTGTAATTGCGGAAGTCAAAATCATGTTACTTGTCTCCTTGTTAAACCTGTGCTGGTGATAACCATAACTGCACCATGTTGAGATAGGATCTGATTCTAGCCTCCTACAAATCCACTTTTTGTCAAGGAATTGTGTCATTGCTTTTTCTTGCAATTGACCGGTGCTTCCCTTGGTACCCTACTTTAGCCCATCCTTCTCTCTCTCTGTCCCTCTCTGTCTCTCTCTCTTTCTTCCTGTTTTCCTTCTTCTCCCTGGCCCTACTCCTCCTGTGCCCTCACTCCCCTTCTCTCTCACTAATGCTTCCTGCCTCAGTGCTGGCCTTACGTGTTAGTCAAACAAAACCCTTATTTGGGAACTTCAGCAGTGTTTCAGGGATTATATGCTTCACAATGTAAGGAACTCTACCATCTGGCTCATGGTGGTGTACCACGTCCACAGAACAGGACCTGGGATATTGAAGATGCTCAATATTAACTACTGATTAATTTTACCAGACAGTATATCTAGTGTTATCCTGTATCATATAATTAAATGTTTTTGCATTTCTGGTTGGATTTAGGGGAATTATGTTTGCTATGAGGCAAAATATTTGAGCCCCAAATACCTGCAGGTATATTTTTGGCTTTCTAGTTGTTTATAAGCCAAAAACCTAGTTTAAATAGCATGAAAAAAATCTGATGGTTTTCTGTGGCTTAACACACAAAATGAGCTACTCACAAAGGTGCCAGTTTTACCTGGGACACAAATCCAGTTAAAAATATGGCTGAGAAGACCTGATGTTATCCATCTACACATTGACTTTCCACCTGGTAACAACTTTTCTCTGCCAGCCCTAATGTTAGAACTAGGGAAAAAGGTTTAACAACAATACAATCTGCTCAATAAGCCTGTGTCTTTAAAACCAGTGTGACCTTCATGTAAAATCATACTGTCATTATGAATCTATCTGCAGAGCTGTGTATACTTTACTCTGTTTCCCATCCCTTCCCTCTTTGTCAACTGATACTAGGCTTATTAACAAACTCTAATTCTTCCACTAGTCCTTGCTTTCATTCAATGTTGGGGCCACAGCTTAACCATCTTTTAGGTTTTTATTTCTTAGACAATTTTTCCCTTCCCTTTAATATTTTTCTAGCTGACCTCCTATCTTGGTCCATTCCATCTTCTGCATAATTTACTATGTACTTTATGTCACCCATTGGTCAATGTTAGCTTTCTTATGCTACAAAGCCCCCATATAGGCATTCAGGACATAGAAAGGATCAGGAAGGTTAGAGCAAGAAATGAGAAAGTCTTTTCAGGTATAGGTGTGCTTTTATCAAATACGTACATATTTTAAAGATAGGGTAAGGAGATAATATTTGATTTTTTTCAGTCATTGCTAATCAATGTATTACATTTATGCACAGATAAAGTACAGTATATACAGTATAATATTTTGGTCCTGAGCAATTTTTCCATAAGAAAGAGTATAGCATTTGATCCACATCACTTCCACACATAAAATAGTTTCCTAACATGGAAAGGTATTCTGCAGTGTGAAGTTAAAGCGTCAAGTATTTATACAGATACCAATTGACACTCCTAGTAAGTATGTGTGGCTATCCTTAATGGCCACAGAACACATACGCAGCCTGTTTATTTCACTCACCACATGCCATGATATACTGGAATATATTTATGTTAGGTGTTGTTCCTCAACATATTCATGTTATGAGTTATCCTTCGATAAATATTTTCTCTTTCTTCTTTGATAATAGAATTTTCAGCAGACATCTTGCCCAGGATGCAGACTCCATTTCTCAGCCCTTATTGCTAGGTGTCGCCATACAACTAAGTTCTAGCACATGAAATATGAGGAAAAAAAAAAAAAGAAGTGCACTCTTTCTGGGTCTTGCCTTTACCCGGGGGTGTGGCCATTCCTGCACCCTTTCCTCTTCTTACTGATTTGAATATGGATAAAGGTTCAGGGTGGCAGGGCAGTTGGATAAGAGGGTCTAAGGTATTGAAAACATAAGGCCTACATATTGTTCCAGAACTACCTATACCCAATTATATATGTGTGAGAGAAAGATGTTAGCCAAGCCACTTTTTTTTTTTTTTTTTGTGGTACGCGGGCCTCTCACTGTTGCGGCCTCTCCCGTTGCGGAGCACAGGCTCCGGATGCGCAGGCTCAGTGGCCATGGCTCACGGGCCCAGCCACTCCGCGGCATGTGGGATCTTCCCGGACCGGGACACGAACCCGTGTCCCCTGCATCGGCAAGCGGACTCTCAACCACTGCGCCACCAGGGAAGCCCTTAAGCCACTTTTATACTGGTTTTCTGTGACAGCAGTCAAATGAATAGCATAAATGATACAGTTTCATTGGCTGCTGGAATGTGAGGTTTTGTTCAAATGTGGAATTAGGTGTCTTTTCAAAGTTCAAATCATTTTTATACTATCTTTTGTGTTTATTTTGCTTGGTAATATGGAATATGCTTTATGAAAGCCAATAAAAATATTTTATATATTTATACAACTATTATGGCTATTCAGAAGTTTGGGAACTATTTAAATAGTCCCTAGGGAAGACTGAATTTTGGACTCTCTTTAATTAGTAAACCACCATCAAGAACAAATACACTAGTTCTTTAAAAAAAAGTCTAACCTCAAGTCTTTCCCTACATATTTTCCATCTTCACATCTCATTTGGTTTGAAGAGACCACTTCTTAGACTATCTCCCTCCTCCACATTTCTTTGGAATTTGTCTCTGAGAATTGCTCTTAACCAGCTGCCTTACCCCAAAGACCCACCCACGCCCTATAAGCGCTGGTCATATGCCACACGATCTTCCTGGCTCATTTACTGATGTCTGCTCATGATTTATTGGTTTCCCTTTGATTTCAGTGGCTCCAATTTAATGATATATTTCATCATATTTAAGGAAATTATTAGCTTAAAGGTCAATATTTACACATACTACAAACGCAGTCATCTCCAATTGACACTCCTAATAAGTATGTGTGGCTATCCTTAATGGCCAGAAATATCATTGGAAAACAAGAAAAAATACGTCATGCTGAGCAACAAACGCCTGCCAATATTTATAGGTTTGAAGGAATGATAATTTGTATCTAAAGTACAATGATATCTCTAGAGTAGTAGTTCAGTGCATTCTGAGCATTACCCTTATAAACTCTGTTTTTGCTTTCTTTTCTCAAGTTTTAGAACCTGATTTTATCCTGAATCCCTCCCACAAAAAATTCATGTTCATAAATTCTATGAAGGATTTGGTTCACTCATATCAGATAATGAGCTGATTAAAGTTCCGTAACTAAAATTTTATTAGCTTATATTATATTTCACCTTTTCTAAGCTCTTAATCTCAAAGCTGTCACAGTGGTTGACAAATAGTTTAAAAGATACAACTAAGCCAACTCTTTTCAGAATCAGTCCCCTAACACTTTAGACATGAAAATGGGGTCCATGTGGCTCTCCAAAAGGTTTATCTGTTTTAAACTAGTTGCACTGGCATTAGAATTGGAGTAGTTGATTGAAACTTTTGTTGATATTTTGAAAAACTTCATATTTGTTTTCATTTCATAAGAGTAATAATAATCATAATAACTATATAGATAAAGGGTTGTTTTGTGCCATGCAGAAAATGCTTCAAATAGTTTATATATCGAATATTATTTTGTTTTTGTACTTCTGTTCATTGTATGCATTTCACCCAGAATACTATCACCTTTTATAAAAATTATATAGGCTAAAAATTGAAAATCCCCTGCTTCTATCCTTTTACTTCCATTCTCTCAAAGTAATTGCTGTCAACAATTTTGTGCCTATTTATCTAGAATTTTGCATATTCGTATTTAGTCATCTAGAGAGGTTTATAACCCATCTATATTTCTATCTGTATCTGTATCCACACATTTCATCAGATAAGGTTGGGATGTGCTACAAATATTGGTCTGCCACTGTCTTTTTCTATGTATACTATATCATGAGCACCGTTCAGTTAGAGCACATGGATCTCACTCCATCTTTTTCATGGCCACATAGCATTCCAAACTATAGATTAAACAATCATTATACATCCTTTATTGATGGAAATTTGGATTGTATCTTTTTTGTCAGTAACATAATACAATGATGAACATCTCTGTACATATATTTTTATGAATTTATTTTGTTTTTTCTTTTGGTAAAGTTCTAAAATGGTTAGTGCACAACTTGAAGGTATTCCAGCGCTCATTCAACATCAGATAGAACAAAAATTCCTACACATTTTGCTTCTAGAGGCTTCTCCCATAATCATACTTCCCCAGAGTAAATTCCAAACCTGAAACTTTGCATTTAATCTGTTCATTACAAAGCATCCCAAATGAGTTGTAGAGTCAAAACAAATTCTCCACCAGACAATACCACAACACTTTAGAATGATGAAATGCTTAAAATAGAATATTTAAGTTAGAACTTGTAAATGAGATATAATTATGGCTCTTGTAATGCAACTATGCTATAGTGACATGTCCAAGAGCAAATTCTTTCCAGCATTCTTAGTATTGATATAAATGTCCAAGTGGTGAGCATATGTTTCTGGAATGTTTAATGTTTCTGTCGGCAGTTGGGCAGGGTCTGTCTTATTTTAGGGAAGCTATGTCATAGGTCAGTTAATACTTTCTTACGTCATTATTACATTCCCTCCAACAGATTTGATAGACTATATGGACATTTCTGAAAAAGCGACCTGAGCAGTCCAATCATAACAACATTATGCAGCATTAACTTTTTAATACAATTTATGTAAAGAAGGAAGAGCTCGCCAGAAGCACAGAAAGCTCTGTTGGCATGTAGTTTGAGCACATTGATCTTTGCTGTAAAGTCTTTGACTTCACTTTAACTTATGATATGTTACTGATCTAGTTTGTTAACAAAACTACAGTTTATGGAAACCAGATTTCTTCACCAAAAGAGAGTTGAAGATTTTTTTTTTCTCATTGTAGATAGCCCCAGTTGAACAGAACTAAGAACCTTAGTTTTGTCTTAGGAGAATGGGAATTATGGATTAGTATTATATCAAGAGAAGGGCAAGAATGTTGCACCAAAGTGTCCAATCTGCAGGGTTTTTTTGATGCCAATGGGCATGTTGGATTTACAGAAGAAATTTTACTTGTATTTACATCCGGATTATAGAGTACTACAATGTGGGAAGAATGCTGGGGAAATCCTAAAGGTAAGACAAACTTTGGTCAAGAGTTTTCTAACTAAATCATGATCCATGTGGTTCCTTCCAATCCTTGTGTCTCTCACTTGGAAACTTCTTGGGGGATCATGGCATCTACAGGATTAGTCAAAGGTGCCTCAGCATAAAAATTTACTTCAGTTAGTCATCCTTTATGGTCAAGAGTTTAAAAAAAAACGTTCATGTAGCTATGGATAGCAAATGTGCCAGGGTATCATTTAAAATAGCATTAGCATATTTTGGGGGAGGGGGTATTGTTGCCTTGGTATATGCAAAGGGCTCATTTAAAATATGTGATTTATACCACTTTTATTATAATAAAATATACTTTTTAAAGGGAAGAGAAGCAAGCTGAAATAAACAATTTTAATTAAAAATTACCATGACATTCTTTCTAAAAATCAGAGATCACTCTTTAGATAGGCTTTGAACTATCTGGTGGCTATTTAATTCCAGCCAAAGAAAGTGAAACCAGTTCTGTCTTCAACACAATTCCAAAATAGAATGTTCATGAGCCATTATAAATATTATTAGTGAAGTGGATAGGTTATCCTGTTATAATTTTTACGTATTTTGATGATTTCCCCAAGAAGATGCTCTTTGAGTCATACAGCTACACTACTGAGCAAAAGAAATGTCCACATATCTTTTTAACTCTAGCAAAATAATAAGTGACAGAAACAAGGATATTTACAGAATTCCAAAAGCCAGATAATAGGTGCATGTGTCTTACCTTTCTTTTACGAAGTCTGACTTGGTTATCTGTGGGTTCATGGGTGGCCAGAGTCTCCTTTATGTGTAAACACTGCATGCCATCTCCTGAGTTGACCTTTGGAAGACTTCTGTTTTGATGTTCTGAGAAACCACTCTTCTCCAGGCCATTTTCAGCTGACATTCCACTAGGGCAGGAAGGAGGCTGCAGAAGGCAGCTTCCAGAATCTGTTTTTAATAATGGCAGTCCTCTGTCTGCACAAGGAATAGCCAGGAACTCATCTTGTACTGCACTGCAGGTGTTTCTTTCATGTTCATCTTTAGGGAAGTCGGGTTTCCTTCGATGCTGAGCAATTATAGCAGAATTAAGCAATTGCTTTTCCGGCACAATATCTTTCACATTCAAAGAGTCACATGCATTCATTTTGGAGGCATCTTTTATTTCACTTAGGCTTATATCCTTACAAAGCTCCAGGCTTTTACTCACCATGTCAACAACTTTTCTGTCCCCCTTTTCCTCTACCAGCACTAAATCAGCTCCACCAGCCATTCCCCAGGAGTCATAAGAACCTTGGTTACTTTCCATGATGGGCAGCGTCTTTACTAAGGAGCCTGCTCCTTTGATGCTATGTTGGTCTGACGTTTTAGGCCCTTGAGTAGTTAAAATCTGTTTATTATCTGTAAGATATAGATCAGAATCAGTATCCTCGTCAGAAACATGCACTAGTGTTTCCGTGCTGGCCTCCAGAGAAAGAAACTGATCTTCACCTTCATGGCTGTCATCTTCATCCACCTCCTTTGAAATGTGACCCATTGGCCTCCCAGGAATATCTCTCAGCTCTGAGCCATGACAGCAGTCTGGTAGTGAAACACACCTTTCTTTGCGGTCCACATTTAGAGTTGCATCTTTTTCCATACTTGCCTGCAAGCTGTCAGCTACTAGTCCATGATGACATGCTGTGTTACAATCATCAGAATTAAAAGGCTGTCCCATCCATTGGGTCACATGTTCTTCCCAGCTTCTCTTTCTGATAGCTACAGACATGTCATCGTAGTTTAACAGCAGATAGAGGGATACGTTCCATATGAGACTAAAGGAGATGAAACGATGAAAGATTACTTCAAATTCACTGATTGAAGAAGAGAGTAAGTTTTGTCATTGCACTACCTATTAAAAAATTAAAGAAATATACATAGTTCAGGATATAGTTCTAAAGTCAAAATATATCTTGGAAAAGAGAGCACTTAAGCTGTGCTATGAAAGATTAAGAGATTGTATAAAGCTTCTATTTAATAGCCTCAATAAGGTTATTTCTTTAAGAAGCAGCCTAATAGTAGAACACAATTTCACATTCAATATTTCTGGTCAAAAATCATTAACAATACTTTTAAATGCAGCTGGATTGATTGATCTATTAACGAATAAAGATATATATATTGAATATTTAAAATTCCATTAGGAAAATATTTGGATCGCTATACTAATAAAATTCACTGGAAGAAACTAGTTGCTCTAGCTTAGATGCTTTCCTGATTTACTTTTGTGGACACAAATCGTTACAGAAATCTATTGGCTGTTTGGTTTGAATTGCACTGAAGGCCACCAGGGAACTGTTCATGCAAAACCTGAGCTATAGAGACAGCATGTGTAATGTATTAGTGTGTGAAAGAGCTAATACAGATCCCAAACTACCAGAATGCATTTACTCCAGGGAGTGACTAAGAAACATGGAGTAATCCAGTTTAGCTCATATTAACACATAATTCATGCATAAGAAAGCATAACACACACCACTTAAAATGTCTTAGGATAAATACATTTACATGCATCTCATTGCTGCTACGACCCGCTAGCAAGCCAGTACTGTTGAAGCTTACCGAAATTAAATAACTTGCCCAAGGTCATACATCTAGGAGGTAAGCCTGGATTCAAAGTAGGCCCCGGTTCTAAGACCCAGGCTTAGAGAGCCAACAAACTTCATCCATGGAATGCGATTCTACTGCCACCTCTTCCCTCCACACATCTTTAGTAGATATAAAGTCTAAACTCTTCAGGCAGGAATTCGGGTGACCCAAAAAGGAGATGTGAGCATGATAAGACAACTGAAATAATTCTTCAGAAATTTCAGTCTCATTCTCTTTGGCTTCTAAGGAGTTTAATTTGTATACTTCTGTTAGCATTTGGCCATAAAATTTTAAGTAAATAAGAAAACCAGACATAAGATAAGGTCAGAATATAAACACATTCCAGGTATCCATCCTTTTTGCCTTAAATTATTCAAAGCCTTAGTTAAAGGCAACAAATTATACCAATGTAAACTCAACCTTATAAAAATGACTAGTCCAAGTGTTGTCCCATAATGAAACCTAATGACTGGACTGTAAAAGAAAAATCTTATTCAAGAGCAGACACTTCCAGTTTTTACACCACACAAGAGCTGTCAGCACATGACATGGATCGGCTTATGGATTTCAATCATAAACAAGATTAACTGAAGTGCTGGGTTTGGGTCACTTCAGTCTATTGAAAAGGACTCTGACTCCCCACCAAAGATCGCAAGCTATTCTGACTAAGCACATGCCAGAAAGGTAAATATTCCCATCTTGTAAAGACCAGGAATGTACTAGAATTTTGGTATCCCAGACTGACCAAATATCATTCTGGATACTATTCCGTTTCTTTAAGGGTCTGTGAGTATCTTTGAAAATGGTCAGCATTCACATTTTCTATGTTGGCATTCATAAGAAAATATAAAGTCCCTGAATTCCGTGCATAAGTCATTATAGTGTGGGAGGCTACGGAAAAGTGGAAAAAACGCATAGATGCAGGCCAGAAAATTTCTGCTTTCATGGGCAAATTTGGGTTGTAATAGGGCGGTTCTGTTTTAGATGCTTTCTTTTCTTTATTTTTATCCAGTGTAGAATGAGCAGGCTAACTTAAGAAATGCCAAATGGTATTAGTGTCATTCCTAAGCCACGTTTACATTTAAGTTGAGACAATTCTGGTTTTCTTTCTCTGATGAAGAAGGAGAAAGAGTTTTATTAACCCCTTGGGGAACAGATTACATAAAATTTTTGCCTTTAAGTCCTGACCATAATATTAATTAGTTTACTGCACTCAACCTTGGCAAGTAGGTAAGTATTTTTATAACATCAAAGGAAGACAGTTCAACAAGTTCTGAGACAATCTAGCTGCAAAGAGAGATTATAAATTAGATAGATTTGACACAACATTAACTCCTTCTTTCCTAATTTCTAATCTACGTTCTTTGGACATTTCCAGATCATTCCTGTGAATTTATAGTGTCTTTATTGTGAAGACATAAAATTTCCTAACTCTCATTATGACCATCATCACTACAGTTTGAATGTTCATTCCATATCCTGTGGTCTGATAGATTGTTTTAAAAACTTTATCTCAACAGGCTTTCTTATTCATACTTCCTATTTTAATTCTGATTTGTAAGATTTATAGTTAAAACCTGCCTTCAGGATCTAAAGGCTGAACACCGTATTAATTAAAATATATTGTCCATCACATCGGAGTATATCGGCCCCATTTTCTAAGTCATCTGAATTGACTAGAATCTGTCCTGTAAGATTTAGAAGTCTTTGTAAAAGACCTCACTTTCCCTTTGAGCCTTCTCACCATTTCTAATTACCGGCTACTTATTTTGCAAACTTCTACTACTTTTTCTTGTAATCACTTTTATGCAGTTTCATTCAGAATGAGCTCAGCTGCTGAGGATTTGGATGAAGGATCTGGAAAAGTGTAAGTCATTCCAGGGTGTTGATTTTATGAAGTGAATTTCCATGGGGATTTTTCACTTCTTAAATGCATGTGTTCAAACACCACTGTATTAATATTACAAGAAACTCTGTGTACCTCTAATTATGTAATGATTCTGGAAAATATTTGTGAAATGCCCACATTTGCTTTTTGTGATATTAGTGCATAGGCTGTTTAGACACAGAGTGATTTAAAATTTATTGTTTGGGTTAATTTCATAACACCACTCTTTAACATAAGCATACAGTGGCATGCAGTGTATATTTTAAAATTAATCAAAATTGAATGTTACTGTACTAAAAAACAATTGAAGATATTCTAGTTTGAGAATCCCTGACCTGTGTCTGACATCAAACGATCATGCTCTCTTTTGCACTTGCTCCTGAAATAAACACATACCTTGTGTTTCGACTTGGCAAGTGTTCCTAGGAAAGAAGAGCCTGATGCGAATCACTACTGCCGATACTATAGCCTGGGAAAACACGGTGCAAATGAAGTACTTGTGGCTGAAATCAAGTGGGCAGTACCTTAGAACTGAGAGCAACATTGCCTGATCATAATCATTTATTCAACAAGTGTTTATTTAGTGCCGAATGGGCTGCAGACAGTCTACTAAACATTGGGAATATAAGCCTAAGTATATATTATCTTGTTTTATCCTTTCAGAAAACAGATGACGTATATAGGTATATGTATACATACACATATACAAATAAATACGTGCGCGCACACACACACACACACACACGCACGCACATGATTGACTCCTGGGTTGTTTTTAAACACCTTCACACAGCTGCTGCATATTTAATAGAAGGCATAATCGTACTGCCAGTTTCTCTGTATTTTCCTACTTTCTCCTTAGATGGCTGGAGTTACTTCTGGTTTCCCATCAGGTCTTTCTTCTTAATTACCCATCCCATGTTAAATTTCTCCTACTACTCTCTTCTCCTACTCTTCTCTCTTCTCCTACTACTGCTTTAGTGCATATCTATATGTAATAGCTACCACATAGCGTGTACTCAGTCACTGGGAGAAAGAAGAGAAGACATGAGGGAAATAATCTCCTTTTAATTAAAGGTAGGTTAAATTCTCTAACATGCACTCTTGCAAGAATAGAGAATGCATCTGAACCAAGAAGGGAGCATTTCTACAATGGCCCACATTGTTGCTAATATAAGGGTCAAGTTGGTGAGGTGGAGAGATAGGGAATCTGGACATCCTAGAGGGATGTGACATCTTAGTGTATCTTGGCCTACGCTCAGGGAGTCACCTTTGCATGTAATAAGTGCCACCCAAACACTTATTGAATTAGACGATTACAGCAGAATCAACATATAAACAGACATGATCACAGCGTACTCTAGTTCTTCAAATGTGTGCTCACTGATGGCCAAGTAAATCTGCCTGACAGTGAGCATTTGCGGAGGTCAAAATGAAATTCATTTTCTTGATGGAGCTGTCAAAGAACAAATTATCTAGCAAACTAAATTGTGGAACATTTGGGCACCTTCCACTGCCCCCAACTCAATGATAACACGAGAGGAATGCTTTTCAACGCAAAACTGTCAAATATTCAAGAGGCTTAGGATCAGCGAGAACGCCTAGAACAGATATGATTATTCTTAATCTCTTTATGTAAATGAATGAACAAATAGCAAAAAAAAACCCCAAAAACAAAAAAGATAACACATTCAAAGAAAGCATTTCTAAGAGTCTAATCAGGGTAGCCAACTTTTAGTAAAAGACAAGTAGTGCTTTTTCTTTAAAACATTCATGCTAACTAATTGAAATTAGACAGGGCTAGAATTAGGCTTAGGAGAGAGAAACCTTTAATAACGATGCAAAAACCTATCTCTGTATGACTACAGGCAGATTTCCTTTCTTTAGTGGCAATCTTTGTCTTAATCCTTCACAAAATCATTATCTATCTACTTTTACATACTTTGTCAAATGTTGGAATTTACTCATTATGCCTCATTAGCTGTCTGTGGAAAAAACAAACTCCTGTTAAAATTCTTTACTGGTAAATTACTTAACGAAGCTTAAAATATTATATATGAAAAAGCTTCCATGTCTTTAGGTTGTCTGGAAATCATTAAAAGTCTTAGTAAATTACAGAATAAACCATCTGTAATGAGCTAAGTCAGTGGATTGAGTAGTACATCACTTTTTCCGAGAGACACATCCAACCTTCCATCATTTTTGGTCTTTAGAAGAAGAATGAATAAATAGGTACCCAATTAAAATATTTTTTTAAATGTTTACCTATTTTTATGTATATATTAGTTTTACTAAGCTTGGTAAGTTTTTTCTCTTTCTTAGCTCTCAAATATGTTCCAGGAATCAAGTAAATTTGAAATTAACTCTGTCAATCCACTAGAATTCTGTCAGCTCATCAGAAAAGAACAGGCTGTTACAAAGTTGCAAGTTAATATTTCTGAGGTGCCCTATTTTTACCTCTGGCTTCCTACTATTTAATGTAGCCCCAGTAGTTTCTAATTCCCTTGCAGGGAGGAGCGCAGATACTGGCAGTGTTTGACTTATCACCACTTTGCCGCTCAGGTCAGCCAGGTTTGCGGATTCTCAGAACGTTTTTTTAAATAACCACGCGTAATTTGAGTAAATCTTTAAAAATGTCCTATTTGTCTGATGCCACTAAGACTTTTCTGGGGATAATTGGTTTCTAAGAGATCCCAGAATTAACACAGTCTTGGGGGACAATATTGCATCATGGATGCAGTAAGTATTTATAGACACCTGTATTTCCTTCAGGATTCCATGTTTTATTTTTTGAGAATGTACACAGTCTTCTCAATAACAGTGTTCCATCTGGTACAGAACCCTTTGAGCACCTAGAACTACATTGTATTTTAGCTATTTCTGCAAATGAGTTCATTAATGAATAATTAATCATTTAGTTTTTTGATTCATATCTCTTTTCTGCAGAGTCCCTTATAACCAAAGAAAAGTATTGCCTTTGCTCCTAACTTATTTCACTTGGAATTTTTCATGCAACAGGAAATAGCTTAGAGTTAAATCTGATATCAAAAGTTTGGCTGGTTTTTTTTAATGGCAAAGCAATATGATTGAAATGTGGTTTTGCCTTATTATAAAAAAGATACTTCTGTTCCACAATGGACATGAATTATAATGCTTTATCATCAGCATAGTGAGATGTGGCTTTGCTTTAAGTGGTCACTTTCTATTTTTAACTTTGCTATCATTTCTAAGAACACTCTAAGGGTAGACACAGTAATCACCAAATATAAACAAGAGGGCTACAGCAACACAGGTGCTTGGACAGTTAGGTGACAACAGAATACTGAGATTTCAGTCATTTGGTAAGTACAACTTTCACTGCAATCAGGAACATGAAATCACTGAGAACTTAGCTACTTCTGTTAGGTTGGTATCCTATCAGGGATTGATGCCTCTGATATCAACTTTTTTCTTCTATATTTAATATCTATAATTCTTATCTTATTTTGTCATCTTCCTATGTACATTTGAGCTTGTTTTTACTACCAAGTGTCCCATATACCCAAGGAATAGTAGGTGCATTAGAAACTTTTGATGATCGTGATAATAGTAATAGTAAAAGAGCTTCCATGTATTAAGCATTTACTGTGGATCAGGCCCTGTATTTGGTGTTGCACTTACACTATCTCCTTTAGTAATAATACTCACAAATACTCTATGAAGTAGGTACTATCATGGTCCTGATTTTACAGGGAGAAGTTTTGGCAGGACTAGGTAACTAGCTCAATCTCTAACACCTATTGATGTGTAGTGATTATTACCTCTATTTTTTGTGAAGGCAATATGTCTGTTAAAGAAACTTTTTTTTTTTTCTGATGATTTGCATTAGTTACTTAGGTTTTGTCTTCCCCAGTTTTCTCACTTCTATAATGGGAATAATGAAAATTGTTGAGAGAGAATAATATTGAACTATAATAATAATGAGCGGATAATATATGTAAAACACTTAATCCATGGCATATTGCAAGAACTCACTAGATACTAAATGATGATGACGATAATGATGATGATGATGACAAAGATGGTGATGGCAATGATTCCTTTAGTTTTTGACGGATCTTAGCTGCAGAAACCATGGCTGAGTAGGAGCTGGAACTATCCCTTGCATGCCCATGTTATTTCAATAGAGATGAGTGATTTGACCACAAGGTGAAACACCATGATTCTTTCTTTCTTGATTCATTTGACCTCTGCTTTTTAAAACAAAATTTTGTTTGTTATACTGTATGCGACCCAGTTTGTACGTACAAAGTCTCATCTAATGCTCAAAATGACCCAGTGATATAAATATTTGCATTATCTTCCAGACTTTACCAATAAAAAGCAGAAGCTCAAAGTAGGATGGGGCATGCTTGAAATCACAGAGCAAGGATTTCAAATGGCAAAGATGCAAATCTGAGCCAGTTTTCTGTCTCTTCCCACGAGCTTTCCAGTACACCACCCCCATTTAAATTGTGGAAAGTTCACTAGTGCTCTGCTCTCACTGGCCTCGTGTAACTTAACTTTGAACTATTTTTGGATACTCATGCTTTCTCCTGGCTCTTAATGAACTTGTAATGTCATCTTATGAGAGTGCTATTAACCTCTGGCCTCAGGCTCTGATGACTTTTGCCAACCTCTTATTTTCCTTCCTCTTTAAAAATTATTATTCTATCATTACAGGATGTCTGGAAAATTTAAAAAAAGTCTCACAGCACCAACTCTTCAATGCTGGTTTTCCTTTCCTTTCTTTCTTCTTTCCCTCCTATTTATTCCACAAACATTTATTAACAAACATGTATTGACAATACCTGACATGCTAGGTATTTTGCCAACTGCTGGGAATAAAAAGAAACACTGGTTGAATTTCTAAGCTTGCTTTCTGATCTTCCTACTTCCTTTGGATCTCATTTCTATTAAAGGACTGATTTCCTCTGGATTATCTGAACTGTATTGCTAAACCATTTTGTGATTTCAGTCTAATAGGAAAACCTTTTCACACATACAAGCAGCTACAACTGCTTTTTCAGTTCTCTATCTCAATTCATGAGCAAGTTTATACACATGCTGTTTACATTGCCTTTCAGCTTTTTTTACATCGGAATTCCTATTTAATCTTTTCAAGTTCCCTTATATACTCTATAATCCACTGAATCAAAATCAATAATCTCTTTTAAACTAGGTCTCAAGATCCACACTTCACCTTTTTTCTGTTTACCTTCTTCAAAGACTAAGCGCATCTATTTCTCACAACTCTATGAGCTGACCGGCAGTTTAACGCCAAACTGGAAGTAGTATGCTGTATCTCTATATCCACCCCAGAGCCAATCTGTATTTGGGCTTCTCTGTAAGCCTGTTTGATTTGTGCAACTAAGGGGCTTATCATTCACCTGGGAGAAGAAGGTATACTACTTACGCTATTTCCTTCAAATCTGGAGGAATTTTCCCTCATCCTCTTTAAATTCTCATGTACAATTCTTAACATTTATTCAGATAATAACATTTTCTGATCCAGATCTAAATCATCTCTCTTTTGGAACTTCGTTGTACTATAATGATTTCTACAGAGAGAATTCTCATCGTAAGATGATATTGACACCAATTCATTCCTTCTCCAAGAGGAAACAAATGAAGTAAAAACAAAAGACACATCTTAAATGTCCCAGTTTAGACTTGTTTTAATCCTCTAACACCCATCCTCTATAAGTAAGATTAAACCATGCCTAAAGTATTTGTAGTGAGGTGTACGGTATGAGCAGGTTTGGATATGGCCAGAAAAATTCTCTTTTTTATTATAACGTCCTCTAGAAAAAATTAGATAAAATGGTGTACTAGGCCCTCTAGTAATCACGCCATCAGTTATATAGGCTCTTGCTTTACTGCATTTATTCCTCACTCCAATCGTGCAGAGTGTGGAGACACTGGAAGTGCTGAATAGCCTATTTTTAAGTGGTAATAGCATCAGGAAATCCAATCTGGTTCAGAAAAATGGGGAGAAAAAGCATCATGACTCACATTTTCTCTAAAGAAATGGGATGTACTAGAAATGACACATATTAGCTTTATTAGAAGGGCTCTTGCCACGGAAAGTGCAATGTTTCGGCGTGCAAAGCAACATATACTGTCATATATGAAGAATGTACAGATCAAGCAGCCACCTCCTCCATTTGACACTGCACTGGTCAGCCATTTATATACTATAACAAACTCTGGATTCTACAACTAAAGGACTTTGTAGAAGGCTCAGAGGAGATATATGAACCAATTAAAAGACTGTAAATAAGCTGTAGAAGGGAAGATGAAAGGAAGTGGGTTTATTTGGCCTAGAAATGTACACTTATGTTTTCACACGTCCATTTAGGCTTTTCACATTTCCACTGAGGTAGAAACCCACAGAACTGGAAACAGGCTGCAGCAATAGAGATTTAGGTTAGATAAATAAAAGGATGTCCGGGTACGTGAGATTCTTAAACCGATTCCAGTGGGGGGCAGTAAAATCTTTTCCGAATGCCACTGGTTAAGTTGATTTATAAGGATACCATTTGGAGGCAAGGATATGAATCAGACAACCTCCTTTCTAGCTCTATGTTTTTAAGAAACACAGTGTAAAATTAATATAATTATTAGCATATGGATTGATTTTCTTGGCATAAACATGAAATGTAACAAAACAGTCGCAAACAAGTTACTCCTTTAAAATGTTTGTTGAAGGTGTAAGAAAACTTTTGCATTTGAGGAAATTTCATTACTTAGTAAATTTGATTCTTTTTTAAAGCCATTATTTTTTTTTCTACACTGTAATACTGGTGGCAGCTGTAAACCTTTTTTTAAAAAATAAGCATTACAATTTTCTGTTTAAGGTAGCCTTCTACCGGATACGAATATATTCATACTTTATTATGAGCAGTTATTATTTGAGAACAAGGTGATGTCATATTAAGTTACCTGAATTATGATACAGGGTACTATGGTTCCACTGTCATCTCTTCTACTAACTAGCGGTGTGACCTTGGACAGGTCATTTTTGAATGTCATGCTTCACCTCCCTTTTTGGCACCTTTAAGACAGTGTTAGAAGAGGTGACCTCTTATATTCTTTCCTTCCTTAAAATTCTATTGAGGAATTTTATTAAATCATAATTTAGACAAGTCAATATTTTATTTTTAACACACTTAAAAAACAGATTCTTTTTATCACTTTTAGAAGTCTTAACACAACAAATTGTTAGTGAGTAGTTAAAATTTGTCAATATAACTTATTCTAGCATAAAATTTAAGCATAATTAGCTAATACAGCAAATGGTCACCTTATACTATGTAAAAGTTTATGATGAAAACACTTGATTTCTTATGATCCAACTGTCAAATAGCTTTCATATTTCATTTGGGATATTTTGTGTTCATCTAATAGATTTGGAAATATGCACGGGTATTTGTTCCCTTCACGTACCATTCCATATGATTTCTGTAAAATAATGATTTTCATTCTAAATATTCAGGAATATAACAGTATGTTATGCATTAAAACTCTCTGTTATGTCAGTCGTTACTAAATTTCTTTTCTCATATATTGCACATGTAAACATAACTTAAATATACTATAGCCCAGTGGAAATGTAATTTTATGATTACATGAATTATGAATACAGATCAGCTTTTCATATGATTGTAGTGATTTCCAGCTGCCTTAAAATAGTAACAATGAATGTCATTGTCATTGAGATTTACTTTATTCAAAAATATTCACACAGAATATGATCCGAGCAGTGAATAGTGAATTCAAGAAAGTTAATACAAATTAAATCCAATTCTGATCTTTAAATTTTTAAAAATCAGATTAAATACTGTTTAGGATAGAAATATTTGTAAAATTTCATGTGTTTACTCTTTTTAAAAATAAACCATTTAAGCTGTACATTAGCAGTTTGACCTGTGGTTGAAACTGGGTGGGGAAATATTGAGGAATCCAATCTTCATATTTTAAATGAGACTCAAAATTTTCTTTGGAGATGCATTATTAAGAAAAGTCACTCTATAGCGGGATCTACTTTTCCTGTTGGCAAACGACGGGGAAAGAAAAAAAATCATTTACACCTCACAATGTGTGAGAATATGTATCTGTTTCATAGAAACCATATAATAGGAAAACTGGTCTGTCTTCTGGCTCCAGTCATAAATAAGTTAAGGATTGAAAAGGGATGAAAATAAGATCTTAGTTTACGGAGAAAAATCTCCATGGAGCCTATTTTAGAGTTGACATTTTGCTAAAACAATTTGACTCACAGTTTTTTACTTACTAAACTTTTTCCACTTCTGATTTCGTGGCTCAGCTCTAAAACCTAGGAAATCACCACTCCGTGCAAGATGCTAACATTTCTCTCAATCTTTCTGCCTCTTCAAAGATTGCCTCAAAGCGTAAAGATAGATAGTCCACAGCGTCTTACCTAGACGAGGAGGAGCTGAAACGCCGAGGCAAGACATGCTTCAACACTCAGCCTAGGAAAGGAGTCCGTCCCCGTTAGTTTCTCCAAAATATAAGTTCACATTTCGTGGTTGAGATCATGGCTCTATTCTAAGCAGTTCTGCGCAGTGTGTGATTCTAACAAAAACAGCCTCCGCAGCTGGAGGGAGCCTTAGCTGAAGCCGGAGTCTGTCAAGGCGTTCCTAGTGACTTCTGTCTAGTAAATTCAGACTGATGTTTTGCAAAAGGGGCCTCCACAACCAGGCCCAGATTGCCTGGGAAGCATTTCCTGCCTCTGAGTGGTGTGCATGTGAGAAAGACTGAACTGAGAGGAGGGGAGGGGGGCAGAGCAGAGGCCCGCCCAGGCGATTTAGGAGTTCTGATTTTACACAGAACTTAAGTGAGTTTGTCAAAACCCTTGAGGTGATTAGCTGGAGAGTCATAAAGCTGTAGAGCTTTTTCTATCCCAGGCTGCTTATGAAAGAAAAAGAAAGAAAGAAAACATCGTTCTCTCCTTCCTCTACAACTTTTCCACTTTTATTCAATGTATACACACAATGTAAGCAAAATACCTCTGCAGTGCTCCTTTCAAAAGATCTTTTAAGGGAGCAAGATGCAGTTAGTTTTAATACCGTAATTCTTCTAAATTTGAAAACCTTTTTAACGCTCCTTCATTTAAAATGCTGCAGCCTGATATACCGTACCTGAGAAGGTCTGTAAGTAAAATCCTAGGAATCCAGCGAATAGAACGTTTTCTCCCAGATCTCTCCGACCCCAAGAATCCTTCCCGGAATTAAAGTAGTTTGTGTCATGGCATAGGCAGCATTGCCTCTGGTCAGAATCTTCCAGTTACACACATCTAGTGCTGGAAAAGCAGAAGACAGACTCCATCTTGATCCTATTACAATCTTGCTGACATTAACCACTTGCAACTGCTTCCATCCAGCAGGACAGAGTGCCCGAATCACTCTAAATCAGCTCACAATATCTGCATCCTTCCTCCAACACAAATGTTGTGAACTATCGTCTGTTTATCTTTTCTGCTTTCTTGTGCCTCCACTGGATGACTTCCTCCTAGCTGCTCAGGGCTGGGAACTTGGACTACCATTTGGTTTTGATTAAAACCAGACAGCCAACTCTGGAGAATTTAGGGAATAAGCTAATGGAAACTGCAAGTATGGCTTTAATTAGTACATCAATTAATAATAGATGTTCGCTCGTCTTATAATAAGATGACACAAATATAAACGCAGAGGAAGCTCAAGTCGTTTCAGGAAAGAAGTTGCACCAATTCTGCTTCCTTTATGACCCAGAATTCTCTTTAGGGAAAGCGGAAGGAAAGAAGAGAGATGTGGCTTTGGGACATCCAGGTTGTGGAGAGGCCAGTGGAGCAGCCTGGTTGTTTATACCAGAGAAACAGGAAACAGCATCTCTGAGTTTAACTATCTTGCTTGGTTGAAACTGCTCAGTAATGTCTCCCTTTACAATCAATGGATTCTCTCGCTGTTTATGACTTAGGCATTTCTTTCAGTGATTAGTGACCAGATTAATCTGATTATTGGGTCTACATGGGGCTTGCAAATATCCAGAGATTTCCAATAATGGGAGGCACAAGAACAATTCCAATTTCAATATGATAAATGAGTAACATATAAAGAGGTACAAGAAATAGTAAACCTGTTAGCCCTAAGATCTATGCTGTACATCTCTGAAATTGTAATCAGTTTTCATTATTCATGTTTATTCTCAGTTGGCTCTAATTTTTATAAAGGCTGACAGACACCTAGATATTGCAATGATCATCTTTTGAGTACTTCCTGAGAATACTGAGTAGGTGATAACTCAGAGAAGTACTATGTTATAGCCATTATTTCTTTTCTTATTGGAGAAGAAAATCTCTCGAAATTAGTGCAAAGCATGGACTACTAGAAATATTAAACTTAATGTTTAATATGTGGTTTATATGTTAAATTTGGTTAAATGGCAAGAATGACATATTACACATTGCTTTTTCAGATGAGAAGCATTCAAATAAAGACATTGAGGCAGAAACAATTTTTAGAAGTTTATGTCAAAAAACGTTACTGATTAAAAAATGAGCATTTAGATTCCTTTAAGTTAACCTTCAACCACATGGCAAGAAGGAAGTCCATAATTTCATAAATTCTTTAAAGAGTTATTTATGTTCATACTCGGAATAATTCCACTGAAACTACTGCTCATTTAATCTTCCCAACTATCGTTGTATGTATTCTTATTTTTATTTTACAGATAAAGTATTAGAAATTTATGGAAGTAATTTTCTCACAATCAAATGATGGAGTGGCCAAGTCTACACTGGAACCCAAATTTTCTGATTCTAACTCCCTGAGTCCAACTGTCTCTCTTGACTCTCACTTAATTGCTGTGTGAAATTGGGAAGACTTCTTAAACTCTCTGAGTTTCAGATTCCTCCTTATAAATAGGGACAATTCCACATAACTCCCAGATTGGAAAACAGGATTAACTTTATATACAGATATATTTATAAATTATATTTCTTTCCCTTAGGAAAACACTGGAGCAGAATGGAATGAGAATTGATGTAAGTTCTTTCCTAAAATAACTTGTATATCTCTATCCCTATCTGCCTCTAGCCCTGCCTCTGGTATATAGAGGGCTAGAACATTCGCACTCTGCTAATTCTTCTTAGCTAGATTCTTCTCATGAGTACTATAATCCCCACCCCCCTTGTATAATTTAGCCTTGTTTCTGTTTATATTGGCCTGAGGAAACAACAAAACCCGATTCACATAGATTTATAAATGCTTTTTTAGATATCTAGACACTCTTATTAGTAATTTTCTCCTTAACGTTCTCTTCTCTAAACAAATAAGACTTCATGATTTATTCTATTATTAGAAGGAATACTTCCCAAATCTTTAATCACTCTTATTTATTTTTCATCCTTCAGTTGCCTGACTCCAAACAAATCCCAGAACTTATATTCTCATAAAGGCTTTACCAAATATGAGTATAAAGATAACTAATGAGATCGTTTCCTAAATATTTAACATAGTGTCAGGCACATAGAAGGGGTCCAAAATATTTGTCCTCTTCTCCTTTCCGCTTGTAAATCTCAATACATAACTCCCTTAAATGTTTGCCTATTACTCTATACTTGATCAGCTAATAAAATATGGTATAGAGGCAGTTAAAAAGTTGAAAACAAAGTATCAGGAAAGGAGTCTGGCTCCAAAACTAACAATCATGATGACCCCATGCAAATTACTTTGCCTGCATAAACCTCAGTTTTAGCCTCTGGATCTAAGGGTTTTTCAAAATTAGAGATAATAGTCCATGTCAAGTCATTAGACTTCATGGCTGGTTCAGTATTCATTGTTAACTAGAATTATTTTTACCATTTAAATTATTGCCCTTTCTATGTTTACATCTCTTTTCTATGATTGTTTTCCTGAAGAATCTGTCTATCTATTGAGCTCAGTTAAATATATGCATTTGGAACAATTTTATTGGTGGAACGATTAGGTACTTTATTTTTTTTAAAAGAAAAAGGAATTGTAGAATGAGGATTAGAAGCTATTGTGAAGATCAACTTTCTTCCCCTGTACTGGGATCTAAATAGTAAACACTGGCTATGATTGATAGTAAACACTATCTAATCCCCAGCCACCTTTAGGAAGTTTGAATCTGCACTTTTACAGAATTGTTCGATGACTCTAAAATAGTCCAACAACATTTTGACTGTGCAAAGTGGGACTTTGAAAGAAATATCTTATTCTTTATGAATTGAGTAGCAAGCATCATTAATTCAGCACTCACATTTAACATTTGTGATATTGTGGGTGTAAGTAGGCTTTTATTCTTTCTGTTTTAATGAAAAAATACTGTCTTAATAGTAATTAATTTAAAATTAATATATAGAGAGATGGAATGCCTTTAAAGCACTTTAGAAGTGTCCATGAAAGTACAGTTAGTGTAATACATGCAGGAACACTTCGTCTACGAAAACTGATCCTTCAAAAATCTGTTTAAAAACTTTGCTTGCAGTTTATTAGAGTTACCACATGTGTGTCAAAGCAATAAAAATAGAATGTATTTGACAGATTTCTAGTTATTTTTTCAGTAATATTTATGTGTACTTTCTTCCAACAGTTTCATTTTGATAGACATATACCCACATAGGAAAAAATACAATTTTGCAGTTTTTATTTAATAATCTGCATACTAGTTTTTTATCAAATTTGCAATCTTTTTACACCCCACTTTTGCTAAACATTTAGTATTCATCCAGAAGAATTTATTAAAGGAACACAATTAAGTTGGATGTTAAACTAAAAAAAAGATCAAAATCATATAAATTCTCCCAAACCGGTTACACCGACTTCTTGGATTTTTATGTACGTTGCTCCCCTTCATTGAAAATTATTACAACTCAAGAATAGCTATGAAAAAAGTATCTTGATAAATTTCAAATAGAAATGAAAACATAAACTTAGCAAGTAGTTAAAAAAAAGTTACATTGGCACAGACACTAGACTGTATATGATCTCAGAAACTGAAGGATCTCCCTGCCTATTCAAAAGGGCCAGGATATTCTCAGAAGCATGAAGATTCCAAGCCATGAAGGATGTTTTAGAGAAGGCTAGGTGTGCCCAGCTAGTGGAAGTGGAGGTTCGTTCTATATCACACAAAGATTTGTTCTATATGAAAACGTATGCTAACATCGCCATGCAGTACTCTTCAGCATTCTTGTTAATGTTACCATATTGTTCTCTGAAATTCTCGTTTCCCTGTATCTTCAGTCTATCCAAAAAATGTTTCCTCCTCACTTTAGTCTGAGAGCTCATGCTCACTCTAGCTTCTCCTATTGTCCTTTCAAATGTTCTTATTGTTCTTACACATTATCGCTTACACCCTCTGTTCGCCTGGAAAAAGAGGTGAAACTATCTGTGTCCAGATTCCTTCATCTCATAAAATTTTTGCTCCAGTTAAAGGTCTACCCTTTGAGAGTCATTCCACCTGACTCCTTATCCTATACTCTACTACGGAATACAGGGCAGCATTCTCAGTCTACCACTGGGGGGTGGGGTGGGAGGGAAGGGACAAGGGTCATGAACTTGTTACGAGGGCTTGTAGCCTTGAACGTATATCTGTTCAATTTCTGTTAAAATACAAGTATACTTTTCATCTTTGTCCCTTTAAAATGGAACCATTGGAAAGCCTCAGTATACATACCAAATGAACATACCTAATATGCATCCACACATTCAAGTAATATTTACTGAGTATTTACTATACATAGTACTATTCTATGCACTTGGGATACATCATTAAACACCACCAGACAGAGAAACGAAAGAGCTTTGCCCTCATGGAGCTTAAATGGAGGGTAGAGGATGGGTAATCCACAAGAAACATAAAAAATATGTAAATTATCTAGTATACGGATAATTACTAGGGAAAACAGAAAAGTGCATAGCATAATAAAGGATATGGGGAGTGAGGGGCAATCGTGTTACAGAATTAAATAAGAGATATCAAGGGAGGTCTCTCTGAGGGACTTTTTAGTAAAAAGTTTTAAAAGGGGAGGGAGATGGCCATATAGATATCTGGGGGTCACAGAGTTCCAAGCAGAGTAAACAAGGTCCTAAAAAAGGAGTGTGCCTGGCAGTTTCCAAAAGTAGCACGGGAATCAATGAGGCTGGGATAAAAGGAGGAAAGGGTAAAGAAAAAGAGGATGTGCTCAGGGTGGTGAGGAGAAGCATGTTAGGTGGTGTCCTGGAAGGACTTTGACTTTGACTCTGAGTTAAAAGTGGAGCCCTGGCAAGGCTGAGTGGCAAGGTCTGCTTTACATTCTAATGGGGTTACTGTGGCTGCTGTGTTAAGGATAAGGTAGAAGGAGTTAAGGGCCAAAGCAGGGAGACCAGTTAGGAGGTTACTATGGAAATCCAGGTGAAAGAAGTGGATGGCTCAGATGGAGGTGATGAGAAAGGTATCCTTTTTTTTGGTCTTTCCTGAAGAATTAGATTTGCTACATAAGAAGAAAAGAAGGAGCTGAAAAAGCTTCTTGAGTAACTCAAGGATGGGGTTACCATCAGCTGAAAAAGAGAAGCCTGGAGATGAAGCTAGTTTTTCATGGTAGAGACCAGAATTTTAGTTTTGAACATATGACATTTGAGATCTGTTAAACATTTCTAGGCGTGTCAAGGAGGCAGTTGGATACACGAATTCAAGTTTGGAAAGGAGTTTGGAGCTGGAGAAATAAGTTTGGGAGTCTTAAACATATAGTTGGAATTTAAAGCAAAAGGCAATGAGATCGCCATGAGACTAACTGTACTGTAAATGGAGAAAGCAAGAGTAGAAAGAACTAACTGGACATTGGATTTAATGATGTAGAAGTCACTGTTGATAATGACAGGAACAAGTTCAGAGAATCATATGGACAAAAGCCTAACTAGCATGCTTTAAAAGAGAATTTGAGGAAAGGAATTGAAGACACAAGTAGAGTCAACCCTTGAAATTTTACTGCAAAGGAAAGCACGGAAATGGCATGATAACTGTCTGGGATATGAGAAATTTCTATTAGGATGAGAGAATGACAGTATTTTTGCAATTTTTTTGTTTTGCTTTTTAAAATCAGCATGACATCTTCCCAAAGGGAGAGGAAAGATGTTGTAGGCAAGAGAGTGGAGATATGTTGGAGTGAAATTTTGAGGAGGAGAAGAGTACTAAGAATGTGGAGTACAGAGACTGATTTTGGATAGGAGTATGATACATGTGAAAACTTTAGTGGATATTCAATATCATGATTCAGTTAGTCACTCAGCAAATCTCAGCTAGCCACTATTATGGTTTTCATTGCTATTCAATTTACAACTACTTTTTGTTGTTCTTAGTCATATAAAAATTATATACATAATAGGGACTTCCCTGGCGGTCCAGTGGTTAAGACTCTGAGCTTCCACTGCAGGGGGCACAGGTTCCATTCCTGGTCTCAGAACTAAGATCCCATATGCTAAGCGGTGCGGCCGGAAAAGAAAAATTATACCCGTAATAAATAATTGGTTGAATAGATGATATCTAAGGAATAAAACCACAAAAATTTTGCAGATATGCTTGTCCTTGTGGTTCTTTGTATTTCCCTACCTCCTGTTTTTTCTCTGATGACACCTAGTACAGCAGGTGCAGAAGGGCTTTTTCCCGTGGCACTGTGCATTCGCTTTTCTATCATTTTATTGCTTTTGTATTTCATCTTCAGATAGTATATTTTTGCTATTGTTTTCTGGTTCTGAGTCCTTCTGCTAATTTCTTCACTTTTATTTTTCAATTCATCTCTCAATTCTTCCAGATTTCAGTTGCTTTTGGCATTTCTCAAGTGTATTTTTAATATTTTTACTGAGATATAATTGACACAATAAACAGCATGCATTTAAAGTACACAGTTTGGTTGCTTTTGACAAATGCATATTCCTGTGATACCATCACTGTAATCAAAGTAATGAACATATCCATTACCTCCAAGTTGTCTCTTCGTCATCTTTCTCTTTTGCTCTTTTCTCCCTCTCCACCCCCAAACAAATACTGATCTGCTTTCTGTTACTGCAGATGAGTTTAAATTTTCTAGACATTTATTTACATGAAATCACATGTATGCAGTTTCTTCTGGCTTCTTTCATTTAGCATAATTATTTGAGATCCGTCCATGCTCTTGCATGTATCAATGGTCCATTTTTTATTGCTGAGTAGGGTTCCATTGTACGGATATACCACAATCTTTTTAATCCGTTGACCTATTAATGGGCATTTGGGACAATAACATTGGGACAGTTATTTGACCATTACAAATAAAGCTGCTATAAACATTCATGAACAAGCCTTTGTATGCACATATTCTTTCATTTCCCCGGATAAATACTTAGGAATGAATGGCAGGGTCATTTGATAGGCATATTTTACACTTTTTCAGGAACTGTCAAACTGTTTGCTAGAGTAGGTCTTCCATTTTATATTTCCACCAGAAGTTCCTGAAATTTTTATTGTCCCATATGCATGCCAACACAATATGATCAGTTTCTTTAATTTTACCCTTCTGATAGATGTGTAGTCATATCTCATTTGCATTTTCCTAATAATTAATAATTTGGGGGCATCTTCTTTTCCTGTGCTTATTATCAGTATATCTTTGAGGGAATGCCTGTCCAAATGTTTTATCCATTTAAAAAATTAGGTTGTGGTTTCCTTATTATTGAGTTGGAGAGAACTTTGTATATTCTGCATACGTCTTTTTTTTAAAAAAATAAATTTATTTATTTATTTATTTTTGTCTGCTTTGGGTCTTCATTGCTGCGCACGGGCTTTCTTTAGTTGCAGCCAGACGGGGCTTCTCACTGAGGTGGCTCCTCTTGTTGCGGAGCACCGGCTCTAGGCGCGCAGGCTTCAGTAGTTGTGGCACACAGGCTCTGTAGCTGTGGCTCATGGGCTCTAGAGTGCAGGCTCAGTAGTTGTGGTGCACGGGCTTAGTTGGTCCATGGCATGTGGGATCTTCCTGGACCAGGGCTCAAACCCGTGTCCCCTGCATTGGCAGGCAGATTCTCAACTACTCTGCTACCAGGGAAGCCCTCTGCATATGTCTTTATCAGGTGATTTGCAAATGTTTTTTCCCAGTTTCACTTGTCTTTTCATTTTTTTTAACAGTGCCTTTTGTAAAGTTAGTTCTTAATTTTGATAAGTGAAAAAAATTAACGACCTTTTTCTTTTGAGTTGTGTTTCTTGTCTCAAGGCAAAGAAATTAGGTTTAATTGCCTTATCTAAGATCACAAAGATTTTCTCTTATATTTTATGCTAGAAATTTTTGGTTTTAGAGTTTACGTTTAGGTTCTTTGATACATTTAGAGTTAATTTTTTATATGCCATAGTGAGAGTATGGATTGAAGTTTGTTTTCTGTTGTTGTTTTTTGAATGAGGATACCCAATTGCTGCAGCACCACTGTAACAGTCTTCCTCCACAGAATTGTCTTTGTCTCTTTAACAAGAATCAATTGACCAAATATGTGTGGTTCTATTACTAGACTCTCTATTCTGTTCCACTGACCTATTTGTTTATCTCTTATGTAATACCACATCATACTGATTATTGTAGCTTTACAGTAAGTTTTGAAATCAAGTAGTGTAAATATTCTAACTGTTCTTTTCCAGAGTTGTTTGGGTAATCTAGGACCATTGCACTTCTATATGAATTTTAGAAGCAGCTCATCCATTTCTACAAAAATGCCTGTTGGAGGACTTCCCTGACAGTCCAGCAATTAAGACTCTGAGCTTCCACTGCAGGGGGCACAGGTTCGATCCCTGGTCAGGGAGCTAAGATCCCATATGCCACACGGCTCGGCCAAAAAGTTAAAAAAAAAAAAATGCCTGTTGGGATTTTGATCAGTTTGGAAGAGAATTAACATCTTAATAATATTGTCTTCTGTTTCATGAACACTATCTCTTCTTTTATTTAGGTTTTAATTTCTCTTACCAGTGTTTTCTACTTTTCACTGTAATAGTCTTGCACATTTTTTGTCACATTTATCTCTAAGTATTTCATATCTTTGAGACTATTGTAAATGGTATTTTCTAAAAATTCCATTTCTAATTGTTTATTGCTATTACATAGAACACAATTCATTTTTGTACATGGATTTGCATCCTGCAAACTTGCAAAACTCACTAACACCAGTAGCTTTTTTTTTTGAGATTTCTACAAAATTTTAATTAGTATTTTCAGATAATGAGAGGTTATTGTATCTACACAGAAGAAATAGAAGGCTATGAAATAAATAGCATACATATTTCTGGTAGTGGTATTCCTTTCTCTAATTTTAAAGTTTTCCTGATTATAGTCCCACAATTAATAGCATTATTTCTATGAATTCACTCTACACTGGAAGTGTAGAATGTCATTATTAAACTAACTCAGGCAGATCTGACATTGACTTCTTTGCTTTTTTTTTTTTTTACATCTTTATTGGAGTATAATTGCTTTACAATGGTGTGTTAGCTTCTGCTTTATAACAAAGTGAATCAGTTATACATATGTCCCCATATCTCTTCCCTCGTGCGTCTCCCTCCCTCCCACCCTCCCTATCCCACCCCTCCAGGCACTCACAAAGAACCGAGCTGATCTCCCTGTGCTATGCGGCTGCTTCCCACTAGCTATCTACCTTACGTTTGGTAGTGTATATATGTCCATGCCTCTCTCTCGCTTTGTCACAGCTTACCCTTCCTCCTCCCCATATCCTCAAGTCCATTCTCTAGTAGGTCTGTGTCTTTATTCCCGTCTTACCCCTAGGTTCTTCATGACATTTTTTTTTTCTTAAATTCCATATATATGTGTTAGTATACGGTATTTGTCTTTCTCTTTTCCAGTAGCTTTTTTAAAAAATAATTTTCTTTTTAAAAATTTTTGGCCGCACCTCGGGGTATGTGGCATCTTAATTCCCCGATCAGGGATCGAACCCACACCCCCTGCAGTGGAAGTGCAGAGTCTTAACTGCTGGACCACCAGGGAAATCCCTCCAGTAGCTTTTTGATGATCCCTAAGATTTCCTACATAGATAATGTTGTATGTGAATAAGACAGTTTTGCTTCTTCTTTTTCAGTTTGAACACTTTTGATTTCTCTTTGTTTTTGTTTTATTCCACCGGCTAGAATCTGCATTACAATGCTGAATAACATTAGTGAAAGTGGACAGTCTCATGTTGTCTTGGATCTAAGGAAAAAAGCATGTGTTTTTTTACTATTAATTATGATATAAACTGCAAGGATTTTTTATAAATAGATGTCCTTTATCAGGTGAAGGAATTTCCCTCCATTCCAAACCATTCCACTGGGAGTGGTTTTGTTTAATAGGAACGTTTGGAGATGTTTGGAGATATTTTTGGTCGTCACAACTGGGGCAGAGTGGTGCTTCTGGCTGCAAAACATACTGCAATGTACAACACAGCTTCCCACAACAAATGATTATCTGACCCAAAATGTCAGCTTCCCACAGGAAATAATTATCTGACCAAAATGTCGACAATGTTGAGGTTGAGAAACCCTTCCCTGCTTTATTACTAGTTTGCTGAGAGTTTTTTCTTTTTAAAATCAGGAAAGGATAGTGTAATCCCAAAATATTTTTCTGAATAAGATTTTTCTTTTTTAGTCTGTATGAAGTTTTTCTTTTTTCAGTCTGTTAATAGTGGTGCATTTCATCAGTTGATTTTCTTTTTTTTAATTTAATTATTGTATTTTTAATTTATTTTTGGCTGCAATGGGGCTTTGTTGCTGTGTGCAGGCTTTCTCTAGTTGTGCCGAGCAGGGACTGCTCTTTGTTGTGGTGCATGGGCCTCTCATTGCGGTGGCTTCACTTGTTGCGGAGCATGGGCTCTAGGTGCACGGGCTTCAGTAGTTGTGGCTCGCGAGCTCTAAACCTCAGGCTCAGTAGTTGTGGTGCACAGGCTTAGTTGCTCTGCGTGACATGTGGGATCTTCCGGGACCAGGGCTCGAACCTGTGTCCCCTGCATTGGCAGGCGGATTCTTAACCACTGTGCCACCAGGGAAGCCCCTCATCAATTGATTTTCAAACGTTAAACAAATCTTACATTCCTGGAATGAATCATACTTTGTCATGATGTATTATTATCTCATATATTATTGAATTTAACTTGCTAAAATGTCTTTAAGAATTTTTGCATCTATGATCAAAAGGGTTAATGATTTGCTGTTTTTTGTTATTTTTCTTATTGACTTCTAATTTAATTTCATTATGATTGGAGAACATACTATGGATAATTTGAGTTTTTTTGATTTATTGAGACTTGTTTTATGGCCAAACATATGGTCCATTTCGGTAGGCGCATTTGAAAAGAATGTGTGGGGTTTTATTTTTTTGTTTTTTTGGTAATGTTTTTATAGATGAAGTATCTGATCAAAATCCAGAGAACTGGAAAATTTTCACCACTATTCTGTCAAACAGGAATGAAGTAGCATCCATTATATATAAACTAGAGATATATCTTTACAGAACCCTTAGTTTCAATGGATTCCCACTGAGCAGCCTAATATTTTCTTGGAATAGAGGTCACCCTGCTCCTGGAATTTTTAAGCATTATCCAGTTTAAACTCTACATACCAGTAGGATAATCACTTATATTTGCAATGAGTATTAGCTAGGTATTCGCTAAAGCTCTGACAATTGAATCCAGCCAATTTTAAAGTGTAAACATATCTGTGCATGTGCCTGTTTCAGTATCCAATAGAAGTCACTATTTCACTTATGCTTATCAGCCTTGATAGAAGTGATATGTATGCCATTAGAAGTAAAGAACACAATTAGAACCTAAAAGATGTATTTCTTTCTCAAACTCTAGAAAAATATTGATATTCTATTCAGTATCCAATAGGACACGTTCACATTTATATAGTATCACTTCTACAGCCTGGTCTTAATTATTTTCTTGGATAAAGCAACACTCAAGAGTGTTTTCTTTCGTGAATTTCACTGAACAGTTTTCCATTTTGTATGAGAAAAGAAAAATTTTTTTTAACTTTAAAATTAATGTTTTCATGAAATTATATATCTCATTTTAAGTTGGAGGAAAGTATGTTGGGCAGAATAGAGCAAAAGCTTTGCCAAAATTCAAATGTTAGAAAAATAATTTGAAAGAGTTTGTAAAACATCTGTCATAATAGGTTTCTTCTATTCCTTATGTTGGAAGGCTGAATTTCACTGCGAAAATAATCCTATTGTGGAATAAAATATAATAGAGTTTCCTCTCTTTATATTAGTTATTTGTGGGTCAAAATGGAGTGTCAATTACAGTTGCCAAGTTCTTGTGTAGACAAATGAATCAGAAAAACACAGTAGCTATTTTATTTGGGACCTTGCTGAGCTGCAAGATTTTTAATGAGTTAAAATAATATTTTGGGTTTTGAGAAGAAAGTGTGAACTATCAAAAACACAGACATTTGACTTTAAAGTTAGGACAAAAACATGCAAAGTCATCTTGAGCAACAGACACATTGAACTTGGAGATAGAATCCCCTGAGTGATGGACCCCAGGACTGTTTTCTTTGGGCTATGCATCAAGGAAACCAGTCTGATGATACTGAAGCTCTTGAGAGAAGAGTCTTCTGTCACTAGCATGTATGCTCAAAAATTTGCATGGAAGAATAATTATTTTACCACATGTCTGTATAGCCATGCCAAGATGATTATTTGATTTTCTTCTAGATGGGAACAAATAATAATCATAGTTACTACTAAAAACCAACTGGATAGAAACCACAGAATGTACAAGATATATAAGCAAATAGAATAAGTGAATTAGAAGAAATTTTTTAAAAATTAAGTGGATTAACAAGTGGGGTTTATTCCAGGAATGCAAGGATTCTTCAATATACACAAATCAATCAACGTGATACGCCATATTAACAAACTGAAGGAGAAAAACCATATGATCATCTCAATAGATGCAGAAAAAGCTTCTGACAAAATTCAACATTTATGATAAAAACCCTCCAGAAAGTAGGCATAGAGGGAACTTACCTCAACATAATAGGCCATATATGACAAACCAGCAGCCAACGTTGTTCTCAATGGTGAAAAACTGAAACCATTTCCACTAAGATCAGGAATAAGACAATGTTATCAACTCTCACTACTATTATTCAACATAGTTTTGGAAGTTTTAGCCACAGCAATCAGAGCAGGAAAAGAAATAAAAGGAATCCAAACCAGAAAAGAAGAAGTAAAACTGTCACTGTTTGCAGATGACATGATACTATACATAGAGAATCCTAAAGATGCTACCAGAAAACTACTAGAGCTAATCAATGAATTTGGTAAAGTAGCAGGATACAAAATTAATGCACAGAAATCTCTCGCATTCCTATATACTAATGATGAAAAATCTGAAAGAGAAATTAAGAAAACACTCCCATTTACCACTGCAACAAAAAAAATAAAATACCTAGGAATAAACCTACTCAAGGAGACAAAAGACCTATATGCAGAAAACTATAAGATACTGATGAAAGAAATTAAAGATGATACAAAGAGATGGAGAGATATACCATGTTCTTGGATTGGAAGAATCAACATTGTGAAAATGACTATACTACCCAAAGCAATCTACAGATTCAATGCAATCCCTACCAAACTACCAGTGGCATTTTTCACAGAACTAGAACAAAAAATTTCACGATTTGTGTGAAAACACAGAAGACCCCGAATAGCCAAAGCAATCTTGAGAAAGAAAAATGGAGTCAGAAGAATCAGGCTCCCAGACTTCAGACTATACTAAAAGCTACAGTAATCAAGACAGTATGGTACTGGCACAAAAACAGAAATATAGATCAATGGAACAGGATAGAAAGCCCAGAGATAAATGCATGCACATATGGTCACTTTATCTTTGATAAATGAGGCAAGAATATACAATGGAGAAAAGACAGCTTCTTCAATAAGTGGTGCTGGGAAAACTGGACAGCTACATGTAAAAGAATGAAATTAGAACACTCCCTAACACCATACAAAAATATAAACTCAAAATGGATTAGTGACCTAAATGTAAGACCAGACACTAAAACTCTTAGAGGAAAATATAGGAAGAACACTTTATGACATAAATCACAGCAAGATCCTTTTTGACCCACCTCCTAGGGAAATGGAAATAAAAACAAAAATAAACAAATGGGACCTAATGAAACTTCAAAGCTTTTGCACAGCAAAGGAAACCATAAACAAGACGAAAAGACAACCCTCAGAATGGGAGAAAATATTGAGCTCAAGCAGCTCAATATCAAAAAAACAAATAGCCCAATCCAAAAATGGGCAGAAGACCTAAGTAGACATTTCTCCAAAGCAGTTATACAGATTGTCAACAAACACATGAAAAGATGCTCAACATCACTAATCATTAGAGGAATGCAAATCAAAACTAAAATGAGGCATCACCTCACACCGGTCAGAATGACCATCATCAAAAAATCTACAAACAATAAATGCTGGAGAGGGTGTGGAGAAAAGGGAACCCTCTTGCACTGTTGGTGGGAATGTAAATTGATACAGCCACTATGGAGAACAGTATGGAGGTTCCTCAAAGAACTAAAAATAGAACTACCATATGACCCAGCAATCCCACTACTGGGCATATACCCTGAGAAAACCATAATGCAAAAAGAGTCATGTACCACAATGTTCATTGCAGCTCTATTTTCAATAGCCAGGACATGGAAGCAACCTAAGTGTCCATCAACAGATGAATGGATAAAGAAGATGTGGCACATATATACAATGGAATATTACTCAGCCATAAAAAGAAATGAAAGTGAGTTATTTGGGGTGAGGTGGATGGACCTAGAGACTGTCGTACAGAGTGAAGTAAGTCAGAAAGAGTAAAGGAAATACTGTATGCTAACTCCTATATATGGAATCTAAAAAAAAAAAAAAAAAGCCTAGGAGCAGGACAGGAATAAAGATGCAGACATAGAGAATAGACTTGAGGACACAGGGAGGGGGAAGGGTAAGCTGGGATGAAGTGAGAGAGTAGCATTGACAAATATACACTACCCAATGTAAAACAGATAGCTTGTGGGGAACATCTGCATAGCACAGGGAGATCAACTCGGTGCTTTGTGTCCACCTTGAGGGGTGGGATAGGGAGGGTGGGAGGGAGACACAAGAGGGAGGAGATATGGGGATATATGTATACGTATAGCTGATTCACTTTGTTATACAGCAGCAACTAACACAACATTGTAAAGCAATTATACTCCAAAGAAGATGTTAAAAAGAAAATTAAGTGGATCAAGTAGGTTTGTGAGCATTAATCTGTTTTTTTCCAGGTAGTGATTAGAAAAAAAAAAGATCAATTAAACACAACAGATGTTTTTGTCACCTACAGCAAGGCCTAGTGTTGTTAATGATTTTAAAGCTAATTGTGACAATTTAAAGAAAATGGAAACAATTACTTTCTAATCTGATAAATAAAAATTTTGGACACGCATGCACCCTGTAAGCATTTGGTGCTGCTTTGTTTTCCATTTTAAGTGAAAGTCATTTTAACATTTCTGTCCAAATTTGTGTTATCCTAAGGCTTAACTCTAGTATCTGCTTTTCTGTAAATGCCTTCCCAGATGATCCAAAAATTATATGCAGCTACTCTCGTCTTTATTTTCTCTTAACACTGTATTTATACCCCTACTCAAACATGCCTCTTGTTTAAGGAATATTGTAAGGGAGATTTGCTAAAGGAATACTCTAAATTAAAGACTGATCTCTTACATTTAGGAAGGTCATTCCCTGCAACTGAAAGAAAAATATCAGGGTGGAAGAAAGCAGATAGATAAGAAATAGGGAACATCTATGCTACCAGAAAGATGAAACAATAAATTCTAGAAATTAATGAGACGTCACTGCCAGAATCCTAGTTTTTCCTGTATTGCAAATATATGTCACTATCCTGCCTACTAAGATGAATCACATCTGACTTTCCTATTGTGAGTTCAAGGCCATGTCTTACTTATAGTTCTATTCCTAACACTACACAGTTAAGAGCTAGAGAGAAGATGGATGGAAAGTTATCAGGGAATCACATTTAAGCATTAGTTTAATTAGATCTTTTCCCTCCTATCCATAGGAACAGGAATTTTGATTAGTGTGGACTGTGGGCAGGAGGGTTGGGGGGGAACCAAGGTAGGTAATTTAGAACAAAGGGCAAGTCCGCACAGAGTGGGATTGAGCAGTTGGTCTCTAATTACACTTTGGGGCTTATGGGAAACGAATGAAACATGATGGCACCTGAGGGATTGAAGTTAAAAGTAAAAAAACAAAACAAAAGCACCAAGGACTGTTTTGCAACCTTATGTGGAGTTGACCAGTATGTTACTTTTCTTTTCCCATAACATGTTTGAATGCTTTTTCTACATTTTCTGTGCTTACCTACCAACCTACTGGTGTCACAAGGTTAATCCATCCATTTCTTGAGAGAAAAAGAATTATGAGATAATACAGAAAGTAACTTAGTTACTGCTGAGTTTTAAAAATTCCTTGAAATGCAAACCACAAAGGAAATACTTGGTTGCTTCTCTAAGGGATGGTGGAAATTGGTAGGACAAGATACTGTTTCTGGTTTTTGCTTTCATTCTCTGAAGACATTTTTGTGTTTCTTGGTTCCGTGTGTGTGTGTGTGTGTGTGTTTCCAGAAACATGTAGCATATTCTTGAGCCAGACCACATGCCTATGAGTCAAAGCTTCAGCCTGCGTTTGTCTTAAACCGTGAAGCTCTGGGTGTAACCTAACAGAACCTGGCAGGTTGTCTGAATAGTTCTTTCACCACTTGACCCAAAATATAGTAAATCAGATGACATATTGTTCCAATTTTACATTAGTACTCATATTTTAATAAGGAAAGGAAGAGTGTGTTCTATCAAGATTTTCAAATACAAACAAAATCTAGTTTCAGATCCAACCTATTACAGAATTTAATATTGGAGTCACCAAATGTAGTTTGCTTGGTTTTTTTTTTAACTTTATATGTAAGTATTTTAGCATTTGCTATGGATTGAATTATGTCCCCTCCCCCATTCCAAATACATATTTTGAAGCCCTAACTCTGCAGTGTGATAGTATTTGGAGTTGGGGGCCTTTGGGAGATAATTAGATTTAGATGAAGCCATGAAGGTGGAACCCTTCATGGGCATAATGATGGGATTAGAAACCTTGTAAAAAGAGGGAGAGACATCAGAGCTCTCTCTCTGCCATGTGAGGACACAGGACACGCAGGAAGTCATCTGCATACCCGATGAGGAAGAGGGCCCTCACCAGGAACCAAATTGTCCAGCAACTTGATCTTGGATTTCCAGCCTCCAGAACTATGAGAAATAAATGTCTGTTGTTAAACCATCCAGTCTATCATATATATATATTTTTTTTCGCGGTACGCGGACCTCTCACTGCTGTGGCCTCTCCTGTTGCGGAGCACAGGCTCCGGATGCGCAGGCTCAGTGGCCATGGCTCACGGGCCCAGCCGCTCCGCAGCATGTGGGATCTTCCCGGACCAGGGCACGAACCCGTGTCCCCTGAATCGGCAGGTGGACTCTCAACCACTGCGCTACCAGGGAAGCCCCAGTCTATCATATTTTGTTACAGCAGCCCGAACTGACTAACACAGCGTTTTCAAGTTTGGAAGTTTCACTGAGTTGCATTTAAAGTAAAACTTGATACTAGAAACTCAGTGTCTATAAGAGGTAGTAGTAGTAGTATTAATGAAGATGGTGTGATGATGGAATTTAATGAATTATCCTTTCTCTCTTGCTAAAATTCCTGGGGGAAAGTCAGTTAAGGTGGGGGTGAAATTTTATTATTCCTTCTAAGTAAATGTTGGTGCTATGAACATTGAGCACATGCACCATCCTTAGCTCTGCTATCTCTAAAATGAATTAAAACATTTTGCACCTTTATTTTTAAAAAGACATCATATATTACAAAGGAAAAAAACACCATATATTTCTGCTACTTTTAAAAATAGATCCAGTTATAGAACTTCAATTAGGTTAGGTGACTGGTCCAGTCACTCAGCCAGTTAGTGACAAGGCTCCCTCCTCCCAGCCCAAAGAAAGTATTTTTAGTCTCAGGGCAGAAGCCTAACTCTAGCCTATGGCATTTTTCTCAGAAATATTTTGTCTATGCTCTGAATTCATTAAGGCCTGATTAGAGCTAAAAGAGACAAAAGATAAATAAATTTAAAAGGATTGGGGCTTCTTTCAAAAGCCAGAAGAGGCTATTTTTCCCTGCTTTCTGCTAACATATCTCTTCCCACGAGGCAATAAGCACTGAACTACATACCATAGGGTGGAATGGGAATAAGAAAATGAGCAGGAGAAGGTTTTTCTGAATATGATTCTCCCAAACTGTCTAAGGGATAGTTTAAGGATGACTTATCTCTCAGCGGCCCTCTCCATCTGTTTCTTTCTTTCTATACTTACATACACTTCAACTTCTCCTAAAACAAGGAAGCCATCATTCAATCCTGTCTTCACTTGGAACTATAATTCCCGACTCTGTTTTTTGTTACTAAAGCTTTGGGAATCATAACAGATATGCACTGAGTGTTCACTAATTGTCAGATCGTATTCTCAGGGCTGTACCGGATTGCTATTTAAACCTGAGAACAATCCTAGGAGCTAGGATCTATTAATATGCTCCTTGTATAGATAAGGTAACTGAGGCCGAGGTGTTTAACTAACTTGTCAAAGTTCTCACATTGGAAAGTGTTGAACTTCAAAGCACAAGCTCTTAACTCCTGCCTTTCCATGTATGTGTGTTACACTGCTCACCACACTTTCTCACCCTGTTGACTCTTACCCTTCTATTTCCAAACTACTGTGCTTGTCCGTTTACCAAGTTCCTCTCAATATTGGCCTGAAATCTTCCAGTTGTATACATTGAAAGGCACAAGATGAATAGAAAGAATAAATACTTTAAGCGCCAGTTATTTTTAAATCATGTTCGACATTATGACAGCATAATTCCATGTAAAAATTTGGAAATAGTCTGTTGAATAAATGTGAATAAATATCGATAAACTTGGAGTATGCATTAGTTGAAACGCTGTGTGCCATTAATAATGCTTACATTAGAATACTAATTAATTAAGCTGGAGGCAATAAAATCACCATGAAGTAAAAACAAAAACTTTAAAAAATCCATCCATAGAAACACTGAAAAAAATAACTATATATATATTTAATAACAAAATCTATTACAGTGAGTAATAGAGTTCTGGTGAGATATTTCCATTTATCTATTTTTTAGTAGGTTCTAAATTTTCCATAGTGAGCACATAATACTTCAATAGTGGAAGGATAAGACACATTTGAAATGTAGTAGAAATAGTATATGTGCAAGAGCTGAGATATCCTGAGTCTTAGTCAACAAATATCTGTGTGGTTTCAGGTAAATAACTTCTTTGGATATCAGTTTCCTCATTTGTAAGAAGAGCACAAGGGACTAAATATTAATTACAACTCCCATATATCATATTGTAACTTTCATTTACATATACTTTCAAAATCTTTCATATAATCATGAAAAGTAGACAATATTAGCCAACTTTTTCTGAATAAAGAAGTTGAGTTTCTGAGCACTTAAGAAACAAACAGTAGGTGGTGAGGACCAAGAGTCAAAACCATGTATTTCCAAAGAGGATATTTAAAATCTCCTCCATCACAAATATATATATATATATATATATATATATATATATATATATTTTTTTTTTTTTTTTTTTTTTTTTTTTTTTTGGCTGCGTTGGGTCTTCGTTGCTGTGCGCAGGCTTTTCTCTAGTTGTGGAGAGTGGGGACTACTCTTCATTGTGGTGCGTGGGATTCTCATTGCAGTGGCTTCTCTTGTTGCGGAGCACAGGCTCTAGGCGCACAGGCTTCATTTGTTGTGGCACACGGGCTCAGTAGTTGTGGCTCACAGGCTCTAGAGTGCAGCATCAGTAGTTGTGACGCACAGACTTATTTGCTCTGCAGCATGTGGGATCTTCCCAGACCAGGGCTCGAACCCATGTCCCCTGCGTTGGCAGGCAGATTCTTAACCACTGTGCCACCAGGGAAGTCCCCATCACAAATATTTTATATACTACATTCATATAGTTCCTATTACTTGTGACCTCCTTTCTTCACGTCATTCTTTTGACTATTACCTCCAAATTCCTTCCAATCTTTTGGGTCTTGTTCAGTGGTTTCTTTCCCATTTATGCTAGCAATTTCAGAATATATTACCTATTTCTCCAAAAACCTTTCCTTAATCAGCCTAGCTGACTGTATCTCCTCACCATTTTTGACACACACACACAATGAGGTTGTTGAGACCTTACATGTCTGTGCCTGCTCTTACTTCATTAATGATAAGGACCATATCTTTTGTTGATACTGTATTTTACTCTTTTTTTTTTTTTTTTTTTTTTTTTTTTTGTGGTACGCGGGCCTCTCACTGTTGTGGCCTCTCCCGTTGCGGAGCACAGGCTCCAGACGCGCAGGCTCAGTGTCCATGGCTCACGGGCCCAGCCGCTCCGCAGCATGTGGGATCTTCCCGGACCGGGGCATGAACCCGCATCCCCTGCATCAGCAGGCAGGCTCTCAACCACTGCGCCACCAGGGAAGCCCTGTATTTTACTCTTAAACACACACACATATGCGTCAACAGTTGCAAATCACTAGATGGGTCAGCACATTGTAACTTGGGTTTTGCAGATTATATCAGTTTGGGGGAAGTCCCCGGAAAGTGGTGTGTGTGTGTGTGTTCTGCGAACTCTGGGTTCCCACATAGTAGGCACCATTTTCCTCCTTTTCTGCTTCAAATGAGGCCACAAGATGACTCTTCGCTCTACAGGTCCTAAGTGGAAGTTAAGGTACTGATCTCCACGTAAGATGCCACCAGTCCCACTGACCAGGCAGGGAATATGTTCATGGGCATGTTTATCTGTCACTGTCACAGCCAGAACCAGCCACTGGCAACCCTCATACCACTGCCTTCTCCCTCTTGGCTGCAAAAACTGTAGAACTGATGCTATCATTATTTTGTACTCTTAGTGTTCTATAGGTAATTTAATTTTTATTAAAATAGTTTTGTTGTTGCATCCCTTCCTGAGTCTTTGGGGTTTGTAATGGAGGAAAATCTATATGACCTTACACTGGACATCACGTCTGCCCCCTGCAACACTGGACCACATTCCTGTAACTGACCTAGTCCTTCTGACTCTCACTCACCTTTTGATAAGTTATAGGAGGTGCCTTATCTCTTCATAATCATTCATTCAACTATTCAACACATAATTATTGAAAGTTCATTATGTGCCAGTTCGTTATGTGACCGAAGTTTTGGTCACAGATCAAGAATGAGACATGGGGGAGCCAACCTTGGAGAGCTGAGTGTAAAAAATAAAATAAAATAAAAAATAAAATAAAAAAAGAATGAGACAAAGCCGCTTCCCCCTTTTGGAGTTTATATTCTAAAGAGAAACACAGATATTAAGCAAGTAAGTATATATTAACTGTAATGATAGCTGCTATTAAAAAAAGTCAGAACAAGGGACTAAATAGTAATGTGCCTGTACATGCATGCATGTGTGTGTGTGCGAGTGTGTATATACATGTGTGTGCCTGCGTGTGCCCTATTTTAGATTGGGCTCTAGGAAGGAAGTCCTCTATGAGAAAGTGGCATTTGAATGGAAGTGTGGGGAAGGGGTTTCATTTGAGGGAGAAGCAAACATAAATGTCACAAGCAGGAGTATCTGGATTTCCCTGCAATTCAAGGCGGACATGTCTTAGGCGTAAACTGAGTCTCCTATTATATATAGTTTCCTGGTTTACAAAGAAATGAAATAAGATATCTCAAGAAAATATTTATAAAGGCAAATTTCAACATTTAAATATTAAATTATGTGCCTAAGCAATTATTTGCTTTATAAAGTGAGCCCCAGGGACATAGCTGTTGGAAAGACCCATTTGTCCCTCAAAACTATCAAATCGGTTACAGCAAGATTTAAATGAGGTAGTGGGTATGATTGCTCATAAAACAGACAACACCCCCAAACCAAAAAGCTATACATGGTGATTCAAATATTAGGGATTATTATATAAAAGTGTACTATATTTTGAAGTATATTAACATTTATACAATGTCTATTGATATGTTTAATTCTGTTTATCTGATTAGTAGATTTTGACAACCCAACATTTTATATATTCCTTCTCAGCTCAATAGAACCAGCCATATATTTACTGGCAGGTGGAGATGCAGACCCACATCACTATTAGCAAGACATTTCTGAGCCCCTAACCCATCCAGGATGCTACATCCATATTGGATGTTGTACCGAGGTAACAAGTGTGATCCTGGCTCTCAAGTAGCTTATAAATTAGTCTGGGGAAAGGAGATTCCTTTTACCACCAATGACAGTAACAGCAAAGGACAGTAAACAACCCTTCCCTCCTTATACACCAAAGATACCCAGCTAAGCAAGTTGGACGTCAAGATTAATGAAGAATAAGAGGTACACTTCATACATAACACAGAGGGGAGGCTGACCTGATTCTATAGAGAGGCAAAGGAAGTTAAGAGTTTCCATCCTGAGAGGTGACAAGGTGAAACTGGAGGGAGAGAGGAATTCTAAAGATTATAGGTTATAATCACAGAGAATTACAGAGTTCAAAGCTTTGGTTTAGTGTCATTTAGAGTCATAGTAAGAGGTGTGTGTATTTTTAGGAATGATCCGATGAAGGGGGAATGAAAGTCTTAAGGAACAAGCTTCTTCATATTCAGTACTAAACTGGAACTTTACACTAACTATATAAAGCAGCAAAACAATTACACCTGTGCTTTATTTTTACAGATGATCAGAGGGATTAAGTGCCTTGCTCCCTGGCAGGTGGTTAGTGAGTTATAGGGCAGGAACTCAGTGTAGGAACCTACTAGGTTCCTAGTTTACATTATCCATGGACACAGCCTCCTTCCACTGTCCCAGGTAGCCTCTTGATGTCAAAATCATGGGCCAGCCTTGCACTATGACCTAGCTTTAAGCCAGTGGTGACTTTTGGAGAAGGTATATTGCATATCCATATGACATGATGACATGTCATATATTTAGAGAATTTTCAATCTTCTTCATCTTGCTTCTTTGTTAACTATGAAGTATTAGGTCATCTGCACTTCAAAACTGTCTCAGTGCATCCAAGAATCTGTTCCAAAGTTACCATATTTTTGGAAAACATGTCATTGTTATGTATTATAAGATGTAATGGAAATTTTTTGTTAAAATTCCAAAATCATTAATATCTTTCTTGTAAAACAGCCATTATACTTTTACAGGATCTATAAAAAATAAGAGTGATGCAATTGATAAAGTGGTTTATTTCTGAATCTTGACGTTTCTGTTTTAAGTACATCAAATATTTAGTAAAAAATCTTAACAGTAAGTAAGAACACACTAGTCTGCTATATATGAACACAAACTTAAGCTAGGAAGGTCTTACTTGTTTTTAGATCAAGAAAACAAAATCAAGGATGATAAAAGCTCTGCTTTTCCATTAACACATCAAGAATCACTTTTTGTAGTTGTGTTCTGGTTCTGTTCTTTATACCCTCCACGAGAAACCATGACCACATGGTCCATTTAATGTTCACTAGGCTTAATCATTCTAACACATACTGTTGTCAAATAGTATGAATGGCAACACTGAATCTCATTGATTGTTCTTTTGTCATTTGGAGCATAATAAGCCACTGATAATGTTTGCAAACCTGAAGATCCCATACTGTTCCGGAAGGGTGGGGGGGAGGGATAGTTAGGGAGTGTGAGATTGACATGTACCCACTGCTGTATTTAAAATGGATAACCAACAAGGACCTACTGTATAACACAGGGAACTCTGCTCAATATTATGTAACAACCTAAATGGGAAAAGAATTTGAAAAAGAATAGATACATGTATAATATATGTAGAACTGAATCACTTTACTGTATACCTGAAACTATCACAGCGCTGTTAATCAACTATACTCCAGTATAAAATAAAAAGTTAAAAAAATAGTACCAGTTGTTTACACTATAAAACAATATCAAGGGCTTCCCTGGTGGCGCAGTGGTTGAGAGTCCGCCTGCCGATGCAGGGGATGCGGGTTCGTGCCCCGGTCCGGGAAGATCCCACATGCCGTGGAGCAGCTGGGCCCGTGAGCCAAGGCCGCTGAGCCTGCGCGTCCGGAGCCTGTGCTCTGCAATGGGAGAGGCCACAGCAGTGAGAGGTCCGCATACCGCAAAAAAACAAAACAAAACAAAACAATATCAAGTCTTGAACCAAGGTTTTAGTGAAAAAATACACACAGGCTATGGGACTGTGGCCTGTTTAGGCACAAGACTAGTGCAGAGTGAGGGCAACTATGAATGATAATAACAATAATGACAACAGCAGCAAGAAGAATTAATTACTTCTAACAGTAATAGTAGTAACAGCTAACTCTTGAAAGCTTAGTATGTCTCAGGCTCTGAACTAGGCATATGACATCAATAACCACATTTAAAGACTCTATGAAGTATAATAAAAATAATTAATATTATTTTTAAATAATTATTAAATAATTGAATGCTCACTATGTGCCTAAGACTTTACAGGATTATCTGATTTAATTCTCACAAAACCCTCCAAAGTTCTTTGGGGAAGTAGGCGTTTAAAAAGAAAATCAAGGTGTAATTGACATATAACCTTATATTAGTTTCAGTTGCACAACATGATGATTTCATATTTGTATACATTGTGAAATGAGCACCATAATAAGTCTAGTTAACATCTGTCACCACACATAGTTACAAAATTTTTTGTGTGTGTGATGAGAACTTTTGTGATTTATTCACTCAGCAACTTTTGAATATGCAATATAGTATTGTTAACTATAGTCTCAAATGCTGGCAAGTGGGAGCAGAAATCGTTACTAGGGTTCCCTGAGCATGGATGCCACCTTTTCCCTGCAGGTGAGGAAGGGGACTTGCTGAGATCAAATGTGGTTCAAGAACCCAGAGAAGCCAACGTTTGTAAACACTCTTGTTAATAGGGACACATGTATGTTGGACAGGCCGTTATGGAATGATGATGCAAATACTGAGCATAAAAGGATAGCAGCACATCAAGAATTAGGGCTTCTAGATCTGGTGAGACCCTGCTCTGCAGATGGCAGATAGTGTCAAGAGCAGCTATGTGCCCTCGTTAGGGACGTTGAATTCAACAGGATATGATGCCAAGTTGCATCTGCTCTCATGCTGGGTGGCCATTTTGCTTCAGAGATGTTTTGAGTGTGTCCTCGGCCATTTAAATGAGGAGCTGACTCTAACTGCTTCTGCGTGTGATGTATCGATGGATGTGACAATATGCTGTCATTGTTCCAGTGAGTACTTCTGACACACTGCAGCAGGGTGAGGTGAATGTCCCCATTTTACAGATGGAGAATCAGAGGCTTAGTGTCACTCTGTATCTTGTCCAAAGTCATTCAGATGATTAGTTGTAGAGGCAGGCTTCAACCTGAGGATGGCTGACCTCAACTCTTCACTTATTATCCCCTCACTCTGTATGAATAAAGTACTGGTTGAGGAAATAGACCCTCCCCTTCACCCCTGCCCCGGCTAAGTGCATAACAATATTATCGACATTTTTTATTTTGCACACAAGCAATAATTTCATCTCATAAATTTCTCCTATTTTTACATTTTCCTCTCACTCTTAAAATACATGGCCAGTTAAACACTTTTCTTTTTTTTCTATTTAGTCATTTACGTTCTTCTGTTCCTCACAGATAAGTCTTTACTCTTAAATCTTTTAAACTATTGTTCTTTTGGGGAGCTTCCCTGGTGGTGCAGTGGTTGAGAGTCCTCCTGCCGATGCAAGGGACACGGGTTCGTGCCCCGGTCCGGGAAGATCCCACGTGCCGCGGAGCGGCTGGGCCCCTGAGCCATGGCCGCTGAGCCTGCGCGTCCGGAGCCTGTGCTCGGCAACGGGAGAGGCCACAGCAGTGAGAGGCCCGCGTACCGCAAAAAAAAAAAAAAAAAAAATTATTCTTTTGAATGATTTCACATCCTACTATTGCATTAATAATGATAAATAATCATTATTTATGTAGCGTATTGGTGACATTTAATTATGCTTTTGTTTGCTAGATCTCCTAATTGTGTTTCAGTGAAAGCTCAGATGAGATTAGAAAGCTGAAAGCTACTTTAAAAATGCACGTTTACTGACCTCCCCCCATTTTATCTCTTGCGGCTGGATGCCTTCTGCCCTTAGCCAGTGACTGATGCAGAGTGGGTGCCCAGAAATGTCTTTCAGGTTAAATATCAAAACCTCTGCAGGTCAGCAAGTTAATAGCTTTTATTCGTTGTTTCTGTTCCTGGAGATGAGGCATTAGAGAGTGGGGGTGGGGTGTTTTATAGTAAACATTGAAAGAATATGTGGAGTGAATGATTTCTAAGTAGTGGGGTAGGATGGGGTGATAGGAGAGAAAAAAAGATTTCAGGTAGTGGTGATTTAGAAGGTTGTTTTAATTTTTCTGACCAAAGCTAGGATAAACTAGAAAATCTTTTCCAATGCAGCAGTGAAGAGAAGGAAGATTAACATTAGCCACAGATACATTTTTAAAAACTGGAGAGGAGACATGGTTTACAGAGATGGGTGCAAAATCAAATAACAGTGATTAGAGCTTTATAAATCTAGTCACAGAGGACTTGGAATTTTCGATAATCACATAGATTCTGAGAATGTGCTGACCTCAATATATCAGTCCTGATAAAAAGAAGGTATAATGGAATGGCAAGTATGGGATATTGAGAAGCACAGACATCAAAAATAAGTGAATAAATAGGCAGCTGAGAAACAGCAAGAGCTGAGAAGATCTGGTCAAAATTCACTATGGTCAGTTCTGTCATCTCAGATAAGCATTTCATTACTACCTTAAGAAAGTATTGCTATGATTAAAAATAGTTCTAAACTTAAAGCAACCATTCATATATCCCACTCCACAGTAAAATTTCAATACTTCTTAGTGCATGACTTTTGTGATCTTTATGAAATCCCATGTTTAATGAGCCTTTTTAGATATGATTAAAGTGAGGTGATTGAAGTCTGGTACTCAACAGAAAATTCCACTCAACATTCTGATTCTTGAACTGGATACACTAGAAAAGCACTATCCCTTACAAAGTTTGTCTGGACAAACTTCGGCTTTGGCTGTGTCACACATTTTCTCTATAAGTATTGTTCAAAAAGCATGCATTCAGCTCAGTCAATTTTTGTTATCACCAAAATGCTTGTTAGGCTTGAAGTACAAAATTAATTATTTCTGAAGTTGCTAATGAGGCTGTTAAGATGAGATAAGAAACCCCAAACAGTTAGTTAATGAAGCCTTGGGACATGACCATCACTCATCTGGGGATTTGTTCAAATAGCCATCTACAAACATGGTTTTGAATGTCAGAATAGACCCTGATCACAGAAGAAAACCAGGACAAGAGAGTTCAGACTATCCTCTCAGGATTTAGCAAAATCTGTGTTATTAGTTTTTATACAATAAATGCAGGATCTTAACTGTTTAGAACTATCACAATTCTCTTTGAGAGACATGGAACTGATACTCCAAATTACTGTGCTATCAAACAAACAATTTAACAGAATAATTTTTTATTATTATCATTATTAGCTTCATTGAGTTATCATTTACATACAATAAAAGTCACCAATTTCAAGTGTACAATTTGATGAGCTTTGATAAATATATAGAGTCCTGTAATCACTAACAAAACCATGCTATGGAGCATAATATTTACGCCAGAAATTTCCCTTGTACCCTTTGCAACAATTCCTTTCTCTTAGCCCCTGGGTCTGGCAACCATTAATCTTTCTGACACTATAGTTTTTATTTTCATATAAGTGAAATCATACATTATATTTTCTTTTGAAACTGACTTTTTCATTCAGGATAATGATTTTGATATTCATCGAGATCATTGTATGTGGCAGTAATTCAACCCTTTTTTTCTGAGTGGGATTCCACTGTATGGATGTACCATCATTTGTTTATCTAGTCACAAGTTGATGGATATGTGGATTATTTCTAGTTTGGTGTTATAACAAATAAAGCTGATACAAACATTCATGGGCAAGTCTTTATGTGGAGATATGTTTTCTTTCTCTTAAGTAAGTACCTAAGAATGGAATTCCTGGCTCACATATTAAGTGTATATCTAATTATATAAAAAACTGCTGAACTGTTCTCTAGTGTAGCTGAACTCTTTTTCAAAAAAGATTTACAATGTTGTGTTAGTTTCAGGTATACAACAAAGTGATTCTGTTTATATATACATATATATATTATATATATATATATTCATATATATATATACTTTTTCAGATTCCTTTCCCTTATAGGTTATTACAAAATATTGATTATATTTTCCTAGCTGAACTATTTTGATATCCAACAATCTCTTGAAAGTACAGTTGCTTTACATCCTAAATACACTTGGTATGGTCAAATTTTAAAATTTTAGTCATTCTAGTGGGTGTGTAATGGTATCTAATTGTGATATTAATTTTCATTTTCTTAATAATGTTGATAATTTTTTCATGTACTTATTTGACATTTATGTGTAGCCTTTGGTGAAGTGTCATTTAAATAGTTTGCCAATTTTTCACTTGGGTTTTTTTTTTTGTTTTTTTGGGTTTTTTTTGCGGTACACGGGCCTCCCACCGCTGCGACCTCTCCCGTTGCGGAGCACAGGCTCTGGACGCACAGGCCCAGCGGCCATGGCTCACGGGCCCAGCCGCTCTGCAGCATATGGGATCCTCCCCGACCGGGGTACGAACCCTTGTTCCCTGCATCGGCAGGCGGACTCTCAACCACTGCGCCACCAGGGAAGCCCTTCACTTGGGTTTTGTTTCCTAATTATTGAGTTGTAAGATCTCTAATATATTCTGAATATGTCTTTTGTCACTATATATTTTGTTAATATTTTCTCCCAGCCTGTGACTTTCATTTCATTTTCTTAAGAGTGTCTTTTGGTGGGACAAATGTTTTTAATCATGATGAAGTTCATTTTTTTTTCTTTTGTGGTTTGAGATTTTTCTGTCTCATCTAATAAATATTTACATAACTTAAGATCACAAACATTTTTCCCTATGTTTCATTTTAAAAGTTTTATAGCTTTAGCTTTTATATTTAGGTCAGTGATCTATGTAGAGATAATTATTGTATATGTTATGAGTGATCTATGTAGAGATAATTATTGTATATGTTAAGAGGCTTATATATATATGAAATATATTTTATAATATATAAATATATACATATATTTTTTGCACATGGATATACAAATTTTTTGTTAACATTTGTTGAAAAGACAATCCTCTAACTACTGAATTGACTTTGTACTTTGGTTGACATTAAATTGATTATGTATGTGTGGACCCCGTTTTGAATTCTCTATTCTGTTCTACGGGTCTATAAGTCTATCTTTTAGACAATACCATACTGTCTTGACTGTTGTAACTTTACAATAAGTCTTTATTTTTTTTCAAAAATTATTTTGGCTATTTCAGGTCATTTGAATTTTCACATAATTTTTAGAAACAGTTCATGAATTTCTTCAAAAGAAAGTCTTCTGAAATTTTGATTAGGATTGAGTTGAATCTGTAGATCAATTTGAGGAAAATACACCTTTTAACACTATTGATTTCCAGTCAATAAACAGGGATATCTCTAGATTTATTTAGGTCTTTTTAAACATTCAACAATATTTTCTAGTTTTTGGTTAATAAGTTTTGCATTTTTGGTTAAATTTACTCATAAACATTTTCTATTTTTGATGCTATTCTTAATAGTTTTAATTGTTTGTTGCTAATATATAAAAACACAATTGATTTTTGTATATTGATATTGTAATTTGAGATGTGATTTAATAACTTATTAGATCTAATAGTTTTTCTGTGTATTTCATAGAGTTTTCTACCTAGATGATTATGTTGTCTATTAATAAAGACAGTTTTATTCAATACATATTTGTCAAATTTCAGTTATATACTTTTCAAAGGTTTAACAAATACATACTTGTTATATACTGTAATTTATTGTAATTAATGTCAAAAGAAATTTGTCAAATGTTTATGTAACAAACATATACTTGTGATTTATTATAATTTACTCTAATTATGATATGGTTTTTCTTCTTCTTGACATCATAAATTACACTGATTGATTTATGTATGATATATATATGATAGCGAATGTGGTATAATTGTTTGGAGCAAGTTTGGCTATGTGGCAGTCCTTACATCGTAGATTAAACACAGTACTTGAGAAAATGAAACTTAGTAATAGGTGCAGAGATGGGAGGATCTGAGAGAGACAGCACGAAGGGAGAGATTACAAAAAGCAGACAAAAGAACTGAAAAATGTAGCAGCTGGGGCTGCTCAGTGATTGCATTCTATTGTGCATGATTCATGCCCCTGAGTGTAATCACAGAATTTTAGCACAGTCTAATAGCCTACGTTCTAAGACGATGAAATGGAGTCATTAAAAATAAGTTAAGTCTGATCAGTATATCCTGTTCAGCAAGTCATAGAAATGTACAATCCATTTTAAAAAGCTGTCCATTAAAATAGTTAAAATATTTTGGCACTTTTTGGAGTAAGCTTTATTTCTCTTGGGAAACTCACTTGGAAGATACACTTCAACATCTCTTTGTTCAGTAACGCTGCTCAAATGAGGAGTTTGGTATATCCCGGAGCAGTCACCACCACGTAAGGGTCACACAGTCGGTACACTGCCAACCTAAGGGGGTGCTCTTCACATAAACGTCAAGTTTAATAGTACTCCCTCTCTGGAATTGTGCGGTATTGCAGTCCTGTTTACAGGGGCTGGGATTTTATGTTTCTGTTTTGTTCCCTGTCAATATCCCCAGTGCTAGAACATAGTGCATGGTACATAGTAGGTACATAATAGCCTTTTTAAAAGTTAATTATGGATGAATGCAAACGTAACTACATTTAAACTGTAACATTTAGAAACAGAATATTTGAAGAACTATTTATCAGAAAAAAGAATAATTCATTAGATGCCCATTTATTAGATGGCCAAAACATTCAGGACATCCTATTTAAATGAGAGCAGAACGTGTGATTGAAAGGTAACAAGGAGGTGTCTATAAAGGATAGGAAAGAACTGGGAAAGCTTCAACTTCATGAATATCTTGGATGAAAGCTTGGGGGTTTCCTCTAAGTCACCTTTGCCTGCCAGGGTTTGCAGTGTCTTTCCTGGCCAAAAGTGGGGCCCAAGGTGGCTTCCTGCACTCCCAGGATTGGATCATGGTGCATCGCCTGGACAAGGTTTACCCTTCTCATTCTCTGCTCTTAAAATCTCAGTCTGTTGTAAATTGATTCTGTGGTGGTGGTGGACTCTGCTTAATTTGCTCTGTCAGTTCTAGTTTCCTACCATATATGTAGAGCATTTAGACAGATGATGATACTAATGATGACAACACATTGAATTTGGAATCTGGAGATGAAAATTCTACATCTGGCTAAACCATCTATGCTAAGATAAATGATATTATATTTGGGGGGAAAAAAACCTTTGTATTTGCCTGGTATCTTTTATTTATCTACAAGGTTAGTAAAACTGCAGCATTATTATACTATTATGGATAGCAGTTAAGCAATTTGGAATCCAGTATTTCTATACTTCATGATGAATAAAATGCTAAAAACTCTGTTAGACATATTAAAAGTTAACCATTTTTGCAACTTGAAGTTTATTGATTTTTTTTTTAAGGGCACGTTGGGATACCAGCCAAGCACAAGAGTTCATACATAGTCATTAGATGTGTGCATTGGCTTAAAAGATATGTTGAAGAGAATAGGAGAGCAGATTAAGAAAACATTTTTTATGGCATCTTGGAATTCTTATCTATTATAAAGTCAAAAATAGTTTTGAAAATCCTATAAAGGATATGCTATTTATAGGGCCCATGGTCAGCTTGTCAGATGTAATGGTTTTCTCATATTGGTCATTAATCTTTACTTCAGCAATAATCACAGACCACCATAAATTCTAAATACCCATGGAATTTCATGGTCTGAAATTATTCTGCACTTTAATGCCCAAACATTAAAAATAGACCAAGAATTTGAGAATATGTTTTCTTTTAATCATTTGCAATGTAAAATGCTTATGAATCTCAATCTTGAAGAACTATTTTAATATGATGAAATACTTTGGAACACTTTAAAAAGCCATAACAGGATTGAATTACATCCTTTATATTGGAATCAACAGAGGAACTTTTTAAAAAGCCATATTTAGCTGCGAAGTTTTGCAAGATTATGTTCAAGGTGCAACTTGAAATCACCTTCCAAATGTCTCATTTATGGAATATGACTAGTTCATCCATGAATCACCAGCATGTCATTTGCTTCCGCATTGAAGTTTCATGCAAACTAAGGAAATACCAGAGCCCTCTGTTCTCTTGGGTCTTTTATTATAGGATCCACTCAGTCTGTACTGCCTTTTGATAATGAAAGCCAGCATTAGGAGATAGGCCATGCTTCCAATGGGGTCAACATCTTAGTAATTGGCCCTAATTACTCTGGAATATTACATCCCAGGTTTAGGCTTCTTTCCATCGTCCATATTTTATTCATCAATCATGGTTTTCTGTCATAACTTGGCAAAAGTCTCTAGAATGCTGTATATTGTTAAAACAATCCTACATTTCCTGAAATAGACATTCTGTGTGTCCAAGAGTGAAGAAATCTTTGGAGAAGTTCTTGCTTCTTGACTTAAGTATAAAAAAATACTCAATAATAATCATGTGTTAAATGTCTATGACAAATAATTCCTTAAAATCTTTGGATGAATCAACTACTTTTATTGCATGTGACTGTTCAATAAAATAATGAGGGAAATTTCACATTATCTGACAGAAAGCTGATGATATAATGAAAGTACAGTATTACCTTATATCAAAAGCAGTTTAATTGGGAAATAATAGTATTTTCAACTCAAAACTTATAATAAACAATCAAACTGATTTTTTATAGCCTTCTGGAAATTCTTGATAATTATTATTGATTAATTATTGATCTTTCCCTAGTAAGTCACATTTATTGAAGAAGAAAATCGATACATCTGTCTTTGACATAGCAGAACTGTAATCATAGATATCACTCTCTTGACTAACACTCTTCAGGCCCCAGGGAAATACTTCTCACCATCTCTTTTTCTCTGTCTGAAAAAGAAAGGTGGGTACATCCTATTGCCCTGAATGTTGTAAAGGTTTATGGGTTTTGTCTCTGCTGGCAACAGAGACAGACATGGCTCATGAATTAAGAAGGCATATTTGTTGAGGTTGGAAAATACAGCAGATTTTATGTAAGTGTTTGGTAGCTTGACTTATAGCTTAAATGTTTAGCCTCAATTTGTACTCTCGTCTGCCTCAAGTCCCACCTTCATATATCTGACTCCTCCTCTCTTGCTAATTTCTTCTCTCAGCGCCTGTCTCTCTAAACACTTTATCTAGTCATTTTGAAATACCTGCCATTTCTTAAAACACCTTTATCTCTCACTCATTTTTCACTGGTTGTTCCCTTTCTTGGAACCTCTCTTTCTTCCTTGTCTTCTGGATGAAATTTTTTCATCTTCAAGAATCTATTCAAGTGTTAACACTGCTTTGAAATTTTCTCAAGAAGCCCACACTTCACCATAGATTGATCTAAAATAGCACTTAAAATATGAAATACTAACATTAAGTGCTAATATTAAGTTCTGAAATGTTAAGTGCTTATATATATATGAGGCTAATATATTAGGTGTGGTGCCTAGCACAGAGCAAGAACTCAATATGTTTGCTGTTGTTTTTATTAGTTCTTTTTGTTACATTTAATTACCCTCTCCTTACCCTCATCTCACCCGCCCCCCATACCAGATTAGCTGACACTATGTATGTTTCCATAGCATTCTGTACTCCAATATTGGCAGTTTTTAACACTCACACACTCAACTAATACTTGTCTTTCTGTGTATGTCTCATTCATTCTTGTAAACCAAGCATCCACTATCAAACTGAATTAACAAATTAGTTTCCAGAGGGAAAAATAGGAGATGAGATTTGTAGAGACATGTGAGGGTCTGGAATATAGAAGTAGACATAAGGACGATGCATAACATTACGGGATTTTAAAAGAAAATTAAAAAGCTATGAGGAATATAAAATAAATATTTACAAAAGTAAAAGAAGGGACATTTGAGGCATTTTCTTAGATGCCCCCAAGAGGTTATTCATCTGAAAATGGTAGAGAATTGTTAGATTAATGAGTTTACTCCCTCATCCTTTCACTCCAGTTCCATTAGAGCTACTCAGCTGCCTTACATCAACTGCCAAGACTTCTTCTTCAAAGTCAGTGTGCCTTGTTTATAGCTTCTTCAAGGAAAAAACTCTCAGTTAAGCCTGAGATAATTCTTTTTATTGTCATCATCTGGCATATAACAGGTGCTTAACAAATAGTGTCAAGTATTGACCTTAAGAACAATAATATAACTGTAAAAATATGCATACACATGACCACTTCTGGAAAAAGAAGTTTGATATAAAAATTGTAGTGAAGGTTCAGAAAACTATTCTTACCCTGGTCAGCTCTCATATGGAGTTAGCAATACAGTGGCTTTAGTTGACCACATATCTTAAGAGCACACCACCTCTTAATAGCATAGAAATATGATCTACTTCTACGACAACATATCAATAAACAAGATAGCCAGTAATCAATGCAATCTAGTTTCTATGGATTGGTATTATTGTTGATTATTTTTTTAGCTGAGTCGAAAATTATTTCAAAAACTCTCTGTAGAGCACTAGGTGAGGTAAGCAAATTTAACCATTTTAACCCTACAATATCTTTTCCACTATCTGTGCTTCTACATTTTCATAAGATATCCCAGTGAAATTCCACAGAAACATTGCTGCGTAGCTAATACAGCATAACTCATGTATGTGACACAACTAGTCTAAAAAAGGCTAATACATTAAACAGCAGAGGAATTAATTTTTAAGCCATGTTAAAGATGTGGCAGAAAAAAACATCTGGAAAAGAACAGGTTGATTGAAATAGGCCTGCATGGTTTCAGAAATGGAAGATCATATTAAACTAATCTCCAAAAGAACTCTGAGAGTATTACTGCCAAAATAGACAAAGGCAGTTCAAGGATGTAATACATTTGGATTTCCAAGGATCATATGCAAATGCTGGAGCTTGAAGGGTCAGCCTAGCAATGCGTTATCCTTTTATCCTTCCCATTGTTTTCAAAGATGGTGATCTGGCTTGTTTTGGAGATACATAGGAACAGGCAGAAACATTCACATTCATTAGGAAGTATTTATTGTGCTTACTATGTGCCAGGCCAGTTCTGATACTAGAGAAACTAGTGGTGTATCTTCATCCTTGAGATTCCAGAGCCTGGTCTGAGAGCCAGGCAACTATCTTAACCACACAATAGAAAGAGACACTAACCCAGGCAGATTTTACATGATCTGCTTGAGATGTTTAAGAGAAATCTGAATTTTAAAATTCAAGCTGAGGATAATCCTCATTCCCATCCAATGGTGATGAAATATACAGGGAGGCATATGGTTTTCTGCAGAAGTACTTTGTAAAAATAGAAAAGAAATGATATAAACAGAATCTTAAAATATCATTATGTACATTCTTTTAGTTATTTCTAAAGCAGCTTCGACTCTTTTAAAATAAGCTTAAACCCTACTGAATAGATAAACCATTTAATCAGATTGGTGACTACACTTATCCCTTGAATCTAGCTACATGTTTTATGTTTAATCATGGAATCATAAGCTAGAAAGAATCATGGACAACTCCAGTTCAGAGATTCTTGAAGTGTGTTTTATAATACAAAATAAAAGTTTTTACAGTCAAATAGAATACAGTCAAATAGAAATCAATGGGCTAAATGAAGTTAAATGGGTTTTTCTCCTAAAAGAATTTTCAGTGAATTTACTCTACCAATGTGTATTGTTTTTTCCACTAAAAGATAGCACAGTTTATAGTATTTTCCAAACTACCCTGAACACACACACACCCACACACTGTCCAAGAACACTTCATGGGAATATGCACTGGAAAACTCTTTGGAAAATATTGCCTTTGCCCAAGTCCCTTAATTTGCAAAGACAGAATTCAGATTCAGTGGGTGAAGTGATTTACACAATCCAAAATCAGTTATAGTGAGCCAAGACTAAGAATCTCACTTTTAGATTTTCATTTAGCCCTCATTCTTTTAAACCACTGTCTTCAATTTGCATACACATATCTCTCAGAGCACTTAAGGATTTTCCTGACATATGTAGGCATAGATAGTTGTAAGAGAATCTAGTTGCATATCTGTTTCTTAAAATTGATTTGTTTTAAGAACAAGTCTGTAGGTTGATCGTAGGGGCAGGTTGCTCTTACCTTTCCTATATCATCTTCAAAGATAGCCCTTTTTTTATTTGATACATTGGGAAAAATTATTTACTTTTATGGAAAAGCAGTACGTTTTTAAGATACTTACCTGGCTGTCATTGGCTAACTACAGAATTAGAAATAGGACTATTAAACTAAAATCTTGTTACTTTGGCTTACACAATATTGATCTCATTAATGCAATAGTTATCAACACCCACAGAACATTAACATATTTAAATTTTGATTGCATTAGCCACTAATGTGCCATGGATTTTTAATGACCAACGAAGTAACCTGTATAAATCATTATATTTCAAATTCAAAACCCAACAGATTTTGTATATGTATCCACGACCTTTCTTCCTATTATTTTGGATGAATTCTCTGTGTGCCTCTCTGAGACCAATCCTTCCATACGTGTGTAATAAAGCCCCTCCTCTCTCACCTGCTGTAGATATCGCTTAAGCCTTTCTCTTTCCGTCTCCTGCATCTCTATGTTTTCCCATTTGATTGGATGTCTCATCAGCATACATACTATTTTTCTTTCATATTAAAAATAATCCCCTCTTGATTCCAGTTAGTCCTCCAGCTCTTTCTTTTTCTATTCCCCTGTATAGAACGAATTGCAAGAGTTATCTATACTCATTGTCTCTATTTCTCTCTTCCAATCCTCTAAAAAACTAGTTTCCTTGTGTCTTTGATCCCTATCACTTCAAAAGCTACTCTTGTCAAGGTCACCCTAGTCTTCCACATTAATAAATCTTATGGTTAATTCTCAGCCCTTGTCTTACTTGAGGGCATTTGATATGGTTGATCACTTCCTTCTCCTTGAAATACTTTCTTCACTGAGCTTCCAGAACACCACATTTTCCTGTTATTTATTTATTTATTTTGTATTTCCCTCATTACTCCTTCTCAGGTCCTTTTCTGGGTCCCTGATATTCCCAGTCTTAGATATTAGAGGTTACAGGGCTTCCTTGTTTCTCTTCTTAGCTATAAACACTTCTCCCGTGACTTCATCTGGCCTCATGGCTTTAAATATGATCCCTATGCTCATGACTTTCAACCTTCTACATTGCCATCTCCATGTTTTTCCCCTTGGTATCCAGACTTATATACTGTGATACCTACTTGATCTCTCCACTTAGGTGGCTAAAAGGCATCTCAGAATTAGAATTTCCAAACACCCCATTTCCATTCTTCCCCTCCAGTTATTTTTCTTGTGTTTAATCGGTTTCCATTAATGATAACTCAGTCTTTCCAGTTCTCATCCTTGACTCTTCTCTTTCCTCACACCTCATGCCCAATGCCAATGAGAAGTCTTTTAAGCTCACACTTCAAAATGTCTCCAAAATATGACTATTTCTTACTACCTCCACTGTTGCCCTGCTGGTTCAAGAAACTGTCATCTCTTGCTTGGACTTTTGCTTTTATCTTTGTACTCCAACCACTGTTTCACTTTCCCATCCCCTATCCAAAGTCTGCCAAGGCAGCCAGAGAAGTCCTGTTAAAATGTCTGCTCGAATATTCCAATGGCTATTTTTCTTACTCAGAGAAAAACCTGAAGAGTTTGCAAACAGCCTACAACACCCTACACGATTGGGTTCTTACTCACTCTCCACTGTCAACCTCCAATTTCTTTAATCTGCTCCAACCAGCCCACAAGCACCTGTGCTGGTCTTTGTACATGCCAGGCTGCTCTCAGTGGAGGATACTTATTCTTGCTGTTCCCTCCGTCTGTAACACTTTTCCTCAGCAACCTCATGGCGTGTTCCCTCACCTCCTTCTTGTCTGTTCAGATTTCTTCTCTTCAGAGAGATCTTCCATGACCACTGTATTTAAAATTACAACACTCTTCAGAACTTCCTCACGCTCCTAAAGTAATGTACTTAGTGTTATACTTATTATGATTCTCCCCACACTAGAATATAAACTCTGTGAGGACAGGCTTTCTTGTGTGTTTTATTTGCTATGGTATTCCAAATGGGAAAAAAAGGTGTGTTTGGAAAAATACAGTATGTACATACCAGCTTTGGAAAAATGAGGACATTATGAAGTGGGATGGGAATGAAGAAGTGTCTTTATTTTTATTATTTTTAATGTGTTGTTTTTAATAATAAAGGACCCAACTATGGTAAGGATTTATTCCTATAACATATTAATGGTGGGTACAAGGGTTTTAGTTGTATTTTTCCTCTGACATTTTTGAATGTTTAAAATATTTTATAATGTTCAAACAAAAACAATTTACTGAGAAAGAAGGAGGGGGCACATCAGAGCTGTAGTTATAAATGGCTGGAGCATGGGTGGGGGAGAGGGAGAGATGGCAGAAGGAGAGAAAAGAAAGACACTGGCCAGGTATACGGTAGTAACGGTGGCACTAAGTGTGACTATTTTATGAAGGGATAGTTAGAACAAGCATCATAGCGAAGTGCTTCTCAACCTTAACCTGCATGGGAATCACAGGGGGATTTGTTTTAATATGCAAATTCCAGTTCAGTTGGTCTGAGGGGAGCTGTGGTTCTGACCTTGGAAGACTCCCCCAGGTGATGCCCAACACTGGTCCTAGAGCACTGGTAACAGATGCTATAGTGTGGGATCTCTAACTTGGCTGCACACTGGAATCTCCTGGAGGGTTGTAGAAAATACTGATGTCTGGGCCCAACCCCTAAGATTCTGATTTAATTGGCATTGGTTGTGGGCTGGCCACCCCCCGAGAAGTGATTTTAAAGTGCAGCAGACTTTGAGAGCTACTCTAAGGGGTCTAGGTCAGGTGCCTTCCTGCTACATTGCCTCCTATGAGACTCCTTCGATATGCCTGCTTCCTGCTCTCTCCTGGGGGGTTTGGGGGCAGAGGTCACTAGACTGTACCAATTGATGCTGCTGCCCATGTGCCAGAGATTAGAACACAAATGCAGGCCTAGGCTAGACACCTGATGGGTGTGCATTTTCCTGAAGAAGGCCTGACTAGTCGATTATTTCAAGAACCTAAATCAGCTTTATATACAATGCAACTGTAGGGAAAACATATGCCTACTTCAGAGAAGAAAGCTATCAGAGATGCTGCTGACTTGCCAGAACTGTTGCCAGGCTATCAAATCAATTATTTAATCATTTCATTTATTTATTATTTTCCAAATGTATTGACGATTGGAAATGTGCAAAGCACGTAATTTAATGATGGGGAAGGCAGACTTTTCCCAGGCCTGGTAGGGCTTACAGGCTATTAGTTATGAAGGACAGTAAACAACTTATTACCCAATTGTGAACTTATTGATAAGGTGGTAACTGTTCTATGCACATTCTGGGTACTGAAAGCATGAGCAGTAGGGGATGAGGGAACTGCTTGTCTGAAAAAATGATAGGTAAGCTGAGGCCTGAAGGGTGAGTGGTCATCAGTTAGGAGAACTGGATAGGAGGCGGGGGGAAGTAGCTGCTGAATACTAAGTGTTACTCTATTTCTCAGGAGACTTTTCAGCTGCTTAAACAATTTCCTTTCTCTTTCTTCCTCAAGTGTTTTTTTTTTTCCACATTACTTCTTGTTTAATTTAATTTTTATTTCTTATCAGAGTAAATTTGATTACAATGTTTTGTTTGTCCTAGGTGTACAGAATCTGGTTCATTAGATACATGTACATATATCTAATCAGGTTTAGGTTCTTTCCCATGTTGGTCATTACAGAGCGTTGAGTAGACCTCTCTTGGCAACCAGTAGGTCCTTCTTGATTATATATTTTATATGTATTATTAAATGTATGTAAACCCCACCATCCTAATTTTTCCATTCCTTTCACCTTTTTCTAAGTCTGTATGGGTCTTTCTCTGTGGAAATATGTTCATGGGTATCAATTTTTAGGTAACACCAGTAAATGATATCATCGGATATTTATCTTTCTCTTTCTGAATTACTTTACGTAGTATGATTATCTCTAGGCTCATTTGTGGTTCTGCAAAAGACATTGTTTCATCTTTTCCATGGCTAATATTCCATTGTGTACATGTACCACTTCTTTGTCCATTCATCTGTAGATGGACATTTTGGTAGCATCCATGTTGGGCTATTGTAAATATCACTGCAGTGCTCATTTGGGTGCCTGTGTCTTTCTGAATTCTGGTCTTCTTGGGTTATAGGCCAACTAGTGGTTCGACAGGTGAATATGGTAGCTCAACTGTTACATTTTAAAGGCACCTTCATTCTGTTCTGATTAGTGGCTCTTACCAGTTTACATCGAAGCAAAAGCATAGGAGGGTACCCATTCTCGGACACCCATTCAGCATTTATTGTTTGCAGATATTTTTTTCTGATGGCCATTCAGACTAGTGTGAGGTGATACATTTTTGTAGTTTAAATTTGCATGTCTCTAATAATTCTTGATATTGAATATTTTTTCATGTCCTTTTTATTTTATCTATTTTTTATTTTCATTATTTTAAACATCTTTATTGGAGTATAATTCCTTTACAATGGTGTGTTAGTTTCTGCTTTATAACAAAGTGAATCAGTAATACATATACATATATCCCCATATCTCTTCCCTCTTGCGTCTCCCTCCTTCCCACCCTCCCTATCCAACCCCTCTAGGTGGTCACAAAGCACCAAGCTGATCTCCCTGTGCTATGCAGCTGCTTCCCACTAGCTATCTATTTTACATTTGGTAGTGTATATATGTCCATGCCACTCTTTCACTTTGTTCCAGCTTACCCTTCCCCCTCCCCGTATCCTCAAGTCCATTCTCTAGTAGGTCTGCACCTTTATTTCCCGCCTTGCCCCTAGGTTCTTCATGACCATTTTGTTTGTTTTTTAGATTCCATATATATGTGTTAGCATACGGTATTTGTTTTTCTCTTTCTGACTTACTTCACTCTGTATGAGAGACTCTAGATCCATCCACCTCACTTCAAATGACTCAATTTTGTATCCTTTTATGGCTGAGTAATATTCCATTATATATATGTGCCACATCTTCTTTATCCATTCATCTGTCGATGGACACTCTGGGTTGCTTCCATGTCCTGCCTATTGTAAATGGAGCTGAAATGAACATTGTGGTACATGACTCTTTATGAAGTATGGTTTTCTCAGGGTATATGCCCAGTAGTGGGATTGCTCGGTCGTATGGTAGTTCTATTTGTAATTTTTTAAGGAACCTCCATACTGTTCTCCATAGTGGCTGTATCAATTTATATTCCCACCAACAGTGCAAGAGGGTGCCTTTTTCTCCACACCCTCTCCAGCATTTATTGTTTGTAGATTTTTTGATGATGGCCATTCTGACTGGTGTGAGATAATATCTCATTGTAGTTTTGATTTGCATTTCTCTAATGATTAATGATGTTGAGCATTCTTTCATGTGTTTGTTGGCAATCTGTATATCTTCTCTGGAGAAATGTCTATTTAGGTCTTCAGCACATTTTTGGATTGGGTTGTTTGTTTTTTTGATATTGAGCTGCATGAGCTGCTTATAAATTTTGGAGATTAATCCTTTGTCAGTTGCTTCATTTGCAAATATTTCCTCCCATTCTGAGAGGTGTCTTTTTGTCTTGTTTATGATTTCCTTTGCTGTGCAAAACCTTTTAAGTTTCATTAGGTCCCATTTGTTTATATTTCCATTTCTCTAGGAGGTGGGTCAAAAAGGATCTTGCTGTGATTTATGTCATAGAGTGTTCTGCCTATGTTTTCCTCTAAGAGTTTTAGACTGTCTGGTGTTACATTTAGGTCTCTAGTCCATTTTGAGTTTATTTTTGTGTATGGTGTTAGGGAGTGTTCTAATTTCATTCTTTTACATGTAGCTGTCTAGTTTTCCCAGCACCACTTATTGAAGAGACTGTCTTTTCTCCATTGTATATTCTTGCCTCCTTTATCAAAGATAAGGTGACCATATGTATGTGGGTTTATCTCTGGGCTTTCTATCCTGTTCCATTGATCTATATTTCTGTTTCAGTGCCAGTACCATACTATATTGATTACTGTACCTTTGTAGTATAATCTGAAGTCTCGGAGCCTGATTCCTCCAGCTCCGTTTTTCCTTCTCAAGATTGTTTTGGTTATTCGGGGTCTTTTGTGTTTCCACACAAATCGTGAAATTTTTTGTTCTAGTTCTGTGAAAAATGCCATTGGTAGTTTGATAGGAATTGCATTGAATCTGTAGATGGCTTTGGGTAGTATAGTCATTTTCACAATGTTGATTCTTCAAATCCAAGAACATGGTATATCTCTCCATCTGTTTGTATCATCTTTAATTTCTTTCATCAGTGTCTTATAATTTTCTGCGTACAGGTCTTTTGTCTCCTTAGGTAGGTTTATTCCTAGATATTTTATTCTTTTTGTTGCAATGGTAAATGGGCGTGTTTTCTTAATTTCACTTTTAGATTTTTCATCATTAGTGTATAGGAATGCAAGAGATTTCTGTGCATTAATTTGTATCCTGCTACTTTACCAAATTCATTGATTAGCTCTAGTAGTTTTCTGGTAGCATCTTTAGGATTCTCTATGTATAGTATCATGTCACCTGCAAACAGTGACAGTTTTACTTCATCTTTTCTGATTTGGGTTGCTTTTATTTCTTTTTCTTCTCTGATTGCTGTGGCTAAAACTTCCAAAACTATGTTGAGTAATAGTGCTGAGAGTGGGCAACCTTGTCTTGTTCCTGATCTTAGTGGAAATGGTTTCAGTTTTTCACCATTGAGGATGATGTTGGCTGTGGGTTTGTCATATATGGCCTTTATTATGTTGAGGTAAGTTCCCTCTATGCCTACTTTCTGGGTGGTTTTTATCATAAATGGGTGTTGAATTTTGTCGAAAGATTTCTCTGCATCTATTGAGATGATCATTTGGTTTTTCTCCTTCAGTCTGTTAATATTGTTTCTCACATTGATTGATTTGCATATATTGAAGAATCCTTGCATCCCTGGGATAAGCCCCACTTGATCATGGTGTATTATCCTTTTAATGTGCTGTTGGATTCGGTTTGCTAGTATTGTGTTGAGGATTTTTTCATCTATGTTCATCAGTGATATTGGCCTGTAGTTTTCTTTCTTTGTGACATCTTTGTCTGGTTTTGGTATCAGGGTGATGGTGGCCTCTTAGATGGGTTTGGGAGTGTTCCTCCCTCTGCTATATTTTGGAAGAGTTTGAGAACGATAGGTGTTAGCTCTTCTCTAAATGTTTGATAGAATTTGCCTGTGAAGCCATCTGGTCCTGGGCTTTTGTTTGTTGGAAGATTTTTAATCACAGTTTCAATTTCAGTGCTTGTGATTGGTCTGTTCATATTTTTCGTTTCTTCCTATTTCAGTCTTGGAAGGTTGTGCATTTCTAAGAATTTGTCCATTTCTTCCAGGTTGTCCATTTTATTGGCATAGAGTTGCTTGTAGTAATCTCTCATGATACTTTGTATTTCTGCAGTGTCATTTTTTTCTCCTTTTTCATTTCTAATTCTATTGATTTGAGTCTTCTCCCTTTTTTCTTGATGAGTGTGGCTAATGGTTTATCAATTTTGTTTATCTTCTCAAAGAACCAGCCTTTAGTTTTATTGATCTTTGCCATTGTTTCCTTCATTTCTTTTTCATTTATTTCTGATCTGATCTTTATGATTTCTTTCCTTCTGCTAACTTTGGGTTTTTTTGTTCCTCTTACTCTAATTACTTTAGGTGTAACGTTAGGTTGTTTATTTGAGATGTTTCTTGTTTCTTAAGGTAGGATTGTATTGCTATAAACTTCCCTCTTATAACTGCTTTTACTGCATCCCATAGGTTATGGGTTGTCGTGTTTTCATTATCATTTGTTTCTAGGTATTTTTTTATTTCCTCTTTGATTTCTCCAGTGACTTCTGGTTATTAAGTAGTGTATTGTTTAGCCTCCATTTGTTTGTATTTTTTACAGATTTTTTCCTGTAATTGATATCTAGTCTCATAGCATTGTGGTCGGAAAAGATACTTGATACGATTTCAATTTTCTTAAATTTACCAAGGCTTGATTTGTGACTCAGGGTATGATCTATCCTGGAGAATGTTCCATGAGCAGTTGAGAAAAAAGTGTATTCTGTTGTTTTTGGTTGGAATGTCCTATAAATATCAAGTAAGTCTATCTTGTTTAATGTATCATTTAAAACTTGTGTTTCCTTATTTATTTTCATTTTGGATGATCTGTCCATTGGTGAAAATGGGGTGTTAAAGTCCCCTACTATGATTGTGTTATTGTCAATTTCCCCTTCTATGGCTGTTAGCATTTGACTTATGCATTGAGGTGCTCCTATGTTGGATGCATAAATATTTACAATTATCATATCTTCTTATTGGATTGATCCCTTAATCATTATGTAGTGTCCTTGTCTCTTGTAATACTCTTTGTTTTAAAGTCTATTTTGTCTGATAAGAGAATTGCTACTCCAGCTTTCTTCTGATTTCCATTTGCATGGAATATCTTTTTCCATCCCCTCACTTTCAGTCTGTATGTGTCCCTAGGTCTGAAGTGGGTCTCCTGTAGACAGCATATATACAGGTCTTGTTTTTGTATCCATTCAGCCAGTCTATGTCTCTTGGTTGAAGCATTTAATCCTTTTACATTTAAAGTAATTATTATTATTATTTTTTTTTTGCAGTATGTGGGCCTCTCACCGCTGCGGCCCCTCCTGTTGCAGAGCACAGGCTCTGGATGCGCAGGCCCAGTGGCCACGGCCCATGGGCCCAGCCACCCCCGCGGCACGTGGGACCCTCCCAGACCGGGGCATGAACCCACGTCCCCTGAACCGGTAGGCGGACCCCCAACCACTTCGCCACCAGGGAAGCCCTAAGGTAATTATTGATATGTATGTTCCTATTACCATTTTCTTAATTGTTTGGGGTTTGTTATTGTAGGTCTTTTCCTTCTCTTGTGTTTCCTGCCTAGAGAAGTTCCTTTAGCATTTGTTTGTAAAGCTGGTTTGGTGGTGCTGAATTCTCTTAGCTTTTGCTTGTCTGTAAAGGTTTTAATTTCTCCATCAAATTTGAATAAGATCCTTGCTGGGTAGAGTAATCTTGGATGTAGGTTTTTCCCCTTCATCACTTTAAATATGTCCTGCCACTCCCTTCTGGTTTGCAGAGTTTCTGCTGAAAGATCAGCTGTTAACCTTATGGGGATTCCCTTGTGTGTTATTTGTTGTTTTTCCCTTGCTGCTTTTAATATTTTTTCTTTGTATTTAATTTTTGATTGTTTGATTAATATATGTTGGTGTGTTTCTCCTTCGTTTATCTTGTATGGGACTCTCTGTGCTTCCTGGACTTGATTAACTATTTCCTTTCCCATATTACGGAAGTTTATAACTATAATCTCTTCAAATATTTTCTCAGTCCCTTTCTTTTTCTCTTCTTCTTCTGGGACCCCTATAATTCAAATGTTGGTGTGTTTAATTTTGTCCCAGAGGTCTCTGAGACTGTCCTCAATTCTTTTCATTCTTTTTTCTTTATTCTGTTCTGCAGTAGTTATTTCCACTATTTTATCTTCCAGGTCACTTATCCGTTCTTCTGCCTCAGTTATTCTGCTATCGATCCCTTCTAGAGAATTTTTAATTTCATTTATTGTGTTGTTCATCTCTGTTTGTTTGCTCTTTAATTCTTCTAGGTCCTTGTTAAACGTTTCTTGTATTTTCTCCATTCTTTTTCCAAGATTTTGGATCATCTTTACTATCATTATTCTGAATTCTTTTTCAGGTAGACTGCCTATTTCCTCTTCATTTGTTAGTTCTGGTGGGGTTTTGCCTTGCTCCTTCATCTGCTGTTTGTTTCTCTATCTTCTCATTTTGCTTAACTTTCTGTGTTTGGGGTCTCCTTTTCGCAGGCTGCAGGTTCATAGTTCCCATTGTTTTTGGCATCTGCCCCCAGTGGCTGAGGTTGTTTCAGTGGGTTCTGTAGGCTTCCTGGTTGAGGGGACTGGAGTAGTGCCTGTGTTCTGGTGGATGAAGCTGGATCTTGTCTTTCTGGTGGGAAGGTCCACGTCTGGTGATGTGTTTTGGGGTGTCTGTGGCCTTATTATGATTTTCGGCAGCCTCTCTGCTAGTGGGTGGGGTTGTGTTCCTGTCTTGCTAGTTGTTTGGCATAGGGTGTCCAGCACTGTAGCTTGCTGGTCATTGAGTGAAGCTGGTTGCTGGCGTTGAGATGGAGATCTGTGGGAGATTTTCGCAATTTGATATTATGTGGAGCTGGGAGTTCTCTTGTGGACCAATGTCCTGATCTTGGCTCTCCCACCTCTGAGGCACAGCCCTGACACCTGGCTGGAGCACCAAGAGCCTGTCATCCACATGGCTCAGAATAAAAGGGAGAAAAAGAAAGAAAGAAAGAAAGAAAGAAAGAAAGAAGAAGATAAAATAAAATAAAGTTATTAAAATAAAAAATAATTATTCAAAAAAAATTTTTATGTAATTAAAAAAAAGAAAGAAAGAAGAGAGCAACCAAACCAAAAAATAAATCCAGCAATGATAAGAAGCACTAAAAACTATACTAAAAGAAACCCCAAACAAATAGAAAAAACAAAACAAACAAAAAAACCTGGACAGACAGAACCCTAGGACAAATGGTAAAAGCAAAGCTATACAGACAAAATCACACACAGAAGTATACACATACACACTCACAAAAAGAGAAAAGGGGAAAAAATACATATATATCATTGCTTCCAAAATCCACCTTCTCAATTTGGGATGATTTGTTGTCTATTCAGGTATTCCACAGATGCAGGGTACATTAAGTTGACTGTGGAGATTTAATCTGCTGATCCTGAGGCTGCTGGGAGAGATTTTCCTTTCTCTTCTTTGTTTGCACAGCTCCTGGAGTTCGAATTTGGATTTGGACCCGCCTCTGCATGTAGGTTGCCTGAGGGCGTCTGTTCTTCGCTCAGACAGGATGGGGTTAAAGGACCAGCTGCTTCGGGGGCTCTGGCTCACTCAGGCCGCGGGGAGGGAGGGGCACGGATGCGGGGCGAGCCTGCGGCGGCAGAGGCCAGCATGACGTTGCACCAGCCTGAGGTGCACTGTGCCTTCTCCCGGGGAAGTTGTCCCTGGATCACGGGACTCTGGCAGTGGCGGGCTGCACAGGCTCCCGGGAGGGGAGGTGTGGAGAGTGACCTGTGCTTGCACACAGGCTTCTTGCTGGCGGCAGCAGCAGCCTTAGCATCCCATGCCCGTCTCTGGGGTCCATGCTGATAGCTGCGGCTCGCGCCCGTCTCTGGAGCTCCTTTAAGCAGTGCTCTTAATCCTTTCTCCTCGCGCACCAGGAAACAAAGAGGGAAGAAAAAGTCTCTTGCCTCTTCGGCAGGTCCAGACTTTGTCCTGGACTCGCTCCCGGCTAGCTGTGGCGCACTAGCCCCTTCAGGCTGTGTTCACGCCGCCAACCCCAGTCCTCTGCCTGGGATCCGACCGAAGCCCAATCCTCAGCTCCCAGCCCCGCCCACCCTGGCAGGTGAGTAGACAAGCCTCTCTGGCTGGTGAGTGCTGGTCGACACAGATCCTCTGTGCGGGAATCTCCCCGCTTTGCCCTCCGTACCCCTGTTGCTGCGCTCTCCTCTGTGGCTCCGAAACTTCCCCTCTCCACCACTTGCAGTCTCCGCCTGCGAAGGGGCTTCCTAGTGTGTGGAAATCTTTCCTCCTTCACAGCTCTCTCCCACTGGTGCAGTCCCGTACCTCTTCTTTCGTCTCTGTTTTTTCTTTTTTCTTTTGCCCTACCCAGGTACATGGGGAGTTTCTTGCCTTTGGGGAGGTCTGAGGTTTTCTGCCAGCGTTCAGTAGGTGTTCTTTAGGAATTGTTCCACATGTAGATGTATTTCTGATGTATTTGTGGGGAGGAAGGTGATCTCCACGTCTTACTCTTCTGCCATCTGGAAGCTCCTCCTCCCTCAAGTGTTTTTACAGAAAGCCTTTAGTAACAGTATTATCCCGAATGCTTCACTGTTTTTTTGTTTTGTTTTGTTTTTGTTTTGCAATCTGAAAAAGCCAATCCGTGTTCGAGGAAGTAACTTGAAACCAGTGGTTTCAGACAAGACAAAATGACAAGAAACAGTAAGAAACATGAAAGGGAGGGACAGAGTCTGAGCTGTGCCTCATTGTGGTTGCAGTGAGGATAATTGTTTAGAAAGGAGTTGGAGTGGAAGGAAGGAAGAAATGAAGTGAAGAACGTGAGAAGAGTTGAGAGCTTGTGAATGCAACTTGAAGATAGGTGCATTAAGTCCAGTGGAAAATGGTGGCATCCTTGGCTAGGGGATTTGAAAAGGCACAAAAGGGAAGCAGCCAGTTTGCCGAGGTGTTGTCATGGGATTTTGTGACTGATTGGAAGTGTGTGATGGGTAAGAGGAAGCACCCTCGGATGACTCCTAGAATTGAGACTCTTGGGCTCTTTTGTGAGTTTCTAACCTCATAACCACAATTTCTTGTCCATATTCCAATTACTCAATTTTTGTTATTATCTGATTACTTTTAATATCTAATAATTCTAGACTTTCAATGACACAGGTGTCTTCAAATAGTAGTGGTAGGAAAAACTGTAGGAAATGAAATTACATAGAAATTTTTAAAAATTTGCTGTCCTTTTGTGGGAAATGGATTACTATATAAGTGGAAGTATGTTGCTAGGTATCCTTTTGAATTCCTTTTGCTCTGTGAGTCTTAGAACATGATGTTTCTGAGTCACTGGGCTACAGCAGATCTGACTGTGAGATACAGTTTACGCTGAGGGGTGGAGGGTGGGCATGCCAAATAGATGGAAAAAATACTATCTCTCCTGAGAAGCACCCAATCAAGATGATAATTTGGAACTCAAATACAAATTGCTAAAAGTATTGACTAAGTAGCACTATAATCTCATATGGAATTTATCTTTGTTTAATAATTTTGTTCAGATAAACTTGTCAAGTATAAAGTAGATACTTACCCGAGATATCTTTTTCTGTGAGACAGTGACATACTTAGAAAAGGAGACCTACATATAATTTGAAAATGTTGGCAGAACCGTATTTGTGGTTTTAATCTCCTACTCCAAATGATTTCTTCTCCAAAATTGATTTTGATCTCTAACATACTTCTAAGCAATACAAGTATTAGGTGAGGAATGTAAAGGAGGGACATCATCATATTTTGGGAAATTTTATGAGAATTCAATAGTTTTTTTAGGTATACTTCAAAAATATCTTAATGTGTGGTATGGAGAGCTGATTAAGCAATTATTGGATATACTACGGGTCTGACACAAATGCATTAATGCTATTATTAATATTACAGTCTATGAATATATTCTAATGCTAATACATATGTTCTAACATGAAATCAAAATCTGAAACTGATTCAGATTATAGCTTTATGCACTAACAACATGTTCCTTAATCAAAGACTATACTATTTGATAGAAAACATTTTTACATTTTTTAAGCTAAAAATATGAAATGAAAGGGAGAATACAAAATAAATTCTATGTAGGGATATTCATCTATGTTTAAAGAGTTTAACAAGTTTGGTGCATGCATTTTAGCAGAGGAAAGGACAGAACTTGACCTCTGCTAGTTGAACAAAGGCTGGCATTGTGAGATTTACTTTTCTGGCATTTATATTCTATTGACCTGAAAAGTTTGATAATCTCATTAAAATTGGGAGATTAGAAAATCAGAAAAAATATGAGGATGGTAGCAATGTTAAACTAGTAGGACCCAAGGAGTTCACGTGTTTTAATAACTTTTTAAATTTTTTTCATCGGAGGAAGTAACTTGTAGTTATTTGCCATTCAAAGTATTTTCAAGTGCAAGATAGTGCTTTGGACCATTTTATTGGGTTGGTAAGATACAAATACGAAACTTTACCAGAAAAGTAAAATGCTTATTAAAAATTAGATAACTCATAATGGAAGAGCTAGTATTAGAAGGATCTCAGTCTTCAGGTTCACTATTAAATCTACTCCAGAACTGTAATGATGGTGGTGACCACAATGTCCATGTATTGGATAATAAGCTCTTTTTTAAAAATAATTAATTAATTAATTAATTTTGGGCCGTGTTGGGTCTTCACTGCTGTGCACGGACTTTCTCTAGTTGCGGCGAGCAGGGGCTACTCTTTGTTGCAGTGCCTGGGCTTCTCATTGTGGTGGCTTCTCTTGTTGTGGAGCATGGACTCTAAGCACGTGGGCTTCAGTAGTTGCGGCTCTTGAGCTCAAGAGTGCAGGCCCAGTAGTTGTGGCACATGGGCTTACTTGCTCTGCGGCATGTGGGATCTTCCCGGACCAGGACTCGAACCTGTGTCCCCTGCAATGGCAGGCGGATTCTTAACCACTGCGCCACCAGGGAAGTCCCGGGTAATAAGTTCTTGTCCATATTGTCACTTACAGTACTTAACACCACCCCAAGAGACGGCTGCTGCTGTCCCTATCACATTACAAGAAGTAAAAGGAAGGAATTGATGCAACTCCTTCAAATTGTTTTCTTTTTAAAATTTATATGCTCTGAGGAAACTTTCAACATTTCTTGTGTGTATTTAGGTAAACTGAAGCCCATATTTTATAGAGCTCTATGGCAGTCGCTCTTGATTGTTCTTTAGCTCACTTTATCGAAGCTTGCGTTGGGACATATCTATGTAATTAACAGTTGAGGAAGGAAGGTGCCTAATCAGATAACACCGTATGAGAATAACATGTTAAAATATAACAAGCGGTCCACTTTAATACTTCTCAACTACATTTAGGATTAGGCAGTCCAATTAACTTTGATCCATTTGATGCTGTTCTCTTCATTCTGGGTGAATTTTATTCTTATAATGTTACTTGTTATCACTATATTTAACATACAGGAGGGCCTTGCAGGAGGGTTTTCACTTCTAAGCCTTTGTCTCTGAGTGGTTTCAAAATGATAAATTTGTGGCTTGGGGGGGTGTTATAATAAAAGAGGGGAGAACACAACAAAACAAACAAACAAGACCAACTTCACAAACGGCAGTGTGGTTTAATGACAGCCACACGTATTAATAAAGGGTCTCACAAGTTTGATGCATAAAATTTAGCCACAGAAAAGACAAGAAACAGCTTCTACTAGCCGGAACAAAGGCTGACATTGTACGATTTCAGTGGCATAATATGCGGGCTTCAAATAAGAGTTCTGGTCAGTGGGACATAAAGGAAGTGCTTCATTAGCTATCATAGTGCATACCTCCCAGGCCTGTACCATGGGGCAGCACGCAGCAAGGGCATGGGCGCAAAGAATGAGCTATTCACTTAGGTTTCATAATCTTGCTCTGTTTCAGCCTCCTGGGTTGACAGCTTTCAAGTTAAGCATGGAAGGCTCTAAAGAAACAGTCCTACATTCTTCAGTGATAGAGTTTGTTTTTGGAAAATGCCTATCTAAAATAAGGAGATAAAATAAGTTAAGCCTGTGAGCTCAATTTATGGAATTAGATGTCTTTCCAGAGCACAGTGATATTTTTATGATTACTTTGAAGACTTCAATAAAATACTTCTACAGAAAGATTGGTCTCAGATGAAATTATTTGCAATTTCTGTCATTCAACCCTATGCAATCATATGAATATTCATTGTACAGTGAAAGCTGACTTTGTGAGTAGGAAAATTACAGTAACATGCTTTACAAAGATATTGAGTAGAGGAAAAATAATTCTATGCAGTAATTTTCAGGAAAACCACTGTGAATTTTGATCTTTTTCCCCAGTCATCCAGAGCCACAGACCTCTGTCCCTCAAGGAAAACACAAAACTATTTACCTCAAATTCAAATCAATGGCAAAATTTCTGAATTCATTTCATATATCCTCTGTGCTTTGAAGAGAAATACATTATATTTAGGTTCAAATTTATATTAATTTGCTAGATGCCATGGTCAATCTGTAATAGTATTGCCAGAAGGCTCAGGAACCTAACTGCATAAAATTGCATAAAGATGCTGAGAACAGCTCTGAAGTTAAACTACAATGAAGGGGAAATAAATAAGGCTAGAAAACCTATATAATGTGTTGTTAACATAGAATTTTCAAAACAAAATGGCAAAAGATATCATATAATTCAAATTCACACTTAACATTTTTTCTTGTGAAGAATATCACCATTGATGCCCTTAAATATATTGAAGATATTTATTTCTAAAATAACTGAGTTATTTATGATCTACACTTCTTTGGAATTTTACCAGATACTCAGATGAAGCAGTGGGAAGTCATTGTTTAATGCCTACAAACATTAAAAATCCTGAAATACACCAATCAAATATCTTTAAAAAACTGCATAAAATTAAAAATTTAAATTTTACTTATTTTCCAATAAGAACAATAATTTCTAACTTAAAATACTAGATGTAAACAATCTACAGGCTGGTCAGTCAAGTTCGTGATTGTGGCAGAACTATAATTTGCACTCATAAAGGCTCCTAAATAAAACAAATATGCTTAATTTACAGAGAAATAAAGTGATACTTACTGTAATATAGCTCTAGGTACACCTATAAGGCAGTTTGTCTTAAGTCCCTGTACTTAACAATTCTATTTTTCTCACATAGCAAATCACAAGCAGTTTTATACTAAACATCTACCCCAGAGGCAGACTGTCCAATTAGCCCTTGATCTGGTTTTCATATAAATCACCTGTTATAGGTTGAATTATCTCCTCCCCCCAAATTCTTATGTTGAAGTCCTAACCCCCCAGTACCTCAGAATGAGACTTTGTTTGGAGATAGGGTGTTTACAGAGGTGATCAAGTTAAAATGAGTTCATTAGGGTAGGACACCAATATGGCTGATGTCTTTCTGAAAAGGTGAAATTTGGGCACAGAGATATGCACACAGGGAGGATGCTATATGATCATGAAGATGGCCAGCTACTGGTCAAGGAGAGAGGCCTGGAAGATATCCTTCCTTCACAGCTCTCAGCATCATGGGTAGGTTGAGGGGATGACTATCAGTGAGACAGCACAAGGAGATTCTGTATCCTGATTTTGGTGTTGGTTACATGAATGTGGTAAATGTGTTAAAATTCATAGAATTGTACAGCAAAAAAAGAAACAAGCCAATTAAAAAAATAAAATAAATAACCTTAATAAAATAAAAACCTACTCTAAAGCTAAACTAGCAAGCTATAAAATAAAAATGTTGAAATCTGTAGCATTCTAATACACAAATAATAACCAGTTAGAAAATATAGTAGAAGAAACAATGTATGTTACAATCACTAAAAGAAAATGTATAATATAAAACAAAATAAATTCCATAAACTTAAAAAGAAAGGGACAAAACCTAAATGAAGAAAAATACCTAAAAGATGCCAAAATACCCTTGAAGACATGAAAAGATATACCATATTTCTGGATAGGAAGACCCAATTTTAAAAAATCCCCAATGTTTATAAGTTCACTGCATTTCAATAAAATAACCATATGTTCTTTTCTTTTATCCTGGAGCAAGACAAGTTGGTTATAAAGTTCATTTGGAAAAATAAACAAGAACTTCCAAGAAGTTCTTGCAAATGGAGGAGAGGGCTCTGGCCTTATGAGAGGTTAAAACATTATAGAGCCCATTAAAACAGTATGGTTTGGTATGTGAATAGAAAAACAGACCAATGTACTAGAGTTGAAAGTCCAGAAAAAAAACCCCAAGTGCATATGGGAATTTATGTTAAAGCAGCACCTAAAAACAGTGGGGTAACAAAGAACATTTTAGTAAGTATTGTTGGGCTCACTGGATAGCCATATGGAAAAATATAAAATTAAACTCATTCTTCATACTGTAATAGAGAAGAAACCATAAAAGAATCAGAGTTTTAAAGCAAGGGAATAAAAAGAATCACAAGTACAGTAAGAAAACAAGAGTGAGTTTCTTTATAACATGGGTGTAGGGAAAATTTTTCTAAATGTGACAAAGAATCCAAGAACAATAAGGAAAATGATTTATAAATTTGCTCTATGAAATAAAAAATCAAAGTTTTGCATGGCAAACAGCATAAGCAAATAAAAAGACAAACTGGGAAAATCATGTAGAACTTACGTCACAGAAAAATAAATAATATTTTGATATTAAAGTGCTTTTTAAAAATTGAGAAGAATAAAACAAGAATCTTATGGAAAATGGGTAAAATAAGTGGATAGACAGTACACATAAAAAGAAATGTAGGGGATTCCCTGGTGGCGCAGTGGTTGAGAGTCCGCCTGCCGATGCAGGGGACACGGGTTCGTGCCCCGGTCCGGAAAGATCCCACATGCTGCGGAGCGGCTGGGCCCGTGAGCCATGGCCGCTGAGCCTGCGCGTCCAGAGCCTGTGCTCCACAACAGGAGAGGCCACAACAGTGAGAGGCAAAAAAAAAAGAAATGTAGATGTCCCTTATACACATGAAATGGTGTTTAATCTTAAAATAAGAGGAATTCAATTTAAAATTACACTGAGATACCATTTCTCTTCCATTAGCATCACAAAAATTTATAAATTTGAGCACATCTCCTGTTGTCTAGGCTCTTGGAAAGAGCTCCTCTCACGCGTTTGCTGGCGGGGATGCAAAATGTACACCCCCTATAGGGAGGAATTTGGAAATACTTGGAAAAGCTACATACACCTTTATCCTTTGATCCAGTAATCTCGCTCCTAGGAATCTTGTTTGAGATACACCTCCAAAAATACGAAGAAAAATTTGATTTCTTATAATCACGAAAAGCCCATCAAAATGTGGGAACAACTGTGGGAAAAAACATTCTCACAATGGAATACCAGGTAGTCATAGAGATATGTCTATAGGTTGATATGAAGTGATAGCCAGAATATATTTTTAAGAGAAGAAACAAAAAGGATGTGAAGCAACGTGTAGAAAATGCTGAACATATAGATATACATATATAATTTTTTTGGTAAGAAAGGGGATTCAGATATACATTGATTTATATTTTCAAAAAGAAACTTGTAAGGATAAATCAAAAACTTTAAAATAATGATGTTCTATAGGGAATATAACTATAAACAGAGAAGAAAGTTCTGCCTGCTCCATTTTTTTCTTTTTAGTTTTTTAACTTGTGTAAGAGACACGAGAACAGTATCTGCCAAATGCAGTGAATGGACCTTGTTTGGATTCTGATTCAAACACTGCAACTCGCAAAACGGATTTTCGAGACAACCAGAAAGATCTGAATACAGAATAATTATTAGGTGATATTAAGGAATTATTATTGTGTTTTAGATGTGGTAATCATAATAATGTGGTTACGTTTTTAAAAAGGCCTTACCTGCTAGAGATACAAACTGAGGTATTACGGACAAAATAATATCGTATCTTGTATTTTTAAATACAAGGAGGGAGGGGGTAAAAAACTGAGGAGGGTGATAGATATCTCAAAAGCCTTAACGTTAAACATTGTCTTTGCAAAACCATAGCTATTAAAGTAAAACACAGCTCTTCATAAGGCAATTCATCAATTTCAGAAATATAACAAAACTGAATACACAGGAAAAAAAGAATGTGAAGACTGAGATATTTGTCTGGTATAACATTTTTCAAATATGAAGAACAGCCACTGCACAGTAAATGGAAATTGTTTTTTATCATGAATGATGTAAGATTCCTTACTCCACAAAAATTGTGTCTCACAGTGAGATTTCTGATACATTCAACTTAGACCCTTAGGAGAGGAAATAATTTTTCATTTTGCTTGTTCACAGAACCAAGCACAGTGCTGTGTAGTTTATGTAGAGGGCAGGCTATTTTTAAAAGATCTGTCAAGTTAATTTCCCTTATTCATAAACTAGATTCCCTCTTGGTATTCTGTCCACCACAACGGCTTTGGGAAAGGGTACAGACCAAATGCCACCTTGGCAAGGAGGCCGCTGTGATCCCTCAGAGGAGAAGTGCTTGCCTGGCAAGAAGAAGCTGAAAGTTTGCCTTTCTCCCTCCAAGGAAAGAGAAATGAGAGAGAGAGAGAGGGAATCCGATAGGAAGACTAATATGTTTTGACCTCCTGTCTCTGGGGTTAAGCTCTATAGCTGCAAAGCATATTTGATTGTTGAGGAAAAGCTGGAAGGAGAGCTTTTGCCCTGCTCCCCATTAAGAACGATGGAGAGAAGAGACAGTGACAGCAGGACAATAAAAATAGTGCCATGGCAGGCTTAGGCCTGATTTGTCTCTTTCCCTCCTATGACTTTCTGCATCCACCCCGGCAACTTTCAGTCACAATGTGGTTTCTAAAGGACCCCAACGTTCCAATCAGCCCCTAAGAGATGTCAAGATGCTTGAGATTTCTGGAGGAGGGGCTGGCCACAGGAAGTCGCCTGAGTGATGACCAGGTGGCAAGTGTTCTAGGCTGTGCTGTGTGTACCATTCCCCTTTTCCTCTATCCCCTTTTCCTCTATCATTCCCCTTTTCCTCTATCACATCTCAGCAGGTCTTTGAAAGAAACGTACCTGTGGGTGTCAAGATACAGGCAAGAGAGCCGGGAGAGGGTTTGACAAGTTCCAGTAGCCTAGGATTGTGTCAGGGTCCTGGAAGGAACCAGACTAACTGTGCCTTGGTGGAAAACAGCACACATCCAGGGACCACCTGCACCATGCCGTGGAGACCAACAAAAAGATTTGCACAAAGTTGAGGCCCCCTACACCAACTGCCCCAAAGATAATAAAGAATTCCTTTCTACAAAGCACTGTCTTGGGAAGGAGGAGAGGGAAGGAAGGAATAGCTCTGTTAGAGAGTCATATTAAGTCATATGACTGAAGATTTGACAAAATGAGACTGACTCACATGGGAATACCTGGCATATGCTTAATTATTAGGTTAATGGTTTTCCATAGCTACTAAAATGAGTGAGAACTTGTAAAAAAGATAACATGAATAACAGAAAATGAAAATGCAGCACGTTCTTGGCACATGTGGATGCTGATTGGATAATTCTTTTTTATAACTTTTTTTTAGTTTTAGTTAAGTTTAGTTTTAGATAATTTCAGTTTTGCAAAATACTATTCTGAACTTCATAAGTATTTGCTAAATAAAGAAGCGATTATATAACAAAGTTATTGAAACACTGAAATATTTCTATGAATTTTCTGGGACAGCTATAAATGTTTCCTGTTAATTCCTCGATCTTTCTTTTCCTGATAAAAACAAAAAAATGTTTAAAATGACTACTTTTTTTTTTCCTGCAAAGCTTGATAAAATCTGCTTTCAGTATAGTGAGTAGGAGTGACTTGTATCCATTGGGATAGTAAAAAGATTTTAGATAAGATGGAAAGTTGCAATTCCCTACTCCCTTTTCCCCTTTATATATTCCTGGTTTTTGTTTTGTTTTTTTCTCTCACTTGAAACATCTGAAGTAAACAAATTAGTTTAAGAGAACACACTTGTTCACAATTCTCTTAAGGATTTCTAAATAATATGGAATATATATATGTATATATATATTTTTTTGCCAGTATTGCTTAAGGAATGTTCTGAGATTTTCTTTTCACATATATATCACTGACAATTCTCATATACAAGGAAGAGAATAGGAAAATATTATTTATATTTCACATATAGAAGACTGACAACAAGAGTGTGGATTTTAAGTAGTGTCACCTTTAAGCTTTATTCTGTGATAGAGTTGAAACGTAAAGAGAATAGGTTTATACAAAGAGTAAGTTTCTGTGTTTAAAATCAAACTGACTTCTGTCTTCATGAGTCATTTCTGAAAATGATAGTACGGTTGAGCTATTTTACTTCCTTAGATAATACATATATTAGAATGTTGAAGAGTTTACTGGGTCCAGCTGGTTATTACAAAGAAATTGGTTAATTTAGCAAATTTACTTGCTTCTAGGATAAAGTTATTTTTATAAAGTCGAGGTATTTATAACAGTATATTTTTTTAAATTTAAAAGACAGATTACTCCAGATATTTAGCATATTACTAGATGTGAATATACTTTAAAGCACAGCTCCCTTGCTCAATGTTTTGGGGAAAATGTGTGCTATAGTGAATTGTGTGTAAATATGAATGTGTAAATATTTCAGGGAATGATGGATACTTTTGAAACAAAAATTAAAAATGAAAATCTTTAACCTTGAACTGGAAATTAATTGGAATTAACCACAAATTATCTATTACCTCTTTTTAAAGATTAATATGATAGGATAAAATATGATTTGGGTGGAATAAATGAAGTTGGACTCTCTTCAATAGGAAGCTGGCTCATATTTGAGAGATGCTTTTCGAACATTTCAGACTTTTGACTCTGCCAAAGTGAGCACTTTGGGAATAACATTAAATATATCAGGCTAGACTCGAATAGCACCCCCCCAACACCGCTACTACCCCCCCCCCACACACACACAGAAGGAAATGAGCAAGGAAACCCATTCTCTTGAAATTATCTCAGATATTTACTAAGAGCTAGACTCAGATATTTATTAAGATCTAGAAAAAGTTGACCTTCAGAGTTAACATTTTATAATTTCTGAGAATAGTTAATAAAACTCTACCATATTTTTAAAAAGTCTGTTGTAAAAGGATGTATTATGAGTAGCAGCCTAATTTGGGGGGTGCAGGAAGAGGAAAAGACTGAAGTTCCTTGAGCTTGTAGTACTTATTCCACAAGATCCAGGCGCGGACCTGTGTAAGGTAATACTTCTGTTTCCATAACCATTCAACACATTTACTCAACAGAGATTTATCGAGCACCTTCTATGTATCAGGTACCTGCTGACTGCTGGATAACACTGACAGGATTTCTGCTTTCACCGGGTTTTTAATCTGGGGGCGATGTGGAAGGCATTCTCAAATATGCATAAAACACAGTTGCAAACCCGGAAAGAAAGGCTGTGCTGTAAAGTGTTTGGGGGCAGGGATGGGTATGAAGTACTTCCTGAAAAAATGGGACTTGAAAGAGGAGCAGTAATTAACCTTACGAAGAGGGAAGAGGAGTGTTGAAGTGCCATTCAGAGAGCCACTGCCTAAACAAAGACCTGAGGAACTGTGACTGGGAAAACTGCAGAGTGTTCCAAAACGCTACAGCACAAAAAGCTGTGCAAGATGGGGCTGGAGAAATAATACGTAGGAGCCGTGCCACTCAGGAGTCTTACAGGATGGTTTCAGAATTTCGAATTTTATCCTAAGACGCGGTTTACGATTAGATGATCTCTTGGCTATCTGATTGGCAGATACGTTTTGCTGTGTTTTTTGGCCAGCCGGATGCTTTTCTGTTTGGGTTTTTTTTTTTTTTTTTTTTGAAGGCGAGGCGTGCACTCTCAGATTAGTCAGAGGCCGCCTTTCCCTGTTGCCCTCACACACATGTACAAGTTTTTGACCCCTAGGGAAGGGGAGTTTGCAACTTTTTCTGGAGGATTATTAGATTTTGTACTAAAATAGCACTAAAGAGAAGACTCCGGAGAGCGAACGGAGAGGGCGGCGCCGACAACCCAACAGGAACAATGCAGGCAGAGTCCGTTCTGGGGAGGGCGGGGAAGGGGAGGAGCGAGGCGCCTCAGCGACCTACTGCGCATGACCGCCCCTGGTTGCCAAGGCAGCGGGAAGGCGTTGCCCGGAAGCGTTTCCTTACGGAACGGTCAGCTCCAAAACCCATCCCCCAGGGGTTCAGGACTGACTAGTTCCTGAGGCAATCCTGACCACCGCAAAGCAGATGAGGAGCAGAGCCTGATGCAATGTGATGGCCATCCGCCTAGAAGCCCGAGGATTCAGAGAAGCAGGGGAAATTGACCCAGACAGACGTCGGGACTATGGCAGACTTTTCTAAGGAGACCTATGAGTCCTTTACTGATGAGGCACAGAGTTCCAGTTCATTCAGTTCCTCTGGAGGACTGCAGCCCTGGTCCTATGCCTCTGGGAGTAAATACGAGAGTGGAACGCCGACTCCACGCTTGCAATATGGAGACAACCAATCTGAGTTTTCACACTTCAAAAATAATGAAAAGAAGTTGAGCAGAAAATGGATCAACAACCTCAAGGGCAAGGAAATGAACTCTGGACAGTACCAACCAGACACTAAACTTGAAACAGAAATCACTCAGGCATCCCTTGAAGAATTGAATGCCCTGAAGTCTTTCTGCACCGTTAAGATAAACCTGATCCATCATAGTGCGACCTCTAAGGGGAAAAATAGCAGCAGACATAAAAAGCTGCAGCTTGGATCGGATGCAGAGGCTCCAGAGGTAGATGCCTTAAACTGTACTGTCCCCGATGAGCTTCTGAACAGAATCTATTTTAAAAACATGAGGACAACACCCAACGAGGTGGTAACAGCTAAGCAACACATTTCTTCTCGGTGTCCCAACTGTAACAGGAAAAGAGCAGAACTGGCCCAATCTGCCTTCCTGAAACAGAAGAAGACTTTACTGGAGTCACTTCTACTCCAAGAGAAAATAGATGAACATCTTCATATGAAAGACTTTCTTACCCTTATTGGAGAAATAAATCAGAGCCTTCCCAGGCTTTCCGATGACCCCAGAATAATCTGGGAAAGACTGAAGGAGAAAAGTCAAATTGGTTACTCTGGTTTTGAAAGGTCAGATATAAAGCAGGAGATGTAGCAGAATGGAAATAGTGCTTGTCATTGCCTTTTTGTCCGCCAATTTTGAAACCTCTAACTCTTAACTAAACAAGGGATGGTGTTTATTAATGATAATGTGTAATGTGTATAAATGTTTTGTTGTGTATTTGAATAATTATCATCATTTCTGTAATAGGAGCAGAGCATTTGGCCTGACCGTTAGCACGACCGTTATCGCGAGACCGTGAGCCAACAGTCAGCTCGCAGTAGTGCTCGCGGCAGAGAGTGTGGTGAGAGGTGAGAGGCGGTTGCAGGGCCTGGGACAGGCTGAGGGCCGGGTCCCGCAGAGCCCCAGGGCCCTCACCGCAGCCGCCCGCTAGCCAGGCCCAGACCTTGAAGCAGCGAAGCAGCAGCGAACCCCTCCCCCATCCCAACGTCTGCAACCTAATGGCGGCGGGCGGTCTTCATGGGTCGCAGTCCGTGGAGGCCTCAGCAACTGGAGCATATGGACACTGCCGTTGAGGTAACAGCTTCAACCTGCTTCAGTCTCTCCATTCAAGTTCCAAAAGTTGGTGCAGCTTAGATCAGTTGTCTCCCCCTAGGAGGTGGCCAGAGGCCAGGGTTAAGTTGCTCGGACATTGCAGGTCATTAGTTCAGGTCCACCTCTGTGGTTGGGCTCTTCTCAAAGAAGGGCAATTGCTGTGAGCTGGGGATTCCCCTGATGGGCATTTGCTACAACACGTATTCCTGTCGATCGTATACAAAGGATTCTCTCCAGGTTAAATGAAAAGCCTGAGAGCCGGCTTGGGTCCCGGCCGGCTGGGTCCTGGCCGCCTGGCTCCCTCATTGATGATGGCTGGGCAGAGTCTGGGGACCTGGCCCTGAGGGCTCTGCCAGCTGAGATCTGACCCCTCACCCAGGCCTGGGCGCTGGCGGGAGGACTCAGACTGGGTGCTGGATGAAAGCTCCTGGGCAGGGTAACTGGCCCGCGCAGGGACCCCCTCCTGTAAGCCCGGGCCTGGACCTCGGAGGGTGAAAGTTGAGCCTTGGGACCTTGCCCTTTCTTGTCAGAACAGAGAATAACATTTGTTTCGATGGAGGTTTGTAAGAACACAGTGACCTGGCCTCAAGAACAAAGGATCTAACACCAAGAAGTTTGTAACAACTAACCATGCCCCTCCCTATAAAAGGGCTATAAAAGGGCTTTGCTGAAAGCTTTCCAGGTGTCCAGGGTTTTTAAGGCATGAGCCACCAGTCTCCTTGCATGGCCCTGCAATAAACCTTTCTCTGCTCCAAACTCCGACGTTTTGGTATTGTTTGGCCGCAGTGTGTGCTGGGCACTCAGACTTGCGTTCGATAATATTTCTACAAGTACTCTGGAAACTTAAGAGTTTACTGTGCTTCCTTCACAGATTTGAGGACTAAAGACTTTCCACCCAGTATTTTTTCAGATTCTAGAGGGCAACATTTTATAGTTGGAATAGTTACAAAGTTTTTATAACAGTGCAGGAGAGAGATGCTGGCAATTTGGACTAGGGTTTTGACAGTACAGATAGAAATAGAGATCTAAGAAGTACTTAGGAGGTAATAATTGACATTCTTTGGTGAAGAAATGGATATGGGGGGTTAATAAAAGGTAAATGTTAAGAATGGGTTTCCCTGGTGGCGCAGTGGTTGAAAGTCCACCTGCCGATGCAGGGGACGTGGGTTCGTGCCCTGGTCCGGGAAGATCCCACATGCCGCAGAGCGGCTGGGCCCATGAGCCATGGCCACTGGGCCTGCGTGTCTGGAGCCTGTGCTCCGCAATGGGAGAGGCCACAACAGTGAGAGGCCCGCGTACCTCAAAAAAAAAAAAAGAATGTTACTTAGTTTCTGACTTGTGCATTTGGATGAATGATAATTCATTAAGATAGGAGCATTGGAAGAGGATGATGTTTGATTAAGAGGGTGATTATTTGGACATGGTTAGTTTGAGGAATATTTGAGACATTCATACTGAGAGGTTGAGAAACATTTGGTTATTTGTGCTTGCGATCTGGAGAAAAGGTCTTGAGGGGGTGGGGATCATTGGCATATATGTCATAGATGTGGTGAGCTCTTCTAGAAGAAAGGAGAATGACAGGAGAAGAAGGGCTATGACCAACTCCTGAGAACTTCTACCCACCAATTAATGGCTGGGTAGAGGAGTATAAGACAGCAAAGGAAGTTGAGAAGAAGTCATCATAGAAGGATAAAGGAAACCAGGAAAGAGTCGTGTCAGAGAGACCAAAGAAAGAGAACACTTCAAGAAGGATGGGTTGTCTAAGCATGCCAATGCAACAGAGTTCACAGATGATTTAGTCATGTGTTGGCTTCTTTGACTTAACAACAGCAACTTCATAAAAGTTGGGCTGACTGACAGTAGATTGAGGAATAAATGTAAGCTAAGGAAATGAGGAATACAGGTATAGAGTTCTTGAAGTTTAGCTGTGGAGGGAAAGCAGGAGAGGTAATTTTTCTATATGTCTAACACTTAAGCTATCACGGTCAAAAATTTGTAAAAATCAGCAAAAAAAATAGCCTTTGTATGAGCAAAAAATAACCTTTGTATCATGTCAATATTACTCTTTGGCTTTAGACCTTCATTTATGTATTAAGATACTCTTTTTTTCCCCATAAAATTTAGTGTATTTTCTCTTAGTCATTCCTAAATAAAATGGGAAATAAAATCATTACCATTTTCACAGTAACTTTTTATTGAAATTCACGTTACATCTTGCTTTATCTTTGCCATCTTAATATATTCACATTTCTCATAATCAAAATGCTGAATAATTTCCCCATTAAGGGTCATAATTCACCCTTTAGTCAACTAAGTCTTCCAGTCCATGCACAAGAGATTTTTAGAATTTGTTTAGGTCTTCTTTAATTTTGAAAGAAATGTTTCATAGTCTTCAGCATACAAAAGTTGTGTGCCTCTTTTATTGAATTTATTCCTAAGTATTTTACTCCATTGTTTGCTATTGTAAGTGAATTTTTTCCAATCCAGTTTCTTTTTGGATGTTCATTGCTAGTGCATAGAAATACAACTGATTTTTGCCTGTTGATTTTGTATCCTGAAACTGCTGCTGAATTCATTGATTTTCACTAACAGTGTTAAAAAATGGATTGTGTGGGATTTTATAGCTAGAAGATTATGTCATTTGTGACCAGAGATAGTTTTACTTCTTGCTTTTGATTTGGATACTGTTTTTTTCTTCTTGCCTAATTGCCCTGGCTCTAACTTCCAGTACTATAATGAATAGAAGTGGTGAAGTGGGCATTTTATCTTGTTCCTGATCTTAGGAGAAGAGCTTTCAGACTTTCACCATTGAGTATGTTAGTTGTGGGTTTTCCATAAATGGTCTTTTTCATTTTGAGGAAGTTCCCTTCTATTCTTAGTTTATTGAATGTTCTTATTTCATTAAAGGGTGTTTCATCAGTTGAGATGATCATGTGGTTTGATGTACTCTTTAACCCAGTCTAAAGCCTCACCTTCTTTGGACTCAGCCCATAACCATGAAACACTGACTAATCAGAATTAAAGGCTGTAGTCTATATGCTAAGGCACAAATATAAATTCATATTGTAACACTTTTCTTTCTTTTTTTTTCTTTCTTTTCTTTCTTACTTGATGGTGAGCAACTGGAGAATAGAGTTGATACCATCTTACATGATATCCATGGGGGTTAGCACAATGCCCGGCACAGGACGGTGCTCAACAAGTTTCACGGATGAAAGCAGAAGTGCATACAAATAATGACATTTAATATGTCTTTTGCATCAAAAGAAGAAAATAATTTAGCATACTCTTTTCTGTCAATGTTTTGCCTTTGTGTAGCTGTTTTCTGTAATTTTTCTCTCTCCATGGCTTGGATTCCCTTTTTTTTTCATGTATATACATACTTTTTCTCAGTGACAAATTAGTGGAAAACTTTTTGGTAAGATAGCTTTCCCTATGCAGCCAATTAATACAGTATTCATTTAAAAGAATTAATATAAAAATATCTTTCTGGAATTCATATTTTCAGGTAGAAAAAACATTTATGGGAATTGTTAATTTTAAAGATAATTCATGACTTTTTGCAATTTTGAAAAGAGGTACAAGTTCTTGATGCTCGAACTTGAGAATAGTGTTTATTGTCTCTGAACAAATTCAAAAGGAATGAATATCCTTTCTCCAGACTCTTTATAGCTGCACCCAAGAGATTCCAGTATAGCTGGAAAGCAAAGTCCATCATATCAGACGCTAAGAAACCATTATTTCCCCAAGCACTAAAAATGTATCTGGCAAAAAAAAAAAAAAATTGTATCTGGCAGCCTGGTACAGGATTATACAAATATGCAATTTATATAACTATAATATATAAATTATATAAATACCTATTTAGTTTATGTTTTTTATCTAGATTTTTTATCACAAAAATTTCTGCACTAAGAAACAAATCTATGCATTTAACGAGTGTTAGAAAAACGAAATCCTTGGAACAGAACTAAGTGATGTGTCAGGCTGAGAGAAAGAAAATTCGGTCCTGAGCATCTGAGTCATTCAGATTCCAATCTCAGAACTGTTTAGGAATGTTTGGGACACCCAGCTCTGAATACCTCCAATTTTAAACATGCTAGTTTATTTCATGATGAAGCCTAATACAGTAACTTAGTTTTTTCTGCAGCAACATAGCTAAACAGGCTGCAAAGAAGTAAGAATTGTGGCTCTACATGAGTGTGGGCTCTCCCCCAATTTCTTCTGGAGTTGACAAATGAAAAGTACATACAAAAATAGTTAACTGTGAAACATAAAAAGAAAAGATAGCTGAATTCTCAGTTGATAATACCCTTTGCAGTAGAGAATTTCAAAATTTTCCGATTTTCAGTAGACTCAAATTACAGTGGAAATTGCAAAATTCTATCAGGGTGACTCAAATAATTCTAAAGCCTAGTTTTGATGAGCCCACTGCTGAGGTATTAACAGAGGTTTAGGAGAAAGTATGTTGTGGTCATTCCACCCAAAATTTGCTTTGGATGTCACGATTGATGACCCCACACAAAGCCTGAGAAGGTATGAAAAGGTCTATTACTCATGTAATGAGAGCTTCCAGGGGGCACAGGGCAAGCTCCCAAGCTGATCTAAAAATGGCTAGACAGAGAGGAAAGAGGACTGGTTTGCCATTTATTGTGATTAGGGAGGGGGACTGAGGTAAGGATTCCCATCTGTGGGCTGGGCTTACATGGTCTGAACTTCCTGCCAGTACCAGAGGGACACCTGGGCTTTCTTATCAGCTAGTCCAAAGGTGGAGCAGGAGGATGGGCCTTGGAAGTTTCTGACCATCAAACATCAAAAATGGAATCAGACTCTTTATTACAGGTCATCCCTGATGTTTGATGATAAAAATGTCACATTTCATTTAATTAAATTTTATCTTGCTTGAGTATGCCATAAGGGAGTTCTGTGAGGCTTGTAGCCTGAGACTGACAGGGTGGGGAGAGTTCCACTGAACACCTTGTTCAAGACCCCAGCATTGGATAATTTTAGAAGTGAAATGGTCACCCTTAACAACATCTGGAATGCCAAAGTGGGTAAAGTGAGGCCTGTATTGTGGCTTTAATATGACACACTGATTTACATTTTGGGTATCTGTGAGGAAAGAGACTTCCACAGTTATTTTCCCCAAGGATGGAAGCCTTGGATAAGTAATTGTTGTGGTTACCATTGGTGGAACCAGGTCACTAGACCATTGGTGGAACCAGGTGGCTAGACCATTGGCAATGGCCTGAGAGTCTGTAAACACGCACCAGTGGAGCCACTTACTGGCCAGGGTAAGATGACTGCCTGAGGTTCAGTTAGTTTTGAAGGTGCTTGGATCCCACCCTTTATCAAGGATGTCTGGATTAAGGAATGAAAAGCAGCAGATCTCCAGAAAGCCCCATGATGTGCAGTTTTGATGCTGTCCATAAAGTGTACAAACTCGCATTGCTGTTCACTCATTTGATCCCAAGGGGCTCCCCAAATAGCCAAGGGTTCAAGAGAGGAGTGACCTCTTCTGGCACCTAGTCAACCGGCAAGAGACTGAGGACAGAAGAGGCCACCCTTTCCTGCAGGTGGGATATACCAGAGGACCCAGACTTAGCTCTATCCTGTAGGTAACACTTCTGCTTAGCAAGGAGGCCTTGATGGCTGATCTGAGCTTATAGAAGGCTGCCTCCCTGATCCATGGAAAGGTATGGAGCTGCACAGGCTCAGGGTCTGTGAGAATCTCTGTTTCCAGGGCACTCAGTATGCAGTCCCCAGTTGCAATGCGGCTGAGGAGAGCAGTTTCTCACACCAGAAATCCATGGGCAACATTTTTTGGGGGGAAGATTTATTTATTTATTTATTTAACATCTTTACTGGAGTATAATTGTTTTACAACGATATATTAGTTTCTCCTGTAAAAGAAAGTGAATCAGCTATACGTATACATACATCCCCGTATCTCCTCCCTCTTGTGTCTCCCTCCCACACTCCCTATCCCACCCCTCTAGGTGGGCACAAAGGACTGAGCTGATCTCCCTGTGCTATGTGGCTGCTACCCACTATCTACTTTACATTTGGTAGTGTATATATGTCCATGCCACTCTCTCACTTTGTCCCAGCTTATCCTTCCCCCACCCTGTGTCCTCAAGTCCATTTTCTATGTCTGTGTCTTTATTCCTGTCCTGACCTAGGTTCTTAAGACCATTTTTTAAAAATTCCATATATATGTGTTAGTGTATGGTATTCGTTTCTCTCTTTCTGACTTACCTCACTCTGTATGACAGACTCTAGGTCCATCCGCCTCATTACAAATAACTCAATTTCGTTTCTTTTTATGGCTGAGTAATATTCCATTGTATATATATGCCACATCTTCTTTATCCATTCATCTGTTGATGGACACTTAGGTTGCTCCCATGTCCTGGCTATTGTAAATAGAGCTGCAGTGAACATTGTGGTACATGACTCTTTTTACGTTATGGTTTTCTCAGGATATATGCCCAGTGTGAGTTGTATGATAGTTCTATTTTTAGTTTTTTAAGGAACCTCCATACTGTTCTCCATAGTGTCTGTACAAATTTACATTCCCACCAACAGTGCAAGAGGGTGCCTTTTTCTCCACACCCTCTTCAGCATTTATTGTTTGTAGATTTTTTGATGATGGCCATTCTGACCGGTGTGAGGTGATACCTCATTATAGTTTTGATTTGCATTTCTCTAATGATTAGTGATATTGAGCATCCTTTCATGTGTTTGTTGGCAATCTGTACATCTTCTTTGGAGAAATGTCTGTTTAGGTCTTCAGCACATTTTTGGATTGGGTTGTTTGTTTTTTGATATTGAGCTGCATGAGCTGCTTATAAATTTTGGAGATTAATCCTTTGTCAGTTGCTTCATTTGCAAATATTTTCTCCCATTCTGAGGGTTGTCTTTTGGTCTTGTTTATGGTTTCCTTTGCTGTGCAAAAGCGTTGAAGTTTCATTGGGTCCCATGTGTTTATTTTTGTTTTTATTTCCATTTCTCTAGGAGGTGGGTCAAAAAGGATCTTGCTGTGATTTATGTCATAGAGTGCTCTGCCTATGTTTTCCTCTTAAAGTTTTATAGTGTCTGGCCTTACATTTAGGTCTTGAATCTATTTTGAGTATACTTTTGTATACAGTGTTAGAGAGTGTTCTAATTTCATTCTTTTACATGTAGCTGTCCAGTTTTCCCAGCACCACTTATTGAAGAGGCTGTCTTTTCTCCATTGTATATTCTTGCCTCCTTTATCAAAGATAAGGTGACCATATGTATGTGGGTTTATCTCTGGGCTTTCTATCCTCTTCCATTGATCTATATTTCTGGTTTTGTGCCAGTACCATACTGTCTTGATTACTGTAGCTTTGTAGTATAGTCTGAAGTCAGGGAGCCTGATTCCTCCAGCTCCATTTTTCTTTCTCAAGATTGCTTTGGCTATTCAGGGTCTTTTGTGTTTCCATACAACTTGTGAAATTTTTTGTTCTAGTTCTGTGAAAAATGCCATTGGTAGTTTGATGGGGATTGCATTGAATCTGTAGATTGCTTTGGGTGGTATAGTCATTTTCACAATGTTGATTCTTCAAATCCAAGAACATGGTATATCTCTCCATCTGTTTGTATCATCTTTAATTTCTTTCATCAGTGTTTTATACTTTTCTGCATACAGGTCTTTTGTCTCCTTAGGTAAGTTTATTCCTAGGTATTTTATTCTTTTTGTTGCAGTGTTAAATGGGAGTCTTTCCTTAATTTCTCTTTCAGATTTTTCATCATTAGTATATAGGAATGCAAGAGATTTCTGTGCATTAATTTTTTATCCTGCTACTTCACCAAATTCATTGATTAGCTCTAGTGGTTTTCTAGTGGCATCCTTAGGATTCTCTGTGTATAGTATCATGTCATCTGCAAACAGTGACAGTTTTACTTCTTCTTTTCCGATTTGGGTTGCTTTTATTTCTTTTTCTTCTCTGATCGCTGTGGCTAAAACTTCCAAAACTATGTTGAATAATAGTGGTGAGAGTGGGCAACCGTGTCTTTTTCCTGATCTTAGTGGAAATGGTTTTAGTTTTTCAACATTAAGAACAATGTTGGCTGTGGGTTTGTCATATATGGCCTTTATTATGTTGAGGTAAGTTCCCTCTATGCCTACTTTCTGGGTGGTTTTTATTATAAATGGGTGTTGAATTTTGTTGAAAGATTTTTCTGCATCTATTGAGATGATCATATGGTTTTTCTCCTTCAATCTGTTAATATTGTTTCTCACATTGATTGATTTGCATATATTGAAGAATCCTTGCATCCCTGGGATAAGCCCCACTTGATCATGGTGTATTATCCTTTTAATGTGCTGTTGGATTCGGTTTGCTAGTATTTTGTTGAGGGTTTTTGCTTCTATGTTCATCAGTGATATTGGCCTGTAGTTTTCTTTTTTTGTGGCATCTTTGTCTGGTTTTGGTATCAGGGTGATTGTGGCCTCATAGAATGAGTTTGGGAGTGTTCCTCCCTCTGCTATATTTTGGAATAGTTTGAGAAGGATAGGTGTTAGCTCTTCTCTAAATGTTTGATAGAATTTGCCTGTGAAGCCATCTGGTCCTGGGCTTTTGTTTGTTGGAAGGTTTTTAATCACAGTTTACGTTTCAGTGCTTGTGATTGGTCTGTTTATATTTTCTATTTCCTCCTGGTTCAGTCTCGGAAGGTTGTTCCTTTCTAATAATTTGTCCGTTTCTTCCAGATTATCCATTTTATTGGCACATAGTTGCTTGTAGTAATCTCTTATGATCCTGTGTATTTCTGCAGTGTCATTTGTTACTTCTCCTTTTTCATTTCTAATTCTATTGACTTGAGTCTTCTCCCTTTTTTTCTTGATGAGTGTGGCTAATGGTTTATCAATTTTGTTTATCTTCTCAAACAACCAGCTTTCAGTTTTATTGATCTTTGCTATCGTTTTCTTGATTTCTTTTTCATTTATTTCTGATCTGATCTTTATGATTTCTTTCCTTCTGCCACCTTTAGGGTTTTTTGTTCTTCTTTCTCTAATTGCTTTGGGTGTAAGGTTAGGTTTTTTATTTGACATGTTTCTTGTTTCTTGAGGTAGGATTGTATTGCTATAAACTTCCCTCTTAGAACTGCTTTTGCTGCCTCATGTCGGTCATCATGTTTTCATTGTCATTTGTTTCTAGGTAGTTTTTGATTTCCTCTTTGATTTCTTCAGTGATCTCTTGGTTATTTAATAGTGTATTGTTTAGCCTCCATGTGTTTGTATGTTTTACAGATTATTTCCTGTAATTGATATTTAGTCTCATAGCGTTGTGGTCAGAAAATATACTTGATATGATTTCAATTTCGTTAAATTTACCAAGGCTTGATTTGTGACCCAGGATATGATCTATCCCTGGAGAATGTTCCATGAGCACTTGAGAAGAAAGTGTAATCTGCTGTTTTTGGATGGAATGTCCTATAAATATCAATTAAGTCCATCGTGTTTAATGTATCATTTAAAGCTTGTGTTTCCTTATTTATTTTCATTTTGGATGATCTGTCCATTGGTGAAAGTGGGGTGTTAAAGTCCCCTACTATGATTGTGTTACTGTCCAATTCCCCTTTTATGGCTGTTAGCATTTGCCTTATGTATTGAGGTGCTCCTATGTTGGATGCATAAATATTTACATTTGTTATATCTTCTTCTTGAATTGATCCATTGATCATTATGTAGTGTCCGTCTTTGTCTCTTGTAATAGTCTTTATTTTAAAGTCTATTTTGTCTGATACGAGAATTGCTACTCCAGTTTTCTTTTGATTTCCATTTGCATAGACTATCTTTTTACCTCCCCTCACTTTCAGTCTGTATGTTTCCCTAGGTCTGAAGTGGGTCTCTTGTAGACAGCATATATACGGGTGTTGCTCTTGTATCCACTCAGCCAGTCTATGTCTTTTGGTGGGAGCATTTAATTCATTTACATGTAAGGTAATTATTGATATGTATGTTCCTATTACCATTTTCCTAATTGTTTTGGGTTTGTTATTGTAAGTCCTTTCCTTCTCTTGTGTTTCCTGCCTAGAGAAGTTCCTTTAGCATTCGTTGTAGAGCTGGTGTAGTTGTGCTGATTTCTCTTAGCTTTTGCTTGTCTGTAAAGGTCTTAATTTCTCTGTCGAATCTGAATGAGATCCTTGCTGGGTAGAGTAATATTGGTTGTAGGTTTTTCCCTTTCATCACTTTAAATATGTCCTGCCACTCCCTTCTGGCTGCAGAGTTTCTGCTGAAAGATCAGCTGTTAACCTTATGGGGATTCCCTTGTATGTTAATTGTTGATTTTCCCTTGCTGCTTTTAATATTTTTTCTTTGTATTTAATTTTTGATTGTTTGATTAATATGTGTCTTGGTGTGTTTCTCCTTGGAATTATCCTGTATGGGCCTCTCTGAACTTCCTGGATGTGATTGACTATTTCCTTTCCCATATTAGGGACGTTTTCGACTATAATCTCTTCAAATATTTTCTTAGTCCCTTTTTTTTCTCTTCTTCTTCTGAGACCCCTATAATTCAAATGTTGGTGCATTTAGTGTTGTCCCAGCCGTCTCTGAGACTGTCCTCAATTCTTTTCATTCTTTTTTCTTTATTCTGCTCTGTAGTAGTTATTTCCACTATTTTATCTTCCAGGTCACTTATCCGTTCTCTTGCCTCAGTTATTCTGCTGTTTATTCGTTGTAGAGAATTTTTAATTTCATTGACTGTGTTGTTCATCATTGTTTGTTTGCTCTTTAGTTCTTCTAGGTCCTTGTTAAACATTTCTTGTATTTTCTCCATTCTATTTCCAAGATTTTGGATCATCTTTACTATCATTACTCTGAATTCTTTTTCAGTTAGACTGCCTATTTCCTCTTCATTTGTTTAGTCTGGTGGGTTTTTACCTTGCTCCTTCATCTGCTGTGTGTTTTTCTCTGACTTCTCATTTTGCTTAGCTTACTTTGTTCGGGGTCTCCTTTTCACAGGCTGCAGGTTCGTAGTTCCCGTTGTTTTTGGTGTCTGCTCCCAGTGGGTAAGGTTGTTTCAGTGGGTTGTGTAGTCTTCCTGGTTGGGGGGACTGATGCCTGTGTTCTGGTGGATGAGGCTGGATCTTGTCTTTCTGGTTGGCAGGTCCACGTCTGGTGGCATGTTTTGGGGTGTCTGTGAACTCATTATGATTTTAGGCAGGCTCTCTACTAATGGGTGGGGTTGTGCTCCTGTCTTGCTAGTTGTTTGGCATGGGGTGTCCAGCACTGTAGCTTGCTGGTCGTCGAGTGGAGCTGGGTCTTAGCGTTGAGATGCAGATCTCTGGGAGAGCTCTCACTGATTGATATTACGTGGGGCCAGGAGGTCTCTGGTGGACCAGTGTCCTGAACTCGGCTCTCCCACCTCAGAGGCTCAGGCCTGACACCCAGCCAGAGCACCAAGACCCTGTCAGCCACTTAGCCAGGTACGTGGGGAGTTTCTTGCCTTTTGGGAAGTCTGAGGTCTTCTGCCAGTGTTCAGTAGGTGTTCTGTAGGAGTTGTTCCACGTGTAGATGTAGTTTTGATGTATTTATGGGGAGGAAGGTGATCTCCATGTTTTACTTCTCCGCCATCTTGAAGGCACCCCCTGTGAATGCCGCCTTCTCTTCTCTCCCCCTCATGCAATCTTCTAGAGCACACCATGCACCCTGTCTCAGCTTCCTCACCTGTCCCTCACTCCTCACCTCTGGCCAGTGGCGAAGTCGGGCAGTGGGTCTTGCGGGCTCCGGCAGACCAGGGGGAAACAGTTTATGTTTTTTCTCTTTCTTTTTCCTTTATGTGATCATATGACACCGGGTTGGAAATGTACCAGTCAGGAACTGCTATGGCTGCCCCTCTCCGCGCCATTCTCAAAGACTCATGTCTTGGCTCCAGTGTGTTCATCAAATAAAATCTGCTGTTATGTCTTGGGAACAACTGTACGCAGTGAGCTTCCTTAAGCAAAATACGATTGTTGCTCACTGCTCTATCAGCCTGAGAGGCTTGTCTGCTTGGGCAACTTATGATCATCATGGGTGGTCCAGAGGTTTCAGGAGGTATGAGAGGAGGTTGCTCTAGCTTCTACGGTGAATGATTCTCTGGGAGCAGAGAAAGGGAACACTAATGGGAGAGACTGTTGTATTACCATTCAGACATTCTAGAGTCCTTTGTTGTAGGGGAGCCCCAATTCAAGATGGGATAAATTGTGAATAACAGCATAAAAAGGCTTAAGTAAAACTTGTAGATGAGGTATATGTTTGCCTCCAGATCCCTAAAAGTCCTAAAAGATACTGGGCTTGTTTAACATTGTGAGTGCAGAGTGTCGACTGCTACTTCTTGACAGTGTTAGAGATGCTGGGGCCCTCAGAGTACCAAATACTTTTCAGGAATTTCACCAGGGTTGCAGGGCCTTGTCCTAAGTGCAGGGAAATGCCCACCCCCCACTTTTTTTTAAGCTCCCCCTCCTCTTCCTCATCTTCTTATGGTTTTTTTTTTTTCAGTTTTATCTTCCTATCTAAAAAGAGATTTATTGTATTTCATGCAATTTGAAGTACACATGTCAAGTCACCTAGAAAAAAATTTTAATGCATTAAAAAATAAAATAAAAAGTTGTGTGTGTGTGTGTGCGCGAAGGATGTAGAACAAATGGACCAAGTTATAGTCTAATAGGGTCCCTGAGAGAGGAAGTTTTGGAAAAAACATCACATCCACTCTCCCTGGAGAATAACTTCATATCTCATATGAGAGACTATTACTATAGCCTGTGGAAGTAATCACACAGAGCTCTAGGTCAACAGCTTTTCCAAAAGTCAGGAGGTAGCAATGTGTACCCCAGAGAGATTTTCTCTTACAATGAAGTAATGCTGAGAAAAAAAATAAAAGAAACATTTCTGCAGCCACTCTCTTCAAGACAACACCATAAATGTGATAGTTAATATTTTCATTTCACAGTATTGGCCACACTGATAAAGTTTTTAATTATTTAGCAACATATTGATTCTTTAGGGGAACAAGGAAGTAAGACTCTGAGGGAGAATCTGTTCTATGCCTCTTGCCTAGTTTCTGGTGGTTTGGTGACAATTTTTGATGTTTCTTGGCTTGTAGAAACATCACCCCAATCTTTGCCTTCACGCTCACATTGCATTCTCCCTGTGGGCATATCTCTGTCCCAAATCCCATTTTTAGAAAGACACCAGTCATTTTGGATTAGGGCCCACCCCAATTACCTCATTTTAACCTGATCACCTCTTTAAAGACCCTATCTGCAAACAAAGTCACATTCTGAGTAACGTGAGTTAGGACTTCAGCATATACATTTTGAGAGGAAAACAACTCAAACTATAACAGAGAGGGCAGTAAAGCAGAAGAATGAAATGACCAGAATTTCATCTTAGTTAACTTAGTCTAGAATCTTAAATAAAGAGAGATGCTCAAGGTAATAATTTTCAACCATGGCTGCACACGAGAATTATCTGAGAAGCTTTCAAAATGCACCAATGCCCAGGCCCTCCTTCTATATATTCTTATTTAAGAGTTGTGGGGTGGAGATCTGGCAGTATTTTCAAAAAGCTTCCTAAGAGAGTATAATATACAGCTGCATTTAGAACTACTGTTTTGGGATGGTAAGGCAGGAAGACCAATTTGGAGGCTGTTTTGTTAATCAAGGAGATATAATAAGACTCTGAAACATGGCATCAGCAGTGGAAAAGAGGAAAAGAGAAAGAGATAGATGTTTTCTAGAAATAGGAAGTAAATCAGCAGGACGTGATGACTCATCGAATTGTGGGGAGAGGGCGCGTTAGGGAAGAGCAAAAGGTGACACTTAAGTTCCCATCAGGTACATGCTGGTATTGTCAGCAGATATTAAACTTAAAAGAAGTTTGTTCTCTTGGGGGAAAGCATAATAATTGAATTGAGTTTTTAACAATTAACTTAGTATTTTGAGATCATTGTAGATTGACATACCGTTCTAAGAAATAATACAAAGAGGTCCCATACACCATTTACGCAGTTTCTCTCTATGGTAACATCTTGCAAATCTGTAGCACAATCTCACAACAGGATGTTGGCACTGATACAGTCAAGATACAGAACAGTTCCATCACACAGGGATATACTGAGTTTGAGGTGCCTGTAGATAGTGATCAAGTGAGACTTGTTAAGGTGGCATTCCATTAGAAGTGTGCTTACCTGGTTTTGATCTCTCTGAAAGTACCAGAAATCTGCCAAAACTAAGTGGAAGTAAGATCCACCTACTTCGCTACCTCAATATAATAATAAGGAATCAGGAATATTTTAAACTTTGGATTTATGTAATGAATATCTAGCAGTGACTTGGGAGTACAAATGGGTAACCATTTCACCTATAGAACAAGATCTACTTGGGGAAATTCTTTAAACACATGGTTACCCATGCATGCACACCCACAGATGCATCACATATACGCCACAAGCATGTATACACACAGATGCAACTCTTACTAGAAGACACACAATTTTGTGAGTGACCACTTACATGAACTCCTCATATTCGAAGAGAGTGACGATTCTATCTTTTAAAGAGTGTGCTTTCATTTTAACTGCAGCCAAAAAAACAAGAGAGATTAAAAACAGCTGGAACATATGTCTGTTTTCACCTCCTCCATCTGGAACTTTGTTTTTGGATATCACAGACATTTTCCAAACAAAACTCTGCTGAACAAAATGATAAATGTGAAAGAGACATGTATGATTCTCTTTTTGTTTGAAGAGCTTTATAGAATCGAAAGCGTTGGTGTGCTTTTCAAACATAAAACTAAACCTTTGAACATTGCAAATAGAGTTTTCAATGGGTAATGTGACATTTAATTTATATTTGAAATTGGGCAATGTTCTCAACTACAATGCTGAGTCTTTAACCAGTAGGTGTATTTATCTGAGAAGTAAAAATGAAGTATTTTATTATATGTTGATATTTGAATAGAACAATTAGAAAACTAAAACAATGTGCTAACCAACCTTTCAAGTTTCTGTCACTTTACTCTCTTATTCATCTTTTTCCTTAAATCTCCCCTCCAAAACTACTGTTGCTAGATCCTTATCATGCCATGCTCCAATTACTATAATAATTTTCTCATTCTTTCTCTGATGGCAGTATGCTTTTATACTAATAGACCCTAAATAATAACTCCAACTTAATCTCTTAAAAACACTTTGGTAACATCACTTCCATGGTGTATAGACTAAAATCCCAGATCCTTGACTTTTATTTTATAGGTCCTACTTCACTTTTCAATAGGTATTAAAGCCTAGGTTTTAAAAGTCTTTGGTTCAAATTCCAGTTCTTCCAATTACAAGCACATTTTGCAAAGATTCCATTGTCCTAACCCAACTGATGAGGTTTGAGGGTCTGAAACTAGGTAATGACAGAGCAAACAGATTAAAAATGGAAAAAAAGATTGGAGATAATAAAATGGATAAACCTCGGTGATGAATTGATTAAAAGAGAGAATATGGTATCAAGCATGATATTTACCTTAAGCTACAGTGTGGATTACCTGAGAGAGAGAATCCAGGAAAGAGAGGTTTGGCAGAATGAGGAGGAAAATCATTATTTTGAGTTTGGTGTATGACAACTAGGTGAATGAATATATTTACTCCACAGCAGTTAAGAGCCAGGAAGGAGAACAAAGATAAAAATTTTGGAGGCAGTAGAAAATTATAATCACCATGTTCATCCAACGTAAGATCATTAAATATAAATTCACCCCACTAAGGAAAAATACAGCCTGGGGGTATAGCATATTTAAAACCCCCAATTTTACCGAATAATAAAGCAATAACATTAAAGTGTATTCCATAAAAATGACAGAAAGAGTATTAAACGAAAGTTCAAATAAAAATCTTGGTACCATTTACCTTGAACTTCTGGCTCAATATAAAATGATTCAGAAATTATGGCTACTTTACTATCTCAGCAGCTGTTTTCACAAAGACTAAAGAGACAGACATGGGATTCATGGTTAAGTGATATTTATTAGACTGGGAGAAGTGTGGGGGCTGGGAGAGGTCATGGCTACTCTTTTGCTCCACATTTAGGGAAACTCTTTTATTCTGTGACCAAGCACATAGTTTTGAGATAAGTGAGAAAGAAGAGGGTCCCCTGGCTAACAAGCTAGATCACCCCAGGGCAGTTGACCAGGTGACAGACGGAGTCATATTGCCCTCACATTCCTATAAGAGAAGATATTTTTCACAGTTCTGGACCATATCCACTCAACATAAAACAGAATCTGATAACAATTATGAGTTGCTAGTGCACAGTGAGAAGTCGAATACCAAAGCCTGTCCTTGCCAAGTTTTTCTTTGTATTTTAACCACATGATCCATATTCCTCATTACACTATCCTTCATCTGTCTAAACAACAGGCTGTTGTTAGTTTACGAAACTTAACTGTTCTTAGCTCAGACATGCTTATGCATGCTTCTTCAAAGTTACAACAAATGGAGATTTTTGCATTTCGTATAATTACAGAAAAAGCTAATGGAAAAACAAAAAAGCAAAACCAAATCTTTGTAAGAATGGGAATCTCTAAAGGAACAACATTTACTGTTACAACAGTCAAGGGCAATGACTCTCCATTTCTCCTGGGAAAATTTTAGCAGACCTTCCCCACAGCTTTGAGATAGGCACTTTGTTGGGTAGACGCCATGTGCTCTCTGAAAGCCACATTCAGGTGCTTATTGACTTCTGTTGAGCCGATTTTGTGCTCTGCAGAAGCTCAGCTATTGGATCATGGAGAATCATTTTTAATTTGCATTTATCTTATTTTAGTGACCTTGAGGATTTTTTTCATGTTGATTAGCTACTTGCATGTTTCTTATCTTGTGGATTGCTCTTTGTGTCCTTTCTGCCCAGTTCTATATAAAGTGTTCTATTTTTTTTTTTCTCACAGATATAAGGAGAGAGTAGATTCTTGGTGATAAATAAATTTTGACTTGGACAAGTGAGATGGATGGTGGTGAAATACACTAACACGAAGACAACTAAGGGAAGATTAGATTTATGGAATGGGGAGAGAAACCCAGGGTTCTGTCTGCCCTTGTTAAGTTTAGTGAATGTACCCTTTGGATATTATTGTGGGGATTTAAAATCAGCAGTTGGATATAAATAACTGGAGTTGGTGGGTAGAGATCAGATATTGATTCATTGGCATATGGGCTATAAAGGCTTAGAATTGGGTGAGGTCACCTAGGTAGCACCTGTTGATAAAGAAACAGGCCAAGAAGGATGAGGTCTGTGGGCAATCCAACAGTCAGAAACCAAACAGAACAAGGGGATCAAGCAAGTAGAATGAAAAAGAATAGCTGTATCCAGGCAAAAGGTCTTGTATTTATTGACTTTTGAAATGACTTTAGAAAATTTAAATTCAACTATTCTGCCTCTTCCACCTATTTTTTCTATTGGGATATTTGTGACTTTTCATTGAACTGTAAAATTTTTTCATACATCAAAGACACAGACTCTGTTGTATATAATACAATGCTTAAATTCCACACACCCCATTTGTCTTTTGTTTCATTTATCTTTTGATATCTCTATTTTTTTGTAGCCAAATCGATTGATTTCTTAATGTACTAGAAAATGCATTGCTTTTTTTTTCTTTAAGTGTTCTTGTCCATCCCAAATCTACTAAACATTGGCAAATACATCTGTCTCAGTTTTTAAGAAGTCTTAAAAAAAAAAAAGAAAAGCCTTGTTCTCTATTTCATCTGGAATGCAGTTTGGTAACTGAGCAGACATTTCTTGAAACTGTGGTGTGAATCTTGGGTAGTCAATCTTGCTGCTAAGTTTCTTCCCACTGGGAGAATTTCCCTCATTCAGATCCTGAGTCCTACCCCTAAGAAGAGCATTCATAGCAGTGCTCAGCAGAAGACCCTACTGCCTGAGCCAAAAGATTCATTTTGGTACACATTTGTGAGCCTTATTTTATTTTAGTGGCTAAGCAATGATTAATCTCTGTTAACCAGGTTTGGTCATGTTAGCTTCCCAACTATTCTGTTTGAATCTGTTGCTTTGTAATTGATCCCAGAAATCTTATTGAGTCATGCTCTTTAAACAGGGTCACACCCTTACGTCCTCCTCCCTTTTTTTTCCCCCAAATATTCCAAGCCTGAGTGCTATTTCTCTTTCATTTCTTTTTAAGGGATTTAGCTTCAGTGTAGGTATAAGGTATTATGGTCTAAGGTAGCACGGCTGTTTACATGTTTTCTGAATTTGCACTGCAATATTCCCCAGCACACCTCACCAAATCTGTGTCCCAGTTGGATGTGATTTTTTATAAGCACCGCCATCAATTTTGTTAGCAACAGGCCAAGAGGAGGTGTTTCGGAGAGGGAATCTGGCATCCCTAATTCCAAATGCCTCGATCCCTGAGGGTTTTGCTTTTTTTTTTTTTTTTTTTTAATCATCACACCAACTTTAGGAGCATTAGAGAATTTAACTGCCTCAATTCAACTAGGAACATGTGGCAGCCATGAGTTCTGTTCATCAGATATTACCAGTTCTCCTTCTGGGTCCATGTAGGATTGCAATTCTTTGCTCCCCTGAAACTAAGTGTGATCACCTGAGCTGCAGTTATCGGTGAGATGTTGAGTGGAGGTGATGCATGTCACTTCCGGATGGAAACTTTAAGTGTTGATTCACTATTCACCAACCTGCCAGTTCTAGAGAGTGGCTGCCCTGTCAGCCTGGATGCCGGACGTGGTCCAGCATGAAAGAGCAACAGCCAGGAGCTTCGACTGAGAAACAAACCTTTGTTGTTTTAAGTCTCTTGCTTTGTGGGGTCATTATTGTTAGAGTCTAATGGAGCACCTGCTGACTGATACAGAATTGGTACCTTAGAGTGGGTTCCTGGGCAACTAGCCTGACTTGACAACGTTTTTTAAAAGAAGACGTTGATATTAGTCACATCCAGAAATGACACAGTAAAAACTGGGAAATCAGTTGTGCACATTCTTGAGGGAAGGCTGCAGTGTGAGCAAAGACCTTCACTCTTGTGGTTGTGCTCATAACGAGTACCTGCTGTACACCAGGGTGAAACTGTAATATTGTGACAAAACACAGACCAAGAAATGGAGAGAAAATGTTCACGTAAAGATCTTCTCACCACATGATAATGTTAAAACTTGCATAAAATAAACATTAAATCCAAATATAAGACTTCCTGATTTAAACAAAAAACTTCCTGATCTTCTGAAGTATAATTCTCGTAATGACTTTGCCTGGGATAGTGTAAGACCTTTCCGTGTGGCCTACTTAGCTCTGTATTGAGTCTGGAGCAGTTTTCTGTAATTGTTGATTCTATGGAAGTTATTTTGATTTATTTTTTAGGAACAAACTAATTCCCTGCTCTATCGCTACGATCTATACTAACATTGTGCCAAATTGCCCCAAGTTACCTTCGTCTACTTGCCCCCATTCTGAGAGAATTTCACAAATCTATGCTTTTTACATCAGTTCTTCAATTTTCTCTACTCCTTGGTGTCGGCAGCCCTCGTTTTAATTGTGCAGATACCTTTCCTTTTCTCCTACAGCCAATCTCCGTACGTCTCATGTTGTTGTCTTTTCAAAACAAAACAATATTCTGACTACCTTCAAGACATACACTTGCAACGTGGAGATTGTTGCAGAAGGTTTGCAAGCAAGTTAAGAGTGGGTTGTTTTTATTTTATTTTAAAATTTCATGCAAAGAATGTTTAAGTCAATTTATTTCCCCTTCCCCTTCAATCAGTCTTATAGACTGTGGAAGCTCCTCTCAGATTTGACAATTGATTGACTCTCAATCTTTGATTTCTATTTTATTGTGAGTTTCTATAGATTTCTGTATAGATGTCTTTATTTGCTGAGAAAAAAAGAGAGAGAGTCTGAATCACAGGCACCATTTTTCTCTTTAGACATCTAGAGAATCTGACTGGAATGGATAAAGGTCATTTGTGAAATTGTATTCATGATTGTTTTACACAGTCACAAGAAGTAAGATCACTGAGAAAGAAAGGATGGAGATGCTTCCTGTCCCTCTTCCCAAATCAAAGGCACATTTAGTTACTTTCAAATATTTCGGCTAATAAAAATCACAAGCATGTTCCTTTTGAATGAAGGTAGTGTTCTAGATGTCAGGTGACGACTCTCCTGACTGTTCTATGATAAATGTATTCATTTTCATGAACGTATGCTAACTATCAAACCAACATCAGCTAATACGGCATCTTGCAATAATGAAAAGAATAATTAGGTAAAGAGAAATAACATATCTTTCAGTACTCAAAAGCCATCTGTGTGTTTGGAATTTTGTCAAAGAGAATTTCATCAAAATGAAATGAATATCGAATGAATATTAAAATTTATTTTTAATCTTGAAGCCTTCAAAGACATTTTACAATTATTGAAGAAACAATTAAGGAAAAGAAGTAAGAAGCATACACCAAATTCGTTGAACAGCTATGACTCTGGTTGAGTTAAAGAATCTGGGTGAAAGATACGCTGGTAACTACTAGAGATACATATTTAAACATAAACATACTCTCAAGTAGAGAAAGATTACTAATTGTGAAAATATGTATCATTAACACAGTGCCAAGAGTTGCCTCTGGTTTATTACACTAATATCCTTAAAAAGATCTTTAAATAGAACGGCACATTTTTCCCCCTGTAGACGCACAAATGTTAAATCAACCTAAGTAAAATGGTTTCAGTAAATCTTGTGGGAAATCTGTGGTCATTGCACGTTATGGTATTGGAGTTTTTGTTTCTAAATATGTCACTCAAGAATGATCTAAGAAAAATAAGATATTAAGAAGTCTTTTTATAGAGCAATCCTTACATGTGTATGCATATGTCTTCTAGAAGTATATGTGATGAGCTTAACAGTTCCCTGAATTAAATCATTTTTAGTATACCTATACCAAGTGGTTCACTTCGATATGTTTTTTGAGATGAAAATGATTGAAGTCATGTGGAGAGAGTTAAAATCATGAATACATTAATTCCAATAGTATCACACCTCATAGTCGGTTACGTGTGGCTTCTTCAGCACAAAACATTAGGAGCCTCTCACATGTGGCTTTTGATTTCATTATTCCTTTGTCCTCTGGAAGTAGCAGGATGGTGAGATTGAAGACAGTTTGAGGACAGAAGGCTGGCCTTTCTGGGACTTGCCTGGCGGTCCAGCGGGTAAGACTCCGCACTCCCGACGCAGGGGCCCGGGTTCCATCCCTGGTTGGGAATCTAAGATCCCATGTGCTGCACAGCGTGGCCAAAAAAAAAAAAAAAAAAGAGAGAAAGAAGGGTGGCCTTTTTTAGCAGAGCCCCCAGCCTTGTGGCTCACAACACCCTGAAGGAACAGCCTTCAGCCTCAAGCGTCTCTTATTTCAGGTTCGGCCACAGAGGCTCTGTGGCAATTTCCCAGCCCTGCTCACACATTTTGATAATCAGATTTCTAGAGGACTTTCTTTAAATGTACTTGATATCTTCGTGGTAAAGCTAACGCTTGAACTGCTTAAGAAGTTCACAGAAGAGCTGCACTGGGGTTTTCAGGGGGCACTTGTGTTTGGAATGAGAGCATGTGAGCTGAGGAAGGAGGCAGAAAGAGAACAGGGATGCTTGTTGGGATACATGTGGAAGTCTTTCCAGTGAAAGTTTTACTTCCTTTATAAATTTTCCTAGGAACCTTCAGGTTCCTTCCAAAACCCTGGCTTCATGGAACTAAAAATAATCACATGTAACACTTCACACAAACCACAGTTGTGCTAAGAAGCTAAAGCTCAGGAATGCTTTCTTATCAATCACTTGTCATAGCTAATATCTTCTTAATGCAAATCCTGAGAGAGGGAATTATTTTAGAATCATAATTGTTCTATTGTGTTAAATACCTGTGCATCCAGCGTAGGGGTGGGGTGCAGATCAGAACAATGAACTCTAAATGATATAAATACACTCTCTTATTCTTCAAAGTTCAGTTTTTTGAAGGAGAGATTAAAACAGTGGTGCCATATTGTTCCTCACAAAATGTCCAGAAAGGACAAGGAAAATGTAGATTTTTCATCTGGCTATGCCCACTTGAACTTTCATTGGCCACATATCAAAACTATTACACTTCCACTATTGGAGCCAAAAGTTCTTATCACATTTATTGATATTATTTTAACATTCTGAAGCAGATTATCCACATTTGATTTGGAAAAAAATTCAGATGAAAGATGGATGCATTTCCAGCTTATATCTCAAGATTTTATTATAGCTGACATTGGACAATTTTCAAACTAGAGGAATGACATAAAAAGTGACTGGGCCATCTGCTTTGCTTCTCCCATTTCTTATGCCAATTAATCATCCAGTCTTTGTTGAGACTGTTAATTTTGGCCACTTGAATGAGTTTTAATACCATGTTAAAACTAGTAAAAAATTTGCCTGAAACACTATCCCATTTACTGGGCTATCCTTCTCAGCATATTGATAAATTTAGATATTTTGCTCTTTTTAGTTAAAATAAGAAACTCTTATTTTATATATCTACACTAGGATAAAGATCATAGTGTGTGTGTGTGTGTGTGTGTGTGTGTGTGTGTGAGATGGAGGTTAAAAGCTTGAAGGAATTGCAGTATGCATTGACCAGGCTATAACAAATGATATTATGATATATGAAATGTGTGTGTATGTATATACAAATATATATTTAGTGAAGATATTCTTATTCAAAGTCAACATCTTGCTCTCTTGCAGGTCCCCACTGAAAATACCTTTCATAACTTCATAGAATGACTAAGTTAAAAAAACAAACTTGTAGACGCATTCTGATCTATTTTTAACTTGAATTGCTCTATGCAAGATTTGAAATTACATCATATATAGAATAAGAGAGCCACCAGACAACTAAATTTAGCCACCTTTGTGAGGAATGTAGACTTGAATAAATTATTGGGAGTTAAGGAAATTTATATAGGAAAAAAAAAGAGGTATCACGAGTCTGATTACTAATTTTACTCTGGCACTAGTAATGTTCTGCCCATTGTCTAAATAAACCCCTTTAGGCTTCAATTTTCTCATCTGATAGAGAAGCTTATCTTCTAGCATATGTGAATTGACAGTTCAGATTTCTAAGTATAATTAGAATGATTAAAATGTCAGATAAAAAAGAATTCAGAGAGGTACAACAAGGAAAATAAAATCCTACTAAAATTTCACTATTTTTCCACTCATGTCATTTTTAAAAAATACATAAGAGTAGTGTTTGGTGCATGCCCCTTTCAGGGGCTGCCCTACATTGAGCAGGCTGAGGGGAAATGGGACAAGCAAGTCCCTCTTCATCTCTGCTGAGCCCACTCAGAGGGGTTCTGCTTTGGTCACTTTTATTATTTACATACCCAACAAATATTTTCTTTGAAGAAAGAGTTTCTTGGCTAAATAAAATATAGGAGTGAGTGCCAAATGCTTCCGAAGCTCCCTTTTAGAACTAATCTGCTATTTTAGTATTCTCTCTTTTATGAACCTGAAAATATGATAAAATTTCCCCAAAGTAGTTATCTTTCTTTTATTTCAATTTACAAGCAGATATTAACACATTTGCATTTGCATGCACTGGATTTTTCTTTAAATGACTCAATGTAAAATTTGTTACTATTGCATTATTATGTTTGTTACTTTGCTTTAATAATCAGTATTAGATAAGTCAGTTTGCACAATGGCCTTAGAATATGACAAATCAGCCCCAAGTCAGTTCCCTAGTGCAGATTGTTATATCAATGTTGCCTCATTCCACGAATGAGCTAAAATTTTGAAAAACAATTAGGAAATGTTTTTGCCATTTGGAATGTTACCATTGCAAAACTAATATTTCATTATTTTAAATAGGAAAATAAGAGATTCTTTATAGAATATAAATGTAAAAGTGATCTACGTCTATGGTTATACTCTGAGAAAAATTATCGCCTTCATTGCTTCTGTAACTGGAATATAATTGAAAATAAATCAAATTAAACATTTAACTTAAGTACCAAAAAATAGGGCAAAAGGAAGTAGCAGAAGAAAATTAACACAAATGAACCCTGAAAACTGTGAACTGGAAAACAAACAAGTATACTGATTGAAAAAGTCTACTTCTATAGAAAGATCAATGATAAAAAATACCCCTCATGTGTGATTAAGACAAAAAGAAAGAAAAGAAAAATACCTGCCATTATAAATTACAAAGTGGATATATTCACAACAGTAGGGACAATTAAAGAATTATAAAGATCATTATGTTAATCTCATGTCACTGATTTTGCACATTCAATAAAATGGGTAATGTCATAGAACAATATAAATAACTAAAAGTGATTGGAACAGAACAAGAAAACTTGTACCAATCAAGATCTATAGGAAAAAAAATTGTTAATTATTTATCACTAAAATAGAAACTAGGTTCAGGTGGTTTTTTCTAACATTTTTATATTAGTCAAGATATTTCGGATGACAAAATGATGGAGAGTGTCTTACTTTCTTTTATGATTTTATTACCAAATACTGATAAAGAAGGCAGGAATAAAAGATTAACCAAGAACATGAGTATCTAGGAATATACTACAAACCTGCAGAATCATTCTGCCAGAAAATTAGAAAACGTTATTAAGAGACACTAACAAATACCTAAATAAATAGACACATATACCAAATACATGGATTAGAAGGCTCGAAATGTCAGTTCTAGACAAATTCATATATAAATTTAATCCAAATAAAAATCTCTCTCTTTTGGTAGAAATTGACAAGGTGCTTGTAAATTGGGAAATGCAAAGTCCTTAATTATCCGGGACAATTCTGAAGAAAGAAAAAGCATTCTAAAAATCTTATATAATAAGTAAAACATACAGTTGAGAAAGGAAAGCAAATCTCAAACCGAGTAGGTGTGTCAGACATATGAGCATATTGGACAGTCTGATTCAAGTTTAACATCCTCATCTTGTTCACCGTTCTCCACTGAGCCGCCTGAATCAGAGGCACTACCTGGTTTTATTATTTGGAGAAACTGACACAGATGGCAGTATCTCAAGAACTTTAAATGTGAGAAATCAGTAGAAAGCATGCTTTTCTCCTCCTACGAGTTGTGCCAAAGGTTCAGACTATATGGGGCCCCACGTTATATAATTCTCAATTATTTTTTAATGGATTTGTATTTAAGTCAGTGGACTGTGAGGAGACATACCTATGTCTTGGATAATCTTTCGTTTAACTTATAAACTCTCTTAAGGCATGGGTTATACAGAAGTCAATGATTGAAACCTAGTAAGAAGAAATGAATTAAAGAACTCCTAGGGGAAATGAAGACCTAAAGTAATTAAAATGTCCCAATGAGGCTCAGTAGTCAACGTTCCCATTTGATTCCTGGAAACATCATGGCTATAATCAAGTTAATTTGCAGGGAAGTACTTGTTAGAATAATCAGGCTAACACTATGAAGCTGGTATATGAGATGGCAACTGGGATAACTTGGCTAAGTGCCCAGTGAAGAACTAGAGTTAATAGGACAAAGAAACAAGAAAATAGAGTAAAGGAAATAGAGGAACGAATTGAATGTGTATTTTCTAAGACATCTGAGACATTTAATTTTTACTACATATAATTTCAAGTTCTAGAAACTGCATTATGTACAACAAAAAAACCTGCCTTGGTGATTTTGCTAGCTAAGTATCCCGGAAGTAAAATTCCTATTTCATTTTGGGTTGTTTTTCCATAAGTATTTTCAATGTGTGCACTATTTTTCAGATTAACTCTGTGTTTTTACGTTTCAAGTTAAAATAATAGGACATTGAGCACCAGTGATTACTGACATCACAAAAAGGAAAACAACCACAAGTTAAGTGCCTCTTGATGGAAGGTCACCAGGTCAACTGTAATTTCTGACCAAAAAATAGAACCTGAATCTGAGCAATTCTCTAGACCTAAATACCAGCTTAGAAAAAATATGGAAAGCAGAGAAATCTGTTAAACTACACCATGGTACTACAATCAGCAAGATCTAGACTGGGAAATTCCATAAGACAAAAATTCAGGTTTTTTTCAACAAAGTGCAAGGAAAAGACAAGATGGGAGAATTTGCAGATTAACACCCCTCCCCCCCCAATCAATTGTCATGTATGAGCTTTATTTGGGTCCTGATTGTTTTTAATGTTTTTTTTAAAAAAAGACATTTAGGAGACTACAGGATATTTATATATTATTATGTATTTGGTAATATTAAGGATGTTTATTTTTAAACTGTGATCATGGTATTATAGTGTTTAAAGAAGAGAGCTTATTTTTTTAGAGAAGACTACTGAAATGTCTGCATATGAAATGACATTCTGTCTAGGAATTACTTCAACATAACATGGGAACTAGGACAGATTGAAGCGACTATGTATGAAACAAGAATGGGCATATGTGTTAATTGTTAATGCTTGGTCCTGGGTACCTAGAAGTTCATTACCCTGCTCTGTTTTTGTATATATTTAAAATTCCTCATAGATTTTTTTTTAAGTTAGCCCCAAATAAAGGCATTTCCAGGCTATTGAACAAAGTAAACTAAACCAAAATAAAATAAACTTTTACAAATTCCTACTTCCTATTTCCCCAAATTTTGGCTATAAACTTTCCAATTCTATGAAGGTTTCAAGGGAAGAACTTTGTATTCTCCCCCTTATTTTTAAAATTTGTTTAGATGAAAACACCTGTAGCTAATGTAATTTTTTATCTGTCATCAGACCATTTCTACATGTACTGATAATATAACTGAATTTTAAGAGATAGGTCATTTTGCTAGGTTGAAGATTTATTTTAAAATATCAGAAATTGGGCTTCCCTGGTGGCACAGTGGTTGAGAGTCCGCCTGCCGATGCAGGGGACACGGGTTCGTGCCCGGGTCCGGGGAGATCCCTACATGCCGCGGAGCGGCTGGGCCCGTGAGCCATGGCCGCTGAGCCTGTGCGTCCGGAGCCTGTGCTCCGCAATGGGAGAGGCCACAACAGTGAGAGGCCCGCGTACCACAAAAAAAAAAAAAAAAAAAAAAAAAATCAGAAACTAAAATTTCTTAAGGTTTTTAGGTGGCAATACCCTAGATAACACAACTGTTAGTACAAAGTGAACATGCTAAATTTTAAGATAATTAAAGATAATGAATAAATTAAACTGTTCAAAGAATGAGCAATTTTGTTTAATAAAATTCAAAACACTTTCTTGCTCTGCAAACTGTCTGTAATAAGAAATACTGAAAACTTGCAGATTAACTTAACATGCAGTAATTTATTCTTGTGCATTAGAGATGCTGTTGGAAATATGAACTTGGTTTTTCTCACGAGGATTCTGACTTTCACTGTCATCTATTTCTATGTAACGTTTCTAACATCATTCATTGGTTTATGAGTCTTGGCAGTATTAAAACATAAATTAATATATACAATTCACTGATCTAGACAGAGTTTGATGAGGATCAGTAGTTTTCTTCTTTAACAGAAATTATTAAATCAACAAAGAAGTAACAAGATCATAATTAGGATTTTATAATATTAATTTGTAGTAATATTACCTTTCTTGCAAATTATAATGGATAGTGTATTTAACATAACCTAAACAAAGTTGCATGGTAGATTTTAATTACTTATGCTGAAAGGTCCTACACTCTACATCATATTGACAATTTAAATCTCCCCAGTCTAAATGTTCAGGACCTTTTCCCTGTTAGAAAACAACCAACTGAGTAAATGCAAGTGATTTTAAATTAAAGAGACTGTGCAATTACTTTAGGGAAGAAAATATTAGCTTATCCATTAGCATTATAGGTTGCTGTAAGGGAAAACAGGCTGTCTGTTCATTCAATTAACTGTCAACCTCAAGGCAACCAATCATCTCATTAGTAACATTGTTGATTAAGCAGCTCTGAATAAAAAAAAAAAAGCTATGCCTTTAGACAATAACACCTTGGCAATATGTTTCTCTGGGATTGCTTGGGTATATTTGGTACATTAGTTATTTGTCAGAAGAGGTAAATGATTTATTTAACAGATCTTGATCAAATTCAATGAAAAAGTTCATGATAAAAAGAATGGTATAAAATTATTTTTTTCTAGTCAAAATAAGCATACATGAACATTATTTCAAAATACAGTGATAATCTTGTATCTGTACTGAAATTATTCAATAAAGTAATGGAGACAAAAACAAAATTGGAAATGTAAATCGCAAATAGTATCATCTGCTTTAAAAGAAACAAAGGTTTTCACTTTGAACTTTGTAGAGGAAATCATCTTTCCAAACAATTATACGACAGTGCACTGCAATTATCACTGTTAAAAATTCATATATCCACGAGAAAGCATTTCACATTTTTAGGTGAATACAATTTCAGTCAATGCCAGAAAGTGACACTAAGCAAGCATCTCAAGATTATTTTAGGTATATTTAATCTTAGGCATTTTTCTCTGCTTATAAAATTTCATTTCATGAACAAAGTATTATGACTGTGTTTTCAGAAACACTTTAAGATGCAAAGTGCTCACATAATAATGCACATATATTGTTATACATGATATTAAATATAAAAGGAGAAGTAAGGATTTTACCTGGTTAATCACCTGACTTGGTCTGTCTGAAGCTGGGTAGGACAAATGGATTCCCCGGCAATGTCTTGTGGGATGATCCTGAGTGAGGGTGGCCGCAGTTTGAAGGGGTGGGACTTGTCTTCAGCAATGAATTCCCAAGGGACTGTTTCCAATCAGGGAATGCTATCACAGACAATGAAACCATTCTCCATTTGTTGACCCTAGTTTTCTAAGTACAATCTGCTGTGGGTGTATTCAGGCATCAGTGGAGGAACTGACATATATTTCACTGAAATTTATGGCATGAAGAATATTTTGAAACAAGGATTACATGAAAATAAGATTGATCTTTCCTTTCTTTGAAGTTTTTCCACTGTGTATTCGTTTCTTCTCATATTTTCCCCTATTGGGATGAAAAGCGCTAAAAGGCTTAACTCCAAGGAGTATAGTGTCTCACCTAATGATACCGGGAAGCCCTCTGAAACAACACTTGTGGATGGATATACATGGTCTCCACAGTGAAAATTTCAGTGAGGGGAGGGGAGTGGAGGCTCCCTATTTTGGAAGCCTCCTTGTTCAGCTCAGGACAGTATTAACCATTAGACGTCTCTATAGCTGACGGTTATTTAGGCATAGTATTTTCACCATAATTGTATATAGACTCATACATCCAATTTCTGTATTACAAACAGAGAGCTTTGTTTATCTGTCTGAGAGATGCATTTCCTGGAAGTACTTTTTCCCTTCTGTGTAGTTCTTCTAGACTGTTTCGACACGTTCTCTATCCAATTCTGTCTGTTTCTTTTAAGTATATATCTAGAATCCAACAGCTCTCACCACTTTGACCTCTCCTACCCTGGCAGAGCAGACCAGGAGCTCACCTTCCCAGCTAGCTTGCCCTTTGCTGCACCTCAGTCCCACAGCCTGTTCTCCATACAACAGCCTGGCTGATCCTTTTAAAACGTGTTAGATCGTGTCATTCTCCTGCTCCTCCAGTAAGGTCCTACTTTATTTTCTTTTTCTTTTTTTTTTTTTTTTGCGATACGCGGGCCTCTCACTGCTGTGCCCTCTCCCGCCGCGGAGCACAGGCTCCGGACGCGCAGGCCCAGCGGCCATGGCTCACGGGCCCGGCCGCTCCGCGGCATGCGGGATCCTCCCGGACCGGGGCACGAAACCATGTCTCCTGCATCATCAGGCGGACCCTAAGGTCCTACTTTAATAAGTGATCTTGAAATTCTTTAGTACCTTCCAGCCTAATTCAGGATATAATAAAAATTCTTAGTAATGGTCTGCAGTGGCCTGGCTGCTCTCCCAGCCCCCCTGACCTCACTTAACGCCTGCCCCTTCTCTTGCATTGCCTCCCTTGGTCCCTGAACTCTGGGCACCCAGGCCTTCCTGCCCCTCCTTAAAGGTGTCAAGGGCACTTCTGCCTCAGGAGCTAGGATGCGCTGATTACTCTCCCGAACACTCTACTCCAGATGGAGTTCTGGGCTTTTAATTTTCAGTTCAAATATCAGTTTAACTGTGGGATCCTCCTTGACTACCTATAGAAACAGTAAGTACACCTTCACCATGTTCTCCTGACCTTATGTTTTTCTTCATAACATTTAGTTATTTATGTGTTTTTGTTTACTAGTTGTCTCACCCAAATAGAATATAAACTCCCAGAGAAAGGGGACTTTGATTTACTGATGTATCTTAGCATCCTGAACAAGGCTTTGCAGAGTCGCCATTGAATAAACATTTTTTAAATGAATGAATGGTTAAGCTTTGCTTATTCTTCCCCGTTTCATAGAATATTCTAACCAATAGAATCTAATGGAATATATGAAAGATCAGTCTATTCTAATAATGGCTTATGTTACTGTGATAGTTATGACAGCATAGCTATCAAATGTATCTTAAAATCTCGGAACCTGAAAACCCCTTAACATTCACCATGATTCATCTTCTGTTACCAGGCTGGACTGCATTTTGGACTACAATTTAACCTATGGATAGTTTTTTCTTGGTCTCCTTTTATATCCACTCAATTGGCTTAATTACCTTTATTATGCGAAAATATTATTTGCATAAAAACTGGTTTATTTCCACAAATAATCTCTCAGAAGACTCTGAAAATCTCTTAATAGGCCTTTTTTTTCTACCTTAAAATACGTGAAGCTTTTTTGAAGCCCTAATTCACTATATGTCTTAATTTACATCTTTCACAATAGAAATGTATTTCCATATTCATTTCAGCAAAATCTGTACATTTACATTAAAAACTAAAGACTCAAATATGAGGTATCAGTTTTGTGAAACAGCACACAAGTAGAGGTAGCTTTGCCCCCATTTAAAGCGAGACTTAACCTTTGAATTTTACCTTTAGTTAACCTCAGTGGTTGTTTCCAGACAGTGTGAGGGAAAATGGTGCAAGCAACACATAATTCTCATTTTGTGAAAGGCCTCTATCAATTTGTGAATCTTTTAAATGTTCTGCCAGGTCATCGATCAAGATATAGGAGGTGATGTGAGAGCAAGTGTGTTAGAACTCAGGGGATGTAGAATGCATAGGACTGGGGTAGTTTCAGAATAGTTGGAATGTTTACATGTTTTATTAAGTTGGTTTAAAATATATACAGCTGTGTATTGGAGGTGGCTGTAAACTTGGTAAACCAATCAGAGAATGAACAACACCAGAGTCCTGATCTGATTGTTTTAAAACAAACTGTTTCCACATATTTTTTTGTTGGATATTTCTTTTAGGATTTTAGCATGAACTGTCTGTCTATGTCTCTACCTATCTATCTACCTACCTACCATCCATCTATATTTTACCACATTTATTTAAAGGGGAGATATTCAGAATATTTAACAGCAGCCTTAGCTGGGGCAATAGCTAAATGGAATGAATATTGGCCATAATCCTTGAAGCAGGGTCCTGAAGCTCCTTACTTTGCTAGGCATTACTCTGATTTGCTGGATTACAGAGACAGGGTCCCAGTGTCAGTGCTGAGCTGTATAAGGGCACTCAGCGCACTTGACACAGTAGCTAACGACCAATTGGTAGGGAAGTGTTTTGATATTTAACAAGCGGTAGGGTTGCTTAAATTATGTAAGCTCTGCATTTTAAAATTGCACACAATGAAAACAAATGTAAAGGATGGAGTAAAGATAAAAACTGTGGTATGTGTGCATAATTATCAGTTAATATTTCAAGCCACAACAAACTCTCATAGCAAGGTTGCTTGTTAACATTAGTGGATAGAAATTCATCTTACAAATAAGCTTAAAAAAGTTTGGCTGACCTTGTGAGATTTTACTTTATAAATTTGCTGATGAAGAACACATAATAGAAGGAAAGCTCTGCCAACTTCTTATTGCTGTTTTTGTTTGTATTCTTCTTCTTTTTCTTATTATTATATTCAATATTCAATGTATAAATGATAATTGACCACTAAGATCAGTTCAGAGCATTGAGAAGAAAAAAAAATTGGCTATCATCTGGAAGAAAAATAGATTGCTTTTTCTGCTCTAATTGAACTTTGTGCCACTCTTGAAGACCTTTATTACATTGCATGTGATTATTTCCTGTGATGCTTGCCTGATTTGGCTACTAGACTATTCTTTGGGGTTGAGGACAGGAGGTCTTCATTTCTAAATTTGAGAACTCTAAACCAGATAAAGAGCTCCTCAGGAAAAAAGAGTCATTTTATCCATTGCTGTATCCCTCAATCTTCATAAATCTTGGGCTGTATACATCCCTTAATGACCATTTCTTGAACAGAATTTTTTTTAACATCTTTATTGGAGTATAATTGCTTTACAATCGTGTGTTAGTTTCTGCTTTATAACAAAGTGAATCAGTTATACATATACATATGTTCCCATATCTCTTCCCTCTTGTGTCTCCCTCCCTCCCATCCTCCCTATCCCACCCCTCTAGGAGGTCACAAACCACCGAGCTGATCTCCCTGTGCTATGCAGCTGCTTCCCACTAGCTATCTATTTTACATTTGGTAGTGTATATATGTCCATGCCACTCTCTCACTTTGTCCCATCTTACCCTTCCCCCTCCCCGTATCCTCAAGTCCATTTTCTAGTAGGTCTGCGTTTTTATTCCCGTCTTGCCCCTAGGTTCTGCATGACCAATTTTTTTTTGTTTTTTAGATTCCATATACATGTGTTAGCATAAGGTATTTGTTTTTCTCTTTCTGACTTACTTCACTCTGTTTTACAGACTCTAGGTCCATCCATCTCACTACAAATAACTCAATTTTGTTTCTTTTTATGGCTGAGTAATATTCCATTGTATATATGTGCCACATCTTCTTTATCCACTCATCTGTTGATAGACACTTAGGTTGCTTCCATGTCTTGGCTATTGTAAATAGAGCTGCAATGAATATTGTGGTACATAACTCTTTATGAATTATGGTTTTCTCTGGGTACATGCCCAGTAGTGGGATTGCTAGGTCGTACAGTAGTTCTATTTTTAGTTTTTTAAGGAACCTCCATACTGTTCTTGAACAGAATTTTATATTTCCTAATCTATGTTGCCAGTTTCAGTAGGAGATACTGGTGATAAGCACAGATATAAATATACACTTGCGTTCTAGGGATTTGCCGTCTTGTTGAGAAACTGGAACAAACTATCAAATGATAAATAAACAAAGAAATCAGTTTAAGTAATGGATGTATGATATAAGTAACACAAACTCCAAAACCGTTTCTGGGGCTTCCCTGGTGGTGCAGTGGTTAAGAATCCACCTGCCAATGCAGGGGACACGGGTTCGAGCCCTGGTCGGGGAGACTCCCACATGCCGTGGAGCAACTAAGCCCGTGCGCCACAACTACTGAGCCTGCATGCTGCAACTACTGAAGCCTACATGCCGAGAGCCCACAAGCCACAACTACTGAGCCCAAGAGCCACAACTACTGAAGCCCACGCACCTAGAGCCCGTGCTCTGCAACAAGAGCCTGTGCTCCACAACAAAGAGCAGCCCCCGCCCTCCGCAACTAGAGAAAGCCTGCACGCAGCAATGAAGACCCAACACAGACAAAAAAATAAAATAAACAGTTTCTGTTGTTTCACCATTAAAAAAAAAGAAAAAAAAAGCCATAACGTAGTTTTTTAATTCTTTGACAGCCTATGCTAGTCTTTCTCTAAATTATTAAATATCAGTGCAGGATTATTTATAATGTCGACCTGAAATCACTATTCAGGCCTAATATCATTGCAACAGTTGTGGTCTGACTGCTACAGATAATAAATTATGGTAAAATATATGTTCAACTATTAGGTGACGACCAAGGAACGGAATCTGAGTTATGTTTGCGTTATTTGAATCATGTATGATGAAAAGGCATGTATGCTTATGCAACTGAAAAATTTGAGAACTTTAGAGTAGAAATTGCCAAATGTGCTATTAGAATCCATCAAAATGATATCTGGGGAGAAGCAGAAAAGGTTGCACGTGCAAACTTATGCACCCTGTGGGCTGTCAAGCAAATGTAAACGCTTCTCCAGCGGAAGCCTATGGCTGGCTTCAGTGGAGATTGTTTCATTTCCAGAGATGAACAAATCAGTCAACGAAAAGGTGAAGCCGTGAGTGAAGCCACAGGAAATTTGAGAAAAGGCCTCATGCCATTGATATGCTAAAGACGTCAAGATCATGAGCAAAACCTATCACGAGTAAGGTGTGACTTTGCCACCAGGTATAACTGCCGAAGAAGACAAGAGATTCAGAAGCATCTTTATTCTCTGGATTTGAAGACAGCTTATACTCAGGCTTTCATTCTGATACTGAAGAAGACATTCACTTACTAAGACAGATGAAATGTAGTTATTAAGACAAAAACTATTTTGATTGCTTAAAAGTGGAAATTTAATATTGTTTCTTTGAAAAAGCCATTATTAAAAAGGTATTTTATGGGGACTTCCGTGGTGGCGCAGTGGATAAGACTTCGTGCTCCCAGTGCAGGGGGCCCAGGTTTGATCCCGGGTCAGGGAACTAGATTCCACATGCATGCCGCAACAAAGGAGCCCGCGTGCCGCAACTAAGACCCTGGTGCAACCAAATACATAAATAAAACTCATCTTTAGAAAAAAAAGGTATTTTACAATAAGTTGTCTTCAAATGCAGACAATATGTATGTAGATAAAGAACATTTCACTTGCCTCATAATAACGTCTCAACATTGAAATATTAGGAGCTTTGGGGGGCAAATCCGAATAGAGCAATGTGATCATTCTTCTCTAACTAGAACTTGACGAGTTTTCTTGTCAGTTTTACTGCCCAGTTCATGTGGCTGTTTCTGGCAGTCCTTCCCCAGGCTGAGCTGTGAATGGAGAAACAGGGCAGGAGCACAGAGAAATGCCACTTCAGCTTAGAACAGTTTTTACATAGACAATAGATCTAGAAGGACCTTTGGACATTAAACACACATGCTCACACACACCACACAGAGACTTTTTATAAATAGATGTGTAAGTTGTTTTTTAGACATCAGATTTATGAGGACAACATTTATTTTCTAATAAGCAAGGGTTAAATGTAAATATATAATAACTTAAAAAATGTAAATATGCAAAAAGTCTATTTGGAGACTTTCTATCATGGGATCTACTGTGTTACTGTGATGTTGGACAGATATTTGATTCTTAGTAAAGATTTCTTAAACTTAGTTTAAAAAATTTTTTACTGTAAATGCAGAAGTTAAGATGATGGCTTTCTTTTATAGTCACTAAAGAGGAACTATGTCCTTTATATTTGTCTTGGAAAATACTTCTCCACAGTGTTCATAAAATACTATATTCCTGGCTTTGGAAATCATTTTCTCAAATCAAATACAAGCTTAAGATACCATTTAACTGTTCTTCAGTAAAGGAATAATTTTGTTCATTTTCTGAGTTGTGTGTTGTGCTTCTATTAAATTACTGTCTAACTGGTTTCCATCCACTTTCCGGATTACCTTAATAGAAAATAAGATTACTGCCCCAGGTCATTTCTCCTGATGTAAATGGATTAGATACATATATTTTCTTATTGCTGCTGTAGGGAGGTTTAATCTGGCAGCAGGGTTTTCTGAATTTCACGCTGGCTAAGGAACACTGTACCCATTAGCAGCCAAGGTATAGTTAGATGTTAACTAAGTTATCTTACTCCATTTTGCAGGTATATTGTGTTTTCTGTTAGAGAAAATTAAATTTGTAAAAGAATTCTCTTCCCTTGGAAATAGAAAACCTTTTTGCATGGTTAGCAGCTGCCCTTCTACCTTCTGATGTGGTACATAGTGTGATGGAAGAGATGAAGCACTTCATAATCAAGACAGTGTCTCAAGAAGAGATTGCAGTCATGTATACACCTGGGATAAGCTCATTTTATATTTGAAAATAAACATTTTTTTGATGATTGAAAATCAAACCCTTTGAGTGCTGAGAAGTGAGAGATGACAATTTGCATTTCGCCACATCATTATTCTAAAGTGCTCTAGAATTATAAGCATACTATTGTGTCTTTAGCTTTTCTTTATGAGAAAGAACATCATAAAGCACTCTCTGCACGGCGCTGGGGTTGTTAGAAGCGCTCTGTGCCGAAAGGTTGGAATAAAGTCTATTATCTTAGTGATCTTCTCTGCCCCTTCTGGACTAAGCCACAGGATTTACGATACATTTTTTAAAAATTGGATTTAAAGAGTTATCTGCATGTTGAAAGTGTGTTTCCATTACCCTAATTTCTATATCCTAAGTCTTAAAACTCTCCTTTCTTCTTTACCCTTCATTGTCTAGTTATTCTCCCCAGTCCTAATGCTAGTCTGGTTTCCCTAGGTAGAGGGGGGCCAGGTTGGGTTATGGGAGGGAGGGGACAAATGACATCTGCATTGGCTTGAATGTCAGCAAGCAGAAAGGAGCTGTTATGTGTGAAAATAGCCTAAATTCCACTTATTGAGGCCCCTGAGGGACATATTTAGAAAACCCCAAGCTAGAGGAGTGAATGCAAAATTTTGCTTTTAATTCTAATATTCTAACCTGGGCACAGGAAAATCTCGTTTAATTTTACTGATTTTTTTTTTTGTTTGAAACATTGAATGTGCCTTTTGAAGTTCTTTAGCTCTCTATTATTTATGTATTATTTTCTAATTTTATCTTCTGAACAGCCAGCTCCATGGGTGTATGATATCTGTACATGTAGGATAATAAGGTATTTCCATTTTGATTTATTTATCTGAAAACTGGATCTGAGAAAGATTAAACAATTTTATCAACCAGTTTTAAGCGGTTCTTTCCACCTTCCACATCCATGATATGAGTGCTGCATCTCAAGAAAGCAAAGGCTTTCTAGAAGCCCCATGCAGAACACTTGAGATCCAGTCACTTCCCAAGGGGAAAGAAGTTACTGTAATTGGCATACAGTACTCGAGTTTCCTCCCTAGGGGCCCGAATAGTAACCGCTTCTGTCCCTAAAACTAAGAAATCTCCACCATTGGTACTGTGATCTGGGAAAGAAGAGGAAATTGACATTGGATTGGCAGTAGCCAGTGTCAGAGGCCGTCACACCAGATGGGATTCCTTGCTTAGGATTCTTTCTGCTAAAAAGCAGATTTGTATTTTTTTTTCTTGCAGCAGTTTAATATATAATCTCCTGGAAAACTGTAGCCATCGTTTTCTGAAAGAATAACAATAATGGCTTTTCTCTTTTCCACCGATTTGGGATAGAATCAGTACATTCACAAAAAGTACTTAAATTCTGTTTAAATAAAATATAAAACATGCAATTTATAATAGAAATTTATCAAATAGTTGGGAAATCAGGCAGTGTGTTTTTGTGAAAGTTGCACCAGCTTTGGAATATTTATCCTTTTAGAGACTCAGTTTATGTAAAATAAGAATGCAGGATGCTGTGAACATCCAATGAGATTATGTATGTAAAGCACTTATCATAATTCTTGGCACATACCAGCTGCCTCATAAACGGTAGCAACTATTGTAGTTTATACCCTAATATATTTGTTTGATCATAGCAAAAACCTATGATCTTAACTTGTTTTTAGGGGTGTATATGCTCCATCTGGAAAACGTATGTGTTTGCATTGTAACACTCTTGTTAATACAGTCAAATCATCACTTAAACAGGGTTAACAATCTGGTATATAAATAGGCTAACTGAACTGTATATTTGTTTGCTATTAAAATAAGGACTTCTAAGCAAATGGCACACTTTCCATTCTTGCAGATTCATTTACAAAGTATCATGGAATTAAATGCTATGGATATTGTATCCCAATATTGTAAAATAGAGCTCAAATTTGGTAGGAAAATACAGCTTCTAATCATGACTTTGGTAGAGAGGTAAGCAGTTTCCTTTTGAGTAATATGTGGTGTAAGTTGCACCCTTACTTAGTCCAGGCCTGGAGAAAAGCTTACTCATTCTATTTTAGGATATTAGATGCTGAAGGCTTCTGTCAGTAGCCTAATGGACTAAGTCATTATTTTCTTTTAAAAAATCTTTATTGTTTTTTGCACTCATCTAAAATTCTAATAGAATAATTAGAGTATAATTAGACAACTGAGTAAATTTTCATGTGTTTATTTAAAGGTGAAGTTAACTTTTATCTAGCTATTAAGAAGTAAAATTACAGTTATTGGACTGGATATTTGAAAGCTCATTTTACAGCTTTCTCTTACTTTTCTAAGCATTTTCAGAAAAGAGGAACTAGCACATTTTTCATCTAATGCCTTAAGATAATAAATGAGTGAAGACTTAGGAGCATTTTAAGTACCACTTAAAATAATGAAATTGGCTGTCCTTACCACCACTTTGAACAATAATTTAATTGACTCTATTGATAACTCAGAGCAAATTTAATGCAAATAACACTTTTACTTTCCTTGCTGTCCAGATACGCAACAAAATGCTTCTAACTTCAAATATAGCTTTCTCCAAAAAAGTGTATGTTCATAGTTAAATGTTTAGTGTAAGGGGATTTCATCAAAAGAATAAAACTTAAAAAGATAAAATATAACACATTTCCTTGAAAGCACATCTCCACTTTTTTTTTTTTTTTTTTTTTTTTTTTTTGCTGTATGCGGGCCTCTCACTGTTGTGGCCTCTCCGGTTGTGAAGCACAGGCTCCGGACGTGGAGGCCCAGCGGCCATGGCTCACGGGCCCAGCCGCTCTGCGGCATGTGGGTTCTTCCCGGACCAGGGCACGAACCCGTGTCCCCTGCATCGGCAGGTGGACTCTCAACCATTGCGCCACCAGGGAAGCCCACATCTCCATTTTTATACCTACTGTGTGGAGATATTTACTATGAAAGAGACCAGCAAGGTCAATGAATTTTGGAAGTTTAAGGTACAAGGTGCCTACTGAAAGAGGGTGTCACTGAATAAGCTCGGTTAGGTAACAGATATTATAAATAACTCCCAAATCTCAGTGGATTAATATAAAAATGTTTGTTTTTTGCTCATATCAGAGTCTAGAATGAGCTAGATGGCTCTCCAAGCAATAACTCAGAATTCCATCTTGTGAGCCTTCCATTTTATAATTTCAAGATAATCCTGGCAGCATCAAGCTTCTACAAGGCAGAAAGAGTGAAGAATTTCACACACTTGATACTTAACTACCTCAGTCCAGAAGCAGATATATATCACTTTTACTCAGATTCTACTGGCAAGAAATAGATGCATGACCTGACCTACACGCAAAGGAGAGAGGACTCGGGAATGTAGCTTCCTATTGCTCATCCACTTCCAAGAACTTATTCTATACTACGGAAGGGGAACATGAAACTTTGGTGGTCAGCTCTCTCTGCCACCATCATCAACTCTCCAAGCATAGATTTCAAACTCTTAGAAAGGCCATAGGGAGGCTGACATATGGTGAGCAGTTGAGAATTGGAGATTATACCACCTATGCCCTAGAACCTAATGACAGTTTCTAAAGATAATTTTTCAGAGAAATGCATATAATTATTCCATCTTTTTTTCAACTTAACATAATTGAGAGATGGGCAACTTTTAAAAGTAATACAGAACATGGCTTTATTGACTTTAGAGAATCAGGGTCTACAAGAGGGTATTGCAACCAAATTTATTGGCAGAAGTTGAGTAGAACATGTTTTAGAGAACTACTCCTCCACATAGACTTTGATTATTGATATCAGTATGGACAGTCAGAAAGAAGAAAAAAGTGAGTTCTCCCTTCTGTCTTTTAATAATCATTAAAAATTTCCACTATCCCTGGGTGGAAGCTACCTTCCTCATTATTAAAATGATCAATTTGAAGGGGATTTTAACAGGAAAGGGAATGCATGGTGGAGATTTTCATTTCAGCTAACGTCATGGATTGGTAAGGAGGGAAAAGCCTTCCCAATGAGAAAAGAGAAGTTAAATAAGGTAGATAAAATAATAGTGATAAAGTCAAATGCATAGCTGAGTTCACACACACACACACACACACACACACAAAGATGAGTCTGTAGGAGCTATAAATGGAGTGGGTAAATCTTCTAAGTCTAAAGGAGCAGTGGGCTAGGAAAAAGATGGAACAAGATTTCACATTAATAAAGAAAATGAAATTAAAAAACCCAGTCAACAAGAAAATGTGTCAGGGGCTTCCCTGGTGGCGCAGCGGTTGAGAATCCGCCTGCCAATGCAGGGGACATGGGTTCGAGCCTTGGTCTGGGAAGATCCCACATGCCGCGGAGCAACTAGGCCCGTGAGCCACAGCTACTGAGCCTGCGCGTCTGGAGCCTGTGCTCCGCAACAAGAGAGGCCGCGACAGTGAGAGGCCCGCGCGCCGCGATGAAGAGTGGCCCCCGCTCGCCGCAACTAGAGAAAGCCCTCGCACAGAAACGAAGACCCAACACAGCAAAAATAAATAAATAAATAAAATTAAAAAAAAAAAAATGTGTCAGGAAAGATAAAGGAGAATGGAGAAAAAAATCTAAGCTAGCTCTAATGACAATAGAAACAAATCCAAAAATATCAAAAATCTCCATAAATATAAATGAATTAACTTTGTCAGTTATGGGAGAGAGATTGTTACATTGAATACATAAGGTCCATCTACGAGCTAAAGGTACATCTAAAAGTAAAGGATGAAAAAGGTCGAAAGAAAAAGGAGAATAATAAACTAGGCAAATACAAATGAAAACCGGAGTGACTGTACTGGTACAAAGGAATTGGCTTAAGTTCAAAAAAGAAAAATGTGTTTTAAAAGGCTTATTGCGTATTGAAAAAGGTCCAACTTCACTAAGAAATGTAAAAATTCTTAACTAGAATGCAGTTATCACATAAATATTTATGAGCAAAAATTGTTAGAACTGTAAGAAACAATTGAAAAGTTCTTTTTTGGGGGGGAAATTTTAATGTAAATCTCTCAATAATTAATAGACTCTGCAGATAAAAATTCATAAAGATGATTTGAACAACACAACAAGCTTATATAATAGACATATCTAGAAAAAAGAAAGGCATAGTCCCTTAAACTATTTGCCAATAAAACATCATTATATAGATACATTTATGATTAAATATATAAATATACTTATGATTAAATGATAATAAATTATTGCATATTCAATGTAGTAATACTTAGAAAAACATATTTCCATGAATGTAGATATTAGGAATGAGGAAAAGCTTAAAACTTAGTGACATAAAAATTCAAGCCAAGAAATTATGGAAGAAACAAAATAGACCTGAAGATGGTAAAAACAGATAATAATAAAAATAAGTATGAAATTAAAAAAATAGAAAAAGTTACAGTAGAGAACACCAGCTAGTTCAAAGCTGATTCTTTAAAAACGTTAGTAAAATAGTCAAGTCTGGAAGATCTTTTTCAAAGAAAAAGAGAAAGAGAATGCACAAATAAACGATATTAGGAATTTTAAAATGGAATATAATTAGTGATAGATACATGTTTATATATGTATCAGATTTGCTAGATACACAATCTACAAAAAATAATTTAAGTTACTACATTCCAGAAAAAACATTTTGAAAATACAAACTTCAAAATATTCAACTCAAAATAGCAACAAAAAATAAAAAGTGCCTAGGAATAAATCAATCATAAGATCGGAGAAACTATGTGGAGAACAGTATAATATTTTACCAATAGATATTGAAGAAAATAAGTATATATGAAGAACTTAAAATTAATGGAGACAATAAAAAATAAAATAAAATTAATGGAGGTAATAATTGACTCTGATATATTTAGAAATTTTATAGATGACAAGGTTGGCATTGTAGGTAAGTCAAAGACGGCGGGGGGGGGGGAAGCTTTAAAATCATCTGGAATAAAAGAAAGTAGAATATTTAAAAAATTTTGAAGTGAGAACAAAAATGCCAAAGGAAATGATTAATACATTTGACTGCTAAAACTAGAAATGTCTGGTAGCAAAAGACGATAAAAATGAAAAGACTGGGGCAGTCTGGAAGAAGATATTTGGAATGAAAAAAATTAACCAAGATTAGCATTCAAATTAGATTTTTGAAACTACAAACCAAGAAGTAAAAGAAAACCACCAAGTAGAAAAGTAGAAAAAGATATTAAAAGACAATTCACAGAAGAGGAAACACAAATGGCCAATAAACACATGAAAAAATGCTCAGCCTCACCAGAAATCAGTAAAATGCAAATTAAAGTCACAAAGAGATACCATTTCTCAGTCCTCAGACTGGGAAAAATCTACATAGTCCAACAATAACAGATGGGAGTGAAGATAGGGAGCAACAGAATTTCTTTTTGTGGATGAGGAAATATAAATACTTTTAACCATGCTGGAGGGTAGTTTGTTATGATCTGTAGATTTGAGATGTATATAGTTTGTCTCAGCAATTGCATTCCTAAACATATATCCTACAGATTAAGGAGATTTGTACAACAATAATCATGGCAGCATTGTGAATTATAGCAAATACCGGGAAAAATTAAATGTTATCAATGGGAGAATGAGTGGGTAAACTGTAGTGTGTCTACCAAAAGTAATACAAACATCAGTAAAAAATGAGTCAGCATGAGTTAATATACACTTTTGGATGGCTCTCCAAACAAATATTCTGTTGGGAGGGAAACAGAAAGCCATCAAGGCATTTACCAGTCTGCTATGGGTCACAGAAAGTTTAGTAGCCCTAAAGAGTATGCTATATACGGTTTAGGATACATACATATGTAGTAAAGTACAAAGAAATTCTTAGTGAGGATAAAAACTAAATCCATCATAGAGATAACTCTATGATGTAGGTTGGGGAATATATTTGGGGAGTTGAGGAAGCTTTAATTGTACTTGTAACATGGGTATTGAATACACAGTTGTTGATATTATTATTTATGCCTTTCTGTGTGTCAGAATGATTTAACTTTTTTTCTCAAAAGGATACAGATTTTTAAATAAATCTAGTCTAGTTTGATGCTTTTATGGATGTACAGTTGGCTCTGTATTCGTGGGTCTCTCATCTGAAGATTCAACCAACTGCAGATTGAAAATATTTGGAAAAAATTCCAGAAATTTCTAAAAAGCAAAACTTGAATTTGCCCTGCTCCAGCAACTATTTACATAACATTCAAATTTCATTTACAACTATTTACATATCATTCACATTTCATTTACAACTATTTACATATCATTTACATTGTATTAGGTATTATGAGTAATCTAGAGATGATTTAAAGTATATAGATCCATGTCATAGATTATAGGGAAATACTGTGCCATTTCATATATAGGACTTGAGCATCTACAAATTTTGGAATCCAAGGGGAGGTGTCCTGGAACCAATTCCCCAAAGATGTGGGTACAGAGGAGCTACTGTATATGTGTGATGGATTGATTCATTGATTGATTGATTAAGTGGTAACTAAGGTCCAGAGGGAGGAAATAACTTAATCAATGATATCTAACTAGTTAATGACAGAATTAAGCAACAGTAAGAGAGTAAAATGTTTAGCCCCTTTTTGCAATTAGGAGAATTGATTCTGAGAGACATTTAATAGACTGTCTTAGGGTTACAGAATCAGAAAATAGAACAATAAAAGGTAAGCATGATATATCTGAATTTTCAAATCAGGTAAAAGCTAAGCATGATATATCTGAATTTCCAGATAGAACTTACCTGATCTGAAAATGTCCACTAGCAGATTCTGATATATTATTTCCCTCCAGTGGAGGAAGGGCTTAAGGGGAAATATTTCTACCCATGGAATTGAACAATAACTTTACCTTTAGTTCAGAGAAGCTGTAAAAATATTTTTGTTATTGTTATGTGTTATGTGCTGCGTATGGGTAAAGTGTGTGTGTGTGTGTGTGTGTGTGTGTGTGTGTGTGTGTGTTGTCTGCATATAGATTTTCTAAGTTGATGGCAGAGAAAGTCATTAGCTATAAATATTCAATTTAAGGGGAGGGAGGGTGACAAATGTATAATGTTAAGTAAAATCTACCTGTCAAGGCAGAAGTCCAGAGGGCCAGAGGGTACAGTGTGGCCCCACAGGTAGATGAGAGAATGGACCTCCCATTGTGTGGATTTGTACTTAAAGTTGTCCTGGCACTTTTATGTTATTTCATGTGTCAAACAATGACCCGGTGAGAGAATGAAAATTTTAGGAGTTGAGCAGTTTCACCAAGATCCCTTTCACTTTGTTAATTTTTTAGATGTTGCACAGCTTCTTTTGAATCGTCTTACAAATCCAGGTAAGCTACTCAGGATTGTCTTGATGTCTGAGAGATCTCCTTCCTTCAAGTGTATCGGGTGAGCTATCCACCTTCTTTTGTTTTTATAAATAGAGATGGAGATGGATGGGCAAAAAACACACTTGTTTTGGGGTTCTTTGAATCTCTCAGGCAAAATTATAGGGACAGCAGAAATTATGTAGAACTTACTTAAATTTTTTAAAATATTAAAACTCTCCCAAATTATGTAAACCTAGTAAACCTAGCATGATCTCTGGAATGAATAAAACAAACATGGAAGGAAAAGAATCAGTTTGGTGGTTGTATTTAATGTTTTGAGGTACCTCCATACTGTTTTCCATGCTGGCTGCACCAATTTGCATTCCCACCAACAGTGCACAAGGGTTCCCTTTTCTCCACATCCTCACCAACAGTTGCTATTTCTTGTCTTTGTGATAATAGTCATTCTAACAGATGTGGGGTAATACCTCACTGTGTTTTTGATTTGCACTTCCCTGATGATTAGTTATGTTGAGGACCTTTTTATATACCTGTTGGCCATTTGTATGTCTTCTTTGGAAAAATGTGACTTCTGAGTGTGTACCTGAAGGAAACAAAATCACTGTCTTGAAGGGATGTCTCCCACCGCAATGTCCACTGTAGCATGATCCATAAATAGCTAAGAAATGGAAACAACCTAAATGTCCTTCAGCAGATGAAAAGATAAAGGAAATGTGGTATATGTATTTACCATAAAAAAGAAGGGAATTCTGCCATTTGTGACACCGTGTATGGACCTTAAGGGCATTATGCTACGTGCAAAAAGACAGAGAAAGACATATATGATCTCTCTTACTTATATGTGGAATCTAAAAACATTGAACTCACAGAAACCGAGTAGAAATGGTGGTTGCCAGGGCTGCGGGGAGGAGGAGGCATGGGGAAGTGGGGAGATGTTGGTCAAAGAGTACAAATCTCCACTTACAAGATAAATAAGTTCTGAAGATCTAACATACAGCGTGATGACTATAGTTAAAAAGACGGTATTGTATACTTGAAATTTGCTGAGAGAATAGATCTTAAATGTTCTCATCACAAAGAAAAAAACAAAAGGTAACGATGTGAGATGATGGATGTTTTAACTAACTGTATTGTGGTAGTAATTTCACAATATATATGTATATATCAAATCATCACATTGTACACCTTAAATTTATACAATTTATTTGTCAATTATACCTCAATACAGCTATAAAAAAATCAGTTTGCCCTTGGGTTCTTACTAGTCTTCGGAGAAAAGCTACCTAGGCTTAGCCTGGTAGAGAAAGTGAAGGGTGATGATATATAAGGGCCATGCCAGCTGTAGTTGTGACAGCATCTCTACTAAAAAGATGAGTGGGTCTCTGCTCAAGGGAGAATGTCCTGTAACTTTTAAGGAGAACACTGGAAATTTACATGTAACAGCTGGTGTAAATACAAAGAAGAAAGTCGTCAGAAAACTCCTTGCTTCCCATGAAGGTCCCCCTTCATTGGGGCACCTGTCAAGGGAATGTCTAGAGTTGTATGTATCTTACAGGAAGAGCACCTCGACTTAGAACTAGTAATGAAGCCATTGAATATATGGGCCTTGAATTAGCAAAAAGATCCAGAATTATGGATTTAGGAAGCTTCAGCCTATGCGTGGTCATTGAAACCATAGTTAATGCAGAGATCATAAAAATCAGAACAGTGACTACAGAGACTTTAAGAACACCATCATTTAAGTTGAGATCATCAAGTAGGAACTTTTAAGGAGATAGAAAAGAAAGTGACATGGCAAAAGCTGAGCCAAAAATATATGAGAAAGAAAGCATGAATAGTATTTTCCAGGGCTTTGAAGGGCACACGTAGTATAAAACGTCTATTTCTAATGGATCTGCCTTGTGGATGCCAACCAGTGACTTCAGTGGTAGCAGGTTCAGTGGAGTGATGGGCAGTGAGGACTTGTATATAGAAGAGGTAGGTTCTTTTTTCAATAAGTAAATTGCTCTAACCATTAAGGCAAGGAGAGGGGTAGTGGTTGGAGAACTACGGAAGAGGTAAGTTTAATAAAGGAATACTTTTACAAGGATAAGTTAGGTGTAAGGAAACCAAGAGAAACTAAGAGAGCGGATGCAAGGATCCCAGGGCAAGTAAGATAATGGCATCGAGAGAGAAAGAGAGAGAGAGGAAGAGAGAGATGATTGTGTGAAGAGTGTGACCTGACATTACCTATGACCTTTTTAGTTGAGGGATGTTGCCAGTATCCAGGGTGATCCTCCAGGGAGGGGGAAACAGGGTTAATTCCCTGATCCCATTCTGCTCTCTCCCTTTCTTCTCTTTTGCTGGTGTTCCCCATTCAAAAGAAGGCACCCTGGTGGCGCAGTGGTTGAGAGTCCGCCTGCTGATGCAGGGGACATGGGTTCGTGCCCAGGTCCGGGAAGATCCCACATGCCGTGCAGCGGCTGGGCCCGTGAGCCATGGCCGCTGGGCCTGCGCGTCCGGAGCCTGTGCTCCACAACGGGAGAGGCCGCAACAGTGAGAGGCCCACTTACGGCAAATAAAAAAAAAAAAAAAAAAAGAAGGCAGAGGGCAAGGAATCTTTTGTTGATGTCCATATTGGCCGAAGGAGAAGAATGGAGGGTGGATTTGAACGGACAGATAGAACATCTAACAGATGGAGGAACAGTTTCGTGCTACAGGTGGACCTGTGCTGTTTTCCTCACTCACATGTAAAGAGAATTTTCTCCATTCAAGGAAAACTAATGGGATCAGTCAGCTCTCCAGACAACAGGAATGAAGAATTTGATCTGCAAGACTAGAAATATTCCCATGACAATGAAAAATATAAACACATTTCAATTTATAATACTGGAAATGTTCAAGGAAGTGACCACTCTATGATACACAGTGAAATATGCCATAAAACTGTATATTATTAATAATGTGTAGACTATTATTATGATACTCGATTAAAGAAAAAAATAATATGATGTCAGAGTTTTAAAAATCATCTTTTTCTGTTGTTGTTCTGAAGAAATGGAAAGCAGAGAAGCTTGGAGATTTACCAGGACCAAGTCTTTCACAGTCAACAATTGGCTCTTAAACTTGAAAAATATTTGGAGCATGTGTTTTTCTTTGCTTGTTAGTTTCCCACACTGCAGATTTCCTAGACTTTGCTAGGCTAATCCAAGTGCCTGGTTCCTTTCTCCCTCAGCATCCTTATGCATTTCCTCTGTGGATCAAATTCCCCGTCTAAATTAGTACACATTTTTCTTGAAGGAAGAACCAAATAAAAAAGAATGAAAAAGGTCCAGCATTTCTTAGCATTATTTGAGACAAACAATTCTAGTATTATTCATTTCAGTTTGTTAATTTAAAAATCACGACAGAGCTGTATGAAAGAATTAATAAACTCACAGTGTTTTTTGTTTGTTCATTTTGCGTGGTAAGAACACAATGTAAGATCTGCCCCTTTATCAAACTTTTAAGTGTATGATATGGTACTGTTAACTAGAGGCACTATGCTTTTCAGTAGATCTCTAGGACTTATTCTTCTTGCGTAACTGAAATTTTGTGCCTTTTGACTAATACCTCCCCATATCCCCCTGCCCCCAGTCCCTGGCAACTACCATGCTATTCTCTGCTATAATAAGAATAAGAAGAATAAGAATAAGAAGTGAATAAGGCAGGAGGAAACCTTTGGAGGTGATGGATATGTTTATGGCATGGTTGTGGTGATGGTTTCATGGGTGTATACTTATCTCCAAACTGATCAAGTTGTATACATTAAATATGTACAACTTTTTGTAAGTCAACTATATTTCAAAAAAGTGGTTTTAAAAAATGTTAAGTTTGAGTTTTAAAACCTTAATTAAATTTACTAATTTGTTGATGTTTTGGTAATAGAGATATTTTGCTTGGGGTCATTTAGGAATAAACCAGGGTTTAGAGAAAGAAGTGGGTAAACTCTTTCAAAGGAGTTTTACTGTTTTCCTTCTTCCAAACTTTGTTTACCTAAAGAAGTAAAAGTAGGTAGGAAAGCCTAGGTTGTATGGGGCAAGGAGAGGTGAGGAACGGAGTGTGGAGTGAAAACCCTGGGGAAGTCCATTGGGTCTTTATCGGCCATTGGTTCACTAGACATTATAGAAGAATAGAGCCCTTCAGGAAGTACAGGTAAAGACATGTGGAGTCTAAACCAGAATCTGGACCACAGACTGATGAAGAGAGGGCAGAGGTGACCTTCAAGGGGCTTTTCTTTTGAAGTGGCCAGTGAAGCTGCTTCGTCTGGGGATGGCTTTCTTGAGCTTCTCATTTGTTTTTGGGGGGAATGGTTTAGCAGTATAAAGGGATTTCTAGAAGCATTGACTTCTGTCCTAACCTACATGTTTATGAGAATTTTCTCTGGGAAGTCTTAGCCCTCGATGTATACTTACCCTCGCTTTCATGAAGCATCAGTTGCAGAATATATTTATACTTCCTGAGCTTCATCACTTACATTCACGTATAGACTCAGTAGAGAACATTAGGCAACACTGTTATTAAACAGATAAGATGGCGTTGATTTGTTATACTTCTAATCAACAACGATGTAAAAAAGAATTCGAGAATATTTTTCTTGATGGTGGTGGATGGGTAAGCAATGAGTGTTCACTGTTGTCAGGATTAAGTGCAAACCCTTTCTCCAAAAGGTCCTACCATAGATGCTTTAGATCTTTGTCTCAGATCAATAACTATGCAATTGTAGCATACATCTAAATGAGACCTTTACATTTGTAGGAGAATCACCAATTTTACAGGGGACTTTAGAAAATACCTTAAGTTTGTAATCATTCAGTCGATTGAATGCACAAACTATTTGCCAAGAGGGTTTGGGGTCTTGCTTGTACAGAAGCGAGCAAGCAAACTCCCTGCGCTCACGGAACTTACCACTGACTGCTTAGTAATACAGCCAACCGGTGGAAAAGCGCACCTTTCCAGTTTTCCTCAGGAAACTTGTACCTCAAGTGTGCCCAACACCATTGGCACATATACAGAAAATTAGTCCTTCATTGCCCAAACAATAGTGCAGAACCGCCTCCTGTTGAAAAGTCTAAACTTGTTTCTAATTGGCGTTGAATGTAGGAGAAGTTTTTCTTTGTTTATCTCACATCCCTCTTTGGAAGTCTTTTCCTTAGAATCTGGAATCTATCCTGAACTTAAGTATCAACTATATTTCCATAAAAGCTTCAGGGACAGATCCTTCTGGAGCTATTACATTTTTAAAGTGACTTTCCAGACAACAACAAAAAATTTTTTAAACCTATGTATCAAAATCACAAGAAATAAAGTAAGACAATCTTTTTTTTTTTTTTTTTCGCGGTACGCGGGCCTCTCACTGCTGTGGCCTCTCCCGTTGCGGAGCACAGGCTCCGGACGCGCAGGCTCAGCGGCCATGGCTCAGGGGCCCAGCCGCTCCGCGGCACGTGGGATCTTCCCGGACCGGGGCACGAACCCGCGTCCCCTGCATCGGCAGGTGGACTCTCAACCACTGCGCCACCAGGGAAGCCCTAAGACAATCTTTTGATGGGCAGTTTGTGGTTGATATTTTTGGTTTAAGGACCTGCCTTAGTTAATTTATCATCAAATAGTTCCAAATTAGCAGGAACCTTCTCCAACGTTCACTTTGTTTTGGTATTACTGAGTATATAACATCAAATCAATACATTTTTTGTACCCGTGGCATGTTTGAATGCCCTTAAAGTGCCCTTCGCATTTTTCAAAGGCTGGTAGAAACTCCAGTCAGGTAACAAAAATAAGCTAATGACATTTCATTCTAATTAACAATGAACGCGTTCTTAAAATTAGGACTTTGATTTTCGACACTCCAGTCACATCGACCCTTCCCTCTCTTCTCAAGTTTGTCCTTAGAAACTTTGTTGAATATTAGGATTTAATAAAGACTTTGGGTAAAAAACATTCTAAGCAGGATGTCTCTTTAGCATTTCAATTCAAGGGTATTTATCAACAGTAATTTCTATTTTTGTAAATGTGAGATCGTGTGAGTTTATAAGACAGAGTTGTCTATTTATTACAGTGAGATTATTCATGTTCTCCCATGACAAGAAGAGGCAAAAGGCTAATAATTTATCTGTTTACTCCCTGTATTTACTTTGAGAACAGTAACGCTTCCAGCGCTGATTCATGTGTGTCAAAGTGATTTCTGTTAAATATTTACATGTTATGTACACAGAAGCTTCAATTTTCAGAGTACGAGTAATCTACTAAAATAAAGATATATTGATATTTTTATAATGCAAGTCCCATGAATCCACATTAATTAAAACAAAAACCAGACTGAATTAGGATGTTTCCGTTTTAGGAAAAGTTTAAACGAAGCCAGTCTCATTACTGCCACACACATATGCCTTAGAGAAATACAACTATTACTGGTCAAAATCTTGAGATTATGTAGTTAAATAAACAGGTAGGAATGAGCTAGAGTCAAAATACATCCAGAATATGAAAATGATTCAAGAAAAAAAATCTAAAATAAGGTGTTAGCATTTCAAATCCTGCTTTGAAAATGTATGTTCTCTCACAGTCAAAAATACATTTTATCAAAGCTTTAGTAGCTTTAAGCTTGCGCACACCTCATCCCAGAAAATCATGCATTGTAAAATGTGGAATCTTCAGGTTTTTTGTAATTCAATGATTTTCAAGTGGATGATATTTTTAACACTTATAAGTATCGTTTGGGACTCTTAAAACTTCACACAAAACCATTTTATTTATTTGCTTGGATTCCTTGGACGGCTTCATGAACTGAAATGTATGTGATACCTGGCACTGTATTAGGTTAGCACATCTCAACGTTGTATTTATGCTAAACGTGAACTTGCACAGCTATTTATACATATTTCCCTATATGGCAGAAGAAAAGACAGCATAGGCTTTAGATAAGTATTGATATCTTGACAGGAATAGAGTGTACTGCTCCATTCCCTTTGGATGTAAACCCTAGAAATTCCCTTGAATCAGCATATCTACAAATCCATGTTCCCCCGAATAAAATTTGTGGCTCATGACTCACTTTCTACTCAGAGTACTTGCCTTTTCAGTACTAAACGGTGGACTGCAATCATGGCCTCAAGTTTACACCTTGCCCTGTCTCTGTGCCCTTTGTCAGGTTGCTTTGCAGTTCCTCCCACTAAAGGGTTAGAAAGTATTTTTTCAGCCTGTAATTCTGAGTTCGACTGTGTGACTTGCTTTGTCCGCTGGAGTCAGGTGGAAGTGGCAGCAGGTCTGTCCTGAGCCCAAGACTAGAGATCTAGAATGCTTCTACTTGCTCTTCTGCTTCTCTGCCATCACTTTAGGGACCCGTCTGGGCTGGTCTGCTGGAGGCTGAGAAGTACCTGAGGCACATCAGCAGAGGCCAGTCCCGATGAGCAGATCTGCCAGCTCACCCCCAGAACACATAAGCCCAGCCTTTATACACAGAGCTGCTTAGAGACACCCAGCTGATTTCAGCCATTTGAACATTAAATGCTCACTGTTATATGCTACTGAGATTTTGCGTTTTGTTGTTTCACTGCAAAAATTAACTACTACAGCCTGATAGGAAAATTCATTCCGTTGGAAGCAGGAAATGCACTGGTTTTTCAAAACAGAGCCCTCCCACCTCTTGTCAGAATCATTTTAGTGTGCATTTTGGAATGTAGATGCCTAGGTTACATCTCAGACCCACTGAGTCAGAATCCTTGGGAAGAGGTATCTGAAAATAGAAATATAACCCACTAATGGTCGTATAAAAGTCATGATGTCTTCTTGCAACCATAGACAGATTTACTGGCAAAAACACATAAGGCAGATGAATTAGGTCCTGGGCTAAAATTTGCAGTGACCTAAGTTTCTTGATACCTTTATATTATAAGAAAGTTATTTTCAGTCTTTTTTTTCCTGCATGAAAAGAGTGTGGTGGGGCTTCCCTGGTGGCGCAGTGGTTGAGAGTCTGCCTGCCGATGCAGGGGACACGGGTTCATGCCCCGGTCTGGGAAGATCCCACATGCCACAGAGCGGCTGGGCCCGTGAGCCATGGCCGCTGAGCCTGCACGTCCGGAGCCTGTGCTCCGCAACGGGAGAGGCCACAACAGTGAGAGGCCCGCGTACCGCAAAAAAAAAAAAAAAAAAAAAAAAAAAAAAAAAAAGGGTGTGGTGAGTTCTAGCTTTTATAACCATACATATAACCTCAAAATAGTCTTAGATAAATTTACTTTTTTTTTCTTTTTTCTTCTGGGTGGGATCTGTAAAAACCATTTGGATCAAGTAACTGAAGAGTCTAGAAATAGATCTTCAGGTATACAGCAAAATCCAAATGATTAAACAATATCTTTAGAAATATATCTCTATCTCTCAGCTGTATTTTTTTCTCTCTGTGGTCTTTCACTTTTAGGTCAGTTATTTCCAATCAATTTTGAAAATAGTCTCCAACATCTCTGGGCTTATATCCTGCTTGCTTAGTAATCTCAGTAAATATATGGATCTTCTTTTCCTATTTCACCAAAAGTTGTAGGGATAATGCTTACTGTTCTAATTTAAATCAAATGATCATTCCTTATACCTGCTGGCTAAAAGGATGGAATAACTTATTGGCCAGGCATGCATCACATTCCCACTCTTTGGAGATATGGGATGGTTGGATCCCAACAATACCATATGGATTAAAAGTGAGGTGGATGAGCTTAACCAAAAGAAAATCAAGCTGTTATACCAGAAACTGAGGGAATACATAAAAGGAGATCAAAAACAACAGGTGTCAACCATAATTTAATGAATTAATTATTCATAGCTTTCTCAATAAACTTTAAGGGCATATATTTTTTAAAAGCCTCGTATATGATTACTTTGGGGGAGGGCATAAGGAAAAGCACAAAAATATTATGAAGTTGAGTCAAGCCCTAGGGATACTCACTATCAATACAAAATTTGATTCAGTTAAAAACTGACACAATGTTCCTACCCTCAAAGGAAGCTTATCAAGCACGTATTAGAGAAAATTCTCTTTTTTAAGACACAATGAAAATAACCTATTTGGAATATAAAACTATCCTGATACATGAATACTCTGAATTTGTAACATGGACATAAAATACAATAATCTATACCGCCAAAATATCAATTTTAGCGAAAACAAAAATGTATTTAAGGATTAGATTTAAATTTGTTCCTGTGGTTACATATTCCAGATGTTTACATTTATTACTTATTTGTTTATAAATACAGATTTGTAATTAACTGAGAAATTTGTTCTTTACATTTCACTCTATATTTATGGCTATGTGTGCCAAACTTGCCTTCCTAGAATACTATGTAATTCTTTTGTTCCACAAGGCGGTAACATCCACCAGATGGTATAAGTACATAAAGCCCAGATGTCAATATTTTCAAAACTTCATTTTTAATGAGTGGAGATGAACATGAACATGCATTACATGATGGTTAGTGTTCCATATTATTCACATTCCGGGTGGAAAGCTGAGAATGTTCTCTACTATTAAACTTGCTGTCCATTTAAAATCATGGAAAATGAGGTAGGATAGTATATAGGTAAAATCTTTTTGCCTGAAATGTATTAAGGATCATTGTAAATATTGAATTAAGGTATGAAAAGTCATCTGCAGAAGTGCAACAGTAAGATGACATTATTTAACAGAAACATATGTGGAAACATTTGGGAGCCTCAACATAAGACTTCATGGGATGCGACTTGAAAAAATAAAAGTTAATGTGATGACGAGGAAGATAAATTCAGGAGATGACAGTCTTGTTCTAGTATGCCCTAACATGAAAACAAATGGGGAATTCTGTGAAGTTCTAGGCAATAAGCACTACATGGAAAAATGACAAATAGGAATTCACCCAGAAAATAGCAGCTGTGTCATATGGGGAATGCGTATTACAAATGGAAATATTTAAGTTGGAGCAAAGAAGATTTAGAAGAGAAAAAGCACTGTCACAAGCCTGCCATATGGAAGAATCTGTGAAAATAATGGAGGGCAAATTTCCCATTAACATGAACTATAACATCCTAACATTCATGTTGATTCAAAATGGAACTTTTCTTGGAGGGTTGTAAGTTTCCAGCACTAGGGATGTTCATGCAGACCTGGAACTGTAAAGTCAGATAGCAGGTGTTCTATAATATTTTTGGAATGAATAAGTGAAGAGAGGGAAGATAATTTAAATTTATTGAGCACCTACTTTTTCTCCTGTCTAAAAAAGTCATATAATTTATTCAATAATCCCTTCCACTGCAAATATAACCTTCATTTTACTGATTAGAAAACTGATGCCCAGAGGCTAACTTAACAAAGATCACAAATAAGTGGAGACCCAGAATTCCTCCAGTGATCTTTCTGGCTCTAATCTGTGCATGCTCTATCTAGGTTTTTTTGTTTTTTTAAGAATCAAGGTTGTATAATTCATTGGTTAATATCAATAATATTGGGGTAGAGGCTGATGAAATGCAGATACATGAGCATGTTACAAAATATTTGATATGTGTGAATAGACAAAGCTACCTATCATGAAGCTTTTTTTCTGCTGAGGCAAGACAGAAAACAAGATTATTTTAGATAGTGCGAAGCACTATAAAGAAAATGTAAATGTAGATTGGTAAATGGAGGATACCTTTACATAGGTGGTCAGGTAAGACCTCTTTGAAGAGGTGAAATATACCTGAAACCTAACTGATGAGAAAGAGTCTGGTGTGCAGGCAGCCACAGAGAAAGAATCCCAGGTTGAAGTAACAGAAAGCCATGAGGCGGGCATGAGCTGCAAAAAATCTCTATTATTAAAACTTGGCAAATAAGAGAGATAATTCATGACATGATGTCAGAGAGAAAGTCAGACATCAGATAGACCTTCTGGTCTATGCCACGGTGTCTGAATACTATTCTGTGTCCAGTGGAAAGCCTTACGTGATGTGGGTCACATGCTAAAATTTGGGGAGGATATTTTTGAGATTGACAAGAGTAGAAACAAAGAAATCATCAATAAAAGTATTTCAGAAGAATGAGAAAATAATGGAGGCTAACAGTGGAAATGGAGATAAGTGGATAGTTTCCAGCTTATAAAGCCAACATTACTGAAGTATAAGTTACATAAAATAAAATACACACATTTGAAGTTTTCTGAGTTTTGACACATATATGTACTCTCAGCTACATTTTTGAGGGAACAAAATCAGGAAATAGTAAAATCTCTTGTGTAATAAAAAATACAATTTTAAAATAAAAATGAAGTTTTAGAAAATAAATTGAGGTTAAACTTCCAGAGTGTAGGACAAATAGACTAGATATATTGACTGAAAAGATGAGGCAAAGAGGATCATTGTGCTTTAAAATATTTTAAAAAGTGAAGAATATAACTGATATAAAATGATATTCCGTACGGTTTCATGAGGGCAAATCCAGATAACTTTGAAAGGAACAAAATCCAGGCAACATTAGTCTCATCCGCAGGACTAATTATTCACAGACAATGCAACAGTGCCTTGAAAACTGAGGAGAAAATTTATTCCAGCCTGGAATTCTATACCCAACCAAACAACTAATCAAATATGAGAGTAAATAAAGTCATTTTCAAATGTGCATAATCTCATAAAATTTCCTTTCTACATACCGTTTCTTTTTGAGAATGACCTTTAGCAAAACATGGAAAAAAATATGGGATTCAGGGAATAGTAGATCCAACCCAGAGTAATAACAAAGGGACTTCTGAGATGGTCAGTTAGGTTGTAGGCCCAGAACACCAGAATGAGAAGAGTTAATGGAGTTATCTGGGACTCGCCCCTCTGGGGGAAAAAGGGTAGTCTAAAATAGGATTGAAATTTTAGAAAAACTTGAGAATATGATTAAGGTAAGTACAGATTTAAAATATTTTTTGTTGTTGTTAAACTCCACTAACCGACCCATTTCAGAGATTAACTAGACACAACAGAATATAATTATTACCAACTCTGCTGATATAAAAGTTAAACGCATAGTTGACATTATATGTGGAAGGGATAGGAGAGTGGAAGGAAAGGTAGGAGTGAGAAGTTCTTTATTTCACAAAGCAAGAAGTGACACTGTCACTAATGGATCAAGAATAGGTGGTAATAGGGGGCTTCCCTGGTGGCGCAGTGGTTGAGAGCCCACCTGCCGATGCAGGGGACATGGGTTCGTGCCCCAGTCTGGGAAGATCCCACATGCCATGGAGCGGCTGGGCCCATGAGCCATGGCTGCTGAGCCTGCACGTCCGGAGCCTGTGCTCTGCAATGGGAGAGGCCACAACAGTGAGAGTCCTGCGTACTGCAAAAAAAAAAAAAAAAAAAAAATAAGTGGTAACAGGCCTCTTAGATAGCCTCATCCACCAGAGGGAAGACAGTGGAAGCAAGAAGAACTACAATCCTGTAGCCTGTGGAACGAAAACCACATTCACAGAGAGATAGACAAGATGAAAAGGCAGAGGGCTATGTACCAGATGAAGGAACAAGATAAAACCCCAGGAAAAAACTAAATGAAGTGGAGATAGGCAACCTTCCAGAAAAAGAATTCAGAATAATGATAGTGAAGATGATCCAGGACCTCGGAAAAAGAATGGAGGCAAAGATCGAGAAGATGCAAGAAATGTTTAATAAAGACCTAGTAGAATTAAAGAACAAACAAACAGAGATGAACAATACAATAACTGAAATGAAAAATACACTAGAGGGAATCAACAGCAGAATAACCGAGGCAGAAGAACGGTTAAGTGACCTGGAAGACAGAATGGTGGAATTCACTGCTGTGGAACAGAATTAAGAAAAAAGAATGAAAAGAAATGAAGACAGCCTAACAGACCTCTGGGACAACATTAAACACAACAACATTCGTATTATAGGGGTCCCAAAAGGAGAAGAAAGAGAGAGAAAGGACCCGAGAAAATATTTGAAGAGATTATAGTCGAAAACTTCCCTAACATGGGAAAGGAAATAGCCACCCAAGTCCAGGAAGCGCAGAGAGTCCCATAAAGGATAAACCCAAGGAGAAACACACCGAGACACATAGTAATCAAATTGGCAAAAATTAAAGACAAAGAAAAATTATTGAAAGCAGCTAGGGAAAAATGACAACATACAAGGGAACTCTCATAAGGTTAACAGTGGATTTCTCAGCAGAAACTCTACAAGTCAGAAGGAACTGGCATGACATATTTAAAGTGATGACAGGGAAGAACCTACAACCAAGAACCTACAACCAAGAACCTACAACCAAGAACCTACAACCAAGAACCTACAACCAAGAACCTACAACCAAGATTACTCTACCTGGAAAGGATCTCATTCAGATTCTATGGAGAAATCAAAAGCTTTACAGACAAGCAAAAGCTAAGAGAATTCATCACCACCATACCAGCTCTACAACAAATGCTAAAGGAACTTCTCTAAGTGGGAAACACAAGAGAAGAAAAGGACCTACAAAAACAAACCCAAAACAATTAAGAAAATTGTCTGACCACAATGCTATGAGATTAGAAATGAATTACAGGGAAAAAAACGTGAAAAACAAAAACACATGGAGGCTAAACAATACGTTACTAAATAACCAAGAGATCACTGAATAAATCAAAGAGGAAATCAAAAAATACATAGAGACAAATGACAATGAAAGCACGATGATCCAAAACCTATGGGAAGCAGCAAAAGCTGTTCTAAGAGGGAAGTTTACAGCAATACAGTCCTACCTCAAGAAGCAACAAACATCTCAAATAAACAAGCTAACCTTACCCCTAAAGGAACTAGAGAAGGAAGAACAAACAAAACCCAAAGTTAGTAGAAGGAAAGAAATCATAAAGATCAGAGCAGAAATAAATGAAATAGAAACAAAGCAATAGCAAAGATCAATAAAACTAAAAGCTGGTTCTTTGAGAAGATAAAAAAAAATTGATAACCCATTAGACAGACTCATCAAGAAAAAGAGGGAGAGGACTCAAATCAATAAAATTAGAAATGAAAAAGGAGAAGTTACAACAGACACGGCAGAAGTACAAAGCATCCTAAGAGACTATGACAAGCAACTCTATGCCAATAAAATGGACAACCTGGAAGAAATGGACAAATTCTTAGAAAGGTATAACCTTCCAAGACTGAACGAGGAAGAAATAGAAAATATGAACAGACTGATCACAGTAATGAAATTTAAACTGTGATTAAAAATCTTCCAACAAACAGTAGTCCAGGACCAGAAGGCTTCACAGGTGAATTCTATCAAACATTTAGAGAAGAGCTAACATCCATCCTTCTCAAACTCTTCCAAAAAATTGCAGAGGAAGGAACACTCCCAAACTCATTCTATGAGGCCACCATCACCCTGATAACAAAACCAGACAGAGATACTACAAAAAAAGAAAATTACAGACCAATATCACTGTTGAATATAGATGCAAAAATCCTCAAGAAAATACTAGCAAACAGAATCCAACAGTACATCAAAAGAGTCATACACCATGATCAAGTGGGATTTATCCCAGGGATGCAAGGATTCTTCAATATACACAAATCAATCAATGTGATACACCATATTAACAAATCGAAGAATAAAACCCATATGATCAGCTCAATATATGCAGAAAAAGCTTTTGACAAAATTCAACACCCATTTATGATAAAAACTCTCCAGAAATTGAGCATAGAGGGAACCTACCTCAACATAATAAAGGCCATATACGACAAACCCACAGCAAACATCATTCTCAATGGTGAAAAACTGGAAGCATGTCCTCTAAGATCAGGAACAAGAGAAGGATGTCCACTCTCACCACTATTATTCAACGTAGTTTTGGAAGTCCTAGCCACGGCAATCAGAGAAGAAAAAGAAATAATAGGAATACAAATTGGAAAAGAAGAAGTAAAAGTGTCACTGTTTGCAGATGACATGATACTATACATAGAGAATCCTAAAGATGCTACCAGAAAACTACTAGAGCTAATCAAAGAATTTGGTAAAGTTGCAGGATACAAAATTAATGCACAGAAATCTCTTGCTTTCCTATACACTAACGATGAAAAATCTGAAAGAGAAATTAAGGAAACACTCCCATTTACCATTGCAACAAAAAGAATAAAATACCTAGGAATAAACCTACCGAGGGAGACAAAAGACCTGTATGCAGAAAACTATAAGACACTGATGAAAGAAATTAAAGATGATACAAACAGTTGGAGAGATATACCATGTTCTTGGATTGGAAGAATCAATATTGTGAAAATGACTATACTACCCAAAGCAATCTACAGATTCAATGCAATCCCTGTCAAATTACCAATGACATTTTTTACAGAACTAGAATAAAAAAATCTTAAAATTTGTATGGAGACAGAAAGACCCCAAATAGCCAAAGCAGTCTTGGGGGAAAAAAACGGAGCTGAAGGAATCAGACTCCCTGACTTCAGACTGTACTACAAAGCTACAGTGATCAAGACAATATGGTACTGGCACAAAAAGAGAAATATAGATCAATGGAACAGGATAGAAAGCCCAGAGATAAATCCACGCACCTATGGTAAGCTAATCTATGACAAAGGAGGCAAGGATATACAGTGGAGAAAAGACAGTCTCTTCAATAAGTGGTGCTGGGAAAACTGGACAGCTACATGTAAAAGAATGAAATTAGAACACTCCCTAACACCATACACAAAAATAAACTCAAAATGGACTAGAGACCTAAATGTAACACCAGACAGTCTAAAACTCTTAGAGGAAAACATAGGAAGAACACTCTTTGACATAAATCACGGCAAGATCTTTTTTGATCCACTTCCTAGTGTAAAGGCAATAAAAACAAAAACAAACAAGTGGGACCTAATGAAACTGAAAAGCTTTTGCACAGCAAAGGAAACTACAAACAAGATGAAAAGACAAGCCTCAGAATGGGAGAAAATATTTGCAAACGAATCAATGGACAAAGGATTAATCTCCAAAATATATAAACAGCTCATGCAGCTCAATATTTAAAACACAAACAACCCAATCCAAAAATGGGCAGAAGACCTAAATAGACATTTCTCCAAAGAAGACATACAGGTGGCCAAGAAGCACATGAAAAGCTGCTCAACATCACTAATGATTAGAGAAATGCAAATCAAAACTGCAATGAGGTATCACCTCATAGCAGTTAGAATGGGCATCATCAGAAAGTCTACAAACAACAAATGCTGGAGAGGGTATGGAGAAAAGGGAACCCTCTTGCTCTGTTGGTGGGAATGTAAATTGATGCAGCCACTATGGAGAACAGTATGGAGGTTCCTCAAAAAACTAAAAAATAGAATTACCATATGACCCAGCAGTCCCACTACTGGGCATATACCCAGAAAAAACCCATAATTCAAAAAGGCACATGCACCCCAATGTTCATTGCAGCACTGTTTACAATAGGCAGGACATGGAAGCAACCTAAATGCCCATCAACAGACGAATGGATAAAGAAGATGTGGTATATATATACAATGGAATATTACTCAGCCATAAAAAGGAACAAAATTGGGTCATTTGTAGAGACGTGGATCTATCTAGAGACTGTCATACAGAGTGAAGTAAGTCAGAAAGAGAAAAACAAATAGCGTATATTAACGCATATATGTGGAACCTAGAAGAATGGTACAGATGAACCAGTTTGCAGGGCAGAAATTGAGACACAGATGTAGAGAACAAACGTATGGACACCAAGGGGGGAAAGTGGTGGGGGAGGCGTGGTGGTGTGATGAATTGGGAGATTGGGATTGACATGTATACACTAATATGTATAAAATGGATAACTAATAAGAACCTGCTGTATAAAAAAATAAAATAAAATTCAAAAATAAAACATACACACACACACAATAAATAAAAAGAATAAGTGGTTTAAATTGATTATCTAAAGTGGCAACAGTAACCAGGGAAGCATCTATAAGCAATGAAATCACTATTGGAAGGAAAGAGCAGGAAAAATAAAGGTTAAGTGAGCTGAATTCTCCCCTCTCCTGCCAGAAATTCAATAAACACTGTCTATAGTCAATAAGTCAAAATCATCAATATAAATACATGATTCAGAAATGAAGAGATAATCACCATAAGAATTGAGAACAGCAAATAATTTTTTTTCTCTGAAAGCAGAAACAGAGAAAAATAGTGATTAGGATGTTGATCGTTGTTTTTAATCCTAAATTTTTCAGAAATATTTGACTTTTTAAACTACGTGCATGTTTCATGAATTTCTTGGGTAAACATTTAAAAAAGGTCTGTTATTGCTAATTAGTAATAGAATTTATGAAACAGATATGTTGAAAAACTTTTAATTGTTGATACTGCTTTTCTTAATATATCTACCTAATATATCCATCCAGTGACTACTTCTCAGTAATATTAACAAAATGAATGTGATAAAAAGTATATCTGTATCCCAATACGTAGAAATGGATACATTTCATTACCTTTGAAGTAAAAAGCAATAGATTTAGAATTGATAGAAGAAAAACACTGTGATCATATTCTGGAGTATGCCTCAGTTGATAATTATTTATCTTATTTGTGTACATTCTTTCTCATTGCTAGGCAATTGAGATATTTATACAGTTACATCACAGCTTTTTATTATTATGTACTGGAAACTTTGATAATAAAATGGGAGCTCATCTTGCTCACTAAACTCAATTGAGAACAATTTTAGTAAAAAAAAAAATTGGAAGAATTAAGGAAGCAACCAGCCAAGTACTAATAAAAATCAGATGCACTATAAATTGCACAAGATCTGAATATAATCTGTTCTTTGTTAACATCAAATAATTATTCAGTAGCATGAGGTTTCAATTCACTATATATTAGGGATATTCAATAGTTGTTAGTGATAAATCACATAGCAGCCTAAATTAAGGGCACTAATCAATTAGGTTTGATGTGTTGCCATTTCTTGATGTCAGATTATCTATTAACCTCTGAATGGTTTTTAATTGAAGTAACTTGTATAAATGTTAAAAGAATATCATCTTTATTATTCCGGGTTATTTGTAGCAATATGTTCATAAGGTTGGCAGTCTTTATCTTCTGGAGCACTAATATTGCACAAACTGGATTGTCATGTTCTTATTTCTTGGCTAATTATAGCTTCCATGGCGTGTGACTGTGAAGCATGAGCTTGAAAGCAATCCAAGGACTTATACATGTCCGAGGGACCATGGAAAGGAAAAAGCAGACTCTGACCAGAGATATTCACATTTTTTCTAAAAAAAGTAGATTTTTGTTAAATTTTTACTTTGATCCAGTTTCCAGACATTTAAAACACGCCCTGGAATCAAGATGCTAAACTTTGAAATTGATTTTGGTTACTTTGCCTTGGGTAGGTGCTTACGAAATCCAGAATCCTAAGGTTGATTTCTTCTTTAGTGTATCTCCCTTGTTTATTTCTCTGACTTGTCACACAATTTCCATTTTTGATCTACACAGTTATACAGATCTGGAATACTTTTCTTAATGGCCAACTACAAAATACATACCACCCAGTATTCACTCAAAGGTACTTTCTGATTAAGTTATCCTTTTGGTTTATTGTCCCATGTTTAATATAACCCACTTGTATTACATAGGAGATAATTGTATATGACCCCCCCCAGATCTGCAAATGTCACATAACCATCTGATGATGGTTGAGGTGTGGAGAAAAGAATGGAGTATTCTAGGAAGTTGGCTTAGACCAAATTTATTAACTGCCTTCTGTGTCTCTTTCAGTTAAGTTGTTTCAAATTCCCAATCTGTGTACGTTGGGGAGAAGCACAATTTGGAGTAATACCCATTAGAGCTGATTTTTGTGGATGATGTTGCCTTTCCCACATAGCTACATACTAGTAACCTCCAAATCAGAAGATATGTAGGAGAAAATATTGAGACTTGGGAAAGAAGAAGGAAGAGGAGGGGGAGGGGAAATGATATATGCAAATGAAGATAACCTGCTTAAATTATCAAAGCAGGTTAAAGCAACCACCTGAGAGTGCATTTAGTTTCTGAACTCCTTAGATTATCCTTAGAAGTTAACGCTTTACCTGAAGATCAAGCTGTTCGTTCACACGATTTTCCCCCATGTATGACATGCATGATTGTAGCTTAGAATATGTTGCCGGTATGTGGGTTAATGGGGAGGTGTGCCCAAAGCCCTTGGACTCAACTTTTAAAACGTTTAGAGCCTAGTCTTTAAAAGGTTAACTTACTGCTCCTATGGGGCATCCTTTTGCGGGCACCACCTGAGAGAGTTGCTGGATTTTCCCAGGTCTTGCAGGAGGACGTGCTCCCTGGCTTTGTCTAGGCCGAGAAGATCTGCACTCAGGTACCCTTCCCGGCAGAAACCAAGCTGGTCACCAACACCTGTACACCTGTAACACTTGATGTACTTGGGAGATCTTACTACGTTATTCTTAAAATTTCTTTTCCACTTGGTAATTAATCTCAATTTTTGAAACTTCCTGGAATGAATTAGTTTTTCAAGCCTTTTGGACATAGGAGATTCCTGTGAAACTGCTACACTGTTAAATTTTGGCAAAAATGGACTATGGTATGACCCTTTCCACTGAGTAATGGATTTGGATTTCATCTAGAACAGGTATGAGGTACAGGAGGTAATTACCATCTCAGTCAGTTAAAAAGGTGTGACTAAAGATCTTATTTGAACACAGGGAGATAGATTGCACTTCTCTACTTAGCCAAATGATTGAAATTTATCAGGCAAGCACACAACTTCCAGTTGAAAGGTGGGTGAAAGAAAAACCCCAAATGAGACAGTCAACTAATCTGTTCTTTAGTCTCCAAAATGCTTTGACTCTGCCATAATTTTTTGAGTACATTATTGGCTGATTATTTTTGGTAGGGTAGAAAATAGGTTTTAACATAGCAGTGGGACTTTTTTCAACCACAACAGTTCTTTTCTCTGTTTTTTAATTGTAAAAATTAAATCATACCATAAAAAGCTCAATTATCCATAATGCCAGAATTCTAACAAGGCTATTCCAATTTTGCCTATTCATTTCTTATCTTTGGCAGGAGCTTTTAGTGGGCACAGAAACAGGGCTTAAATCCTTTTCAGCCTGATACAACAAAGGGGGTTTGAAAAGGGAAATCAAGAGGAAAAAAGAGTGAAAGGTTTGCTGTTTCCAGCAGGGCAATCTTCCCCAAAATAATTCCTTCTGGCCTCAAATCAAAGGGACTAGATAAGCAATTCCTCCCACCATCCTGGGAAAAGTGCAGAGCAGACCGATTTTGCAATCCACTCAGGAAAGACTGTGGGAAATATGAGATTTGAAAGGTGGTCAAGGTGAGTCTGTGAAGGGTCATTCATTAATTCATTCATTCACTGATGCAAACTTTTACTGAGAACATGCTATGTGGTGTACTTTGTACTATGCACCGGGAATACAGAGGTGAATAAAACAGTTTCTGGGCACGCAGAGTTCATAGTAATTTGGAAGATGCTGATGTGTGCAAAGAGGTAAGTAACAAAACCACATGGCGAGGTTGTAACACAAGTACCAACAAGTTTGGTGGGAGCCAGGGAAGTGGACAACTCAGTTCGATTATGGAACTTGGGAAATTAAACAGAAAAACTGGTACCCGGCTCCCGAAGAATGAATGGAGATTGCACAGTCACGGGTAAGATGATGGAGGATGTTATTCAGGAAGATTAGATCCTGGGTGGCAGCTTGGCAGGGCTCACAATGAAAATGAGAAAGAGACACAATAACAGCTACCATTTAGTTTCTACTGTATCAGACCCCATGTGTCTATTGCTTTACATGCATTAATTTTCACCACAACTGTTTCAAGTTAGATATTATTATCCCCATTTTACTAATAAGGAAACCAAACTCAGAAAGGTTAAGTAACTAGCTTAAGGTCAAAAAGGATTCAAATACACATTTTTCTGGTGCTCTGTGACCACTGAACTCATTCAGTCCAGCTATGCAGTTTTTAGACTATCAGAAAACCTAAAATCTGTCTTGGGCAGCCCAATTGAAAAATCACCTTGAGAATGGACATACAGCTTTTATCGAAAAGAGGAGAATGCAAACACAAAAATACAACTCAGAGCTGAGTGAGTCCAAGAGTGGTCAAATCAGTGACTTCCAGAATCCGTCGAAGTCAGGTAGACTACCCACAGCTGGCCAATGCGGGCGCAAAGTCAGCCTTCCATTTTGAACGTGCTGGTTAGGTCGAATCTACCCTTCTTGTTTGTTTGTTTTTCAGTCTGCTAAGAGACAAGTTATATAGACAGAGGTTGTATACCTGGCATTTTAGTTCAATAGGATTTGCTTGACAGGGTCTGCTGTAAATAGAGCCTATAGTGCCTAAGATTATAATTTTAATGAAACGTTGCCATCTAGAGGTAATTTAGAGAGCTGATGTAGCATTGCCATAGCAAGATTTGGACTCGGGATAGATATTTTGAAGTCAGATGTTAAATAAAATAAATTAAAAATATATACTTTAAGAACATTATTGTTCTTAACATACACCAGACAAATTGCCTGTAGACATTGCTAATCACTCTTTAAATTCACTATTAGCAAAAGGATTACATATATTTAAAATATTTAAAATTTATTAACTTGTTTTCTTTCTTTTTAAAAATATTCATTTTATGACTTGTGTTGCTTTTTTCCTAAGATTAGTACTCCACATGTTTAGGAAAATCAATTCTGTATTTGTTAAGCAAAGGAAAATATTTATAGAACATTTTTCAATTACCCAGTTAGTGGCTGTGTTCCAAAAATTGTTTAAGTGCTTATAGGCACATGCTTCTTTTTGCAGAGACAGCTATTCTAAATGGGAAGTCAGAGGCCAATTTATTTACCATACAATTGTGTTGAAATACTGGATATTTCTCATGGGGAGAAAGGAATACAATCTTGATGCATAGATAGTATACAAAAGGGTGTGGGGGAGGCACTGAATGAGAAATAGGTTTTTATTTTAACATCAAATGTAGTATTTGATCTTGTATTTTTCCAAAACGTCATTCTTCTTTCTCTCACCGCTTTGAGTCTAAAATTAGATTTTCTTTTCTTGCTTTATATCCAGTCCTCATTGCTTATCTAGAACCTTGGCTCCAGCGGACTTGAGATCCAACTCCCCACTCTTGTCTTCTTTCACCTTAGTAATTTTGAGCTCATCATTGCTCCATACTCACTCCCTAACATCTCTCAAGGTGATTCTTTTGTTTTTGTTTTTTTTTTGGCGGTACGCGGGCCTCTCACTGTTGTGGCCTCTCCCGTTGTGGAGCACAGGCTCCGGACGCGCAGGCTCAGCGGCCATGGCTCACGGGCCCAGACGCTCCGCGGCATGTGGAATCTTTCCGGACCGGGGCACGAACCCGTGTCCCCTGCATCGGCAGGCGGACTCTCAACCACTGCGCCACCAGGGAAGCCCTCTCAAGGTGATTCTTGAAGAATGATTCTTACCAGGAGTAGCGCTGTGCAGGAGGACAGGGCATATATCCAAATCTTTGAGTGAGGATCTTCAGTTGAATGTGAATAGTTCCATCTCCATCTGCCAAGTTGATATGATAACCAGAAAGCTAAAATTCATTGTCATCACTAATTCATTCATTTATCCATTCATCTATTCACTCACACAGCACTCATGCATTCAGCATCTATTACATGCCAGACATTATCTGAGTACTAAACATGACAGCAGGGATTCTTGCCCTCATTAATCTTACAATTTAGTATTACTGATCACTAGTGAAATATCTTCCCCTCCCAATGTCCCTCTAATGTCTTCCTTCTTCTTTCATCTAATCTCTTTTTCCTTGAACCTGTGAGACCATGAGTGGAGATCTCCAGTCTATTCAAAAGATTCAGTCTACGCAAGAGGGAAGAGATATGGAGATATATGTATATGTATAGCTGATTCACTTTGTTATAAAGCAGAAACTAACACACCATTGTAATGCAATTATACTCCAGTAAAGATGTAAAAAAAAAAAATTCAGTCTAGGCCCATAAGATTTGGCTAGACACCTTTTAGTGAGGATGTGTGGGAAACCTGGAGCGTCTTTTTAAAATGGCAGCTCTATCCCAGTCTACTCTGCCAGCATCTTTACAAGATCTGGACCGTTTCCCTTAATCACTTCAGTTTGTGGTCAAATGCTTGGATTCTTCAGGAAACGACAACCTTGTATTCTTAAATTCTCAGCTGCTTGTTCCATGTCCTTATTAAATATCTGACTCAAGACTGGTTTTCCTGGTACGAATAGCTCTTCCAAGAAGTAAGAGAATAGCCACCTCAGTTTTGATAACTCTGTGATTCTCACTACCTGACCTCCTGCCTTAGCGATTTTAGGGGATAAATACCAGAAAAAAATGATGGGATTTCCATCAGCCCCACAATTCTCTGCAGCTTGCAGTCAGATTTAATTATTTGCTCCATGACAAATATGACATGTCTTTATCAGGAAAACTTGACACACGGGAGGAAAGGCTTTTGGTTCCCAAGCTACACGAATGTCATTTAATGAATATAAGAACTGAGTGGGAAAAAATATCCCTCAGAGAAAATGATCACTAAACTCTTAGATCTCTACCACCCCAAACTCTCCAGAGCAGGAAAGAGAGGCAAGAGGTTCTTTGGGATGAAACGCAGAGCACATAGGCAATCTGAGATTTGACAGAGTAGAATGTTCTTGTTGAGGGTACTACTTATCTTGCAGGGAATGAATAGAACTTCATGGAAGAAAACTATATAGTAGAGAGGGGGAGAAAGGGAGGGTGGAGTAAAGTAACAGCCTAATGGGGGTGTTTCAGTTTGGTGGGCTGCTTTTTTCTACCCAGTAATTCAGGGAACTGATTCATTCCATTTATGGGTCCCCCAATGCCTCAGTTCTAGTAGACTTTTGTTTTCTAGTGGAAGAAGGGGAAAAACAGAATGGAGAAAACTCACCATCTTCCTAACGGCCTTAGCCTGGAAGTGACCAACATCACTTCTGCTCATAATCTATCAGTGAGTACTTGTCAGTTGGCTACACCTGGTTCCAAGGCCTCTGGAAGGGAAAGCACACATTTTTAGAGAACAGCTAGTTGAGTCTTTGAGGCAAGAGAAACTACATACTACTACATGATGTTAATGCCATTAAGAAATAATTTCAGTGTTTTCATGGTGGTCTGAAAATCATTCCCTTATAAGCAACTCTTAAATTATGTTGCAATCACAGGATCAAGTGTTTGTTCTTCTCAAATATTCAGAAAGTACAATGTCATTGATTGTAAACAAGCACCAGTTTGGGAATTATTAAACAATATAACTAAGCAAAGTAGCCAGCATTTATTGTTTGCATCATGTTTGTGAATCGGAAACACACATGAGATAATAGTCACTCTGCAGCTTAAAACCCCAGAGATATTTCATCTCAGCAAAACATCTAAGCTACTTTCAGGGACTAACACCACATGATCTAGTCCTTACCTTCCGTTCCAACTTTTCTCACTCCACGTCTCACTGATTCACTGCATGTTTGTCATGCTAGCTTTCTTTTCTGCCTTCAGTCAGTTCAAGAGAATTACAACATCAGGACCTTTGCTGCTCCTTGTTCTTGTCCTTTTCTCCTCGCAGATTTGATCAAGGCTCTCCTTTTCTCAACGTTATGCTTTACCTCAAATATCACTTATTCACGAAGCCTACTTGGCTGCTTTATACTATTTCATTGGTTCCCTCACTACCTCATCTTCTCTAGTTACATATTTACTATCTGATTTCTTTAGGGAAGAAATTGTTCTCTGTTCACTGCTATTTCTTCTTTTCTTTTTTTCTTTTTTTTTTTTTTTTTTGCGGTACGCGGGCCTCTCATCCCGTTGCGGAGCACAGGCTCCAGATGCGCAGGCTCAGCGGCCATGGCTCACGGGCCCAGCCGCTCCGCGGCACGTGAGATCTTCCCAGACCGGGGCACGAACCCGTGTCCCCTGCATGGGCAGGCGGACTCTCAACCACTGCGCCACCAGGGAAGCCCCACTGCTATTTCTTAAGCATATAGGATATAGGTAGCTGGCATATAGTGGGCACTTGATAAATATTAGACTAAATATGATATAAAGTTTCTTAACATCTTAAATATATAGATTTTTCCTTCGTTTAATAAATCAAAGAAAAGGTTTGGGGTTAAAAAGGCTTACACAAATTATTAGATAATTTTCATTTCTGAGAATAAGAAGAAATCATTATGAAGTCTAGACAAGTTAGGCACAGGTTGGCTTTTATGGGTATATGTATGTGCAGGAGGGGCACCTTTCTAAAAGACTATTATGTTCAGTGCTTATGTACGTGATCTCATTTAATAATCAAAGCAACTACCTGAGGAATGTACAATGATGGTCATTTTCTAGAGGAGGAAATTCAGACTCATTTAGTTTAGCAGGTTTTCAATTTATTCAGGGCATAAATCAATTGAGCTGGAATCCAAACCCAAATCTTCTGGTTCTAGAGCCCCTGCTCTTTCTACTGAGGCACCTCCTTAATCAGCAACCTCCATATTCAGAAACACCTCTTCACAACAATAGCATCACTTCCATGAAACACATTTATCAAATTTTATGGTAAGAAAAATTGGGTCACTTAAGAATGAATGACTCAGCTAATCTACCAAAACACCAAACTAATGGAATTATTGGAGATATGGAAAATAACAGTGAATCTTCCAGTTCCAGGTTGGAAGTCCAATACCATCAGCATAATCTAGATTTTTAAAGAGGTTAACATTAAGAAAGAGTGCCACTTTGTGCTAATTTTTATACCAGGGGCACTCCTGCCTTCTCAGAAAGGATTTATGAAAGTGTGCTGATGCATTTGCATTTTGTTCGTTGCATATCTTTGAAATTTGTAGACACACAAAATAACATAACATTCTATTGAAGATGAAGAAAACCACAGTCTTGGAGTATTAGTCATAATTAGGATTCCCTCAGCTTTCAGGGCAATAAAAACCTCAACTGTACCTCAGTATGTATTCATTCTTTTCTACTTTAACTTACGGGAAGGTAAAGCAGATAAGTTTTACATCTATGTCTTATCTACTGTTTGAAAATGTTGGAATCCTGGTGGAAACTTTAGGAAGAGGGTTGGGATGAAAAAGAGAATGACAGTCGAGATGGAGGCCTCATCCCCACTGCTGATTCTCTTTCTTCCCCAGATCAAGGACCATGGCATGAGCCTCATATTGAATAGACATAAAATCTAATCACACAATGACATTCTCATTTATTAAAGCAAGCTTCAGGATTTTTCTCAAATCCAACCAAGAATTAGTATTCAAGTTTGAAATGAGTTATGAGATGCTTAGGCTAATTTCCCCTTATAGAAATGAACACTGGCATTTATCCAGTGATACTCTTTCTTTTGTTGTGGAAAAGTTGGAATTATCTAATTATGACTGTTGTCCATTATTAAATAAGATGTGCTCAGATCTGTGAACATCATTTCCAGGAATGTAAATAATGTTGGGAAGGGGAAATCAGTATACTTAAGAAGCTCCTGCTCTAAGCTTCTTTGTCTGCAAATTATTCTGGCTTGTTTTATGGCTGTCTAAAGAAAATTCTGCCTACTAAGTGCCTCAAATTAGTGTATGATTGGATGTCTCCATTTAACTTGCCTTAAGGTGAGAGTAATGGATGACACCTTGTACTTCATATTTCTGCTTTAGAGAAGGTAATTAAAGGAATCAGAAAAATCTCTCTTTGAAGCAGTTACCTTATTTCCCACAAAAAACTTAGCTATTATCTATACCAACTCTTCTTACCAGCTCCCATGACTAAGTGAACCTTGGAAACATGGGGGTCCTCAAGAAAGAAGAGTCCCACCCTAGGCGGAGTCCTGGAGGCTGCGTAGGCAACACCAGCATCCCTCCTGACATTACATTGACAGAGATTAACTGATCACTTTCCTGGTGTCCTGAAATTTACAACCCACTGTGATGCAAACAAGCTAAGTTAGACCTGGTCTATTACAAAGACATGGTACCCAGTTTTGGTTGGTCCTAGGTTGGAAGAAAAATTGATTTCCTCATTAGCAATTAGAGATGCTGCCATACTAATTTGCCTGAAGTAATGAACTTCACATAATTTAATTGAATTTCTGCCACATATCTGCTTTGTGCTCTGAGTTGCGTGCCTCACGATGGGGGTGAACCAAGCATGATCCCCACCTTGCTATTTACAGTCTAGCGGGCATGTGAGTCCAAAAAAAAAAAAAAGATAAAAAGGAGTTTAAAGAGGAAAAGAGTAAAGTGAAGTAAACACACACCCACACACACACACAAATAAACAAAACCCCGGAAGGAAGGATATTGTCCTCGCTGTGATTGAAGAGAAACCTGGGACAAGATAAGGCTGGAGAAATAAACATGGGTCAGATCACACAGGCTTAGTGCTCTAATGCCAAAACATACAGGCATTGTGTATCATCCAAATAAAATGAACATTTGTACACCTGCTGTGTGACAATCTCATTAAAGACTCACAATAACTCTATTTTCAAATGCTCAGTTTTGTAGATGAGAAGTAGGATTTAAGAGGATTAAATCCTACTTAAGAGGATTAAATGCTCAACTTTCACCAGAAAATGTGTGGTAAAACGTGGTAAAGAATCCAGTTGTCCGTGCTCCTTTTTAGGTGACTTTAACATAAAATAGTAAAATAGTTATCTGCCAGACATTTTACACACACACATCAAATAAATACATTCAAGAATCAAAGCAGTTAAAATATTTCTGTGGGCTGTATAACAAGTTCAAATGTGAGCAGTAGAGTGCGTAATCAGTGTTTAGGACTGAATCTAACACTAAGTGAAAGTCTGTCCAATTGTATATGCATCTCCTTTTCTTGTTCCTCAGTCCTTCATCATTTCTTGCCTCCTCCATCTTCATTGCCTTTTCCCTGTGCTCACTTCTAATTTGCCTTTATCCTTCTTTTATTCTTTTCTTTCCTGTTCTCTCAACTAGGTGAGAATATTGGTGGTACGCATTGCTTACTAATGCATTATCTTATTTTAAAAACATTATAATCTACAGCTGTCATGCACAAACAAGTAAGCACGACCAAGAATAGATGCAGCAAATGAATGGGTGGATTGGGAATAGCTCAGTGTTTTGGAGTCAGAAGACCAACCTCTGAGCTCAGTTTCTGGACTGAACTTTTGCAAAACATGAGAAATTCAGCTTTCCTACCTGTATGATGAAGATAACTTTTGATCTTTTAAACTCGTAGGGTCATTGTAAGGACCAATTTGGATATTGGAAGTGGAAGTGATGTGTCACTAGTGATAAGCTATTAAAGAATACTACTACTTTCACTGTAGGTGCTTAGATGCTTTGTCTGACCCATTCCTATTGTTACTACTCTTTTGCAAGGCTTTTAAATGAACACTTAAACCATTGAAGCACATAATACCTAATGATATATTGGCCAAAATCATCCTTATATCATGAAAGACTGACGTTTGTGAAGTGGATTTTTCATTTGGGAAGGAGACAGTCCTTTGCTGACTTTAAACAGCTTGGCACCGTTAGGCAGTTCACTTTTCCTGGAGTGTTGTTATAGCGCCATCTGCTGGAACTTGAGGAGGCTGACACTAAAGACTTAAAGGAGCCTATCAAAGATGTACATAGACAAACATGATTAAAGTCCTGTGAGCTACGAATAACTATAAGCTTTGTTTGAAATAATAACTCATTTCCTTCGTATACTATGGTATACCCATGTAACAAAATACTATGTGGTATTTAAAACAATGAAATGACTCTGAAATGAAAGTAGTTCCAAGATTTATTAGAAAATCTAAGAGAAAAGTGCAGAACAGTGTGTTTTATTGTATTATTGCTTTAATTCAAATATAGATTTTGTATGTAAATGAATATATTTGAATAATTTTGATAGAAGGTATTATACATGTTGACATTTTAACTCTTAACAGTGTTTACTTTGGAGGAAAATTCTTGGTGGAGGTATGGCTTCATTACTTTTAAAACAATCCCTGTCTATATTGTGTAAATCTCTATCTTGCACATATATTACTTTCCTCTTATTCTACTTTATTTATAATAAAATAATTGGGGTTATCTGTCTAGTGAGAGTTTAGAGCCATTTGTTTCATTTTTATGTTTGCCTATGCCTGAAAATTGAGTTAATAGAAGTGTTCGTTTTTAACTCCTTGCTTTATGCCTCTATAACATTTTGTCTATATTTGTTTTATAGCAATTATATTAATTTGGTTCTAGCATAGTTACTATAACAATACATCCTAACATTTTCAGAACAAACATCGTTTCAAATATTCTGACCTTTTGTCTCCAGTAATTACTCTTGTACTTTTTAGACTGTGAAGTCTCTTTTTTTAAATTGTAGTAAGTAGCTCATTGTAACAGACTTTGCTACTAGCTGTGTGAACTTTAGAAAAATTACTTAATGTCTAGGTGCCTTGATTTCTTATCTGTGTAAGGAAGATAATGTTATCTATCTTAAAGGTGTTTATGAAGCTTATAGAGCAGGAAACAGGTAGAAAATACCCAATATTCACAGTTGTTGAGACTGCATATATGTGTAAGTGTTATGTGTGTGTATGTTGTGTATCTGTCAACCTCACTACTAGTTTGAAAACTCTTGGAAGGCTCAGATGTCTTATTCAACCTCAAATCCTCAGAAGCTAGCAGAGTGAGTGCCTTATGTATTAGTAATAACAACTCTTTCTAAATTCACTTCCTAAGAGTTTATGAGAGAATTACCAAAAATAAAAAAAATCTAAGCATAGAGAGAAACTAGGATGTGAACGTGACCCTTCACAAAATTTGTATTTTTGACTCTGGATATTTTTCTACCTAGGTCATCTTTCAACCTAAAGTTTTATTTTATTTGTTTGTTTATTTATTTATTTATCTAAATATTGTTATAATCCTTCCAATGTGATTTATTGGAAGGTTTTATTGTGTGTGTATATTATTACCTTCCCTACCTATAAACAACAGGGCTTTGCATGCATGAACTTTGTATTTGAATGCAAAAAAGTTCCCACCAGTTATTGATGTTGCAATGTAACTAGGTATTGTCTTTCAGGGCAGGGACTGGTTTACTTATCTTTACATCTCCAGCATCTAGCATAGTGATCAGAATTGAAGCACTCCATTAGTGGGTAACTATAAGTACAACAACTTGTACTTTCAATAAGTTTTATAAAACTCCCGTTTTCAAAGAGAAATCAAGTCAACTTGGAAGGAAGGGGCATAAAAGAGGTCATGAGGAAATAAAGCAAGAACCGGGTCAGCAATAGCCTATGAATCAGGGAACAAAATGCTAAAAGTAAAAGAGGAAAAATCTTTGTATCAAACACATTAAAAATATATATGTGGGCTGTAACTTGAAATATATTTAGGCATTATTATGATACAATCAGTGGCTCTGGGAAGTAATGTTAAGAGTGCACTTACCAGATAAACAAAAAACACTTTAAACAGTGTTTTTGAGATAGCTGACGTATAATGTGCTACACACTTTTGAGGTATACAATCTGATACATTTTGACGTACACGTACACCCAGGAAATCACCATCAAAATCAAGATGGTGAACATATCGTCATCTCCAAAAGTTCCCTCATGCTTTTGTGTAATCTTTCCCTCCTGCCCCTCCCCAAACCCTCCCATTGCCCCAGGCAACCATGGCAGGCTTTTCGTCACTATAGCTCAGCTTGCGTGGTCTAGGTTTATACATTATATATATATGGAACCATTCAGTGTGGACTCTTTTTTTTTGTCTGCCTTCTTTCATTCAAAGTGCTTATTTTTAAATCCATCCATGTTGTTATATATATCAATAGTTCGTTCCTTCTGATTGCTGATGAATAGTGCATTGTGTGGACATACCATTTTGCTCATCCATTCCCCTCTCCATGGACTTTTGGGTAGGTTCCAGTTTTTAACTATGGCATATCAGAACATTCATAGATGATCATACTCTTTTTGTATTTAATGAATAATTATCTTTGGCTCCAATAGAAACATGTTATCTATAAAATTACTTTAGATTATTTACTTGCAAATGATAAATTATCTTTGATTCTCAACGTAAGAGTTATCCTTTCTCATTTATGCCATCACTGCTACCAGATTAATCATCCTTAAAATGCTACTGACTTGCTTAAAAAGCTTTGATGGCTCCACACCACCTGGGTGTGACTCGATAACATTTTAGATAGTAAGGTATGTTTTCTTCTCTCTGCTCTGTGTAATTTTCCTCCCCGCTACCAATTCCCTCATTGCAAGAAGGTAACCAAAGCTTCCTTTGCCCTCTGCTTTAGGGGATTTTATGTTGTGGAACCAAAAGGAGAAGTTGCTAGGCAAACTAAATACAGTATCCAAGTTTTCCAAACTTCTGCATATTGAGGGAATTTTATGGACAATAATTCCAGAAGGGATGGGTTGGAGGCAAGGATTGTTTGGCTGGAGATCTGAGATAGTTGGACCTGGAGATATTTGGAGACCTTACTTAGCCTAGACATCAGATGAGACTTCTATGGGTCTTGTGAATATCTGAGTACAACTACCTGATTTCCTGCAGAGTCTTTCATGACAATCCTTCTAGTGTTGCTGAAAGATGTCAAAGGGGACTGATGAAGACCTGGGGCCTTGGGAACAACGACAGAAGGCTTCAAGGCCAAGGTTGCCAAAGAAGCATGAACAAGAGGCATATTATGGACGACTACTGAAGAAAGATGTATGGGGTTATTTCCTCTAACGTTTATGACCAGTTAAAACACCTGAAAATAGAAGTTGGAATTCCGCAAGCACGACTGACATTGGATTTTCCACTAGTCAGGCAAATGGAAAACTGAAGCAGGTTATATTCCATTTGGAAAAATAAAGGGGAAGTGGCATTTCTTTCCCACTAGTGTTGCAAAATTAAGTCATACTTCTTACATCCACAAAGTCGAAGTTAGAAATGCATCTGGCTACAAATAGCAGAAAACTCAACCAAAGGTGGTTTAAACATAAGGATGTATTTTTCTCATGCAACACCAAGCTCAGAGGTCAGCTGAACCAGAGGCACTGGTTCAGCTGATCGCTAGTGTCCACCTTCCCAAATTAGCATGTTGACCCTATTCTTCTGTTAATTTTTTGAATCTTAGGGTCACAAGGTGAGCCATGAGAGATATAGGCTTGTGTCCATGTTCAGGGCAAGAAAAAGAGAGAATGGGGCTGTGCTGATCCCAGTTGTTCCTTTCATGGGAAAGCAACAGATGTACTTGAAACCTCCCAGCAATTTCCCTTTGCCAAGAACTCTTTCTCCTGACCACATCTAACTGTGATGCTGGGAAGTGAGTATTTTTGCATAGCCTAGAGTGGCAGTAAACAAGTAATAGGGAGTTGGTATGGGGTATTGTTCAGCTAACCCACAGGATCTGCCATGCACTGAAATTCCAAAGTGATCTGGCCCGTACATAAGGCCCTCCAAGTCTAGCCCCGACTGATCTTGAAACGGAGCAGGACCTTATGGTCCTTCCCCACCACATCCTCTGCCTGCCTTTTGTCTGTGCAAAAACTTTAGCCAAAGGATAAGTTTAATCAGAGAAGTGAAAAACTACAAAAGCAAAGGAAAACAGTCAAACAGTACAAAACAGTAATAGTTTAGTCACTAAACAAAGTCAAGGACCTTTAGCTCCTCCTCAAGGGCTATAGATAATATTCTGAGCCATATCCTGTGAGCTGTCTTATAGATACTGAAACCCTCACCGGGTAGAAGAAGCTAACTACATGACGACCAGGCTGTAGCATCACATAAGCTGCCACAATTCTGAGAACTGGCCTCAAAGAAATGGGAACAAACCGACCCTGGAACGGAACACTAACTTTACTTAAACAATCAAGATGACACTGATCAGGCCACTGCATGACTATGACTGTCAGAGCTGACTGTGCTGTTTCTGCATGTAGCCCCCTCCCTCCGTCTGTAAAAACTCTTGCCCACTGATCGTCAGTGGTGGGGGGGGTGGAAGAGTTGGCCTTTGGACAGGAGTCCACCCTCCCCCTGTTGCCACATCCAAAATAAAGCAAACTTTCCTTTCCACCAACCTTGCCTCTCTACAGTAAGTCCCCTACATACGAACGAGTTCAGTTCCAAGAGCTCATTCTTCAGTCCAATTTGTTCGTAAGTCCAAAAAAGTTAGCCTACTCCAAAGAAGATACACAGATTGCCAACAAACACATGAAAGAATGCTCAACATCATTAATCATTAGAGAAATGCAAATCCAAACTACAATGAGATATCATCTCACACCAGTCAGAATGGCCATCATCAAAAAATCTACAAACAATAAATGCTGGAGAGGGTGTGGAGAAAAGGGAACCCTCCTGCACTGTTGGTGGGAGTATAAATTGATACAGCCACTATGGAGAACAGTATGGAGATTCCTTAAAAAACTAAAAATAGAACTACCATACGACCCAGCAATCCCACCACTGGGCATATACCCTGAGAAAACCAGAATTCAAAAAGAGTCATGTACCAAAATGTTCACTGCAGCTCTGTTTACAATAGCCAGGACGTGGAAGCAACCTAAGTGTCCATGAACAGATGAATGGATAAAGAAGTTGTGGCACATATATACAATGGAATATTATTCCGCCATAAAAAGGAACGAAACTGAGTTATTTGTAGTGAGGTGGATGGACCTAGAGGCTGTCATGCAGAGTGAAGTAAGTCAGAAAGAGAAAAACCAATACCATATGCTAACACATATATATGGAATCTAAAAAAAGAAAAAGAAAATAGAAGAACCTAAGGGCAATACAGGAATAAAGACACAGACCTACTAGAGAATGGACTTGAGGATATGGGGAGGGGGAAGGGTAAGCTGGGACAAAGTGAGAGAGTGGCATGGACATATATACACTACCTAAACGTAAGGTAGATAGCTAGTGGGAAGTAGCCGCATAGCACAGGGAGATCAGCTCGGTGCTTTGTGACCACCTAGAGGGGTGAGATAGGGAGGGTGGGAGGGGGATGGAGGGAGATGCAAGAGGGAAGTGGTATGGGGATATATGTATATGTGGAACTGATTCACTTTGTTATAAAGCAGAAACTGATACACCATTGTAAAGCAATTATACTCTAATAAAGATGTTAAAAAAAAAAAAAGTTAGCCTAGGTACCCAACTAACACAATCGGCTATATAGTATTGTACTGTAATAGGTTTATAAAACTTTTCACACAAATAACACATAAAAACAAATAAACACAAAAAATAAAGAAAACGTTTTTAATCTTACAGTACAGTGCCTTGAAAAGTACAGTAGTACAGTACAGCAGCTGGCACACAGGGGCTGACATCGAGTGAACAGGCAAGAAGAGTTACTGACTGGAGGAGGGAGAGGGGGTGGGAGATGGTAGAGTGAAGGATCGTCAGCAATAGGAGACGGAGGTCGAGCTGCCATTTCACTCACGCCAGACATTGATGGCACAGGTTCTGGTTCCTTGCTCGATTCAATTCTGTCTACCCTCTTGAAAAAGTAATCCAGTGATGTCTGGGTAGTAGCTCTTCTTTTTCTCGTCATAGACGACACGGTAGCACCGGATTACATTCTGAACGGCTGCTGCAACCTTTGTGTACCGTTCTACGTTCGGGCCATGTCCCTTAAAACCTAACAGTGCCTCCTGAAATAAAGAAAATCCCCTTGCCATTTCCTGCATCGTGAATCTCTTCAGGTCTTCCGTTACTACTTCTTCCTCTTGTCTCTCTTCGTCCTTTCTCTGGGCCTCCAATTCCATCAGGTCTTCCCTAGTAAGCTCCTTGTGTTGCACAGCAAGGAGTTCAATGAAGTCGTCCTCTTGCAGATCTAGCTTGAGATAAAGATACTCTGCTACTTTATTCTTTACTGTACTCTGTACGGTAAAGTACACAAAAGCACAACCACTTGTAGAGGATGCACGCATGTGACAATGTACACCAGACACGGGAACTAACTTACATGATTGGACGTGTGAATGCACGTTCGCGTCTTTGAAAGTTCGCCACTTGAAGGTTCATATGTAGGGGACTTACTGTACTGGCTTTTGAGCGGCGAGCAGCCGGCTACAATCTGACTTATCTTCTGTTTAAACTGACAGGGACTCTTTACTCCTTTGCAGGGATCCCTCACTCTTCTTCAGATGCTGCATTAGTATTCTTGCTTCTACTGCACGTGTCTGATCCCTCTCCTTGATATTCTTTCTTTAAGTCCTACTTGCTTTATGAAATCTCCACAGATCTACATTACATTGATTTTCACATTTTTAAAATGTACTGGTAGGTACCATTTAAAATAAGTGATATATTTGTAGCTTTTAAATTGTAGGCTGTGAATAATATCCATATGCTTTATAGAAAAAAATAAAAGAATGCGTTGGGAACCTCTCTTACTGAGATGTTTAATCATTTTAAACAAAGAAGTCACAGGACTCTGAGAACTTCCTACTTTCTATAGAAAGTCATGATTATTTCCACCTAACAATGTTTCAACTCCTTTCCAAGGGACCTAATAGGAAAGAGAATGAAGGTGCTCGCACAAAATTCTTATCTTATAACTCAGTGACTTTTCTTGATCATAGAGAGACTAAATTAATATGAAGATTTCTGGATCTATTCCTAAGCGTAATGATCCTTATGAGCTTTTAAGGTCCTAAATCTGCATTTTTATAAAGGTTTCAGGTGATTTCGAATGAGGTGATCTCCTGATCACATTTGGAAATTCACCTCCTCAGAGAAGGTGGAGCCATTAAACAAGCTATGCCACAGACACCAAGCGAAATCGAGAGAGCTGCAGGGTTCCTGTTGCTGGGGTTCATGAGCCATGACATGACTGGTAGTCTGTGAGCCTTTGTCAGGATGGTCTAACACTGGGACTCTCCAACAGGCTGACTTGTATGGACAACATGCCATGCCCTCTGCTTTTGGTTGGAGCCCTTGCAGAGGGTTAGAGGGATGAAGATGAATGGTGTAAGGGTAGTCAATCTTCTGTCTCCTTGCAAGTTGCCTTAGTCTAGTTTTATCCTTGCACAGAATGTCATTGCTTATCACAAGGTGGCCTGCCACTCACAGGTCTGTCTTTCTGAGTTCTGGTAACCACTCCACCTCTTGTTCCTTAGGATCTGGGATGTTAACAGAGTCACGGCTGCTGGATTTGGTCACTGCATGTGTCATGGTTCCCCTTCATCTCTTCAGCTTTTATTTATTTATTCACTTTTAATTTTATTGAAGTAGAGTTGATTTACGAGGTTGTGTTAATTTCTGCTGTACAGAAAAGTGACTCAGTTATACATATATATATTCTTTTTCATATTCTTTTCCATTCTGGTTTATCACAGGATATTGAATATAGTTGCCTGTGCCATACAGTAGGACCTTGTTGTTTATCCATCCTGTATATACTGGTTTGCAGCTGCTGATCCCAGACTCCCAGTCCATCCCTCCCCCACCTCCCTCTTGGCAACCACAAGTCTGTTCTCTATGTCTGAGTCTGTTTCTGTTTCATAGATATGTTCATTTGTGTTGTACTTTAGATTCCTCAGCTTTTAAATAGACACTTTATATACAACCTCTTTCTCTTTGAATTTTTCTAATATGAGTGTGTTGCTATTTCTTGCTGTCTATTGGTGTAAAGAGAACTGGAAGACAGAGTGGGACAGTCTAATATGGCTATAATCTGAATTCTATGAGTAAATGAGAGGATAAACACAATGAAAAATATATATAATATATAAATATAGAAAGAAAAATGTAAATATAAAAATACAAATCAATGAAAATTCATAAATATCCAGCATGGATTAAAGATAATAGTCTTGATATAGGGGAAGCAAAATATTTACCAAATAATATAAATTAAGATACATTAAATTTATGTATAACAGATACTGCAGAAAAAGAAAGAAAAATAAAAGACTGTCAGAATGAAAAATGGGTTACGCATAAATGAATGGTAGTTAAACTGATGCCTTTCTTCTCAGTTGCAACAAAGGAAACCAGACGACCGTGGAATAATAGATTTAAAAGAGTGAGAGAAAATAGCTATCAACCTAAAATTGTAGACTTGGGAAAAATGTTTCAAGGATGAGGGTGAAATAAAGGTAGCTTCAGACAAATAAAAACTGAGAGAGTTTATTTCCAGCAGACTATACTGAAGGAATTTTTAATGGATGTGATTTAGGAAGAACAAAAATGATCCCTGAGGAAAATCTGAGAAGCAAGAAGTGAGTCAGCTCTGAAAATGGAAGACCTGTGGGTAAGTCTAAAGAAATATCAACTATATAATTTGGTAATGATACATGTAATTTCTGAGGTTTAAAAGAAAAAGTTAGATTTAAAATCTTGAACAGCATTGTCGTATAATTTGAGAGGTACATATTGCAGTGTATTAAATAAAGCTCCCCTATTGTAAGAATGACAGTCAATGTTTAGGGGGTTGTACACAGAGGCCAGGCTTGTATTTCCGTAGAAGAGATTTAAGGCAATTATCTGGGAGTAATTCAGGGGGAAAACTCCAATGCAATTTGCTGTATCCAGAGGAGTGCTTGACATTTTGCAGGGTTTCCTCTTCCTAGCGTTTCTAAAGCAAAGTGAAACTATTTTGCCTTCAGACAGGAAGATGCAAGATGGTGATGGGCTGAGATACTGAGGAGATTCCTTTTCCTGATTATTTGGGAGGGGTCTCAAGAGGGGTTTCTATTCCCAATTACCCACCCTTTCATTCCAGAGAGGCAGCTGGTAGGAGAGGCCACGTCTAAATTAGAGACGGGGTTCACATGCTGAATGGCTGGCATGATAATAACTCAGAATGGCGACTACCGGCCAGAACAAGGATTCCCTTCCTCTGCCCCAGGGTTTTCTTTAACTGAAATAGATTTCTCTTCATGTTTTATGCAGTTCTGTACCAGAGCAAACTACATTTTATGGGCAAAAAATAAATAGGTCATGGAATCTCTTCTTTGATTTACTGCTTTAGTTGGGGTCTGCACTAGAAAGTACAATGAATTCTCCTTCTTTGCAATGCTGGGCCAGTCCAGGTAGTCAATTTGGTTTCATTTTGGTTTGAATGCTTCCTTCAGACAGGATCTGATTTCTTCTAATGACCACCTTGGCACACACTCACGGAAAGGCAGGCTCTTCACTTACCAAGTTATTTGTTAATGTTCTATTAAGCCCTGAATTCAAAGCCCAGACTTACTTTCTGTCCAACAGCAGTACCTGACTTTGGGTACCATGTTTCAAGGGCAATATAAGCAGTTTAATAACCTAGAAAGGTTTTCATAATTTCTTTCACTCTACATTTTACCATTACTCATGGGTTATAAAAGGTAAAGAGATTGATTTTCTTTGCTCAGAACAGAATTCTGTCTCTGGTTTTCCTTCAAAGATGAGTATAGGTCCCAGAGCATCCAATTGCTCTTCTGGAAGTCTAACAGCTCTCAATTCACCTTACAAGTAGCTTCAGAGGCATGGTACTTTGGAGGACTTGGATTCATCTGCTAAATAAAACCTTTCAGGCTGGCTATATGCTGCTTATCAGTATCATGCACTGATATGAAAATAATTTAGCCCCTAAAAATATTAATTTGTATTTCTCAAGGAAATTTGACTTTGCCTAAGACCTAATTTTTTTTTTTTTTTTGCAGAGCAGGATTTCCATCAAAAAATGCAAGGGAAAAATAATTTTCCAAATAAAAATTTCCCAAAACAATGCCACTTTGACTTTGAACTCTTTCAAGGTCCTTCATTTTTTGTTTTTGTTTTTTAAATTAACAGGCTTCACAGAATTAAACAAATTTCTATGAAGAAGAAAGAAGGGTAAGGGCTTAGACAACCTCCAATTAGCATGGAATTATTTTTCTCTGTTTCGTTGATAAGACACACTTATCCTTAGTTTTTAACCAATGAAATTCAGTTGATAGAACTCTGTTTTGTGAGTTGGCGTGGGATTCTATATTCCACATCAGGCACTGAAGGAGCATCTATATTTTGTAAGCCTGAAATCTCTGCCTGTTCAGGTAACAGAAGTTCCACTTCATTTGGAAATAGGAGGATCCATATTTATTTTAAAAACATAGTTATTAAATTTTAGACAAATTGTGAAGAATATCAATGCATACATGAAATATAAATGTACAGCTCAGTAAATTCTTGCAAAGTGAGCACCCATTTGACCAATGCCCAAGTCAAAATAAAATGTTGACAGCAGTTCAGAAGCACCTCTATGTCCCCTCCCAAATATTAAACCCGAATGTGGCCACTAGCTTAACTTCTAATATAATAGTTTAGTTTTCCCTACCTTGGAAATATATTTAATTAGAATCATTATTTATATACATTAATCTATATAATATCTATCTATAATAGATGATCAATAGATGGATAGCTAGATATAGAGATAAAAATGTAGATGTGTATACTTTTTTAAAAATTTATTTTATGTTTTAGTTTATTTATTTTTGGCTGCATTGAGTCTTTGTTGCTGTGCACGGGCTTTCTCTAGTTGCGGCAAGTGGGAGCTACTCTTCGTTGTGGTGCACGGACTTCTCATTGCAGTTGCTTCTTTTGTTGTGGAGCTCAGGCTCTAGGCGTAGGGGCTTCAGTAGTTGTGGCACACAGGCTCAGTAGTTGTGGCTTGCGGGCCCTAGAGCACAGGCTCAGTAGTTGTGGCACACAGGTTTAATTGCTCCGCAGCATGTGGGATCTTCCTGGACCAGAGATCAAACCCGTGACCCCTGCATTGGCAGGAGGATTCTTAACGACTGTGCCACCAGGGAAGTCCTAGATGTGTATACTTCTGTTGGCAGTATACTGAGGAGTAGATTGTGGGATCTTTGTGTTACATGTCTGTTCACGTCAATAGTGAATGAAATGTTGTTTCCAGATAGTCATGCCATGTACTCTCCTAATGAATAGTACTGAGTTCCTCTTGCCCATGTTAGTAGTGATTGGTGGTGCCACTCTGCTGCATAAGTAGTAATGCCTCACTGAAGTTTTAATTGGACTTTTACTGATGACTAATGGAGTTTGAGCATATTTTCAATTGTTAGTCTCTTCTTTGTAATTCCTGCCCATTTTTCCACTGTGTTGGCTGTACATATTCTTATTGATTCATGCATGAGGTTTTTTTTTTTTTTAAACATTCTGGATATGAGGATTTTCTTGGCTAGATGTATTACATATTGTACTCTGTATGACATATTTTGATGAACAGACATTCTAAATTCTAAAGTGATTTGTATTATTGATCTCTTCCTTTAAGCTTAATGCTTTTTATATATGGTTTTAAAAAATCTCTCCCTATAGCAAGGTGATAAAGATATGTTCCTATAGTACCTTCTGGAAGTTTTATTGTTTTGCTTTTCTTACTGAGAGCTACAGCTCATCTGGAATTACTTTTTGCATGATTGGATGTGTAAGTTTTATCTCCTTGCATATGGATATACTGATTACAGAAGTCCCAGGGTTTCCTCTCAACCTTCTCAGACATGGACACTACACATCCATCTTTATATTATCTCCCCTGCATTAAAATACAGCACTTGTATTTTATGAGTTAGCATTTAGTACCCATTTATGATTTAATTGGTCAGACTTTAAAACTTTTGCTTTATAGAGGAGATCGCAATGAAAAAAGGACTGAGGAATAGCTAAAATTCTCTCTGCTCCACCAAATGTTTTCAGAGAAAACCCTACATGGCTGTCTCACCTCAAGGAAGTTTCTCTGTTAACATGCTCGTCCATTGGTTAGTTGCTTGTCCCAAACTAGTTGCTACCTTAGGCTGGCAGAGCCATTGGGTCTTCTTGTTCACTTGTTTCTGAGATTGCTATTTTAACAGGTAACATTCTAAATTAAGTTAGGTCTCTCTGCAAAGGTAGCAGAGGTAAAGCAAAGGTAACAGGTTATGGTTTCCATAACCTGCCCTGTTCTGATTAAAACCGCTGCCCTGACAGAATTTGGGGGTGAGAGGCTTGGGAACCATAGGTAAGAACTCCACAGACTAGTCATTCTTATGTGAAGCTCAATATTTTTTAAGAATAGATGATTCTATTTGGGAAAGTTTGTTTCTTGAATGCTGAAATGTCTGTTTTGGACACTTTCATTTAACTTCATAGTTGCTTTCTTGGGGAAAGGATTTGTCAACTGCTTACTCCATCATGTGAGAAGTCAGAGTTCATAATGATATTTTAAGTCACAAAACATCATGCTTTAAGAAAATTGTCTAATTAGAATGTGTGTGTGTTGTACAATATATTAATCAAATATTCTACCATCATTCAAAGGTGAGAGTTCCGCATTGTAAAAAACAATATGGGAGGGACTTCCCTGGTGGTCCAGTGGCTAAGACTGTGTGCTCCCAATACAGGGGGCCCAGGTTCGATCCCTGGTCAGGGAACTAGATCCCACATGCTGCAACTAAGAGTTTGCATGCCACAACTAAAGACCCTGCCTGCTGCAACTAAAGATCCCTGAGGAGATGATTATATAACACCACAACTAAGGCCTGGTGCAGCCAAATAAATAAATATTAAAGAAAAGACAATATGGGAGATGTTAGTACACTGCTAGCATTTAAGACCATGAAACTAAATAGGACCACATAGGAAGTGATTTACATTAAAAAATTATCCTAGAACTAAGACCTGGGACATTTAAATATTTAGTGGTTGATGAGTTGATGTGGAAACAGCAAAGGAGACAGAGAAAGTGACGACTGAGATATGGAAAGAACCAGGAGCAATGCCCCATAAACCAAGTGGGGAAAAAAAGTGTTGTTGTTTTTTCAACTGGGTTTATTCAACTGGGTCAGATCTTGCTATAGTCACATGAAATGAGGACTGATATTAATACACGAGATTTGATTACATAACGGTCACTGGAGATCTTGTTAAATGTTTCGGTGGGGTGGGATCAACAGAAGTTTTATTGGAGTGAATTCTATAAATATGAAAGGAGAAAAATTGGTTCTAGGCAATAATTTTGAAGAGATTTTTCTATAAAAGAAGAAAAAAATGACAGGGGTATAGCAGGAGCAGTCCATGGGTTCAAAGGAGATACTATTTAAGATGAAGATGGGAGAGAATAAAACAGGATTATAAGTACGATCTAGCAGAGAGAGGATAATTGTTGTTTCAGAAGAGGTGGGAGCCAATTGTCTACCTTTATATAAGAATATTAGAAGAATGATAACGAAGAAGATATAGAGGAAATTTGCAGAAGGAATATAGAAATATAGGGGAAATTGGAGGACATGACTTTGGATAGGAGTTCATCCATAGTAATAGAAGAGAAGGCAAAGTACTGGGCACAGATTCAGAGGGAGATAAGATGCCATAGTGAGACCTCATGGAAATGGAAGTTCTCTTCTGGTTTCAGTAGGAAGTAAGACCATCATTTGAGAGTGAGGATAGCAGACAAGGCGTTGGGTATTTGAAGAGAGAGAGGAAGTCTAAGTAGAGTGGAATATTTGATTGATTCCCTCAAATAGACAAGCCTGTGTTCCTAAAACAACTACATCATTTTTGTTCATTTGATACTGAAGGAACAGATTTCAGTGAATCATTGGCTTTTAACTCACTAATTTTTTATTTTTTCAGGTAAATTTAAGCATTTAGATTCACTAGGCTTTATAATTTCTCATCTTGCATTATCTGTACCCACTTAGCATTAGAGCAGGGAATAATTACTCTTTCTGCCTCACACTTTGCACTGTCTGGGTTTCACAGTGGGTTGTAAGAGCCAGTAGGAGTTGTTCTCAGCATCATAATGTTATGTTTCATAGGTACAGAAATGTTTTGAAATGAAGGTTGATAATTCCAGGTTAAGACTTTGAGGTTAAAAGTAGTGCCACCATGTTACTAATGCACCATTTTGTTTATTACTATTTATAACCCATCCATTCCCATTTGCAAGTCAAAATCAAATAACAAAGAAAAAGATAGTGAAGAAAATCACAATAGTTCATCTAAAGGAAACATCAGTAATAGGTTATTCTAAGCAATCAAATGAATAAACTACTGCAAGTGGCTACATACGTGAAATGTCTCTTTCCGGCGCTACTCAGATAATTGCCAAATAGTTAATCCTTTTTTCTAGAAGTATGTTAATTTTAACTTTTCTTTTTGACTATTTAATACAAGACAATCTAATGAACAAGGAACATGCATTGTACTATTTCTTCACTATTTGTTGTTGCCTCTGTTTGAACTAATGAGCAATACACTACTAAGTAAGCAGATATAAAAATTGTGAATTTGATAAAAGTGAAATGATAAATTTGGCAAATAGAAACTGATTGCTGGAGACTATATAAAATCACTTCTTATGCATATGTGATATATATATATATATCACTTCATATATATATACACACACACACACACATATTTGGTGATATATATATATATATCACCAAAAAGTTTACTGGGTTAAAAACCACCCTTTATTTCACAGGTCTGGGGTTGGAATTTGAGGTTGAGGTCATCGGGTCAGGGTACTTCTGGCCTCTGCTGAGCTCGTTCACTTGTCTGCAGAAAGCTGCCAGTTTGGCTGGGTGCTGGCTGGCGAGCTTGTTTCTGCTTCTTCTGGTTTTGATTCATCACTGAGCCAGAGCTGATGACATGGCAGTGGAGGGTTCATGAGAGAGAACACAAAAGTGCATGTCTCTTGAGGGCTAAGCTCACGACTGGCACCAGCACGTCCGAAACATTCTACTGGTCAAAGCAAGTCACAAGGCCAGTGGACATTTAATAAACCCTAACTCTTGGTGTGAGGACCTGAAAAATCACATTGCACAGGAGTTTGTATTCAGGCAGATGAATCATTTCTATTATTTCTGCAAAACATCTACTATAGTGAAAAATGAATCCAATGAACAATTATAGTGTAATCATTAGAAATGGGCATGAATAAAAACACTGAAAAAAAAGATAGAAGGGGATTACTGAATAAAGAAAAAATCAATTTAACTTTTAAAAACCAGATTATGTGATTTACTGAAAAAAACCCTCTATGGTCGGGAATCAGCTTTGGGCTTTATTACTCAGTGGCAGCAAGGGAAACACACACCATGGGGAACCGTGTGGGTGTCTCAATCAGAGGATGTTAGAAAGATGTATAATAGAATTTGGGTTTGTGTTAGGTGATTTGGGGGACAGTTTAAAGAAGGAAAGCTTAGCTCTGGGTTGGATGCTGTCAGGGAACAGGGTGTCTTAATAAACCTTATCTAGAAGAAGGAACAACTAATGTAAGCCAGAGCGTAGAGCTGTAGTTGATAAATGGAAGTCACTCACGTTAGCCAGGATTGGGAGGATGTTTGATGTTTTGGTGGTTTGCACAGAACCTCAGTTTGTACCTAGACACATGTAGTATGCATAATAGATTCGATTTATTATAATTTTATATTAGGCTCCAGGTCATGGTAACATTTTTACATTCCCAAGGAAATATTTTCTTATCATCCCCCTTCAAATTATTTGCTATTTATCTTGTATAGCTGTATTTGTTTCATCCACAGCCTCTCAATCTCCTTGGTTAAAACATTGAGCAATGTTATTAAAATTAAGATTTTCACTGTTCACAAGAATACATTGCATTAAATTAGGATCACTTTATATGTGGTGTTATATCGTGGTCCTAAAATGCGCTTTTAAGCATTTTATTATGAAAAAGAGAATGATTAGTCCAAATCTCAACAAGAGTTGAGATTAGTCCAAATCTCAACTAAATCAATGTACAAATCCAGAGATTGGTCCAAAGATTAGTCCAAATCTCAACTAAATCAATGTATAAATCCACAGATTGGTCCAAAGATTAGTCCAAATCTCAACTAAATCAATGTACGTATAGAGCTTCAAGAGTGATCATTTAAACTTTCTTTGGAACAGTCTGTCAGTGGAAGAAACAACTTTATTTACAAGTCTCTTTTTTTCCACCAAATTTTATCAAATTTTTAGAGTTTTAGTCATATTGGTCATTTGGGAATGGAAGACAACAAGACTAAAAATAGCCCTGTAGGTGGCAGCCAAACTCTAAATATGAATTTAAATTTTCTGCTTGTTACAGTTGATTGCCATCCTTGGAAAGCACTTTTTAAAAAGCCAACATACTTTATAATATTCTCTTTACCACTGTTTTGCAATATGTCTGAATTAAATCTTTGGTACAGTCATTTAAGATGCACTGTATAAACCCTTTCAAAAACTAAAAATAAGAGAATTATGAAGTGTGATAAGATAGTACATCTAAATCAATTGGATTAGAAATGTTTGTTACAATTCTAATCTATGAGTTATAAGTACTTAATGTAATAAGTGCAGTAGAAAAATAATCTATTTTACTTAATATTTATCAAGTAAAGAATATATTAAATGCAATTTCTTTTCAGAGTGGTAAGTATAAGTTACCACTTAGAATGTTGCTTTAATGAGGCATTGACTTAATTTTTAACATGTCTGTGAGAGGATAATTATTGATTTCACACACTCAGAAATATGACTCCTTCTAATATTCATATCTTAAAGAAAAAGAATATACAATTTGCATTTGAAAGTGCATTAATAACTTGATATGTGTTATATAATACATATTTTCAGATGTAAAATATTTTATTTGTAAATGTTGGTCTTCTAAATCTGTGTTCACAAATTCCAAAACCCATAACATTCTATATACTTCAAAAAATTCAATTTTTGCCAACATTAGCTACTATTATACAGAACAGAAAACAAAACAAAAACCTGGTAAACAAATACTGGTAGGATGTCAGAATATTGTACAAGAGAAGAAAAGTTTAAGAAACAAATTTTATAGAGTTATTTATCAAGAGTGACTCAAAGGAGGGAATTAATTATTGAAACTTTGCAGACACTCTGCTTAATTCTTAAAAATATCCTATATTATAGGTACCATAGGATTATTAAAAATATTTAACGATGTAAATGACATGAGCGCTGACCGGTTAGAAGTGATGCTGGCTGAAAACATGTGTGGGCATACTAGCATGGACCAGCCTACAATCACCCAGGTATTATGATACTTGTTGGAGATTCTGAAAATAAGACTCACAGAGTCTAGCCTATTACCCAAATAACTATTAAAACTAGAAACTAGGCTGATATGATTTCACTTTTGTTGTCTTTCTATGAAAATTTAGATTTGTATATGATACCATGTACATATGTGCAACAGAGGACTTTTTGTTGTTATTGTGGTTGCAAAAGCAGAATTAAATTAACCAAAGGAATTTATAAACAAATGAATCACAGGACTCGCTCTAATTTCTTATGGCCCTCATCTATTTTCCTCAGGTCCACTTGAGACAACTTCCGAAATTACGTAGTATTTTAATTTAATTGCTCAGAACCCAGTATCGTTCAAATTGAAGACCTTATGTCGGCTTTTGATCTCAGGTAAGATGCATGAAATGCAAATACTATTTGCCATAGTGATGTGGATTGTGGTGAAGCAACTGAAAAAAAAAATTATAGAATTTCAGAAAAGAAGAAAGTGAACTAGACTTATTTTGGTATGAATAGTAATAATAATATGAAAGTGATCCAATTTATATGGTGATGCTGGTGAGGAAGTGGGTGGATTATTCCATTGTTATTACAGGATGTGTCAGAGCATATTAGATGCCTGGCTAATGTTCATTGCATCCTTATTTTCTAACTGAACTCCATTTTTAGCAGGAGTTAATCTGCAACTATAACACATTTCAAGCCTTCTTTGCAGCAAATTGGGGCCTTCTATCCCTTCAAAACAGAAAAAAGAATAATTCTGCCTAGCCCTGGACTTCATTTAATATTTATTGACCTCTAATACATCCTAGTCATTATCTATGTAGAGTATGGTGTACCAGGCTTAATTTTTAAAATGAAAATAGGTTCCAGTCGATTTTCAGGAAAACTTTATACCTTCAAGGGATAACTGAGTGGGTAGGAAAATTCATCCTGAGGTGTATGTAGTAAGTGACATTTTTGACATCTGCCTTTCAGTGCTTAAAGAATTCCTCATTTTAATTATTGCATGTAAGTAGCTGTTCTGGGAAAAGTAACCACAATTTGATTCCTACTATTAAGGTTACTTTTGTATATTATCTAGGGGGAAATAATAGTTTAGACTGTAGGGTTTTTTGAGGGCATAAAATAATGTAATATTCCTGGCTACACATGTGTACCTGCATGCGTTTCTTGTTTTTGTCTTTTTAAACTATTTTCTTTCCATAAAACGTAAAACGTACATGATACTTAAAACATAGTTTTGCAAAACTATTTTAATTGTTGCCATAATACACTGATGATAGAGGTGGAAAAAGTAAGCTCTTTAATAAATGCTTCTTATAGATTCTCTGTACCTTCTATTCTCTTGTGAATAACTATTCTGTTGTGTTTTCTTTGATAGTAAAGAGATACTAATTCATCCGCTGTGTAGAAACCTGTTAACCCGAAACAAATAGACTGCTAGATATTTCTCCAGCAAAGATGGGTTCATTTGGGATCAGCAGAGAATTACAATTTGAGTTCTGCAACCCTGCAAATTGCCACAAGGCATAGGGAGGAGAATGCTTTTCAAGAGAGGAAAAGGAAGTTGGCCTTGGGGGGTGGGTGGGCCAGGGAGGGAGCTACAATAAACAGAGTGCATGGCTCTTCACTGGTGGAGTCCTTGCCAGGAAAGAAGAGGAGTCTTTCTCCTTCCTGTTGGGCTCTGCTGTCATCACAGGGTCTGAGAGCTCCCCCTTCTGGTCTCCCAACTCTCTTTAATTGAGGTTTCTGTTTGTTAATTTTTTACAAACCCTTTATAAAATTGAAGACTGCTTTTCCTTTATTTAAGTTGAATAATCTCCATAGATTTATCCATCTTAGTAGGTATGATTTTATGGTGTTTGTTAACTTTTCAAATTCTTCATCGGCCTCTTCAATTTTAGCTGTCAGAAATAAATATTGTATTTATCATTGTCAATTTTTTAAAAAGTTATTAAAAACGAATCCAGCTTCTTTAGTGGATATTTTCTTGTACTACCAATGCATGCCATGTCAAAAATATTGATAAAATGCAATATTTTTACATTTCTCAATTACTCATTTCCCAAAGTAATGTCTTTTCTACTCTATAGAAATCTGTGTTTATGGTCACCATAAACATCTACAAAACGGCACTTCACTTTTTCTGTTAGTATTTGGGATGTATCTACAAAGTAATACGCATTTAAATTTAGCTTTACGTATACTTTAAAATTTTTGTGTTCACCCTTTAATTTTTTTTTAAAGTTATTACTCTTCCTAAAACTGTTAAGTTCAGAAGAATCTCAAAGAATGTATCTGGGGAAGTACCTTTCTAGGCTACAATTTTTTTATCTGGAAGACTAAGAAGCTGGATTAGATGAGCTCTCAGATTCCTTCCAGCTTTTGGTTAGAAAGTATCAAAAATGAAGGAAACTCATTTTGTTTTTTCTGATATATTAAATTTATGTTTCTCTTTTTTGTCTTTCTAGATTATACTACATTTACTTCTTTGGCTTTTTAGGTTTTCTTTTGTAGTCTTCCTCACCACTCTTTTCTAATTTAGAGGCAGTCCCATTTATATTTCAGCTCCTTGGGTAGGTTCATTGTAACCTTTCTACCGTAATAAGAGTAGGATGGCTTTGGTATGGCCCCAGGGCTATGGTGAGAGAAAATCAGAGGGTCTCACTTGAAAGAATTGGGATGTTACATTTTATTTCTGGGAGGCAGTGATTTTGCCAGAGGGAAGGAGTCATTCTACTTTAGCAGGTTTTTTTTTTTTTTTTTTTTAATATTTCTTTGCATCTTTACCCTTGGACTCTAGTGCCTGAACCTACAAGTCTGCTAAATCCTTCCATGATTTTTTTATCGCACTACATACAACATTCTTTCAAATGCAAGGTCAGAGTATAAGTCTCTTTTGATATCATGGCTGTAAAATGAGAAGTGGTGCTTGTTTCAGATAAAACCTCTTTTTACCTTCCACAAAAGCTTTATTCTGTCACACATAATGTCTGATTTTTACATGTCAGTAAAAAAAAAAAGAATAAAACTGAGGAGATGGAGTAATAATGTTTGTAACTATTGAAATCACAGAAATGCATGGCTGGATGATACATTGACAGGTCATTTATTCCACCGTCAGATACATTTGCTGTTAAATTAGCCAGGGAAATGGGTCTAAAATCTTTTTATGCTGCTATGTGGCATCAAGGCCTAATCCTTCTTTTTCAACATTGTTAAGTCATCAATTTAGGCTTTTAAGTATATTTCAGTCATCAGACCTTCAGCATATAGGACTTTTTTTAAAAGACTGGTAAATATTAACTGAGTACGACTCCGTAACACATTCAAATTGTAATTTCCTTCATGCTTTGAGGGCAATTGGAGGAGACACTTGCACATTTTCTTTTGAATCCTCGTCTCTCAAGTTAGTCTGGCTTAATTAAGATCTAGGTATGAAGTCCCAACTCCTGACTCAAAGTTCAAGGCTTACACAAAAAACAATTTCATTCTTGAAGTTTGGAGAACTATGAAATTGATAAAGCCCTTATTTCCTCTTCTCTTAACTGATTACAAAATAAATTGTATAAAACAATATAATTGTATTGTTTGGCCCATAACATATAGAAATGTTATTTGCCAACACCAGCACGAAGGAGGTGAGTGGGAGCAAAGTTGTACTGGGCTAAGGAAATGATACCAGATGGTAACTCAAATCCACAGGCACAAGTGAAGAGAACCAGAAATGGTACATAAGAAGATATAAATACATATATAAGTGTTATAAATATATACCTGCTCTCCTTTCTTTCCTCAGCTCCTTTAAAATAAATGAAATTATATAAAGTAATAATTATAACAATTTATTGTTGGATTTGTATGATATACAGATGCAACTGAATAACAATAATACCACAAAAAATCAAGCTCTTCAGAATTAATGCTTCTATATCTCAATGGAATTAAACCAGTATAAATCTAGAGTAGATTCTAAATTAAGATATATATAAAAATCCCCAGAGCAACAGCTAAGAAAATCCTTTTTTCAAAAGTGAAAAAATATTAAAGAAATTAGAATGTTACATTAAAAATATTCACTTAGTGCAAAAATACTCAACGTAAAGGAGGAAGACAGAAAACAGAAGGTGTGTGGCAGATGTAATCTAACTCTATCAATAAAAACTTAAATGTGAATAAATGAAACAATCCTATATATATATATATATATAGGATCGTATAAATATATATATATATATATATATATATATATATATATATATATATATAAATTTGCTTAGTTAGATATCGAACTGGTATAATGACCTATACCGGATAATAAAACCATAAAATTTGGGCTTATCTTCTTTACCATACAGAACTCATTTCCATGAGACAGTAATCATTTGCATCTCATCAGTTTGTTTTTTCAATATCTAGCCTAATATTAATAGGATATAGAATGTTTCCATTAGAGATTCAGATGACTCAAGTGGCTTTGTTAAACAGTGTTCTAGTATCACATGAAAAGAGTTTGCGATCATTATTTTACCTTGATTTTTAACATTTAATATTACCTACTGTTATTTATTGATATGCAGCTTCATCTAAGAAATGAGGTGGCCAGAAGCAAGCGTTCCTTGATACTAATCCGCCCCCGTCACCACGACACAGACTCAGACTCCAAAATATTTATGTATAGATGATAGATGGACATGCAGAGTTTTGAAACGAATGCTGGTCTTCCTTTATGGCTGAAGGATTATAGTTGAAGTTATTTGGAAGTACAGTGTGTCTGTTCTCAACATATAACCTCAGCCCCTAAACCATCCTCCTTTGTCCTGCTTTGTAATATTGGAGCTGGACCTTGTAATCAGTTCTCCTTTAACACTTGGCATAATGTTAAACATTATAGTAGAAGGCTCTGGAAGGATACCACAGGGGAGAAGACCCCCTCTTCCAGAAACCAGTGGTTTTCCCCTTTTGCTATAGTGATATGCAGCTGAGCTGCCATCCTCATGTGGGTCACTCAATAGTGTGTCCCCTGTGGAGTGGATTCTTAGCACGTTTTGCCAGAACTCCAGATGCAGCTTTCTCGTGAGATTTGTTCTCACCTCAGAGGTAGCCACTCCCAGCAAGTTTCAGTGCCCTGCTCCCATCCTCTTCAGCTGGTGGCTTCCTAGTAGTGTTGCTCGAATCCCTTTGTGCAGTTAGTTTCTGCCGGCCGGGCGTGGTGTGCAACACCTCGGTGAAATACTCTGCCCTCCAGTGGGAGACAGTCGCACCTTCTGCAACTGGTTCTGAACATCAGTCTGCGTAGCTTTCTTCCAAGTTTCTCTTCCTTGAATACTCTCTTTTAGTCCTAGAGGTAGTGACTGCCACTTACATCTGTCTTTTCTGTATTCTTTAGATTCTCTTTACCATTCTTATTGGTAAATTCCCTCTTATGAATTAATAATTCTTCATATTCATATTTCCCAGTGCAAACGACTGGTTTGGTTGCTGCCCGCCAGCTGACACTGGCTGATAGAGACGCAGATCTTTGCAGGGAAACAGCAGGGAGATGGACGCACCCTGCCTGACAACATCCTGAAAGAATCCACTCGTTGCACTTGGTCCTGAGCTTGAGGGGAGGTGTCGAAGTTCTCTTCCTTAAGCTTTCGACAGATTTCACTACACTTTTCTTTCAGTAAAGTTATTGCGTACCAGCCACCTCTCCCACCCCCTGCAAAGAAAAAAGGTCTGTGGTTTTGCGGGGATAATGGAGCCACCGGGCCGCAGTGCGGAAGTCCAGGCACTGATCCTTGACCTCGGGGCACTCCCCTATCTCTCAGGCGCAAGGTCTGTGGGCACAGATGGGTAGGACGTGCTAGAACTCGGGGATAAGAGGGTCATGCGGCTTTCGGGACCATCAGCAAGAAGGACAATACCAACCTGCAGAAGAAAAAGTCCAGAAAGTCCTCAGAGACACTGACCTTCCCACGGACATGCACCAGGAATTCTAAGCACTGTGCTACTCTGACGAGAAGGATGCACCTCCACTGTTACCCAGTGACCCTGGTCAAGGCCACCGCACAGTTAAGGCCAAGTTGGGCCCCAAGAAGGCGTGGTCCTGTAAGTGGATGCCATTCACGAACCTAGTCTGCAAGGCTGAAGCCACGTTCTTCCACTGGCGACAGGCATCTGAGGAGGGCAAGGACTACCCCTTCGCCAGGTTCCATAAGACTCTGCAGGTGCCAGTGTATTCAGAGCAGGGGTACTAGCTCTATCTTCACGACAACTCTTGAACAAAGGCAGAAACGACCACTTCTTTGACCTCAGCCGCCGCTTTGACCTCCGTTTTGTCATTAGCCACGATCGGGATGATCACCAGCGGTTTAAGAAGAGGTCTGTGGAGGACTTGAAGGAGCGGTATTACCATATCTGTGCCAAGCTGGCCAACATGCACGCCATGCCAAACACAGACCTCAAGATACCAGGGTTTGATGCTGGGCACCTGCAACGGCGGAAGGAACAGCTGAAGCGTTGCCGGTAACAAGCCTCAGAACAGGTGGCGGCGGAGAAGTACCTGCTACGTAAGCTGCGCCAGATCTAGTCCCGGCAGAAGGAGCGCGAGGGGCGTAGCCAGGACTCGCTGAAGCTACTCACAGCCGCAGACCCCGCTGCGGAGCAAGGACCGCGAGGAGCAGCCGCCCCAGGAAAAGGAGGCCGAGAAGCCAGCTGTTCCTGAGACTGCAGGCATCAAGTTTCTAGACTTCAAGCCTGCAGGCCTCACCCCGCGGAGCCAGCAGAGGAAGCTGCCAGGGTGCGGGCCAGAATATCAAGGCCCTGGAACAGGTGCTGGGTGTGGAGCTGAGCCTGACACCCGCAGAGGAGCTGGTACGAGCCAAGGACCGAACTGGTGCGGCTGAACGAGCCCAGGCAAGCCTGCGCCAACTGCGAGGGTGAGCTGCGGGTGCCTGCGTGAGGCTCTGGTCCGGGCTGGGTGCTGGGAGGCCGCCATGCCAGCGTCTTCCCGCCCGCGGTGCCGAACTTGGCCTCGACCCTGACCCCAGCAAGGACACCGTCATCGACCATCGTCGTGTGGTGGGCACACCCTTCGCGCCCACGAGGAAGCGACGGGAATCGTCTCCAGCTCCTCTTCTGTGAAGCAGGCGGAGAAGCCATGTGAGGCCACACGTGGTGTGGGATGCTGCTGCGTAGAGCTGGTGAGTTGCTAAAAAAACAACCCCAAAATCTTTTTACCTAAATGAAGACTGTAAGGGAAGTAACTCTGCACATCAAAGTATGCAGTGCTTCTTCATACTTATGTAAATATCCTATGTTTATGTAAATATTTGTTTTTTTCAGTAATTAGCTTATAATAGTTTATCTATGCAAACTCATTTTTAAAAAGTTTTTTTTTCCCTGAAAATTTAGAGCACCGGAAAGATTCACAATGAATTGCACATGTTATTGTGTAGTGGTGTTTATTTCCTACTGAAGTATCTCATTCTCAGAGCGGAGGGAGCTAAAGCCCTAGGGCAGAGTTGGAGGGAATCTTTTGAGTTTGAGTTTGAAGGTAATGGCCATAATATTTAGTATTCTGGTTTATTTTATTTTCTGTTTCATAAAAGAGTCTATTCTGTTTTCATATGTAAAAATTATGCTTTAAGTTACCATTAAATTTCTTAATATTTTCCTTAAAAGTCCTAACACAATATTTAAGTTCCACGAAGATATACATGTTCAGCAGTGATTTTTAACTGTGACTTTCTACCTCCTGGTTGGTGGCCAAGTTCCCCCAGAAGTGCAAATTCCCTTGTATGATATGTAATGACTATACCCTTAGAGAGTCTAAACACAGTTTCAAGCTGGTTCAATTCAGTTTTTCCAGCCTTACCTGCCTACTAGATAGCTTACCACCTGTTTCTTCTTGGGCTTAAAATAATCCTTAAGCTTTTTAAAAAAATTTTATTGGAGTATAGTTGATTTACAATGTTGTATTAGTTTCAGGTGAAGAACCCTTAAGCTTTGAGAGGAGACATGTTATCAGGAAGAAGTTCAGGTGGGGCATATGCAGTTTTGCAACACAGGCAGCTCTCCTTCTGGGTGGCTATTGGGCGAGGTGTTAGCTGATGATAAATTGAAATCTCCTGTAGATGATATCAGAAATGGTAATGGTTGTTCCATGAGCCAAACTTGATCATGTGAAGTTTGGGTAGTTAGTTTATGCACTGTACTCTCTGTAGTCCTGTGGGGCAACTTGGTCCTTGAACAAGAGCAACGGTCTCTCTTGGTTGTCTTTCTTGGTGTGTACCTGTTAACCATTTCCTCTGGACATTCTTGCTCTCTATGATTGTGATCTATCATTCTAATTTTCCTTCTTTTCTTTTGTTTTTATCTCTACCTCATCTTCCCTTCCCCCACCAAAACAAAAAAGAAGGCCAGGACAATTATTTTATACTGTGGAAAAATCTTTTCCTTGAATCTACTCCCTTTAGTGGAAACCAACATTCTTTGAGTTCCCCAAAGTCTTAGGATTTTGGAGTAAATAGCTAGAAATGGAAAAATTTGGAAGCCATCTTTGTTTTTCTATCCTGCCATAGACTTCACCTTAAGAAATAAAGACTCAATTTCCCTTTTGCATTGTCAGAAAGAAAATGGGAAGATATGAGGAGAAAAGAACCCAGTTTCATAACTCTAAATTGCAACCTGCTATAGCTTGGTATTCCAGATATTGTTTCTATGTTTCCAGTTGGATTGCAAATTCCATGAAGGGAGGCAGAATGCAAAATAAAGTTTTTTTTATTATTATTTGGTAGAATTTTGCCAAAAACAATGTTACTAATTTCTGGGTGGGGGGTGGTATGTGCCCCCTTTTAATAACTCATTGATTCTGAAAGATTATTTTAGAAACAAGGGCATCTAATCCAATGTTGGGAGACCTTAAAGTCTGCTTTTCCTTGGAGACGTAAAGACTGTTTTCCACGGCTGTCAGTGCATGATAGCAAATGTTATCAGGCCACGCTAGAATCATGCAGTTAATTTTTACCTTGCTTTCACTGTGATTTTACTTAGAAACCTCTCATGTAATAACCGTTTGAGATAGCTGCTATGTAATCAGAAATGTAGCCTCTTAAGCTTTTTAAGTGCTATAGAACTTTAATTTGTAGTTTGTGAAATAGTGCTTGTAATGATCATTAATGTTTTATAACTTGAGAAGGAGAAATCACAAACTAGAAACGGCAAGATTAAGTAAAAAAAATAAAGACCTCAAGCTCTTCTCACTTCATGGGGTTAAAGATTGTGAAGAAATCTCATGTCTATAAGAAACATTCTGCAAATAATAAATTTACCAAAATTTAGTATTTCCATTTTACAGGTTGTCTAATGAGTTGACAACGTTAACATAATACTTCTAAAAATAATTTATGTTTTCTTCCTAGCTTTTGATTTACATTATTATTGTATCATTTCTTGAATCTCGAAACATATTGCTTTGATAACTCTACAGAATTTTCAGCCTTGTGACTATTTAAACAAATCTTAGGCAGTGGGGTGTAAGTGAAGAAGTGATGCCATTATTTAGATGGTTTATTCTAAAATTTGTACCATTCAAGACAAAAAGCAAAAAAAATCTCCTCAAGAAATAAACACTTGCCCAATAGATATCAACACTAATACTCCTGTGCTGTCTCCCAATCATAGTCACAGTCTGAAAATGATATAGACTCTCATAGCATAACTAGAAAAATTCAGACTTTTGTTCTAATTTGCACAATTTCTATCATTAGAAAAAATATATAGACAACATTCCTTTAGAGACAACGTTTATCATTGATAAGGGAATGTGAAATATAGAGTCATCTGAATGAAGCTGAATATTTTGCAGTGATGTACATCTATTCACTTTTCTTAAGTACAATGACTTAGTCTCCTCACTCAGATTACCTTTAGGCTCTATGTGTTTGAAATACCATGTCTGCCTTAGGTAATTTGAAAAGGCGCATGCGTCAAGAGTGTAAACAGTTCAGTGATAGTCCTTCATTTCAGTGTCAAACAGCTGTTTCCACAGTATGTGTGAGTGTATTTGTGTGTGTGTATACGTGTGTGTATATATATATTTCAAGGTAACCGTTTTGAAAGTAGTTTTTCTGGGGACTGAGAAAAGTTGAAATAAATTTTAAAAACATATTTTAATGACATTTGAGAGTAATTATAGAAATTCTCCCTTCTAGGAGAAAAAATAGCCCCTTGAGAGCTTCATACACATTAAAGTTACTATAGCATTTGAAGACAAATTTCTAGTTACATAAAATATGGCTTTATATAACTGCTACATTTAGGAGTTTCTAATAAATGTAAAAAGCATTGCAAAGGAAGGTCCAGAAGACTGTGGATGATCTTCTGGATTCTGATATTTGAAATTCACTAGAATCCACTCATATTAAGTTGTTTTGAGTCTGGTTAGGAAAAAAAAAAGTACCATTTAAATATTTGAATTATAGGGAAGTGCTTCTTTTTTGAGCCATAGTAAGCAGATTAAAATTCATCCATTTTTTTAAAAAGGGAATATATTTGGTGAATTTCTTTTTAAAGGAAAGAGATGTTTAAACTTTCAGTTTATGTCTTTACTCTTTAGAAAAAAGTCTGAAATGGGAAGTAAACACAGAATGTATATGTCAATTATAGTTCAATAAAGCTGGGTAAAAATCCCACAATACTATCCACTTGAAAAGATTTTCAGAGGACATTTCATTACTTCTCTGGCCAATCTGAACAAGCAGAGATGGAGCAGCCCTGAGTAGACGGTCCCCTTTAGAGATTGTTCATGCTCTCTATGGCTGTGGCTACTGGGTTCTATTAGAAAAAAAGCTGCCCAGAAGAGACCTGACCAGGCCAGGTCCTTTATGCTTTTTAGACTCTGTTAAAAGAGTAAATAAAGCAAATATAATGGTCCCTGGCTGGGATAGCCCTGGGCAGAACTGTGACATAGAGGAGCTCCCCTCTACTTCCCTTTCTGAAATGCTTCCTGCCCTTGAAGTCTCTGTGGCCTCATTTGGCGGCCCAGTTGCCCAGCTCTCTCTCCACTCTATTTCTTTCCCAAACTTTTCATTCTAAAACTTCTCATTGTCCTTATCCTTGAATGCCTTCCTAGGTAGCTTAGTATTTAACCAAGAAACCAATAAAGGCAGCAGTGGTTAATCAGTGGTTTCTTGTGACTTTCCCTTTTGAAAGTAAAAGCATTTTTAATTGTGGCATTCAAATTCTAAATTCATTAAAGTGGAAGATTACTGACATTGGTCAGCAAGCCAGAGGACACAACATTTTGGGGGCAGAAGAACTTTTTCTGGCAGTTGTCCCATTATACCACATGTCTGCTCAGGTCAGTGTGGGATACACAAAGTCTCACACATGCAAATACTTGCAAAGCCTTTTTTTTTTTTTTTTTTTTTAAGAGTATAGGTTATAAACAGAGAAGAGGGGAATCATTTTCTTATCCTTAAGAGGGTGCTTAGATTTTTCTACAAATCTATAACTTTATATATTTGGCATGTATTCACATTAAGCAGACTTTGATAGAGTCTGTGATGTACCTGGCTTTGTGCTAGGCACGTTGATATGTTTATATTATGCATAAAGAAAATACATGTCACATCTTTACCTTATAATGTACTAGTGACTGTTGGCTCAGATAATAGTACAGTGCAAAAGAAAGAACTTTTTCCTTATAGTGATATTCACGTCTTTACCTTACAGTTGATCCTTGAACAGTGGGGGGGGTTGGTGGCACCAACACTTCTCCCCCTCCCCCGCACAGTGGGACATCTGTATATATCGCTTTTGACTGCCCAGAAAGTAACTATCGATAGCCTGCTGTTGACTGGAAGCCTTACCGATAACGTAAACATTTGATTAACACATATTTTGTATGTGATATGTATTACATACCATATCTTTACAATAAAGTAAGCCAGAGAAAAGAGAATGTTATTAAGACAATCATAAGGAAGAGAAGATACATTTACAGTACTATACCGTATTTATCGATAACCTAAGTTTATTTCGTCTGGTTACAAAATGAATCCTTTGTGTGTCAGTACCTGCATCAGTGTTGTCTTATATGATACAAAACACTGTGGGTGTTATACGTATTACTAACACTAGGCATCAAAAATGAAAAGATAATGTGAAAGAGAAATTCATATTTATTTACAGGTGTAATGATTTATACATTGATAATTAAAGAAGCCGCAGTACGATTGCTTTATGGTGGTAGCCTAGTGCAATCTATAAGATTGCTTCATGGTAGCCACCTATAAAGTAATGAATCTTTATACAGTTTTTATGGCACATAGTATTACAATCATATTCATAATATAGTATTAAAAACATTGTTACAATAAAAACACCTTTGATGATAGGCTGATACACAGTTTCTCCATTTATAAGGGAGGCATACTGTATGGTAATGTAATTCTTTGAAAGTAAAGTTATAAAACATGCAAATACTATGCCATTTTATATAAGGGTCTTGAATGTCCAGGGATTTTGGTATCTGAGGGGGATCCTGGAACCAATCCTCTGATACCGAGGGATGCCTGTACAGGATGCAAAATTAAAGGTGTAGAAAGAAAAATAGTTACTGAATTAAAAATTAGAGGCAACAACTAATGACACAGGAAGAAGTAGAGGACTTTGGGAGGTGGAAAAGCAAAAGCATGACAAAATTGGGAAACTGAAAGCATTTGAAATGGTTGTAGCATACAATAAACTAGAAAAGAGAGAGGTGAACCTGGACAGGTCATCAAGAGCCGGATTAGAAAATATTTAATGAACTATGAAAAGGTTTTGGACTATCAGAAACACTTAGGGTTTTAAGTAGGAGAGTAACATGATTTTTAAATTTGTTTTTTAAAAATATTCTTGTTGTAGTGAAGATAATGGATTGAGCCGGAACAATTCTGGATGCAAAGAGACAAGTTAGAAGGCTGTTGAAGTAACTTAAATTATAGCTTATGGCTATAGAACAACGAAAGAAAAGAAGTTTGTGAATTTGAGAAATACTTAGGTGGTAGAATACACTTGCAATGAAGGAAGGTCAAAGAGTCGAGGATAATACCCAGTTTTCTTGTTTGAGCAACTGAGTCACTTACTGAAAAATGGCAGAAGGCACCCATCTTTTGGAAGAAACAACGTGAGCTCAATTTCGGAAATATTAAGTTTTGACGTGTGCATGAGAAAATTTAAATGGAGAGAAACGAGAATTTGGGTAGATTTATGGAGCGAGTGTTGGGCTGGTGGCATATGTGAGAATTCTCAATGCGTTGGTGATGTTTGAATTTCTGAGAATGAAAAGAAGGATAAAAAGTTAGTGTGTTTACAGTAGCATCTGAGAAATGCTGAGAAATGGCATTTGGGGGATTGTAGAAGACAAACAGCAGTGTGCAGATAAATAAAAAAACAAAGTAACAAAGCTGATTCATAGATTTGTAGCATTTGCCAATTTCCGTGGGTAAGCATTCCTCCCGTTACTTATTTTTGAGCTACCAGTGTTAACATTCCCTTGAAGCTGGGAAAAGGTGCACACAATTGGCTCTCATGAATTGGTGCAAGCTGGTTTCTTTATATCCCGCAGAAACCTAGAAGGAGAAGCAGAGTAGGGAAGCATGAGCAGTGAGGAATTAACAATCAGTGTATGTAGAAAAATCCTTTAGAGAGAGATGGGGAGGGCAGGATACATTTTGTTTTGTTCTTTGATTGGAGGAAGATCTGAGTAGATCTAAATGCTGATGAAAAGAAGCCAACAGAGAGAAGAGGGAATGCCTGGTTGAAAAGTGAAGTCTCTAGGAGCTGAATACGTGTATGTGGAGTTGGAGAAAATGGGACCATAAGCACAAGATGAAGGTTTTGGACGGGAAGAGGGTAAGCTCTTCTCTTAAAAAGCAGAGAGGCAGGAGGGGATAAATGCAGATGCAGATGGGTTTGCATGTTTATTGCAAGAACTATAGAGGTTATTTTCTGACATATTGCATATTTTGCAGCGAAATAAGTCAGATAAAATTTGAGGCTGATGAAAAGGTGAGGAGGATTGGAACTTCAAAGAGATTCCAAGTTGTAAATGAGTTGCTGGGAAGTGTTCCTTTGTTGAGGTCAGTGACCACAAATTAATAGAGGCACAAATCTATATGGTAAGGAGAAGGATATAACGAGAGGGTTGACCATGTGAGTAGGTGACTGAATGTAGTACAGCTGAAGGTTAGAGGAGATGGAATCACAGGAGTATAAGGTCAGGCTTATGTATCAGTAATAAATTTGGATATTGAAGTCACTGATGGTGATGCTGGAAGTTAGTTAAAGAGAAAGCCGGTTAGTTTTCAGCAAAAGGATCCTTGCTAAGGAGGATAAAGGGCCTTGTGTGAGTAATATGAGTCTAAAAGTAGCAGCTTGGGGTGGAATAACTCTGGGTGTAACTGGCTGATGAGAGGCAGCTGGTGTTCCTGCTGTGTACAGGTAATGGAGAAACTTCAAGGCAGTTGATATTTTGGGGATGGGAGTGAGCATGGGAATCTGATTCTGGTTGAATCTACAAAGCAAAGGTAATGTTCAGTGAAGTAGGACCCTAACTGCTATTTTCTGAAACTCAAATCATAGAGTTGTTAGAATTTTCTTGGAATTTTTCTCCTTGTCTGAAGACTTATCTTATAGTTTTGGGTTTGGAACAGTCTCAATGGATTTGTTTTTATAAAACTAAAAAATGTGGACACCGTGTATGAGGGCAGAATCCATACACACTATGTTCTCATTTTTCTTTATCCTTTGAATAAATACATTAATCTGTTGCTTTTGTGATGAGAGGCTCTGGGTGGAGGTGGGGAAGAGCAGAACTAGGATTTCAAAGGCTTTAGGCACCTTGTGGGGAAGGACGGGCCTGAGAGGCGAGGTGCTACAGAAGGAGGCCTAGGAATCGCCAAAGAAGACACGTAGGTGTGATGTTAATTTACTTCTAAACTTTAGACCTGTGGAAGCCTTAGGTTTGAGAGAATGAGCAGAGATTTTCAAAGACTGGCCAGTCTCTCTTGCGTAGTTATTTCTAAATTTTAGCCTCTGTGCCTTGTATTATAGCATTTAGTATCTCCACTTTAGTGGGCTGCTAAATGGATACATAGTTTTTATTCAAGCTATAATCTGTTTGTCTCTTCGAAAGTATACCTCCTCATTTTCTTATTGCCTTTTATCACTGCCCTCCAGAAAAACTGGCACCTGTACATTAACACCAAATGAATTCATAATGCATCAACTATTACAGAAGTTAATAAGTTAATATTGATTACAAAAGTTGTTGCCTTTAAAAAGCATTCGTTTGAGAAGACTGTCAATGCACTTATGCATTTATTTAAAGTTTATGAGCTGCTTTATTTAATACACCATAGTGGAGAACAAATGAACAATTAAGTAAAATCAATTATGTAAAGAAGCTCTTATCTTTCACCTGGTGAAAATGATTTTTAGAATGCAGATGGCACTTTAGATCATTCTTGCTTAAGGTAGTTTATGTCCTCTGCATTTTGTGATAATGCATACAGTTTCTCTAATGATGGAGACAGCTTAGAGATCCAGGGGAGCATGCCGTAGGGTCATATGTACAGTGATGGATATCCAAAATACCATGTCTGTGAAGGGGAAAGAAGCCTTTGATCGTCCATAGAAGAGAAAAAGTGTGGAACGTATTCAGGAAATGGGAACACAAGAAAGGGGAAATACAATGAAAAAGCATTATATCTTAAGTAATTTTTAAAAGTGAAATTTAAAAACCATGAGAAACATAACTTTTATTTACCCCTGATAAATTTTACTCCCGTAAGTTTGGGTTGTATTTACTTAATGATTCATTGATTTTCATTTTTTAAGGTTGAAAGCTAGCTGAAGGTTCAACATAATCTCAGTTCATAAATTCAAGTATATGCAGCACCCAGAAGAGTGTCTAGCACAAAAGAAGCCGTTCATGTTGGTTATTCTTCTTGTTATTATTCCTTATAACTCAAAAAAACATTTATGGAACTTTGTCCCTAATGGCATAACTGAATGTTGAACAATGGGAAAGTTAATAATATATTTTTTAAAAACTTTCAATATTTAATATACTTAGAACAGTCCTGTCACCTTTGCATATTGACCTTTGAGGTGTGCAACTTACCTTTTTAATGTATGTGTCTTCCTGCCCAAATAACACAGTAAATCCCTTGAAGGCAAGAATGTAGGCTTTATTTCTATTTCTGAACTCAGTATCTGCTTTAACATATGACACATAAGTGAAACTTTACATTTAGTATTATTATCAATATTAGGTTGGATGGAGGTCCTCTAAACAAAGGGAAATTTGGAAGGGGTAGACACTGAAGTATTTGCTACCATTTAAAAATAAATACAGGGCTTCCTTGGCGGCGCAGTGGTTGAGAGTCCGCCTGCCGATGCAGGGGACACGGGTTCGTGCCCCGGTCCGGGAAGATCCCACATGCCGCGGAGCGGCTGGGCCCGTGAGCCATGGCCGCTGAGCCTGCATGTCCGGAGCCTCTGCCCCGCAATGGGAGAGGCCACAACAGTGAGAGGCCCGCGTACAGCAAAAATAAATAAATAAATAAAATAAAATAAAAATAAATACGAAGTGAAATTGTAGTATTATTTGAGTCTTAGAGACATAACATAATAATCACAAGACTCTTGTTATTCTTTTATGTATTTCTTTCTTTTAGGGCAGTTCTGCAGTGTGGCTTCTAGGCCTTTGAAATCTCTTTTAAAACAATCCCTTTCATCCTCCTTTTATATAGATTGGAGTTCTTAGTTGCAAATAACAGGATCCATTCTGACTTCTTTAAATAGAAAAGGAATTTATTAAAAGCATGTTGTATACCTCACAGAAGTGACATGCCTAATGTCCTTAATATTTCTCTACAGCATGATATGACTATTTTCAATAATTATGAAATGAAATACATAATAATTATGGCCAGAAAAATATGCAGACAGTGAAAATTTTACTGACTTTTCAATATACAATAAAATTTTTTTAAATTACAATTAAAAATTAAATCTTTATTACAGATTAAAAAAGGAAAAAGTGATAGATTGATACTTTAAAATATGTTAATATTCTTCTGTAGAAATTGAAAATTTACACCTATATATTAATCTGTCATAATAATGTATAATAACATTACAGTTTCTGTTTTCAAGCCTTAACTTTGGAAAATTTGTCAGTGACCTCATAAAAATGGATTTTCATTGCATATTTATGTTCAACAAGTAGTGTATGAGACTTAATGTAACTTCACTCACAAATGACTGAAAACCAATTTTTATTAATTTTAGTTTTGAAATTTTCATGAGACAACAGGTATACAAATAATATGTATAAATAGTGTTTATTTTTAAGTATGAAGTTTTAGAGCCTTGCCATCTGAAACAGATCAGGCTATTTAAGGTCATTTTTACCTCTGACAGAGAAACTACAAAATGCTGAATTTTTATAGAGAAGAATTAAACTGGAGTTCATGGACCTAGGAAGACTTAAGCAAGTAAACTGTTTCATATTTAAATAAAATGCAGTATTGATAAAACTTTATTCAGAGATTTTTTCCATAAGTTTTGTTGATTGGAGAAAAAAGGATTTCACTGTGTTGATTATTGAATATTAAAATTATTTTGTAGTTTAATCTGACACTGAGATCAGAAGAAACTAGGTGTAAATCCTTCTTTTGGTTGCATGACATCATTGTTATATAACCAGAACACATCACTTGATCTCAGTGAGCCTCAGTTTCCTCATCTGCAAAATCGGTGTTTTTCAGGATTGATTGAGCTTTAACCAAAGTACTTAGCCGCAAAAGAAGAACAAACAAAACCTAAAGTCAGCCGAAGGAAGGAGATAATAAAGATCACAGAGGAAATAAAGTACTTAGTCCACCCAGTATCAGTATAGCACACAGGTGGTACTAAGTAAGTAACAGTTGACGTGACTGTGTGTTTTTCTAGTTTCTATACTTAATTTCTGCTCATGAAGGAAAACAAAATACTAGAAATGTTTGCTTTTCATTATCATGTTCATACTAAGCAGGTAACACATTGAAAGGAGAATTCATGGGACTGCACTGATGTTTGTTTAAGCACACAGACACACACTCACGCACTCACTGACTCACTCGCTCACAGGAGCCTGAAAAGTCCAGCCTGCACTCTTGGCGGCTGTGAATTGATGTATGGCTTTGGGCATTGAGTACCTCTACTGCAGATGACTCTGTTGGACTGGCAGACCCTGCCTTCTCAGTTCTGTGCTTAGAATCACTAGAAAACTGTTTACACCAATCCCAAAGAAGCAAAGTGTTTAGCATCTAGATTTGTTACAAATGCCTTTATAAAAAATTATGAATGCAACAGTCAATCAATGTACCTTAAAGAGAGATTTGGTAGGATGTTTGGATAATGAAAAGAATAAATCAGTTGGTTAGACAGACAGAGGAAAGGTGTTTTCAATTATAACTGACTAGCATCTACTTAACTTCAAGGAGAATAATTTTATTTTATTCTTTTTGGAACTTTGGCCTCCTAAAGAAAGACAGAGTGCATATAAGCAATAAGCATAATTTTGGAAGTTTAAAAAGCATGGACCAAGTTCCAAATATTTTTTCTCATAATTTTAGGGTGGCAACAATTTGCTTATTCCAACATTTTGTTCTCATTAAGCATTAAAAATAAAATCTGTACAGTGTTTTTTTAACTACCTAGTTTTAACTGGTATGGGAAAGTGGGATGGTTACCTCTTTCTATTTATCTTTTTTAAAAAAATATCAGTCAACTTACAGCTGTTCAGATATAATAATTCCCACAAGAGGCTTTCCTTGGTGAATTGCTAAACACCTAGAAGTGCAAATGACTGTATTAATAATATGTGTCAAAAAGTATTAAACAAAAAATGTCCCTTCGGTCTCTGATCCTTTCTAGATAAAGATATGTATTTAGCATTAAACAAACTACACGGTGGAGTATCAGTTTTTTAAAAGATTTATGTTTGGATTCTTCACCTTTTCTTCTGGAGGGTGTTGAAGGTCCCTGGCCAGTATTTTATATCAGATTGTGTTTTGTTAACACCTCTGAACTCTGCTACCAAAAATCAGCCGTGTTGGAATTTTAGAAATATTGTCTTTTTGTTTTCAACTATTTTTCCTGATAAAATCTCAGAAAATTCATTGATCAACAGGGGAAGAACGTAAGAACACAGGGCAAAGCTTTGTGACCCCAAAGTAAAATTTGATGCACAGAAGTTAATGTGAATAAATTTGGTGACTAGATCTTTGAACCAGAGCACTTACCCATGGTTTCTCTGGTGGATTGGGCTTCCTTGCAGCATGGTGGCATCAGAATGGTCCTTCTTATACGGTGGCTCATGGCTCCAAACATGAGTGCTCCAGTGAGCAAAGAAGAAGCAACAGCATCTTTTATGATCTAGCTTTGGAAGTCACGTAGCGTCACTTCTGCTGTATTCTATTGATTCCATTCTGTTGAGTCACTAAGGCCAGCCTAGATTCAAAGGGAGAGGTTATAGATACCACTTCTTAATGGAATGAGTTGTCAAAAAAATTGTGGATGTGTCTTAAAACTGTTACAAGCAAAATATATGCCAGCAAATGGTCATGAGGCATAATAAATTAACTTGCATTATCAATGCTGTAATTTGAGTAAGAAGCCAAACATGGCTTGGCAGCATAGATATACAGATAGTTACATGCAGAGGTAGCCTTCCAGTTAATTCAATTCTGATCAGATTCTCATTGATGGAGAGAAACTGTAGGTCAGAAAATAGTTCAGAGAAGAGGTTAAGAAACTCTGAATATGGAGAAATTATAGGACCTGTCAACAGAGTTTTAAGGGATATTGAGATTTTCAACATGAAACAAAATTTCGCAGGAGTTTTAGTAGGGTAGGTATTGTGGAAGAATTGAGTCCTTACCCAGCTCATGGTGGGATAGACCAGCTGCCTTCCCCAGAACAGTATCATATTTAAGTTACAATCAGCAATTTAGTGACTATTGTGAAATTAATTTTCTTAATTTGAAGTAGTTTTGTGGGTTGTTCTCATTTTAAAAAACTACTTTAGGTTTTATAAATGTGTAAAAACTTAAACTTAGGCTTATATTTATATCTCTTAAATTGTTATTATATTATAATAACAATAATTTATGTTAAAAAAGAAAGGTTGAGATAGAGATTTCTTTGGATTAATGAAATTTCCCTAGACTGTATCAGGTTCTTCCTGATACTCAACTTCAATCATTGATGTTTTCTGTAATTACGTAAAAAACAGTTAACTCTTAAATCCCGTATTCTGCCTATCCCTCTATAATTTTTCTTATTAAAATTATCAAGACTGATGGATTTGCATTAGTGGAAAACAAAGTCATGTGTTAAAATTTTTAATCTCTTCCAGCTTGGGATATTTAAATTAATACAAAAATGTTATGGAAACATTAAGAATTACTATAGAGCAGAAACTAAGGTAGATATACACTTGAGCAAAGATGGTAATGATGGTGTAAAGCAAGGTTGTCACATGGGTCTTTAAAAGCAACCTTGTAACTTTGGCCAGATATTTAAGAAAACAACCTTTACGAAAACACTGATCTAATTCAGTGCTTTTTCAAAATTCAGTTGGGCAGATATTTAAATGACAGCAAAACTAAAGTCTTGTGAAGGTCTCCTGAGTCAGTTAGAGAGTTCCCCAAATGAATCTTTTCATAAGCATACAAATTTTTAAAGACTGTGGTTTTATAAAGTAGAGATATTTAGTTTCTCAGAATCAAACGTCAGGGTATAATTGCTTATATCTAATGATTCCCTTAATAATACAGATTGATAATATTTTCTAAAGGACTGTGATACAGAATTTTTGGTACACATTTGCTTTAGAAATGGCTCTGTTAAGATAGTGGCCACCAGAGGGCAGTAAATATGCCTATAATAGGAACTAATCAACTAAGGTGTCATGCTTTTTTATCGTGTAGTTTTTGCATTGCTTGTATTTCAAATTAATTTGAAATATTTCATACTATCCAATAATTTTAAATGTAAATACAGTTATTAAAGATTATGGTCAAAATTGTATGTGATGTAATAATAAACAGAAGAAGAAGTATTTACAGAGCAATCTCTTACACGTTGGCTATGATGCTAAACACTTTCCATATATCGTTGCTTCTTTTAAACCTCACAACACATAATATGGACCCTTATAATATTCATTTCATCGTGGCAAAAATCGAGACTTAGTGAGATTAATAAAAGCCAAATGTCTTTAAGCCAGCATTTTAACTGTTTCTTTTTTTGGGGGGAAGGAGGTGGGAGATGACAGTGGGCATAATATTAGGCTTATTATATGCTTAGAAGCTGTCTGCTTGAAAAGGTTATGAGAGAATCAAACTAGCTGATCCTGAGTTGGTACAGAAAGTAAAACTTGGAAAAATGAACTCTTTCGTTTGTAAAGACAATGAAGGATGTGATATAATAGCTTATGCAAAGGAAGAAAGATAGGGTAGTGGTACATTTGGTTCAAGATTGTTTTTGGTGATAATTTCAAAAAGTTATGATCTGAAGAGTCTAATCAGTCTCACTAAAATGACTGCTCTTTTGCTATTTGTTGTGGCCGAGCTGTATCCCCTAAAACCCTCATAGGTTGAAGTCTGACCCCTCAGTACCTCAAAATGTAACTATATTTGGCAATAGGGATTTTAAAGAGGTAATTAATCTGAAACAAAGTCGTTAGGGTGGACTTTAATCCAAACTGACCATAAGAAGTGGAAATTTGGACACAGATAGGGACACAGGAAAGACCATTGAAGACACAGGGAGAAGCACGTTACACAGGGAGAAGTAACGTGCCTATAGCATATTGAGCTCAAGAGATGCATTGTTCATTTAAGGTTCATTTAAAGGCGTCAGACAGTACAGTAATTTGGCATTTTTTCTTCCTGACTGCCAACTGTGACTTGGCACCGTGCATCCGGCTGAATGACACAGGTTTTTGGCGATTGCAGTTTGGTTTCTGCATCTCATGGGCATGAATAACAACTTTTCAAGAGCACTGTTACCCCCAGAGGGTTTATACAAAAGAGTGTCTAATTTGAATTGCTTTAAAAAAATAGCTAATCACGAATATTTCTTATTTATGCTTCCTGTTCATTTAGTTACTATTAGACATAGCCAATCATAGCTGTTGACTGCTCTCATTCATTTTTTAATTGGTAATATTGAACATTAATCAAGAAGCAGTTTTTCATTGTATGGTCAGCAATCAATTTTAGAGCTAGAGAGCATTTAAAAAGCAGAAGACAAAGGAATAAAAGTAATGATTTCCGTGGAGAAAAACTTGCATATATAAAGAAAAATCAAAACCTCCAGCAATACCCCAAGTGTGAGTGTTGTGTCTAAAAATCTACAATTTATTGAGCCCTAGTGATATGCTAGGCGTAGAGCTGATATTATTATTTTCAGTTTACCCATGAGAAACATTTGGCTGTGGGGATTAAATAATCAGTCATAAGGGGAGCATGTGTCAGAGGAGGACTTAATTTTAGGGTTGTCTAATGAGAAAGCTTAGGCACCCGGAGACAGCACCACTCTGCATCTCTAGATGTGCTTTCTACTTAGAATCTCAATCTCTGTATGATGGTGGGACAGAAGTTAAAAGATAACAATAATTTACTAGCAATTCTGGAAGTTACGTAATTTTCCTTCTACTACTTGAATTATAATAAAGGTTTGGCTGCTGTAACAGAGACCCTAAATAAGAAAGGTTTAAACTAAATTGAATTTTAATTATTTTCCACCTGACCGTCTAGGACAGTGCTGTCCAGTGTTGCTTAGTTAACTCTGCAGTATGAGACACAAAGCTTCTTCTGTCTCACTCTCCGCTTAGTGAGTTGCCTTCCTCTATGTATCCTAGACAGTCCCTACCAGCACATCTGCATTCCAGCCAGGGAGCTGAAGGAAAGAAAGAGAGGACACACCTCTTTTTTATATGACCTGGGAGTTGCTTGTATTACTTTTTTTATTGAGGTAAAATTCACAAAACATAAAATTCACACTTAAAAATTTTAGAATGTATAATTTGGTGTTTTTTAATATATTCCCAGAGTTGTACAATAATCACCACTGTCTAATTCCATAATTTTTCTATCAATCCAAAAAGAACCCCCTACCTCCCAATTCCCCACTTCTCCATTTTCTGGCAACCATCCATCTGCTTTCTTTTTTCTATGGATTTGTCTACTTTGGACATTTCCCATAAACGGAATCATACAGTGTGTGGCCTTTTGTGATTTCCTTCTTTCACTTAGCAGACTGTTTTCAAGGTGAATCTGTGTTACAGCATATATATGTATCTTATACTTTTTAATTGCAGAATGCTGTTCCATCATATGGATGTATTCATTTTATTTATCCATTGAACAGTTGATGGACATTTGGATTGATTTCACTTTTTGGCTGTTATGAATAATGTTGTTATGAGCAAACATGTACAAGTCTTTGTGTGGACATATGTTTTAAATTCAGATACATACGTTGGAGTGGAATTGCTGGGCCATATGGTAATTTAATGTTTAACTTTTTGAGGAGTTCATATTACTTTTTTCTCATACATCATTGACCAAGGCTTTGTTATATGGATTTTGGGAATATTGAGAAATGTGAGGAATATAGTCTGTATTGTGGCAACTCTAGACCAGCTAAAAATCTATTAATAAATCTTAGTATCTGTTACTCTTAGATAAGGGAAGAATGGGTATTTGGAAACAAATAGTCTGTACCATATGCATCCTTTTGGTCACACAAATACCAATGCATTCTCTTCTTCCCATGTGTAGAACACAGTCACTCCTTCTCAAGAAAGACAGTCCAAATTTCTGTACCAGGACCATCTTCAACTAAAAGTTTTAGATACTTGAGATATGCTCCTCCATGTATATCACCTCTGAATTACACAAGTTATCTGTCCCCCCAGTACATGTAATGGACAATAATGATGGCATGGCCATATTACAATCTACTATTTGAAAAAGGCAAGAATGGGAAATATCAGAAGTCAGTAATCTGTATAAAATATCACATGCTGCTGGGCAGGAAGAGTCCTAAACTGGTAGATGAGTAAGTTCCTTGGTTAGGGCACCTCCTGATTTGCTCTCTGGAAGAATCTGTTTTGTTCGTTGTTCTCTATGATTCCAGATACTGCTGTCTGAAAGATTCCTCATTGTCTGTTAATCTGCACAAGTCACATCTGTAGTGAGTTCAGAGATACATTCTTGGAGAGAATCTGCCACTTGAAAATAAGCTGAGAGGATAAGGCAGTAATCGCAATCTGATTTTTAGCTGCTCAGCTGGCTCACATTGTCTGGACTTTAAGGGAGAAAGCTTTGGGGCCATAGAAGTATCCTCACTGAAACTACCTTTTGAGATTCACATCTTAAAATTATTTCAGTTGGCTTGATCAATTTTGCAGAGCCCCAAGTTACAAGGTTCTTAGTCACCTTAAATTTCAGACATTGGGCTGTGAAAGTCTACCTTAAAAAAAGAGCCAAATTCCTTTCAATTTCAGCATAGAAATTTGCTTGCATTGCTTTTAGTAGCTCTTGTTCAACTTTGCTGAAAGTGACAAGAAACAACCAATGCATATCAGTTTTGTGATTTTCCCTCATAGTTTCTGCAAGCTCAGGGTCACGTGGTCTTGCCTCCCAGGATTGCAGATAATTTCCCCAAATGCTTTCTCAGGCATAATAAGGGCACTAGTTTTCCTTTTTTGCAGTTTCTGTGTTGCTGCAACTGACTTCTAAATGATTTGATTGCTAGTTATTCTGGATCTTGTTATAAACAAATTTTGTATTTGTTAGATTATTCAGGTACTGTAACACAGACCTAAATTTACACTGGCCTAAGCAAGATACGTGTTATCTCTTTCATATGTGGTCTGGCCATAACTAGGCCAGGGTGGGTGATATGAGGACGGCCTTGTGCCAGGGACCCAGGTTCGTTCCACATCATTTCTGCAGCATCCCTAGGAATTGCCTGTTACTCTGTAGTTCAAGATGGCTCATCACCTTGTCTGCACTCCAGCTAATGAGATGGTGCAGAGAGATAAAGAGGAGAGTGCACTTAGTTTTAATGTCAAGGCTCAAAAGTTGCACAAATCATTTCTGATCACATCGCATTGACCAGAAGTTTGCCGCATGGCCACACCAGGATTCAAGGTTAACTTGGGAAAAGAAGCCTTTATTCTAAGCAGTGATGCACTCAGATACAAAGCAGGGCTTTTTTTTTTTTTTTTTTAATGAGGAAGAAATAAATATTGCAGGCAACCTAGCAGTCTCTTTCTTATTTTTCACCTGTTAATGTGAGAAATTATAGTAAGAATCAGCAGTATCTTAAAAATTGTTTATATTGCAAGTAAAATTATATATTTTTATTATACTCTTTATCTCTAAAACCTGATTTTTCTTATTCCAAATTAACTTAATTTGCACCCTAAGCCTATAGTATCATGCAGATGCAGTACCTAATATAATGACACTAATTTCAGGGGTAATGCTTAAAATTAGATATGACAACTTGTTGTCATTTTTGATTTCTCTTATTCTTTAAACTTTACTTTCATGCTCCTTTTAAAGAGATGTTCCAAGAACAAAAAATAAACATCCTACTACACCTACGTATTTCTCTTTGACTTATCGGGCATGTAAGAAATAGATGAAGAGGGTAAAAACAACACCCCCCCTGCAAAAAAAAAAAAAACCACCCAAATTAAAAAAACTATTTCTCAAAGAGTTGTTTCTAATTTATACACTGATTAATAAAACGTTTCAGATCCAGAAATGTCATTCCAACTAAAATCTAAAATTATATCTGTAGGGCTTCCCTGGTGGCGCAGTGGTTGAGAGTCTGCCTGCCGATGCAGGGGACACGGGTTCGTGCCCTGGTCCGGGAAGATCCCACATGCCGCGGGGCGGCTGGGCCCTTGAGCCATGGCCGCTGAGCTTGTGCGTCCGGAGCCTGTGCTCTGCAACGGGAGAGGCCACAACAGTGAGAGGCCCGCGTACCACACACACACACAAAAATAATAATAATAATATCTATAAGTAAGTGTTTTATATTCTAGCCACAGAAGTTTTGTTCACTCTAGGTTTGTGCTTTTTGGCTGGTAATATTAACTTAAATCCTTTTCTTCTCCTTGCCCATTAGCTTATGAGATCTAAAATCAAAAATAGAATAATTGTGTCATTGTGAACATAGGTTTCTCACATTATGATTTCATTCTATTTGACTATTTAGTAATTTGTGATGGCCAATGTTTTGTTTTGAGATTCAGTGTCCTTAAGATATTTCCTCGTTGCTTTTAATAGACTGCTAATTTTGCTTAAAAATCTAAATTTAATTTTCCAAATTTTTTGTGGAAATAAAAATTGAAATTAGGTATCAGGTGATGGGATGATTATAGGTGTCAGACCACTCTTTGAACAAATTCCAGTGATGAATCACACAAAAATTCATCTTGCTTTCATTTTTGTAATAGTTCTGGGGAACCGTGAATCCTATAAAACCCCACAGGGTATAAGGCTACTTATCATAAGAGCTATTGAAAAGGGAAACAGATCCTCTTAACATATTCTGACCTGGAATAAATATATTTTTATATTAGAAGCTAGAATTTGGACCAGGATACAACTTCCCAATTGGTGGCCCATTTGCCACAATTGGCTTGTAGATATATTTTGTTTGGTCAGTATGGTATTTTAAAAATAAAACTGAACTGACTGTTGTCTTAAAAATTAAATATTTTACATAAAAATTCATATTTGCAGCTTTTCTTTAAAAAAAATAAATGTTCAGTTTTGGTCGTGAGGAGTCCACATTGCAACATGAGCTGAGTAGTGGCTGCCCTCTTAGCGGGGGTACACTGGCTTCAGCTCAGTTCACCGATATTAGTCCCTTATTGATTTTGTTCTTGTTTTTTAAATTTTTATTTATTTTTTAATTTTTATTTTATTTGGAGTATAGTTGATTAACAATGTTGTGTTAGTTTCAGGTGTACAGCAAAGTGATTTAGTTATACATATATACGTATCTATTCTTCTTCAAATTCTTTTCCCATTTAAGTTATTACATAATATGGAGCAGAGTTTCCTGTGCTATACAGTAGGTCCTTGATGGTTATCTATTTTAAATATAGTAGTGTGTATATATCAATCCCCAACTCCCAATCTCTCCCTCCCCCCAACCTTTCCCCCTTTGGTAACCATAAATTTGTTTTCTAGGTCTGTGAGTCTGTTTCTGTTTTGTAGATAAGTTCATTTGTGTTATTATTTTTTAGATTCCGCATATAGGTGATATCATATGTTATTTGTCTTTGTCTGACTTACTTCACTTAGTATGATAATCTCCATGTCCATCCATGTTGCTGCAAATGGCATTATTTCATTCTTTTTATGGCTGAGTAATATTGCATTGTATATATGTACCACATCTTCTTTATCCGTTCATCTGTCGATGGACATCTAGGTTGCTTCCATGTCTTGGCTATTGTAAACAGCGCTGCAGTGAATATTGGGATGCATGCATCCTTTCAAACCACGGTTTTCTCCAGACATATGCCCAGGAATGAGATTGCTGTATCATATGATAGCTCTAGTTTTAGTTTTTTAAGGAACCTCCATACTGTTCTCCATAGTGGCTGTATCAATTTACATTCCCAACAACAGTGCAGGAGGGTTCCCTTTTCTCCACACCCTCTCCAGCATTTATTATTTGTAGTCTTTTGACGACGGCCATTCTGACTGGTGTGAGGTGATACCCCATTGTAGTTTTGATTTGCATTTCTCTAATTAGTGATGTTGAGCATCTTTTCATGTACTTCTTGGCCCATCTCTATGTCTTCTTTGGGGAAATGCATGTTTAGGTCTTCTGCCCATTTTTTGATTGGATTGTTTGTTTTATTGATTTTGAGCTGCATGAGCTATTTGAAAATTTTGCAGATTAATCCCTTGTCAGTTGCATCATTTGTAAATATTTTCTCCCATTTTGTGGGTTGTCTTTTTGTTTTGTTTATGGTTTCCTTTGCTGTGCAAAAGCTTTTGCGTTGAATTAGGTCCCATTTGTTTATTTTTGGTTAGATGTAAGACCACTGATGGAATTTCAGTAGAACTGGAAGGAACAGGAGTAAGTGGAGGGCGAGCCGCATCAGCAGCTAAGGCTACTCTTTACTAAGATTCCAGCAATGCCCAGTCTCACCTTCCAGCCCATTCTTCTCTGAAGCTCTTCCAGGAGCTTCCACTTCCCATCGCCCTTTCACCCAAAATGCCTCTTTAGGAGGTGTGCTGCCACAGGGGATACGGTAGAGCTTCTGTTCTCTCAGTGCCCTTGGAGTCTTCTACTTCTCAAATCACCTCCAGGGATTGCTGTCCTTTTCCTCACTGACAGTCACAAAATATGATTTTCTTTCTATTTAGCAGAAGCAGCTTTGGCACTGAGATGGGATTAGATGTTAGCATGGCTGCAGAGTGCCATAATAAATTGTAAGGAATTTTGGAATTAGCGCAAGTAGTGAAATCTTGGGGAAGCTATTAAATCTGGCATTTCTAATTCCGGTTGAAATGTTAATTTCACTCACCAAATACAAGTACAAAAGTATCGTTCATTATAGCTAAGAGTGTAGACATATAACATTTATATTATAGACATTTGGTATAAATTTAAGTATCCCTGTACTTACAGGGATAAGACATCCATAGCGTAGAAGGTATCCCCTTGTTACTGCCTTGTAGGACTAGGTTATTGTCCTATACAGACACGTGCAGTGAGATTCATGTACTCTTGAAAGTTTCAGAGATTGATAGGACGAGCAAGCCATCTCCTAAATTTACAGAAAATTAATATAGAGTCTCAATCTCCTCCACCTGTAAAACAAAAGCTGTTGGACTTGGTAAATTCTAATTTCCTTAGATTGTAAATACCTGCAATTTTTATAAAATAAAAAATAATTTACATATGAAAGGTGAGAGCAGGCAAAAACTGAAATCTAAAAAATAAAACAAGGAACCTGTGGAATATACAACAGAGTTACAGAACCATGGCATTATTTATGCTGCATCCCAAAGATTCAAGGTTGATTGCGTCAGAGCTGCTCCTCGTGGGCAGTGGTCCGTTGCCCGAATTATTTAGTATAATGTTCCACTTTTGGGTACTCGAAAACCTCAGTAGGATACAGATTCTGCTCATTATTGCTGTGTCTTGCTGGTTTTGCTATATTCATCACTAGACTTATTATTTCATATTTATTTACTCATGCTGAGTTACATGAGTCAGTAAATTATTTCCCTGGACTCCAGTTCTGTCACAGTTATACTGAATTCAGTTATGTTCTCCTAACTTATCCTGTCTTCAGGATTTTCTTTCCCAGCATTTGCAAGCTTCAGCATTCTTACTCCTTGCTTCCTCCCCAGACTTAAAAATAAAAGGTGAGCCATCGTAGTTTCCATATTGATTCCCATGGCGCCTTGCTTGTCACTGCTCTCAGTGTTGAAACCCTTCCTTTCTCTGAGTCATTTGTCTCTGGACTAGCTCTCCTATGTTGCAGACAGTGCTGTTGACCTTGGGGATTAATCTTTGGTTGGTGATGTATTTTTAAAAATTCATTGAAGTTCAGGTACTGTAATTTATGACTGTGGTTTACTTCAGTCAGATCTGAGATACTGTTCCTTTATTAAAATGCTGGCATTTATGTGTTGCAAACTTGTCTGCCCGAACAAAATTATTTTCTTCTTAAGCACCTTTTGCTTCTCCAGGATGACTCCATTTTGGTTCACAGCATCAAGGTCTTTTTTTCCCCCCATCACTCATTGTTCTTTCTGGGGCAACAAAAAGCATTTTACTGTACTTTCTTTTTGGTCCCAGCATCCTAAATTAGAATAAAAAGTCTTGGATTCTAGCTTTGGTTCAGCCATTGATTATCCAGTATTGGACAAATCCCTTGCCTTCACTCCAGCTCATTTTCCTCATCAGGGAAATGGGCATACTATTGATCAGTTATCCTCTTGCACAGGATTTTTCCAAGAAAACAACCAGGTATACAGGAAAGGAATTTCAAAGTTAGAATGCCACGTATAAATAGGTTAATAGTATATTGTCATAGGCTAGCAGAGTAACTGGCAAAGAGTATAGGCATGAGGTAAATATTAAGTCATATATCCAAGTTACTACTACCTTGCATAGTTTCATAGAGTCAAAGGCAGTCTTATACTATCCCCTTTCATGTAAGGCCCAGCTAGTGTCCCTCTGCTTATTAAAGGCAAATCTGGAGTAGGATTTAAGACTCCTGGCCTGGCTTATATATAGCACAGTTTTGGACCACTACTTCTCATTGGAGTGTACACACAGTGGATGTGTTTGACTTTATAAACCATTGCGGCCAATTTGAATGCCCTTCAGTGGGAGAAGAGAAACGTTTTTGCTCCTGTATGTTGATTCTGAGAATGAAAACTGTGGAGAAAGTAAAATTATTCTACTCATGTATCTTTCAAAGTAATCTAGAGGTTTTCTTGAAGTGTAGTTTTATTTAGTTTTAATCTTCTCTCCTTCAGGATTTCATCATACGTTCTTCAATCTAAAGCTTTCACCCAATTGTTTGCTGATTTTTGGGTTGAGGTGTAATTTTGTTCTGGCCTCTCTGCCTCCTGGGCTCTGGCTTCTCCACGTGGAGCTTAGCTTCTGTACCACCTCTGCACTGAGGCGGAACTCATTTATAAAAATAACTCTCTGATACCAAGCATTCATCCAGTTAGGGGACTTTATTGCACATACATTTTTGGGGTGTGGGCTGTTTATAGTAAGGGGTCAATTCCATAGCTGACAGCTTTCTGCAGCTTTGCCAGCCTCTATTTTTTTTTTAATATTCTATTTCTTTTTGTTATCTCTATCTCAGATTGTCTCAAGAACTCGAAATGCTTTCCTCCGTAACTGACAAAGTCTTTTAGTTCTCCTATAAGAAAACTTTGCAGGAGCCAACACAGAGACACAGGTTAAGAGTAGGGGATGCAGAGGTATGAACTACCAGTCTATAAATAAATAAGTTACAGGGATGTAATGTGCAGCACAGGGAATATAGTCAGTATTTTATGATAATTTTGTATTTTGTGTAATCTATAAAAATATCACATCACTATGTTTTATACCTGAAACTAATATGCTATTGTAAGTAAGCTACATTTCAATAAATAAGAAAATAAATCAAAGGCTATGCCAGTATGACAAAAAAAGGAGTAGGGGATTGGTTAATGTTACCAGATTATATTGTAATGCAATGCTAAGAGAGATTCTGGTGCACTTCTTTGTAAGTAGTATTCCTCTATTTTGATTTATAAACCCTACTTTCTTATGATTGTACTGATGAAATTGTCTGAAGCCTTATGAGTCAAATTGTTCGTTTTGGATTTTATTTTGTCAGTAACAGAATGTCTAGCATAAACTGTATTAAATGATAAGACTCCAAGGTTGATTTAATCTAGCACTCGAACAGTGTCAAAAATGGTAATTTTCATGTGTGGGTGGCCCCTCTCAAAATGGTGAGAGCTAACATTTGCCAAGGCTACCTCTTTCTTGTCTGTACTCAGAGAGTATTGTCTCTCTCTCAACTTTAAAATTAAAATTCTGGATTCAGTGCTGACTGGATGATTTATGTTACATACTTCTATTTCAAATCACTGTGATCAAGTGGATAAGATTATGTTGATTGATTTAGACCAGTAAATGTCGACCATTGCATCTGATTAAGAACTCAGTTCATCCATATGGTTCAGTATGGGTTGGGGGGTTATTTCCCAATGAAAATCTTAGGGTTGATAGCGTTTGAGTAACAGACCAACAGTTATCAACTATCCCATATGGAAAGTTTTCTCTCCTCAAATTGTGTGAATCCTAAAATGAGAAAGCCTATTATTTGTATCTACCTTAGATTACATTGATTGCCCTCTTTCAGATGCAGGGAGAGCCACTGTTGAATATTGTCAGTTATAAAGCAAATCCGTGCTTCACTGTTTCTAGACGATGGTAACCATTATTGCTGCTCACTGAATATTGGCAGCTCTCCATCTTCTGGGTGCAGAGTAGGCTTCACCTTCATGACCCCCTATGGTTGGATGAGACCCTGTGACTAGGTCTGGCCTATACATATATATATATTTTTTTTTTTCAGTGAACTTTTTTTTCTCTTTGTATTTTATTTTTTAATTATTATTTATTATTTAATTATTAGTCATCCATTTTATACACATCAGTGTATACATGTCAAACCCAATCGCCCAATTCATCATACCACCACCCACATCCCCCACCACTTTCCCCCCTTGCTGTCCATATGCTTTTTTCTCTACTTCTCTGTCTCAATTTCTGCCCTGCAAACCGGTTCATCTGTACCATTTTCTAGGTTCCACGTATATGCGTTAATATACGATATTTGTTTTTCTCTTTCTGACTGACTTCACTCTGTATGACAGTTTCTAGATCCACCCACGTCTCTACAAATGACACAAGTTCGTTCCTTTTTATGGCTGAGTAATATTCCACTGTATATATGTACCACTTTTCTTTATCCATTTGTCTGTCGACGGGCATTTAAGTTGCTTCCAACACCTGGCTATTGTAACTAGTGCTGCAGTGAACATTGTGGTGCATTTGTCTTTTTTTTTTTCTTTTTTTTTTTGCGGTACATGGGCCTCTCACTGTTGTGGCCTCTCCCATTGCGGAGCACAGGCTCCGGACGTGCAGGCTCAGCGGTCATGGCTCACGGGCCCAGACGCTCCGCGGCATGTGGGATCTTCCCAGACCGGGGCATGAACCCGTGTCCCCTGCATCGGCAGGCGGACTCTCAACCACTGCGCCACCAGGGAAGCCCCATGTGTCTTTTTGAATTATGGTATTCTCTGGGTATATGTCCAGTAGTGGGATTGCTGGGTCATATGGTAATTCTATTTTTAGTTTTTTGAGGAACCTCCATACTGTTCTCCATAGTGGCTGTATCAATTTACGTTCCCACCAACAGTGCAAGAGGGTTCCCTTTTCTCCACACCCTCTCTAGCATTTGTTGTTTGTAGATTTTCTGATGATGCCCATTCTAACTGCTGTGAGGTCATACCTCATTGTAGTTTTGATTTGCATTTCTTTAATAATTAGTGATGTTGAGCAGCTTTTCATGTGCTTCTTGGCCGTCTGTATGTCTTCTTTGGAGAAATGTCTATTTAGGTCTTCAGGCTGTTTTTGGATTGGGTTATTTGTTCTTTTAATATTGAGCTGCCTGAGCTGATTCATTTGCAAATATTTTCCCCCATTCTGAGGGTTGTCTTTTCATCTTGTTTATGGTTTCCTTTGCTGTGCAAGAGCTTTGAAGTTTTATTAGGTGCCATTTGTTTATTTTTGTTTTTATTTCCATTACTCTAGGAGGTGGATCAAAAAAGATCTTGCTGTGATTTATGTCAAAGAGTGTTCTTCCTATGTTTTCCTCTAAGAGTTTTAGAGTGTCCGATCTTACATTTAGGTCTCTAATCCATTTTGAGTTTATTTTTGTGTATGGTGTTAGGAAGTGTTCTAATTTCTTTCTTTTACATGTAACTGCCCAGTTTTCCCAGCACCACTTATTGAAGAGACTGTCTTTTCTCCATTGTATATCCTTGCCTCCTTTGTCAGAGATTAGTTGACCATAGGTGCGTGGGTTTATCTCTGGGCTTTCTATCTTATTCCATTGATCTGTATTTCTGTTTTAGTGCCAGTACCATATTGTCTTGATTACTGTAGCTTTGTAATATAGTCTGAAGTCAGGGAGTCTAATTCCTCCAGCTCCGTGTTTTTTCCCTCAAGACTGCTTCGGCTATTTGGGGTCTTCTGTGTCTCCATACAAATTTTAAGATTTTTCTTCTAGTTCCGTAAAAACTGTCATTGGTAATTTGATAGGGATTGCATTCAATCTATAGATTGCTTTGGGTAGTACAGTCATTTTCACAATATTGATTCTTCCAATCCAAGAACATGGTATATCTCACCATCTATTTGTATCATCTTCAGTTTCTTTCGTCAGTGTCTTATAGTTTTCTGCATACAGGTCTTTAGTCTCCCTCAGTAGGTTTATCCCTAGGTATTTTATTCTTTTTGTTGCAGTGGTAAATGGGAGTGTTTCCTTAATTTCTCTTTCAGATTTTTCATCATTGGTGTATAGGAATGCAAGAGATTTCTGTGCATTAATTTTGTATCCTGCAACTTTACCAAATTCATTGATTAGCTCTAGAAGTTTGGGTTTTTTTGTTTTTTTTTTTGCAGTATGCAGGCCTCTCACTATTGTGGCCTCTCCTGTTGTGGAGCACAGGCTCCAGATGCACAGGCTCAGTGGCCATGGCTCACGGGCCTAGCTGCTCTGCAGCATGTGGGATCTTCCTGGACCGGGGCACGAACCCATGTCCCCTGCATCAGCAGGTGGACTCTCAACCACTGCGCCACCAGGGAAGCCCAGCTCTGGTAGTTTTCTGGTGGCATCTTTAGGATTCTCTATGTATAGTATCATGTCATTTGCAAAACGTGACAGTTTTACTTCTTTTCCAATTTGTATTCCTTTTATTTCTTTTTCTTCTCTGATTGCCATGGCTAGGACTTCCAAAACTATGTTGAATAATAGTGGTGAGAGTGGATATCCTTGTCTTATTCCTGATCTTAGAGGAAATGCTTTCAGTTTTTCACCACTGAGAATGATGTTTGCTGTGGGTTTGTCATATATGGCCTTTATTATGTTGAAGTAGGTTCCCTCTCTGCCCAATTTGTGGAGAGTTTTTATCATAAATGGGTGTTGAATTTTGTCAAAAGCTTTTTCTGCCTCTGTTTTGATGATCATATGGTTTTTATTCTCCAATTTGTTTATATAGTGTATCACATTGATTTGTGTATCTTGAAGAATTCTTGCATCTGTGGGAGAAATTTCACTTGATCATGGTGTATGATCCTTTTAATGTATTGTGTCGGATTCTGTTTGCTAGTATTTTCTTGAGGATTTTTGCATCTATATTCAGCAGTGATATTGGTCTGTCATTTTCTTTTTCTGTAGTATCTCTGTCTGGTTTTGGTATCAGGGTGATGGTGGCCTCATAGAATGAGTTTGGGAGTGTTCCTTCCTCTGCAATTTTTTGGAAGAGTTTGAGAAGGATGGGTGTTAGCTCTTCTCTAAATGTTTGATAGAATTCACCTGTGAATCCATCTGGTCCTGGACCTATGTTTCTTGGAAGATTTTTAATCACAGTTTCAATTTCATTAGTTGTGATTGGTCTGTTCATATTTTCTATTTCTTCCTGGTTCAGTCTTGGAAGGTTATACCTTTCTAAGAATTTGTCCATTTCTTCCAGCTTGTCCATTTTATTGGTATAGGGCTGCTTGTAGTAGTTCCTTAGGATGCTTTGTATTTCTGTGGAGTCTGTTGTAACTTCTCCTTTTTCATTTCTAATTTTATTGATTTGAGTCCTCTCCCTCTTTTTCTGATGAGTCTGGCTAATGGTTTATCAATTTTGTTTATCTTCTCAAAGAACCAGGTTTTAGTTTTATTGATCTTTGCTATTGTTTTCTTTGTTTCTATTTCATTTATTACTGCTCTGATCTTCATGATTTCTTTCCTTCTACTAAGTTTGGGTTTTTTGTTTGTTTTGTTTTTGCGGTACACAGGCCTCTCACTGTTGTGGCCTCTCCTGCTGCGGAGCACAGGCTCCAGACGCACAGGCTCAGCGGCCATGGCTCACGGGCCTAGCCGCTTTGCGGCATGTGGTATCTTCCTGAACCAGGGCACGAACCCACGTCCCCTGGATCGGCAGGCGGACTCTCAACCACTGCGCCACCAGGGAAGCCCTAACTTTGGGTTTTGTTCGTTCTTCTTTCTCTAGTTCCTTTAGGTGTAAGGTTAGATTGTTTATTTGAGATTTTCCTTGTTTCTTGAGGTAGGCTTGTATTGCTATAAACTTCCGTCTTACAACTGCTTTTGCTGCATCCCATAGGTTTTAGATCGTTGTGTTTTCCTTGTCCTTCGTCTCTAGGCTTTTTTTGATTTCCTCTTTGATTTCTTCAGTGATCTCTTGGTTATTTAGTAACGTATTGTTTAGCCTCCATGTGTTTGTGTTTTTTACATTTTTATCCCTGTAATTCATTTCTAATCTCTTAGCATTGTGGTCAGAAAAGATGCTTGATATGATTTCATTTTTCTTAAATTTACTGAGGCTTGATTTGTGACCCAAGATGTGATCTATCCTGGAGAATGTCCTGTGCGCACTTGAGAAGAAAGTGTAATCTGTTTTTGGATGGAATGTCCTATAAATATTAATTAAATCTACCTGGTCTATTGTGTCCTTTAAAGCTTGTGTTTCCTTATTAATTTTCTGTTTGGATGATCTGTCCATTTGTGTAAGTGAGGTGTTCAAGTCCCCCACTATACACAACACTATTGTGTTACTGTCTATTTCCTCCTTTAGAGCTGTTAGCAGTTGCCTTGTGTATTGAGGTGCTCCTATGTTGGGTGCACATATATTTATAATTGTCATATCTTCTTCTTGGATTGATCATTTGATCATTATGTAGTGTCCTTCCTTGTCTCTTTTAACATTCTTTATTTTAAAGTTTATCTGATATGAGTATTGCGACTCCAGCTTTCTTTTGATTTCCATATGCATGGAATATCTTTTTCCATCCCCTCACTTTCAGTGTGTATGTGTCCCTAGGTCTGAAGCGGATCTCTTGTAGACAACATATATATGGGTCTTGTTTTTGTATCCATTCAGCAAGCCTGCATCTTTTGGTTGGTGCATTTAATCCATTCACATTTAAGGTAATTATCAATATGTATGTTCCTCTGACCATTTTCTTAATTGTTTTGGGTTTGTTTTTGTAGGTCCTTTTCTTCTCTTGTTTTTCCCACTTAGAGAAGTCCTTTAGCATTTGTTGTAGAGCTGGTTTGGTGGTGCTGAATTCTCTTAGTTTTTCCTTGTCTTTAAAGCTTTTGATTTCTCCATCGAATCTGAATGAGATCCTTTCCAGGTGGAGTAATCTTGGTTGTAGGTTCTTCCCTGTCATCACTTTAAATATGTCATGCCAGTCCCTTCTGGCTTTTAGAGTTTCTGCTGAGAAATCAGCTGTTAACCTTATGGGAGTTCCCTTGTATGTCATTTGTTGTTTTTCTCTTGCTGCTTTCAGTAATCTTTCCTTTAATTTTTGTGCCAATTTGGTTACTATGTGTCTCGGCGTGTTTCTCCTTGGGTTTATCCTGTATGGGACTCTCTGTGCTTCCTAGACTTAGGTGGCTATTTCCTTTCCCATGTTAGGGAAGTTTTCAACTATAATCTCTTCAAATATTTTCTCGAGTCCTTTCTCTCTTCTCCTTCTGGGACCCCCTATAATGTGAATGTTGTTGCATTTAATGTTTTCCCGGGGGTCTCTTAGGCTGTCTTCATTTCTTTTCATTCTTTTTTCTTTATTCTGTTCTGCAGCAGTGAATTCCACCATTCTGTTTTCCAGGTCACTTATCTGTTCTTCTGCCTCAGTTATTCTGCTGTTGATTCCTGCTAGTCTGTTTTTCATTTCAATTATTGTATTATTCATCTCTCTTTGTTCATTAATTCTTCTAGATCTTTGTTAAACATTTCTTGCATCTTCTCGATCTTTGCCTCCATTCTTTTTCCGAGGTCCTGGATCATCTTCACTATCATTATTCTGAATGCTTTTTCTGGAAGGTTGCCTATCTCCATTTCATGTAGTTGTTTTTCTGGGGTTTTATCTTGTTCCTTTATCTGGTACATAGCCCTCTGCCTTTTCATCTTGTCTATCTTTCTGTGAATGTGGTTTCTATTCCACAGGCTCCAGTATTGTATTTCCTCTTGCTTCTGTCTGCCCTTTGGTGGATGAGGCTATATGAGAGGCTTGTGGAAGTTTTCTGATGGGAGGGATTGGTGGTGGGTAGAGCTGGGTGTTGCTCTGGTGGGCAGAGCTCAGTAAACCTTTAATCTGCTTGACTGCTGATGGATTGGGCTGGGTTTCCCTCCCTGTTGGTTGGTTGTCCTGAGGCAACCCAACACTGGAACCTACCTGAGCTCTTTGGTGGGGCTAATGGCGGATTCTGGGAGGGCTCATGCCAAGGAGTACTTCCCAGAACTTCTGCTGCCAGTGTCCTTGTCTCTTGGTGAGCCACAGCTGCCCCCTGCCTCTTCAGGAGGCCCTCCAACACTAGCAGGTAGGTCTGGTTCAGTCTCCCCTGGGGTCACTGCTCCTTCCCCTGGGTCCAGATGCGAACACTACTTTGTGTGTGCCCTCCAAGAGTGGATTCTCTGTTTCCCCTAGTCCTGCCAAAGTCTTGCAATCAAATCCCACTAGCCTTCAAAGTCTGATTCTCTAGGAATTCCTCCTTCCATTGCCAGAATCCCAGGTTGGGAAGCCTGACGTGGGGCTCAGAACCTTCACTCCAGTGGGTGGACTTCTGTGGGTATAAGTGTTCTCCAGTTTGTGAGTCACCCACCCAGCAGTTATGGGATTTGATTATATTGTGATAGCGCCCCTCCTACCATCTCACTGCGGCTTCTCCTTTGTCTTTGGATGTGGGGTATTTTTCTTGGTGAGTTCCAGCGTCTTCCTGTCGATGATTGTTCAGCAGTTAGTTGTGATTCCCGTGTTCTCGAAAGAGTGAGTGAGAGCGTGTCCTTCTATTCCGCCATCTTGAACCAGTCTATCTCAGTGAACTTTTTAATGGAAGTGACATGTATCACTATTGGACCAGAACATATAAATGCCAGGGCAGAGCCAGATCTTATAAATGCTAATGAAAGACTCTTAAGATTTTTTTTTTTTCTTTCACAGCATCTGGCATAGGTCCAGGGAGGATCTCAGAGTAAGGACAAAGAGGAAATACTGAGCAGAGCTTCCAGCTGACCGCTGATGGACATACAGAATGGGTAAGAAATACAACTTTGTTCTTTTAAGCCACTGAGAGTTGAGGATTGACTGTTGAGTTGAGGATTGACTGTTGAGTTGAGCCTATCCTACCCTACCTAGTAATCTAATTTTGTTCTAGCATATTGTCACCCAGAGGGCCAACGGCTACACTTTCCAGTCCACTTTTGGGGTCACGTGACTGTGTTTTCCCCAACAGAATAGGAAAGAAACTGATATATTCAACTTCCGTATTACTTGTTTGAAAGGATATCTGTTTCCCTGGTCTACAGTGCTGACTGGGAATGACAGCCTCTGCAGTTGTGAAAGTCTCATGTTGAGGATGGCAGAGCTCACCCCATGTCTTTGGTCCATGGATGACTTACTTGATCAAAGACAGCTACTAGCTCAGTGCTTTATATAAGAGAGAAATAAGCATCTATGTTCTTTAAATCCCTGCATTTGGAGTGTTTACCGAAGTAGTCTATTTTTTACCGTGACAAATATATCAGTTGGGTAGGACAGCATTCAAGGTGAAGAAGCGGGACATTAAGATTACAGTGCGTGGTACTTCCTGTGAATGTGCTTATTGTTTAATAGGAAAGTTAAGAAATAGGAAAATTTAGCATTTAGAGAAAACTGTGAAACAGAATAGGGTTGATACATCATGTTATGCTGAGAGGAACGTGCACTTTGAAGGTAGTCAGACACAAAGTGAGATCTGAGTTTAGACTCCGTTACCTGCTAATTATATGATGTTGGGCAAGTGATTATAAAATGTGCAATGATTATTATTTTGTAGGGTTGATATAGTTATTATCATCCTATAAGTTGTCTAGAGAAGTTCATGACAAATAATGGACATTCAATTGAAGTAGCTATTGTTAGTGTTAATTCAAAGTAGTTTGCATAAGCAATTAAATTTCAAAGAAAGGCTACATTTGCAAGGGGCAGCAAAATTAGAGAATGTTTTGTGTAGATAATGGGAAGAAAACTGAAATTTGAAAGCTATAAAGGATTTGCCCTAAGAGAGAAGGTAGGTGAGTTGAGGCAGAGTTAAACAGATGTGTAGGAGCCCAGGGTGAAATGTGCAGAGGATAGATGGGGCATGGAAGAGATCAGATAAAGTACAGCAGGAAAGGTAATTAGAAGAGAGTTAAGAGAGAAGGATGGGAGTGCATCTTAATTCTTCTCTCACTGCTAGCATATAGCAAAGTCAAGGATAGATCCATTTGGTGAGACTTGAAAGATATCATTTCAGGACCCCCTTTGTTGGGAGAAAGAATCCGAGATTACAAATATAAATTTAGGCACTGCTAAGTAAATAGCAGCAGGTCTATGATCCGTTCTATTCCCTTACCAGGGAAGGGGGATGCTTCTAGGAGAGAAAGAAGGTGACTTCATCAGATTTCAGTGTAGACTTCCTAATAACAGATCTCTTAACAAGTGAACCAATGGTATTTGCTATCAGAAAAGTTACTGTCTTTGGATTATTTTTCCAGAGGATAAACTTAGTTCTCTAGGATTGCTTGTGGAAGTTAAACTTTTATGGGATGGCTCTGGGGAAAATGTCACATTAACTATGTAGCTATCTAAAAATAAAATGGAGATGTTTTAATGACAGGAACGCCTCCTTCTATGTAAGGGGTGTGACTGTACATATCATTTAGAGATTTCACTTACTAATCTAGGCCCAGAACTCATCTAGGGAGCTTCAGTGGAGGCCCTGGATCTTTTCCTGCTTTGCCTAAGCCTCATGATTACTTGAATTCTTTAAATTACTAGTAATGCTTGATCTAGTCTGATTAGAGAATTGATCTCTGATTTGTGTAAGTCTAATAAACAATATGATTTTTCATGTCATTTCACATTGGTGCATTGAGCAGGGTTGTATTTCAGATCCACAAATCCCAATAGCTAAGACATTTATTATTATTATTATTATTATTTTGGCTAAAAAATGAGGAGATGGGGAAATATGATGAAGACTTGACATCAGGTTAGTGGCCTGTCAGTCTTTGAAATGGTGAAAACCCAATGTGTTATTACTGAAATAAGTCTTATCAGTGGAATTTGTAGAAAAATCCACCTATATATGGGGGAAATAGCTAAATGGATAGACAAAGAGTGGTTGAAAAGGGGGCAGATTAATTAAAAATTCTATTCACTGGTCATTGTTAGCAGCCTTGATAAAAGGTAGACTTCTAAAAGAAGAGTAGATGGCAGTGGGAAAAGATAAAATAATTAAGGTCAGATTTTTCCAGTCCTGGAAAGCGTCTCATGTCTCTTCAATAACCAGGAGAGGTGTTACTTTCATTAGCGAAGTAACTCAACTACAACGGTTGGTTACTCAGAAGTTTATATAAGCATCTGGAGACCCAGTCAGGTAACTTTGGAATCCCTAGAGATCCTTTCTGTTCAAGCCTTAGCACACTTAAAAGCAAATCATCAGAAAAGCCTGGAGAATTATTATTGGCATAATCTCTTAGAAATAGCAATCAGGGAGGTATACAGTTGACACTATATATCGCTGAATGGAAGTGATTATTTGGGTTGATGGCTGATCCCCAAGTTGCTGAGAGCTTTGATGAGCAAAGGCATCTGGATGGTCTGCCATGAACAAGCTGCAGTGGACAAGGGTGAGAGAGATTCTCAGCCTCACTCTTACCTCTTAAGCCATGGAAAATTTCCTCTGACTGTCCTGTCTGAAGAAGTTTACTCCCTCAGCTAAAGGCTAAGCCATAAAGTCCAAAAAAGATGACTGAAAGGCCAAGATCTGCTTGCTTAATCTCTGCCAAGGGGTCTTAGACTGTACGCAGTGATTAGAGCAAGTGGCCTGGTGAGCAAAACCTTCTTAGGAACGTTAACTATAGGTGTTCAGTGTAAAATTATTCCTGTGGGTGTGGGAGAGTAGGGAGTGTGCTTTGAGTGGCATGGCGATAGAGCTGGGAGGAGGGTTGGAGGTGCTCCTGAGGGAACCAAGGTAGGAGTAGAGTTAGGATTTGGGAAGCGTGACTGGAAAGGATAGGCCCCTGCCTTTTTCCAAGAGTGCATGCTTGGTATGGGTATTATGTGCAAATAGGGCATATTACCGTTTATAAGGAGGATATCTGCTAAATCCACCTTTCATGCAATTTTAATTGGCCATGATAAATGGGAACCTTTTGAACCAAGCCTTCCTCAGTAATAAGCATTAAGCTATAGAGAGTTCCAAGAGGGAAATGAAATTGCTGCTCTCATTAAGAAATGGTTGCTGTCTCTCTCTTTAATAGTTCTGTGTGGATAGTACTTATGGAAGACAGTGTTTAGAGGTTAATACTAGACTGTGGAGGGTCAACCAAGGTAGTTTATTTGGTTCCTGCAGCTGTGTTTGACACAATGGATTCCACAAGGAAGTACAGAAGACCAGTGGGGGCTGGTATGATGTTACCTCCTTGGCTGACACATTCTTTTCAATAGCAGATTTGGAGCCCAGCCAGGTACAGTTTGCAATCTTGTGGAATGGAAATCAGTATGCACTCATTGTTTTGATACAGAGAAATTTGAATTCTCAGGCATATGTCCACAATCTAATGAGGGAGGACTTGGACTTGATAACCAACAGAGCAAGGTAGTATACTGCCTTAATGACATGATTATCACTGAGTCCTCAGAGGAAGAAGCTCTGGAGGATAGAAAGAGGCTGGCTGACCTATCCAGCTAAAATTCAAGGCCTGGCTCAGTCTGAAATTCCTGGGAATTACGTGGATTGGAACAATCCAGGTCATTCCCCTGAGAAATACATTCTCAGAGACCCTGCCAAGAGGAAAGACACTAGAAGCCATCAGGACTGTTCACATGTTGGAGAAATTACACTCCTCTTCTAGGACCCCTCATGGCCCCTCTTCACAAAGGCACTAGAAAAAATTGAATGTGTAGAGGGCTATGAGCAGAGAAATAATGGTTAAAAGAATTAGAGAAGTTGGTGGTGCAGGCAGCCGCACTTGGTCACCGTGAATCATAATTGACTGTACGTAGACCAGAGCTTTCGGCAGAAATGAAATAAAGTGAAGACATCTTGGATTTTGGATTTATAAACTATCTGAAGCAGCTGCTCAATGTAGACCATTGGAAAGCAGCTGTCAGTTACGAGGCAGTGGTGAAAACAACCCACAGCAGAGACATCGCAGGTGGGAAAAACCAGTCATCGTCTTGGGTGATATCAAAGCAATTTGAATGCGGAGGGAGAAACCAGCAAAATTCAGTCATAAAGTGGCAGTGCCGTATTCAAAAGCATGCCAAGGGTGGGCTTCAGGAGGGGCTCACCACATACACAAGGAGGTTGACTTTATAGAGCTTTTGTAAATAAACCTGGAATCTACTAATGTATTGGAAAACATCACGTGAACTGTGTATCTATGTATAAATGGAGATGTGTCAGGATCCGCATGGCCCCCACTGTGAGGCGACTGTACACTTTGCATAGAGATGTCTTGTGTTAACTTGGGCTCAGATATGAGAAGAAAGTCCCAGGGGGAGCTGCATTTGAGGCCCTGGCTCTTTCCCACTTTGTCTCTGCCTCATAACTGCTTTATATCTATGAAATTATTATTATTATTTTTGTGGTACACGGGCCTCTCACTGCTGTGGCCCCTCCCGTTGCGGAGCACAGGCTCCGGACGCGCAGGCTCAGCGGCCATGGCTCACGGGCCTAGCCGCTCCGCGGCATGTGGGATCTTCCCGGACCGGGGCATGACCCTGTGTCCCCTGCGTTGGCAGGCGTACTCCCAACCATCGCGCCACCAGGGAAGCCCCTCTATGAAATTATTGATGATGAAAGATGTCTAATTGTAGGAGTCTGATTTGACAATAGGATTGGACGTTATCTCAGTTATGGAAGGAAACATTTACTTGGAAGAATAAAAGTAATCACAACAAATCACAAATCTGAAAAATGAATGAATATCCAGAAAAATGATATTTTTATTACTTAGCACCAGACTCCTCTAGGACACTCTTCTTTTCTACACGATTTGGCTGCATCCTTTATAATCACCTCTTCCTATGATAATCATCTTGAAGTATCATTTTGTGTAGGAAGAGTAGAAAGATAGTTCTGTCTTTCCTCTAGCATGAATACTTTATTTTTCATTATTGATGAGTCAGGCTAGGGGTCTAGGAGAAATAAATCCTCTGCTTAGAGTTTTACATGACTGAGGATGGAAAATCCTTCATAAAGTGTTCTTTGGTACATTTCAGACCTTGTTTCTCCTCCACTACACTCATATTTTAGAACATCTGCATATCACCTGGCCCTGCAATTCTTGTCAGGACACTGGGTGAGTTGGTCAGTGGGTGGCAGAAGTATTCCTGAAAGCCATTTCTGTTAGGGTGGCTGGAAGTAAGTATGCATGATAGTGATTGTGAACAGCCCAAATAATCCCCAAGCACAAACTAAATGTTCCGTCTGCTCCTTCAACTGGATCCTTCAAATCTCTACAGTCATTTCAGTATCACTTGACATGAGGGCAAGTCTGACAAATGGGAGGCATGAGTGGAAAGGGCAGTGGTCCTAAGTAATTAAAAAAAAAAGTTTTGATTTTGTCAGTTTCACATATGATGCTGTGAACACAGTGCTGGGGGCCCTTCCCAGGGCCTTGGAAGAGACCTGTGCCAGTGAGGAGCCCTGAATATTAAACTTCATTACCTTCCTACTAAATCTACCTCTGAGTGGGACCAGATCATGAAAGGATTTGAAAATGGCATAGGAAGCTGGGTCTGATGTAGTTTGCATCTCATATACGCAGAGAACATTATTATGACCAGATAGCTTAGAAATTCAGCGTGAGTTAAAGATATGTGAGATGGGTAAGTGGTCTTCATATGCTAAAAGTATCGAGTCAGTACTCATCCAATTATCTTGTTATAATATCAAAGCTCTTCAGAGAAAAATGTTTCGTCTTTGCTGAAGTTTTTCTAATGGGATACTGGGGGATGGAAGAATTGTATTAAAGAAGTAGGATTCGTTTCACCAGAGCTAAATGCATTAGCAGTGCATTAAATCATCCTCTGGCTACATCAGTTGGCTATCAGTTTCCTAAAGCACCACCAAAAACATTCTAGCTGAATCTTTTATCAAGGCCATCACACATTTCAGACTTTGAAAATCCAGTGCCCTCATTCTGATTTATTTTTTATCCTGCCTAAACAAATCTTCAACCGTGAACATGCTTCTTCATTTGAAAAACAGGGAGTGTTCACATTATTAAAATACTTGCCCTTTAGTTGGCATTATCAGAAAAAGAAAGCTCTAGTGGTTGCCCAAAGTGAAAGAATAATGCTGCAGTGGAGGAAGCAGATTTAGATTGATTTGTCTGATGATTTAAGACAGAAATTTTGCACTGCTGAAGAAGTGGAAACATCTGAGACTCAGTCAGTGGAATGCTGACCTCTCTAGTGGCAGCAGTAATCTTCCCCCCCTTGAAATGGAGACATGGCCAGAAATAGCATCCTTATTACAGCTGTTCCCGCACCCAGCCTAGTGACATTATGTTAAACATGGGCCAGTGCACAGTTGGGTTGAATTGGTGAATATTCCCTGTTCTGATTATAGACCTGCATATTCAATTGTGTACCATGCATTTTCTTTTAGGTTAGCACTGGCACTTTAAATTAACATGTCTACCACAAAACCCCATGTTTTGTTTACTGATCTGATGCTCTAAAATCTGCTCCCCAGTATATATTTCCTACATTGGTAATTGCTCCTCTCTCAACTTGAGTACCCAGTTTTGTGAACACTATCCTCTCTGCCTCTGTCTTAATGTAATTCTTTATTATTGTTCATGTGTTTACCATGGTAGCTTCCTTACAGCCTTCTCTGCCTTCAATTTTTCTTTCTCAAATCCACATTTCCAAATAAAATACAACTGTAATATTCTTAAAAAGCAAAACAAAATAAATCCTACCATGCCAGTCATTAACTTAAAACTATTCAGTTGTTCTGTCTTGCCATCAGTGTAACATCCATTTTCCACCATGACATACAGGAGTTTCTGTGTCTGGTCTTTGCCAATTTTTCCAGTTTTACTGACTGCCCTAGTAAAGCTCTTCCAGCCCCATTCCAGCTATACCAAAGTCCTTCTAATTAGTTCTTTAGTCTCTTTGCCTTTGCATAAGCTATTTTCCTCTGCCTGGAATGTTTTTCCCCCACTTCTCTGCTACAAGGCTAAGATTTCCTCATCCTATAACCTGTCTCTTCTCTATGCTTTAAGTACCCTATTTTCTAAGTATTTTTAATATTTTTCCATATGTAAGTTATTACTCTATATTAAAACTATGTGTTTCATTGTCTGTGAGGACAGGAACTATCTTAATCACTTTGTATTCCTAGTACTCAGATCACTCTTGAAATACGTTAACTACTCAAGAAACAGATGTGTATTTGATGAATGAATAAATGTAGGCTGTAACTAACAACAGACCACTCATTCACTCACCAAGAAACATGCTATTTTTGAGAAGTCCATTAGATATTTGTAAAGCAGGTAAAGCTTGCTGAAAAACATCCTGTATACCCATAGTAAAATATGATTGGTCCTAATCATTGAGACAGAAGATAATCGTACCAAATATTAAATACCCTGTGTTTGATGTTTTACTGACTATAGAGGAACACTGTGTTAGATTCATCTAGGAATATTTGAGACTGTCAGGTCAAATTGAGTGTGTTATATGAGACAAGTACCGTTCATACGTGAAATATATAGAAGGTCTGTGTTAGGGGAGAGCCAGTAGAAATGGAACATGAGACATGGATTTGAGAGACATTTGGGACTGGTACCAAACAATCATGTAAGAGTAAATAAGTTTATTAACATGGTCATGCACCTGTGGAAGATGATACTACAACCCAGTCTTACTATGATGCACCCTTATTTGAGATTATATGATTTAGAACGGTTGACTTGGAGTGGATGCAACTCCCTTTATAAAATAAAAAAAATTTAACCCTCCATTGATGGTCATTGCACTTTAAGACTGAAAAGAAATTCTGAAAATTCATAGTACAGTAGAGAAGTAGTAGTGACACAGACGTATAGCAAAAGTGGAAAGGATAGGAAGGAATGAAAACTAGCCTTTACTGGGAGATAAGTTACATAACATACAAAGGACAGGCGATGCATATGAAGCAGAGGCCAATAGTGATCAAGAGCATTGGCTTATAACCCTTGTGCTACAGTCTCCTCACTGTGTGACCTTGGGCACATCACTTAACTTCTCTGTTTCTTGTATCATATTCAACAATAGAGTTATTCTGAATCTTAAATATGTGCAAAGGGCATGGCATGTTTTATGTGCTGAGTAAATATATGCCACTTTTTGTCAAGCCACGTTGCAGGTATTTTGCATTTATAATCTCATTAAGTCTTCAAAATTTTTTTTAAAACACTTTTTTCAGACAATCAGTTTATTAAAACTACTCAGTATTTAAAATGTTTAAAATACTTTATTAATTTTGTATTACCATAGATAATTTAAAAAACTGTGTAAGATACAATGGATCAGATCGAGGACAATGTTTGGTACTCACGTGGATTCATAGTTCCCTTGCAAGGTGCAAAGGGTCCTTGTATTAGAGATTAGAAAGCTATTTCCTTCTCACAAATAATTACTTTGGAAACCCTTGAGATAAGCAATATTAGTTCAATTCTGTAGCATATAATGGTTTCTTCAGCAACATTATAATTTGCCATGTAAATATATATTTTGATATGTTTTGAAACAAATTATAAAATAGGTCATATATTTAGCTATTAATCTGTCTCCTCCAAACCTCAGAGATTTATTATGTAAAGCATTCTATAAACAGACTTTAAAGGAAGAATGTAAAATAGGCTTTATTTTATGTAAAGGAAACACTAATATGTGTGGATCATTGACCTGTTAAATGTCTAAAATAAACTTTTATTTTATCATCTTTGGTTAAGTACATCTGTAGTTCTTATGTATGTGCCCAGGTTTCTTTTTACAAGCTACTGACTAACATGGGACCAGAAATATAAGTGGATTTTACTGGTCACTTAAGCAGTGTCTCTGCCTCTGCATCAAGTTGCATCCAAAAGCTAATTGAGGGTGAAACTTTCTTAGTTAATCACATATTGATAGGTTGAGGATCTCAATGTACTAGTAGACTGATTATCCTAATTTAACCAAACATATTCCATAAAGCCAAAACTATTAGCTAGTAGTCTTGATTTTTCTGTATTTTAAATCATACAAGTTTAGACCAGTGCAAGAAGGAAGCAGAACCTAGTCTTAAATTGATTGTGTTTGCAAAAGCTTTGCCTCAGGTGTTTTCATAAACCTGAGTCTGCAAAATTTTTAATTGGAAAAATATAACCTAGGAGAATACTTAAGAGCAGTGCTCTTAGAGTGACAGTAATCTACAGTGTCTCCTTATTACTAATCTTGTGAAATCCAAATACCCATGTCGAGTAATAATTTTCTTCCATAAACCATCTCATATTTTTAGTATCATCTCTCTTTATTTTCAGTAAATCTATCTATTCAACCAGAACAATAAGTTTGCTAACTTGAACATTAATTTTTACATTTTTCAGTTTAAATTTCTGTTCTAATTTAAAGGTTTTATATACAAGAAGTAAAAAAAAAAAATCATTAAAGTTTGTGAAAGTCTCCCTCTTTCTGCACATTGGATCCATACTTAAGATCTTGGCTCCTGAAATTGCCCCTCCTTTCACTTTCATTTCTGCATCATTAACTTTTCCCTTTTATTTTTTATTTTTTGGATCTAAACAGCAAATCCCAAATTTTCAAAAAATTTCCAAGTAACTTAATTGCAATGCAGAACAAAATTCAATAATATTTATAAAAATACAGAAATATCTACCATCCCACAAGTTAAAGTTCAAAATATTTTTGACATCAAATAAAAAATGACCGTACATACACATAAGCAGGAAAATATAAACCATAAAGAGGAGAAAAAAATCAATTAAAAGTGACTCAGTGATAAAAAGTGAGACAAAAATTCAGCTGGATGAAGACATAGCAATGGAAACTATCCCAAGTGAAATAATAAGATAAATGATCAGAGCAACATAATATACGTGTAATTTGAGTACACAAGAGAAGTGGGGAGGTGTACAGAAAATGCATTTGAAGAAGTAATGATGGAAATGTTTCTGAATTTGTTGGAAAGTATACACCCACAAATACAGGAGGCTCCATGAAGTCCAAGCACAAGAACCATGAGGAAGATGGAACCAGTCCATATAATAATCACAGTGCTCAAAACCTGTGATAAAGAGAAATCTTAAAAGCAAACAGAGAAAAACGACACATTACGTACAGATGGAAAGAGCTGAGAATGTGGCACGATTTTCATCAGCAACAATGCAAGTGAGAAGAAAGTTGAGTAATATCGTAGAATACTGAAATTAAAAACAAACAAAAAACCCCTGTCATCATAGAATTCTGTCTTTAGCGAAATACCTTACAAAAGGAAAGCAAAATAAAGATGATTTTCAGAAATTCAAAAGCTGAATTTCATCATCAGCAGACCCACACTGTGATAAATGTTAAAGGAAATTATTCCAGCAGAAGGAAAATAATATCCAATTTCACGTTGGAAATTCGGACCTATACAAAAGAAGGATGGTCACTGGAAAATGGCAATTAAATGAGTAAACACGTGTGTTAGTTTGCTAGGGCTGCCATAGTCAAGTACCACAACCTGAGTGGCTTAAAATAGCACAGATTTATTACCTCACAGCTCTGGAGGCTAGATGTCCCCAACTGAGTTGTATCAGTGCTGTACTCTCTTTGAAACTGGTAGAGAAGAGTACTGCCCTTGCCTCTCCCTACCTTCTGGTGGTTTGCTGGCAGTCCTTGGTGTTTCTTGGTTTATAGATGGATCACTCCAGTGTCTGCTGTTGTCTTCGTTATGGTCTTTTCCCCTGGGTATCTGTGTCCCTGCATCTCTGCATCTGCCTCTCGTCCCTCTCTAATAAACACATTAGTCGTACTGGATTAAGGGCTCACTCTACTCAAGTATGACCTCATCTTAGCAAATTACATCTTCAGTGACCGTGTTTCCAAATAAGGTCACATTCTAAGGTTTAGGAATTCAGTGTATCATTTTGGGGGCACAATTCAACCCATGATAATGTGTATTTTTTCTTACTATTTAAATTTCTTTAAAAAATAACTGTTAAAGAATAAAAAATGCTGGGTGAGTTTAGTCTGCTTAAAAACTCCAGGCATCCTATGAAATGAAAATAATTGTTTCCAGGTTTAAGTCATTTCAGTAGAAAAAGTATGTATTTACGGATGCTATTCTTTTTGTGTAAGTTAGTTTGCTTTGCAATATGGCGAAAATCTCCTAACAAGTACATACGTCATCTGTGTGGATCCCTGCTTATTTAATATGAATACATTATGGTCACTGTATTTTTAAATTCCTTGAAAAAGAAGTTGATAACTCAAAGATACGTGGCTAAACAGTAGGTAGTATTAGATAAAATTGAGAATCTCAGAAGCATAATAGATTCCATTGACAATAAATTGTTTCTGGCTCAATGATTTGCTTCAGTTTTCAGGGGAGAAGCTCTGTAATATATACACAAATAGTGAATGAGCCATCTCAAAGACTCCCAGGAAAAAAATTATAAAGTCAGAATCCTTAAATAAAAATATCAAGACAGAACTTTTTTTTTCTTCCAACAGTTCCTACCCCAAAATGATTTATATCTCAGAGTGACTACATTTCATTAATCAGAACAGGAGACAGAAGGGTGAAGTGGCTGTTTTTCAGTTTTATCGTTTCAAAATCATCTGCCTTGCAGTGATGCGCCTGCGTGCTCTGTTGCTTTGCTTTACTGCCTTCTGGTCTAGGCATTACCACTCTTGAGTTGGCTCTCAAATCCTTAGATGGAGAAACTGTGTCACTCCACTTTTTTAGTTTAACCATCCAGCCTAGGTAGTTGTGATTTCAAGGGTCCAATACAGTTTAAATCAAAAGCAATCAGCAGCACCATAGACGTGGCCTGTGTGCTGGCCCTTGTAAGAGGTCTCCCTGGTCTAGGTCAGAATGTGCATCTTTCATGCTCCACGGTCATTTGGAAACCTATTTCCCAACACCTTGAAATGCCATAAGACAGTCTATGAAGAACTAGAGACCATTTTAGCTTGTTATAATCTCACAAAGGAGATCTCAGATCTGGAAAGAGAGAGGTCTACTCTCCACTGACCTGATCTCAGAACCAGTTAGGTCAAAGCTGCTTAGACAGTTTACCACAAGGCAAAAATAAAGCAAGTTTATGATTAAAATAATTTGGTTTTGATAATGCTTCGGAAAGTATTTTCGAAGCAGCAGTGGCTGTTTTGATTACTGTTCACGGCTTAAGGTTCAAGAATAATTATGATCCATTTACATAATTTGGCAGAAAAACCCCATTAACTGAAGTTAATACTGTAACTGATCCTAAATTGCATGGATTGCCATGATAAGAAAAAGAAAGTAACAACACTAAATTCATATCTTTATTAGCCAAATACTTGAGAGCACAGAAAGTTTATGAGGATAAACACAGAAGTAGGGAAGGAGGCCAGGGTCCAATAAGACTGGATGAGAATTTCACTAAAGGCTTAATGCTGAGACCCTTACACTGAGGAAAGTCATTGGAAAAAACTCTTATATTGACCTCGTATTCAGAACTACCTACTAGCCCAAATTCTGACAGACTGAATGCCCATTTGGACTCCTGCTTTCTATTCTGTTTTTTTGCGGTATGCGAGCCTCTTACTGTTGTGGCCTCTCCCATTGCGGAGCACAGGCTCCGGACGCGCAGGTTCAGCGGCCATGGCTCATGGGCCCAGCCGCTCCGCGGCATGTGGGATCTTCCCGGACCGGGGCACGAACCCGTGTCCCCTGCATCGGCAGGTGGAGTCTCAACCACTGCGCCACCAGGGAAGCCCCCCGCTTTCTATTCTTGATTAGAACATTCTGGAGAATTGCAGTTTCATCCGCTCTATCAGTGTTGTTAGAATAATCTAGTTTGCACTCTTAGAAATCAAGATCTTCTAGCCTTTCCTTGTTTCCTAGGGTGTTTTTTTAAATCTCAGACTTGTTTTTCATTGAGGTAACACCAGTTTATAACATTATATAAGTTTTCTGTGTACAACCTTGTATTTCTACTTCTGATACCCTACAGCATGCTCACCACTGAAAATTTAGTTTCCATCTGTCACCATACAGTTGGCAGAAGTGGAAATTTAAGAAATAGAAACATAATGTTGTATACGTGAAACTTACATAATGTTATAAACTAATGTAATGCCACATACATTTCGTTCTTCACTCTGTAAGTGTTTCTTTCGGTCTTATCCTGATCAGTGTGCATTTTACTAAATACTTCCTCCATGCTGTTACTCCCTATCCATTACAAGAGTGGTAAAGCCATTTTTAAAAGTTTGAGCACCATTTAGTAGTTGTGAGAAGGAATATATTAAAAGAGAATTATTGAACAAAAATTCTCAGTACTTGCTGCCTTAACTGAGTCCCTACCCACAGTTTATTGCCCCAGTGACAACTTATAAGAGACTTATTTTTCTGTCTCCTATTAGTTTCATTGTCCTTATATAGTTGGGTTATGAGGCTGATCATTCAGTGACCATCACACTCAACGTGATGACAGGCTCGTTTCAAAAGTTACCTCAGTATGCTTTGTGGTGAGAGGAACAGGAAAACATTCAACTAGTAAATCCAGTTTCTCTTGCAAAAAAGGCAGTTCTGGTAAAGAGCCATTGCAATACTCCTATCACCAATTAGAAAACATGTTTCTATTTGTACTACAGCACCTTTGGGCACCAAATGCAGTAACATTGTCTTCTTTTCCATTTGTCCCTGATCTGGCTGTTATATTTTTTATATATTCCACATGCTGCTGTGTCACAACTGTAGGTTTGTGCTCTGTCTTTTATTCTGTCTCATCTCATCCTGCTGGCAAATTTTTGTTTTATTTTTTCATATCAAAAGCTTCCAAGATATTTGCGTTACAAGGCCAGATGGAAGGTCCTTTATTCTCTTAAATCCTCAAAGAGATGTGGGTGATGCTGTGTTTTCCAGCTATTCAGCCCTTATATATTAATTATTCTTCCATTAGCCTTCTTTCAAAAGAGGCTTATAAACAAGGCGCCTTTATTTCACTTTTTTCCTCTATCCCAAAATGATCATAAAGATTCTCAAGTAAATGCTATACTTTTAAAAAATCCCGAGTTTGCTTCTTATGGCACAAAATTACTTTTGTCTTCCAAATTAATGTCACAAGCCAACTGCAAGTTCAAAAATGCACCCCATTCTGGGCATGGATAGCTATCGTCATTGGCAGATCTTGAGACATGCATCATTCGTTAAGCCTCTTTTACTTGAATTGAGACTGTCCCTCCAGGGCAAATATTTTGTTCCTAAGAAAATGAAGAAATTATCTTTTTTTTTTCCTGAAAGCTCAGGCCCCATGCTTAGAGAGTTTCTCAGAGACCGAAAGAACCCTTTTGTACCAAGTCACTTTTATGATCCCCTAAAAGACTGAGTGAAGTCACCTAAGGATACTCCTTCTCCTTAGTCCTAGAAGCCATTGGATGGCATACAAGAGCAAAGGAGAGATGATGGAAATAGTGAAATGTAATTAGGATGCTTCCAATTTTCCAGCCTGGCTCAACAGAATTTGATTCAGCCCAATTTGCCAAGCCCATGCTGTAGGTTATTTTGTAAAGAAAAGCAGATCAACTTCTATTGTAATTGCATATTGTTAAGTATACAACTTGATTTCATACAGAGGAGGAAGTGTTGTTCATATGAATCTGTTTTCATAACTATGTGAAAGTTGTCAAAAGGAACAGTGTTTAGTTTATCCAGGAGCAAAAACTAACATGGGCACTGTCAAAAAAATGTTTAGATCCCCATGTGTGCTCAGTTTAAAGGTCGATTTCCAAAAGAAATGTGTCACTCCTTAGAGAGCCCACCACACATTCCCTACACACATCAGTCAGAATCAGCTGGGACAGTGGGATGACAGGTTACGATTTTGAAAAATGAACTTTTGTGACTTCCACTTTCAAGAATGGCCATATAGGTTATTCGGACCCAGTGTCCTGCTGAAAATAACTAAAATCTTTGGTTAAAATACATTTTAAGTGCCTCTTTGGAAGAAACAAGACCTGACAAGCCTGAATGGAATTATCAGATGAAATGGAAGGGAAAATCAGAACTCCGGGAAATAAGTGAACAAAGAAGCTGCTTTTCCCAGAGTGTTTGCTGATTCAGGCAAATTTGAACCTTTGTTTTCATTATCCACAGACCTCCATTACTTCTGACCTCACTTCTCACCACTTTCCCCTTGTTTTTCCTCTGTTCTAAATACGCTGGTCTTCTTGAATATCTTGTGATTGTACTGGTAATCACTAGGCCAGAAAAGGATTTATTGACCATTTCCCATCATATTAATAACCTTCCAGCATAAAGATGGGATAATCATGTTAGGAATCAGCTCTGTCAAAAAAAAAAAAACCTAACAAATAATAAAACTGAGGTCATGTCATGAGACATTCATTGCCCTAGTGGATGCTAATGGCTAGCAGAATACCTTATGCCATCAGGAGTTGCCCTCAGCCAAAGAAAGCTTCATCCAAGTTCATGCCCTTTTCCCCAGGACAGTTCATATTCCAATGACTGGTTGATGCAGTGGGTACAAAAACTTGCTGAACTCTGAAGGGCCACACCAGATCCAAATTCCCCCATGGAATCTTCTCAGGCCTCTGTTGTAACTATAGCATAGTTCAGATTCTCCCATTGCTCCAGTCCTGCTGTCGTTGCTTTCTTACGTATGCTGTTCCGTAATGCACTTCCCAGTTAACTTCTTGCAGACAAATATCATAATAGAATCTCTTTCCAGAAAATGTTTTCTAAGATAGCCGGTATTAGAAGTTGTCCTAAGAAGTGGGTATAAAGTGAGGGTTGGTGAAATGGATCACCCACTGGTTAGATGGCAATAAAGGTCTGAACTCTGGTCTTCCCCTGACTTGCTTTAGTGTACAGTTGTTAAAATGTTCATTAGTTGTTAACTGAATGGGATGCACTTGCTCTCATTTGTTTGAGAAGTATGGGGGAAGAAACAGTTCTAAGGACTAAGGAGCCAGATGGCTGCTGCTGGGTAAAGTCAAAGCATTGGGCAAAGACACGGAAAAATATGGGTAATCGTCAATTTAAGGCAGAGTGTGAACGTCAAAGGGCCTTTTGGCAGTATATAAAGAAAATCTGATCTTCTTCAATCAGAGGACAGAAAACAACTCAGGATAAGGCTCAGGGCTTGATTTGAAAGCTAGATGATCTCTAGAAAAGAATTAATTTTCAACCCCATGAAGTCTGTTATACCAAGGTCATGGCCTTAATTTGGGTTCAGTAGGAAACTGAAATTTGGGATTGGGATACCTAGGTCAGTGCACCTGAGACAGACCGTTGGGCCTGCAGAAGTAGCACCTTTGTCATATGAAAGGTTCACACACGTATTGCTTGAAAACAACGTGGAAGCCTCTGCATTATAAACCGTTGTGCCTTCATACCCGGATCCCACCCCTAGCTTTCCTCCTGGTAACTAGAATGGTAATTAGGGTCAAGTCACAGCTTAACCTGGATAAGGAAATACTGTTGGCAAAGAAAAGAAAGGAGCTGTAGGACCTAGCCAACGTGTATGAGCAGGAATTGGGAGACTGTGTAAGACATTGGAATGGGAGGATGCTAGTCAAGGGGGATTCATTATATAGTCGGATAAGAAAGAGTTTATTGATATGAAAACACTCAACTAGAACATAACATTTAATACCTTGGGAAGGACCTTTAGACAGAAGTGATAACGTTGTTAGGAGGCTCTTAGAAGCTTGGAGAAAACAATGGCACTTAATGAAGTAGAAATATGAGGATGACCATGGTAGATGGTAGAATAAGACATCGAAATCTCAGAGAAATAGACAGACTAGAAAATCACCCGTCAACTAAGTTCCATATGAAGGAAGGTCTAGAAAAGCCCACAATTACCAGAGTTTTAAATTATATGCTGGTGAGAGCTGTACCAGGATCGTTAAGCAGTTCAGTGGTGACTATCCTTTTTAGACTGGAACTGGTGGTAGGAGATGTTATTACAGAACTGTGGATGATATAATCTCAAAATAATAAAGTCTAGACAGTGATACTTCACCATAAATAATGAGGCAGACAAAAATGTCATTTGAATGTCAAAGCCATAGTCCAGGAGACTTGACCTGCAGGAAGCTCTGGAGATATGTTTCAGATCATGGTGTGTCTGGGAGGAAGAGAACTGGGAAAAAAATGTGAGAGTTGCTGAAACTGCATAGTAAAAAAAAAACCTAGGATGCAGAATAAATCAAGGTCAGGAATCTTGAGGCCACTGCTCCACTAGGAGGTCAGAAGCCATTGCTTAATTTCTGGACCTGAGCCAGTTCTCAGACCCAGAACTATTGCCCTGAGGAGAGACCCAGTAATACCACAGCAAATGCATCCCAAAATGATTCTCCCAATACATCCTCAAAGGAAATACATCATCAACTTGGGTACCTTTATGCTGGGAAAGGGGAATTCCCAAACATTTTAAAGACTTTTGGATACAGGGTATGAGGTATAATCTGGGGGAATCAAAGCATTAACATAGCCTCCTTGTTAGAGGGAAATTATGGGGACCAGACAGCAAATGGAAACCTGATAAAGTCTGTTTCACAGGGGCTCTGTTGGGTCCATACACCCATGAATTGGACATTTCTTTGGTCCAAATGCATAATTAGAACAGATATATTTTATACTTGTTGGAGCATCACAACTGTTTTTTTTGGCCTGTGGAATAAGAGCTGTTACAGTGGTGTAGTAAGTCTGACCAAACTAGTAAGTCAGAGACAGTATTGCATCCCAGGCAGAATGGCAGTGTCTCATTTTAATGATCTAAATGATGTAGGGATGATGGTCCTCATTATATGCTCACTTAATTCACCAGTCTGACTCCTGGGTTCTGGGTGATGACAGGGGACTGATGCAGCCTTAACCAAGTAGTAGCCCCATTTGAGGCTGTGGTGACAGACGTGGTATCTTTGCTTGATGATAATAAGGCCTTGAGTGTATGGTATGCGACCAAGACTCTGACAGAGTTTATTCTATTCCCATCAGGACGGAGGATTTAAAGAGTTTCTATACTGTGACAACATTTAGCATTTATGGCCTTGCTCAGGACGATGTTGATTTTCCTGCTCTCTTTTATAATAGAGTCTGGAAGGATCTGGCTCAATGAGATATTCTGTACAGCCGTGTATTAGTTCAGTTTATCAGTGACATGCTGTTAGTCCTGGGACTAAGTGTGGAAAGTGTGTTGGAGGCTTTGTGAAGATACACACATTCCAGAGGTTGTCAAATAAACCCTGTGAAAATTTGGGTGCCTGCCACGTCAGTGTATCCCTTGGTGGGTCACACAGAACTTGACTTCTTCCTCTAGTCAATCTGTTTCCCTTCCTGCCTTATAGTAACTCCCCAGTGAAGTTCCTGCAGGAAATCTCTGTTTCCTTAAGAGAGAATCCAGACTCTTAAATGTTTGTAAATGATGCTTGCTCTCATATACATCAAAGCTCTAAATTTGAAATTTCCGGGATTCAGAATTTTCCCATAGTTGTTTGTAACAAAATGGAACACAACCAGTGGGGCATCACTGTGTTTGGTCAGTTTGTGTCTATAACTCTCCCAACATATAAAGTGACCCCATTAGTAATTTCAGAAATTTGGCTAACATTTTGGAGCCAGTTAAGATTAGCACAATCAATACTCTATTATAGATTACAAGGTAGATTTGACCAACAGAAAAGTAGTTCTACAGAACTAATGAATTCTTGATTTTATTCTGATCAGAAAAAATGGATGTGGAGTCACGTTGGAAATAAATGCTACACATGCATTGGAAAAAATGCTACAGTATATTCCAGATAATTTAAAATCTAACTATGATGTGATTAGTCATTAGAAATAAAAATCCTGTAATGCATATGATCATGATGGACCTATAATCATGGAGCAGTAGCACACTAGCATCTAAGTGGCTGTGAAGCTGGTAAGATGCTGCTTAAGCTACATTGTTAATAATATGCAAAGAGGCTTATCTCCCTAAGAGTCTGGACAAGTATCACATAACATGTACTTGGAAAGAATTGAAAAGAGGGTCAAAGTAGAAAGAAATTATTTACCTCCCACAGATTTAAGTCTGAAGAAGGGTGGTGCTGAAAAATCATCCAAGGAGGATTGTGGAACAAGAGAGTTTGCCTTCCTTGTGTTAAGACAAGAGTAAAATAAAAATCAGATACAGTGTTTTCCCCCAAATCTCCTCAACTGTGATTCAAAGCAAAGAGTAGACAAAAGCCTTGCATTAAAAAAAAGAAATTTTCTGAGAGCCTAAATACTTTACAGCTGGTATACTCTGAAAGGGCCACTATGAGCTATTAAGAAATCTCTGGTTACATACAGGAGTTTGCTTAGTTGATGAATCAATTTGAAATAAGTTCCCAGCCAAGATTAAATTTACCTATGCCGTACTTTATTACACAATTTAAGATTATCTTGAGAAAAAAAAAATGAAGACTCATTTGATTTAGGAAGGCTATCTCAAATGTCTGCAGTTCAATCTTCTGTTTTGCTTTTTGGCTTTCTAAAATATACTTACGTATTATAATAAAAATTGTGCAATTTTACATATCTAATGCATATAACGTATTCACTTATACAAATTGGTATTACTCATATTGAAGCAAAGCAATGGAATTGGCACTGAGAAACTGCCCTGAGCCTTATCTATACAGCCAGTGTTCTCTGTAGCCCCTGACAAAGCCAACCTACTCTTTCTCCCCAGAGGGAATGCTTAAGTTAATATTTGTGTTCTCCATCATTTTGCTTTACTTTATGGTTTCCCTCAAATGGATATACCCTTAAATAAAACATCATGTATTTTATTTGAGTTTACTTTATAGAAGTGGTGTCATACTCTACTCTTCTGCAGTTGTTGTTCATTTATCATTTGACATTATGTTCTGAGACTCACCCGTGTTGATTTGTGTGGCTGTAATTAAATCATTTTATTTACTCTATGATAATCATATGGACTCTTAAAAGTAGTCTATTTTTTAGAGCAGTTTTAGATTTACAGCAAAACTGAGAGCAAGGCAGAGAGAATTCCCATAGACTCCTGCCTCCATACCTGCATAGTTGCCCTCCTTACCAATATCCCCCACCAGAGTGGGATGTTTGTTAATACTGATGAACTTACACTGATGCGTCATTATCACCCAAGTCTATAGTTTACATTACCATTCACTTTTGGTGTACATTCTAAGACCTTGAACAAATCTATGATGCTATGTATCCACCATTATAGTTGTTTTACTGCCCTAAAAAATTCCTCTGTGCTCTATTCATCCGACCTCCCCCACCCCCAGTTCCTGGCAGCCCCTGATCTTTTATTGTCTCAGCTGCTTTGCCTTTTCTAGAATGTCATATAGTTGGAATCATACAGTATGTAGCCTTTACAGCTTGACTTCTCACACAGTAATATATATTTAAGTTTCCTCCACGTCTTTTCATGGCTTGGTAGCTTGTTTCTTTTTCATGCTGAATAATATTCCATTGTATGGATGTACCACAGTGTATTTATCTATTTACCTGTTGAAGAATATCTTAGTTGCTTCTAACTTTTTACAGTTATGAGTAGAGATGCTGTAAATATACATGTGTAAGTGTTTGTGTGACATAGGTGTTCAGTTCCTTTGGATACATACCAGGTAGTGAAATTGTTGGATCATATGGGAAGAGTATGTTTAGTTTTGTAAGAAACGGTGTTCCAGACTGGCTGGACCGTACTTCATCCCGACCAGCAATGCATGAGAGTTCCTCTTGCTCCACATTCCTGTCAGCTTTGGGTGTTGTCAGTGTTCTAGAATTTGGCCATTCTAATACGTGTGTAGTAGTGCAGTTAATTTGATACAGCAGCACCATGTATTTTAAATTGAAAAATATACAAAACGTTTATCCTCTAACTTTTAACAAGAAAGAAGGTGTGTTTAAAAGTGGGAATGACTTCAGAGCGGTGGTGGAATAGGAAGCCCTGGACCTCACTCCCCCACAGCGACACTGATCTAACAGTACTATGCAGTCCAAAAAACCTTCATGAGAACTCCAGAAATTAGTTTGACAGTTGTAGTACCACAGGCAATTGCAAAGCCACGAACAACTGCTTTGAAGTAAGTTAAAAAGAAAAAAAAAAACTCCTCCCCCAAGCCAGCACCACTTAGCTTAACATTAACATAAAACTATGCACATACCCTGAGAAAACCATAATTCAGAAAGAGTCATGTACCAAAATGTTCACTGCAGCTCCATTTACAATAGCCCGGAGGTGGAAACAACCTAAGTGCCCATCATCGGATGAATGGATAAAGAAGATGTGGCACATATATACAATGGAATATTACTCAGCCATAAAAAGAAACAAAATTGAGCTATTTGTAATGAGATGGGTAGACCTAGAGTCTGTCATACAGAGTGAAGTAAGTCAGAAAGAGAAAGACAAATACCATATGCTAACACATATATATGGAATTTAAGAAAAAAAAATGTCATGAAGAACCTAGGGGTAAGACGGGAATAAAGACACAGACCTACTAGAGAATGGACTTGAGGATATGGGGAGGGGGAAGGGTGAGCTGTGACAGGGTGAGAGAGAGGCATGGACATATATACACTACCAAATGTAAAATAGCTAGCTAGTGGGAAGCAGCCGCATAGCACAGGGAGATCAGCTTGGTGCTTTGTGACCGCCTGGAGGGGTGGGATAGGGAGGGTGGGAGGGAGGGAGACGCAAGAGGGAAGAGATATGGGAACATATGTATATGTATAACTGATTCACTTTGTTATAAAGCAGAAACTAACACACCATTGTAAAGCAATTATACCCCAATAAAGATGTTAAAAAAAAACAACAACAACTATGCTAGTGGGTACAAACGTAAAAAGATACAAATCTGTGACATAACAAAAGTGGGGAGGGAAATGTACAGGAGTAGAGTTTTTGTTTGTGGTAGAAGTTAACAGTTTAAAATCGCTTTGGGAAGGTTATTTATAAGGATTTTAAAGTCATTAGATAAGCTGTTATGTCTAAAAGGAGTTCATTTCCAAGGGCCAGGGCAGTTTACTGAGCGATTAGGAGGAATAGCTGAAAAGAAGCTGTGCAGAATTTAAGAAAAAAAATCTGTGTGAGATTGCCTCAAGGAATGTTAAATATGACTCAAGGCAGAAGAGTGAAAGGGCACTTCTGAGCAAAGATTAAGGCTGGAGTAAAGTTCCTTAATCAGAGAGAGATGTTTCTAGAGAAGAGGAGTATTGGGAACAGGAGAGGGAGTGGGGGATGGTGTCAGAGTTAGAGGCAGAGAGTCCAGGGGCTCACAGATGCCCAGAGAGGGTAGATTTCCAGTGCGGCCTGAGGGAGAGAGTTTTGGGAACCGTGATAAGCCATCTCTGAGATGATGATGGAGTAGACCTGTGTATACATATATATGTACATATACATAACTGCCCATTCCACTTCCAAAATATTTCTAATATCCATTTAATTCTCAGCTGCTAGCGACCTCATTCAGACTACCATTTTCTCCTGTCAGATCAGACTCAACCTTTTGCTCTCTACAAATCCATCGTGACTCACATTTTAGCCATTGTGGTATTTTAAAAATTAAAATTTGATCATTTTGTTCACCTGATTAAAACCAGGCAATAGCTTCCCAATGCTCTTAGAATAAAATCCAAAATCTTAAGGTGGCTTACAAGGCAATTCTTGAGATCATTCTGCAGAATCATCATCTTTACCTGGTCTTCCCTTCCCATTCTGTGCTCCAGCTACACTGGCCTCTTACCTTCTCAGAATCGCCATGTGTGTTGCACTCAGGATATTCATACATTTTCTTCCCTGTTCTTGGAAGACGCTTCCTCTTCTTCTTTAGTGAGGTTGCCAGATTTAGGAAAAATATGTAGGATGTCCAGTTGAATTTGTATTTCAGATACACAGCAAATAACCTTTTAGTCTAAGTATGTCCCATGCAATATTTGGGTGGCTTGTTTTATCTGGTAACCCTATTCCTTAGTCTACCTAATTCCTTACCTTTCAAATTTCAGCTTAAGTGTTACCTCCTCTCTAATTTTCTCAGACTAGTTTAGATTTCATTTCTTACACATTCTCATAACATGCAGTACCGATATTATTATCTAATGTCTTCCCCATTAGATCACAGGCTCCGTGATTTAAAAATGTTTGGCAAGTATCTAGCAGAATATTGACACACAATAGGAACTCAATAAATACTTTTGAATGAACATCTTAGCAGATAATAATGAAGCCCAGGGCAGTGTGGAGTGTCCTGCATGCAATATATTGTAAAATATGTTAAGCCTGTGCTTAAATTCCAGCATTAAAATACACCAGCTGAGTTATCTTGGGTAAATCTGTGTTTGCTCAGCAGAAAATTGGCGTGACAATACTCTAAATTATAAGACTTGCCAGAATTACATGTGAAGGTACATAATAAATGTTCCAAAATGTATTACATTTTTCCCTCCCCCGTGAATTTGGTAAAGAACTGTGAGGCAGCCTCATCTTCCTTCATCTTTTGTGAATCAATCAGGAGTCCCCTCTGATGTGAGTCCCTCCACATGGCATCAGTTCACATCAGTCTGCTAAGTACATACTCTCCCTCCCTCTTTAATTCTGTTCACTCACAGACTGGGGCTCTCCTAACTCACAGATGTCTTCTAGGCCACAAGTTTGCTGTGATAAGTACCTGCATGGAGAAGAAGATTTTTGGTTCTTTGGGGTCTACATGCACAAAATTGCTTTATGTTTTTTTAAATTTTTGCTTTATTTTTAGTCACTCTCCATGCCCAGTTGTGGTAGAGCTGCAGCTTTCCAAAAACTTTGCTCTAGGACATGGAATGAAATCTACTCTACTCTTGAATCTGAAAATTCCCTCCTTTGCCAGGTTTAGATCGTAGGTAATGGACATTGGAGTACAGCTTTGTCGACTGAAAAAAACCATGCACAGTCTAAAAGTCGAGAGTTATGTTTTATTTGGTGTACATTCTTAGGACTTCAAGCCCAGGAGAGAGCATCTCATATAATGCTGAGAGACTGCTCTGAAGAGGAAGCGGGGAAGCCAGGATATATAGGAGTTTTTGCAACAAAACCATGTGGTCGGAACATCAAAAGATTACTGTTAATTAAAGAAAACCGGATATCTCAAGTTAAGGAATTCAGTACTTTTCTGTGTATGGGGAGATGCAAGAGCCTGGGCTTATGGAAATCATTGCTTTGATATGTACCTCAGCTATCTGGGGCCAGTATCCTGTGTTTTCTCATCCTGAGTTTCCTCAGGGTGCGCCGTCCAGGTGGCTGTACATTAATGTGCTGGCTTCATGGCTGCAGCATCCTTTGTTTACTGACAGGGCAGGCAATACTTTAGTTCTCAGCTTGTTACTCATCGATTTTTTGTTTCCTCCCCTCCACTCCAGATCTTCTGTTAGTCCAGGGAACAGTGTGTGGGGCAGGTGGAGTGAGAACGGAATCCATTGTGTCATTCTTCGCTTTTACAGATTCTTTGCCTCATGGAATGATAGAGTACCGGTCCGTACAGGCAGTCACAGAGGAAAAGAACACAGCACTTGAATTATTAGTTTAACAAAAATTAATTCTTCACGAATTTCCTGCCATACTCTGTCTTCAATCTTCATTCTGTTCTTTTCCCTCCTTCCTTCCCTGCTTTTTTTTTTTTTTTTTTTTTTTTTTGCATCGGCAGGCGGACTCTCAATCACTGCGCCACCAGGGAAGCCCCTTCCTTCCCTGCTTTTTAAAACTATCTCCTCTGTTAGGTCTTCCTTCCTTTCTTCTTATCTTCCCATCATTTTCTACATTTCATCTTTCTCCCTTTCTCTCTTCCTGTATCTTCTTCCCTTTTTTCTCTTCTAGATTATAAGCAAATCTGTGTCTTTATTTGAGGTCTGTAACTGTATTTCTGTAAAATATCAAATGCAAAAATCCATTTATTTCTAGAACTATCATAACTTGAGAGCTTCTCAGCCTAAAACTAGGCTGAGCCCAGGCCTGAAAGTCACAGAGAAGCTACACTCCCTTCCCTCCCACTGTATCCCAGCTTTCTACTTTTTGTCTGTGCTTATGTAGTCTGTGAGCTGTTATCCTAACATTACTGCACTTGAAATCATGCCAAATAATGTAACTAGCTAAAGACTAGGTTAATTCAGTCTAAAATGTGAGATTGAAAAGTAGCACCAAAAAAACCTAAAAATCTTATTCAGCAATTCCCAGTCCCTTTCTCCCAAATACTATTCTAAAAAACCTCTTTGCATACTGTCAAACACATGATAGGATAGGATAGGTGAAAATTGAACTTATGTGAAAGGAATATACCATGTATATGTGTGTGTGTGTCCCAATGATTATTGTACTGCCTCTGCCTCTGGCTTTACACAACTCCCATACTTCCTCACTGTGGCAGGTAGAGACTGGTGCTTTCTTTTTTCTTTTTTTTTTTTTTTTTGCGGTACGTGGGCCTCTCACTGTTGTGGCCTCTCCCGTTGTGGATCACAGGCTCTGGATGCGCAGGCTCAGGGGCCATGGCTCACGGGCCCAGCCGCTCCGCGGCATGTGGGATCTTCCTGGATCGGGGCACGAACCTGCATCCCCTGCATCCGCAGGCGGACTCTCAACCACTGCGCCACCAGGGAAGCCCGAGGCTGGTGCTTTCTTAATCTACATCTCAAATCTTGCGTGGCTGGGGATAACACATGCACTTGCTTTGACTGCAAAAGCAAACCTGGTGAGGGCAGTGGTTTTCTGAGGCTGGGATATCATCGCTGAATGCCCAGTAGCACTGCATGGAGCAGCCTGTGTGTGCAATAGACAACCACCTCTATACAAAATAGAATGATGCCAGTGATAAGCAGACAGATGAATAAATCCCCTTTACAACAGAAACACAGGAATGCGGGAAGGGAGGTCACCATTTCAATGCCCTCAAGATATGCTGAAAATGAGAAAAACAGAAAAATATTTCTGTCATCCTACAAACACTTTCATATATGCTCCTTTAAGAAAAACGACCAGTTTACTTTCCTTCTATTTTGGAGCACTTGTGGTTAACCAAGGTTCCATTTGACAAAGTTTATCATGTTTTGTAAGCGTGAACACGGTGGTGTGTCTCTAAAATGGTTTCCTGTCACTTACTCTGTCTTAAAGCTGTCTCCACCATACAGTTTCTGAGACTTTGATCACAGCTCAGGATAAGGGCTTTCCTCAGTTGTTTCTAAGGATTCCTACACAAAAAGGCATCAGTGTGAAAAGTAAATTTCCTTTTTAAATGCTTGAATCATTTCCAGCATTCTTGGAAACTGCACGAGTCCGACTGGGTAATTCAGCCTGACTGGAGAGGCTTGACTCAGTGAGCATGAATCCTTACAACGCAGAGAAGCAATGGAGAAATGAGGAAATAAGATAACAGGCTTCTGGTCAAGATTCGTATTGTGAGAAGAGAGGAGCTTTTAGAGATTATTTATGACAAAAGTAATGAAATGTTAGTGAAGTTTAGGGCACATTTTCTGAGAGAACCATAGTCAAGGAGTCTACAGTTCCATCTGCCTAAAATCTACTCCATGAGACCTTCGTTACACCTTGTGTCTCCACTCCACACTCAGGGCTTCCATTTATCACCTCGGTTCGGTACAAGAATGAGCTAGTAGCTCGAAAACCTGTGTAATTTGTTCCTTTTAGACACCTAGAGTTTAATAAAAATCTAGACCTGTCTCCAAGGAATAAACAGTAACGTGACACCATCGAGCGCTACCTTGTACACGGTAGGTGTGCTGGGTACACATCTTGGGCAAATGCTCAAATTCATATATGATTCGTTAGAGTGACCACATACTGGTTTCAAAAAAAACCAAACTGAAACTTAATGACAAGTGAGTATCATACGACATGTGAGAAGAGCACGTGCTAGGCTGGTGCTTTCGGAGGGGGGATTCATTAGCGCCTCTTCTTCTCCCTCATAAAATTGACACCTCCAGGATTTCTTCATCCTGCTGATTTATGGTTCCTGCTGAGTGTGACCTTTTCTATGACTACCGTTGCAGTTTGCACTTATAAGCAGGTGGACTTTGAAATCTATGTCGCTACCTTGCTCTTTTAAAATTCCCTTTTACATTCCAGATCCATATTTTCAGCCAATTGGTGATGCTCTCTAGAGCTTTTTCTGGCAGGCAGATATGTTAAGTCCAAAATTATCCTTTTCCTCATATTCAATGAAACCCTCTCTCTGAGTTCACTATTTTTTTTTTTTAATTAACAGCACCAGAAACACTTATCCTTCTGCCTAGGTTTAAACCTCTAAATAATCTTGATTTCTTTCTCTCTCCCTTTTCCTTTAGGTGAAACTATTAGTTTAATCAGTAAATTATTTTTAAATACTGTATTCATGTCTACTTTTCTTTATGGAACTTACTAGCTTAATTCACAATTTTAATTTTTTTTTTTTTTCTTTTTTGCGGTACGCGGGCCTCTCACTGTTGTGGCCCCTCCCGTTGCGGAGCACAGGCTCTGGACGCGCAGGCTCAGCGGCCATGGCCCACGAGCCCAGCTGCTCCGCCGCGTGTGGGATCTTCCTGGACTGGGGCACGAACCTGCATCCCCTGCATCGGCAGGCGGACGCTCAACCACTGCGCCACCAGGGAAGCCCCACAATTTTAATTTTATTTTTAAAAATATCATACAACAGACTTTTTTTTTCCTTTTAGTGTACATTTCTACAAAATTTAACATATGTATAGATTTATGTAAAAACCATCATAATCAGGATTCAGAACAATTTCGTCACCCCCCAGAAATCCTTTCTGTGATCTCCTTGTAGTCACACCCTTCTCCCATTTCTGACTCAGAACTGCTGATCTGTTTTCTGTCCAAAGTCTGTCTAAAGTTGTGTCATCTTTAGAGTGTCATATAGAGGAATCCTACAGTATGCAGTCTTTTAGACTGGCTTCTTCCACTCATCATAATGTCTGACATTCATCCAAGTTGTAGTATACATTAGTAGTTTATTTTTCATGCTGAGTAGTGTTTCATGGAATGGATGTACCACCATTTGCTTTATTATCTTCCAAAACATGTGAAATTTTCTTAGGCTGCTGTTCAAGGGCCCTTGTGATATATCTTCCACTTCAAGCCTGGTTCCCTTGTTTCTCTTCCATGTACAATTTCACTGAGAAAGACTGTGCTCAGTTACATCATTATAGTCAAAACTTTTTGTTTTATGAAGTTTCTCCCAGTTTAAAATAACTTGCCCCTAATTATCCATTCTATTAAACTCTTAACCCATTCTTCAAGACCATTTTCTAGGAATCTTTTTCTGAAACTTCTTTATAGAGTTTGCCTCTCTGAAAACTTTATGGAGTGCTTTGATTTTGTGAGACTTACGGTGATTTATAGCCATGCTTGTCTTTGAGATTGTATATGGATGTAAGATGAATCATATAAGTTAAAATGGGTCTGCGAGTAAATATTGGAAATCAAGACATAGTGGATCATCAGAAATATGCAGAATCCCTTTAACTAGAATTTCTTAAAGGTTTTCACAAAGTAGGGTGAATGTAACTGCAGAGCATGTGCTTATCCTTCAGCAAACCCCATTTTTTTAAGGAATTCTACTTGAAGCCCCATTCAAATACCTTCTGACAAGATAAGTTCTCTGCCTTTGCAGTGAGATCAGTCCCATGTTAGGTTTGAGGGTCAAGTATATATCCTCACTAGAGAAATGTCTCAAACTCTTAGAACTTGAGTTCACTAAAATTTTGATTTATATGCCTAATTACATTTTTCTTTTTTTCCTTTCTGTGTTAGTTTGCTAGGGCTGGTATAACAAAATACAACAGACGGGTGACTTAAACAACAGAAATTTATTTTCTTATAGTTGTGGAGGCCAGAAGTCCAAGACCAAGGTGGTAGCAGTTTTGGTTTCTTCTGAGCCTCTCCTCTTGGCTTGCAGATGGCCAACTTCTTGCTGTGTCCTCACATATTCTTTCTTCTGTGTCCTCATATTCCTGGTGTCTCTCTGTGTGTTCATCCCTCTTCATATAAGAACACCAGTCAAATTGGATTGCAACATTAATTTTATATATCAATAAGGAAAGAAAAAGTCAGTAAACCATGAAATATCATGTTATTTCATACATCCAAATTAATGTGGTAAAATGTGGGAAATGTCTATCTTATTATCACCCACCCTAATGTCTCATTTTACCTTAATTACATCTTTAAAGGCTCTCTGTCCAAATACAGCCACATTCATAGGTACTGGAAGTTAGGACTTCAGCATGTGAATTTAGCCCATAACACTTGCTTAACAAGGAATTTCTTGAAAACTTGTCTTCCTGTATAACTTACTTATAAATAAATTGGTCAGGTTCACCCAATTAGAATGTCTTGGCAGATAGATTTCTCATGACAGATTAATAGATTGACCTTCTAGAAAGTCTCTTGTGAGAGTTTACATAAATCGGCATTTACTTGCCAGTCAACTCTGGAACATCAATAAAATAAAAATTTTGAATTATGGCAGATGCTGGGCCAGAATTATGGTAAATCTGGAAGATAAATGCCTGATCTGGGCAACTGTTTTGGAAGGCAGCCCACCTTCTCCAGCTATAGTCCTTTGCATTGTCTGGTCCTGCATCACCTTCCATTTGCGACTTCCGCAGTCTTAGTCACCCTTGATATTTAACCTTGGACAAGCTACTTTATTTCATTCATAATAAGATAAACATTTCCCACATTATCAATTTGGATGCATGAAATAATAGATGATATTTCATGGATTAATGACTTTTTTCCCTTACTGATATATAAAATTAATGTGGCAATTTAAAACTTACAGCAAGTTTAACTTAATACTTAAGTTGAAATAGGATACCTCTCTAGCTGCCTTCCCAGAATTGAGAAAATAAAAGTACCGGCCTCATTACGTTCTGAGGATTAAATAAGTAATCTGTCGCTCGATACAGGTCTTGGCACATGATATACACTCAAGAAGTATTGCTATTGTCATTATTTTAATGTAAAATTTTTTTGCTTGTACAAAGCCTCATGTATAGGAAATGAATAATAAATATTTTACTGAAGAGGAATTCAGATTTTGGGGAGGAATTAATGCTTATGACTCTTACTTCAATGATGGCAACCTATAAACATAGAGAAAAAGTTTATGAAATTCCGTTTCCTCAGAGCCAGAGTTTGTCAGCCAGAGAGATGGGAATGAGAGTATTGTACCATAATCCCAGATTTAATCTGGACCTGAAAAACACATGAGTATAGTGTCTTTGAAAGCAATATAAAATAACATTTATCTTATTAAAAACTTTGCTATTGATCTCAGTACTAATAAGATTCTCCTAAGAGGGTGTTTAAAAGTCTGTGACAGTTACTACAACATTCCTCTGTTTCGGCCACATCCTTCTCCTGGTTTCCTGGCCTTTCAGTGAGGAGGAAAATCTAACTGACTATTAGGTTCCTGACCAGTTCTACTCAGAAATTTTACTTTTCTCCCATGCCCCCGTCTGTCTCATTGTCCCTCGGACATTATTGTCAGCAAACCCTGCTGTATATTCATTTGGAGTGGTGATAAGCAATAGGAAAACGTGTAGCCCTTTCTCAAAGAAAAACTAGGGACCCACGATCTCAAGGATGATTCAGGAATGTTATCCTTCCTTCAAAATGTTAGTTTTATCCTGTTTTCCTAATTGTGGGAAGAATGGAATTCACTTTTTGTAATCAAATATTACTTTCTACCGGTTAGGAATCTTATCTAGGGAACAAGAAAGCAAGAAGAAATTGTGGTCACACTTATGTCCTTAGGGTTAACATATGTCCTTAGAATCACTTGGAAATTTTCCTCTCCTAAATTGCATTCTCCATGATCCAGAAACTCCCCTGTGTTCCACACACTGTGGGGCACAAACATCTTCCTGACGTCTGTGTCTTGCATTTACTAAAAGGTGATTTTTCAGGCTGGGTCAGAATTTCCAGTTTATAGTTGTGCAGCACCCTATTTTTGATCTCATCAAAATTATACTCAAATCATTATTTGTGTTCCACGTTTGATGATGAACTTCATGAGAGCAGGTGCCATGGAGAAGACGGCTTATCTTCAGGGATAATAAAGACCCTGTTTGTTTGGTTTGGTGTATAATACACATTCCATGGATATTTGTTAGAAAAAGGAATAAATGACTGAGTAAGGAAATGAACGAAGAAATATACCTAAATGGTCATCAATCCCAGAAAAGCCCCGACTTAAAAAAAAAATTATAAAAAGTTAAGAAATACAGAAAATAGCTTGACTTAATTCTGTCTAAAATGCTGATACATTCAAGGGCTTCGTTTTCTAATCTTTCCTTGCAAGGGATGTACACAAACCAAGCCAAGCAGTTTCTTTATCCGTTTGTGTCTACACATAAATGTTACCTGCGGGTCTTCCCAGTTAAGAGCAGTGGCTTCCCTGTGCCTCTGATTCTTCACAGCCAGGACCATCTAGCAGTCTCAGTCCTGCCGATTTACTCACTGTGTCTGCCTCCCCTGATAAACGGATCTCTCCTCCGAAACGCATCCTCTCCCTTCCCCATCACCCAGCCATGAGTCGCTCATAAAGATGAGAAAGAAACTCTTCTATTCCGATACGATTTGCCAACGAGTGATTTGCATTTATTTAATCATAACCGAGATATGGTCCCAGCAAATAGCTACTTAGAGATTTTTTCCCAGTTTAATCTATAACTATAATTATCATCTTCAGTTTTATTCTGTGGGCCTTATGAAAGAAAGACAACTATTTTCCTCGAAATTTTATTAATATTAAGCAATAAGGCACTGAGCTGCCAAACAAGTCACTTATTTGGACATTGTAAAGGATAAATGGTATTTACTTCCCCATCTGAAGTTAATTTTGTAATTGACAGATTTTTCCATATATTTTTATGGTTTTATTAGCATTTTATAGCATGTTTTATATTTGAGAGAACTGCTTTACACTCACTTTAATTAGTTATTTCTCGTATGTATCAATTAGTTTCAGTAATGGAAAGAGTAAAGTCAAAAAGATTTTGAAAAGCAAGATGTCACATATGCATACAAATTAAACTTTAATGACTTCCATCTGCGGATTATTACCCAGAATCGCAAGTGGTTTGAGAGAAAAATGGTATGAATGACAGGCCTTGCTAGTTTTCTCATCTCATCCAGAAGAGGGTGAAATGACTCAGTCTTTAAACATCTTTTAAGTTGCTTAAGAAAATGGGCACACTGAATGACTATAGTAGGTGGGAAGAAGAAATAATACAAAGTGCAAGGTACAATACACGCCATGATCAGTAGCCAGTGTCATAATAACGCAACCATTTAATGCTCAAGAACACAGGCTTCTGGAGCCCCCAACCTAGCTTTGATCTAGGTTTTACCACTTAAACTAGTATGTGACAAGTAAATTAGTTAATGTCTTTTTACCATGCTTTCCCCACGTGCACAGTGGATCTATCAGTACCTGTTTAGGTTTAAATAAATTCTTCTACGAAGTGCTAAACTCAGTACCTGATGCCTGGTGAGCCCTAAATAATGTTCACTAGCATTATTTGTATGAGCCATTTAAAGTTTTTTTTTCTTGTACTACGATATTGTTGATATCCGTTTCTACCCTGCCCTTCAGCTTTGATTTTGGCCAAAATTTTATGAAACTGCACTGTTTTTATGTGACAGATCATACTGTGACTTGACCATCATGGATTAAAATCTAAAATCATTCAGTCTATGACTGATAAGGGTGATGTATCCTTTATCTGGAAGGAAACTTTGCCCCTTATCCTAAGCTTTCCTGTGTCCCAAATGATCTATGTAACCAAACTATTCCCATTGAGGAGTATAAATATGACAAACATATCTAAATAGATACAGGTGGGTCTGTGGAAAAGCTCCTAAACTTTCCTGCCTCCTAAAGTGAGCAGATGCTTCCTCTTGTAATGGGGAGTGCTGTATGGGGCTTGTGAGGGCCATCATCATTTAATGTGCAGTTGATGGCATTCTGCTGCTGCAGTAAGCCAGGTTTCATGTGGATGTCAAATAACCAATTTGTAGTACCTCAGACTTCTTCTAATTTCAGATTTTTTTTATGTTTTGAAATTCAACCAATGATTAAAAACCAGCATCAAATTAAGAACAGCAAGAACATTATTGTCAGTCTGAAATATATTCCAGGCTAGACAGCATCACATCAGTGTTGATTTCAGTTTTATTTTGAACATTTTTGCACATTTCCCAGCCCTGTTGAAAGAGCTGAAGTAACCAGTGCTCATTATATTTTGCCTAGATAAGTCAGATGTTTGTATCAGTTTCCTCAGTATATCATAAAGGATTGTCATTTTTCTTTCGTGTAATGTCAACAATTATCAGAGTAATATGTAGAGATGAGCCAAACTGGATAAGCAAATATATTCTTTTTAATGTATTGTTAGTAATGGATATGTGTTTAGTACACATGATTGTTTAGTTTCTACATACTGTTCAACTAGCCTTTGTATTTTAGACAGAGCACAGAGATAATGCATTAAAGTTCTTATGTGAATTATTGTTGCAATAGAAATTGCAGCCATCATTGAAAATAATGTGTAGAAACAGCATATAGTGAGAGCCCAGATATTAACATTAGTACACTGATAGCCAATGTTTAATTAATTCATGAGCATTGTACAGGGTTCAGTGGAATCTAGAGAAGAACAAATGACTGCAGAAAAGTGTATCGTTAAAACTGATGGAAATGTGGACACTAGACCTTCTAATGTTCTCCATGATGACTAGTGACCATTCACGCGAGTTAGTGTCCATCATTTACAGGCCTGCTTTAGGCCCTGCCTTACCATTTTGTAGTTCTGGCTGGTGTTGATGTCAGATTTGTCCATGAACTTTCAGTCTCCTCCTTGCCTAATTTGCATTTGATATCTCCTTTTCTTTTATTCTAGTATGTGGCTGTTGCATGCCCAGCTCTACACCTGTGTTGTGAAGTTGATTTTCCTAGCTTGCCAAGTCTCTTTTGGTGTCCAGTCCCTAGCTGGCCTCTGCTTTTCATTTCATTGCCCTCATCTTTATGACTAATGACATGTCAAACTACTAAGGAGTTGAGAATTTAAATGGACTTACATATACCAGTTTGAAAGTGTAAATAATGCATAAGTAAGTGTTAAATTACGTGGCACAAATACTTACCGTTGTAGGAACTGAAAGAGACTGTCAATGTTTATATGTATGTATGTATGCATTCATTTATACACCATAGGCAGGTTCAGTGAATTCACATGCAAACACACACACACACAGGAAGACATACACACACATAGCTTTGGATCTATATGACATAAGATGGGCACATATATTACGTAGCAATGGATATATGTTCAGTAAGGTTCATGGTTTAAGCATAGTTAAATTACTACTAGGTCAGCCACACCTTTTTGCTCCAAAAAGGTACATTTTCAAATATGCTTCTGGAAAATGAGGCTACTAGAATTTATTTCACACTGCTCCTCTCTGTAATGTTTCTTTTTCTGTTAGTGACATTAATAGATTATTCTGCCCCATCAGCCTCCCCCAGGAGAATGGGAAATGCCTGAATGCTCTGAAAAGAGGTCTGTAAAAAGTGGGCATGTAGTAGAATTATATAAATGTGATGTCCTTAGGATATTTGAGTGAGAGTTTGCTAAGGATTCTTTAAGGATATTATCACATGTATGGAGAAATAAGTGAATTTTCTTTTAAGCCTGGGTCTTAGTTCAGGCTGCAGTAACAGAATACCATAGACTGAGTGGTTTAAACAACAAACATTGATTTCTCACAGTTCTGAAGAGTAGAATTCTGAGATCAGGGTACCAGCATGGTCGGGTTCTTGGTGAAGGTCTTCTTCCTGGTTTACAGACAGCCGTCTACTCCTTGTATCCTCACATGGCAGAGAGCAGAGAGAGATCTCCTGTCTCCTCTTTTCTTAAGGGCACTAATCTCATCATGAGGGTCCTTCATGACCTTATCTAACCTTAATTATCTCCCCAAAAGCCTGTCTCCAACTACCATCACATTGGGGGTACAGATGTCATCATATCAGTTTTGAAGGGGCATCAGCATTTAGTTCATCACACCTGGGGAAGAGTAACCAAATCTTTGAGAAACAGAACCCTGATCAAGAGAAAAGTTACAGGGAACAATGTAACTTGTCCCACTCTGAAGACTGGAGAAGTTTTTCTACTTAGGCTATTATATGTGAGATATCTCTGGCATAACTTTTCCAGGGATAGTTGCAGGAACTTGAAAGTACAGGGCTTTATAATTTGGCAATTCCTTGGATGAAAATTGCTAGGAACTCTGAATGAAAGTCTATACCCATTGTTCATAAAAATAATCAGATATGTAGGGTTGACAGATAAAAGATATAATGCTCATTTAAACTCAAATTTCAGATAAATAATAATGTTTGTAGTATAAGTATGTCCCATGCAGTATTTTTATTTGCTAAATTTGGAACTCCTACAAGTAAGTAATTAACACATTTACAGACCATTATATTCTGGAGGCAAACTGTTATGGAAGCGGTGGATGTCCACTGCAAACGATTTGCAAGTTAAAAACTACTGACCTGGGCTTCCCTGGTGGCGCAGAGGTTAAGAATCTGCCTGCCAATGCAAGGGGACACGGGTTCGAGCCCTGGTCTGGGAAGATCCCACATGCCGCACAGCAACTAAGCCCATGCGCTACAACTACTGAGCCTGTGCTTTAGAGCCCACGTGCCACAATTACTGAAGCCCACACATCTAGAGCCCGTGCTCCACAAGAGAAGCCGCCGCAGTGAGAAGCCCGTGCACCGCAAGGAAGAGTAGCCCCTGCTCGCCACAACTAGAGAAAGCCTTCATGCAGCAACGAAGACCCAGTGCAGCCATAAATAAATAAATAAATAAATAAATTAAAAAAAAAAACCCAAAACAAAAAACTACTGACCTAGTAAAGTAAGCATTTTCATGGGAAGCCTTTGAAATAATTGGCCAAAATAGTCAACTGAGAAATATTATGGAACAAGGACACTGTGCATGTGATAATTATAAAGAAATTTACAAATAGTAATAACCAGTTTATAATTGACTAGGAAAATTAAATGTGGGTATGGTTCCATAAATGTTGATAGTAAGTAAATGCATTTCTTCCCAATGAAGCCTTCATGCAAATAAAGTTTGCTTAAGTAAGACATAGATTAACATGATATGAGTACTTACATTTTGGTCTGAGCTCAAAAGATCATATTCAGCAAAATCCTTACAGAGGAGAAAACCTCTTTTTGTGGGCCACTGGGTTTGTGACCTACAGAAGCTATGCTGAGACCACTGAAGTACATACATATTGATGCTGAATTTTACAGAATTACTAGTAGATTTCTACAGGCTAGTGATTTTATTAGTATGCTCTTCATCTTTAATCAGGTTGAAAATATGGAAGAACTCAAAAATGCAGAGACCAATAAGGAGTTTTATGACTTATTAAGAGTATGGTTGAAAGCATTCATCATGGCCATAGGTTTCGGACATGAATATTTTGGTATTCAGTGAATAAGAGAGAAAAGTTTATTGTATTCTTCCTTTTCAACTTGGAAAATATTTAATACATGGACTTGTTAATAATGTCTAGTTGTATTTTTAAAACAAAGTTTTAGATGTAATTGTATTAAATTTCTGTGATAAAAATAGAATTAATTTATTAAAAAAATGAGAGCTTAAATTAGGGACAGAACAGTTGTAAGTGAAAAAGAAGCATATATTAAGCTTTGATAACTTCCGTTGAATTATTTTAGACTATATTCTTGAACTGGGATAATCTAATGAGAAAAATCTTAACTGTATTTCATCATAAATATTAAATAATTAGAATGTAAAATAATGTTTTAATAGCACTACGTTTATCGGATTAGTTTGGGGTGCTATGAATTCACACTCAGGTTTTTGATTGTTAAAATTATTTTAGGTCCAAAGGTCATTTTTTTCTTTTTTTTTTTTTTAAGCTCTTGAACATGGCCCTGTGCTACCCAGTATTACTCTAAGAAAAATAACACGTGGTTATTGCACTTGAACATTGCATTCTGTTTTTCCTTTTGGTGTCAATAGCTTCCATGGTTCCCTTAAGAAGTGGAGAACAGTTATGGTTCAATGAGAGTGAGTGCTGATAAATGACACCTGGAACAGAATTGATTTACAAGGTGATACAGTGTTGGGGCTCTGGGTTTACTCCTCCTTTGGCCTGCTTGTTACATTTCAACTTTAATTCTCACTCTTATTTACATGGCTTTCAGACCCTGTTGTCTAAGTCATTGGTTCACCTCCACTCTTCCCACCCTGACTTCTTTATTGGACTCACATTTCATGGTCCTCCTATTACAGCCATTGGTCTTTACCGTTGCATTTAACCTTAGTAAAAGTTATTGCGTCACTCTAATATTCTTCCATAGCACCTCTTAGAAGCCATTGCAAGAAGATCTACATATTTCCTCCTCAGCCTGCCACATCTATCCTATGTGAATTTAGTTCCAAAGAGGCTGTTCACCTTGGAGGGTGCTTTATGGGGATTAGGTACTGGATACATACACTGTGCCATGCATTGTGGAAGATTGTCTTTAAGAATAATTATAAGCCAAGTTTTACCTTCTGTGTTTTGTCTGTCCGTCCTTTTCGCACCATCCTAGCCTCAGCCTCTCAAGGTCGGGACTGCCTCTTGCCACCTGGAAGCCTACAATTTAGTAGGATTCCAGGAACCTCTATGACCTGAAACTTTTATACTTCTTCCCTGATTTGCATTTTTTGGGTAATATCTGTTAAAGATTTAATCAGATAAGCTAATTGGTCTTAATGTGAAGTCAGTGCTTGTGCTTTATTTGAAGTTTTATCCTAATTGAAAGACATATTTTACCAGAAACATTACAGGAATTGACTCAAATGGTAGGAAATATAGGATGAGTTTAAGCTCCTTCAGTGAGATGTTTTTAGGCAGGCAGCTCTTCCCCTGCTCTTCACATCATACCTTGGAATCTAATACGTCCATGACAAATGTCTAAGCCAGGCTGGTGAAAACTCAGATGGATTAGTTAGGAAGAGGTAAACTCATCTGGGCGTGAATGAGAGAGTCCCCCAGTCCTATAACTTTCCTCTACACTCTCCAGTGAACTTTCTCCTACTTTGCAGAGTAAATAGAAGACTCCAAAGAGCAGTTACCCTAATTATTTTTACCACCAAATCTACAAATCGACCACTATTCATACATACATGTTTGTTTTTTCCTTTGGCTATGACGTTATCTAAGATCAGTCCCTCCCACCATGCTGTACTTTCAACTTCTTCCTCTCCACTCTCTTTTTGTCATTTGAATATTCTAAAGTTGGTTCAACTTAAAAGCAGCCCTTTTCCAATCTCATACTCCCTTCCAGAGTCTGCCCTTTTTCACTCTTCTACTTCGGAAGCAAACTTCTTGAACAAGTTATGTAGAATGACCAGTTTCATTCTTCAGTCTACTAAAATGTGGCATTTTGGCTGCAGTCCATTTGTACTGTCCAATATGTAGCCACTCGTCATGTGTGACTGTTTATACTAATTAAATTTCAAAAAATTAACTATTCAGTTCCTCAGCTTCACTACCCACATTTTAGATGCTCAATAGCCCCATATGGACAAAGCAAATACAAAATGTTTCATCTCAAAACATTGTATCGTGCAGGGTAGCTCCATAGAAACTATTCTAGTTAAAGTCACCATAATCTTCATACTGCTAGCCAAGTGGACATTTTTTTAGTTATTCTGCTTGATCTTTTAGCAGAGTTCACTTATAGCTTTTCAAAACATCCCTTCCTTAGCTTTCCTGCCTCTATTCTTATATAAACTTTTTAAAAATCTCTCAGCAGCTTCTCAGTCTCCTTTGGCATTTTTCCTTCTCTATACTCACTTAGTACTCCCTTGGATTCTATTCCTTTGGATTAAATTTCCATTTATATACTGAGAAGTCCTAAATTCATTTTTTTTTTGGCTTAAATTCTCATGGTTCAAACAAACATTTCTAAAACTGAACATGGATTTTTTTTTACCCTCCCCTCCCCCAAGCATACAATCTTCTTACCCTCTAGTCTCCCCAAAGTCAGTCAGTAGCACCATCATCTATTTAGTTTTACAACAAAAATGTTGGTGTTTACCCTGTCATTATGCTTACAGCTAAGCAGTCTCCAATTCAAGTCAATCTTAAAATTATTGCAATAACCCTTAATTAATTTTCAGCTTCTACTTTTGATCTCTTCTAATCTTTCTTCAAACTGATTCAAAGCTAGTTTTCAAAAATCAATTTGATAGTATTATTCCTTCCACTGGAAATATTTCAATGGATTCTCATTGCTCTTAAATAAAAAACAAAACCTCAATGGTGGTTGAAGGACAGTCCACACTTGGACTCATCTCATCTTCTTTTGGTTCCTCTCAAGTACCCTACTCTCTTCCAGCTGAGGATCTTCAAACATGCTGTTGCCATACCTGAAGTATTAGCAGCTCTCTCTCACCCATCTATCTCCCACTGATCCTTCTGGTCTCAGTTTATGTGATACTTTCTCAAAGAGACCTTTCCTAACTATATCCCTGGTTAGTTTAGATCTCCGTGTTCAGAGCTCTCCCACATTCTCTATTCATCTTTCTTATAATTTACAATTTGTTCAACATTTGTCTGTGATGGTAAATACCAAATATATTTTGGCAAATGAAAACATAAGTGGAATGGACCTTACTTTTATTTCACAGATTAGTCAGATGATTTCCCCGTGGTCATATGCTGTTACATGACAGAGCCATGCCCTTTCCCTCTGCTCCAGAGGAGGGAATTGAAGTCTTGGAGTCCTGTGACTTCTGAATAGACATGATGAAAGAAACATAAACATGCTGGTAGGACTTCCTGTTCCACTGCCAGAATTTCCAATGTGCTGTCCTCTGGATTCACTTACCCATGAATCCTTGTGTTAAATTAATCATTTTTGTGATGTTATCATGCCCCCCTCACTTCTGTTTGTTGGCATCGTATGTTCAGTTTGGGTCCATTTCAAGGGTTACTATCCTTAATAAACATTGGGAATATTTGTTTGAGAGGAGAATAAACATGAACAAAATTTAATCTTTAGTATAACAGAATGCAAGATTAGCAAATGGTTTTCAAAACAACCTTGGATCATCGTTAAAATGCCGACTATAACAAAATACTGAATGTAAAACAATTATAATCTTTGCAAAAATGGAGCAATTGTCTGCTATGCCTTTGTTGAATTTCCTTGTGGATTAGGATATGTGGAGACTGTAGATTGTGTGGAAACTGGGTTATGTGGATACACTGACTGTGGATTCAGAACCCAAAGCTTCTTGATTAGGGTTCGTGTGACCCATCAGTAGTAACTATGGAAATCTAATCACCAAACACAGAGGGCCAAAGCAATATTTTCTCTTCTACTTTCTAAAGTCTCTCTAGCCAGAGACTCCAGTACTTGACTGCAGCACGATTACTTATACTTTGATAATTACTAGGGGAAAACAATTTGCGTTTCTTTTCCAAAATGCTTTTCTCCTTTTCTGAGGCCTTGCTGTTGCTTCCTCTGTGCTCTCATTCTCTGTACTGTGTTGATGCTGAAAACAATCGCACGACAAAACCTCTTTCTTATTAAAGACAATGTCTTAGAAAATAATTAGAAAGCTGACAGGAATTCCTTTGGGTACAGTCATGTTTATAATGAGAAAGTTGTACATCATTGAAGTCAAAGGGCTTGCCCTTGGGAGCTGAAAAATGCTCAGTTTTTGTCTCAGAGGCTGAACCCAGATGCTTATCGCCTCTACTGGAAGCTGGTTGATCCTTTTCCTGCACAAATATGCCAGTCAGCACCTTTCTGATGCCTTGCTGCAATGCTTATTAGGTAAATCCTGAAGTAGTTACCCATTTCATTATGTCTGGAAAAAATCCAGATACTGGTGCATGAATTAAATCACTTACTTGTGCTACACTTCAAGCATGAAGTTCAAACTCATTGGAAGCCACAAATTATATGCTTGAGAGACTTGTGCAATTTCAAAAAGGACTGTACTTGACTGCCGGAAGAAAGAAAGGACACACAAGTGCTCAGTTCACTTCGGTCTGCTGGCATCTTGCTGATAGTTTACTTAGCATCCCAAGGATAATTCCAAAGGTCAGAAGAAGAAGCAGGGAAAATAGTGCTGTGACCTTATTCCCACACTCTTGTTTGAATAACTAGAAAAAAATTGGAAGAAGTAGTACAGAGGTTCTTCTATTAGTAATAATAATAATAATTTTTTAGTAGTCCTAGAACACTCGTGTTACTGCAGTGTAGCACAATGTACTAATAAGTAGAAGGTATCTTTTAAAAGATAAGGACTGGGGCTTCCCTTGTGGAGCAGTGGTTGAGAGTCCGCCTACCGATGCAGGGGACATGGGTTCGTGCCCCGGTCCGGGAAAATCCCACATGCCACGGAGCGGCTGGGCCCGTGAGCCATGGCTGCTGACCCTGTGCGTCCAGAGCCTGTGCTCCGCAACGGGAGAGGCCACAACAGTGAGAGGCCCGCGTACCGCAAAAAAAAAAAAAAAAAAAAAGGACTGCACTTCATCAATAATAATAAATATTTAAGTTACCGACTGTAACACTGTTTTTCACCAGTATCCAGTACCTTTTGACTGATGGAAATGTGAATTCTTAAAGAACAAAATTATTCTAGTCACATATTTACTGTGGTTACTGTCATGAATAATAGCGGCAAAACAAAAATAAGCTTGTAAATGTTGTAGTTTAGTATAATTGGAGAACCACAAGAGTTTTAAATGTTGTAGTAAGCGGTTCAGTTTTCTTTCTCCTAGACCATTTAAAAAAAATACGTAGGTATTTTATTCTTTTTGTTGCAGTGGTAAATGGGAGTGTTTCCGTAATTTCACTTTCAGATTTTTCATCATTAGTGTATAGGAATGAAAGAGATTTCTGTGCATTAATTTTGTATCCTGCTACTCTACCAAATTCATTGATTAGCTCTAGTAGTTTTCTGGTAGCATCTTTAGGATTCTTTATGTATAGTATCATGTCATCTGCAAACAGTGACAGCTTTACTTCTTCTTTTCCGATTTGGATTCCTTTTCTTTCTTTTTCTTCTCTGATTGTTGTGGCTAAAACTTCCAAAACTATGTTGAATAATAGTGGTGAGAATGGACAGCCTTGTCTTGTTCCTGATCTTAAGAGGGTATGGTTTCAGTTTTTCACCATTGAGAACGATGTTGGCTGTGGGTTTGTCATATATGGCCTTTATTATGCTGACGTAGGTTCCCCCTATGCCTACTTTCTGGAGGGTTTTTATCAGAAATGGGTGTTGAATTTTGTGGAAAGCTTTCTCTGCATCTATTGAGATGATCATATGGTTTTTGTCCTTCAGGTTGTTAATATGGTTTATCACATTGATTGATTTGCGTATATTGAAGAATCCTTGCATTCCTGTGATAAACCCCACTTGATCACGGTGTATGATCCTTTTAATGTGCTGTTGGATACTGTTTGCGCATATTTCGTTGAGGATTTTTGCATCTGTATTCATCAGTGATATTGGTCTGTAGTTTTCTTTCTTTGTGACATCCTTGTCTGGTTTTGGTGTCAGGGTGATGGTGGCCTTGTAGAATGAGTTTGGGAGTGTTCCTCCCTCTGCTGTATGTTGGAAGGGTTTGAGAAGGATAGCTGTTATCTTTTCTCTAAATGTTTGATAGAATTCTCCTGTGAAGACATCTGGTCCTGGACTTTTGTTTGTTGGAAGATTTTTAATCCCAGTTTCAATTTCAGTGCTTGTGATTGGTCTGTTTATATTTCCTATTCCTGGTTCAGTCTCGGAAGGTTGTGCTTTTCTAAGAATTTGTCCATTTCTTCCAGGTTGAGGCAGGTAAGTTTTCAGTCTATAAGATATATGTAGTATACAAAATATTAAAAGTGTTGGATAATTTTTCATTTTTACTTGAATAACCATATTTTAGGAATTTCAAGCAGTTAAAAATCTTATCAGATTAAACACTCTTTGTATAATCCATGTATTATTTGACATGTAGGCCAGGTTACAGTTTCCTGGCTATTATTTTTTACATGAAGGTTAATACGGATATTAATCTATAAGTATAATTTTTCTAATTATTACGAGTATAAAACAAATATATTAAGCTGTCTGCCTCTGAAACTTTTGAAATATAGATAAAAGCACAACTTGTGGTTGAGTTCTTGGTTAACAGAATAATTGCCTTCCAAACTCCAAAATGTCTTGGGGCACCAACAGTGCAGCACAGATTATCTGGACAGGTGGTACCTCTTAAATCCAGTCACTCAGAGATGTATGTGATCTAACTGAGGAACACTATGAATCTGGAATTAACAGCCATACACAACAATTTGATCTGGCACTGAATTGTTTCTTGCGTATAGTATGAAACCCACCAAAAAAAAAATCTCTTAAAATAACTTCAGTGTAATTCTCTAAAGTAGAGTAGGTGAAATTGCTATATACAGTTTTGTTTAGAGATACCAGGGTAATGTGTAAAACATCAAGACAAGGATTCTCAAAGTATAGAAGGACTCAAAACACCTCCCCCAAACAAAACAAAAGAACCTCCTTGACAAGAGCCTGCTGCTACATGCCATAGGATTAGAGGCCACATTTCTGCTTCACTGCAAACTTGCTCTCTGACCTTGGCCTCCCTTCTAGCCTACTTTCATGGTTCTGCTGATGAGGCTGGGGATTAATACCATTCCACTGCCCACAAGAAGATAAATAAAATATCAAAAATGTATTGAAGGGGACCCTGACGCCCAAGGAAATGGGAGAAACCCCCAAGTGAATGGGTAGCATGTGGGGGGACTGAGGGGGGAGGAGAAGTGGAGGCCAGACAGGATCGGCGCCCCTGAGGCTGGGGAGATCAGGAGAAACAGGCGGGAGAAGTAAGGCAGAAAGAGAAAAACAAATACCGTATGCTAACACATATGTATGGATCTAAAAAAACAAAAAAAAGTGGTACTGATGAACCTAGTGGCAGGGCAGGAATAAAGATGTAGACATAAAGGATGGACTTGAGGACACACGGGGTGGGAGGGGGAAGCTGGGGCGAAGTGAGAGTAGCATCGACATATATACACTACCGAATGTAAAATAGTTAGCTAGTGGGAAGCAACAGCATAGCACAGGGAGATCAGCTCGGTGCTTTGCGATGACCTAGAGGGGTGGGAGAGGGAGGGTGGGAGGGAGGCTCAAGAGGGAGGGGATATGGGAATGTATGTATGCATATGGCTGATTCACCTTGTTGTACAACAGAAACTAACACAGTGTTGTGAAGCAATTATACTCCAATAGAGATCTATTAAAAAATGTATTGAAATATTTCCCAAAAAAGATGGTGGGGAATTATGATCTTATAATGCACATTGTAAATATCAGCTGTGCTAGAGAAAAGCATTTAGGGATTTGTTTACGGGAATTAAGAAGCTATTAAATTTCCTTAAACTTTATAGCTGTATTGCCTTTATTTGGAATTACTGAATTACTGTATAAGAGTTTATCTGAGCTAGAAAGATAAAATCTTTATTTGGAAGATCAGAGAGTGTACTGTCATCTCAAAGTAGTTATTAGCTATCAAAGGAAGGCTAAGATATGAAATACTGCACAAGACAATGAAAGCTGAAAATATATGTCTAGGAATATTATGTCAAGGATGAGGGACTATTAACATCTGTAAAAGGAAAAGATTCTGACAGCTGAATACTCTATTTCACTCTCCATTATGATAAGAGATATTTCTATTGCCCAGTTTTATTTAAACTTTTAAACTTTTATTTATTTATTTACCATTTTATTTTCTATCAGAATATGCATTGCATTTTTGAGGATTTTTTTCACTTGGAAGTGTCTATACTTATTCAAAATTTTGAAAATATCTCTATTAAAAACTTTGGGATACATTTTTTTTTTTTTTTTTTTACGGTACGCGGGCCTCTCACTGTTGTGGCCTCTCCCGTTGTGGAGCACAGGCTCCGGACGCACAGGCTCAGCGGCCATGGCTCACGGGCCCAGCCGCTCCACAGCATGTGGGATCTTCCCGGACCGGGGCACGAACCCTTGTCCCCTGCATCGGCAGGTGGACTCTCAACCACTGCGCCACCAGGGAAGCCCAAAAACTTTGGGATACATTTTACTTTAAAAGTATAAATATTCTACTAAAATGCCTACTGTGTAATTTCTACATATACTTCTGAACCTCATGTGCTTCTAAAGTTTTAATTAAAGCACTGAGTTTAAAATATTGTATTTTTAACTGTCATAGGATTTGGGTTAGGTATGTTGTTTGTGCTTCTCACCTACCTTCCAAGATAGCACTTTTTTTTAATCCATTTTCCTTTTGGATTTATTCTCTTCTTCCTATTGAGTCATTGGAATTATTAACATAGTCTGATAACTAATTCTGTGTTGCAAATGTCTTCTCCCAGTGTGAGTGTCTTTTCCTTTTGATTTAAAAAGATTTTGTATCATGCCTATGAAATCATATCCACTCCCTCCCTGCAAAAGCGTAAAGATATTCTATATTCTCTTTTTAAAAATCTTAAGGTTTTCTAATGACAGTTAAATCCTTTATCTGTCTGTAACTGACTTTTGCAGAAATAGGTCTGTTTTTCTCCCAAAGATGTTCAGATTTCCCAGCCTAGGTAACTGAAAATTCTATACTTTCTTTCTTGCACTATGATGCCATGTATCAGGTTGTGTAGTTCCGTAATGCATAGCAGAGTCAAAGCAGCAGTCAGAGCAGTGTGATTCATGCAGACCTATGCTTTTGGCTAGTTGATGATGGTTTTACTAGAAGGGAAATTGTAGGAAGTCTACTCAATTCTTACTTGATCTATATAAGCAGAAATGTTCTAGATCAAGTGAACAGAAGTCTAACCTGAATCATAAAAACAGAGGTTCAGTGAAACTCTTTTTGTGTTGTTCTGGTATAAGTGCAGCATACCCCAGGAAGCCAGATGTCTATTCCATCAGAGCCTCACATTTCAGGGACAGAGAAAACAGATTTCCCAAGAGGGTCACTAAGGAAGAAATTGAAAGGTCCATTCTACTTCTCCTTCTTACTTCCAAGACAAACATATTCTACCTGTTTGGGAACACAGAGCCATTTAATGGCTTTAGTTTCAAGTATATAATTCAGTTTGAAGGGCAATACCCCACGCTCAGAATCTATCATACCCATGTTGCTCTTTGAAAAGTTTATTTCAGAAAATCCACGTTCAGACATGGAGTAAGGGGGACTACACTAGTCCCTGCTACTCTAAACAATTAGAAAAATGGGGAAAATGTATAAGCAAACAGTTTTACCCAGTGAACAATAAACAGAATGGGGCTGTGGTCCCTGAGAGGAAATCTTATGATCCTTTCAGATTTCTGCCCGGAAGAAGTTTTGTACTGTAGCGTAAGAAGAGTATACTCGTGCAAAGCAGAATCGTCTTACTGAATTGGGGAGATTGAGATAAAAGATCACGGGAGCTAAGTGGACAGGAGGTTGTTCTATAGATAAAGAGATCCCGAAATCTGATTGGAGCCTCTAGTATCGGTTGCTGAATACTAAGCTGTACCTTCATTAGGATGAAATATCACAAGATTAAGCAAAGTATGACCATGAGTCGGTGAACAGCCCAGTTCTCTGAGCTCACACAGTATGGAGTTCCAGCCAGCCAGGGGAGAGTCCTCACCACATTCACAAGGATACGTACAGTAAACTTTAGAGTCTTGGACGTTCACTCAGTCACCCTGAGATGAAGGGGTTTTAGCAGGGCTGTCACTGACTGAGTCTTTCTCTTCTCTCTCTGTTAAACTGTCAGAATCTATTGGTTTAGACACAGCTGTTAGTTTTTACTAATTGCCTGCTGATTGCTCTGTTGTTTTTGACAGTGACCTGGGGATAAGTTGCCCCAAAGTCTGATCTATTAAATTCAGACCACTTTGCATGGATGGACTACAAGACCAGGCTTTGAGGTTTGTTCGGATTCCAGGAGTACTCTTCTTAGCTGCCTCTGTCCCTGATTTTCTCTGGTAAACTACTAGCCTCTTCTAGAGAGCTTCTAGCCTCTCTCCACTTAAATGCTTACCACCAAAATCACCATTATTTTTAAAAGCACCCTTAGTGTCATATTTTCCCACTTTCTGTCTTACATTAACATCAGTTTCCTGGGGAGAGCTTCAGAACTCTATTTTGATATGGCTGGCCTTTCTCCTACGCAAAATCTGAGTTTTTCCTCCAGAGTTGGGATAGAAGCAATGGCCCACTTCTCTGGGAGCGTCATTCTGGCTTTATAAGCAGGGAACTGGGTAGGAATGCTATCTTACGGTCTTTTCAACTTGCTGAAAAGATGTGAGGAAAGGACAACTAGGTATCTAATACTCTTGGTGTGACATGAGTGGGTTAGAACCTCTGCCTTCTGAGTAGGGACTCGGATGTGCAAGGGAGTCCTCGTCCTTTAAGCTGCTCTTGTTCAGAATTTAGACTCAACAACACATTGCTGGAAGTATATGGGAAAAGCTGGTTATATATTCTAATCCTTGAGTGGAAGCTCGGGGCGGGGGTGGGGGCGGGCGCAGGGAGAGGAAGCCCCATTTCTTGACCACACCCACCCTGGGTTTGTATAATGCTAAACTGATTCAAGGGGGGATGTGGGGATGAAGTGGCTCATGGCTTAAGTGCCACGGACTCTCACTGTCCTTATTCTCACCCAGGCTTAGTAGATCTCCTTGAATGAATGTTTTTTCTTTCAATTGCCTGGTGCCTAAGGAGCTTCCTCACACTGTCATTCCAAAAGTCATACTCCTCTTAGATATTGTGAAATTTTTTCACTACATTAGAATAATTATTTTTTCTCTGCCATTTAAAAATATATTAAAAATGGAATCTAGAAAACTTCATATTGTTAATAGTACTTCCTATAAAAATGACACAGAGGCTGAAAAATATGTCACACTGTTAAATAAAATTATTGTTATTAGAAATACGGAAAAATCGTATTTTCCCTGAAACAGCATGATGTGTGTTTTTATATAAACAGCAATAGAAATAAACATTTTGATTTGTATTCTTTGAAACAGATCTTTTGTTGAACACCAGGCACCAGGAGCTTTCTTTTTTTAATGTTTCCTCTGCCAACACAAGAAGCAGTTCTATGGTATACATGATTTATAAGATTATTCAGACTATGATTTTCATAATATTTAGAATGGGTAATTTATATGCTGCTTTTGAAAGAATCAACTGACAGTTTACTGTAAGAAAACAAGACATTCTTTTCCTGATAGCCCTTTAGAAATGCAAAACTTCTTGCTGTTAACAGTTTAATATACAACTATTTCTAGTTATTTAATACCTGAATGTCAGATTTCCTCACCCTGCAATGTTGCCTTTCATAGAGATACCAAATCTAACGTGCACATTTTCATTTTCTTTTACAGAGCCTGCTTGTGGGCTCATTAAGAGTATAAAAAATCTGCAGAAAGTTATCCGTAAAGTCCCTGGATAAAAGCTAGACAAATAATAGCTGATACGCCTTGTGAAGAAGTCTGTCAGTTTGAAGGCATATAACACTTAAATGCCGTAAGGAAGGTTTCCTTGTAAATAGAACAAATAGAAGCTACTTTGGAAGCTGTTTAGTTAGGCCTTGGAATCTTTGCTTTAATAATTTTGAAGAGCAAAGAAAAAGTCATTTGATTTAATATGCATTATCATACATTAGTAGTTACTCAGACGTTTTGGTCATTTGTAGTTAATAAAAAAAAAACCTTATTATGTCATACCCAGATTTTATATATTGGCTCTAATGGGAATTAATATTTAATTTGGCTCACCTGAAATAAACCTAAACAGGCCACAAGTTCAGTTTAGACTTAATCCTGTTAATTATTTACATATTCATTCCACAAGTATGTGTATGAGTATCATGTATTACTTATGTATTATGACTATCATGTGCATCATGGTTTTAGTAATATTTTTAACTCCTTGTTTAAAAAAAAAATAAGCCTTTAGTATTTAAACTAATTCAACTTTTGAATGTACTTCACATGGCTATGTTTAAAATTTGGCCAGAACCTTCCAGATCCATATCAGCTGAATATAATAAATAATAGGGAGATTAATTATCTTAGTTAAGAATATCTGATACAGCTACTTAGATTGACAGAACTGGCCTTAATACTAAATTCCTAGGAAAGGACCTTAGATTTACCCAGGTTTTTTAAGGGCTCTCGTGGAATCTGATGTGCCTCCCAGATGCCCTCTCAGAAACGCAGGATTTTTCTCCCTGGCTGTGGAGAGGGTTGCAAAGGATGGCTTTTAGCTTCAGCTCTTTTTCGGGATGGTCTGGGCTGAAGAACACTGTCTTGCCCAGAGTTGTGCCTCCTTTCGGGGCAGTCCACATCCAGTGACTGATCGATGAGGGGATATTAAAGCCTGGCCCTCTTAGCTCCACCTCAGAACCACTCTGAGGCCATGCCAACCTCCAGGCTGAGTCCTCTGTTAGGAATGCATCATGGTTCAGTGTCACCCTCTGTCCAACCATTACTTCTTCCCTTTCCTACGTGCTAACCTCCATTGCAGAGTCCACTTCCTGGGAACCTAACCTGAGACCAGGTGCCAAATCCTATCCAATCAATTGGGGCAGAGTTTGTGGTTACATTTTACATAAGGAGAGTGAGAAGTGAGACAAAGGGAAATAACTCTGGGAGACAAAGGGAAACAAACAAAGGGATGGCTGTGAACTAAGACACTTTGAAAGGCGTTTCCTCCTGGAAGTGCCTTTCAGAATGTTGGATACCACAAGTGAGTAAAATTTCGTAAAATATTTGAGGTTAACTTTTTTTAAAAGAAAGAATTTCTAAAAAGATATCAATCTTCTACTATTGCCACTTTTCAGAAAATAAAGAAAATTTGAACGTCAGAAATGTTAGGAGTATATTATCTAAAATGATGTTAAAAATTAACTTCACAAAACAAATCACAATGTTGCATTTATTAAAGCTTTAATCCTTAAAAAATTTAAGTACAGGGCAGGAAACACTTTATTATGAATTATACCACTTTGGAATATACTCTTGCCCAATATTTAATAATTGCTTCTATTTCTTCTTTGTTTTGGGCATTGTCATGGAAATTATTACATTAAAATTTTAAAAGATTATAACTGATCATACTTCCATACCCAAACAGTTGCAATCAGAAAGTAGAGTTGTCAGGGTATTGTGGGAAATGCTGCTTGTCTCTATAATCTTATGTATAGTTACATTATAAAAAGACCAAACCAAGGGCTTAGTTTGTCACTGCTTTTTGGCTCAGTTGTCACCAAAAATATTATAAGGGCAATAATCCCAGGCTTTATCAAACTAGTGAAAACATCACATCATATTTGCTAACTCATTTTATTTTTGTTTATATTGTTTTCATAGAATGTAAGGGAAATTTTTTTGTCAGTAAAAAGATTTTGCTAATTAGGAAACAAATGATAAAAGTGTAGATTTTCATTTATATGTATTTTATTTTTAGCTTTTTTGACAGCAGCTATACCAGCAAGATATTAAATATTTTATTACTCCATGTGTGTTCACAGGCTGCCACTCACTGCCATTTCTAACTTCTTCAAAGAGTTTACCTTGCTTCAACATTTCTCTGACTTACTGAATACCCTAGGAGAAATATGTATGTTCTAATGATTTGCAACTCAAAGCAGCTTTTTATGTTCCAAGTGAGGCTGAAAGAGCAATGATTTTGGCCTAGCCACATTTTGAGGGAAACTTGACATATGCCACAAGGAAACTTGGAACATGAAAGATATCAAATCAGCTTTCTTATTTTACACCACTGAGAACATATCAAGTCAAAAATAATTCTGACTGGACTTATTTGATATGTCATTTTTGGCTCAGTAAGAATGGAAATGTATACATTTTTTGAAATATTATTCTTTTGTAATATGTAAAATCCTAAGTTGACAGGCTTGCTGTCAAATGTTTTTAAAACAAAAACACAAAAATATGCATAGTGATGAATTGTCAGGGATTGCATAATCAAAGATACTTCTGCTTTGAAAAAGCCAACATTATAATAGATTTAGAAAGCCAGTTAGACACTTACAATTTTTGAGAAAATCTTATGGACCCTTAGAAAGCCAGGATGACAAATTTAAAATTATTATTTACCCTTAGAAGATTATATACATCTAAGTAAGAACAGGTTTTCTTAAAGAATGTATCCAGTTCCTCACCTTGAGTACTGAAATGCTGATTTCTAAAAAGAAATAGGAGGGTGAGCTTCGTCACAGAAGCCACACACTTTACAGTGATACTTAATCCAAGGTGTGGCCTATGAGACTTTCAGAATTTGAAAAGCAATTGTTTTATCCAACTCATCCGATTCTCTCAGTGTGATCTATATTTTTTAGTCATTTGCCATTTATGTTGCTGAATAATGAACAGTTTTTCTGGTTATCCTTCATGCTTTCATTATTCTGTTTCCCGAGGTTGAATCCATCATGATGTCTTATCAATTTACCCCTAGACTTTTTCATTTATGTAAACTCCTCTCCATTTCAACTGCTAATATATGTTCAGAACTTCTTTAAGCATTTTTTTATCACACACCACCATCCCTAATTATTTTTATATTAAAATAGATATTGACACAGTTGTAAACTGGAGAAATAATAGCCCTCACAAAAGACAGTTATATATTTAATGAACTCATTAACTAATAAAACCAGCACTGGTTAAACATATTATAATTAGAAGCCACCATGTAAGCAAATGTTGAGCTTTTGTAGATGAATAGAACACAGTTCTTATATTTTAAGGCAACACACTGACAATTTAAGTAGTCTAAGATTGATATGAATATTTTGCTAACTTACTCCTCATTGCTCAGTTTATTCTACTAATAATTCGATAAGCATTTATTGAACATCTGTGTTCTGGGAATATAACAATAAGGCAGGTAATACCGTTACTTTCCTAGGATTACACCTAACAGGAAAGTAGGTATGTGGTTCAGGCAAATAAATAAGTAAATGCCAAATAAAAATCACATTTCAGTGCTTTGCAGAACAAGGACTCAAGATCCTCCCTAATGACGGTAAGACGACCACTCTCCTGTCCTGTACAGTGAAATAGTCTCAAAAAGTTTGCTGATTTGCAGACTTCTCAGGTGTATGGAGATCCCTCAGTTGTTCCCGCTTTACTCAACAGGAAAGCTGCTTGCAGGGTCCAGGCTTTCCCTAGGAGCACCTTTGATTACTGCCTCAATTGCATTGGGGCTAGTTGTTGCAGTCATGCTCATATATTACTCTGTTCCATTGGATGAGGACTTAATAAACCTAATTCTCTACATATTAATTAAATTAGTTGTGTAGTAAGTTACAATAATTTGAAGGCTTCCTAGAATTATGCTACTATATCTTTGGGAAAAAACATCTATCCCACCACCACAGCAAACTTCTTTGCTTATTTGTTTACCATGGGAACTGGAGGACCACAGAAAGTAACAATCCAGACACAATTTAGCAATGCAGTGGTCTTTTTTTAAAAAAAATAGATCTCTATTGGAGTATAATTACTTCACAATACTGTGTTAGTTTCTGTTGTACGACAAAGTGAATCAGTCATATGCATACATATATCCCCATATGCCCTCCCTCTTGAGTCTCCCTCCTACCCTCCCTATCCCACATCTTTAGGTCATCGCAAAGCACTGAGCTGATCTCCCTGTGCTATGCTGCTGCTTCCCACTAGCTAACTTATTTTATTTTATTTTGGTTTAGTTTTTATCAGTTTAGTTTAAACAACATAAGTTTATCTTCTCACAATTCTGGAGGCCAAGTTTCAGGCCTTTCTTTTTTTTTAATTCACATACATTTTATTGATTGGAAATAACATTAATTATTATTTTCACAGTAATCCTGTTTTTAATAATCTTTATACACTTAAAGATTGTATATGTGCTAGAAAGACGATCAGTCACTTTGTCTTGGCTATTTCTTGGTCAGCTAAGTGAAGTTCATCTTAGTGGACATATTTTTACATTATCTGCCATTATTGTTCACATAAATTTTCATTTTTTTACAGTTATTATATACCAATTTTTAAAAAAAGGCTCAGTGGTGAAGGGCAAAAGTAGAATGGAGTGAGTCAGGTAAATACTATCACTCATAATAATGTTAGAACTATAAATAGTGTACAGGATACTAGAACAAAGACAGAATGTGTATTTGTATAACTGTTTTACATTTGGTAGTGTATATATGTTGATGCTACTCTCACTTCGCCCCAGCTTCCCCCTCCCCCACCCCCGTGTCCTCAAGTCCATTCTCTACATCTACATCTTTATTTCTGCTCTACCACTGGGTTCATCAGTACCACTTTTTTTTTTCTTTCTTTCAGATTCCATATATATGTTTTAGAATACGGTATTTGTTTTTCTCTTTCTGACTTACTTCACTCTGTATGACAGACTCTAGGTACATCCACCTCCCTACAAATAACTCAGTTTCATTTCTTTTTATGGCTGAGTAATATTCCATTGTATATATGTGCCACATCTTCTTTATCCATTCATCTGTCGATGGACACTTAGGTTGCTTCCACGTCCGGGCTTCCCTGGTGGCGCAGTGGTTGAGAGTCCGCCTGCCAGTGCAGGTCCGGGAAGATCCCACATGCCGCGGAGCGGCTGGGCCCGTGAGCCATGGCCGCTGAGCCTGCGCATCCGGAGCCTATGCTCCACAACGGGAGAGGCCACAACAGTGAGAGGCCCGCATACCGCAAAAAAAAAAAAAAAAGCAGAGTTCATAGTATATGAAAACATCATTTGCCAAAAAGATCATCTCTTGTCTTTCTTCCTGAGAAATTTTGGTTAGGTTTGTCAGGTTAAGAAGAGCGAAGTCAAATCCCTACCCTGAAGACAGAAGCAGAAAGTAGGCAGTTTATCAGGAAAAGGCATAAACACAGAGATGAGAGATTTAATTGAAAGCAGAGGGAGTAAATAATAAGACAACTTAAAAACCTGGAAGATGGGCCAGAGAAGGTTAAGAATAATGAAAGTGGTTAAAATTTGTCCATTTTAGCTTCTCTGTTCAAAACTCCTGCCTTCTCACTGAAATTAGGGTGTCAAGTAAAAATTATATTTCTGTATTGCGGTAGCTTGATTTACTCTTCATATATTTATTTTCCTCCTTACGGAGTCTTCCTTCCCATGAGAGGAGTATTTCACCACCACATTGATGTCTTGTTTTTTGCCAGCAGTTTCCTTACCGACCCTCTTTTCTTTCTTCATGAGATCTGCACTGTCCCAGATCGGGGTGCTCCTTCATCCTGAGCCCCAGAATAACAGTGACTGGGAGCAGAGCCACAGCCGACTTGCATGGCCACATACTGTCAGTGACAAATGCATACATGTTATTGTAAGCCACTGAAATGTCAATGCCTGTTGTAATCACATTATTAGACTACACTAAGAAGGGTCATAAGGCAGAAAATAGTGCTTAATTAACTTTAGAAATGGATCTTTAAACTAAAACATAATTCAGAAGTCTAATAATAGTGTATTTCTATCTGATACTTCAGCTCTACAGCTAAGATTTACATTGTATATTTGCGTACAAGCAAGTACCTATTACATCCTTTAGAGTGAGTACTCTGAGTAAATCCACAGTTCCCTAATGTTCGATTTTTTAACTGAAGCATAATAATTGAGATTTTGATCTTTTATGCTAAAGTCTAGTTTTTTTCATTTTGATGAAGTCAGAATTTCAAATGAATCTTCAGTATTATAAGTTGAATTTTTATTATATGTGTTGATTAAATCCAATATACTTTGGATTTTTAAAATGGCCTTCTTTAGATTACTTTACATATAAATTCCTAGGGAAAATATATATATGTATGTTATGTGCGTATAATATTCTGTTGAGGCATGTAGCTCTTAGCACACTGTCCATTCTGAAGAGATGCTAAATAATAAAATGATAAGCAATGTCATGTAAAAACTTACTTATGTAAGTCATATTTCATGTATCCTATGACAATGTTTTTTATAGTGTTTTTATCTCTACACGTTACTTTAATGCTTTATTTCTTGGAAAATTATAGCCATAATATCTTAATAATGCTATGTGTTTGGGTAATACGCAAAAGAAAGGTTGTTAGTGATACACATGCCTCTTTTACCTCTTGAGTATTAAAAATATAACTTGTTATTAAGGCCAAATATATTTCTTCTATGGTTGAATAAGCATGAGTCTTCCTTCAGAATCCATGAAGTGTGGGGATGGGAGAAAGTGCTTACTGACAGCGCTCCCAAGAGTTTAGAAGTAATCGTCTGTATGATAGAAAAATACGTGAATCTGACTCAGCTTTAGGGAAAGCTTTGCAAACAACTAATATTACCAAAGGAAAGCCTGTACTGTCAAAAGGGACCTCATTATATAGATCTTTATGTCTGGAAAAATAATACCATTCATATCACAAGTGAATTTCACCGAAGACATTGTTATTAGGGTCCTCTAGGTACTGGTAGCATATTAATCTTTTATGTGGTAATGAAACTAGCTACATATCTGTGAATAAAAATGCAAAGGTCCTTTATGACCTTTTATTATTGACATGAGATACTACAAGTGCATCCAGCCCAGATTCCCTTTAAAGTGGGTCATGTGTTTTAGAAAGACATGTCAAAATTATGAACAACTGTAATTTCAGTCCTGGAAGGACCATCCATAATATCATTTCCCTTAGCCTAGGTAGCAAACGCAGTGTTTAAAAGCAGCACTTATTTCCTCAATTGGCTTTATCTGCTCAGTTTTAAAATCATAAGTGGCTCTTGAGCTTTTCCACCCACTGATTTTCAGTTCAACTGACATTTTAACTGATAATCAAATCCTGCGTCTTTCCTTTGATGGTATTTATATAATGGAAATCAACACAAAACAACTTAAAAACAGCTTAAGAAAAGTAATGGGGCTTAATGATAACTTATGTGGCAAATCCAGCTTTCACTTAGAGGGTAAGCCTATCTGGGAGAGATGTTTTATTGCAATTAAACAAAAAAACTATCTTCTGTTTTGCCCTTTGAGGAGAATGTGGAGAGGAAAATAATCTCCCCCAGTCTCCCCAACACACAGCCACATCACACTGAGAGAGGGAAGAGCCCTAGCTTTTCACACGAAAACTCATTCTCATAGAAGTCTCTGAGTTGTAAATTCTCCAAAGGCTCTGTTTTATTTAACCTATTTCCTTGAAAAATGTCACCCCCCCTACTTAACTGAATCCAGGTCTTCCTCCCATCGCCCACCCCCAGTGCGGTCAGTTCTGCATCAGTTCCCTCGGATGGTTTCCCACTCCTGCTCCCCTCCTTGTCATCACTATCGCCTAGATTTTGGAAAAGACAGCTAACATTCTCCTTGTTCTTCACTACACTTTCTTTTACATAACGTTGCCTAATTATCATCTCTCCCCTACTTGGAGTTAAGGATTTTCGTACCCTTTTATTATACTTTTTGTAATCTTTCAACTGCTGAGATATTCTTTATCATAACCCGGAAGATATTCTTTATCATCAACTGCTGAGATATTCTTTATCATAACCACTTTCTCTTCCTTCCATTCCCATAGATCACTCTTTGCTGTTGAACCTGGCCTGGCCTTAGATTCATTCTCAACACAGTGAGTGTCCAGGCAGCCACAGTTAACTGATATAAATTCACTCACAAGAACTTTCAGTCCTGCTTAAAACCTTCTTGACTAACTTCAGCTCAAACTCCAAAGCCTTCTCATGCCATCTCCTGTCATTATCATAAGGGATTAAATATTAACTTGGTGACTTTTCTATCACTCCTGCAGATAGGCAGATAGTTTTGTGTTTTTTTTAAATCTCTTTAGCTACATGGATTTCCATCTAATTCTGTGTTTATCCTCACTGGAATAGCAATAATTTGTATCTGATCATCAGTGAGAATTACTGCCTTAAGATCTGAACCTCTGAAGTACCTCCTTGTCCACACCCCATGTCCCTTTACTTTTATGAAACATTTTTCTCCTGTACCCTTTACTTTCAGTATGCATCTCAAAGACTTCCTTTTCATTTTTTTCACACCCTATAAGTACCTTCTTCACCTCCGTCGCCACTTCTCCAGTCTGGTTTCCTGATGGAAATCTCAATTTTCTTTCCTACTGACGTTGTGTCATGGTTACCCATCACTTCCCAACCATGAGTGAACATGTACATATGGCATTGCCAATCCCAGGCTGCTCACCCTTCAAAGAGATTGCGTGCACTACATATTTCAGCTCTTCAGCAATCTGCTATTATAAATATGTTCTATAATCCTTCCGTTTTCTTTATCATCAGTTTTTCTTATGATTCCCTCATAATCCCTTCTTCTAAAATACTGTCTTCACTTGGTTGGGAGGGATTGAATCTCTGAGGAGATAATGCTTGAACAAAGGCCTGGGTGTTAAAAAGGAGTCAACCAGGCAAAAATCTGGGTGGAGAGTATTCTAGGCAAAGCAAATAAAAGATTTAAAGCTTTTGACTCAGAAAATAGTTTTGTATCTTAAACAAATAGAATGTTTGACTGGAGTATACTGAGAGGTGTGGTAAACAGGAGGTGAGATCTGAGAGGTAGGCAAGGGCCATGAAGAGCCCTCTAGTCCATGATAAGAATTTTGGATTGTATTCCAAGTGAAATACAGGGTGTCTCAACCTAGGTGTTACTGAAATTTAGGTCAGATCATTCTTTGTTGTCGGGCTGTCCTGTGTTGTAGGATGTTTACTAGCATACTTAGCCTCTACACAGTAGATGCCAGTAGCACCTCCTCCTCATGTGACAACCAAAATTATTTCCAAATATTGCCACTTTTACCCTCGGAGACAAAAATCACTCTCCAAGGAAGCCATTGAAGTGTTTCCAGGAGTAGATTTGTTGTGTGTTTAAAAGTGTCGATCTGGCTTCTTTGGAGAGAATGGGCTATAAGAAGGTAAGATTGGAAGCAGAGGCAGTTCAGAGGCTGAATCTGCTCTCCAGGTATGAGAAGGTGGTGCAGTGGGCACAGTGGTTATCATAAAGGTTGTTTCATTCCCATGATGTTTGAAGGTATTCCTAGAATTTGGCCATATGATTTACTGAAAGGTATATAAAGCATCCAATTACCAATTAAGGTTGTCAGTAAGAAGTGGCGTGGAAACAAGTGGAGCTCAAAGGAGAGTTCAGGACTGAATTTACTAGAACAAAAGAGTTGGAGTCATTAGCATTTGTATTGTATTATAATAGCTGAATTTACAGAGGACCAGTGAATAATAGCCCTTTCCTTCTCTCAAGTTGAGAAGGACTAAAACATAAGGCATGGAATTTCTTTCTCACACCATGTATAAAAATTAACACAAAATGGACCAAAGACTTAAATATAAGAGATCAAAATATAAAATATAAAATTCTTAGAAGAAAACTTAAATGTACATCTTCATGACCTTGGATTAAACAAAGGTTTAGGGCACAAAAATCATAAGCAATAAAACAAAATAAAAAATAGATAAATTGAACTTCATCAGAAATGAGATCTTTTACTTCAAAGGTCACTCTCAAGAAAGAGAAAGGGCAACACACAGAATGGGGAAAAATAATGGCAAATTCTATATCTGATAAGGGTGTAGTATTTAAAATGTATAAAAATTATTACAGCTCAACAATAAAAAAAAACCAATTTAAAAATGGGCAAAGGATTTTAATAGCTATTTCTTCAAAGAAGATACACAGATGGCCAATAATCACATGAAAAAAAATGTTCAGCATCGTCAGTCAGAAGGGCAATACAAATCAAAACCGTGATACCACCTCACACACACTAGGATGGTGCTAATAAAAAAGGCGGATCACAACAAGTATTGGCGAGGATGTGAAAAAATTGGAATGCTCAGATATTGCTGGTGGAGATGTAGAATGGTGCAGTCACTTTAAAAATAGTTAGGCAGTTTCTCAAAAAGTTAAACAGAGTTACCATATGACCTAGCAATTCCACTCATAGATGTATACCCAAGATAACTGAAGATACGTTCATGGAAAAATAGTACACAAATATTCATAGCAACATTATTCGTAAAAGCCATAAAGTGGAAAGAGACCAAATATCCTTCAACTGTTGAATGGATAAATGAAATGAGTATATCCATACAATGGAAATATTATTCAACCATAAAAAAGAATAAAGTACTGATAAGTGCTGTGACATGGATGAAGCTTGAAAACATTATGCTCAATGAAAAAAGCCAGACTCAAAAGGCCACACAGTGTATGGTTGCATTTTTATGAAATGTCCAGAACAGGCAAATTCATAGAATCAGTAGAGTAGTAGTTTCCAGGGATTAGAGGACTAGGCAGAGGCGGAATGTTTGCTAATGGATATGGCATTTATTTTGGGAGGGGGGTAATGAAAATGTTCTAGAATTCTATATTGATGATAGTTGAACAATTTTGTGAATATACCAAAACCCACTGAATTGTACACTTTAAAAGGGTAAATATCATGGTACTTAATGATCTCTTAATAAAATAAAAGTATGAATATTATGGTATTTGAATTCTCTCTCCACACACACAGACACACACATTAACACACGGGTTTGGTGAGCCTGCTGTTTGCCTAACCCCCCGCTTCTCTTCCCAAAAAAGAAAGATATGTATAGGAGTAACTTTCAAAATAGTAACTATATTATAGAGAAAGCTGAGTTGAAGTGTATCAATTACATATGGGGGCACAATGAACTTCTACTCTTTACCCCTGAAGTAAGTGGATTTACCTACATAGTCGTGTGGAGTTGTCATTAGGACACCTCCCTCAAAGACGCATTGTGGCGAAGCAGATTTTTGAGCATCCTCTCTGCAGTGGACTGAATAAAAGAGAAACATGGAAGCAGCTGAGCCAAGCCTACAGGGTTTCTTCTTGCAAATGCACCAATTACATGAGAAGCTAGAGAGAGGCAAAATTGTTCGGTTCTTTCTCATATATACATGAACTCAAAGAAACTGAGTGCCTTATGAACACACGAAGAAGAACAGATTTGAGAGGATGATGAGTTAGTTCAGTTTGGGGCATTTTGGATTTTGTGACCATGAAACTTTTCAAGTGAAGGTGTTGGTAGAAGGATGAGTATATGACTGTTATGTTACAGCCCCATATGACTCTGAACTCTTAAAAAATCTGCCTCAAGAAATCACAGGGAAGGCTAAGAATGAGTCTCATAAGAGTTGTCTTTTCCAGCCCACTGAGATAGGTTCATAGCAGCCATGAAAGTGGTTTAACGGAAACAGCAGTCCTCTGCTTAAAAGGATGGATAGTTTATGTTCAAAAGTGAAAATTCTTGGTGGATGTCTGCTCTAAATTTTAACAGCTCTTATTCCATGAAGTTTATTTTTTTCCTAACATTTACAGTTTTCAATATGGAGACCTGTAATTTTTTTGTTTGGATTCTGGCAGTGAGAAGAATCCTACTACATAAATCTACCGGCTTGGGATTGAGAACAAACATTAAAAGTCATGATGCCTAAATATTTTTCCTAAAAATGTTTATTCAAGCATTTGTAGAACAAAGTGACAACATTTTATTGCTTAAAAAGAGGAATAAATAAAAATCTTTTCCAATGTGGTCTACCATTTCTGGATATTATACTGAATGGACTGTTTTATTATGATAAGCTAAATAATCCAAAAGCTTCCACACACTGAGAAACTTAATGGTTTGTGAAAGGTGTCCTGGGAGCTGATATAAAAATGTAGATATAAAAGCAAATAAACACCAGGCCCTCACGTTCATAAGAAAATTATCCAATCCATAATTTTATGAATTAATGTGGCAGTTAGAAATCATAAAAGTGAAGATGGGATAATTGTTCCCCTAAACAGAAGCTGTATGTAAATATTTTAAACCTCATATAATAAAATCACATTGAAATTTAGAGAAACGGGGGCCTAAAAAGTGCTGCTTGCCTTAAGCAACTTGAGGTTTCCCCTGCTCTTCAATAGACTTCATTTACTATTTATTCAAAATGTTAAGTGACTGCCAAGGCCAAAGGGAAGAGAGTTTAACAAACTATATTTCTGACTTCATTTACAACTAAATAAACTCATTAAACATTATGTTACCCATTCTATATTTTAATTGCATTAAAATTAAACAATTTTAAGCTATTATATCTTATGTACAGCAGATTCAAAGAATTTTAGAAGTAGAAATAACCATATACATCATCTAATATATTGATAATTCCTTCATTTTCTAGGTGAAAATGGTAAGGTCTAGAAATGTTAAAAAAATTAGGTAAAAGTTATATTAACTAGAATTGGATCCAGGACCCTTAATGTCTCCTGAGTCCAGCTTCAGAATTCCTTTTATAAAACCACATTGCCTCCAAAATTTTGTGGCACATGTTTGAACCAATCAACACTCTATTTGAGAAAATGCCTGCTGAAACTGTAATTACAATTGCATTAGTCTATAATCAGTTTGGGAATAATTGATATTTAAAAAATATTTAATCTAAGAACTTAGCATATATCTCCATTTGTTTATATTTTTCTTAATTTCATTCTTGAAGTTTTTAGTGGTTTTTAATTATTTTAATGTAAAGCCAAGTATCTTGTGTTAAATTTATTTGTATGTATTTTATAAATTAGAAAAAACTACTGTAAATGTACTTTTAAGAAATTTCTTTTCAGTAAGGTGGCTGAAATAAGATATCACTCATAGCCTCACTTCAACAATAAGAATTTGACATCCTTCCACAGATGAAAGTGTGTTTATGGGAGCTGTGGGATCCAGGTAGGAGATGGCAAAATCCTGGTGCAGTCCAGGAACAAAGAAAGTCATTTCGGGCTTCCCTGGTGGCGCAGTGGCTGAGAGGCTGCCTGCCGATGCAGGGGACGCGGGTTCGTGCCCCGGTCCGGGAAGATCCCACATGCTGCGGAGCGGCTGGGCCCGTGAGCCATGGCCGCTGAGCCTGCGCGTCCAGAGCCTGTGCTCCGCAACGGGAGAGGCCACAGCAGTGAGAGGCCCGCGTACCGCAAAAAAAAAAAAAAAAAAAAGTCATTTTGAGAAGACAGGTCTGTACACAAGAGGCTGACTTGCTGATTGTGGTCTCACCTATAGACCCAGAAACAGCTTTGTGTCCCTGGGGACTGGACTATAGCACTCTTTGGCTTTGGGTATGTCACCAGCATCGTAGCCACAAAACCTGGGAGGAGTTTTGCCCACTCACGCATCGGGTAGTAGGCATCAGACCGTGGTGCTGGCTTTGGACCCTGAAGTGGCCCATGGACAGCCTCCAGCTCCTCTCAGTTATGGTCCAGTAGCCCCTAGAGAACACTGATCTAGACAATCACCACGGACGAAGGGTTCTTGTGCAAGTCTAGGAGTCCAGTGGAGAAATCCAGCACACCATTGGAGGAAAAAAAATCCCAAACTGGCAGCATTGGAGAGGGTAAGAGGAATGGTTTAATTTTACCCACATCACCCCTCCACTGAAGTGGCACAAATCAGCATCACATTAAGGATATATTCATCTTTTCTTAATCTATGAGAATATGCCATAAATCTTTAAAAATTTACTCTTTCAGTGAATATTTAATGAGCACCTATGTATATGCCAGGTAAAACTCAAAGGATTTGTATATAGTAGTAAACAAAAGACACAAAAGTTCCTGTTCCTGTGGTACTAACATTCCAGCAAAATCACAGACTTAAATTAATAAATTATGTTAAAAGGAAACATGTATGGTGAAATTTAAAAAAAGGAAAAGAGAGAATGTTTGGAAGCCTGGATTGAAAGGTGGGCATTGAGAAAGTCACCAATGACCTGGTGACATTACCGTAAAAACCTGAAGTGACTAAGTGTGAATAAGGAAAATTTGGGGAAAGAATATTTCAAACAGATGTAAAAGCTTGGAGGCAGTCTTAGGTCTGCCATGTTCAAGGCTGGTGGACTTGGGATGGAAAGGCGGAGGAAGTGAAGAGTAATGAGATAAGAGAACAATTGCAGATTCCGTAAGACCTTGTACTGCACCATGAGAAGTTCAAATTTTACTCTGCGTCAGATATAGTACTGTTACAAGGTTTTGAACATGTTTTAACTCGCATGTTAACATGATCACTGAATACTTTTTGAGAATAGATCATAGGAATGAAAGGGTATAAACAGAGAGACCAAAGAGGCGTTTGCATTAATCCAGGTAAAGGATAATGATGACTTGGTGGATGGATGTAGCAGTCAAGTTGGGAGGAACTGATTGGCCCACATGAGGTTTTGAATTTTATCATGATGTGAATTTTGCATCAAATTATTCAGGAAAGTTATATGATTTTCTGTTGTGTATTCTTTATTGAGTAACCATATTTTTCTTCTCAGAACTCAGCATATGTTCCTAAATAATTCTCTGGTTTACATGTGTTGTAAGAAAAGAACAAAGCTACCCTGGCCGATTATCTTTTATATGGATATACTGTGTGTGTGTCTGTATTTAATTTCTCCCTGGACAGAATTCTTGTAAGCCTTTATTCTTAATAAAGTTTGAATTTTTAAGGATAAAACTAGAAAATACTTTTTCTAGAAAGTTGAATCATTTGGTCTGAAGACTCAAGACTTTTGTCAACTCGAAACACATTTTATCCTCCCATATCTGTGGTTTTTATATGTATTTTGGAACTTTTCTATCCTTCTTTCAAAAGATATTTTGAAATATCTTATATTTTTAGTGTTTTTTTTTCAATTTTTGAATGTTATTTATATTTTTATACAGAAGGTTCCTATTAGTTATCCATTTTATACATATTACTGTATATATGTCAATCCCAATCTCCCAATTCATCACACCACCACCACCCCTCCTCCACTTTCCCCACTTGGTGTCCATAAGATTGTTCTCTCCATCTGTGTCTCTATTTCTGCCCTGCAAAGTTCAACTGTACCATTTTTCTACGTTCCACATATATGTGTTAATGTACGATATTTGTTTTTCTCTTTCTGACTTCACTCTGTATGACAGTCTCTAGATCCATCCATGTCTCTACAAATGACCCAATTTCATTCCTTTTTATGGCTGAGTAATACTCCATTGTATATATGTACCACATCTTCTTTATCCATGCATCTGTTGATGGGCATTTGGGTTGCTTCCATGACCTGGCTATTGTAAATAGTGCTGCAATGAACATTGGGGTGCATGTATCTTTTTGAATTATGGTTTTCTCAGGGTATATGCCCATTAGTGGGATTACTGGGTCATATGGTAATTCTGTTTTTCATTTTTTAAGGAACCTCTATATTGTTCTCCATAGTAGCTGTATCGATTTACATTCCCACCAACAGTGCAAGAGGGTTCCTTTTTCTCCACACCCTCTCCAGCATTTGTTTGTAGATTTTCTGATGATGCCCATTCTAACTGTTGTGAGGTGATACCTCACTGTAGTTTTTTTTTTTTTTTTTTTTTTTGTGGTACGTGGGCCTCTCACTGTTGTGGCCTCTCCCGTTGTGGAGCACAGGCTCCAGACGCGCAGGCTCAGCGGCCATGGCTCACGGGCCTAGCCGCTCCGCAGCATGTGGGATCTTCCCGGACCAGGGCACGAACCCGTGTCCCCTGAATCGGCAGGTGCCACCAGGGAAGCCCCCTCATTGTAGTTTTGATTTCCATTTCTCTAATAATTAGTGATGTTGAGCAGCTTTTCATGTGCTTCTTGGCCATCTGTATTTCTTTGGAGAAATGTCTATTTAGGTCTTCTGCCCATTTTTGATTGGGTTGGTTTTTTTTTTTTTTTTTTACAACTTTATTGGAGTATAATTGCTTTACAATGGTGTATTAGTCTCTGCTTCATAACAAAGTGAATCAGTTATACATATACATATGTTCCCATATGTCTTCCCTCTTGTGTCTCCCTCCCTCCCACCATCCCTATCCCACCCCTCTAGGTGGTCACAAAGCACCGAGCTATCTCCCTGTGCTGTGCGGCTGCTTCCCACTAGCTAGCTATCTTACATTTAGTAGTGTATATATGTCCATGCCACTCTCTCAACTTGTCACAGCTTACATTTCCCCCTCCCCATATCCTCAAGTCCATTCTCCAGTAGGTCTGAGTCTTTATTCCCGTCTTACCCCTAGGTTCTTCATGACAATTTTTTTTCTTAGATTCCATATATATATGTTAGCATATGGTATTTGTCTTTCTCTTTCTGACTTACTTCACTCTGTATGACAGACTCTAGGTCCATCCACCTCACTACAAATAACTCAATTTCGTTTCTTTTTATGGCTGAGTAATATTCCATTGTAGATATGTGCCACATCTTCTTTATCCATTCATCTGATGATGGACACTTAGGTTGCTTCCATCTCCTGGCTATTGTAAATAGAGCTGCAATGAACATTTTGGTACATGACTCTTTTTGAATTATGGTTTTCTCAGGGTATATGCCCAGTAGTGGGATTTCTGGGTCATATGGTAGTTCTATTTGTAGTATTTTAAGGAACCTCCATACTGTTCTCCATAGTGGCTGTACCAGTTCAGATTACCACCACTCAGTGCAAGAGTGTTCCCTTTTCTCCACATCCTCTCCAGCATTTATTCTTTCTAGATTTTTTGATGATGGCCATTCTGACCAGTGTGAGATGACATCTCATTGTAGTTTTGATTTGCATTTCTCTAATGATTAATGATGTTGAGCATTATTTCATGTGTGTGTTGGCAATCTGTATATCTTCTTTGGAGAAATGTCTGTTTAGGTCTTCTGCCCATTTTTGGATTGGGTTGTTTGTTTTTTTGTTATTGAGCTGCATGAGCTGCTTATAAATTTTGGAGATTAATCCTTTGTCAGTTGCTTCATTTGCAAATATTTTCTATCATTCTGAGGGTTGTCTTTTGGTCTTGTTTATGGTTTCCTTTGCTGTGCAAAAGCTTTGAAGTTTCATTAGGTCCCATTTGTTTATTTTTGTTTTTATTTCCATTTCTCTAGGAGGTGGGTCAAAAAGGATCTTGCTGTGATTTATGTCTTAGAGTGTTCTGCCTATGTTTTTTTCTAAGAGTTTGATAGTTTCTGGCCTTACACTTAGGTCTTTAATCCATTTGGAGCTAATTTTTGCGTAAGGTGTTAGGGAGTGTTCTAATCTCATACTTTTACATGTACCTGTCCGGTTTTCCCAGCACCACTTACTGAAGAGGCTGTCCTTTCTCCACTGTACATTCCTGCCTCCTTTATCAAAGATAAGGTGACCATATGTGCGTGGGTTTATCTCTGGGCTTTCTATCCCGTTCCATTCATCTATATTTCTGTTTTTGTGCCAGTACTGTACTGTCTTGATTACTGTAGCTTTGTCATATAGTCTGAAGTCAGGGAGCATGATTCCTCCAGCTCCATTTTTTGTTCTCAAGATTGCTTTGGCTATTCAGGGTCTTTTGTGTTTCCATACAAATTGTGAATTTTTTTGTTCTAGTTCTGTGAAAAATGCCATTGATAGTTTGATAGGAATTGCACTGAATCTGTAGATTGCTTTGGGTAGTAGAGTCATTTTCACAATGTTGATTCTTCCAATCCAAGAACATGGTATATCTCTCCATCTATTTGTATCATCTTTAATTTCTTTCATCAATGTCTTATAATTTTCTGCATACAGGTCTTTTGTCTCCTTAAGTAGGTTTATTCCTAGATATTTTATTCTTTTTGTTGCAATGGTAAATGGGAGTGTTTTCTTGATTTCACTTTCAGATTTTTCATCACTAGTGTATAGGAATGCAAAAGATTTCTGTGCATTAATTTTGTATCCTGCTACTTTACCAAATTCATTGATTAGCTTTAATAGTTTTCTGGTGGCATCTTTAGGATTCTCTATGTATAGTATTATGTCATCTGCAAACAGTGACAGCTTTACTACTTCTTTTCTAATTTGGATTCCTTTTATTTCCTTTTCTTCTCTGAATGCTGTGGCTAAAACTTCCAAAACTATGTTGAATAATAGTGGTGAGAGTGGGCAACCTTGGCTTGTTCCTGATCTTAGTGGAAATGGTTTCAGTTTTTCACCATTGAGGATGATGTTGGCAGTGGGTTTGTCATATATGTCCTTTATTATGTTGAGGTAAGTTCCCTCTATGCCTACTTTCTGCAGGGTTTTTATCATAAATGTTGTTGAATTTTGTCGAGAGATTTCTCTGCATCTATTGAGATGATCATTTGGTTTTTCTCCTTCAGTTTGTTAATATGGTGTATCACGTTGATTGATTTGCGTATATTGAAGAATCCTTGCATTCCTGGAATAAACCCCACTTGATCATGGTATATTATCCTTTTAATGTGCTGTTGGATTCTGTTTGCTAGTATTTTGCTGAGGATTTTTGCATCTATGTTCATCAGTGATATTGGCCTGTAGTTTTCTTTCTTTGTGACATCTTTGTCTGGTTTTGGTATCAGGGTGATGGTGGCCTCGTGGAATGAGTTTGGGAGTATTCCTCCCTCTGCTATATTTTGGAAGAGTTTGAGAAGGATAGTTTTTAGCTCTTTTCTAAATGTTTGATAAAATTCGCCTAGGTTGTTTGTTTTTTTAACATTGAACTGCATGAGCTGTTTATATATTTTGGAGATTACTCCTTTGTCCATTGATTTGTTTGCAAATATTTTCTCCCATTCTGAGGGTTGTCTTTTCATCTTTTTTGTAGTTTCCTTTGCTTTGCAAAGGCTTTTAAGTATCATTAGGTCGCATTTGTTTATTTTTGTTTTTATTTCCATTACTCTAGGAGGTGGATCAAAAAAGATCTTGCTGTGATTTATGTCAGAGAGTTATTCCTATGTTTTCCTCTAAGAGTTTTATAGTGTCTGGTCTTACATTTAGGTCTCTAAATCATTTTGAGTTTATTTCTGTGTATGGTGTTAGGGAGTGTTCTAATTTCATTCTTTTACACATAGTTGTCCAGTTTCCCCAGCACCACTTATTGAAAAGACTGTCTTTTCTCCATTGTAAATCCTTGTCTCCTTTACCATAGATTAGCTGACCATAGGTGCATGGGTTTACCTTGTTCCATTGATCTATATTTCTGTTTTTGTGCCAGTACCATAGTGTCTTGATTACTGTAGTTTTGTAGTATAGTCTGAAGTCAGGGAGTCTGATTCCTCCAGCTCCGTTTATTTTCCCCTCAAGACTGCTTTGGCTATTTGGGGTCTTTTGTTTCTTCATACAAGCTTTAAAATGATTTTTTGTTCTAGTTGTATAAAAAATGCCATTGGTAATTTGATAGGGATTGCATTGAATCTGTGGATTGCTTTTGGTAGTATAGTCATTTTTACAATAATGATTCTTCCGATCCAAGAACATGTTATATCTCTCTGTCTGTTTGTATCATCTTTAGTTTCTTTCATCAGTGTTTTAGAGTTTTCTGCATACAGGTCTTTTGTCTCCCTAGGTACGTTTATTCCTAGGTGTTTTATTCTTTTTGTTGCAATGGTAAATGGGAGTGTTTCCTTAATTTCCCTTTCAGATTTTTCATCATTAGTGTATAGGAATGCAAGAGTTTTCTGTGCATTAATTTTGTATCCTGCAACTCTACCAAATTGTTTGATTAGCTCTAGTTATTTTCTGGTGGTGTCTTTAGGATTCTCTATGTATAGTATCATGTCATTTGTAACCAGTGACAGTTTTACTTCTTCTTTTCCAATTTACATTCCTTTTATTTCTTTTTCTTCTCTGATTGCTGTGGCTAGGACTTCCAAAACTATGTTGAATAAGAGTGGCATGGGAGGACATCCATGTCTTGTTCCTGATCTTAGAGGAAATGCTTTCAGTTTTTCACCATTGAGAATGATGTTTGCTGTGGGTTTATCATATATGGCCTTTATTATGTTGAGGTAGGTTCCCTCTATGCCCACTTTCTGGAGAGTTTTTATCATAAATGGGTGTTGAATTTTGTCAACTTTTTTGCATCTATTGAGATGATCATATGGTTTTTATTATCAATTTGTAAATATGGTGTATCACGTTGATTGATTTGCATACATTGAAGAATCCTTGCATCCTTGGGATAAATTTCACTTGATCATGGAGTATGATCCTTTTCATGTGTTGTTGGGTTCTGTTTGCTAGTATTTTGTTGAGGATTTTTGCATCTATATTCATCAGTGATATTGGTCTGTATATTTGCATCAATATTCATCAGTGATATTGCATCTATATTCATCAGTGATATTGGTCTGTAATTTTCTTTTTTTGTAGTATCTTTGCCTGGTTTTGGTATCAGGGTGATGGTGGCCTCATAGAATGAGTTTGGGAGTGTTCCTTCCTCTGCAATTTTTTGGAAGAGTTTGAGGAGGATGGGTGTTAGCTCTTCTCTAAATGTTTGATAGAATTCACCTGTGAAGCCGCCTGGTCCTGGGCTTTTGTTTGTTGCAAGATTTTTAATCACAGTTTCAGTTTCATTACTTGTGATTGGTCTGTTCATATTTTCTATTTCTTCCTGGTTCAGTCTTGGAAGGTTATACCTTTCTAAGAATTTGTCCGTTTCTTCCCGCTTGTCCATTTTATTGGCATAGAGTTGCCTGTAGTAGTCTCTTAGGATGCTTTGTATTTCTGTGGAGTCTGTTGTAACTTCTCCTTTTTCATTTCTAATTTTATTGATTTGAGTCCTCTCCCTCTTTTTCCTGATGAGCCTGGCTAATGATATATCAATTTTGTTTATCTTCTCAAAGAACCAGCTTTTGGTTTTACTGATCTTTGCTATTGTTTTCTTTGTTTCCATTTCATTATTCCTGCTCTTTATGATTTCTCTCCTTCTACTCACTTTGGGTTTTGTTTTTTCTTCTTTCTCTAGTTCCTTTAGGTGTAAGATTAGATTGTTTATTTGAGATGTTTCTTGTTTCTTGAGGTAGGCTTGTATTGCTATAAACTTCCCTCTTAGGACTGCTTTTGCTGCATCCCATAGGTTTTGGATCATTGTGTTTTCCTTGTCATTTGTCTCTAGATATTTTTTGATTTCCTCTTTGATTTCACTGATCTCTTGGTTATTTAGTAACGTGTTGTTTAGCCTCCATGTGTTTGTGTTTTTTCATTTTTTTCCCTGTAATTGATTTCTAATTTCATAGTGTTGTATTCAGAAAAGATGCCTGATATGATTTCAGTTTTCTTTAATTTACTGAGGCTTGATTTGTTACCGAAGATGTGATCTATCCTGGAGAATGTTCCGTGCTCACTTGAGAAGAAAGTGTAATCTGCTGTTTTTGTATAGAATGTCCTATAAATATCAATTAAATCTATCCGGTCTACTGTATCATTTAAATCTTCTGTTTCCTTATTAATTTTCTGTTTGGATGATCTGTTCATTGGTGTAAGTGAGGTGTTAAAGTCCCCCACTATTATTGTGTTACTGTTGATTTCCTCTTTTATAGCTGTTAGCAGTTGCCTTATGTATTGAGGTGCCCCTAATTTGGGTGCATATATACTTACAATTGTTATATTTTCTTCTTGGATTGATCCCTTGATCATTATGTAGTGTCCTTCCTTGTCTCTTGTATCATTCTTTATTTTAAAGTCTATTTTATCTGATATGAGTATTGCTACTCCAGCTTTCTTTTGATTTCCATTTGCATGGAATATCTTTTTCCATCCCCTCATTTTCATTGTGTATGTGTCCCTAGGTCTGAAGTGGATCTCTTGTGGAGAGCATATATATGGGTCTTGTTTTTGTATCCATTCAGCGAGCCTGTGTATTTGGGTTGGTGCATTTAATCCATTCACATTTAAGGTAGTTATCGATATGTATGTTCCTGTTACCATTTTCTTAATTGTTTTGGGTTTGTTTTTGTAGGTCCTTTTCTTCTCTTTTTTTTCCCACTTAGAGAAGTTCCTTTAGCATTTGTTGTAGAGCTGGTTTGGTGGTGCTGAATTCTCTTAACTTTTGCTTGTCTGTAAAGCTTTTGATTTCTCCATCGATTCTGAATGAGATCCTTGCCGGGTAGAGTAATCTTGGTTGTGGGTTCTTCCCTGTCATCATTTTAAATATGTCATGCCAGTCCCTTCTGGTTTGTACAGTTTCTGCTGAGAAATCAGCTGTTAACCTTATGGGAGTTCCCTTGTATGTTATTTGTTGTTTTTCCCTTGCTGCTTTCAGTAATTTTTCTCTGTCTTTAATTTTTGCCCATCTGATTACTGTGTGTCTTGTCATGTTTTTCCTTGGGTTAATCCTCTATGGGACTCTCTGCGTTTCCTGGACTTGGGTGGCTATTTCCTTTCCCATATTAGGGGAGTTTTCAACTATAATCTCTTCAAATATTTTCTCAGGCCCTTTCTCTCTCTCTCCTTCTGGGATGACGCATGTAATGCAAATGTTGTTGCGTTTAATGTCCCAGAGGTCCCTTAGGCTACCTTCATTTCTTTTCATTCTTTTTTCTTTATTCTGTTCCACAGCAGTGAATTCCACCATTCTGTCTTCCAGGTCACTTATCTGTTCTTTTGCCTCAGTTATTCTGCTATTGCTTCCTTCTAGTGTATTTTTCATTTCAGTTATTGTATCGTTCATCTCTGTTTGTTTGTTCTTTTATTCTTCTAGGTCTTTTTTAAACATTTCTTGCATCTTCTCGTTCTTTGCCTCCATTCTTTTTCAGTGGTCCTGGATCATCTTCATTATCATTATTCTGAATCCTTTTTCTGGAAAGTTTCCTATCCCCACATTATTTAGTTGTTTTTCTGGGGTTTTATCTTGTTCCTTCATCTGGTATATAGTCCTCTGCCTTTTCATTTTGTCTATCTTTCTATGAATGTGGTTTTCATTCCACAGGCTGCAGGATTGTAATTCTTCTTGCTTCTGCTGTCTGCCCTCTGGTGGATGAGGCTATCTAAGGCTTGTGCAAGTTTCCTGATGGGAGGGACTGGTGGTGGGTAGAGCTGGCTGTTGCTCTGGTGGGCAGAGCTCAGTAAAACTTTAATCCGCTTGTCTGCTGATCTTGGGGCTGGGTTCCGCCCTGTTGGTTCTTTGGCCTGTAGCGACCCAATGCTGGAGCCTACCTGAGCTCTTTGGTGGGGCTAATGGCGGACTCTGGGAGGGCTCACGCCAAGGAGTACTTCCCAGAACTTCTGCTGCCAGTATCCTTGTCCCCGCAGTGAGACACAGCTACCCCCAGCCTCTGCAGGAGACCCTTCAACACTAGCAGGTAGGTCTGGTTCAGTCTCCTCTGGGGTCACTGCTCCTTCCCCTGGGTCCTGATCGCACACTACTTTGTGTGTGCCCTCCAAGAGTGGATTCTCTGTTTCTCCCAGTCCTGTTGAGGTCCTGCAGTCCAATCTTGCTAGCCTTCAAAGTCTGATTCTCTAGGAATTCCTCCTCCCGTTGCCTGTCCCCCAGGTTGTGAAGCCTGACGTGGGGCTCAGAACCTTCACTCCACTGGGTGGACTTCTGTGGTGTAAGTGTTTTCCAGTTTGTGACTCACCCACCCAGCAATTATGGATGTGATATTATTGTGATTGTGTCCCTCCTACCGTCTCATTGTGGCTTCTCCTTTGTCTTTGGATGTGGGGTATCTTTTGGTGAGTTCCAGTGTCTTCCTGTCGATGATTGTTCAGCAGTTAGTTGTGATTCCAGTGCTCTCGCAAGAGGGAGTGAGAGCACGTCCTTGTACTCGGCCCTCTTGAACCAATCTTCCATATCTTTAGTTTTCTGTCCCTTTTTAATGAATTCTGTGGATTTTTTCAAGTTTTTCTTTTAATTCGCCTATTAATTTTTCTCTTGTCATTGTGTTGTTTTCTGCTTCCACGTGTATTTTCCCCTAATTTTTATTACAAACTATAGGTCTGGGGAACCCCAAAGCTCTCACAAATTATCTGAGTAGACCCTGTATAATCACAAGGTTCCTTATAATCACACGATTGCCTCTTAGATTAGTCGGGGAGAGGGAGGTTGTGCTGTAGCAAAGCCCTCTTGCTAAACCTGTTTAAATAATGTATGTCAAATAGAATGGTCCATGGCTGGGCTCAGGAAACAATCCACCTCTGCAAGAGTCTCAGTTGGATTTTCAGACTTGTTCTCATGGCCTTTTTGGACAATCTAATTCCCTCACTTTGGGGCTTTTTACAAGAACTAACATAACCATTTTATTTCTGGTACCTACCTGTGTTGCAGTTAGCCCATGCATCCTATCTTGAGCTTTAAATTCAGTTGCACAGCCATTGTCATGTCTTAATTAGACAACTTATCCTGCAGCATGGGAGCAGAAGGGACTAACTCCAGGCAAAAAGAGACATGTTATCTGGGCAACCTCCTCAGTAGTAAAATTTCGGCAGTGGTAAAGATGTGGGTATCTTGGACTAATGTCCTCCCTTCTGACTTTGGCTTTAGATAAAAGAGGGGAACTGGAAAAAGAAAAGGTTAAAAATATCCCATGACTGCTCTTAGCAGGAAGCTGGCCTGGCTCTAACACCTAGGATGTAGTGTTCTCTTGCCAGACATTAACAATTTCACAGAACACCCATGTCACACAAGGTTATTCTAACCATGATAAAGCAAGGCAAAACCAAGACAACTCTGTAACCAACTCTGAGCACAGGGGGGAAAAAAAACTCTGTGTAAACCATGATCATACCCAAACATCCCCTTCACTCTGCTAGCTGTGTAACTGCTGCTTTATCAACTATAGCTGTCCTCCATTCTTCTTGCCTTCTAAATAAAAAAGTATTGAGAGAATCATAGAATTGCCCCCTGCTTACTGAGGATACCCAGTCAAGAGCAAAACCTGCTTGCTTACTTGAAACCTCCCCCAAATTACATCAGTCCAAATCCTATGAACAAGTCTCTTCTAAACCCCTGTACTGACATTCCTACAGTTCTCCATTGTGCTGTGGTCTCCTTTGTTACAACGAGTACCCCAAACCCCAACTTCATGTGACTGTGGTTGTTCCCAGTCATCTTTGACTCAATGACACTAAAATAACAATGTCAAAATTTCAAGGACATCAAAGAACAGAGGTTTAATTTTCATGTATGTTACATGTTTATTGCAAATTGATAGGGAAGTTCTACTTCATGTTGCCCTCAATCTGGACAAGATGATAAATCTCCCAGTATCTTGGACATCAGTGGTTGATGTGGAAGAACGAAAGGGGATGTACTGAATTGTGCATTTGCCTGTAAAGCTCCTGCCGAAAATCATATCCATTCACTTCCACACACATTTCATTGGCTAATTGACTTACTTAGAATAAGGAAAAGATCATCTTAATAGAGAACAATCATTTATTAATTTAAACATCTGCTTTAGAATGATTAGGATTTCTCCAGGAAACAACTCTGAGAAGCAGACTTGTGAGCAGGAGTTTACTGAGGAGTCCTTTCAAATATATACCCTAAGTAAGTGCAAGAATCAGGACGGGGCAGAGGGAGCAGTTGAATTGCAATGTAGCTGTGAAAGACTCCACAGCTACTCCTCTGGGAAGATCTGGAGGTGGGATGGCCACTCCGAATTGAGTCAAGGGTCCAGGTTTTGTAGTGCGATATTCAGCAGTCATAAATGATGAGTTGGCACCCCTTGGCCGAAATCATTCCTGGAGAGGGAATTAACTGTTTGCCATCAGCCAATACTCCAGCAGCTGAGGAAATAATTGGTTTAGTTCTAAAGGTGGCATCTGGGAGGTGCACCCTAGCTTCCACTACTTCCCAACCCGTTTTTCACTCATATAGTGAGTTCATCTTATCTGGGAACAGCTCTTTGGGATAATGGTTGGTCTCTTCCTTTGGGGAAACTAAGAAGAGGAAGGTTAGTAAGACAAACTACAATCACTACTCCAGCTGGTCTCCAGGGTCGGTGTCTTATTGAGGTCCCAGAATGGATGCCAGTTGCTAGAAGTTTGGGCGTTTGGCAGTGGCACTTGTAGTAGCCTTGGTGAGCAAGCTGGTACTGTTGAGCCCATGCCTAGCCTCCAGCTGCATCACTACACTGTGGCCACCCCATTTAAGAGCGATTTGCCAGCACTGGCCATGACTGATGACAGAGGCTGGCTGCCATCAGCCGGCCGAGTCATTTTGTCTGTTGAATTACTAAATGCTGCTTTTGTGGTGGATGCTCACTGGTGAGTGTTCACATGCAATAACAGGACCTTCACCCTCTGTGCTTACCTTTAGAAATCTATTTACCTGTCAGTTGTGCAGTTCATATAGTTCTGTCTTGTCACAGACTAGGGTTGAAAGGAATGGAGAATATATTGGAAGGGGCAAATGAAAGACATCCAGCACAATTCATCCCTTTTTCTTTTGGCATCCACTTTTAACATCTCTCCAGAGAAAAACGTATGTCCTTAATACAAAGGACACACAAAGTTCTAAAAGTTACATGGAATGTGAAATACTAGCTACTACCAGAAATAGGAAAGAAAAGAAAAAATGACCATGAACATAGATACTGTCATCCTCATTTCATTACTAGTCGTGAGGTCTAAGTTGAAAATCACAGGTGCCTTCTTCTACCATAATTTATGTGCCCCTAACCTTTGACTATACCCCACTAAAAGACATTATTTATCTGGTGGAGTTACCCAGTTCTTATGCCTACAGGATCTGAGTCTTGGTTATCCTCCTGCACTTTCCCACTGACCTGAACTGTTGATCAAGGCAGTCCTGAGGGGAGCCTCCATGAATCATGAATCATTTGTGTTCCTGAGATTGTCTGTCTCTTCTCCACTGTGTTGTAGCAGGACATTTTTTCCTTGGAAATCAGGATCAGCTACTTCAGGTAACAATTATCCCCTCTCTGCCTGTGAGATCAAAAGAAATATGAGTGAACATAAACTATCAGAGTGCAGTCTCACCTTCTTATTTAGTGAAATCATGATGATGTGTCCTGGTGGAAGTATTCCTTTTGTGAGTACAGAAATCTAAATACCCAGAGAGCACATACTAATGGAGACAGGGAGCTAAAATCCCTCCAATGGGTAATGATTTTAATAGTGAGAGAAATCACTCCCAGTTCTACTTGTTGGGTCTTAAACACACGTATCCCATCTATGGCAGATATCTGTGCACCATATATTGCCCACTGATTTGAGGCTTATAGTAGTACATCTTTTTGATTGATATCCCAATCTCGTGGACTGCTGAATATGCTTTCAACCATGTTATGGTGATGAAAGATGTGCTAAGACCTATGAATTCTCTGTGCCATCTTTGCATTGCTATAACATACGTCTCTTGATCAAAGGGTATTTTGTGTGGAATACCATGGCAATTGATAAGGCATTCTGTAATCCCATATATGGCAGTCCTAGAAGAGGAATTATGGATAGAGATGAATATGTTTCTGAATATATGTCTGCTTCTATGTGTATGTACAGGGTGAGGTGGAATAGCTGCCTCTTGTTTTGTGGAAATTTGCATTATTGTCACAAATATCGGCTCTTTTCCTCATAAGAGGATTATATTCCAGTGCTCTTTGCTTTTGTGATTTTTCCATTTGCCTTGTAAATGGTATATGGAGTATGTTTTCCTGCTCCCATTGCTGAGGTTAATCTTGTGAATTGTTTTGGTCAAAAGAAAATGAGTGGATGCGATTTATGGCATTTGCACACAGAGAATAGAGACTTTTAGTGAATTATGTCATTGATTTGTTTCAGCCTCTTCTGATTTTGCCCTCTGTCACAGTAGCAGGATATTCCAAATTGGAGTTGTTCCTTCACCATGGGTCCCAAATTAGAACAATGAGATAGAAGCCAAATGGAGCAGACCCACAGCCAACACAAGTAACACAAACAAGAAATAGTTTTTGCTGCTATTACTAGTATTTTAAGCCCCTGGTAGGTTGAGATTGATTTTTACTGTAACAGAATCTATCTAATACACATGATATAAGGGATCAAAGCTAATCATTGTGTCACCGGGTGGCCAGTTAGTACCCCCAGGGAATGAAACTTCATTGGGAGTGAAACACTGGCATTTACTTTTGGCAGGTTGAGCATAATAGCAGTAGCCAAATAAACCTGGAAGAGGAAATAGCTCTTGTTCAATCCATGCATAGCCCTCATCCCACTGACAATATCCACTTTGTAAATAGGCCCCTTGAGAAAGCACCTGGATGGCTGACAGTCACAGGGAAGTTCACAGGCTCGTATCATTCATAGTGCAGTCCACCGGTAGGCAGTTATAGGCGTCAGAAATATTTTTACACTCTTTGCTTGTTTCGAGAGGTCCACACCTCAGCTCCAAATTTCTTGTTGCTAGTCTTCTAATTTTGTTCTTTCCGAGTCCCTCATTAGCCAGCTGACCCATTAGCCATTGCCCGTGAATCAGCACAGATCTGTATCCCGTTCTCTCTCCTTGTATATGAAGTGATGTTCCTCCACAATGCAGACGTCTGCGGACTAGAGGGACATCCCTGCTCTGTGGCCTTCTAAGTACATTCCTAATGGGATCATAATGCAGCAACTGTCCAATTCTGATGATTTCTTGAATATGATGCATATTACTCTAAGCAAATCCATACATTTCTTTCTTTGTCAAATGGTCATAAACAGGGTGATAAAAGATTGCGGTTTGCTCAGGACACTCTTGACTTATACCCGCTGTCCCATCTTAATTATTAATAGTGCCACTTTTTGCTCTTAAAAGTATCCTCGTTTGGTTGTTAGCTGTGTATGGTCACATAAATCATAGATGTCGTTTAAGGGAGAGAGGTGGCAAAGCAGTGAAATCATGTGCAGCTGAGCCTAATTCTTCTGCAGCTTGTCTGTATGTACATTCCAGACCTGTTCAGGTCCAGTCTCGTAAATTCCTTTTCCATTACACAGTGGTGTACTACTGTACTCATCCAATTTTATGATTCAGTAGGTCAGCTACATCCTGTTAATGATGTGCAGATAGGGATGCATGATTACTTGTGATCCCATGGTCCAATATTTTGTTTCTACAAGCGACCAGTACCAGGTCACAGGGTGCTTTTTGAATGGAGAGTTAGTTACTGAAAAGGCCAGGACTTACTCTCAAACTGTAGGGATCTGTGCTGATTCTCCTGTTGAGGCTTTCCAAGGGCTCCTTAGAGCATCTCTGTCTGCGATAAACACTTCTGATACTATCAGCTCTGCTGATTGAATCTAAATTGCAGGGCATCTTTTCCCCACTGCAAAGTCTGTTCTTATTGTAGGTACATTCAAAACTGGCAGATTTATAGGTTATCCAGTAATGGGTTAGAGAAGCACACATAAATATGATAGTTGCCGTCTCAAAATCCAGAGAGTCCCGACAACCACTGAGCTGCTTTCCCATCGTGGGCAGTGTAAGGTGTCGCAATTTGCTTTCACTTTAAAGAGGATATTCTGAGATATTCTCTATGCTGAGGAAACACCATGGAAACTTCCCTGAGGTGGCGAATCCCTGAAATTTTGCAAGATTTAGCTGTATCTTACTATAGCATTTTGAAGGCTAATTAATTTCTCACCATCAGATTCAATTAGAATACTGTCATCAATATAGAATAAGAGTAATGAGATACCGGCATACGCAAGAGAGCTTTCAACTTTATTATGACATAGCCCTAAGTCAGAGGAGTAAGGGTATACAGATGTCATTGCTGGTGAAGGTAAAAATGCTTCAGGTCAATTTTTTTAATAGGAATGGGAATGCACACAAGAGACTATTGATTGACCATAGTAAAGGCACTGACTTCAGCAACTGAACTGTGATTGTCATCACCACTGATGAATTTTGTGATAATCTGTAGTTTTTCTCTATGAGCTCATTCTCTTTTTCACTGGTTAACAGGCAATTAATGAGGATGTGGTAGGAATTGCTATCCCTACATATTTCAAATATGTGTAGTTGGTATTAGTCTCTGCAAATGTCCCAGATTGACTTGGCTTTTTATTTACCCTCTTGGCAGGAGTGGGAATATCCAAGGGCTTTTTCACTTGGCCTTTTCTGTCATAATAACCTTCACTGTACAGATCATAGAACCTGTGTAAGTATTCTGCCAGTAACTAAGTATATCTATCCCCACTAAATGGCCAGACGTTGGAAAATAATCAGAAGATGTGTCTGCCATAAGTTCCCTACTGCACTTGAATCAGGTTTCTCCACTAGCCCTAGAATTTTCCACTTTAATACAAAAAACATTTCTAGGCCACCAATCTGTTTCACTCCTGGTGACTTCATGATCAGTTAACCATTGGCACAGACCTCTGTCTCTCATAAGATTATCACCCAACTCAGTGGCTTATTATTCTCGATGCACTCACATGATCTATGACAAATCAACTTTGCCACCTGCTCTGTGCACCTCTAGGATCCTGTTATCCCTGTTGAGATGATGGAGTCCAGTTTTATTGCAGAATCCCTCATTGTTAGCTCTGGCTTACTGGAAACAACCACTACAGAGCTTTACATGGTGGTGCCCCTCTCACCAATACGTTTCTTAACAGTTTAACAAATGGAATCTCCTTTGGGCAATTGTAGACAAGATTTTTATAGGTAGGTGAGCATTTTATACATAACAGAATCAATCTAAGATTCACTCTAAACTGATGAGGTTCTGGTATTTGATCCCTAATGACTGTAGGCTACTGTTGAGTTCAACTGTCAGTTAGCCAAGATATTAAGAGAGGATGGCAAGGTAGGTTCAGGGGAATTTGGAAGTTTAAAGATCTGCTACTAACACCATTCCCAGGCACTCAATTCAATACTGTAAATCTATCAATAGATTCATCCCAGTCAATGTTCATATTTTATCCTTTCTGGCTTAATATCTAGGGTCCACTCATAAAGTGTTTCCCAAACTGCTGCCAATGGAAATCAGTGACATCCTATAACATATTTAGAGTATAAACTACCTCCTCTTGAGGCATGCCATGAACTTTCCAGTCTAGTCTATGAATATCTAACTTTTCATGGACTTGAAGGCAAAAAGGTGAGGTGGGGGTGTGCCCTGAGATGACTCAGCAACCTGTTCTGAGGAAACAGCATGAGAACCATTTTAACCTATAATGTATTAATGGAAAACATACAGTGTATTAATAGAAAATTTAGGCATAGTAAGACCAAGAGATCAGGAAATGACTGCCACTGAAAAGATAGTTTATTACTCATCGTTCCAGTAGGAGGGGGCATGCTGTGCCATGGGGGTCCATATGGGGAAGACCCAGGGTCAGTTAGGAGGCAGAGGGAGAGAGGGAACTGCGGGCAAGAGCTGTTGCTGTGGTTTCTGTGGGGGAGAAAAAAGGGTAAGGAAGGATGAGCAGGCTTAGGATTGGCTAGTTGGAATAACTTCAGCGGGCTCTGGGGCATAGGGACTATCTTTAGTTTTCTGATACCTGGACCTGGAGTATGTTACAGACCAGGGTCCTTAATCAATAGAAATTGATCAGAGGCCAGACAAGAAATTCAGGCAAGGCTTTATTGGGGCCCCTGCTGCAGCAGGGGGAGTGAGAACAAGCAACAGGTTCCCTTGTTCGCTCGCTCCCTGAGGGGCCGTGAGCTGGTTCCTTACATGGGGGGAGGGGAGGGGTGTGTCTAGGGGTCTGGCCGGAGGGGGGTCTTGGGTGGTCTGCCCACCCCTTGGTGGCGGCCTGTGCAGGGGCACACGCAGTGCCCTGCTTCTGCTCCCAGCTCCTCAGAAGTGACAGCTGGGGTTTTTGGTCTTTTTGTATCTTCTGTCCAGCATTTGCCCCAATCGCTCATGTATGCAGTTCTTTTTAGTCCCTTATAGTTTCTTTGTATTTCGTAGCTTGAGGAGAGGTTTGTCCAGGTGCAAGCATTGCTGCACTGCAGCAAAGGGTCCCAGGTCCCAGGCCTCTCAATTAGGGAAGGTGGATAGAGGCCCAGGGTGCAAGAGCCCAGTAAAGGAGATGGTTAGTGGTGTGGCTTTTGGGTCAGTTGGTTTGTGTTTGAAAAGCACACTCCTGTTGGAGTTGTTTATTGTTTCTAAGAACTGGCTAGCCCTGAGAGGGCAGTCACTCCAGGGTCAGCAAGATGCCAGGATACAGAAAATAATAGGATCACCATCACATTTTTTTTTCCTCCAGAGGGATGCTGGTTCCTTGTGTGTGTGTGTGTGTGTGTGTGTATTGGGTTGTTGCACAATGGAGGGGGGGATATGTCTGCTGGCAAGGTGGATTCAGGGCAATTTAGCTGTTCAGCTGTTTCCAATATATTAGAAAATATATTTTCCCAAGATTTGATATTTAAATGGGTGCTGTAATTTAACAGCTTTTAGTGTATATTTGCTGCAGCTATAGGAGATGAGAGCCTCTTCACAATGGCCCTAAAGATTTTCTGATTTGTTTTCTCAGTGTGTTCTTAGTTGGACATTCAAGGACTTCAGTTTTTCCTTTGCACTATTTATGCTTTCTAGGCTAGTGAGAGAAAGCCAACTGACTCCACAGTCTTTATAGTCATGATTGTTACCATAGCTACCAAGTACATTAGCCACTTGACCTCCATCCGCACAACATCCCTCATCCCAAGCTACCAGTGGGGATAATTTGAGTTATCATGAGACCACCACATGCTACAGAATTAGTATTGGTCCATTACCCCCCAGCAAAGAGATTATTTCTTCTCTTCTTAAACATATAAGCTCAATCATGGAATCTTATTTTGATACTATTCTACAACCCTAAATGATGGAAAACCCAGTTTCCTAAAGCTACTCCAAAAGCCAATTACTCTGTTAGTCAATGTCCCAGCTGGAAAAAGATGGAACATTCACAGTGGGTAACTAAGGAAAGTTTAATAAATGGATGTTGTACCAAAGTGTGGGCAGCGTATAAAGAAACCGTCAAGGGATATTGCAGTACCCTGAAGCTAGCAAAAGTGGCTAGCCTCCAATATCACTAAAATGGCAAGCAGGGAAAGCCGTTATCTAGACCCAGGGTGGGTAGACGCATTGCGTGGACCCTCTGACAAAACTGGTCTCCCTATTGGAGTAACGCAGCTGTCTGACAGTGACCCTGAAGCAAGGGAGTCTGTAAAATAAAAACAGACCTCAATTTCTTTTTCTCCTCTCATTTTCTGCCAGAACTTCCCAGTGGTTTAACTCAAACAGAAGCCTCAGAAGGTAAGAGCACGAAGATACAGTTCACATAGGTCAGCTTCCAGTGATCCAGGAAGAAAAGTCTAGAGGGTGGATCTGCCAGGGCAAACACAAAATAGCCAGGCCAGGGACCCGCACAAGGGGAGAAGAGCTAGAGCTAATTCTAACATCTTGATCTTTTTCTTCTAAGCCCCTAATGGGTTCCTTCCTCTTTCTGTAGATGCGTTGGTGTTAAACATTAGTTGTTGACTGGGTTCTTTTCTATCTAAGTCAGTCAGTTCTTCTTCCATCCCTAAGCATGTTCCAGGTCAGACGGCAGACGTTTTTTCGAAGGTTAGGAATGAACATTTTCCTCTCTTTCCTACTTTTCTGTATAAGATACGTAATGATCTGCATTTCTAAAACAATAGTAATATGCAAGAAGCATTCCTCCCTTAACATAAATGCTTCATTTTGACCTAAATATATGAAGATGAAAAAGGAAAAATGTAATCAGGTTGAAAGGTTACAGAGGCATTTTCTGCCCAGAAAATAATTTCATATTCTGCGATCAGATGCAGGCTTTATATCTTCTTAGCTTTAGTGACTAGGTAATTAAAAACATTTCTGAGTCTCAGTTTCTCCATAATTAAAATGAGGGCTATAATACCTAACCTGAACAAAAATTGTTATTATTAGAGATAAAATAGATAATGCTCATGGCACAGTTTCTGGTACATATTAGGCACTGAGTAATTGGAAAGGATTATTATAGTATCAGACATAGAAGTAAAAGAGAAAATATTGATTTAGGTGTCTAAAAGATGAATGAAAATCCTTGAAGAAATTTAGAAATTCTCAAAATAGCTTTGATAACTCTTAGAATCCTAACAAAATAGACTTATTTGTACACCTGCATTCTGATTGGAAATGTGTAGCCACCAGCCATGTGTGTGTACTGAGACACAGCTCTTTTCTTTTTAAAAATTAGAAGCATCCCCACATCCACACAAATTTCCATAAAGGAATTAAACCCCTGTGAGCCAAACAGTTGAGAAATGTGTGTGGTCCAATATATCGGCCACTTTGGGCCTTAACAAAGTGAATTGAAGAAAGAAAAAACCCAATGATTAATGGGAAGCGAAGATACAGGCTGGACTGCATTTATCACAAAGCAGGGATAACCATTAGATTAAAGCCGTTTACATTTTGAATTTCAGCAGTCCCTAAAATCAGCTTATATGCAAAGCTGCTTATGCTAAAATGAGCTTAATTTCTGGTTGTAAACAGTTCTGCTGAACATAAAATTTCAGGCTTCCGTGAGGATCCCTTGTTCAATTCAGATTAGCTTAGGAAAATCTTTAGTTATAATTAAAACCTTATATGGTGAATTTATTCCTTCAAACTTATACCAACAATTTTCTAGTGCATTTTTTCCTACTGGTATATATAATTTTTCCTCCAGCATACTGGAATGTTAAGGTAAGGAACTAGTTATTTAATGGGCAAAACACATTCCTTCTGCTCTGGTGTATATTTTTACTATTTGACATGAGTACATTTATAATATTTCTCTGTTACTTTTATTTAGACTCATAATACAACTCATAACACCTCCTTCAAGAATTATAGGAAATGCTAATACTTCTGAAAATACATAGGAAAAATCACTTACTAGTTTGGGCTCTCAATCATCCATTCTCCTTTATTTTTGGTAACACTTTCTGAATTGCTTCTCAGGCATTCACCCTGTCCCCATGCAGTCCATGTAACGGAAGCTGAACTTAGCTAAGATTCTTTCTTCCAAGGTAGTCAACACATCCCTTCAAGGTAGTCAGTTCATGCATGGTTTTTTGTTGGAGATGGATTCATGGTTCCATTAAAGTCAGTGAGATATGAGTATATATTCTTGAGATAGGCTTCTTGGGAACAAGCATTTGTGAGTTTTCAACAAACGTTATTGGGAGAGAATCATTTCATTAGCTGTAATCAAATGAGGATGTCTGTAGCTTTGGAAGCTGCTGGCAGCCTTTCTGTGACTGTGAGGGTTTTCAGCCTTCACATGAAGCAGATATAATAGAAGACAGAGAAGTTGAACACATTGCAGTCTTTGAAGATATTCAGGCTTGACTGAAGCCTTCCCAACTTGTGGACATATTCCAGTTTTAGGTATATGTACTGAAAATTGCCACCATTTTTTAGCTTATATATGTATACCATTTTATTATTTAGGTCTATTGGTTGCAATGGAGAAATCTCTAACATAAATATTTATCCATTTTAATACCCTGTTGTATTTTTTTTTCCCAGTACGCGGGCCTCTCACTGTTGTGGCCTCTCCCGTTGTGGAGCACAGGCTCCGGACGCGCAGGCTCAGCGGCCATGGCTCACGGGCCCAGCCGCTCCGCGGCATGTGGGATCTTTCCGGACCGGGGCACGAACCCGTGTCCCCTGCATCGGCAGGGGGACTCTCAACCACTGCGCCACCAGGGAAGCCCTAATACCCTGTTTTACTTTGCATATTCAATCACCATTTCTGTGAAGCTAGCTACAATGTGCCATTATGAAGGCTCCAAACATACTGCATCCCTTCTATGTGTATATGGAATTCAAAGCAAATTTTTTCCACTTTCAAAGTTTTCATAGAAAATTGTCTTGATTTGATTTAGATACATGAATGCATTTTTAGTTTCAAAATGGACTTTAACTGTGTTTTTGCTACTCTAATTAGAATTGGCAGCTAGCTTCAGCAAAAATGCGAATAATACTTGATTCAGGCATATACAATTTTATATATAATATACATATATAAAGTAACACATAGTAAATATGTAAAAGAATAATGTTTGGAAAATTATTTAAATTTGGAAAATTATTTAAATTTATTTATGGAAAATTATTTAAATTTTAAATTATTAAAATTTGGAAAATTATTTAAATTTATTTTTATTTGGGTAAGATCAGAAAGATTGTACAGATTTCTCATGTTATTGCAAGTCATTATTTAAATACATTTCATAAAGCTATAGCTGTCATAGATAGGGATTCCTCTGATGGATCTGGGCAAAGTGAATTGAAAACCTTCTGGAAAGAATTTACCATCCTAGGTGCCATTAGGAACATTTGTGGGAAGCGGTCAAAATGTAAATACTAACAGGAATTTGGAAGAAGTTGATTCCAACCCTCTTGAGAGGTTCAAGAATTCAGTGGAGAAAGTAACTGCAAATGTGGAAATTGCAAGAGAACTAGAATTAGAAGTGGAGCCTGAAGATGTGACTGAATTGCTGCAATCTCATGAGAAAACTTGAATGGATGAGGAGCTTCTTATGGATGAGCAAAGAAGGTGTTTTCTTGAGAAGGAATCTACTCCTGGTGAGGATGCCGTGAAGACTGAAAATGACAACAAAGGATTTAGAATATTACATAAACTTTGTTAATAAAGCAGAAGCAGGGTTTGAGAAGACTAACTCCAATTTTGAAAGAAGTTCTGTGGGTAAAATGCTGTAAAACAGCATTGCCTGCTACGGAGAAATTGCTCATGAAAGGCGGAGTCGATCGGTGTGATGAACCTCGTCACTGTCTTATTATAAGAAATTGTCTCGGCCACCCCAGCCTTCAGCAGCTACCGCCCTGATCAGTCAGGAGCATCAGCATCGAGGCAGGACCCTCCGTCAGCAGAAAGATTATGACTCGCTGAAGACTCAGATGATGCTTAGCATTTTTTAGCAATAAAGTATTTCAAAATTAAGGTATGTACATTTTTTAGGCATAGTGCTGTTGCACACTTAATAGACTACAGTGTAGTGTACAGTATAGTGTATAGTGTGAACATAATTTTTATATATACTGGGAAACCAAAATAAAACTGTGTACCTGACTTTATTGTGATATTCTTGCTTTATTGTAGTCTGGAACTAAACCCACAGTATCTCCGAGGTACGCCTGTATGGAGGTATGCCGTACCCAAGGTATGTTTCTTCTGATAGCTAAGACATAAGAGTCTTTGAGAAGTGAGAGTGTGTCCTGAAATATTTATTAAAAAGCACTGTTAAATTCCAAGTTGAAACTCTGCAAACACACACACAAATGAAACTCAAAAAGCTGCCAGGAACCATTGAAATATAGCAGTTACTGATGTTTGAGATAATGGTACTTTAAACGAGTTAACATGCAAATCAGACTACAGAATATTTTTCCCCATTGGAAGTAACTGTTTTCCCATTACTTTCACTTAAAAAGTCTTTAAAAACAACCTGTCAGAATATTGGATGTATTTTTCTCATTATTATTTTTTTAAAGAGTAGGCAGATCTTTATTGATTAAAAGGCTGAAGCCAGGGAAGATTTTGAGCTGAGATGGAACATCCTCAGAGCCTTGCATAAGAAGATGAATTTGCCTGCAGTGAGGAGGGTGAGTTGCAGGGGGCTGAGACCCTTTGTCCCATCTTCTCTCTCTCCAGCTGTTTCCCTCTGTCTCCTCCTCATCTTCACAGGCTTCCCCACCCGACCACAGCTTCTCCCTCTCTCCCTTCCATCAATCTCCCCCTCCTTCCTTCAGTTTTCCTTCTCTGCACCCACTTTCCGCGAACATCTCCTCATTACCTTTTACCTGGACAATTTCTGTCCAAACACAAGTGTTTACAAAGCCACTAATGAGCAAATTGTTAACAATAGGATGGGGATACACAGGGTTTGGTATGAAAGTTTCTGTAATTAGAAAGGACAGAGTTATGATTGTCTCCTTCCCTCTATTTTCTTAGTGGATGTACATACATACAGTTGGCTTTCTGTATCCACAGGTTCTGCTTCTGTAGATTCAACCATCCATGGATCAAAAATATTTGGAAAAAATTCCAGGAAGTTCCAAAAAGCAAAACTTGAATTTGTGTTGTAACAACGGTTTACATAGTGTTTACATTATATTTACAATGATTTATGTAGAATTTACATTTTGTTAGGTATTATTGGTAATCTAGAGATGATTTAAAGTATACTGGAGGATGTGTGTAGATTATATGCAAATATTATGCCATTTTATACAAGGGACTTGAGCATCCTAGGATTTTGGTCCTTAGATACCTAGGGATGGCTGTACATACTGCTAGAATACAATTTGAATCTTGGACAATTGAAGCAGTTGTCATCTGTGGATGATAGGGTTAGATTAATGACTTTTGTTATTATTTTGCAGAAACACAACCACCGCCTTAGATATATGATATATTGTAAATTCCTCTACTTCCTTAGGAAAAGACAGTTGAAATCTACATGCGGTCTACATAAAGACCCGTTTCAGAAGTTACAGCTCTCAAATACCCGTTTTCTCTGAACGGAACATTCAAAATCTGAAAAGAAACACTTTTTTAACTTCCCCTTTGATTTTCATTATTTTCTTATTTTTGTTTTTTACTATTGTACATATAAAAACGGATTTAAGAGCTAATTTAGATATAGTCAACCAAGTGAAATATGAAACAACTTCACTGTTTTGACTGAACTAAATGAAGAGTTTGAGACTGATGTGGTAAGTTTAAGACGACAAAATGATTGATTGTATACCCTCGTAGACAAAGAGTGATATTCACATCAACATTGGCATTCCCACCATGGGCAGTGGCAACGCTACAGATTCTGTGAGTGACTTTGTGGGCTGTGCACATGGAAGCCAGAATAGTAAATAGGGTCGATGCTGTAGGATAACTGCAATTAAGAAACTGGTTTGTGAGTATACATGTTGTAACTTTCAGGGGGTCCCCCAAAGTGACTTCAGAACCCTTCAGAGTGGAGAATTTCATTTAATGATAACTCTGACTTATTAAAGACATACCATATTATAGCCAGTATGAAAGGCTATGATGTCAGGATCACTGCCATAAGAGGTTCTTGTTTCTTTTCAGAAGAAAATTTGAAGGACTGCAGAGAAAACAAGCACAAGGAAGTCCTGGTCTGAGACAACGGAGTCATTAGTTTTTCTTTAATTTGCAGGTAATTTAATCTGTAGTCATTTCTGTGTTATAGTCCTGGTTTAACAAACTGTGTTCTCTATGCCAGAATACAAAATTATGTAACAGTTCCTTGGGACAGATGTAAAACCTCTAGACTTGTTTCCAAGGATGAAGACCTAAATAGAAGAGAACTTATATACAGTCAGTTTGAGCCCTCAGCTGCATAGATGTTTAAATGAAAAAATCACTGCGTTAAATTGGGAGTAGTGACAGCTTACAGATACATAAAGTGAGCTGTTTCAATGTGCATGTCAGAGTTTGGGTGAGGTCTGAGGATATCAATAGAGACAACATTTATTAGAATAAATTAAATAAATTAGAGTAATTGAGATAAATTTTAGCCTGCAAAACATATAAACTGTTGTTCTCTATAAGCATTTAATTTGGTGGCCTTGACCATTTATAGTGGCAGGAGAAAGCCTCCAGGACATAAATTTATGGATAACTGCCAAAGAGTAGAGCGATACTAATGGGCCATGCCATTTACAGTATGGAAGGAAACTTCCTTGCCTCCCCTTTCTTTATAACTGACAAATAAAAATTGTATATATTTAAGGTATATAATGTCACATTTTAATTTATGTATATATACATTGTGAAATAATTACCACAATCAGGCTAAGTAACAAATACATCACCTCACAGAGTTACCATTTTCTGTTTGGTGAGAGCACTTAAAATAGACTCTGGTAGCAGAGTTTAAGTGTGTAATACAGTAGATAACTGTAGTCCCCAGGCTGTACACTAGGTCTCCAGAACTTACTGCAAAGTGAGATTTTGTCCACTTTGCCCAACATCATCCCATTCCTCCCACCACCCAGCCCCTGGCAACCACCATTCTACCTTCTGCCTCCGTGAGTTCAACTTTTTCACATTCCACATGTAAATGAGATCATGCAGTATTTGTCTTTCTGTGTCTGGCTTATTTCATTTAGTGTAATGCCTTCCAGGTTCATCCATGTTGTCACAAACGGCAGGATATCTTGGTTTAAAGGCTGAACGATATTCTGATTGATACAGTAATCACACTTTTCTTTTATTGCCCTAGGAAAACAAATTTGTTTTAAGCATTTTGTAGTTACTCACTGAAGCATTTTTATGGTGCCTGCTTTAAAAACTCTCATTAGAAAATAACATCCATGTAATCTCGGTGTCAGAGTCAATTGTTTGTCTATTCTCACTCAGCTAGGGGGTTTCCTCATTCTTTGTAATGACAAGTGAGTGATTTTGTTTTTTTAAAACTAAACCTGGACCTTCGAGCTAAAACTCTGGGTATTATTTAAATCTTGTGTTTATCAAGCCTCTTCTGACAACCACTGCAGTGGATGAAGTGTGTGTGGGTATCTTCTTGTTACCGTCAGATGAGTTGGAAGAACAGGTTCTTCACTTGGCCTCGTTTCACATCTGGAATGAAGAATGAAGAAGGGCTCTTTATTACTACTGGATGGGGGTAAGAGTTCAAGCTCCCCATTAAACTTCAGCTGATACCTGGCTGGGAGCAGGAGAATATCTCATTACTGCTCTCCACCTAGGGCCCCCACTAACACTGCTGGGGAGGAAGTGGACTCTTTATCACTGAGTAGTGTTAAAAGTCTTGACTGCGTTGGACCTTTTCTAACACAACCCCAGTGAGGTAGCCTTGATAGTGCTGAGTAAGAACGGATCTCCAGGCCGTCTCCCGGTCTCCACTCCAGCATATGGCATAAGAGTAGTTGTTACCTTTTGTCAGGGATGAAAGTCTCAGTTCTGCACTCAGCCTTTTCTGACATCATCCTGCAGAGGGAAGGTCAGAGTCTCACTGTTGGCCTGCCACGGGTGGAAATCTAGTCTTTTCACTCAAACTTTGCTAGTGAGGGTGGGGATGGGGCTGTGGTTTTTTTCTGCAGGTTAGGCTAGAATATACTGGTTATTGGCTGAAGGGTTTCTGTCTTTCAAGGCTGCCTTTTACCTGGTCCTTGGGCTACAGAGAGGACGCTGTACTAGGGTTCTTTTATCTGCTACTGTTGGTGCTTAGGAGTTGTCAGCTTCTCCAGTTTTCATTCTGAGATATATGAGGCAAAAAGAAAACTCAGAATTCACCAACTTGTCATTCCTAGATATATTTCTATCTACTGGTCTTGAAGTTTTCCTTAGTGGTTAGAATAGGGAAAAGTACATCTATTCCTCTTCATCCTCTCTGAAAGTTTGATGAAAGTCATATGACTTTTTTTTTTTTAATTAAGGTGTAAGTGATATAACATACTACCTCCAGATGTACAATAAAATGGTTCAGTATTTGTATATATTGTAAAATGATCACATTAAGTCTAGTTAACATCTATCTTTAAAAACTTTAAAATAAGCTCAGTAAAATGTTTATCATAATATTTTATAATATTTAATGTAATATATGTCTCTATATCATTTTCTTTAGTATTTGGCATTAGAGGGTAAAATCTCAAACACAGATCTGTTATTACCCCCCCAGCAAAAGATACATCCCTTTGGTGAAATGCAATACTACTAACCATGAGGTTGGATAATGTGGACGCATCGTAATTTAAGAGACTTTCAATGGAAAGGAAAATCAAGAAATAGTTGTGACGCGGTATTCTTTTAAAACCCCCATTAAAATACTGGGGGATGATGGGGTGAGGTTGGAGAAGTGAAAACAAGGTCTAGGGTGACTGTATTTTACCTGGAACTCTCCTGGTTTTAACACCAAATGTCTCTTAGTCCTGGGCAAACAGGAATAGTAGTCACCCTAATTCAAGAACTATGCTTATTTATAGATACTGTGCAATCTTAATCTTATAAGTAGACATAACTGTGGCTATTTTATTAATAAGGCATCAAAGGAATCACTAACTTACTAGGCAGACACCACATTCTCTTACCTCATCCACCATTGTCCCTGTGTGCTCATGATTTATTCCAGTCGTCACTGAATTGGGCTTTCTGCGTTTGTTCTTCACCTCCTAGAGCCTCTCTGTTTCCAAACAGCAGAGGTCTTAAGAATACTGAAAAAATACGTTTATGATTAGAAAACTTTACTGACTAGAACCAAATTTATCTGTTTGTTATAGTATCGGTAGAACCATAGCTGTTTTAAAATGAATTAATGCTGTAGATTACTATATTTACTAAAGTTATACTGAATCAATTACCTTATGGAATCCTCATTTACAAGAAATGATAGTGATGTAAAATAATCTAGTATTTTATTAAAAAGTAACACTTTGCTGTACAGCAGAAGCTAACACAACATTGTAAAGCAACTGTACTCCAATAAAAATTAATAAAAAAGAGGTGATAAATCATAAAAATTTAAAGTTTTTTGCTTTGTTATGTATACCCCACTTTAATGTGATTTTTTTCAGTGTTATATAAATTGACGTTAGGAATATAGTACATGAATTTAAATCCTGTAAAGAGGCTAATTTTTAAATGAATCTGTTAATTTTTCTTTAGAGTAATAAACCTTTTAGTTATGTCTATAGTCTTTCTTCAAAAATGTTTTTAATGTTATACTATAGACAGACATTTTCCCTAAAATTTAACACCTTTACCATTCAAATAAATCATCAAACACATCTAAGTTTACTTGTCCTTTTAACTCAGGTACATAGTATATTTAAGTATTAAAGTATTAAAGAAATTTTCTGTCTTCATTTTAAAGCTGCAAGCAAATTTCCAGTTAAAAAATATCTTCCAAATTACCAAGATTCCTGCTAAGGAAGGATGTGCACAGTAGCAATTAGGACAGTTAATCAGTTGGCTTTGTCATCTAAAGGGGAAAAATCATTAGCAAGACACTGGGTGGCTAGTGACAGCTTAAATACTTACAAATCACAAAACTGTCAGCTCCTTCATTTAAAAGAAAGAGATAGTTTAAGTTTTTGATTTATGTCACTTTGTAAAAACCTAAACACTTGCAGCCTTGTCATGCAAAAAACTTAAAAAAACCTCTTAATAAAAGTTAAACAAGGGGCTTCCCTGGTGGCACAGTGGCTGAGAATCTGCCTGTCGATGCAGGGGACATGGATTCAAGTCCTGGTCCCGGAAGATCCCACATGCCGTGGAGCAGCTAAGCCCGTGCGCCACAACTACTGAGCCTGTGCTCCACAAGAGAAGTCACTGCAATGAGAAGCCTGCGCACCACAACAAAGAGTAGCCCCCACTCGCAGCAACTCAAGAAAGCCCGTGCACAACGAAGACCCAACGCAGCCAAAAGAAAAAAAAAAAAGCTAAACAAGCAAATTGTTCTAGAAAAAGTCAACAGACTTGTCTGCACACTACATCAGAACCTCATCAGACCTTAGTAAACATTATGTCCTCAAGAGGTTCACATACTAGTGTCCAAAAGTGCCCTTTGAAATATAACAATGAAATGTTAGAAACACCACAAAATGAATAGATTTTAATAGATCTACTCTCTCAAATGGCTTAAATAAACAAAGCCATACCTGTGCTAACAAACAAAAACCAACCAGCCAATTATACCTGTCGTTTGAGGATTAACACTAGACTCAAGTGACGAACTGCCAAAAAAACACCTTTCAATTGACTTTCACTACATACGTCGGAGATCTCTAGTAAAAATACCACGTGTACCCTATTTAACATTAACTTTATAACCATTAGTGTTCCAGACTCATCAATACTCAAGTCACTGAATCAACTCTTTTTCCATTCAATTTTCAAAGTTCTTTTTTGCATAATCATCATGTTAATCATGAAGTGATCCAACTCAGGATACTCGAGTGTGTACTAAGATTTCCTAAACTTTCTAAGGTAGATATGGACTCCATTTTCAAACCATATTCTTTCCTTTACAAATAAAACAAAATGTGGAAGTCACTGGGGGACACACAGGATACAAACTAGCATCTAGATTTTATTAGATTTTATTCTAATAATAATTGTAGCTTTGCCATCATTAAATTAACTATGATTACTTTCTGGATTCCTTAACTATGTGAATACACACAAACAGACTCTTACATGACCAGTTTGATTTGCACAATTTACTTAAATGGTACTTAAAAATAAAGTCAGCAATGAGTATAAAATTGCTACCATTGCAACTCTTCAAAGAATTTTTAAAAATTACTCAAGTGACCTCACTTGAGTAATTATTTATCAGGTACTTGCAGGGAGTTTACTGTGCTTTTGACAAAAGAGCTAAGGGTCAGCAAAGCTGTGGTCAAATACTCAGCTAATAATCTATTGAACAAATTACTGGTACTTTTAGATGTGGTATACACCTGAAGTAATCATTAAATTCATCCAAATTCCATGTGTAGGGGAAGTAGTGGAAACTTTTGAGAATGTAACTATTTTTAGTGTTTAGATGAGTATGGAAACCAATGAGGTAAGGGAACGAAGGTTCTGAGAGATTTCAGAGAGAAAGTGAGGAGAATGTCAAGACACTTATTATATATGGTCCAAGCAACCTGGACCAGGAGCAGGAAGAAGGCACTGGGTCCAGTGTTATGTTTTAGCTAAGATCTTATGAGAGAATTTTAGAGAGAGATGAAAGTTAAAAGGTCCAGATAAAAACTTTTTTTTCTAAAATCTTTGTAAAACCTTAAAAACCCTATGTTGAAAGCACAAGACACCTCTGCTTTATTGCCTTTGTAACATGCTATAAAATTTAAGGTCATGGGTACCTCGCGTATTACTGGATAATATAAAGGGACAATGCCCAAGGCAGTAAGATAGAGCATCCTACATTTGAAATATAGAAAAATCAGGAGAAAAAAATCAACCACCATGGAAATAAAGGGTAGTGGGAATACAATAGAGGAACACATGATTAAGTGAACAATTTGATGATTTTTCATAAACTGGACACTCTTGTGGAACCATCACCCAAATTAAGATTAACCCTTATTTCATTACCGATACAAATCCCACCAAACCAAAGATAACCACTGACCCAACTTCTAAAAACCTAGATCAATTTTGTGTATTTTTTCCTCTACGTATAAATGCTAATGTGTAACGTGGAATCTTGCAGTACATACTTGTCTTAGTCTATTTGGGCTGCTGTAACGAAATACCATGAACTGGGTGACTTATAAACAGCAAACATTTATTACTCACAGTTCTGAAGGCTTGGAAGTTCAAGATCTCACTGCTGGAAGATGTGGTGTCTGGTGAGGAGGGCCCGCTTTGTGGCCTACAGGGCAAGGGAGCTCTGTCAGGTCTCTTTTATAAGGGTGCTAATTCCTTTCATGAGGTCTCAACCTTTAAGACCTAGTCACCTCTCAAATGCCCCATCTCCTAATACCATCACATGACCACTAGGTTTTCAAAATATAAATACTGGGGGGTCATAAACATTCGGTCCATTGTAATGCTCATTTGTATGTGGTTTCTTTTGCCTCTTTAGCACATGTGAAATTTTTCCATATGATTCATCTAAGTGTAGTTTACTCTCACTGCTGTATGATAACAGAATTTTCAGAGGAGAATGGGTTAATTAAAAAAAAATAGGTATTATGGAGAAAAGGGAACCCTCCTACACTGTTAGTAGGAATGTAAACTGGTACAACCACTATGGAGAACAGCATGGAGGCTCCTTAAGAAACTGAAAATAGAGCTACCATATGACCCAGCGATCCCACTCCTGGGCATATATCCATTCGAAAAGATACATGCACCCCAATCTTCATTGAAGCATTGTTTACAATAGTCAAGACATGGAAGCAACCTAAATGTCCATCAACAGATGAATGGATAAAGAAGATATGGTACATGTATACACTGGAATATTACTCAGCCATGAAAAAGAACAAAATGATGCCATTTGCAGCAACATGGATGGACCTAGAGATTATCATACTAAGTGAAGTAAGTTAGAGAAAGACACATATCATATGATATCACTCATATGTGGAATCTGATTTTAAAAAAGATATAGATGAACTTATTTACAAAGTAGAAACAGACTCATAGATATTGAAAACAAATTTTTGGTTACCAAAGGGGAAACCTGGAGGGGAAGGATAAATCAGGAGTTTAGGATTAACGGACACACACTACTATATGTAAAGTAGGTATATAGCACAGGGAACTCTACTCAATATTCTGTAATAACCTATATGGGAAAGGAATCTGAAAAAGAATGAATGTTTGTATAACTGAATCACTTTGCTGTACACCTGAAACTAACACAACATTGTAAATCAGCCATACTCCAATAAAATAAATAAAATTTAAAAATAGGTATTTATTTTCATTTTTATTTATTAGAAAAAATATGGCAAACAAAGCCATGATTCAGAGTTATGGGTGCTTAGGCTAAGGCTGGAACATGTGTATCTGTAAAAAGTAAAAGCACATTTAAAGAAAAACATGAATTCATTATTACCGTGGGTTGTACACAGAAATGGCAAAAATTATGTGTTATGTTCAGTTGACAGCATAATGTTAAACATTGATTAGGGCATGAGGTTATGTCCTGTGATTTCCAGGGAGCAGAAAGAATGAAGTGTTATAGTCAGTTGGATCAATGGAGGATATCTTTTCAGAGTGAGATAACAGGTGACCAGTTAAAGTCATCTACTAGATTAACTGGTTATCAGTTTCTCTGCTGAATCTCCTGAGATCACATGAGTCAAAGTGATCATCAAAAGGAATCCGGTGGTTCTACCACTTATCTCTTTACCCAGTTTTTCTAGTTCTCTGTGGATCAGAGAAAAAAATCACAGTGTCTCTTTTTAGGAAAGAAAGGACACAGTCAGTGAGGTTGAAAGATCTTGCCAAAATTGATCAGCAAGTGGCTGAAAAACATGTGTTTAAATGGATTCTAAGGGATACAGACCACACAGAGCTAAATATAAAGCCTGGTCTGGTTGAGTTTACCCATTCAGATGCACTCAATCAGAATTTCTTGTAACTATATTGGTTCAAGTACTTGGAGCAATATTACACTCAGAAAGGCCAATTAATTGAAGCCTGAACTCATAGTTCTAGTCATGAGGTTGAGATGCTGGGACTTCTGTGGCATATTTGGAGGAAAGAGTTCAAAGTCTCTGAGACACGGGAATGTTTAAGTGCATCTCCAATAGGCAGCCTATTAAGCCGTATGCTGTTGTGGTACTCAAGTGGGCCATCTTTGAGGACATTCTTTGTACTGAGGAATAAAGAAACACAGTGGTGAAGACAGCCCTAACATCCTAGAAAAGCTCTAGTAGGTGATACCATGGAATTAGGCCCACGATTTCAATAGAAATAACTGGATCCTGGAGTAGCGGTGTTTAACTTTTAGAAACAGAGTAGGGGCAATAACCAACTGTTTTGTTTGCAATCCGGAGAAGAGAGGACTTAACTCAAGGTTCATGCTCCGATGTAAGCTGCCTGGATGTCTGGGCCTTATGGTGGAGCAGTGGTACTTGAAGTGTCTATGGCAGACGGGGGCAGTATGGTAGTCCCCAGAGGGGAATCGCAATGCAGACTTCCAAGAGTTTGAAGCAAAGCTATGATAGTCTCTTCTACCTCCAACTATTCTCTACTTGAAAAGAGGTTCCTGGCTTGCTAGTGGGTCCCTGATCCTGGTACACCAAGTCACCTGGCAATGGCAGCTCGGCAAGTAATCCAGTAATGTTTTGGTCATCAAATCATAAGGCGACTGGTGTGCCTGGCATTCCGTTATTGCTGGAAATGCTGTGTACAAGATCAGGCCTGAGCAGGTTTGGGAGACTCAATGATTTGCAAAAAAAAAAAAAAAAATCATGTGTATTCCTTTCCACTGCTCTCTGTCACTCCTTCTGCGGCATGCGGGATCCTCCCGGACCGGGGCACGAACCCGTGTCCCCTGCATCGGCAGGCGGACTCCCAACCACTGCGCCACCAGGGAAGCCCCATGATGAGTTTTTGAATAACAGAAGAGGACACAGTTAACCAGTTAACAGATGAAGAACTCACAGAGGCCTGGTTTACACGGTGTGCAGCAGTCACCAGCTGGGGCTGTCCTGCTGCGCTGTAGCTCCACACAGGGGTCGTCCTGCCAGACAGAAGGGAAATCCTTCCATTTGGCAGTGATCTGAGCAGTACATTCGACTGTTCACTCTAGTTGAAAAGGTTCAGTTCCTCACTAATTATTGGATTGGCTGGATGATCAAGAACTTAGAAAGGATGAAACTGGAAGATGGCTGACAGGCAGGTCTGGAGTGGTGGGAATTATGTGGATATTTGTCAAAACAGGAACGAAGGGCAAAGATGTTTGTGTGCTATTTAAATTCCCTAAAGAGCATTTACTACAAAGAAGGATCTTAATAATCAAACAGACAAGAGCTGTTTGCAGCCTTTTTCTTTGTGGACTTGTGCAAGTAAATACACTTGTTTTCAGATGCCTGGTTCTTGCTCAGTGGGACCAGTAACATGGGCTTTTCCTCACCAAAACTGATCTGCTGGGCTTCCCTGGTGGCGCAGTGGTTGAGAGTCCGCCTGCCGATGCAGGGGACACGGGTTCGTGCCCCGGTCCGGGAGGATCCCACGTGCCGCGGAGCGGCTGGGCCCGTGAGCCATGGCCGCTGAGCCTGCGTGTCCGGAGCCTGTGCTCCGCAGCGGGAGAGGCCGCGGCAGTGAGAGGCCCACATAACGCAAAAAAAAAAAACCCAAAATCTGATCTGCTTTGTGCCCAAATGACCAAGAACAGGCTAATGCGGAGCCGATTTGGTACCATTTTCCAGTGGACTAACCAGCCGTGTGACTGAAGATTGATTACACGAAGTGTCTTCTGCCATGAAAGGAGAGAGTGGTTTGTTCTCACAGAGACAGAGTTATTCTGGATAACTGACCATTCCTTGCACGATACTTTTGCCAGCACCATCGTTCACATGCTCACGGAATGCCTTTTCCTGGCCACTTTACTAACAATGTCGTTTCTAATTTAAGAAATTCATTTTACCACTAAGGAAGGGTGCCAGAGATCATGCCACAGAATCCACTGAAAGAATTCAATCAAAATCCGCTGACCTGATAAAATGGCGGAAATGGCCAACTGATGACGCAATTGTAATGCCACCTGGGAGGGTGGGAACCCAGAAAATTTGAGGTCCTGTCCTATAGGCTGTAGCATAAGCCATAAAATGGAAGACTGGAAGACTATATTGTGCTGTTTCCCTAGTAGTCCTCACATCAGTGGGTGGAGAGAGGTGTCCCTTCTCGCTATAATGCCTACTAAACCATTCACAGTATTTTTCTTCCTATCCACAGAAACTTGGGCTCAGTTGGGCTGGCAGTCCCAGTACCCAGGAGAGAGACACCCATGCCAAGGATCATGGTTCCATTAAAGTGGAAGATGAGGCTGCCAGCTGGCCATTCAGAACTCATTTTCTACTGAACTGGCAAGCAGATGAGGGGATTAATTCCTAAGCTGTGGTGATTTATCCAAATTACCAAGGGAAAATCGGGTTATTATTAGACAAAGCAGAGCAAGGGAACTATGCTTGGACCTGGAGGCTTCATAAGGAATTTCTTTGTATTCCCGTGTCCAAGTAATAATGTCAGCGGGAAACTAGGACAACTGAATAAGGTCAGGACTGACATGAACATGGATTCTGTGGAAGTAAATTTTTGTGTTGCCCAGCCAGGTAAGAACCCCCTCCCACTAAGGCACCAGGTAAGGCAAAGGCAATAAGAAATTAGAGGAGGAAGGGAACTACCGCTCCTGACTTTGAGCCTGTGATTGGCTACAAAGGTAGGGACTGCAGTAGTTATGTTTTATGCCAAATAACTCCTTTTCCTCCATTTTTTAAAGCTTGTGTGGTTAATGTTATAATGTGGGATCCATGGGAGGTGTGATTAAGTTGACATCGCCCTGTGATGATTTGGTGACAGGTGGGGTTTTGTGATTTGCTCTCCGTTGGTCAGGAGTGGATGCCGAGTTGCAGAATGTGTGAAGAGTGTTGGCTAAACTCCATCTGCTGCTTCCTGCCTGCCCATACACCTGTTTTCTGCTATTCTTTTGTTTGTGCTCTAAGGAGTGGACCCCTGGGGACTGCGTTTTATCTGGGGTGTCCTGCCCTCTGGCTGCCGGCTGGATTCGGCCAGTGGAGGGTGGCAGCAGCAGTCGATTATTGAATGGAGAAAGAGTGGTAAGGATATTTCTTCACCACATCCTTCCTTGGTTCTGGTAGTGACTGCCTCTCTCTGAAACTGTGGGTTCTGCTGAGCTGTCCAGTTCACCCTCAGAAGCACTCTTCCCTTTGCCACAGAAGCCTGGCGGTGGTCATAGCTTCCTGCTGTTGCTATATAGTCCTCCTGGATTCCCATACCCTTCATTAAATTCTCTTAGCGATTTGAATTGAGTGTGCCTTCTCTCTCCTGCTGAGATTCAAACTAATATGCAGAAGATATAACCAGAGAATCCGTCAGCAAAGTGACTTGAACCATCTTTAAACTCCCCCCCATACATTTATTTAAATTGTTTTTAGAGAGTCACTTTGTCAAAGCTCAAGATGTAATGAATGGAAGAGTGAAGATGCTGGTCTCATTTGTGCTCTTGGGGAAGTATTCATTTACCCGCCAACTCCCAACCTCCTACGTTCCTGAAGCATAACCAAGGAAAAATAAATACACGTTTTGAATGAAATGCTGGTCTGAGGTTATGGAAGAACAGATTTTACAGTAATACCGGGCTGTTCTAATACTAATTTTTTTGGTCTTCATGAAACTGTTTAACTTAAATCCTGCACTAGAATGGAAGTTACCATTCCGCGTTCCTCTGTGCCTTAATGCCTTATATTAAGGCACAGAGGGACTCGGAATAGATCCTAATGCATGAACGTGTTGTGAGGATTAAATGCGATGACGCATGCAAAACATTCAGGACAGTGTTTGGCTCTCAATAAATGATCATTAAATAGGAGCTGCTGTTCTTTCACACGTTCATGTGCACTCTGCAGTCAAGAGCACAGTTGTATTTACTTCATTCCCCATCCAACCCCATCTTCAGACACCTAGGAAAAGATTGTACATAAGTTTAGGAGGCGAAAGCAGCAGTGAGTTCTCCAGTGTGACTTTTCAGCTACTGCCTTATAAAGTGCTCTTCTCTTATTTTTCCAGCACTGCAAAAAGCCCCTAATTACAGGTATTATTCCACTGGAGAGTATGAGTTACGATGTAACCACCTAACAGATAGCAAAACTTAGTTTATGATTATACCACATTTCCCTTTAACTTCCCTCAGTGTTTCCTCATTAGAGTTCCTCTTATGAGTAACTTAATTTTCCTTCTCGTTTACCTCCTGAGATAACATCATCGTTCATTTTAAAACTTACAGCAACATATTTGATTGAAACTTCAGTAACTAACAGTAGTAAATATTTCTGTAAAGAGAAACTATTTCAAACACCTTATTTTACCTGTTTTCATAGTATGTCCTCATTTAATTGTCTTCTTTTAAAGAGAAAATTTAGCAGGGAAATCCATTATTGTAAAATGAAAAATGATTTAAAATTGGCATTATGTATCGCTGCATTTGAATTCCAGGACCTGTCCACAAACTATTGAGTTCTGAGATGAGAAAGATATTTGAAACAGCAAGGGACCTGTGTCAAATAACCACAGGAAAGTTGATTGCTCTGAAAGACTTCAGTAGAATATGTTAATTAAAATCTGCACTCAAGCCTCAGCAGTTTGGCTGTTGACAAAAGCACTTCAAAACAGTTTGAAGAGATTATGTTTTTCATGTTAGGGAGCAATTGAAAGGTCAGTAATACCTCAATCATTTGAGATAAAAATACAATCTAAATTGGCCTGTAAGAGAGTAGATAAAAAGTATAGGCATTATAATGCTCTTTTCGCAGGCAGCCTGATAAAGTCTAGCTTATACTGACGTAGGTATAAAGCAGGCCTAATCAAAGGTAGATTTATTCTAGATTTTCTTTTCATCACTCGACTTAGGATAGAAGTGTATGGAAACAACTTCCAAGCTGGAATAAAATTGTATAAACATTATTACTACATTAAAACAAAGATAAAATAACACCACAGTTACCCAGCATTGTTGGGAAGTTCAGTTAAAGACGTTGCTTAACTGAAGTTTAACTCAGTAGTGGAATTAACAGAAAAAGATAATTGGCTTTTTTCATCCTTTGCATATTCTACATATTGTTGCAAATATTATTCTGAAGTAACTTCAATTTATCGTGTAAAACTATACGTCAAATTCTTTCAGGATTGCACAGTTGACTAAGATATTACAGCACTAGTCGGATGTTCTATTGTATTTTATAATGATACTGAATCACTTGAGACTGTCATACTTGGCATTTTCCAGTTTCCTTAATTTTTAACTAGTAATGTTGGGAAAAATAATTGGGCCATTAAGATAAAAACTCAGTAGACGAAATTAGTTGAACTCCTCCATAAGAAACACTTGGTAGACAGGGAGTTAACTAATTTGCTATTAGTATTTCATTTTGAATTACTAGAAATACAGTAGAATAAGATGAAGTGATTTTTTTTGTTTTCATGGAGTTTGGGCAGAAGGCAAAATGGTGAGATGATTAAAAGAGCTGCCAGATCACCTACTCAAGACATATGTAGAGAATGAGAAATCAATTGTGAGACCCTTATGCTCAATACCCATCTCCAGGGCACATACAGAACTAATTTATTAAAAGGCTGAAGAAGTTAATAAGGAGGATCTCTTTGCAAAGAGCTGTCAGGACACTGTTCATCATTCATCTGGTATTTTCCAAAATGGCAACCTCAATAACACACACAGACACTTGGTTTTATTTTCTCTGTCTTACTCTCCCTGAGCCCTTGCCCCTGTTTCCTGGAATCACCTACCATTGATTATTCTCATTAGGGAAAATAGTATTTCTTGCTAGTTATTTAAGTTTTCTCTTAAGTGTTTTTAAAAAACTGTTATCATTGTCTTTATATGTCTTACAAACTCCTCAGATTTATTCCCAAGTATTTATTTTGAGGCTTATGTTATTAAATTGTAATAAAGTTTTACTTTTAAAACATTCCAGACATGCATAAAAGAAGACAGAAAAACATAAGTACCCTCAGTATGCCCACCACACATATGCCAAAATTATAAGGATGTTTTCCTTTTCTGGATTGTTTTAAGGAAAATTCCAGGTATTATGCCATCTCTAAAGATATAAACATTTGCATGCGTAACTAAAATGCTAATAGCACAAAGAAAATTAGTATCTACGATAAGTGATATCATTTAGCACCTAAATGTCCATCGCCAGAGGAATAGATAAAAAGGATGTATACGTATACACAATGGAATATTACTCAGCCATAAAAAAGAACAAAATAATGCCATTTGCAGCAACATGGATGGACCTAGAGATTATCATACCAAGTGAAGTCAGAGAAAGACAAATATCATATGATATCACTCATATATGGAATCTAATTTTAAAAATGATATAAATGAACTTATTTACAAAACAGACTCACAGATTTTGAAAACAAACTTACAGTTACCAAAGGGGAAATGTGGAGGGCAGGGATAATTTAGGAGCTTGGGATTAACATACACACACTACTATATATAAAATGGATAACCAACAAGGACCAACTGTACATAGCACAGGGGACTCCACTCAATATTCTGTAATAACCTAAATGCGAATAGAATCTGAAAAAGAATGAATATATGTATATGTATAATTGAATTGCTGTGCTGTACACCTGAAACTTATATAACATTTTCAATCAATTTACTCCAATAAAATTAATTTAAAAAGAAAAAGAAAAATGTCATTTTATCATTTGTTGTGTGAATCAAAATCCAGACAAGATCTACCCTTTATTAGAGCATTAAGTCTTTTTATCCTGTTCTAAAGAATTTGTGCTCCCAACTTTGTTTTTCTAAATTATGTTTTCTATTTGGTGAAGAAACCAGGCCAACTGACCTGTAGAACATCCCACAGTCTGAATCTATTTGCCTCCTAATGGTGCAATTTACTGTATTTCCTGTTTTCTTTGTCCTTTAATCTTCAAATTAGTTCCACAAGTTTTACTAGATCCAGCTCAATTTTTTTTTCAAGAACAGTCAATAAGAAGGAGCTGCTGTGTAACTCACATGTATATCAGAAGGTCCTTAATATCTGATGGTAGCATTCTTACTAATGCTGAGATTGGTCAGTGGCTTTATGTGGTGAAAACCTTGTCCTTTCATCATAAAATTCCTCATTAACCTGTCTTCTGATGGTTTCATCCATTGATAAAAATTTGCCTAAATCAATTATTTCTAGTAGTGTGCTGGAGTTTGCCTCCATCGGCTCATAAAAGCCAATTACGTACATTTCTTTGCAACTCCGTGTTCAAAGACTCCGATTTGGTAGCTTGAAATTAACCATGATAGAATTATTTACACCACAAAAATCAGCAAACCCTACATATCAGAGTTTTTCTTTTTAGAGGGCCAGTTTATCAGTGCAGCATTATTTCATGGCTTAAAAATCAAGGTTTTAGGGGCTTCCCTGGTGGCACAGTGGTTGAGAGTCCGCCTGCTGATGCAGGGGACACGGGTTCGCGCCCCGGTCCGGTAGGATCCCACATGCCGCGGAGCGGCTGGGCCCGTGAGCCATGGCTGCTGAGCCTGCGCGTCCGGAGCCTGTGCTCCGCAACGGGAGAGGCCACAGCAGTGAGAGGCCCGCGTACCGCAAAAAAAAAAAAAAAAAATCAAGGTTTTATCAAATGCTGGAGAGGGTGTGGAGAAAAGGGAACCCTCCTACACTGTTGGTGGGAATGTAAGTTGGTACGGCTACTATGGAAAACAGTGTGGAGGTTCCTCAGAAAACTGAAAATAGAATTACCACATGACCCAGCAGTCCCATTCCTGGGAATATACCTGGACAAAAAACTGTAATTCAAAAAGATACATGCACCCCTATGTTCATAGCAGCACTGTTCACAATAGCCAAAACATGGAAACAGCCTACATGTCCACTGGCAGGTGAATGGATAAAGAAGATGTGGTACATATATACAATGGAATACTACTCAGCCATAAAAAAGAAAGAACGCCATTTGCAGCAACATGGAAGCAACTAGAGGTTATCATACTAAGTGAAGTAAGTCAAAAAGAAAGACAAATACCATATGATATCCCTTATATGTGGAATCTCAAATACTGCACAAATGAACTTATCTACAAAACTGAAACAGACTCATAGACATAGAGATCAGACTTGTGGTTGCCAAGGGAGGGGGAGATGGGGAGGGATGGACTGGGAATTTGGGGTTGGTACATGCAAACTATTACATTTAGAATGCATAAACAGCAAGGTCCTACTGTACAGCACGGAACTGTATCCAATCTCCTGGGATAAACCATAGTGGAAAATATAAAAAAAGAATGTCTCTGTGTATAACTGAGTCACTTTGCTGTACAGCAAAGAGTGGCACAACATTGTAAATCAACTCTACTTCCATAAAAAAAATTTTTTTAAATCAAGGTTTTATAATTCTCCCATCAATTCCACATTTCTAAGCCAGAATTATTCTGTAAAGGATAATTTTCTCAACGATGGCTATTTGGCAGCCCTGAAAAATAATGCTTTATTTTAGGTCCCTCAGTGTAGAGGGACCTCACTGCCTTCCAGAGCTAAACCTCATTTGGAAAGCCTTTGTTTCTTTATCTGTACCTCTATCTGCTCTATTCTGAAAATCTCTCTTTCTCTCTGTATCTCAAGATTAATGTAACATACTCACAATTATTATAATAACTAATATGTATGGGCTTATTCCTGCCATCATATGATAATTAAATCATGCTTTCCTCTTGATCTCTGCACTGTTCTTGCCTTCTGTTAGACTGAGTTTTCTTTGTTGTTCTTATTGCTGCCGTTGTTATAATTATTAGTAGTAGTATTACTTATGTGGTCAAAAGTCACAAAAAAAACTTTCAGTGTTTCCTTTCATGTTGGTCTGCTGGTGGAATAGTTTTATTTTTCTGAAAATGTTGAGTTTGCTTTCATTTTTGAAAGAGATTTTCATTGGGTATAGAAATAACGTATAGAAAGCACTCTGAAGATATTACCCTTTTATCCATAATTTCCTTTAAGAAGTCAGCTTTGTATCTTACTGTTAATCCTGTGAAGGTGATTTGCTTTTTTCTTTTGACTGCGTCAAAATTTGTCTCTGTTTTTGGTATTCAGCAGTTTTACTATGATGTGTGGTGCTCTTATACTTGAGTTACTTGAATTTTTGGCTTGGTATTTTAAATCAATTTTGGAAAATTCTTGGTCTTTTTATATAAGTTGCTTCTGTCCCAGTATTTCTCTTTTCTACTTCTATGAGTCTAGTTACACGTAAGCTAGGACTTCCCACCTCCTTTTTTCTCTGTATTCTTCAGTACATATATTTTCTTTTGATATCATATTGAACTTCTCTTAGAATCCGTGAATCCATCTTTATCTGCATTGAAAGCCTTGATTCTATTGGAAGGCAATTTGATGTAAGAGCTGGTCTGTAGAAACAGAATATCTGATTTCAAAGCCCTGGACTCTGGTTGGAGGCAATACTCAACTTCTCTGCGCTTCAGTTTTCTCATTTATAAAAGGGTTAACAGTGATGACAGCTTCCTGTGGTTACTGTGAGGATTACATGAGATTATATACAAAAAGCCATTTAACACAGTGTATGCCATATACAAAGTACTCAGTAGTTTTAGTAACATCCTGTGAATCTTGTTATGAATCCTGGAAACACCTTTTTATGGGAGAGGAAAAAAAGATACTGCTTCTAGTGACAAAAGTACATCCCTATAGAATGGCATATCCTACAGTTGCTCCGTACTTTTTGTTTGTTAGTCTGTTTTCTGTTAACAGTTATCTGTTGACTGTATCCTGTGGGCCAGGTATCGTGTGAAGCACTCAGAAACACAGAGAGGGATGGGGCTGGCTGGTGGGCCTCTGAGTGCTCAGTGAAGTGGTTTAAAATTCCCTGAGAACAATTCTATGATAGAGTTTTATTGGTATCCAGGTGGTCTAACTATCCAGGTAGTCACTTTTTTTTTTCCAGTGTGAAACAAAAACCTTCCTAGGGTTCTGTACAAATGCATTATCTTACCTTCTGAACTTAAAAGTAAGTTCACTTCAGTTGTCAACTTTAATATTAAAAGAGGGCACTCTGCTTATCAAAACCGAAAAGTCATACTGCTCTTAAATAAATAACTGTCCGTCACAGCTATCTTGTTTCAATCTGATTAAATTCTATTCTCTGAGGATCAAAGACTTCTAATATTCCGTTTTAAAAGTCAGAGATTTTATCCTGCAGCATGACTGAAAATCACATCCTTTAAGCAACTTCTGTTCAAACATTTCAGAAAGCATAGACTTGTTCAGAGTAATTTCTGTATACTGGCAATGAATTTAGGAAGTTATCATTTTAATGGCATAAATAAAAAGTCACAATATTAGAAACTAATAGTTTTGAATTTTATTTTCTCTACAATAAAATACTAATAGGAAATAGAATCTTGCACTTATTTACCTTTCTGTTTAATTCATTATTTGTAAACACTGTCTTAGTGACCTTAAGCACAAAATTTTTTTTAATAAGCAGCAATATACACTCCTTGGGTAAGGCATTTTCTCTTGTATCCTGGAGAACCCTTGAAATTTAGAAAGACATGACCCTTGAACAATGTGGGATTGGGGATGTTAGGGGTTAAAATTTACCACATGTTAAATGCTTTCTCTCCATTGTCCTTATTTTTGTCTTCCACACTTTTTCTACCTTTTGTGGTTTTGAGCATTTTATGTGATTTGATTTTTTTCTCCTTTCTTAGCGTGTAATTTGTACAGTAGTAAGTCCCCTGCATACAAACGAGTTCCATTCCAAGAGCGTGTTCGTAAGTCCAGTTTGTTCGTAAGTCCAACAAAGTTGGCCTAGGTACCCAACTAACACAATCGGCTATATAGCACTGTACTGTAATAGGCTTATAATACTTTTCACACAAATTATAAACAAAAAACAAGCACAAAAAAACAAAGAACACATTTTTAATCTTACAGTACCTTTTCAAGTACCTTGAAAAGTACAGTAGTACAACAGCTGGCATACAGGGGCTGGCGTCGAGTGAACAGGCAAGAAGAGTTACTGACTGGAGGAGGGAGAGGAGGGGGGAGATGGTAGAGCTGAAGGATCTTCAGCAATAGGAGATGGAGGGCAAGCTGCAGTTTCACTCAGGCCTGACGTGGATGGAATGCACGTTCACATCTTTGAAAGTTCACAACTTGAAGGCTTGTATGTAAGGGACTTACTGTACTTAAAAAAGTGTTTTGCAGTGGTTGCCCTAGAGTTTGCAATATACATTTATAACTAATAAAAGTCCACTTTCAAATACTGTGTTACTTCACAGGTAGTACAAGTAGCTCATATAACAAAGTATTCCTGATTCCTTCCCTCGCACTTTATATCCACTGCTGTCATTCATTTCATTCATATATAAGCGATAATCATTACAGAGAAATCATATATGAATGCATATATGTGGAATCTAGAAAAATGGTATAGATGATCTTATTTGCAACGCAGAAACAGAGACACAGACATAGAGAACAAACATGTGGATACCAAGGGGGAAAAGGAGGGGAGTGGGATGAATTGGGAGATTGGGATTGACATATATACTCTACTGTGTAGAAAATAGATAACTAATGAGAACATACTATGTAGCACGGGGAACTCTACTCAATGCTCTGTGGTGACCTAAATGGGAAGGAAATCTTAAAAAAGGGATATATGTATACGTATAGCTGGTTCACTTTGCTGTACAGCAGAAACTAACACAACACTGTAAAGCAGCTATACTACAATAAAAATTAATAACAAAATCATTACATAGATTGTTGCTATTATTATTCTGGACAAACTGTTATCAATTAAGAATAAGAAATAAAAGTTTTTATTTTACCTTCACTTATTTCTTTTCTAATGCTCTTCCTTTGTATAGATCTGAGTTTCTAACCTATGTCATTTTTTCCTTCTCTCAGAGAAATTTTTACTATTTCTTGCAAGGCAGGTCTATTTGAAGAACAAATTTCCTTACTTTTTGTTTGTCTGAGAATGTAGTTCTCCATCACTTTTGCAGGATAACTTTCTCAGACAAACAAAAAATGAGGAAATTTGTTCTTGAAATTTTATTGTTATTCATTTCTTCACCCTACTCCTATGAAAAAATGTGCTGCAGCTTACACTGATAGGGCCTAACTCCTGGCTATGCCATGCCTTCAGTTGAAATGACCAGTTTTAGAGTTACTTAAGGAACCACATGTGGAAAAAAATATTATTATTTAGTAACACTCGAAAGACGTTTTAAATGAAAAGTAATATTCTACATCTTGCTTCCTTTGATATGCCAGATGTGGTCATCACTGAGTTCGTGTTTCCCCAGAGCTAATTTACCTTTAACCATGAACATCTGATCCCAGAGCATCACAGCAGGTTAAAAAAAAATCACACAAAATAAGACTTTGTGGTGGATTCTATGGAATTCTAAAACTATTCCAAGGATGGCAGCATGTCTGGGACAAATATAAATACTCCCCAAGTAATAACACTGAAGAAAACACAATGAATTTTTAAAAGCATCACTAATTTGTAAATATCTGGAAAACATAAAAGAACGCAGCACAATGCGACATACCATGGAGACCCAATTAGTGTTACTTACAATTAACTTTCTAACAATTCGGGCAAATACGGCAGCTGTGTACTGTGGTGGTCCATGGACTATTTCATAATTTCTAACGTCTACCTATTTTTTTTTTACTCTCCACTTTCAACCGTTTCCTTTAATTTTGTAAATCATAACTATTTACTGGAGAACCATAATCTACCCAGAGTTACACAACAATTAGTCACAAAATTAATTGTAATGTAGGATGTGCTTTCAGTAATTCATCTTTTACAGAATATGACAGAGTCGAGTTAATTAGCAGCGATTAAAAGAATGGTGTTTACCTTTAGTGTTATGTTAATAATGTTGCAGAGTCAGGACTTAAATGTGAAGGTGTCATGGAAAAAAATTACTAACCCAACTCCAGTTGACTATGAACATGTCTACTCATGGTTTGATGAACTTCAATATATGTATAAAAAGACATATTTTAACCTAAACATGTTAGGGAAGAAGTAAATATGAGAAAACATTCTGAGAGGTGAGAATGCTGGTATATTCCAAGTATCTGCCTTCTCCAGCCAGTAGAAAACATTAGTTGCCTCCACGTTGGAAAATCAGGGTTGGCATTTTGGGGGAAATATTAGAAACAAAATCTTTGCCCAACTCAGAAAACCTCTCCAGAAAAGTAGCAGAGAAAGAAAACAATTTTAATATTGTGTAAGTATTAAACCAGAAAGTGATTTGCATCATAGGCAATCAGCTAAGAGGTTGCAAAGACAGAAGGACATCTCCTCCTCTAATATAGCCAAGCAGATACAATCCACTTACATCAGTGTTTTCAAGATAAGCAGTAACAAGCCCTCCAGTAAATGGACTTGACAGCACATTTGTCACCATAGTTAATCCTAAATTCACCTGGTAATTGAAACGACTATCTGTGTTGGCTAATTGGCTTTATCCACAGGAAAGAAGATGTGGCACGTATGTACAATGGAATATTACTCAGCCATAAAAAGAAACGAAATTGAGTTATTTGTAGAGAGGTGGATGGACCTAGAGACTGTCATACAGAGTGAAGTAATTCAGAAAGAGAAAAACTACCGTATGCTAACATATATATGGAATCTAAATATATATATATATATATATATATATATATATATATATGGTTCTGAAGAACCTAGGGGCAGGACAGGAATAAAGATGCAGACATAGAGAATGGACTTGAGGACACGGGGAGGGGGAAGGGTAAGCTGGGACAAAGTGAGAGAGTGGCATGGACTTATATACACTACCAAATGTAAAATAGACAGCTAGTGGGAAGCAGCCACGTAGCACAGGGAGATCAGCTCGGTGCTCTGTGACCACCTAGAGGGGTAGGATAGGGAGGGTGGGAGGGAGATGCAAGAGGGAGGGGATATGGGGATATATGTATACATATAGCTGATTCACTTGTTATACAGCAGAAACTAACACAACAATGTAAAGCAATTATACTCCAATAAAGATGTTAAAAAAACAAAAAAAGTTTTCATGTCTCTGTGGCAGGAGGTAAACTTACAGGTTGTAGCAAGGCACCCACCAAAATTAGGCTGTTATCTTCCCACACAAACTGGGACATAGGGGGACTATCTCCCTTGATATTTACATTTTAAAGAGATGGCTCCCGGATCCTTGAGAAAGATAACACTATGGCATAAAGATGACAAAAGGCATATCTAGTTTTCAAAAGGATTTACACATTTAAAAGGGAGGAGACTGTACTTATACCTGCGACTTTTCTAAAATAGATGTTCTAAGAAAAAGAAAAGGAAGGAACTCCCTTATTTTCAACAAGGAGAATTCAGCCTCTTAGTTTTAATTTGTATTTATCCTTATAGTATCAAAGTTTGCAGCTTTTGGTAGTGATCTGGCGAGGTTAGGAATATATAACAGATGACTTAAAATAGGAAAAAAACACTAACAGCTACTCCCTTTCTGTGTAGAATACTGTCACAACCCTAAACTCAGCCAATATATAAGTAAAGAAACAATGAAGAAATAGTGCAGGAACTAAATATAGAAGTGGGCTTCAACTGAGTCTGTCTTTTTAGAAACGGGAGAGTTAGAATCCATGTCCTTATTCCAACTCTCCTACCACAAATTCAGTCTGAGCATGAACTTACTTGTGCTGCAGAGCGCACCCCTGACCAACACCAAACACCCCCCTGCACTTCTCTGGGAACAAACAGGCTCCTTAAATTGTTTCAGTCATAGTTCTGGGGTGGAGGAGGAGCTCTGCCCTTCATTTATTATCACACTGAAATGAAAAGCATTTTGGTTCCTTTCAAGACGGTGCTGAAAGTGAACACAGTACAGAAGCTAAATTCCAGCACTACTCGGCTATACAGAGATAATAAGGTCTCAACTGTGTTTCAGTCAGTTAAGTATTTATTGGATTGTTCTTAAGTGGCAACCTTCTTTGGGAAATTAATGCAGGACACCAAATACCTAAGACTACCAATTGGAAAGGATACATGAAACAAAACCAGCAACGGTAAATAGTATTGAAATCACTCATAAAATACGTTGTTTAAAAAGGACACGTCTGAAAGCTTCCTCTGCAGGTAAGGGGATCTGGACTTGCCAAATTAAGTTGGCAAAGAATATTTCGCCCTGTAGGTTCATGCTTTCTAATCAAGGGATATGGGCTCTGTTAGATCAGTGTGAAGTTTGTGATGGTGCAGAAGGAAAGATGCCACCCTTAAGTTTGAAAATACCCCAGTGTACTTCTGAGGCTTTAGAAATTAGTCATTGCTTTGAATTACATTTAGTAGCAAAAGGTACAAAATGCGAAACTCCTGAAATGTGTGTTCCTTCACATTCCTGCGTATTTAAATGAAGCCAGTTGGGAAACTCCTAGCTGGAGGGAATAAATGATCACACACAGGGGAAGTGAAGTAGGCAGGAGGCATTTGAGGAGAAGAGAAGGAAGATGGATAGAAAGGAGGTTAATCTGGCCTCTTTTTGCTTTCTCTCTTTCTTGAGAAAGAAAAAAACATGTTAGAAAACATCGGAATGGAAGAGAAGGAATTTAGAAAACTAAACTTGTCAGAATCATTTTTCCAGATGGAATTTTTGGTTGGCATTCAGGTTAATGTTCAAACCAACACCAGCCCCATCTCTGCTCCATGAAAAGGAGATTGTTAACCTCTTTCCCAGCTACCAGCTTACCTCTTCTCTCCTAAGTCCTGAGAGAACCCACTGAGTGTCAGGTTAGATGCAAAGTTTCTCACCAGAGATGTTCAATGCATCAATATTATCCTTTTTTTCTTATCTGATTTCTTCCCATATTCAAAAATTGCTTGCCCTACAATATCTCATTTAAATATCAGTGTAAAATCAGTATAAATTTGTGAACAAGTCCACTCCATTTTCTGTACTTGTATCTTTACATCTCAGTGAGAGTTTTGAAAATCAAGCTTTATTTCTAAAGAAGCACACTTAGACAACCCACAGAATGGGAGAAAATATTTGCAAACGAAGTGACCGACAAGGGATTAATCTCTAAGATATACAAATAGCTCACATAACTTTATATCAAAAAAAAGCAACCCAATCAAAAACTGGGCAGAAGATCTAAATAGATATTTCTCCAAAGACATACAGATGGCCAAAAATCACATGAAAAGATGCTCAACATCGCTAATTATTAGAAAAATGCAAATCAAAACTACAGTGAGGTATCACCTCACACTGGTGAGAATGGCCATCATCAAAAAGTCTACAAACAATAAATCCCGGAGAGGGTGTGGCGAAAAGGGAACCCTCTTGTACTGTTGGTGGGAATGTAAATTGGTACAACCACTATGGAGAACAGTATGGAGGTTCCTTAAAAAACCAAACATAAAACTACTGTATGATCCAGGAATCCTACTCCTAGGCATATATCCAGAGAACACCATGGTTTGAAAGGATACATACACCCCAATGTTCATTGCAATGCTGCTTACAATAGACAAGACATGGAAGCAAGCTAAATGTTCATCGGCAGATGAATGGATAAAGAAGATGTATTGCATATATACGGTGGAATATTACTCAGCCATTAAAAAGAATGAAACAATGCCATTTGTAGCAATATGGATGGACCTGGAGATTATCATACTAAGTGATGTTGATGTAAGTCAGACAGAGGAAGACATATCATATGATACCACTCATGTGGAATCTAATTTTAAAAAATGATAAAGATGAACTTTTTACAAAATAGAAACAGACTCATAGATATCGAAAACAAATTTATGGTTACCAAAGGGGAAATGTAGGTGGAGGGGGGGAGGGATGAATTAGGAGTTTGGGATTCTTCATACGCACAGTAGTATATATAAAATAGATAATCAATAAGGACCTACTATACAGCACAGGGAACTCTACTCAATATTCTGTAATAACCTATGTGGGAAAAGAAACTGAAAAAGAATGTGTGTGTGTGTGTGTGTGTGTGTGTGTGTGTGTGTGTGTGTGTGTGTGTGTGTGTGTGTGTGTGTGTGTGTGTGTGTGTGTGTGTATGAATCACTTAGCTATACACCTGAAACTAACACATTATAAATCAACTATACTCCAATATAAAATAAAAATTAAATTAAAAAAATTAAAAATGCTTAGTTTTAGGAAGTATGTCTGTGCTCTTGAATAGAAATTAAACAGTCTAATACTACAGATGAAGTAAATGCCCTTTAAAAGTCTGATGAGTTGAAAGTATTCTACAGTGGGGAATAAAAGGTTAATAAAATCTGTCTCTGGAAACTAAAAAAATTTAAAAAAGCAGCACACTTAGATCCAAGTCCTGTCATCAAGGCTTCCCATTCTGCCCTAACCTACATTTTTACTATTGTCAGCTAGTCAGCACAATTCATGTGTGGCGTGTGGATGGGTATATGCATCAATTGGGAATTGTGGCCAGTTCTGATTGCAGCTCTCTGATTCACTGTGTAGTCCTCCTAGGTCCCTGATTCCAACTGCCTCACTCCCTTTCATTGCACCAATAAGGCTTGAAATGGTCCCCGAGAACACGACCATTGCGGGTATATCTCTTTGATGTTTTCAAGCTCTCTGCTCACATCTTTTGGCCTCTATCCACGCCCCTACTTCTCAGAAGACCATTACAAAGAAGGTATCAGCACAGCACAGTGTGACCTGCGTTGTGAAGGCAGAATGACTATCTGATCAGCCTGAGGCAAGTGCCTTTTTGGTAATCGTGCAAGAGAGGCAGAGTGGAGGGGCAGAATTACAGACATGAACATCGCCACAAATGAAAATTAAACTATCATTGGATTATTTTTGCACGTGTTGTTCCTTGTGTGGAATTTTTTGTTTTGTTTTCTATAGCTTTTCAGCTCCTTCTGAAGGCAATGAAATCTTTTTCTCCAATCAGAGAAATGTATCACCCTCATATAGAAGACGTAAAAACAGAGCTGCTAGCTTGCCTTGTCAGGGAGGAGTACTGAAGCTCCATGCTGTCTTTTCCATCTAAATTTCTCTGTGATGCCCTGGTTACTCCATGGAACTCCAGGGTTCCAGGAACCCAGTTTGAAAACCATATTCAAATCAGTCATACATCCAGAATTCTCTGGCCCATTTTTCTTGTTCAATATAGATAGCGTCAAAAGTATCTCTGACCTCATGAACAATAAAATTCTTTGAAGGTTAATTGGACAAAACCTAACACAGGCAAGCCTGTCTACATGCCTGAGTTATCTCTTCCTGGCTGAGTCTGGGGAGCTTTTACTACCAGTCCTTCTCATTTCTATTCAAAATATACAAATTTATATTGTATTGATCAGTATCTCAATTTCCCTCTTCTATTCTAGACCAGAAACATGTAGAGAACAGGAACTGCATTTTATACTTGGTTATATTCCAACACTTCGTGCAGGAGTTAACATTTACTAAACTCTGTGCTTGTTTGTTTCTGTTGATAGTGATGATTATAACTCTCAGATTTTGGAAAAAAAAAAGTTTTTTGGAAAAACTTTTGAGTTTGACTGAAGTATGTTCCTGTTCTCCTCAGCTGGATTCATGGTCACTAGGCTTCTTCTGTACTCTAGGCCCTGATCTCCCTTTTCTTAGAGCACAGACTTTGGAAAACTTAGCACTGTAAATTCCTTTTCTGCCCCTTTGAGATGGAAATCATTCTAAAAGCCTCTTGCCAGCTTTACAACCTAAGACTCTCTTTTTCAAGGACCTGGGAACCACCTCTCTGAAATGTAATTCTCATGGACGTTAGGGCCCCATCTTCCAGCTTCTGTGAAGTTAGAACCCTAATTCCCACAGGGAACCCTGCTCTAAGTTGCAAACTATCTCTTAACATGAAAATGGGAGAAAGTTACTTTTCCTTTGGGCAAGGCCAATTAGTAAACATGGATGACCTGTAATTCTCCCCACCCATCTCTCTCTCCCTTCCCTCATCTCTTAAAAACTCTCTAGCTCTTTGTCTTAGTGGAATTGAGCTCAGACTGAGTTTTGGCCTCTCTGCCTTAACCTTGAGCAAAGTCTTCCTTACCTGTTGTACTTTGTCCAGTGCAAGTTACGCTTGGACAAAGACTTCTAGAAACAGCAAAAGCAAACGTTCCTCTGCTCAAACTCAACTTGCCATAATCATATGAAACCGTATTTATCAGAGAGATGAACAAGCTATTTTAAAAACTCTTTTACCGTCCGCCCAAGGAAAACTTTTTGCTATTGGTGATGGCAAGAAAAAATATGGAGAAAGCAGTTAGAATAAAACTGACAGAAAGCTGAGATGAACGGGTTTACACTTGTGCACTCTGTGTAAATACATTGATCAGCTTTCTGAAAAGCATTGGGCCAGCTCTTCCGATGTATATATCCTTGTATGAAACTGCCTTTAGACCCTGCGGTAACTTTTGCAGGCCACAAGGGAACTTAAAGAGCACTGAAGGTATATTTTACTGCCTATTTCTAGACTATAAACATTATGCCCCTTTCTTCTTGGTAAAGTAACAGAATTTAAGCCATCCAGGTTTAGAGGTAAGAAGAAGCACATTTGAGCCCTTTCTGTGCCTTTCTTTTCAGCTGGGCTGGCTACTCCAGACTCTGCCGTCAGGGTAGTAACAGAGTATACACTTGACTATCCATCCTAAATCACTTAGAGTTGTGGAAAGCAGAATTAGCTCCAGGAAATATAAGGAAATAACCAGTTTCATAAAATTTTAGGCTGAAAATGATCTTTGTGGTTAGAGAGCCCCGTCCTTTCATTTTAGAGGTGAAGATTACATGGACTTCCTTGGAGTCACAAAATGAGCTAATGAGAGAAATGAGATTGAGAATTAGGAATCACAGAATCCTAGTCCACTGCCTTTCTATTAATTTCATGTCTGTTTCTGATGTTTTTCTTCTGTTTTTATCATTTGTTCCTATGTCCTTTGATTCTGTGTTTCCATGCTATCTCACATAGATCCCATAAATCCATCCGCTGTAGGAGTTTACACTGCATCTAGGAATATGTATGTTTTTTGAAAGAAGAGTGCAGGGAAATATTACATGGAAACTCACGAATGATCCTTGGTAGGATTTCTTTCTGCAGAGTGGATAATTTTTGTGCTGGGAGAGAGTGTTTCCTCTATGCCTTCCATCCCCTATGTTCTCTCTGCTGCAGACAGAAATCTTTGACATTACAATTCAGTGATGAATACAGTCCAAATCAAAGGCAGATTCTGAACACAGGGCAGTATTTGAACACAAATGACTTCAACATACATCTTACAAGAAGATGACTCAATATATTTTCATCTAAATTTTCTCTCTCCAGACTAGAGAAACTCTTAGTTGGTACATTCTCATTTCTATTTACTGAGAGAAGAATAAGATTGTAGGGACAGTCCAAAAAATAACTATCACTGCTTTTTGACAGTTCCATCTCTTTTTATGTCAGTTTCATTCCCAGGCTTAAATAGAGTCAACCGAAGAAATGCCAACATTAAAAAAAAAATCAATTAACCGGCTTAGACACACACACACACACACATACACTCTCTATGGTGAGTCTTGTGCAAAATCCTTCCTTAATAAAGATCTGAAATGTAATGTGTTAAGGGTTGGTTCATCATATTCTTTAACTTTCTTCTTTAAATAGAGTTTCTTCCACTACACTGGGAAATTTCAGCCTCCAGTGTCATTAATAAACTTGTATCTTCATACCACACTGCATTGGTTCTGAAGCTTATAGGCTGTTTCTATACTCAGTTTCCATGTGAATTTAATGTCATTGTAGTTTCCTACATTTTCTGCCTTTCCAGTCTAACTCCTGGCATCATCAAAATATTACTGCCTTTTAAGATACCCATGTTCCCAAAGGGCTATTCTTTGAACAGATAAAAACTTAGAGTGGAAATGACCTTTTAGCAGATCCTTGATTTTTATGCCTGTTAGCAAGTTGTACATTTTGAGAGCCACGTTTCTGAGATTTTTAAGGCTGTGGATTCATTTTGTAGTTTTCTTCTCCTACATAAAATACCATTCTCTAAAAAGGGAGCAGTGACTCTGTTCAACATTGTACATTAGAAAATCTATAAGAAAAAAATGTTTAAAATACTTATAATGAGTCTCAATGGTATCAAATATTATGAAAGAAAGTAGTAGGATACATATTAATGGAAAATGTTTGAATTTATAAATGAAAAGAAAAAATGGAAATAAGGGGATATAGGGGTAGAAACACAGGAGGGCACAGGAATGAAGTCCATTTATTTTGTTACTTTATGTTACTTGTATCATTACTTAGGGTTTTACTTTAAAATTATTAGACATTGATATGAAAAGAAGATCTAAGTGTGAGATAATTGAGGTTATAATTTGCTATTACTGATACACTGAATACTTAAAGAATAGAAAGTAATTTTTTTCTATAAATGAGGTTTTGGAGAATAAATGATCACAAATTTAAATGCCAGACCTGGAACTGTGGTGTTACCAGTGTCATTTTTTTCTCAGTAAGTATTATGATAGTATTTTAAAAATCTAAAAGTAAAATTCCTTAGTCTGTGCTTTAACTAAAAATTATACACTTATGCCAAACTGCAGAAAATTGGATTTGAACACATGGTATTAGGTGTCAAGCATTTAAAAGGCTTGAGCGTTTAACCATATTTAGAATGAAAATTTGTTTAGAGTTGTGATATTTGTGTTTTACTCCCTACTGCATCCCAAGTAACTAGAACTTACACCTTGACATAAATTAAACAGTAAATATTTGCTGGACTGACGTCCTGGGTCACCATTTCTCACGGCACTGTCAGAGAAACACCGGCGTGTTGCTTTTTGCTCTGTGAGAAGGGGGTTCTCTGGTTAAAGACATTTGGGAACCACAGCATACGAAGATTCCAGATACTCAGGTTCTGGGTAATCACAAATCTCTGAGAACTCCTCTGTTGAAGGAAGGTGTGATTGTGGTTCATCCCACTGACTATGGTAACCTTGACGTAAATAATAACCATGGCAGTTTTCCAGTGGGAGATGCTATCCTGAGCCCCTCTTGCTCTCGTACACAATATGTCACGATACCTGCTGTCTACTCCACCAAGGGATCTGCTTTGAGTCTAGATCCCATCTAGAAAATCATTTTTTTTAAACAGACAGAAAGTCAGCATTCATTCTTTGATGATCTTCCAAAGAAAGTGAAGATCTCATGGAACAGCAAATTCACATCGTCACATTTTGCAAAAAAAGTCTGAAGAAATTCTGATTAATATAGCTTTTAAACTATAGATCAATTTTGGGAGAACTGGTGTCTTAACCATATTAATATTCTGATAAATCAACACCACATGCCTCTCCATTTACATAGGGCTTCTTTAACGTCTCTCTGCAACATTGCAGTTTTCTATGTACGTGACTTGCAAAACTTTGTCAGATTTACACTTACTATTTCATATTTGTTGATGTTTTCTTACAACCAATTTCAATTTCTGATTGTTCTTTGCTAATATATAGAAATAGAATTGATTTTCGTATATTCATCATGTATTCTGCAGTTATCCTTAATTATACCTTCTAGTAGCTTTCTACATTTTACAAAGGATTTTTCACATAGACAGAATGCTTTGTGAATACGGAGAGATTTGCTTCTTTCTTTCCAATTTGGATGCTTTTTATCTCTTTTTCTTAGGTTATTTTCCTAGGTTATACTTCCAGCATAATATGGGATAGAGATGGTGGGAGTGAACATTTGCGTCTTGTTCCACTTGCTTAGGGAGAAAGCAGAGGCTCTCATCACCGAGTATGATGTTATCTGCTCTTTGCCAGATAAGAAATCCTCCTTCTGTTCCTCGTTTGCTGAGCTTATTTCTCCCTCCTCAGGAATGGTCATGAGATTTTTGTCATCTGCTCTTTCTGCATCTATTGAGATGATATTTTTTCTTACACTGTTAATGTGGTGAATTACGCTTTTTTTTTTTTTTAATGTTAAGTCAACCCTGTATTCTCAGAATAAATTTGACCAGCACAGACATGGAAGTTATCTCGCTGTCAAGGGAGTGGGAATAAAAGGCTCCTATACTTTTATGGACCTGGGGTGAGGGTGGGGACTGGGGTCGGGGGAGGGCTAGGACTGGAAAAATAGCGGTAGGAGTCCCATAGGGGAAAAGTGGCTTCTTCAGGGTTACTCCCTCCTCCCCTGATAAGGAGTGCTGAAGAAGACCTCAGCAGAAGATCCAGGTAGAGAAACCTAGGAATGAAGGCACTTGAATTAGGAATGCAAATATTCTCAAGAGCCTGGCCTGGTGGGGGGTCCAGAGTCCTTGACTGCAACTCTCTTCAGAGAATGCAGTGCACTAGCTCTGCACGAAGTCTGGGGTGGGGAGGGCAACATTCCCCAGTGATCCCGCTAGGTGAAGCCCTTGTAATTGCTGATGGTAGCAAATCCCAAGATACTTAAAGTGAGGAATGCCTTTTAATGTTCATTAAAAATAAAGTATGGAGTTTTGGACTCGATTTAATAGTAAATCCTTGCTTGTTTCAATATTAATATATTTTTTCCAAAATATTTACTTAAACTTATATTTTACACTCATCATCTTTTTCCTGTGGCTATGAGGACTGCCTAGGACATCTCTGTATATCCCCAAAGTTCACAAGTATCCAAGCTTGAGGAACATATCACTGGATACAGGGAGCCTCCAATACTAATCTCTGATTTTATGTTACCTGAATTTAGATGAAAACTTTGAAGCGTATGGGGAAAAGAAAACCTTATTTTTCTTGAATAATGTAAACTATGGGTTTACAAAGATTGATAGGTGTGTGTGTGTGTGTATATATATATATATATATATATAAATATAATTGCCTGGTTTTTTTTTCAAGAAAATGAAAATGAGATACACATATAGAGAAAAATTATTCACAAATAGAATTGGAGAATTGGTATTAAAGATCAGAAGTCTTGGAAAGTGTAGAGCCTTTCTAACTCCATAAGTTTGCCTCTCTCCTAGTTCTGTTAAACTAATATGTTCTGACATATGTTCTGTAGCAATGACAGACTGTCCAGTGTTCTGCATCCCCCAGAAGAAGACAGTCCTAGGCATGTTACCAAACGACATCCTTTTTTGTGTTTTCACTTTTCAAGACATTCACATTTTCAAGACATTCTGAGTTCGCTTACAATTTTCAGGTAGAATTTTATAAGACTAACAAAGGTTTATTATTGTCTAAGAGTTAGGCCAAAAGGAAAAGCTTTTTCCAATTTTATACTCTTAAATCCTTTTACAAAATGCTTGCTTTAACTTTTCTGGTAGTGATATGCATTTACATCAGCAAAAATACAGTGAAAAATAACCTTCATAATTTCTTTTCTAGTTCATTCAAACATGCTGCCTTGCCTTACCTTACCTTTTGTTTTACCTGTAACTATTCCATTACTAAATGTGTCAGTTTCAGGGGCACCTTTCATAGTATCTTTAATTACCTCCAAGGTTCTCTGCAGCCTGTTTTCCCTTGGGTCCTGCTGCCTTCTTCCCTAAGCCAGTCTTCCCACATCCTCCTTGGACTGTCTGGTCTCATAATTCTTAAGCAAGTCAGAATGTTCCCTACAAGATGCTGCTTCATGCATCCTGACTCTAGCCGAGTAAAAATCCTGGCAGAGTTCCAATTTATTCTCTGCTTGAGATTTTACTTAGTTGAAGGAATTTTGCTTCATAGAAGTTTTTTTCACCCATCTTTCATAAGAATAACTTAGTATATTTTTACTCTGATAATTTTTGACGGCATTTATTCTCTTTGAAATTAATCTTGGGTTTTTATTTTACCAGTTCTTATGGATTATTTAATTTAATACAATTTAATTTTTATTACTTTGTAATTTTTTTCAGCTTTATTGGAGGTTTCATTGACAAATAAAATTGTGAGATATTTAAAGTGTACAAAGTCATGATTTGCTATACGTATACATTGTGAAAGAAGTCCCCCCATCAATGTCGTATTATCTACTATAGTCATCATGCTATAATCAGATCCTCAGACCTTATTTATTTTATAACTGAGATTGTATCTTTTTACCAGCCTCTCCCTATTTCCCCCATTCCCTCCATTCTCCAGTCCCAGGCAAATAATTTTCTACTCTCTGTTTCTATAAGTTTGACTTTTTTTTCCCCAGGATTTCAAATATAAGTGATACTATGCATTACTCGTCTTTCTCTGTTTGGCTTATTTCACTTAGCATAATGCCCTCCAGGTGCATCCATGCTGTTGCAGATGACAGGATTTTCTTTCTTTTTAATTTTGTCTGAATAATTACCTATCTATCTATCTATCTATTTTTTCTTTATCCATTCATTCCACAATAGAAACTTTGTTTCTGTACCTTAGCTGTTGTGAATAATGCTGTAATCAACACGGGAGTAGAGATATCTCTTTGAGATAATGGTTTTACTTCCTACGGATATATACCTGGAAGTAGGATTGCTGAATCATATAGCAGTTCTATTTTTAATTTCTTGAGAAACTGCCATACTGTTTTCCATAGTACCTATACTAATTTACATTCCCACCAACAGTACACAAAGGTTCTCCTTTTTTGCACATTCTAGCCAGCATTTATTGTCTCTTGTTTTTTTGATACTAGCCATCCTAATGGGTGTGAGGTGATATCTTATTATGGTTTTGATTTGCATTTCACATACCTTTTGGCTATCTGTATGTCCTCTTTGGAAAAAAATGTCTTCTACTGTGTTCAGATCTGCTCATTTTTTAATCTGTTTTTCTTTTCTTTTTTTTTTTTTGCTACTGAGTTGTATGAGTTGCTTGCATAGTCTGGATATGCGGTTTGCAAATATTTTCTCTCATTCCATAGGTTACCTTCTCATTTTGTTGGTAGTTTCCTTCATTGTGCAGAAGCTTTTTATTTTGATGTAGTCCCCCTTGTTTATTTTTGCTTTCATCACCTTGACTTTTGCTGTCAAATCCAAAAAAATCATTGCCAAGAACAATGTCAAAGAGCTTACATCCTGTTTTCCTCTAGGAGTTTTACGTTTCTAACAATCAAGACTTTAATCCATTTTAAATTGAATTTTGCATATAAGACAGGAATCCAGTTTAATTTTTTTGCATGAAGATATCCAGTATTCCCAACACCATTTATTGAAGAAACTATTCTTCTCCCATGTATATTCATGGCTCTTTTGTTGAAAATTAGGTGATCATTTATGTTTGGATTTATTTCTAGGCTCTCTGTTGTGTTCCATTGATATATATATATATATATATATCTTTTTTTTAATGCCAATACCATACTGTTTTGATTGCTGTAGCTTTGCAGTATTGTTTGAAATCAAGAAGTATAATGCCTCCAGCTTTGTTCTTCCTTCTCAAGATTGCTTCTGTTATTTGGAATCCTTTGTTCTTTTTTATATGAATTTTAAGATTGCCTTCACTATTTCTGTTAAAGATACCGTTGAAATTTTGATAAGGATTGCACTGAATCTGTAGATCACTTTGGGTAGAATGAACACTTAATGATATTAAATTAATGATATTAATGATATTAATTCTTCCAATCCATGAATATGGAATATCTTTCCATTTAGGTGTGTCCTCTCAAATTTTTTCATTAACTTTTATAGTTTTCAGTGTACAGATCTTTCACTCCCTTGATTAAATTTAAACTAATTATTCTTTGATGCTACTGTAAAGGGCTTGTTTTCTTAATTTCTCTTTCTGGTAGTTTTTTATTAGTGTATAGAAACACAACTCATTTTGTATATTGATTTTGTATCCTGCAACTTTAATAAAATTTTAAAATTAATTCTAACAGTTTTTCAGTGGAGTCCTTAGAGTTTTTTGATAAATAACTATTAATTCACCTGCAAATAGATTCAGTTTTACTTCTTCCTTTCAGATTCAGTTATCTTTTATTTCTTTTTCTTGCTTAATTGCTCTGGCTAGGACTTTTAGTGCTATGTTGAAAAAAAATTGGTGACAGTGGACACCTGATTTTAGAGGAAAAGATTTCAGTTTTTCACTATTGACTCTAATGATAGCTGTGGGCTTATCATATATGGCCTTTATTATGCTGAGGTACATTTTTTCTACATCCAATTTGTTGAGAGTTTTTATCAGGAAAGGATGTCAAATTTTGTCAAATGCTTTTTCTGCATCTGTTGAGATGGTCATTCATTCTGTTAATGAGGTGTATCACATTGATTGGTTTGTTTATGTTGAACTATTGTTTCATCCCTAGAGGCCTAGAATGAGTATGACACAGAGGACATAAAAGAACTGTCCCTCAGTTGTTCTCGGTTCCTGTGTACCTTTCCAAATGTGAGTCTCTTACTCTGCTGAGTGTAATTCTAGTATTAAAAAGTATATTTTTTTTCATTTGAAAAGCATGAAAATGAAATGGGGCCCTTTCCTCCCCTGTAAATAGTAAAGTGTTCCAATATTTTGGGAAAACACTGTGTTGAACTTAATGAAGAAAAAATAATTATGTGCTCAATATTGGTATTCCTATGAGATTTTCAAAAAATAATCATGCATGATCTTTACCTTGCTGATTGACTTCAATCTTAATTCCTCAGTAGGATTTAATTCCTCTGTAATGGTTTATAGTAAACGCCATGTGAGATTCCCAAACCTAACTGTGTAAAACAGAATTTTAAATTCAATCCCCATTTACCAAAACCGATCCTCCCTTATTTATATTTCTTAGTAGATAAAACAGTGCCTTAATCTATAGTTGCCCTTGCTCAGGCTAAAAGTGTTAGGGTCATCTGAGATTTCTTTCTGTTTTACATATATATCTGATCAGTCAGCAAGTTATGTCACTCTATTTCCAAAATATTCCCCGAATTTGATATTTTCCCTATCAGTAACCCAAGTTGTTGCCATCATCATCTCTTCCTTCATGAATTCCTATCAGGATTAGTTATACTGTTTCTCCTGCAACTCCTAGAGTCAGTCATTCTCTTCCCAGCTCCCAGACCCCAATGTCCTTTCAAGTTGTAAATTTGATTTTGCAGCTCTTTTGCTTAAAAATCTTCGATGTTTTCCCAATGCAACTAAATAAAATCCCAACCCTTACAATGACCCCATTTAGTCTGTCCCTTGCTTATGTTTCAAGACCTCATCCACTTACACTAGTTCCTGATACTTTGTCAACCCTGGCTTATGGACACACCAAGTTTATTCCTGTCTCAGAGATTATGTTTTTGCTCTTTTTTTTTAGGCAAATGCTTCTCCCCAAGGTTTTTACATGCCTCCTTGCCCCAGACTCTCATGTTCTATTCCAACATCCTGTTTTATTTTATTTATAGCGATTAGCATTTGTAGCAATTATATTATTTATATACAATGCTCTATTAACTAGTATGTGAGGTCTGAGATGATAGGAATTGGATTTTTCTTGCTCACCATTATAGCGTCAAATGTCTAGAAGAATGTCTGGCACTACACCACAGTGCCTTTAAGGGAGCCCTAAGCATTGTGTTAAAAGAGAGTGAGTTCGAATAGCTGAGACCTAGATTCTTGGTGCAGAATCTTCAATTGATGAACATTTCTTTAGGAGAACCAATGATTTTTATGAGACATAGAGATATATGATGGTCACAGATGGGATGCCATGTAATGTATACCTACATCTGCTCACTGTGAAACAAACTGACATTTTATGATTCAATTTTATTTGTGCAAAAGATGAATGATTAAGATAGCTGGATTGCAAGAGTTTGGTATAAACTGAAGTTTAACTCTGTTGAAGGTAAAAAAGTAATCCAGTACAGATTTACAATGCCACACATTGCTTATTTTTTAGCTTGACTTCATCATTTCAAATACACAACTACAAACACACAAGGTCAACCAAAGCATAGAAACTGTTGTGAGGATATCCAAGATCCTGAGTAAACACGCTTCTCTCTCCTGAATTATCCTAGGACATTGCTTATATTTGTAAAATTATTTTATTTTTGATGATGTATCCCTAGGGTACATGCTTTTTATGATAGTAAACTATTGAGAGATTAACTCAATTTTATGTTGGTATTAGTTTAATACACAATTCATTCTGATCAAAATGATAAATTAGCAGTGTATAATAATTTATAATCTATTTTCTGCATTTATGCAATTACATTTAAGATGATGGATGGATCGTTACAAAGTATGCCGCTCATGCCTCCAAAAATATACCAAATAAAAAGTTATGTAAAATACAATAGTAACAAGGATAGTGAAGTTTAAAAAGTAATTAACTGTGGACACTTGCGACTCAAAGTCCATGTAAATTGTCAAACAGCAAGACTGACTCATGATGCTAACACTTAAGTGATAAAATGTGAATTAAATTCTAGACCAATAAAGAATAAAAATGGAATATGAAAGACTGAAGGGCAAGAGAAACAGAGACTGCAATGTAAATGTATTTAGGCAGAAAAATCAAAAGATATTTGTGTAAATATTTAATATCTCGAGATTAATTCAGACTAATTCTATAGCAACAGACAATCTCAGTGGTCTGGATTAAAAAATGATACTAGCTTTAATGTAGAGGTGTAAGTGGGGATCCCGCGTGCCACGGAGCGGCTGGGTCCATGAGCCATGGCCGCTGAGCCTGCGCGTCCGGAGCCTGTGCTCCGCAACGGGAGAGGCCACAACAGGGAGAGGACCACAAAAAAAAAAAAAAAAAAAGACTATTTTAACTTGGCAGAGAATTTTAAAAGATTCTCTGAGGCTACAATGGTCCATAAATGTATTTCATATAGGAACCCTATTTCTGACACACCTAATTTACACATATAGGGCCAGGGAAATGAGTTCCAAATGTATGAGTCACATTTAAGCCTGAAATGGCAAATGAACATGAAAAAGAGCCATTTTAACTGTATGACTTTGAATATAAAAATCACATAATTTTTAAGGACAGTAGAGATGTAGTGAATTATAACTTTAATGAGTTAAGATAACTAATTTGATATGAAATAATCAGGTACTGTTTTGATACTTCTTTCATGTCTGTAAAGGAAAAGCACTTGGACAGAATTAGGGTACCATCCAATACTCACATAATTTGATTTCACAGGAAATGAAAGGATATTCTATCTGTATAATATTCATACCATCTATTTATCTCAATGTTATTGATGTGTATCATCAATCACACTTCAGTGTTAAAGAATTAGAGTTTCCTGTTAATATGCAAATATTTTAGCTAAATATAACCATGTTTAACCATTAACAACAACAAAAAAATATAGTCACATATGAAAGAGCCAAGTTATTAAGGTAAGGAAGCACTTTTGAGAAATATGGATGTGGCATTTGGTTTCAGGGTTCTGCAGCAGGGTGGTGCCTTGAAAAGGACAACAGGGTAACATAAAGACGAAGGCCCAAGGAGAGCAAAAACTCACACATAGGTCACAAGCTTCCCTGAAGACCTAATTAACCTACTGTGCCTTTTCTTAAAGTGTGTAAAAAAAATTCTTAAGTAAATGCTGAATTCAACTTTTTTTCCATCTAATATTAACCCTGAACATTGTGAATTGTTTCTGTGGGAAACACTAATGTCTTTACTCAAGAGCATTCTTTTAGGACCAAAGTCTGCCTTAATACTTAGAGAGAGGGACCAAGATGGTGACCTAGGAGACTCTTGGAATTTCTTCTTCCCATAGATGTATTAAATGTACAGCTACACACAGAGCAATTCCTTCTGAGAAAAATCCAGAAACTATCTGAATGACTTCTGTATATCGGATAAATGAGAAACAGGAAACAGGAAGGAAAGGCTGAGACATGATCTCACTATCAATCCCAGTCCTGGCACAGCACCTTACAAACGGGAGGGAACATGCAACTCCCAAGCTTCTCCCTGAGGAACTAAGGATTTGGATCACACACATAGCCCCTCATCTCTTAAGACTCTCATTTGAGCTATGAGCCCCCAAAACTTCCAGCTCTGAAAGCCAATGAAACTTGAGTATACAAGTCTCACAGGATTATAGCAAAGACAGAACAGTTCTTAATGGACATAAAGGGACTCCCGGCACCTGATCCCCAGGGCATAGCACAGAGGGAGCAGGTATATACACCAAACTCCCTGGAAGGAGTTTAATTGCCTACTTTACAAGCTGCTGCCTGAGAATGCAACATCTAATTAGAAAGCACCCTGGTGCTGACTGTGATCCTCCCTGGAGCCTGAAAGATCCAGTGTGAACTTCCCCCACCATTTCCCTTCAGCTTTCTCTCCAGTAAGAAAACAAAGTCTCCAGTATCTTCCTGGAAGGAGCTTATTGACACATCTCGCACCCCAAACTTTACGAATGTCACCTGAGGATGGATCCTAAATCACCTAATTGTGATCATCAATGGGCTTGCATTCATGAGTCCCACAGGACAAACAAAGAAGCAGTTTTTAACCAGGCACAGGAGCAATACCCCCCCAACCCCATGGCTACACACCCTGGCTTAGCACAGAGGGAGAGAAGGCAAAAATGCCTATCTCCCAGTTTCTTCCTGGGAGTGGTTTAATTTCATAGTTTCCCAGCTGCTGCCTGAGAGTCTGGCTTCTAATCAGCCTCCATCTAGGTGCTGACTATGATCCTTCCCTCTGGGACACTGACAGGTCTTCACATACCCTCACTTACTAGAAGCCACAAAGAACAAAGGTGGCAGCTTAGGCAACCACAAAGGTTGACAGACAACCACAAGTTTGGGTCTGGCTGATTGACAAGGTTCATTTACATGAGGTCAGTCTGTCAAGATTGGGAGAGGTGGCTATCTTACCCAATGAGCAGAAACCAACACAGAGGATCAAGGAAAATGAAGAACAAGGGAGAGGTTCCAAATAAAAGAACATGATAATCCTCTAGAAGCTGATCTTCATCAAACAAAGGTGAGTGATTTACCAGATGGAGAACTCAAAATAACAGTCATTAAGGTGCTCACTGAAGTCAGAAGAGCAATGCATGAACAAAGTGAGAACTTCAACAGAGACAGAAAATATTTTAAAAGTACCAAACAAAGAGCATAGAGCAGAAGAATACCATAACTGAGCTGAAAACTTAACTAGGGTTCAAGAGACTAGATCAACTGGAAGAACTGATCTGTGAATTCAGACAGGGCAGTGGAATTCATACAGAGAAGAAAAAAAGTAAGAGTAAAGACTGATTAAAGAACTTACGGGACGGGCTTCCCAGGTGGCGCAGTGGCTGAGAGTCCGCCTGCCGAGGCAGGGGACACGGGTTCGTGCCCCGGTCCGGGAGGATCCCACATGCCACGGAGCGGCTGCGCCCGTGAGCCATGGCCGCTGAGCCTGCGCGTCCGGAGCCTGTGCTCCGCAACGGGAGAGGCCAGAACAGTGAGAGGCCCGCGTACCGCAAAAAAAAAAAAAAAAAAAGAACTTATGGGACATCATCAAGTGGACACTGTACACATTATAGGGTCCCAGAAATAGAAGAAAAAGAGAAAGAGGCAGAAAATCTATTTGAAGAAATAATAACTGAAAACATCCCTAACCTGGGGAAAGAAACAGACATCCAGATCCAGGAAGCCCAATGAGTACCAAATAAGATGAGTTTAAAAAACCCACACTAAGATACATTAATTATAATTTAATTGTCAAAAAGGTAAAGACAGAATCTTAAAAACAGCAAGGGAAAAGCAACTTTTTTTTATGTACAAGGGAACCCCCTACAAAGCTATCAGTGGATTTTTCAGCAGAAACTTTGTGTTTTATAGATATAATATTTCTCAGCCATAAAATAGGACATAGTGTCATTTGTGATAACATGGATGAACCTGAAGGGCGTTATGCTAAGTGAAATAAGTCAGAGAGAGAAGGCACTATGCTAAATGAAATAAGTCAGAGAGAGAAAGACAATTGCTGCATGGTATCACTTACATGTGGAATCAAAAAGAAAAAAAAAAAGAAACAAAGAGTCAAACTCACAGAAACAGAGAGTAGAATGGTGGATGCCAGAGGCCGGAATGTGGGAAAAATAGGAAGAGGCTGGCAAATGGTTACAGACTTTCAGTTATAAGATGAATAAGAGCTGAGGTCTTAATGTGAAACATGATGACTCTAGCTGATAATACCGTACCATATAATTGAAATTTGGTAAGAGAGTAGAACCTAAATGTTCTCATGTAAATAAATAAACAAATAAATAAATAAATTTCTGGTGATGGATACATCAATTAACTTGATTGGGGGAATCCTTTCACAATGTATATGTATATCTAATCATCATATACACTTTAAGCATATTTGACAACTTTACCTTAATAAAGCTTTAAAAAAGTTAGTTTAGTTTACTAATGTGCCAAAATTATGTTTTAAGTTCAGTGTACTTAAATGAAATATATGGAGTAAATCTGTCTCTAAATAACAGAACCCTAGCTTAACATTTCAACAGAAAATAAAGAAAATTCAGGGAGAGCATCTGTGATTGCATTTAATTTTCACAATAATGTATCATAACAAAAATAATACCTATGATGCAGATATTAATATTAGCATTTTACATGTAAGGAAACTTTCAGAAATTTATAGTTCAGAACTTTCAGAAGTTCATAGTGCTACTCAATAGTGGAGTAGGGTTTGAAAATACATGTGACTCTAAAATCTATGCTCTTTACACTACAGTGCAGTAAGTCCCCTACATATGAACGAGTTCCGTTCTGAGAGTGCATTCGTAAGTCCAATTTGTTTGTAAGTCCAACAAAGTTAGCCTAGGTACCCAACTAACAGAATTGACTATATAGTACTGTACTGTAATAGGTTTATAATACTTTTCACACAAATAATACGTAAACAAAGAAACAAAAAATAAAGAAAACATTTTCAATCTTACAGTACAGTACCTTGAAAGGTACAGTAGTACAGTACAACAGCTGGCATACAGGGGCTGGCATCAAGTGAACAGGCAAGAAGAGTTACTGACTGGAGGAGGGAGAGGAGGTGGGAGATGGTAGAGTGAAGGATTGTCAGCAATAGATGGGAGGGCAAGCTGCAATGTCACTCACGCCTGATGTTGATGGAATGCAGGTTCTCATCTTTGAAAGTTCACAACTTGAAGGTTTGTATGTAGGGGACTTACTGTACATAATTTTACAGCATGCAAAATACTATGTATAGTGTGTTGAGATAATTTAATATATAACTTGAGTGCTATACTTGTCATTTCTGCTTAGGTTACATTTCTAGTTCCTTAATCTAAAAGAAAATGGCATTCAGTTGAATTAACTAGATTTTAAATGAGCACCTCCTCAACCAGAGCAAACTTAATGAAAAGTGGCAAGGGTGACTTAGCTGCCTGAAAGCAGGCATTCTCATGTGATTCTATATGTACTTGGCATAATGACATTTGTAGTAGCAGCCCAGATGACAACAAATATGTTCACTTACTATGATTTCTATAAAAGCAGAAAATCATATAAGTTATGTTTCTTTGGATGGTCACATGCTTAGCACACAAAAACACATGCATGACAAAAAAAAGTCATACATCTAAAACACAGTCCAAAATGAATTTCAAATAGCTTCTGAAAGTTAGAAAAAATGTAACAGGATTTAAAACTGCAGCATAAACTGAAACCAATTTTTTCTGAACTTGAAGTGAACTAAAAGCTATTTGCATATATATTTATTCATCAGTTGCCAAAGATTTAATTTTATAATTAATGCATGCTCTCATTAAGTATAAATTAAACATATATTTCTCTAATATCTATGCTATTAAATATATTTTTTCAATGATTAGAAAACCAACAAAAACAATCCAGTTTAAAAATAGTGGATACAAGTTTTTACTAGGCAGTTTATACAATGTGAAAACCAAATGCCTACGCATATGAAAAGATGCTCAACCTCACTAGTAATTAGAAAATACAAATTTAAACAGTGCCTGCATCACTGAATAGTATATCTTTATTTTCTTAAGCACTTAAGTGACTCAACAGATATTTATTGAGAACCTGTATTATGCCAGGCATTGCAATAAGAGCTAGGGATGCAGAGATAAGCTAGGGATGCAGAGATAAGCATTTCCACTCTCAAGATGCTTCTGGTCTCAGTAATACAGATATGAAAATTTATACTTTCAGTATTGTATACTAAACATATAATAGTGACAAGCAGAAACTGTCATGTTTAAGTCTATAGAGTTTCCAGGAAAGACTCAAAGAAGATGACACAGTTCTGTATGAATAAAGCAAGGAGTAGAACTTTTAACAAGGAAAGAAGGAGAAAAAGGAAAATCAATGAATGGTGGTGCTTGGAAGAAAGGCTTGAACCAGGTCATGTAGGATATTAGACACACACTTTATATATTTGAATATCATTGCAAAAGCAACTGGGGAGCAATTACAGTCTTTAAACAGAGGAGTTATTTAATCAAATTTCATTTCAGGAAGTCCATTTGGGCTACTATTTGAAGAATTAAGTCAAGGGGACAATGATTAGCATTGGGGAAACCTATTGGTATGCCATTGTAGAAATTCTAGTGCAAATAATAAAATTATCAACTAAGACAACTGACAGTGATGATGGAAAAATTGTTGAATTATTTCATATATTTTGAGGAAGGTATACAGATCAATCATCATGACAAACCTGATGCTAGTTATGAGGAACAATTTTTTTTTTAAATTTAAACTTCTAATTATTTTGGCTTGAATGCCTGTGAAGGTGGTGTTTCAATCTATTATAATCAAGAATAAGAAAAACAAAGTAGGTTTTAGGGTGTAATAAAAACCGTGAATTTAACTTTTGATATTTTGAGCCTATGGCTGGGAATGCCCAATACTCAGTTCACAATATGGAGCTGAAGAAAACAGGTCCCTGGTAGAGAAGATGTGTAGCTCTCAGACAAAGAGTACGTACAGAGTAAGGTGAGTAAAAGTTCAGGAACAGAACAATGAGGAATACTCACATTTAAAGGGTTAGTGGAAGACTTCAAACTAGAGAATGTTAAAAAGTGTTTAGAGAATTATGAAGGAAAAATCAGGAAAGAACGAAACCATGGAAGTGAACCCCTCCAGGAGCCTCTTACACTCAGGTTTTACTTACTACAGGTTTTACTTACTGTACACCAGAGGGAAGAGACACACACAGAAACAGTACAGTAATTAAAGTGAGAGTACTCTTTCATCCTCAAATTCATGCGTAGACAGGAAGTGAATCCTAGAGAAGGATTCCATTATCAGTCACTGGGGAACACGGGGAGGGAATTAGGATCAGTGGAATCTAACATTTGATGGTCTGTTTTTTAAATGCGCTTTTGCATATGCATATTTGTAAAAATTTTATCATTGTATTTTATTAATACTATAATCTTCATGGTTTATCCCCAATTTGTGTAAGTAAACTATCTGCTGTATCCAGGGTTAGCAATATTCTAGCCTGGCTGACATATGAAGTTGGGCCAGCACGACAGTAGCTCAAAGGACCTATTTTTGTTCCAATGTGCCCCACACTTTGGGGCATTCCTATAACCATTCCCTGTTTTCAGTATTTTCAAACAATTCAGTCATGAGTTTTATCAGAGTAGACAAGCATGAAATGAATTTTTTATCATGGCTTATGAATGACAGGAGAGCTCAGAGATCAGTAACATTAGAAGGCATTGGTGCTTGATGTTTAACTTTTCCTTTTTATTTAAGTAGGCAAATCCCTTCGAGCATTATTGTGAAATCCCAAGGAGAGTGGCTGTCCTAATTTTAAAGTGATGTATTGCTCTAAAGAGATGACTCTCTTAAATAGCAGTCTTTGCTATTGGAAAACGTGGACCTAAGTTTTGTGATTACACTTAGCTATTATGCCATTTATATTTATCTCAATAATATATTGTTCAATTCAGAACTGATTTCGAAAACTATTTCATTGTTTAATGTTTGTAATACTCTAATTTGAAGGGTAGTGTATCATATTACGTTATTAATTTGAGAATACTGAAACAAGATTCTGTATTAAAAATCAAATATAGCAAGCAGATGGATATCTGTACACATTTTTCATTCTGTTAAGTTTGCAAATAAGTACCGTGTTTGAATAATACATAATTGGCCTACATCTCTCAACTACTAATGTATAATAAAATTGTCAAATTGAATATCCTCAGAAGTTACACCCTGCTACTTCTTTTACATTTATACATTCACATTAAACTTAAATGTTCACGACTATTATTTATTGACTCAAAGGATTTAAATTAAATTTATTGGTATCAAAAACCTATAAAGAAAACAAATTTTATTTTTATTCCTCATTTTGATTTTTCAAGGGCATTGGAAGAATTTGGGGACCTTGAATGTGAGGAATCATTTCTTTTAAGGTCATGATGAGGGTGGGCAGCTAGTCAGCGGGCATCATTATTTGAGGTGGCCCAACAATTCTATCTCCTACTCCACTTGGTCTGAGGGATTATAAAACATACAGTAAGAATAGACAGAACTAAATGTAAATTCTCAGTTGTTTCTGCCATTGCACAGTGTAGGCCTCTTTCCATTGTGCAGCATTGAAAAGAACTGCTGCAAAAGTTTTCTACCAGTACAATTAAACTGCTACTACCTGGCAGGACAAACAATGTGCCGAGAAAAAACAAACAGCTTAAGGCACATCTTCTGCCAAAGGACTTGGTAGGTTAAGCTTGAACATGCTCTGACGTGTTTCCTCAGCCTCCTGTGGCAACATACAGCTATTCCTTGCATATCTGCTTCTTTTTAATTGCTTCTTGCCTATTTATCTTGTTTCTAGAACAAGATTTTTGAATCCAGGACAGATCATGCAGTCTTATTTTTTGTCTACTATAATTCTAGAGCAAAAATTTATGGATAGTAATTATGTTAGTGGTCAGGTGAAGGTCTAAAGTTGTGTGGTTTAAATATTCTGCAGTAAAAATCCTTTTTTCAATATCTGCTTTTGAATGGCATCTGTGTAAGTGCACTTGACACGGTCTCTCCCAGCTTCCTAAGATGAAAACCAACACCACAATACAAAATGAGGACAGAGAAATTTGAGGAAGGGTTGGGAGAGAGATAGCTCAAATAATTACTTAGGAAACAATGTTCAATTGAAGGAAATCAATGTAGTTTTCCCTCAGGACATCTGGATTTTCTTCGTGAAAGAGAAACTACTGGAAAAGATAAAATAACATGAAAGATGGAAAGGTACTGAATCTATCTCATGCCTCAGAAACCACAGTTTGACAGAAAATCGGAAAGCTATTTCCTTAACCTGTGTAACCTGCTTTTTCTTTTTTTTGAGGTATCCAAAGTAGTAATCTTCTTTTTTTTCCCCAACGACCATCTTTGCTGAAACTACCAGTGAACAACTAAGAAGGAAGCTGTGTGTGCATGTGTACTGGTTAGGGGTTAGCAGTGGCTAGAAAGGGCACTGCATTTGCTTCATGGGAGACATATATAATCTCCACAAAAAGCACAAAGGGTTAAAGTGGGGAGAAGAACACGGGGAGCAATGTGTATCAAGAATGATTGTCTTCATGTGATCTGTACAATTAGAATATCAACAAACCAGATAGGAGGGTGTTATATACTGAATAATGCAGTTCCCCCGCTCAAATGTTAAAGTCCTAACCTCCAATGTGACTGTATATGGATATAGGACCTTTAAGGTAATGAAGATTGAATGAGGTCCTAAGAGTGGGGCCCTGACCTGATAGGATTGGTGTTTTTATAAGCAGAGGAAGAGATACCAGAGATCTCTCTCCCTCTGCATGTGCACAGGGAAGAGGCAATGCGAGGACACAGGAGAACATGGTCATTTACAAGGTAGGAAGAGAGGCCTTGATAGACACCAACTCTGCTGGTATCTTCATCACGGATTGCTAAACCCCAGAACTGTGAGAAAATAAATTTGTTTTTTAAGCTACCCAGTCTATGGTATTTTGTTATGGTAGTCTGAGCAGACTAAGGCAGAGGGTAAAAGAAGTTATCTCCTCTTCAAAGAAAAATCAAACTAGTCAAGAGCTTCCCAATTTCTGAGAATTAGCCATACAGTGAATGCCATTTATGGATTAAGGAGATTATTTAAAGATTTCAATAGGAGATGGAAAAGGGGCGAAGGGAAACCCACCACAGCGCCCATTGCCAAGTACTGTTTTTGCTTCATTTTGCCTCGTTTAAGAGGGAAAATCAACATAAGATATATTAAAGGTAATTTACAATAAAACAACTTTTAAATTACCTTGAATTTAAAATAACTTAAAATGAAATGAGTAAGTGCAGCAGCTTCTAAAAGAAAATGTCAGGAATGCGTAAGGAATTCTTGATAGAATGTTAAAAATGTTTTAAAAAAGAACATCTGTGAAAACAACAATGAAATTACGTGATAATGAAACAGAATGGGGAAAGATTACAAATAAGTTTAACATGCAATGCCAGAAATAAAGTCAACAATTAATATACTTGATATTGTGGAAAACTGAATCAACGTTACAGATGACAAATTTGAGAAATTATTCAGAGGACAGAGTTAAGTGACAAATACATGAATAGAAATAAGGTGAAAATAATCACTCTGAAGGACAAAGAATTTAGGTCATTGCAGAGATTATTGGTAGAAAAGCAGACAGGGCTCAAATAAATGAAACAATGTTTTTAAAGTTACTTAGAAATGTCATAGATGCTGTGAAATTAACAGGATGGGTGAGACAACAAAGAGTTGTCTCCTACCTAGTGTAACTAGAACTAGATTAATGCAATTATTAGAAATATATAACAAAGGTTATTGCTATAATTTCAATTGTAGAACTCAATGAGAGACTTCCACTCCCAGAAAGATAAACTAAATGTACTTTTTCGTTTTCCCTCTGCTAAGGAAAATTACAAACCTTGGATATTTATATGAAAGAAGCATAAAAAACTTCTGCTAGATGGAGAAAAGAAGGTAGACTGGCGAGGAATTGCAGGTTTTCTTTTCCCTTGTGTACTGGAGAAATTAGCAATCCAGAAACACCATCAGACTCAAAAGAACAAAGAGCTCCAAGAAAAGCCCCCTCTCTCTATCCCAAAGGTGAGGAAACAGTCAACCTAATTTATTTTGGGCAATAACCACTCTAGTTTAGCCATACACAGAAAAACAACAAACAAACAAAAAACGGTGGCCTCACTCCCACCCCTGCCAACAAAGACAGAAAGTGGAGGGCAGACTTTTACCGTTTCCAGGCTGTAGTGAGGACCCAACACCTGTACTGGAGTGCTGTCAGAGAAGGTGGAGCTGGGATGTGAACCTTCATCTCTGCCAGGAGGGAATGAGCCTCGACTCCCACCCTACGGTGTCAGTGGAGACCGGCTGGTGAGCCTGGACCTCCCCCACCCAGTGGTAACGAGGCACCCCTTCTCTTCAAGCTGAGGTGATATCAGAGGAAGCCCACTGCATGGTTCTGCAGTAACAAAGCCACACTCATCCACTGAGTCTGTAGATGCTATGCGGGAACAGTAATGAGCTACCCCTCTAGTTTAGCCATACACAGAACATACATAGAACAGACAACGGTGGCCTTACTCCCACCCCTGCCAAAAAAGAAATGACACCAACTCAAAGGACATATGTGTGTGTTAGCATGTACATTTATTGTGAGAGCTAAATTTTCTGGGTATCCCTTGATAAATTTAAATTTACTTACATTTTCCCCAACATTTAAGTTGGTGCCATTTCACTTGTTATTTCCCTATCTTCTTGTCTTCTCTGCTTTCTGGGTTTCTATTTTACATGGTCTTTTACAGACTGTTAATCTATATAGTCAAAGAGGCAAGCTAGAGGGAATTTCCTTGGAAGCACCAACTCTGCTAAAAAGTTAGCACAAATGCTCAACGGTCTCTATACTGGAAGAAACTCAGAGGTTATTGTTAATATGAGCACCAGCAGATACCTAGGTTAATCATAAACAAAGACGTCATAATTCTTGCTTCAAAGGCTATCTTTACTATCTCGACATTTATAATTATTGGAGTGTCCATCATTCTTTGGCAGCACAGAAAAGTTATCCTAAATGTCTCATGCAACATAAGAAAGTTGACATTTTAATTAATCTGATGCTTTAAAGGCTGTCAGTTTAATTCTATTTGTGACTGTCAAAAAGAAAAAAACCAAAACAAAGCAAAATGAAAATCATTAAGATGATTACTCTCTGTAAATTTAGTCAATAATTTTCTGAGGACACTTGTTCAGTGTCATCTAAAAACAGTGCTCCTGTCAAGGATTTTTCATCATTATTTGAGATTTATGTAAAATTTTTCATCTTGAGAAACAAGCAACTTTTTGTTCTTATAAGAACCAAAAAGTGGTTGAAGTAATCCAATTTTAGTTCATGTTAGTGATCAGAAACATATTTTAAATAAAAAAACATTTCAACTGATAAAATTGATATAACATTTTTTCCTTGGAGTTAGAATGCCTTAAAAGAGCATATGATACCATTTGTTTTCAAGGCACCTCCAAAATTACAAACTGATATGACTATGATTTAAATACTGAATATATTTCTGGTGACATGCATATACAGATATTAATAGGCAAATGATGGACTTCCTTTTGACATTTTAAAGTAGAGAGAAGAGACTGATATTAAGTAAAAACAGAATACTAAACATTTCAAGTAAATAGTTAGTCACTGGTATTCATGTCAGTGTTCCAGACTCAAAATGCTCCACATATCTTTTTGTCACTACAGATGAAATTCTTTAGATATTACTGAAATATTCTCAACAAACCAGTCCCTGTCCATCCTAGTCAAAATCGGAACCAGACTTTTTACTATGGCTTTCAAAGGTTTTCAATGCCAGAACATTACTATCAGCACTTAATTTCTTACTCTGAATCACATCCCAGAAGAGATTCAGGCGAAACTATGATGTTGGAAAAGGAGTCTTCAGAACTTCTCTACCGCAATTTCTTTACTTCTGTGTGACAGAGCTGCCCTGTCAAATGCACCCCAACTGTCTCATTATGTCACCTCCTAAGGATGAATCCACTCCGTTCAATCCACTATTAATGACTCCAGTGGACTGGGTCTAACTTAACCTTTCCCACACCAGTCCTACCTGGTCATCAACCAAACTAACCTCTCCTAAGTCCTATTCGACTGACTTATATTATATATAATTTTAATTGTTGAGTTAGTTTTACCTGAGAGGGAAATGGCTACGAATTCTTCTCAAAATGTACCAGCATATTATTAGGAATTTTTATGGCTTGGGAGAATATTCTGGTTTGTCAGAGGAGATATTTTGTGGAGAGGAGAACTCTTTGAAATCTATGTCTACTAAATCTACTCCAGGAAGCACATGCCAAGGAGTTGGAAGTAGAAGAGTTTTGCTGGGGAGAGCACCTGAGAAAGATAAAGGGGACGGGGGGCAGGAGTCGTCAAGTGTCTTAAGACATTGATGCAGCTCTGACACTTGTAAAAGGATAAGGGTCATTGAGTGGAAACTGGGGTGCAGCTCTGAGAATGTCTTGGGCAGCCCGATAGGGAGATTCAGCATAAAGACTGGGCAGGAATGGCCAGACCCCAGGCACCCACTGTGCTCAGTTATTGGCTCACAGTTACCAAGTAAGATGCCCTTGACCTGAACACCAGGGTAGATCCCCAAGGCACTGCAGCAGGAGGCTGTCAGCTAGATTCAGCTAGATTCTGGAGGGAGACCGGAAGGAAGCGGCTGCTGAAAATTCACCCCTTCCCCGCCCCCCCCAAAAAAAACCACATCGAAACGCTGCAGTGCTCGGCCCAAGCGTTTCCTTTTGTACACAGTTTATTCTGAACCCAAACATATTCATCCACTATGTTATTTCTGTATTTTTGCCTTTTTTTTTTGCGGTACGTGGGCCTCTCACTGTTGTGGCCTCTCCCGTTGCGGAGCACAGGCTCCGGACGCGCAGGCTTAGCGGCCATGGCTCACGGGGCCTAGCCACTCCGCGGCATGTGGGATCTTCCCGGACCGGGGCGCGAACCCGCGTCCCCTGCGTCAGCAGGCAGACTCTCAACCACTGCGCCACCAGGGAGGCCCTTTGCCTATGTTTTGACAAACGTATGAAATAACTTTTATCCTTCTCCTTGGGGCCTCCGTCCCTTTGCTTTTAATTTTATTCAGTTCTGTAACTTATTTACTTCTCCACTTTTGTTCATTATTTAATTACTTTATATATTTAGGCAGATCATTACACACACATAAGGTAAGCTCATTATTTGAATAGGTAATATATGCTCTTTGTAGAAAAATCAAAGTATACCCCCATTTTTATCTCTAGTCTAAGGACCAACTTCTTAAGGTATCCTTCACTGATTATTCCCACGAATCTACAAGCTTCTAGCACATGCTGCGATCCCCTGCTACACTGCAAAGCATGCCTGTAATACCTAGATTGTTTCATATATGTTAAAACCCAGCTAAAATGAGAATCCTTTCTACACATTTTTATATATCTTAGTTCAAAGAGTTCTCTGTGAGAATAACCTATTAATGTAGAACAAACATAGCAAAATACAGCACACATGGTAGTGGCTGGCATGTTTCTCTAATAAAAGTGCTGTCCTGTTCCTGTGACTGGATGGCTTGATTTGCAGTGCCTGTACCTAGGATATTTCCTGTGTTCTTGATGGTGAATTCTGAGTAATACCGTGTGCCTGTGAATGCTCACCTCTAATTTTAGAAATTCTAAAAAGAGAATGTGACTGTATGATCTTTAAATGGTATACCAATTTAGGCAAACAGGATAAAGAGAAATCTCTGCTAAATGATATCTATCCTTCTGGAACCTCAGGTCTTCAAAATAATTCTGAACCAAGAGCGAGCTTGAGTTAGTTCTGCTTAGCCCTCATCAGGGATTAATATGGCCAAGAAGGGCAGTGTGGAATGTGATGCCGGTGCAATGGGATTGGCCAATCTCCCACCCAGCAGGGGCTCTGACTGACTAGGGGCTAATGCCTCTGACCCCTGGTATTCCTTCTTTCCCAGTTAACCTGCCTGTCATATGACAAGCTTTCTGTGAAAGCTGAGAAGAATTGCATACGAGGTATAAGACAAGAATGAAAGCAGGGAGAATACATAGGGTGGCAGACAAACAGATACGATTTAAAAAGAGGAAGGCAAAATGGAGAACATTTTGAATATATCATGAAACAGAGCCACAGCAGAGTGAGAGACAAGATCAGTCTGGCTTCTGAGAGGTAAGGAATTACCTTCACATCAATATTCTATTGGATGAACCTCTTGGGGAAATTACCTTTCTTTGCTGTGCTTTATACTGAATATGGTTCTCTTTTAAAAATTATACATGATAATGCATATAAGACACTTGGAGCAGCGCATAGTATATAACAAGCGTTCTATAGACGTAAAACACTATCAAGCACAAAAAATGCCAAAGGGATGGTAGGGAATCTAGTTCAACAGCTCTGGGTAAAGGCGATTCACTCTATAAAATAGAGCAGTGCTTCCCCAGCATTTTCACTCCAGAGTGCACACACACACACACACACACACACACACACACACACACACACACACACGATACTACTTGTATGGCACCGAATGGTAAACTGGAAGAGACTCAAAGCCCCAGACAAGGTTGCTGGCAGATGCAGACACCTGACCCAATGGTTCCAGCCACCCCACACCTCATCTGTATGTGCCGAGGCTGAAGGGTATATCATGAAACAGCTGTGGCACATCAGTGGGGGAGCTCTGCAGTAATGGTACACTGACAAGCTAAGTCACTCAGCTCTTTACCTTTTGGGAAGGCGTTCAATTAGAAGTGAAAAACAAAACATCAGGCAGTGAGAATTCCAGCCTGGGCAGTACAGGTCTTGTCTGGCAGCTCACCAGAGCCCTTGGCCACCATATTTCCCACGACTCCCATCTCTTCTCACCACCATTGCCCTACCACCCTGTTTCAAGTCGCCATGGATTCCAACCTGGATTGTTTCTAAATTTTCTAGGGTTGCTCCCTGTGTTTGCCATTGTTTCCCTACAGCCTGTAATTACCATAGCAACCAGAAAGATCATGTTAAAACTAAGTCAGATCACATGCCCAAGTCTTTCCATCTCACTAAGAGAAAAGCCAGAAGTTGACACTGGTGCAAAGATGTGCAGGATCAGCCTCTCTCTGAACTTATCTCAGTACCCACCACAGGGCATTTACTCTGTCTTCCTTTAGTGTGATTGCTTTTCCCCCAGAACCCCACATCTTAACCAGGATGCCCCTGTCTTATTAGGGTCTTTGCACATTTTCTTATTTATTATCTGCGATGGTTAATTTTACGGGTCAACCTGACTAGGCTACAGTGCCCGTTGTTTGATCAAACATCAGTTAAGTTGTTGCTGTAAAGGTGTTTGTAAGATGTTATTAACACTTAAACAAGTAGACTTTGAGAAGAGCAAATTACCCTTTGTAACATGGATGGGCCTCATCCAATCAGTTGAAGCCACTGAGAAAAAAGACTGGAGTCCCAGAAGGGTATGTATATACAGCCTATTGGTACTGTTTCTCTGGAGAACTTTAATCGACATTTATTCTACATACCACTGGCACACCCTATCCCCTTCCCTGTTTTATTTGTGTCTGTATTTATTGTCTGTCTTCTCCCAAATGAAGGCAAGCTACATGTGGGCAAGATTATTTTCCCCACAGCTTTAGAATAGTGCCTGGAAGACGGTAGGTTCTCAACAAACACATGTCGAATAAAAATAAAAACAAATCATGATGTCTTCTTGCTCCAAACCCTTCAATACCTCCCCCTTGTTAGGTAATTGAGATGAATGAGACTGACAATGAGAAAGTAAAAAGGAAGAACAAAAGCAGTCCAAAGAATGTACAGATATGGACAACATTTAGTTGTCGGCAGGGAGGGAGCAGCCAGTAAATTCAAAAACAAGAGACTTTTCGTATATAATTCAAAAGTCAGACGTTTCAGAGACAAAGGGGAGTGAGAAGGTAAAAAAGCGTACTCAGCTGTGCTACTGACTTTTCAGCAAATCCAGTAGAAAAATGAGTAAAAATTGAGAATGGCTTTGGAATTAGAAGAATACATTTTTTGAGAGGAATTTTATTAAAAATGAAAAAGGATGCCTCTAGAAATAGACTTAAAAAGCATGCTTCTGGAAATACAGAAATTGATGTAAAATTTTTCTAAGTGTAGAATTAGGAGACCTGACTTCTACTACTAATTAGTTTTGTAAACATATGTAATGCATTTAGTATTTTAGTATTTCCCTCAGCTCTAACAGGAGGATTATGACATATACTTTACTTCTTTAGCACAATTTTTTCCCCAAAACTGAATCAGATGACAATGTGAAAATGTCATGAAAAATTAAATACATAAACCTGCAAGTTATTATTATAAGAATGTTGACTCAAATAATAGTGGTTTTGACAGGGTATGCTTAAAAAAAGTCTAACTATAAAATAACTAAAAACTCGAAATGAAAAGTAGATTGTCAAAGTAAAAAGTCAAAATAGTGATGAAGTGCTAGAGCATGAATTGCAGGAGTGTTGTGCAGCATTTAATTGCGGTGGGGGGGAGGAGTGAGAGAGAAAGAGAGAGAGACAGAGAAACTTATGTTTTTGCCAAGCAGGCACCTGGAAGAGACTGATATCCTCTAGTGCTTTGGAGAAAATTGGAAAGAAAACCACGAGTCTAGTCTCTCTTTCTGACTTACAAAAATACATTATTTAAGGTTATTGCACAGTTCTTTCCCCTAGAGATGTGTTTAAAGTAAACAGTGTTATCTTAAATGTGTTATTCTGTTCTCACAGCTCTTGAGGTAGACTTGTAGACTTGCCTGGAATCAGGCCGTCCAACATGGTATGATTATTCTCCTCAAAAAGCCAAATTATACTTTGCTTTTTAAAAATGAACTATGATCATGATTTTTGACAAACTGCACACAATTTATAACTTGATGTTGAGTATAAACTCTTGTAATCCTTTTGTCTCCAAAAACTTTTACTTAAGGAAATTCAAAAGAATTGACAAATATTAAAAATCACAGGTAAGTGTGTGGAAGAAAAATATTCAAACTTGAAATTTTAGTGATACAAAGTCAGGGAGAGTAGACATTTTGTTCATGGTTTTGGAGAAAAATATAGATTGGTTTAATGACAATATAAAATTCAGACTCTATTCCTGTTTGGTGTTTAATAAACTAAAGTGATCATTACCCAATCTTTTATTACAGATTTTTTTTAGTCAAATCTGCTCCTTTCTATTCAACATCAGTAACCCACATCTTAACTATAGTTTATAAATCTATCAAATCTTAACTATAGTTCATAAATCTATCAATAAATATTGTATTTTTTTCTTATATATTTAAAACACTTAAGGACATTTTGTAGACATATTACTATTTGGCTGAAGAAGCAAGCATTTTATACAAATAAGCTTGGTCTTTCATGACCACATTTGCATCCCAAATAGACACACAATACAGTAAAATGTTTGCAGCTGATACTGAAACAGCAGGACCCTATGGTCTTTGTCCCTCATGTCCTTAGCCTGCCTTTTGTCTGTGGAAAAACTTTAGCCCAAGAATAAGTTTCGTCAGAGAAGAAAAATGCAGAAACAAAGGAAAACAGTCCAACAAGACTAAATAATAATAGTTTAGTCATTAAGCAAAGTCAAGGACCTTAGTTCCTCCTCAAGGGCTGTAGATAATATTCTGAGCCGTATCCTATGAGCTGTCTTGTAGATACTGAAACCCTCACCAGGTGGAAGAAGTTAACTACATGATGACCAGGCTGTAGAATCACATAAGCTGCCACAATTCTGAGAACTGGCCTCAAAGAAATGGAAACTGACCCTGGAACTGAAGATTAACTGTACTTAAAACAATCATGATAACACTGATTAGACCACTGCATGACCAATTTCAAGATGACTGTCAGAGCTGACTCTGCTGTTTCTGCATGTAGCCCCCTCCCTCTGTCTATAAAAGCTCTTGCCCCCTGACTGTCATGGGGGGAGTCAGCCTTTGGACAGGAGTCTGCCCTCCCCCAACCCGGTGGCCAACCTCTGAAATAAAGCAAACTTTCCCTTCCACCAACTTGCCTCTTTATTGACTTCTGAGCGGCGAGCAGCCAGATCCCCACTTTCGGCTACAATACTGTAAGTGTAATAGAACGTTAACTTAGGAATGAGGTTTTTACACCCCCGCAGTATTGTACACCATCTCCATTGGGACTTAGATCTAATTAGACAGTTCACACTGATATTTGTACCTTTGTGAGTCAAGGTCACTACAATTACTGCATATATGGTTCAGAGTAGAACATTCCAATTGTAGAATATTTGTGTTTAGGAAGGAAGCTCACTATCAAGGGAGGATAAGACTGGGGTTTAGAAAAATGCTTTTACTACATCTATGACTAGACACGGGCACATGTACTGAAGGGGACATAACAAACAATGAGTTAGTCTTTTACATTCAGTGTAGAACAGAGGAATAGAGCACTGAGAGTATGTAGTGGATGGGCACTATGTATTGATAACCCCTCTGAAGGGTTGAGCTGGAATGAGAATTTGTACCCCCACATCTTCCATTCCTCATGAAAATAGAAGATTTAGGTACTGCTTAGAAAGTTCTTCCTATGGTACTGCATCCTAAATATCTGATGAGATGCTAATGTCCAACAATTGCATTATAAAAAAGCAAAATTGTCCCGAGGTTATATCCATGGGGGAAAGCAGTCTGAGTGATTAAAGCTGGATACTGAAAGTAAGGACGCTGGGGAAAAGGAGTAGGTGACAAAGATTGGATTGGGGGAATATAACACATTTGGATTCAGAAAGGTTGTCATCTATATGCATCTATCTCTCTGTACATCTATATCTATCCATCTCTCTAGATATATATTTATTTATCTCTTTATATATAATTATTTTTGAGAGCTAGACAGAGAGAGCTCGCTCTCTCTAGCTCTCAGAAATAATCATGTTGCTAAATTTGCAGTGAAAGGTCACTTTATCTGGGAATAAAGTTTTAGGAAAGCTCACAGAGTTTATGAACTCACCGAGGGAGTAGGTATGGAAGGTGAAGCTGATGGACACAGCTTGCCCTAGTTGGATACGCAAATATCTTCTCACTTACAGACTCAAAGGAGAGAGGAAAGATTATTTTAAAAAAATATTTTCTGACTATATATACAAATGTTTTTGCTTAAGAGAAAAAGTCAACTTTAGAAGAGAGTCCCCTCACTTCACTAGAAAGAGGGTTCACAGAGAGCTCTGACAGCATGTTGGAAGTCCCCTGCGGCTCTGTATATTCAGGAGGAGTTGCAAACAAATTGTAATTTCAGATCCAGTAGCAAGCTTAATCTCAGCACTAATGTCAGGGTCCTCAAATATTTGTCTCATCAGGACCTGTAAGGCTTCAGTGGCACACTTAAAATGATGCTGACTTTCTCCCTTTCTGTCAAGCTTTTGTAGAAAACTTCTTTCAAGTTCCTTGGGTCGGATGTGATGAGAATCGCTGACACTTGAGAAACAAACCAACACTATTCTCAGCATTGGGCCAAAAAGGCACTGAAGATATTTTTTAAATTTCCTTAAGCTGGCCTTAAAGAGTGACAGTTGGGGCTTCCCTGGTGGCGCAGTGGTTAAGAGTCCGCCTGCTGATGCAGGGGACGCAGGTTTGTGCCCTGGTCCGGGAGGATCCCACGTGCCGCAGAGCGGCTGGGCCCATGAGCCATGGCCGCTTAGCCTGCGTGTCTGGAGCCTGTGCTCCACAACGGGAGAGGCCAAAAAAAAGAGTGACAGTTGAAGCAAACATAGAAAAAGGACGATAGCCATTCTGTGGAATAGAAAAACTGCTTTTGGAAAAATAAAACAATTTCAGTTTTTATATTTTCAAGGGCAAAACGAAAGAAGGAATAGCAAGAAAGCATGACAAGTCATACCTAAAAATATAGTATCTGGGCTAAACTCACTGTAGGAGATACCTACTTAAGATGTTTTATAGAACCTCAGCCTGCAGACTAAGCTGAATTTGAAAATAAGGGTAAGTCTTAACTAGAGTAAAGATTTCAGCTATCTGGTTTTCTCAGAGAATAAGGAATTTGTATGCAAATCCCAGGCACTGAAGCTTTAAAATCAGGGCTATATAATTATGGCAGAAAGTGCTGTTACCAAAATAACGCACCCTTTACTCTTCCCTCCCTTTACAGAGACCGTGATGTAGTAGGAAATTTTACTACAATTTTTCAGTTGATTGAAATGTATTTCTTTAGAAAGTAAGATAGTGGAAGCTAACAGTGTTTGTTAGGTTGTTTTCTTACTAAATTGTTAAACGAATATGAAGGATCTAATACCAGAAAATGAGCAGACCAATTTACAATTTGTGGTTTATACTTATCATTTACTATCAAGCTAATAGTAAACTTGAAAATTGAAATGCATGATAGAACTAGCAATAGACTTTGTAATACACTGAAGTACACGTTGACAAGAATAAACATAGTTGAAATGTTTGTACTCAAATAGATGCTTAGAAGCATTATGATCAATCCTAAAGGGCTTTTGGAAATTTTAAAGTGTTACAATAAAAATAGAAGTTCTTTTATTGTTACAACAAAGTCAAATCTTTATTGTTTGCACTGTCTCTTCCTTTCTGTCAACAGTCTATAAATCTATGTGCATATTCTTTAAGCTGCATCAGAGAAGGTACATTTGTTGCCTTAAATCTCCATTATTCATTCATTATTGACTCGACTGTCCCCACCTCAGAAATAGACTACCTAAGATTAGAAGTTTCTCCATGAATTTGCCTGCTAATTTCTAGAAATTCTTAACTCTTTATACTCAAAATAAAACACTAAATAACTTGGGATTTGCTGAAAAATAGTGTAAAGTTAGAATACTTCTGATCATAATTTCCACTTTCTATTACAGACATTCAATTACTAGAAACACATGGAAGTGTTGATGATAATTATGTTTACAATATCTATACTGAATTAGTTTTACAGGGCAAAATCTCACAAGCTAGTAAATGGAGATAATTATTCAATGAAAATCTCCCTTTAGTAAAGGACCTCTTTGACTCAGTTTGTGTTGTAGGCACAAGAAATGTTTATCCTAAAATGAGTATTATCCCAGGCAGTGGTCTTCATGGCAGGAGAGATGGAGCTTTCAATGTATCCTCCTTTCCTGATCAAAATACCCTTCATCTGGTAATAATAATCTTTTTTCTTATTTTTTTTTTTTTGCAAAAATACTATATCTGCCTGGTAAGTCCTTTATAACACAGCCTTAACTAATTTGAAGGTAAATTATGCAATCTGGTATATATTTTCCTGTGTCATTTTTAAGCTATCTGTCCTGTCTTCCCAATAATAATACACTTTCATGGCAGAACGTGTGTCATCTAGTCTTTTTCCCTCTTGAACAGTATCTGGCAGAATATTGGGTGTTTAGAAAGGTATATGTTTGTTCTTTGGCTACTTCAATGTCATAATCTGTGAGTTTCATTCTGGAAAACCACTGAAATGCTATTTCAATGATGATTTCAATTAGATTTCAAATCATTGCTAAAATGGACTATTTATGGAATAATTATAATATTCCATAATAGTATATACTTGAAATAATTATAATACAATGGAATGGAATGATTATAATGATTATAATGACGATCATATTTTAAGTTTTTTCTAAATCATTTTCTTGTTTCCCATCTTTATGTGATACAGTTAGACAAACTAAATATTATATACTATCATATTTTGAACAATGAAATACATCTTGGTATTCACTTAAATCATAAATGACATCTAGGTGCTAATGTTTTCCAGTTCCAGAAGAGGCTTAAGAATTATAGTAATTCATAGTATCTATTAAATGCTTTACAGTTTACAAAATACTTTCATATACCTAAATCATTGAAAATCTGTTTTGTTTATAGACTAGAGTTGTTAACAACCTAAGAATGCTTTTGAGTCAATACAAGAGACTTTTCATAATGAAACTTTCCTACCCCAAATCTGCAGTGAGCAAAACCAAAAAAACCAAACCAGGCTTTCTAGAGGATAGCAAATGGTCTGATGCTTCTAAAAGAAAGTTTATATAGTAAAGGTCTACAGGGAGTGCTGAAGAGTCCTAGAGAGGGGTCCTCACTGATCTCGGGAGAATTAGAATCTAGCTACTACGGTCCTAAAGTAGCAACTGACTAAAAGCCTCTTTCAAGTCAATGACTTCCTGCTAGCACGTATTTTAGTCACACAGTGATAATTTCAAAGATCCTAAATCATCCAGAACTCCCAATTGTTGATATTTTTCCTTATGTCTATGCTAAAAAAAAAAAAAAAGGACCTGAAAAATTTTAAATTATGGTGGAAGTTGAAGTTTTTATTATAGTGTTCAGAGCTTGAGTAACCATAAAGTTAAATGATGTAATTACAGCAATTAAATGTGGAACAGGTAGGACATATCCAGCATACTGTATGTCATATAGACAAATTAATAATCACCCACGAACTAGAAATGTTATATGTGTTGAATGTTAACATATTTGAAGTTGATGTCTATATTAGCAAAACTTACGATAATCAAAGAAAACCACTTAAATATTTAAAATGATTACATAGACAAACAATATCCATAATAGTATTATTTTTTCCTGTTTGTATATGATATACCACTGAAAATGGACCCTCTTAGGAAAAGGTAAGAAAACTTTCTAGTCTTGTTCTCCCAGAAGGCTTGAAGTGTTGCTACGTGTATGGATGTTCATTGGGCAATCTGGGTACATGTTTGGCCAGTGCTGCTTTTTAAGTCAGATCTAAGTCACTCGAAGAGAATAATGGATAGCCTGTGATGAGTGATGATTCTTTGGAGAGATTCTACGTGTACATACAGGAAGCGGGTTCATCAGTTTTAAGCCCTACTGGGCATTACAAAAATGGATAAAGTGGCCTTTCAAAATAGGTCCTCCAACCAGATCAGCCTAATGGGATAAAACAGATGGTAGAGGCATAAAAAATATATTCAATTTGATATAAACATGTATGGCAATAACTGTTTTCCAAAGTTAGCAAAGGAAACAATTACCTGCATTGCATTTCATAAAAGACATTGCCAAAAGGTTTCTACTTTCCAAAATACCTTGACTATTGGTTTAGAATTTTTTTTTTTATCAAAGATCAATTACGTTGGGCCAAGTCACTGTGTCACCAGGAGTCTTCTTTTGAGATACAAATACACTTTAGAAGAGGCTACAGAGCGTGTGCAGAGTCTGTGAGGAAAAGGTAACCAGTATACAAAGAAAGAAAAGCTGGTTGAGGTGTGATGGGAGAGTGGGGGTAGAAGGGACTGCTGAGCTTTTAGGTGGCATCTTGATGTCACTGGTCCTGAGGGAGGACCTGTACTGAAGATAGGACCTGTACTGAAGATAGGAAGGGAAATTACAAAGCTCCCAAATTAATCTCCTATTTTGCTACTTTGGCCAACCACAACCTACAGAACAAATCCAGCCCACCACTTGTTTTTGTAATTAAAGTTTTATTGAAACATAACCACACTGATTCATTTACTTATTGTCTATGGCTGCTTTTGTGCTACTGATGGCAGAGGGGGTAGTTGTGACCTTATGTCTAACAGAGACCTTATGGCTGACACAGACTAGACTATTTGGTGCTTGCCCCTTTACAGAAAATTTGCCAAAGCTTGCAACAGAGTAAACCCATAGTCTGGTTATTCTACTTAAAAAGTAATGAAGATCTAAGTAAATAAAAAGGAGGCATGTATCTATTTTTATCCCTCACATGGAACTGTCTTACTCTATATTTCTGGTATAAGGGGCACCCTTCCTCAGCCTCTCTAGTTAGTTTCTTAGCTTATTCAAGTGGACACAAGGATTTGCTGAATACTGAAATGATTATCATTTTGAAATGTTATGATGCGTTTACATGATGTTTCCTACTATTAACAGAAATGACTACATAATGAGAAAAATCTACAAGCTGGGCTATTTCTATTTTTAATTGAATGAAAAGCATAACTAAAGTTTTTAATTAAACATTTTAAAATTGTAGTTGACTTACAATAATGTATCAGTTTCAGGTATACAACATAGTGATTCAATATTATAGGTTATACTCCATATAAAGTCATCATAAAAGATTGTCTATATTCCCTGTGCTGTACATTACATCCTTGTAACTTATTTATTTTATACCCAGTGGTTTGTACCTCTTAATCCCCTTCACCTCTCTTTCCCCTCCCCCTACCACACTCCCCTCTGGTAACTGCTGGTTTGTTCTCTTTATCTATGAGTGTGTTTTTGTTTTGTTATATTGATTCATTTGTTTCATTTTTTAGATTCCACATATAATTGAAAACATCCCATATTTGTCTTTCTCTGCCTTATTTCACTAAGTATAAATCACAAATAAATCTTATTCTTGAACTGAAAACTTAAAAATAAAATTCAAATTGATATCTGCTAAATTAATTTTACAGCATTTTTAAACAAAATTATTCATCCAAAGTAATATATGTGCCAGAATACAGGCCAGTGGAACAGCTGCTTATTTACTCTGTAAATCATTCATATGAGGTAAGTACTAGGCTAGAGACTGGGGACGCAGAGACGTAGACACGATCCTTTCCCGTAAGACAGTCACAGCTGAGTGTGGGGACAGACTGTAACTATATCATGGGGTGAGCGCCACAGCAACTCTTACCTCGAGCAGCCCGGACCTTTTGTAGAGCAAGTGGCTCCCATGGTGCCCGCAGAGTGGGAATGAAGTTCCCTGGCTGTTTAGTCAGAAATTTGTAGGTTTGAATCTTGCCTCTGCCATTGTCAGATGTGTAACTTTGGGCAAATTTCTTAATTTCTCTTGTCCCCTCCCATCTGAAATGTGGCTAATATAAGGTTGTGAATACTGTATAATATTGAACTTGAGTTTAGAACATTTATGACTTAGATTAAGACTTGAAAACAAGTTGGCTATTCATATAATTATTGTTAAACTGTAGACATCTCCCTTTTTTTCTCTTATCTAACCTTTAATCACTGAATATGTCATCATCTACCTCTACTGAATTTTAGTGTTTTAAGAACCAGATATAACAGTGGGCTTGTAATTCAAACCCGAGTTTTTGTTTTATTTTGGTTGTAGAGATTTTTTTTCCTTAATATTGAGCAAATTGAAGAAGTTTTGGTTCATAGTCCACACCTGGAAAAGACTACACTCAACTCACTGCCGGCCCAAACCATCACATCCTGTGATCTGACTACAGTCCAGTTACTAACACAGAAAAGAAGAAACTGGCAAAAAACTGTGTCTTAATAAAACGGTACATCACTGTCAAAGAGCATATGGAGAACCACATCAATAAAGCCACCAGAATCCGAACAAACTGAAATCTATTAAAACATGTGTTGCCTAAAACTTGTCATCATTTATTATCTTTATGTGTAGAACAGACAGCATGGTGTATTAAAGAGAGCAAGGGTTTTATTCTCAGAATGTAGCTTTAAATCCCATCCACATCACTTACAGGCATGATCCTCAAAGAGTGAGTATTTGTGATTTCACATTTGCCCAGAATTGCTTCTTCCATGGTCCTCACATTATAATCAATCACATATCCCCCACCCTCCCACTGCAGTGTGTGAGGAAAAAACAAACAAACAAACAAAAAAACCCCAAAATACCCCTGCCTCCCTGATTGGTTCAGAGAGATGCATGTGACCAAAGCAAGACCCATTGGTCCTTCCTGGGATTGTTACACAGTCTTAGAGAAAAGAGAAGTTGCCTTCTTAACCTAGGAAGATTAGACCTTGGTAACAATTTTGTCTCACTGAGGAGTAAATCCGGGCAATAACAAGCAGAGAGATAGAGACTTAAGGGCATCTGTGAACCTGTGAATGAAGCCCTGATGATATCATGCCCAGAAAAAGCAGAACTGAGGGAGAAAGAGAGCCTCAGTAAAGCCACTCATAACAGATTAACTCCAAAAACATGGGATGTTTTAAATTAATTAATTAATTATATTTTTGGCTGCACTGGGTCTTCCTTGCTGTGCATGGGCTTTTCTCTAGTTGTGGCGAGTGGCGGCTACTCTTCGTTGCAGTGTGCGGGCTTCTTGTTGAGGTGGCTTCTCTTGTTGTGGAGCACAGGCCCTAGGCACACAGGCTTCAGTAGCTGTGGCAGATGGGCTCAGTAGTTGTGGCTTGTGGGCTCTAGAGCACAGGCTCAGTAGTTGGGGCACACAGGCTCAGCTGTTCCGTGGCATGTAGGATCTTCCATGACCAGGGATCGAACCCGTGTCCCCTGCACTGGCGAGTGGATTCCTAACCACTGTGCCACCAGGGAAGTCCCAAAACATGGATTTTGATAACACTAATAGTTAAGTCACAGGGTGGGTCCAAGATGGCTTCAGATTTTGCCACTTGCCTCTTATAATAGTGTCCCATCCACTCTCAAACATGACCTGGTTTGGAATAATTTCTCCCTACTCATAGCTCGGTATCTGTATCTTACCCACATAAAATATATTAGTAACATCTTTTTCTGCACCTGCTGGGATTAGGCTTGAAGTAAAGGACAGCCAGGAACATTGCTACGAAACCTGTAGAAAGGATTAAGTGGTGAGAAGTTTTGGATTCTCATTAGTGTTATTCCTTTCCAAGTGTAGAGTAAGGGTAATCTAGTATAAATTGAATAGAAACATTCTTTTAGTTTTTACATTTATCGAAGCAGAATTAACAGAAGACAGAGAATATCCCTAACACTTCCCACACAAGAAGATAAATTGTAACTTCAATAGTCTTACACAAAGATCATCATGTTTTATGACATGTGAGAAGTGGTGAAGGAATTATTTTTGACAGTATTTCATATGCTAATATTTTCAAAGCACCTGCTTAAAAATAAATCATGTACATTGCTATACATAAGACAATATTACCCTTACTCACTGTACTCTGGCATACTTCCCAGCGTAGGAAGGGCAGACCTATATTACAAAGGCATCGTGGTAAGTACACATCTGAATGCTGTAGCCTATAGGGGTGTTTTTTAAAACCCAAGTATTTGTGAATAGTTACTCTAAAGAGACTTCCCTGGTGGTCCAGTGGGTAAGATGCCACGCTTCCAGGTTTGATCCCTGGTCAAGGAACTAGATCCCGCATGCATGCCTCAACTGATTCTCATGCCGCAACTAAGAAGCCCACATGCCACACCTAAGAGGAGTCTGCATGCTGCAACTAAAAAAAAAAAAAAAAGGTCCCACATGCTGCAATAAAGATCCTGTATGCCGCAACTAAGACCCAGCGCAGCCAAGATAAAATAAAAATTTAAAAAATAATAATTACTCTAAAAACCCATCTTACTAATTGAAAATCTGCTTTTCTCTTGGTAGCTAAGATCCATATATTATTTTGGACTTAGAGTGTGGTAAATGATGTACAGTTTTATGTAAATGGTATGATTATATAGGTTTTAGATTATTTGAGAGAAAATATGTAGTTTTAATCTGATCCTTCAAAAGATGATGACCCAAACAGGAAGCAACCAATGTGCTTAAGTGCACCCACTGACTTCCAAAGTCATTTCTACAGCACTGCCACAATCTCTGCGTGAGTCAATTTCAAAGGAAGTCTATTTCAGAACAGGTTTGCCACTTACACCTTCTGAGTGTTCTCCATCCAATTATGAAACTATATCATTGAAAGACCTCCCAGTATAATTAGTCCGTTTTCTTTCAATAGTCATGAACTAGGTGAATTCTCATCTTCTTTAGCTTTTCATTAAATTACATAAGTAAGCAGTGGTCTTGTTTTAAACAAAATCTTGAATGGCTAATCTTCATTTAAAATGAAGCCTAAACATTAAAACAAAATGCCAAAGCCATGTTTGGAGACTTATTTGCCAAAACACTTTGATCTCTGGTTTTCTAGTTCAAACAGATGGAGATAGCTTTGTCACACACTTCATTTCAGATTATTTCAGCTATGCTTGTTATCACTGTGAGACAGAGAAGGGCGCAACTCACAGGCTGTAAATATGAGTCATTATACCCATTCTGGTCATGTAAGAGTCAACACCAGGCTGTGTCCAGAGGGACAAATCACAGGCCCCTAAATGCCTGCAACTCATATCGCTATGTTATTGCTACTCCCCTTACACAGTTATTCAGCTATTTAGATGGTTGCCAGTGAGATAAGTTAGCTATGGACTGAACATACTTAATTACTTTCTTTCTGTCATTGGAAAAAACTGATTTTCATCAAAGGAAATTAGACTTTCAAGAGCGATAAACGAGGAGGGAATGGAATGGTCTTTGCCAGAGCCTTCCCAAATAAACGTATGAAAAATTGTCCCAGCTTATGTGAAAGCTGAACATTAAATGAGTGGAGGTAAGATAACTATCTTTTGATAAAAGAAATTGGTGTCATTGGGTGCATTTGACAGATGGTGTGTTGAATTGGCACCACCCAAGTGAGGCCATCTTATCCTCCAACAGAGGTATGAACAGTACATCCCAGGTTTTGACAGGTTTATTTCTGTTTCTCATTTAGTTTGAGCCCCGGAGCACTCATTTTAGTACTCAAAACTCCCTTTCCTTCCTCTCTGGCAAAACAGCCACTGCAAACTCAATCTAATTTGCTCTCATTCCCCATATCCAAATCAATCCTCAAATCAGTAATATGTGATGATAGATCCAGATGTCTTATGCTACAGTACTGGCTATCTCAGGATGGTTTGGCAGGCTGAGAAGACAAACCAAATAAGATAAATCTATCACTTTAATGAAAAAATTAATTACAAGCAAGTGAGAGCCACATATATTGAAATCAGCGTTTGCCTTGCAGTGTACTGAGATGTGGACGCTTAGAAATAGGTTGACTGTTCACTCCTCACTGTAAAGGAGGACATGCTCCCAAGTTAATAATTAGTGACCCCATTGCACTTCCCCCATGGTTAAATTATGCACACGTCTGCAAAAGGATACAACCAAGAGATCACTGAAGCTGTTAAAAGATAAACAGGTCTATTAAAAAATTTTAGGAGTTTATTTGAGCAAAAATCGATTGGTATCTGGCAGTGCCAAACCAGAAGGGGTTAGGTAGGAGCACTCCACCTACAGGAGCTCGGGAGAGACTTTTATAGAGAAAAGGCAGAAGCAAAGTAAAGAAATTATTGACTGGCTATGGCTTAAAGCCTAGTTGGCAGTTTGTGAATGGTTGTCCTTAGCATTTTGATTTCATAACCTAGAGGCATTTATAGGCTTAAGTTTTAGTTTGATGACCTCCGCTGCCTGGGCACTAGAGCCACCTCAGTCCCATGGCCTCCTTGCTTAATTAATTTAACACAACTAAGCTCGACTCAAGTTGTGCCTATCAAGACCCTTTCTTGAAAATATTTTTATTTTATTTATTTATTTTTGGCTGCATTGGGTCTTCGTTGCTGTGTGCAGGCTTTCTCTAGTTTTGGCGAGCGGGGGCTACTCTTTGTTGTGGTGTGCAGGCTTCTCATTGCGGTGGCTTTTCTTGTTGCGGAGCACGGGATCTAGGCGCGTGGGCTCAGTAGTTGTGGCTCGCAGGCTCTAGAGCGCAGGCTCAGTAGTTGTGGCGCACGGGCTTAGTTGCTCCGCGGCATGTGGGAGCTTCCCGGACCAGGGCTCGAACCCGCGTCCCCTGCATTGGCAGGCGGATTCCTAACCGCTGCGCAACCAGGGAAGCCCCTTGAAAATTTTTGAATCTTGTAAATGGGTTATTTCCTGGGCACGAAATACCTGTTTTGGATTTTAATCCACTCCCTTTCCAAAATTTGTGTCCCTGTAAGTAAGAGCTATCAAAGGGGCAGGTGGGCTTGGGGGTTGTTCCCTAACACTGTGGGAAGTTTTCTTCCATGGATTAACTCTGCAGACCTCTTTCTCATTCACTGTTTGCTTAGGGAGGAAGTTCCGCATATTCCACTTGGGGACTTTGAAATGAAGACCCTACCACATAGAGCCGGCCCTTTTTTTCCCCATTTCTTTCTGAGAGTGAGCTGTTTCTGGAGAGTGAGTTGTGCTGGGATCCCCTAAGGGCAGGCTTTGTGGCTGGAAGTAAGGGTAGAGTAGCTGACCTTGGTGCATGCAGTGCTGGCTGCCTGGGTCCGGGCATAAGGTATTAGAAAGCTCAGCTTTCTGCAAATATAAGCTCTATTCTCTAATATCTGCTTTATCACAAATTAAAGTGATATTTTGGCTCTTATCTGTTTACATGTTTGTCTTATTTTTAAATTGACTTAGAACTTGGGTAAGAAATCAGCATATTATTTATTGGATGTTTCTCAAAACGCTGACTAAGGATTATCAAGGACACGCTGGATTCTTAACCTTTCTGAGAGTAGTCAAATCGTGTAGTTCCTCTTGCTAAAATAACAGATATAGACATCAAAGATTTGGGCTGACTGTGGGCCAACTTGTTTTGTCTTTTTCTGGCTGAAATCTATAAAAATCTAGGAACAAATGAGCACCTGCTATTGCCAATTCCACCTGTGACCCAAACTGCCAGAGAGAAAGCAAATCAGCTGCTATAGTCTCCAACCCCAGTTCTGGGTGCCTCAGGGAGGAGACGTCAATGGTGGGCAACATATTTGTTCACACACACGAGGGCCTCACTGGACAGGTCAGATTTCTTGAAAGAAAAGAATATTTTCTTCACTCAGAATTGCTCAAGCCCACAATTTTCACATTGCATTTTCACAGTCGATAGCTGTATCATCAGTGAGGATTCTGTGAAGCTATCATATCATCCTTCTCAAATTTGCTAAAACTCTATCTGACACCGCTCCTATACAATACTTAGCCACCCATCTCTCCTGCCCCAATCTGGACAAGTGACTTGCTGTGGCAGTTCTTTCAGAGTCAACATATTCATGAAACTGTTTGGCATATGGTTATACATTTGACATAAATAGTCCAAACATCATCCACTAAGCTCCATATGGGCTCTAGAACAAACAAAAATACTCTTCCCCAGAAGTGGAAACACCTTGGTGACTCTGTTATCCTGTAATGTCTAGCATTTTTCGGGTTCTGAAGCTCTCTATCCTTGCATCATTTGAGTCACCATTATTCAAAATCTTCTATCCCTGTCACTGACATGGGGGTTCAGTTTCTGAAAAGGAATAACTTCAGCCATTGGTTAGAAAGGTTTTTTAATCTTACTGTAGCAGCCCTATGCCTAGGAGATACAGTCTTCAAAGCTATAGACTAAGAGCACAGAACTGACATTGCCTTCTTCTTGCATACAGCAAACACACTAATTTTATAAGAAATTGGATTTAGATGGAGGGTAAAAGAAAAATCGAATTGCAGTTTATAACTTCATGAGGGAATTTTGGTAAACTTTTATAAGGTCGAGAAAATCTAATTCTACTTGACTAAAGTGTATCTGCAGGATGTTTCTTTAACCTGGCTCTTGATTTCTGAGAATCATAATGGCTCTTACCTGCTTGACTTTCCCTCTGTGCTCTCACATGAAACTTTGCCTTCAGTAAAGATTGACAATCTTTTTTTTTAATTAAAAACAAATTTTTTACATCTTTATTGGAGTATAATTGCTTTACAATGGTGTGTTACTTTCTGCTTTATAACAAAGCGAATCAGCCATACATATACATATGTTCCCATATCTCTTCCCTCTTGTGTCTCCCTCCCTCCCACCCTCCCTATCCCACCCTCCCTATCCCACCCCTCCAGGTGGTCACAAAGCACCGAGCTGATCTCCCTGTGCTATGCGGCTGCTTCCCACTAGCTATCTACCTTACGTTTGGTAGTGTATATATGTCCATGCCTCTCCCTCGCTTTGAAGGTTGACAATCTTAATACGAACTGTGGCTGAAGTTTAGGTCCCAAATCCAGTGCAACAGCTTTCAAAACATAATCTACACAAGACCTGGGGTTTGTCTAGGGCCTGATGCCTGCTCAGAGATGTGTCTAAATATGCTAGACCTGCAGTTAACAGTAAAGAAATTTACTTTTCATTTTAATATCTCAGAGAATGTTGAAGGGGAGCCAAAAATGTACGCTATAGAAAGCAGTTTTCAAGATTCCCTATCTATTGTCTTATCTCACAGTCCCTGACATCTTTCAACTTCCCTCAATCCTCTCACATTTCAGTCTCCCAGCTCTCAGTTATAATGCTGATGAAGAGGATGGCCACAAGGCAAATAATGAGAATGAGTAGTATTTATTTACTAGGTAAATAAATGAGTCGTATTTATTTATATATTGTTCTCTGTGCTTTACATGTGTTAAATTGTTTAATTATCAACCCCAAAATGCTCTGGATCTGTCAGTCTCTCTCTTCCTTTCTCTACTGTTCTTTCCCAAGTATAGCCTGACAGCCTTTCTGGCTATATATTTTTTGTTTTATCACTTCTCATCCTTTCTCTTTTTAACCATTATCCATATTCTTTATCACAGAAGACCCAAACAAGGCTGTTAAGAGCTGAATTCTCCAATAGACTCAAGGACTGGAGGGAGGTAGAAGGATCTGTGGCTAATTGGGAGCACACAGACTTCAGTATCTCTTGTCTCTAACATACGTAGGTTTTACTTAATTGTAATTGACCTGCCTAACATACACAAATTTTGAGGACACATTTGAAATAAATATATACATTTTCAATAAGTATATATAAAGATCATTTCTTAAACTAGTTTTTAAATATGTTGAGGTTATGGACCCTTATGAGAATCTGATGGAACTATGAATCTTTATAAAAAATGACGGATGATGACATATGCCCAACATCATATTTATGCTATTTACTTGATTGAAGTGGAAATACATGTCTTGTATATAAACTGTCTTCTGTATAAATGTATTTATAAAATGTTTCTTTGATTCTTATTATTTTTCATGTAAAATTTGTCACTACTGAAAAAAGAAATAGGTTTAATTGGATACATACAACAGGGAAGTACATTTTAATTCTAACCTAAAGTAAACTTTAATGACAAAGCTACTGCTGTTTGGCATGAATAAAATTTTGAAATTGTAGCAAGATCTCTGATGTGACAATGATCAAGTTGTTTTTGAAATCCAATCAATTTTGACTCTTACTTTTAATGGCAATACAGTGCTGAAACCCCTGACTCCTGAAGGTATGTTACAGAAAATAGAATCTGGGCTTCTGTTGCTGACTCTGCTATATAAGGGTAGGCTTGTGTCAAAGAAAATCATCCTGAGTTGAAATTATGTCCTAACATTTACTTTGTCCCTAGATGAATGAGGTCTAGTTTGGCAGTGTCTCTGCCAATGATGGCTTTGTCAGCAAGAACACAATTATGAATGCATGTTTCAATATTTAGGTTGTCTGAGATAAAGTAATGTTTGAAGGCATTCTGCATTAGTCCAAGTATCAGAAGATTTCTGTCAGCAACCAAGTTAATAATACTTTGTGCAGCTCAATCCTCTGAAGCTCTGGAAAGTTTTGCAAAGTTGTCTCCTCCAGTCACCTCTTCCAAAATGGCAGATTAACCAAATGAGCTTGTGGATTTTTTGGCAGCATAATTGGTACTATTTATGTGGGCTTGAACCAAAAGATTTACCTCAGTTATGAAGCCACATATGTCCATTGTTTGATGAATAATTAGTGAAACTGTTCCTGGAAAATTTTTCTCAAAATCATATTTTTTTATTCAAAAAGACTATAGAGTTGTTTTCAAATTTAGCAATAAATGGCTAAAAGATTATTCTCTGAAAAGTCAATATATTTTGTGCAATAGAGGGGAACACTGTATTTAGGACCTATTTCCTGAGAAAAATTCTCAAAATGATGGGAATTCAAAGGTCAACTGGATGAACTGAGCATTTGCCTGCCAGTAGATAAAATATTTTAGAATTTTTGAAGAGATTCCTAATACTGGTACGTACAGATGTGGAAAGCCAGTGATTACACTGAATGTCACTATTGTTGCATCTTTTGTGCTCTGATTAGGTGGCATCATGGTCCATTATTCCATGATCACCATATTAAAATAAATGTCAGAAGTTCTGAAGAATTGCTTCTTTAGTGTTATTTCTTTGCTTCAAGCATTAGATCAGCAACATATCCATGGCTCACAGCTTCACCAAGTTCTCTTAAAAAATCTGAGGCTTCTTTTATCTGCAAGCTAACCTTGTGAAAAACTTCAAGTTGATATTGCGATGGATCCAAAATGCTGGGAAAATATTTTCAAATCAAGCTTTTTACATAAAAAGAAACTCCCTGCCAGGTATACTTGCAAATGGACAGACTTTGTTTTTTTATTTTCTCATCAAGACTTTTGACAAGAATCTGATACACGAGAAGTTATTTCAACTATTTGCTAAGTCATATTTGGTGATGAAATAAAGCTGAGTTACATAAATTTTACTCAACTCTAGTAGGCAGAATAATGTCCGTATCCTAATCCCCGGAAGCTTGAATATGTTACCTGACATGGCATAAGGGACTTTGCAGGTATAACTAAGTTAAGGATCTTGAGATAGAGAGACTATCCTGAACTGGTTAGGTGGGCCCACTGTGATAACAGAGATCCTTCATAGAGAAAGGAGACAAAAGGAGACTCAGAGTCAGAGATGTGAAGAAGCTGTGCTGCCGGCTTTAAAAATGGAGAAAGCCACAAATCAGGGAATGGAGACAGCCTCTGGAAGCAGGAAAAGGCAAGCAAACAGATTCTCCCGCAGCCTACTGACACTTGCTTTTAGCCCAGTAAGAGCCAGTTCAGACTTCTGTTCTCCTCAATTAAAAGATAATAAATTTATGTTGTTTTAAGCCGCCAAGTTGGTGTTAATTTGTTATAGCAGCAATAGAAAACTAGTACATCAACTTTTTGAAAAAACTTTTTTTCACATATAAGCTATGCCTTCGGTTAAGTAAAATAAAAGCAAAGTTCCATAATCACAATGCATTTGTTGTTGACTTAAGATCCTACCGACCGGAAACTAGTCTATAAAAAAAAGGTGATAATGATTCTGAAGAAGCAACGATGAAGAGTAACATTCCCTGTAGTACCAAGTACTTCTGGACATAAAAATGCCTCCATGGCATAAAGTCATATATGGAATTTTTTTTTGATTGGTCTGTTTCTGGGTTTTGTAGATAACTGTTAGAACAGTAAGAAGCAAACAGCATCTACTCTGAATCAGCCACTCTAAGCCATGCATATATGTTTGTGGAAATACAGCTGATCCTTGAACAACATGGGTTTGAACTGTGCAGGTGCACTTATACATGGATTTTTTTTTTCACCAAATACTACAGTACTACAGCATCCATGGTTGGTTGAATCTGAAGATGTGGAGGAATCTCGAGAGGGAAGAACCAAGGATAAGGAGGGCTGACTATAAATTATACGCAGATTTTCAACTGTACGGAGTCAAAGCTCCTAACCCCACCTTGTTCAAGGGTCAACTATATATGTATGTATATATGTATATAATATATAATATATATATATACATATATATATATACATACATGTATACTTACTACACATAAAAATTTAATTCTCACTACAACTCTTCAAATTATTTTAATTCTCATTTCATGAATTTATCCAAAAAACAGTTATTAACCACTTACTATGTTTCAGGCCCTGTGTAATCAATAGGATCTACATACTAGTTGCCTTGATGAAGATAATGTAAAATTTTCAGAGAAAGTAACTGAGGTCCAGAAGAATAAAAAAATGACTAAATGAAGTCCAGTCACCAAAGCCAAGAAAGAAGTTTTCATTCTGGAAAACAAAAGTTGTGTTGCTTTTATACTCCTTTGCTTTTGGCTTTCCTCTACTTATCCATTCTTGACTCAGAAACCAAAAATGTACTTCAAGCATTGGACCATACTAGCTGTGCCCAAACACTTTTTGCTTTGTTAATATCCTCTAATTTTCAGGATTAGCTAAATTGCCACTGATGGCTTATCCTACCCCTAAATATAAATATGCTCAACCTTTTATTCTTTCATAGTTTCCTGTGCTTTAATTCTTTAGTACTTATCATTATTTTAATTACGTACCTAGTTTATAGTGATTCACTTAATGTTTGATCTCCTGCTGGAGTTTCATGAAGACTGGAACAATTTCTCCTTGTTTGTTCCTTTATCCTAATTCAGTTTTACCAAGTGACTAGTATAGTGTATGGCTTATATCATTTACTTGAAATATATCTGTTGAACAAATGTAGATGTGAACATTTAACCTTTGGTATAGGGCATGCACCTACCAACAAAATCGGGTACTGGAGCTCTCTTACTATGTCAGGCGTTGACTCTTGGGTATTGAAATATGGGGAATTAAGAGAGGCCCAAGAGATTGGCCAGTGCAGCTTGGGAACACTGTGGAACTTGTAGAACTCAGGGGGTTAGTAACCCTAACCCTAACCCTAATATTAACAACCAGTAAAGAACTGTGTCCATATTTTAACAACCAATATACAAGCTGAATATCAGCATGAAGAGATGGATAAATAGAGCTATATATTAACTTCTAACTTCAAAGCTTATAATACCAAAGCTCTTTAAAATTTGAACAGATTTAATCATGTGTTTTATCTCAGTGTCATGCCCAAATACACTTAAAACAAAGTAAAAGAATCAAGTTCATTTGAATTTAGATTCATTTTTATAACATATTTCCAAGGTTTTCTTAATTTTTCGCCAAAATGTTGATTTTTATTCCAGTGAACACATCACATGGATGTAAATAACTTACTGTATTTACATAAACAGATGATTTAAATGTTTTATATTTTTAAAATTTCAGTAGGGTGCTTTTTTCTCTTGTATTAAACTGTTTCAAAAATTCATAGTTTTAAAAATATGATTCAAATAAAATTTGTTAAAGCCTTTTATGATTATTGGAACCTTGCTTCTGTGCAACACAGCAGCTGTGGTCACACTCTTTGCCAACAATTGAGCAATGCCAACAGTTGTCTTTTGAAATAAGAATCTGGACACACACCAAAATTAGAAAAGGTAAAATTTTACAAAACTTTCATACGATAAAAAACCTACCACATGTATTTTCCAAAAACTTTTGTTGCTTTGTAGTTCCAACCTCTATTTTGTGGCATTTGTGTCTCTTTGCAATCCAATAAAATAAATGACTTTCAAGACTGACCATCTACCATTCTCCCCTTCAAATACTGCTCCAATGTTGCTCCAGTGACCATGAAAATATCATACACAAAGTGTTTGTGTCCCCTGCCTAATATGTTTTGTTTGGAAAACATATTACTTACTTATTACTTAAAAAGTAAGACATTTTTACTCTTTAGGAACTTCTTTATATTTTTCTTATTAAACATTTCTGATTCCCCAAGACAGATTAGTCCTTTCTCCTCTGGGTTCCAGCATCACATTGAACAAACTTTTATTCTGGTATTTTAAAAATCATAAGGTAATTGTTTTACATCTCTGCCTTCTGTACTAAACTGAGAATTCTTAAGGGCTGTGTCTATTATTTAGTCATCCACATAACCCTAGAACCTAACCTAGTGCCTAAAATTTAGTGGATGTTTCAATGAAAATGTGTGGAAATAAAGTCTTCTAACTACATCGTTATCACCATTCTTTTTTCTTACAAATCTCAAACTTAAGTAATTTTTAAGACAATTAAAAAGGCTTTCCCTTGACATACCTTGACTTTCTTTGTTATTATTTCCTAATTATCATTAGTGCCTTTTCATTGCTTCTATTGTTCATTTTTCCCGGTCTGTCTTATAATTCCCTTTCTCTTAGCTGAGTGACATAGAGAGAGGTAAAATATAATTTAAAAAACAGCCTGGTTATTAAAATATACTGTCATAAACTTGTCACCTGGCACATCTGTTCCGTTCAGCTTTATGCAAAGCATTGTGATGCATTATTTATAATGCTTTTTCTAGCTCATCTATTAAAGGCAATTAAAACAAAAGGAGGAATAATGTTCTGCATCTGCTTTTACCCTTAGGACCTTCTAGGAAAAGGAACAAGATGAGTTTTGGTATTTAAGAAGCTTGTTGTCTGTTAGGCCTCTTAACTGTGGCTAACACAACCTTTCACACAATCTGAATTAGATTTGATGTTTTATTTGTCTTCATTAGGAGGAAAATTAATTTTTAATTAAAAAAGAAAAGATTACTGCATCACTAGATTATTAAAAAAACAACTTTCCATTCCTTAATTCTATAAGCAACTCATAATTATCAATGACTCCAGCTTCAGGGCGATAATCTAACCTATTAAATAACTCACTTGTATGGGAAGAAAGAAGAGCATTCAAATAGTTTTAACTGAGATATTTTCTAGTTTTATTTTCACGAATATCTTGTGTTAAAAACTAAAACTCTTAAAAGAATCCTTAAAAGTGCAGGAAGCCTAGATTTTATATTCATACCTTCTAAAACAACTGGATTTAAGTCACATAGTACTTAGTGTGAATTTCTGTTGGTACTTATTCTTTCCTTCTTTGACACTAACAACACTATATAAATATAGACAGATAGATATAGATATAAAAGAACTGTATTATAAGTAAACTATAAAATGGCATGTTAAAGATATATAATGAAGGAAAACAAATACTGAAGTTAATCTAACTTGGGAACTCTGAAAAATGCGTAGCTCTCGCTTCAAAGTTATCTCGCCCAAGGCATAGGGAACTAGATTGTTTATATTGATTAAGAGGTGATCCTGAGGGAATTCATTTTCTTACTCACCTGGCCAGCCAGGAATTTTGGGCAACAAACAAACCAACCAACCAACCCTCAGGCAGAGAAATGCAGGAGATAAAAGCCAGAAGAATGGAAGACATGCACTGAAACATTAAGGAGAAAGGCACATAGGTTGGGCATGGTGTCTCCCTAACCATAAAGTCCACATATATGAACGTGTGTTTGGTTTATAACTGATACTGACTTGAGACAAACTATTGTCATAGCTCTAAATCTTACTAAATATATACCTTACAATATTTATACTTATGCTGTGTCTGGAATTCATTTAAGAGACAGCTGAAAGATTTCTGTGCCAGAATTCACATACTGGCTTTGCCAAAGGACCGCAAATGAATTTGTTATATAAAAGCTAGAAGTCAGTATGGTGTTAATCCGTAGTGATATGACAAATAGGTATATTTGATTATATTTTGATTCATTAATATTTCAAAATAATAGATTTTTTAAAATAAATTTTTTCGCAAATCTTTTTTTCAATAGTAGTTTAAAAATTGACTCCATGATCTAAATCTTACAAATAAAATATATTATTTCTAGTGAAACAGAAGAAAAAAATCAGTATTACAGGTGAGATTGCCAAATGGTAAATACTGAAACAAAACAAAATTAGTTTTGAAATGCTGACTAACAAAATTTTGAAATTTAGAGTTTGTCAAAATGTACATCACAAAGTCATAAAGAACTCATCTTTTGTCTTGCTCTAGATGATCTAAAGGAAATGGATAATTTATCAATTTACTTGTGTTAAACTGAGATAATTAACAGCAAAGTCCACTCACTATTTTATAAATATAAAAAAAATCAAGTGAAAAAAAAGTCACCTTGACTATTCATCCAACCTAATGCAAAAATTGCAAACATTAAATGTTTTATTTTTTACTAGAATTTTTGCTGCATGGTTGATAACCTCCTGAGTCTTCCAAGCCTGGTCATCATGTTAAAATGATAACTAGGAGAGTAAAAATACAACATATATAATAGAATAAAGATTTTCTTTTGCACAGTACCATTTTCTAGGTTGGTTAGCAATCTATCTGGGCCAGACTTTTAACAGACAAAACTGGTTTCTGAAGCTACTTTAACAAGATGCTTTATTCAGATAGTCATAAATATGGATGAACTCTCAGAGAATACTAGTCTAAATTCTCATTGTCAGAGATGGACAAATTGCCACCTGAAAACAGTAAATAACTCTTCTTTTGCCATACAGCCATTTGTGGATTTAATCAAGATTAAACCTCTGTGAAAGACTTATACACTGAGAACTATAAAACATTAATAAAGCAAACTGAAGATGATTCAAAGAAATGGAAAGATATCCCATGCTCTTGGATTGGAAGAATTAATATTGTTAAAATGGCCATACTATCCAAAGCAGTCTACAGACTCAATGCAATCCCTATCAAATTGCCCATGACATTTTTCACAGAACTAGAACAAATAATCCTAAAATTCCTATGGAACCATAAAAGACCCAGAATTGCCAAAGCAATCCTGAAGAAAAAGAACAAAGTAGGAGGCATAACCCTCCCAGACTTCAGACAATACTACAAAGCTACAGTAATCAAAACAGCATGGAACTGACACAAAAACAGACATATGGATCAATGGAACAGAATAAAGAGCCTAGAAATAAATCCACACACCTATAGTCAATTAATCTTTGACAAAGGAGGCAAGAATATACAGTGGGAAAAAGACAGCCTCTTCAGCAAGTGGTGCTGGGAAAGTTGGACAGCCACATGGAAATCAATGAAGTTAGAACACACCCTCTCACCATACATAAAAATAAATTCAAAATGGCTTAAAGACAAACATAAGACATGATGTCATAAAACTCCTAGAAGTGATCATAGGCAAAACATTCTCTGACATAAATCATACCAATGTTTTCTTAGGTCAGCTTCCCAAGGCAATAGAAATAAAAACAAAAATAAACAAATGGGCCCTAATCAAACTTACAAGCTTTTGCACAGCAAAAGAAACCATAAACAAAATGAAAAGACAACCCTCAGAATGGGAGAAAATATTTGCAAATGATGTGATTGACAAGAGCTTAATTTCCAAAATATACAAACAGCTCATACAATTCAACAACAAACAAACAAACCCAACTGAAAAATGGGCAGAAGACCTAAATAGACATTGCTTCAAAGAAGAAATACAGATGAAAATAGGCACATGAAAATATGCTCAATATCACTAATTATTAGAGAGATGCAAATCAAAACTACAATGAGGTACCACCTCACACTGGACAGAATGGCCATCATTAAAAAGTCTACAAATAACAAATGCTGGAGAGAGTGTGGAGAAAAGGGAACCCTCCTATACTGTTGGTGGGAATGTAAGCTGGTACAGCCACTGTGGAAAACAGTATGGAGGTTCCTTAGAAAACTAAAAATAGAATTACCATATAAGCCAGCAATCCGACTCCTGGGCATATATCCAGACACAACTATAATTCAATAAGATGCATGTGGCAAAAGTGTGTTCACTGAGATGAGTCGTTGATCAGTTGAACAGGTATAAACTTGGTCTGCGTGAGCACCTTAAAGATGGCGGAGGAGTAAGACGTGGAGATCACCTTCCTCCCTACGAATACATCAAAACTGTATCTACATATGGAAGAACTCCTACAGAACACATACTGAACGCTGGCAGAAGACCTCAGACTTCCCAAAAGGGTGCGCGAGGAGAGAGGATTCAGAGCACCACCTAAACGAGCTCCAGGGACAGGCATGAGCTGTGGCTATCAGCACGGACCCCAGAGACAGGCGTGAAACACTAAGGCTGCTGCTGCAGCCACCAAGAAGCCTGTGTGCAAGCAGAGGTCACTATCCACAACTCCCCTTCGAGGAGGCTGTGCAGCCGGCCACTGCCAGGGTCCCGTGATGCAGGGACAACTTCCCTGGGAGAACACACAGTGTGCCTCAGGCTGTTGCAACGTCATGCTGGCCTCTGCCGCCACAGGTTCGCCCTGCATTCCGTACCCCTCCCTCACCCTGGCCTGAGTGAGCCAGAGCCCCCTAATCAGCTGCTCCTTTAATCCTGTCCTGCCTGGGCGAAGAACAGACGCCCTCAGGCGACCTACATGCAGAGGCGGGGCCCAATCCACAGCTGAACCCCAGGAGCTGTGTGAACAAAGAAGAGAAAGGGAAATTTCTCTCAGCAGCCTCAGGAGCAGCAGATTAAATCTCCACAATCAACTTGTTGTAGTTGCATCTGTGGAATACCTGAATAGACAATGAATCATCCCAAAATTGAGGCGGTGGACTTTGGGAGCAACTGTAGACTTGGGGTTGGCTTTCTATGTCTCATTTGTTTCTGGTTTTATGTTTATCTTAGTTTAGTATTTACAGCTTATTATCATTGGTAGATTTGTTTATTGATTTGGTGGCTCTCTTCCTTCTTAAATTTTTTATATATATATATATTTTTTCTTTTTCTCTTTTTGTGAGTGTGTATGTGTATGCTTCTTTGTGTGATTTTGTCTGTATAGCTTTGCTTTTGCCATTTGGCCTAGGGTTCTGTGAGTTTTGTTTGTTTGTTTTTTTTAATATAGTTTTTAGCGCTTGCTATCATTGGTGGATTTGTTTTTTGGTTTGGTTGCTCTCTCTTTTTTTATTACTTTTTATTTATAATAATTTTTTCTCTTTTAATAAATTTATTTTTAAATTTTTCTTTCTTTCTTTCTTTGTTCTCCCTTTTCTTCTGAGCTGTGTGGCTGACAGGGTCTTAAATGAATGAATCTGGTAAAGTAGCAGGATACAAAATTAATGCACAGAAATCTCTTGCATCCCTATACACTAGTGATGAAAAATCTGAAAGAGAAATTAAGGAAACACTCCCATTTACCACTGAAACAAAAAGAATTAAATACCTATGAATAAACCTACCTAAGGAGACAAAAAGGACCTGTATGCAGAAAACTATAAGAAACTGATGAAAGAAATTAGAGATGATACAAACAGATGGAGAGATATACCATGTTCTTGGATTAGAAGAGTCAACATTGTGAAAATGACTATCCTACCCAAAGCAATCTACAGGTTCAATGCAATCCCTATCAAACTACCACTGGCATTTTTCACAGAACTAGAACAAAAAAATTTCACAATTTGTATGTAAACACAAAAGACTCCAAATAGCCAAAGCAGTCTTGAGAAAGAAAAACTGAGCTGGAGGAATCAGGCTCCCTGATTTCAGACTATACTACAAAGCTACAGTAATCAAGACAGTATGGTACTAGCACAAAAACAGAAATATAGATCAATGGAACAGGACAGAAAGCCCAGAGATAAACCCACGCACATATGGTCACCTTATCTTTGATAAAGGAGGCAAGAATATACAGTGGAGAAAAGACAGCCTCTACAATAAGTGGTGCTGGGAAAACTAGACAGCTACATGTAAAAGTATGAAATTAGAACACTCCCTAACACCATACACAAAAATAAACTCAAAATGGATTAAAGACCTAAATGTAAGGCCAGACACCATCAAACTCTTACTGGAAAACATAGGCAGAACACTCTATGACATAAATCACAGCAAGATCCTTTTTGACCCACCTCCTAGAGAAATGGAAATAAAAACAAAAATAAACAAATGGGACCTAATGAAACTTAAAAGCTTTTGCACAGCAAAGGAAACCATAAACAAGACGAAAAGACAACCCTCAGAATGGGAGAAAATATTTGAAAATGAAGCAACTGACAAAGGATTAATCTCCAAAATTTACAAGCAGCTCATGCAGCTCAATAACAAAAAAACAAACAACCCAATCCAAAAATGGGCAGAAGACCTAAATAGACATTTCTCCAGTGAAGATACACAAATTGCCAACAAACACATGAAAGGATGCTTAACATCACTAATCATTAGAGAAATGCAAATCAAGACTACAATGAGGCATCACTTCACACTGGTCAGAAGGTCATCATCAAAAAATCTACAAACAAAAAATGCTGGAGAGGGTGTGGAGAAAAGGAGAACAGTGCACCTACTGCACTGTTGGTGGGAATGTAAATTGATACAGCCACTATGGAGAACAGTATGGAGGTTCCTCAAAAAACTAAAAATAGAACTACCATATGACCCAGCACTCCCACTACTGGGCATATACCCTGAGAAAACCATAATTCAAAAAGTGTCATGTACCACAATGTTCATTGCAGCTCTATTTACAATAGCCAGGACATAGAAGCAACCTAAGTGCCCATCGACAGATGAATGGATAAAGATGATGTGCCACATATATACAATGGAATATTACTCAGCCATAAAAAGATATGAAACCGAGTTATTTGTAATGAGGTGGATGGATCTAGAGACTCATACGGAGTGAGGTAAGTCAGACAGAGAAAAACAAATACCGGATGCTAACACATATATATGGAATCTAAAAAAAAAAAAACGGTTCTGAAGAACCTAGGGGCAGGACAGGAATAAAGACACAGACACAGGGAATGGACTTGAGGACACGGGGAGGGGGAAGGGTAAGCTGGGACAAAGTGAGAGAGTGGCATGGACATATATACACTACCAAATGTAAAACAGATAGCTAGTGGGAAGCAGTCACATAGCACAGGGAGATCAGCTCGGTGCCTTGTGTCCACCTAGAGGGGTGGGATAGGGAGGGTGGGAGGGAGACGCAAGAGGAGGAGATATGGGGATGTATGTATATGTATAGCTGATTCACTCTGTTATACAGAAGAAACTAACACACCATTGTAAAGCAATTATACTCCAATAGAGATGTTAAAAACAACAACAACAAAAAGCAAAAAGATACATGCACCCCTATATTCATAGCAGCACTATTCACAATAGTCAAGACACTGAAACAATTTAAATGCCCATGGACAGATGAATGAATAAAGATGTGGTACATATATACAATGGAATACTACTCAGTCATTAAAAAAAACCCAAAAAAGCAAGATAATGCCATTTGCAGCAACATGGATGCAACTAAAGATTATCATACTAAGTGAAGTAAGTCAGAAAGAGAAAGACAAGTACCATATGACATCACTTATATGTGGAATCTGAAGTATGACACAAATGAATCTATCTATGAAACAGAAATAGAATCATGGAAATAGAGAACAGACTGGGGGTTGCCAAAGAGGAGGGGGTTGGGGGAGGGATCGAGTGGGAAGTTGGGGTTAGCAGATGTAAGCTTTTATATATAGCATGGTTAAACAACAAGGTCCTACTGAATAGCACAGATAAGTATACTCAATATCCTATGATAAACCATAATGAAAAGAATATAAAAAAAGAATGTATATATATGTGTAACTGAATCACTTTGCTGTATAGCAGAAATTAACACAACATTTTAATTCAACTATACTTCAATAAAAAAAAGAAAAAAGATTCAACCTCTGATCTCTTAATTTCTACTAGAATGTTCTTATTCTATCACGCTTAGTCATTTTCGAGAAGTGAAAAAACTAGCGTCCATGTACTTTACTGCACTGCTATAGTCCATACAAAATTTATTAATGAACATTAAAAAGATATTAAACCAATACCTTTGACATTGAGTTATTATTGTATATTATGAATGACCAAAAAATGGACATTTTTATAGACTTATTTGAATGCAAATGTTCTACGACATGAGATCTAATGTTGAGGACCGACAACCAGGCACTGGGACATTGATAAATTAGCTTTGGCTCCTGCCCTTATGACCTTAATCAGAAAAATTGTAACCCATCTAGAGGTCATGATACTAGTAACAAGAATGTGTGTTAAGTAAATATATACTTATATATTCATTATATTTTAGCTGTGAGTCCTCGGTTTGATGAGATGACACTGAGGAAAAATGATCTATGAGAGTCTTTTGCATCCATTGTAATTAGTGCTGCTAAACAGAGTTAATGAAGGTGTGAGCATTATTACATCCTTAATGAAAAACGATCTCTAAATATAGTGGGTAAGCTTATGATATATGAACTTATTATCCAACGTCAAAATCTGCGGAAGATTTACCTAATTAAAGTAGAGGCTGTTTTGCCCCAGAGGAAAGAAGGGAAACATGATTTTGAACATAAATGAAGCTCTCTGTAAGTCTCCCTTAATTTTTAACTCATGATATAGAAAATTGACTTTTGACAGAATTCTAGACTTTTTTTTTTTTTTTTTTGTCAAGACTTTAAAAATCTCTTTACACTAAAAAGCACTATGTCTTCTTGGGGTGGGGGAATGCCTTTGTGGACAATTTGGAAAATGATAAAAACAAACGGCCAACAACCACCTTAGCGGATAAAAAGTCATTACAGTAAATGCCTTCAGATATTGTTAAAAGGAGTCCATCCATTCAGTCCTACACTGTACCAGTTTTCTACTGCTGCCTTGACAAATGATCAGATTCTGAGTTTTTTGTTGTTGTTTTTTTTTTCCGCGGTACGCGGGCCTCTCACCGCTGCGGCCTCTCCCCTTGCGGAGCATAGGCTCCGGACGCGCAGGATCAGCGGCCATGGCGCACGGGCCCAGCCACCCCGCGGCACGTGGGATCCTCCCAGACCGGGGAACGAACCCGCGTCCCCTGCATCGGCAGGCAGACTCTCAACCACTGCGCCACCAGGGAAGCCCAGACTCTGAGATTTTTAAAACGATCCAAAGCTACTATCTCACAGTTCTGTAAATTTCAGTGCTTGTTCCTGAAGTTCCGTTGGGCTTTGCTGGCTTCGATGCTCTTGTTCACAACAGGCTGAAATCAAGGTTTCCATCAGTGGAGGGAGAGAATCAGCTCATTCTGGCTGTGGCAGAATTCAATTCCATGGAACTGTAGGGCTGAGGCTCCTGTGGCCTTGCTGTCTGTCATCTGAGGCTCAGTCTCAGTTTCCTGCATTCCCTGGCTCATGGTCCCCATAATCTTCAAAGTCATCACTAGTGGAACTAGTTCTTCTCCTGTTTTGAATCTGTGATCTGCCCTTCTGCCAGCCTCTCTGACTCCAGCAAGGGAAAGTTCTCAGCTTTTCAAGGAGTGCTAAGATGAGATTGGGCCATTGGGATAATCCAGGATATTTTCTCTATTTAAGGTCTGTAACCTTAATTACATTTGCAAAGTCTTTTTTTGTGATATAACTTAACATATTCACAGGCTCCAGGGATTAGAACATTTTGGGGGAAGGGAAGATTCTCCATTGCACATACATGTTTAAGGGGAGTTCCTATTAGTCTAACTTTGTCAAGAGCAGTCTGCACTCACCAAGGAACTTTATTTCAAACTATTGCTAAACAGCTTATATTAAAAACAAAAGTAAAAGAAGTAGGCTGCTAGTACAGTTTTTATTTATATATGAGCTATGAGGACACACCACTAGTTTTGTCTTCTTTACATCAGACCGGACTATAGTACATTCCATGCACTTTATTGTCAGTCAATCGCTATACACATGCCCAAGTCATACCTCCTATTGATAAAGAATAGATGTCTTTTTTTTAAAGTAAAGAATACTGTACTATTTCTTGGTATTCAATCTTTACATCAACCCAGACATCTCAACAGAGGATTAGTGCCACTAATAACAAGAATAAAATAAATCACTAACATTTATAAGACTGTTGCAAAGTGCCAGGTTCTGTTCTAAAAGATTTACTTTATTAATTCATTTAAATCTCCAACAACACATGAAGAGGCACTATTATTACCCTCATTTTATACATGAGTGAACTAAGGGAAAACAAGAGTGAATAACTTCCCTGAAAGCATCCAGCTAGGCAATAAAAATGATAACATTGGAATTGCAAGTTTGGCCATAGAATCTATACTTTAACCACCGCACCATCAGGCAGTCCTCAATTTGCACAGCACTGCATTGGTGGATCTCCCTGTACATGGGAATCCTACAAAGTGAGATGCATGCTGTTGTGACATGCACATGTTCTTGCTAATTCTGTGCAAAGTGAGGACTATCTGTATTGCTTAGGGAAAATTCAAAGATTAGCAGTTTCAATAGGATTCCATACTGGTAGTCATCTGTAACATTTATTATCTTGCTGTATGCCATCTAGGAAAGTAATTCATTACAATAAAGGTCTTGGTATTTCCATTTTCAGCAGGCATATATTGGAGCATATCCACTGCCCATAAAATGGGTTAGATATCTTTTAAATTCCCTTAATCTTAATAATTTATAAGTTTTCCTTATATAATTTTCAAAGTATTTGTGTAATAACAGCTACATGAATTATACACAGTAGGACAATATTATCTACATTTAAAAGGAGAGAGATTTTGTAAGAGCTCTTTGAAAGGAAAACAAAATTCCATGCCAGAACACTTTATTTTGGTTAGATATTAAAATGAGCCACCTAGGGCAGATAGAGGTCAGATACATTTCTTGTGATTAAGTAAAATGATGGAGCTAGGTATTATTAAAAACATACAGACAAGCTAGCATGCTTTAAGCACCTCCTACGTATGAGGGAAAATCCCTACATCTGAGGACAATGGAGCTCAGAAGGATTAAATAATTCATTCAGGTTTTATCATTGGTAGATGGCAGGGCTGAGATTTGAATCCAGATCTATTTCCAAAGCTAATTATCCTTCCAGCTGGTCAGCCTGCTTTATCCAGGTCACAGATGCTGGCTTGCATGTTAACTGTGCTCTTCTGAATTTACTTTGTTGAAATTGGATAAAGCTACTCTTGGATTTATCTCCAGTACGTGTTGGCTATTTAATATGGAGGGTATATTTTAAAAATCAATTGTACAGAAGTTAACTAGATGTTGCTTACTTCACTCTCCAAACACTGGGAAGGAGAAAAGGTTGTTTCCATTTAGCTATAAACATCTCCTTCCTCTTCAACAATATTCTCAAAGGCTTCAATCTTTCCCATCACATATTAAGTACCCCCAAGCAAGGTTAAATGCAGATTAGAAAATGATTAGTTATAAGCTGAAACAGATTTTGAAATCATATTGCAGAATTTATGATATTTATTTGCCACTACCTGTGCGATTTATTTATTTAACAAACATCTGTTGTGCACCTACAAGGTGTGAGATTTTAAGGTGGAAATCAATGATACAACAAGGAAGAAAACAGATAAGTGTTCCCATGCAACTTATAGTCTAATGGGAATAGATCAATTAAACAATAAACAAGTACGGGTCACCAGAGTGGGGAGAATGCTGTGGAAAACATGTCAAAGCTAAGAAAAACAAGAGTATCGGGGTCGGGAGTCTTGTTCTGTTATTTATTTAGAGTGTTCAGGTAAAGCCTCTATAACCAAATAACACTGGAGTAGAAATATGAAGGAACTGAGTGCAGAGAGCATTTTAGGAAGAATGACCTGAAACGATAAAGGTTCTAAAGCAGAAGAAAGCATGCTGTGGTAATGAACCAGCACGGAGGCCAGTGTGGCTAGAGTATGATAAGCAGGGGGAGATGTAGCCAGGGCCACCCACGTAAGGCTTGGTTGTGATGAAAAGGACTTTGTGTTTCCTCTCATTATCAGATGGCTGGAATGCTCTGACTTACTCTTTAGAAGGCTATTTGGGGCTCCCCTGTGGAACAGCCTGGGGGAGGGAGGGGACAGACAAAGGGAGACTAGCTGGGTGGTTATTGCAATAGTCTGGGCAAGAGATGTCCCTGGCTTGGCTCAGGGTGGCAGCATCGGAGGCGGAGGAGCTCCACGGTACCTTTGGGATATGGTAAGTTTGTGGCACCACCAGCTGCAAAGATGTGAGAGGTTGGGTATTTCGGTCTGGGCTTAAGAGGAGACAGACGTTTAGAAACTTGAGATCTGAGAGACAGACTGAGTTTGTCTACAGAGAAAGAGGAGAAGAGATAGGGAGAAGACACAGATAATAAAGAGGTGAAGTTAGAGACACAGACTGAGGAGTCTGGGATGTAAGGCGGAGTCAGGAGTGGAGGGAGAATGAGTGGCTGAGAGATGGCGGGAGAGGTGAGGAAGAGCAGCGTCCTGAAGGCCAAGGGAAGCAAGTGTTTAAAGGAGGGGCTGAGACGCTGTTCCAGAGGCTGCTGACAGGTCACGTGAGGACCGAAAAATGACTGCTGGGTTTATCAACACGCAGGTTACCCTGGCCTCGAAAAGAGCTGTTAAAGTGTTCAGAGAGAAATCGTGATTGAGAAAAGGAGAACCCTATAACTCTCTCAAGGTATTTTGCTGCAAACAGAAGCAGGGAATTGGGGTAATAAGTGGAGGTGGTTGTGGGATCAGGAGGGTTGTTATACACAAGTTTGGGGGGGTTGTTTTTTAAGATGTTAGAAATAACATGTTTGAACGCTAACGAGAAAAGTGAACTGAAAATTCAAGAGAGAGAGGAGAGAATTGCTGGTGTCATGTCTTGGAGGATCTAAAATGAGAACCTGTTTCCCTTTGGGGGACTGGCTTAGCCATCTGTTTAGACCAGCCAGGTCACAGTGACAAGGAAGCCAGGCAGACCCAAGGTGCGGGCTAAAGGGATGTTGCTGAGTGCACGGGGGTGTTACTTTTCTATTTTCTTTTGTTTCCCAAGTTTTATTGAGACATAACCGACATATAAGTTTGTATTAGTTTAAGGCATGCAATACAATGATTACATATATGTATATATTACCATAATAAGTTCAGTTAACATCCATCAGCCCACATAGTTACAATTCTTTTCTTGTGATGAGAACTTTTAAGATCTACTCTCTCGGCAACTTTGAGATGTACAACACAGCGTTGTTAACTATAGTCATCTTGTATGTTACATCCCAGAACTTACTTATCTCGTAACTAAAAGTGTGTACCTTTTGGCCACCTTTATCCATTTCCCCTGGATGTTTCTTTTCATCATTGCTGTTTTCTCAGTGAAACAGAAAAAGATTACTTGAGAAGGCAGGTGGGGAGTGGTTAAAGATTTGAGGACAGAAGTACAAGTAAGAACTAATGACCTAGGAGAGGGGAAAGGTGAATGGGCTGGGAAGTGAAGCAAGATCGCTGGGCAGGTAATACCTGTGATGATTTATGGGAGCTAGAATTTTAATTTTTATCATTTTTTGCCAGGGGCATGAGGAGGAGAGGGAGAAAATGTTTCTAGCTCAGGTTGTTCTATTCCTATACCATTCTCTAAATAAAGTCTTTGTTCTTTTTTTTAGAAGTTCAGGGTAAATAAGCACATCACGCCTTTACCTAGGATGCATATTTTCCATAATTGCCCTAAAAGAGTCATGAGCAACATACACTTATCTAAACCTATTAATTTTTGTTTCTAAACATGTATTGACACTAGATATACATGAATGAGTGAAATTCTAGTGAATTCTAATTAGTCTCTAGGCACTAATCCAAATTCTAATTCCTTCTTGTATGATACTTTACAGAATGTGAAAGTTTCCTTCAATGTATTTTGTATGAACTTATAAGAACCAGTCCTTGAGGAGAGCTAGCTATCTTTCCTTCCTTTGAATATAAACATAAAAATTAGTATAAAAATGACACTAATATTTCCCAACTTGTATATATGCCTTTTTACCATCACAAATTAATTAAATGATTGACAGACATGGTTAACAGAATCACAGAATGTTGGAACTAGAAAGATCTCAGAGGTCATCGAGTGAAATCCATTTAATTTATAAATGATAAAACTGAGACCCAGAGAGTTTAGAAATTTGCTAATAATCTTAATCTGCTGATGAAATTAAATAAAGATTGCTTTGCAATTAGCCTGGTCCCCTTTCCACTTAACAGTCTATTTTCTTAGGTCTTTAACTCTTTTCCTCTTGAATACATAACAAATTATTATTAAATTACATAATTGCTCACATTATTTTATCAATTTGTTTGCATATTAATTAAAGAAGCAATATATGTTCAGTAGAATGTCTTGCTCTGTGGATGTTACTGTATGTAGTGGGTCAAAATCCATGTCTACCTGGAACCTCAAAATATGACTTTATGTGGAAATAGGACATTCACAGATATAGTTAAGGATCAAGATAAGATAAATACTGGATATGGGTAAGTCCTGAATCCACTGAGATGATTCTTATGAGAGATAAGGAAAAAAAAAAAAAAGAAGTACACACTGGCACAGAGGGCAAGCAAAATGACAGTGGAAGCAGAGGCTGGAGGGATGTGTCTACAAGCCAAGAAGTGCCAACGATCACCAGAAATTACCAGAAACTAGGCGAAAGGCATGGGACTGTTGCCTCCTCAAAGCCTCCAGGAGGAACTAACCATACTGACACCTTGATTTTGGACTTTCAGCCTCCTGAACTGTGAGACAGTACATTTCTGTTGTTTAAAGCCACCCAGCTTGTGGTGATGTGTTACGGCAGTCCTAGGACATGAATACCTTAGAGAAGGAAATTTCAAAGCCCATCACCTGAAAAAGCAGTAGAAACAAAGGAAACGGGAAAACAAAGAAAAACCAATTCCTTAGTTTATGGCCATTAGTGAGCATTACCATGAAGCTTCCCCACTCACTTGATAACCACATCCCTTCTTCCTTGTCATTAAACTGGAAAAATAAGGTAAATTTTATAATTTCTAACACCACCACATTCTACATGACAAAGACCATATGATACAGCGTTGGGGACAACCAATGGCAAGCCCTTCAGAATTTATCATACATATTTTTTTTTTTCATGCCAGTACTGGAGAATACTACTTTGATCATGTTTACCGTATATTGCCTGAGACAAGGGTAACATCACGTGGATGTAAGAGCAATTATTTCGTAAGTAGCTGCTCTGTACCAGTCTCTGTGCTAAGGGACTTTACATACCGTAGCTCATTTAATTACGAAGCATCCGCATTTGTACCCAAATTAGTTTTCCACTGCTTCCTGACAAGTTATCGCAAGCTTAGTAGCTTAAGACAACACACATTTATTGCCTCACAGTTTCCATGGGTCAGGGGTCTGCACCCTCACTTAGCTGGGTCCTCTGCTCAGGGTCTCAAGGCTGCAATGAGCGTGTGGTTCTCATTCTTCTTATCTGAGGCTCAGGGTCCTCTTTCAAGATCATTCAGGTAGTTGGCAGGATTCAGTTCTCTGCAGTTGTAGAACTGATATCCCTGTGTTGCTGTTTTGTTTTGCTGGCTGCTGGTTGAGGGTCACTCTCACCAACTAGGGATGCCGGTCACCTGGTCTCCTGCACATGCCATTCACTACCTGGCTCTTTGCTGTTTTCCAGGCCAGGAGAAGAGCCTCTCTGTGTCTCTCACTTCAAAGCTCTGACTTTATCTGACTCAGATTTAAAGACCTCCTGAGACCAGGTCAGGCCTACTTAAAAGTCAACTACTTAGGCATCTTAAAGCTATCTTTCCCATAGACTGTAACCTAATCATGGGACTGCATCTCACCATGTCTACAAGTCCTGCCCGCACTCTAGGGGAGAGGGTCTTGAAGTGTTCACCAAGGGGTGGGAATCTTAGGGACCAATTCACCATTTTGTCTGCCACCGTACTACATAATAGTGAACGCTGATGGATCCCTTGCATGTGCTTTCATATATAACTCTCTTAAATTTGGAATGTGAATATTGGCAGGGGTTTCAGAGATCATTGGCTTAATGTGGACGCCCTTGCATTTCCTGCTTCCTTTAACATTTCTCCTTACTTAATATGCTTTTAGAATAATAACCTTACAAATGGCCCCAGCAGCCTCACATCTTTTGTTCTCACTTATTTCTAATAGAGGGGGATCATCCTTCCTTAAGTTTCACACGACAGCAACAATATCTAGAGTGAAATGTGAGTTATGTGTTTTTCAAATGAAATGAAATGATTAGAGTGGGGGAACATGTTTTAGAGTTCTGGTAATAGATATACTTTTATCATTTTGAAAAAGGGTTTTCCTAGAAGCTCCAAATGAGACCTCTCAGAGCTTCCTAGTGAAATAGCTGCAGAACATTAAGAAAGAAAAAAAAAGAAAGAAAGAAAACTCATAGCAGTATTGGGAACTAGGCCTAGGAACCAACCCAAGGGAGAGAGTCCACTCACTGCAGGGCTGACATGAATAGTGGATCGAGTAATTCCAGAACTCCCTGCTCTCCTCTGAAGCAGCGTAAATATGTCCAGACGAACGCACATGCATTTACAAAGATGACCCATCTCTCTCCTATTTTTTGCTGTTTGACCTTTATTTCAGCAATACAATCTTTTCTAAAGGTGAAAACCATGTGACTACTGATTTTTGTGTCACACTCAGTGCTGTTTTACTGACTCTATTCCAAAATCATTTTGTCAAAGTATATTAAAAAAAAAAAATGGGAGGGAAGAAGGGAGACTGGCAAGGGAGAAAATGGAGGTGCGTGTGTGTGTGTGTGTGTGTGAATGTTGGTGGTGGTAAGTCCCATCCTAGGAATACAGTCCTTGGAATAAAGCCCTGTCACCTGTTAGTTGTGATGGAGTTCAGATGAGTCCTGGTTCAACAAGCAAAGCAAAAGAATACAAAATCATAAAAATGATAGTGGGCCAGAAATCATATGAGTCCATCAGAGCTAAGCGTGTTTTAGAATCTCAGCATATCAAGCTGCCACTGTGAAGAGTATCAAATCAGAACTCAAGTGCTTAGTGAATGGGGTCCAGGACGATTCACATGCCCTGCTTTTAGTAAATAATAGGAAGGAAACGATTTTCTGTCATTAAAATATCAGTAACCAGAAGAAAATCAACACGAAGCTTGTGAAAAATATTCCAGGGAGGGAGGGAGGGAGGAGAGGAGGGGAGGGGAGGGGAGGGGAGGAAAGGAAAGAAAGCTTTGGGGACATGATTCTAAAGATTCAGAAACATCGACACTTAGGGAAAATAAAAGATAAATAGCTAACAGATGTCAAAAACAAAATCAGTAGACAAACCAGATTTAGAAACATTTTGAATACAGATAATAGAGGGCTAATAGTTATTATATTTAAAGAATTCTTTTAAATTGACAAGAATGTCATAAATAAAGCAGTGAATAAAGATATTATGTGGCAACTGTCAGAAGAACAAATCCGACCAACAAGCAAAACACTTGTTTTTACAGATTCTCTTTTATGCAAACTCAGTGATTTCCCCTCCCATTCATTTTCAGAAATTACTTTAAGATCCAAAGAGGAAACAAGACCAATCATTTGAAGAAATCAACTACAGTAGGCCGACAATGTATATTTAAAGAGCAGTATATGCATCTATTATTAGAACACAGGGAATAAGATACATAGGTAAAATAAAACTCTTAAAGAATATTTAGAGTACGTTTGAAAAGAACAGTCCCAGTATTATGTGAACAGGACAGAAGGGAGTATAATATTGAGGGAAGAAAAGATGAAGGACATTTTACTACTATGCATGTATTGAGCGCCGGGATTATCAAAGAGGCACTTCTATCAAAAATAAGCTAAACATACAACCAATCAAATGTCTGCTTTGGTCTGTTGTTTGTTTGGACTGTTGGCATCTGGCTGTCTAGTTAGTCTGTCAGGTAAACCTGGTCCCAGGACTTCTAGTTTACTGTTATTTTCACTGCCTCAAGTCAACACTGTGCTTTTTCTAAGAGCAAATTACCTTTTGTCATATAGTTTGGGAATGATGCAAAATAAACACTTTGCTATGTCTAAAAAATTCTAAGTTAAAATTCTCCAACAAAATTATCTGACGAGCATGATTATTTGGAGATTAATAAAACTGTCATTCTTTTATTTAAAAAAGTAGACACAACAAGGAAATATCAGTAATATTTAAAAAGAAAAACTTGCACTCTATAGCTGAGTCTACACACATATACACACACACACAGAGGTGAACAGAATGGAGAACTAAGTGATTTGCTTTCTGATTTGATTAGTACAGTGAACTGATCTGGAGAAATATTTTGTGTTATAATCAAGAAAGACAGGAAGGCTCTTTAGGACTTGGGGCCGAGGATGGGGCTGTTAGGCACTATTACTAGCTGAGCCATGGTCTGCATTTCCTATTTTTATTTTGTTTGGCTTTTAAGTAATTGACAATTCGTGAATTCCATTAGTTGTTTCTTCAGCTGGCTCTCTTGGATGTTGGTATGAATTGTGGCTTTCTCCTCATTATCTAGAATACACAATCTCCCCAAACTCTTACTGAATTGCTTCAGGGGAACTCCATTTCTGAAATTTATCTTTTGCCGACTACAGCCAAATATTTCATTACAGAATTGATTTTATTTTCTCCTCCATGGACACATCCCATAGACACTACCCACCCAGCATGACACCTGTTAAATAGTTCTATAAATCATTCCCCTACTCAGTTGCCTTGCCACCATTCAAGAGGAACCTGGGGTAATTGATCCTGATGCAGTCTTTCCAGAAGATCTATTTCACCAACCAAAAGGGACTTTTCAACTGCCCCACTAAATTCTCCCAGAAGTTTTCAAGTGATATATGGTAACTTATGCCTTTCCAAGGGGAAAAATATTTTTGACAGTTTTAACTTCAGAAGAAAGAAGTCTGTGAAAAAGTATCTGTCGCCTCTTCTACACTTTTCTTAAGTCCATCTCTGCAGCTCTTCAGCAGCACTGGTTTCTCTGGGAGCTCTTTGAGCAGGTTTTCACATCGCCTTGCCTGCTGTAAACCAACCACTGATGATCACCCAGGGCTTTATTAGGCCACTAAATGATTTCCCTTAGGTCTGCCTTTCCGAGCCCAGTCACAGGGCAAGCACTTCATTTCATGGTTGTCTTAAAAATAATGTTAGGCCCAACATCAGTTTTTTGTTTTAACTTGTAGGCTAAATTAGTACCACTGACTGAGCACCCAAGCCTTGGATTTCTCAGTAAGCTCTTACATAGTTGACAGCCACCCTTAAGATCTAGAACATCATCCAGATGCTTAGAAAGGAGTGGAAGGTAGTCGCTAAACTCTATCTTCATATCGTCCGCACTAACACATTGTTGCAAGATCATAAATGCACTTAATATCTTTTAACCTCAGAAATGCAATTCCTTATTACTCAACAAGCAGGACTATGACAAGGACAATTATTCATCCAGTTTTCTAATGTGTTCATTTTTATCTTGTTAATTGTGACATAAACTTAAAATTATTAAGCATTCTTAGGGAAAAAAAACCTCTCAGCATGCTACATGAGAAACAAATCAAAGTCACGTCCTGTGGTTAAGAAAATAGTGTTAAAAGGCTTGTTAAGAACCTCTAATTGCTTCGTTGACATCATACCGGTCTTTTAAAACAATCGAAGTAAATTAAGAATAATGAATCAGAAACTTGAGCATTCTATTGCCCTAATAATATATTTTAAAACAAAGGAAAAGCCTCTCTTAGGGATTGAAACCAAATAGAGTATATAATTAACTTCATCTATAATATAAAGTATATTTGGGTTTTGAACCTATTAATCTGAATTGCATGACTTTAAGATTACAATACTATTAGCACATATTACTTTTGGGGATCAAAACTTCTGGATCGGGGTGGACGTTCAAGACGGCGGAAGAGTAAGACGCGAAGATCACCTTCCTCCGCACAAATACATGAGAAATACATCTACATGTGGAACAGCTCCTACAGAACACCTACTGAACGCTGGCAGAAGACCTCAGACCTCCCCAAAGGCAAGAAACTCCCCCACGTACCTGGGTAGGGCAAAAGAAAAAACAGAGACAAAAGGATAAGGACGGGACCTGCACCAGTGGGAGGGAGCTGTGAAGGAGGAAAGATTTCCACACGCTAGAAGCCCCTTAGCGGGCAGAGACTGCGGGTGGCGGCGGGCGGGGGTGGGGGGGAAGCTTCGGAGCCGCGGAGGAGAGCGCAGCAACAGGGGTGCGGAGGGCGAAGCGGAGAGATACCCGCACAGAGGATCGGTGCTGACCGGCACTCACCAGCCAGAGAGGCTTGTCTGCTCACCCGCCGGGGCGGGCGGGGCTGGGAGCTGAGGCTCGGGCTTCGGTCGGAACGCAGGGAGAGGATTGGGGTTGGTGGCGTGAACACAGCCAAAAGGGGCTAGTGCACCACGGCTAGCCAGGAGGGAGTCCAGGAAAAGTCTGGAGCTGCCGAAGAGGCAAGAGACATTTTCTTCTCTCGTTTCCTGGTGCGCGAGGAGAGGAGATTCAGAGCGCTGCTTAAAGAAGCTCCAGAGACGGGCGCGAGCCGCGGCTAACAGCGCAGACCCCAGAGACGGGCATGAGATGCTAAGGCTGCTGCTGCAGCAATCAAGAAGCCTGTGTGCGAGCACAGGTCACTCTCCACACCTCCCCTCCCGGGAGCCTGTGCAGCCTGCCACTGCCAGGGTCCCATGATCCAGGGACAAGTTCCCCAGGAGCACACACGGCACACCTCAAGCTGTTGCAAAGTCACACCGGCCTCTGCCACCAGAGGCTCGCCCAGCATTCCAACTATAACTACCGTACCCCAGCCTCCCCCAGGCCTGAATAAGCAAGAGCCCCCTAATCAGCCGCTGCTTTATCTCCCTCCTGTCTAGGCAAGCAACAGATGCCTGAGACAACCTACATGCAGAGGCAGGGCCAAAACTAAAGCTGAACCCCAGGAGCTGTGCAAACAAAGAAGAGAAAGGGAAATCTCTCCCAGCAGCCTCAGGAGCAGCAGATTAAATCTCCACACTCAACTTGATGTACCCTGCATCTGTGGAATACCTGAATAGACAATGAATCATCCCAAAATTGAGACTGTGAATTTTGGGAGTAACTGTACACTTGGGGTTTGCTGTCCGCGACAGATTTGTTCCTGATTTTTATGTTTATATTAGTTTTAAGTGCTTCTTAACATTGGTGGATTTGTTTACGGATTTGTTTGCTCTCTTTATTATTTATTTTAATAATTAAAAAAATTCTTAAATTTATTACTTATTTTATTTTTTTCTTTCTCTTTTTCTCTCTTTTCTTCTGAGCCACGTGGCTCACAGGGTCTTGGTGCTCCTGCCAGGTGTCAGACCTGAGCCTCTGAGGTGGGAGAGCTCAGTTCAGGACATTGGTCCACCAGAGACCTCCCAGCTCCATGTAATATCAATCAGCATGAGCTCACCCAGAGATCTCCATTTCAACGCTAAGACGCAGCTCCACCCAACTGCCAGCAAGCTCCAGTGCTGGATGCCCGCCATATGCCAAACAACTAGAAAGACAGGAACACAACACCACCCATTAACAGAGAGGCTGACTAAAATCACACCAAGTTCACAGACACCCAAAACACACCACCAGACATGGCACTGACCACCAGAAGGACAAGATCCAGCCCCATCCAGGAGAACACAGGCACCTGTCTGCTCCACCAGGAAGCCTACACAAGCCACTGAACCAACCTCAACCACTGGGTGCAGACACCAAAAACAACAGGAACTACAAACCTGCAGACTGCGAAAAGGAGACCCCAAACACGGTAACTTAAGCAAAATGAGAAGACAGAGAGATATGCAGAGGATGAAGGAACAAGGTAAAAACCCACCAGACCTAACAAATGAAGAGGAAATAGGCAGTCTACCTGAAAAAGAATTCAGAGTAATGATACTAAAGATGATCCCAAATCTTGGAAACAGAATGGAGAAAATAAAAGAAACATTTAACAAGGAACTAGAAGAACTAAAGAGCAAACCAACTATGATGAACAGCACAATAAAGGAAATTAAAACTTCTCTAGAAGGAATGAATAGCAGAATAACTGAAGCAGAAGAACGGATAAGTGAGCTAGAAGATAAAATAGTGGGAATAAGTACCACAGAACAGAATAAAGAAAAAAGAACAAAAAGAATTGAGGACGGTCTCAGAGACCTCTGGGACAACATTAAATGCACCAACATTCTAATTATAGGGGTTCCAGAAGAAAAAGAGAAAAAGAAAGGGTCTGAAAAAATATTTGAAGAGATAATAGTTGAACACTTCCCTAACATGGCAAAGGAAACAGGCAAACAAGTCCAGGAAGTACAGAGAGTCCCATACAGGATAATTCCAAGGAAAAACACGCCAAGACACACATTATTAAACTACCAAAACTTAAATACAAAGAAAAACTATTAAAAGCAGCAAGGGAAAAACAACAAATAACATACAAGGGAATCCCCATAATGTTAACAGCTGATCTTTCAGCAGAAACTCTGCAAGCCAGAGGGAGTGGCAGGACATATTTAAAGTAATGAAAGGGAAAAACCTACAACCAAGATTACTATACTCAGCAAGGATCTCATTCAGATTTGATGGAGAAATTAAAACCTTTACAGAGAAACAAAAGTTAAGAGAATTCAGCACCACCAAACCAGCTTTACAACAAATGCTAAAGGAACTTCTCTAGGCAGGAAACACAAGAGAAGGAAAAGACCTAAAAAAACAAACCCAAAACAATTAAGAAAACGGTAATAGGAACATGCATATCGATAATTACCTTAAATGTCAATGGATTAAACGCTCCAACCAAAAGACATATACTGGCTGAATGGATACAAAAACAAGACCTACATATATGCTGTCTACAAGAGACTCACTTCAGACCTAGGGACACATACAGACTGAAAGTGAGGGGATAGGAAAAGATATCCCATGCAAATGGAAATCAAAAGAAAGCTGGAGTAGCAACTCTCATATCAGACAAAATAGACTTTAAAATAAAGACTATTACAAGATACAAAGAAGGACACTACATAATGATCAAGGGATCAATCTAAGAAGATATAACAATTGTAAATATCTGTGCACTCAACATAGGAGCACCTCAGTACATAAGGCAAATGCTAACAGCCATAAAAGGGGAAATCGACAGTAACACAATCATATTAGGGGACTTTAACACCACACTTTCACCAATGGACAGATCATCCAAAATGAAAATAAATAAGGAAAGAAAAGCTTTAAATGATACATTAAACAAGATGGACTTAATTGATATTTAGAGGACATTCCACCCAAAACCAGCAGATTACACTTTCTTCTCAAGTGCTCATGGAACATTCTGCAGGATAGATCATGTCTTGGGTCACAAATCAAACCTTGGTAAATTTAAGAAAACTGAAATCGTATCAAGTAGCTTTTCCAACTAAAACACTATGAGACTAGATATCAATTACAGGAAAAAATGTAAAAAATACAAACACATGGAGGCTAAACAATATACTACTAAATAACCAAGAGATCACTGAAGAAATCAAAGAGAAAATCAAAAAATACCTAGAAACAAATGACAATGAAAACACGACAACCCAAAACCTATGGGACTCAGCAAAAGCAGTTCAAAGAGGGAAGTTTACAGCAATAAAATCCTACCTCAAGAAACAAGAAACATCTCAAATAAACAACCTAACCTTACACCTAAAGCAATTAGACAAAGAGGAACAAAAAATCCCCAAAGTTAGCAGAAGGAAAGAAATCATAAACATCAGATCGGAAATAAATGAAAAGAGAAATGAAGGAAATGATAGCAAAGATCCATAAAACTAAAAGCTGAGGTTCTTTGGGAAGATAAACAAAATTGGTAAACCATTAGCCAGACTCATCAAGAAAAAAAGGGAGAAGACTCAAATCAATAGAATTAGAAATGAAAAAGAAGTAACAACTGACACTGCAGAAGTACAAAGGTTCATGAGAGATTACTACAAGCAATTCTATGCCAATAAAATGGACAACCTGGAAGAAACAGAAAAATTCTTAGAAAAGCACAACCTTCCAAGGCTGAACCAGGAAGAAATAGAAAATATAAACAGACAAATCACAAGCACTGAAATTAAACTGTGATTAGAAATATTCCAACAAAAGCCCAGGATCAGATGGCTTCACAGGTGAATTCTATCAAACATTTAGAGAAGAGCTAACACCTATCCTTCTCAAACTCTTCCAACATATAGCAGAGGGAGGAACACTCCCAAACTCATTCTACAAGGCCACCATCACCCTGATACCAAAACCAGACAAAGATGCCACAGAAAAGACAACTACAGGCCAATATCACTGATGAACATAGATGCAAAAATCATCCACAAAATACTAGCAAGCAAAATCCAACACCACATTAAAAGGATCACAGACCAAGATCAAGTGGGGTTTATCCCAGGAATGCAAGGATTCTTCAATTTACGCAAATCAATCAATGTGATAAACCATATTAACAAATTGAAGGAGAAAAACTATATGATCGTCTCAATAGATGCAGAAAAAGCTTTGGACAAAATGCAACACCCATTTATGATAAAAACCCTCCAGAAAGTAGTCACAGAGGGAACTTACCTTGACAGAATAAAGGCCATATATGACAAACTGACAGCCAACACCGTTCTCAATGGTGAAAAACTGAAACCATTTCCTCTAAAATCAGGAACAAGAAAGGTTGCCCACACTCACCACTATCATTCAACATAGTTTTGGAAGTTTTAGCCACAGCAATCAGAGAAGAAAAAGAAATAAAAGGAATCCAGATCGGAAAAGAAGAAGTAAAGCTGTCACTGTTTGCAGATGACATGATACTATACATAGAGAATCCGAAAGATGCTACCAGAAAACTACTAGAGCTAATCAAAGAACTTGGCAGAATAGCAGGATACAAAATTAATGTACAGAAATCTCTTGCATTCCTAAACACTAATGATGAAAAATCTGAAAGAGAAATTAAGGAAACACTCCCATTTACCACTGCAACAAAAAGAATTAAATACCTATGAATAAACCTACCTAAGGAGAGAAAAGACCTGTATGCAGAAAATTATAAGACACTGATGAAAGAAATTAAAGATGATACAAACAGATGGAGAGATAGACCATGTTCTTGGATTGGAAGAGTCAACATTGTGAAAATGACTATCCTACCCAAAGCAATCTACAGATTCAATGCAATCCCTATCAAACTACCAATGGCATTTTTCACAGAACTAGAACAAAAAAATTTCACAATTTGTATGGAAACACAAAAGACCCCGAATAGACAAAGCAGTCTTGAGAAAGAAAAACTGAGCTGGAGGAATCAGGCTCCCTGACTTCAGACTATACTACAAAGCTACACTAATTAAGACAGTATGGTACTGGCACAAAAACAGAAATGTAGATCAATGGAAAAGGATAGAAAGCCCAGAGATACACCCACGCACATATGGTCACCTAATCTCTGATAAAGGAGGCAAGAATATACAATGAAGAAAAGACAGCCTCTTCAATAAGTGGTGTTGGGAAAACTGGACAGCTACATGTAGAAGAATGAAATTAGAACACTCCCTAACACCATACACAAAAATAAACTCAAAATGGATTAAAGACCTAAATGTAAGGCCAGACACTATAAAACTCTTAGAGCAAAACATAGAAGACTCCGTGACATAAATCACAGCAAGATCCTTTTTGACCCACCTCCTAGAGAAATGGAAATAAAAACAAAAATAAACAAATGGGACCTAATGAAACTTAAAAGTTTTGGCACAGCAAAGGAAACCATAAACAAGACCAAAAGACAATGCTCAGAATGGGAGAAAATATTTGCAAATGAGCAACTGACAAAGGATTAATCTCCAAAATATACAAGCAGCTCATGCAGCTCAATATCAAAAAAACAAACTCAATCCAAAAATGGGCAGAAGGCCTAAATAGACATTCCTCCAAAGAAGATATACAGATTGCCAACAAACACATGAAAGGATGCTCAACATCACTAATCATTAGAGAAATGCAAATCAATACTACAATGAGGGATCACCTCACAACAGTCAGAATGGCCATCATCAAAAAATCTACAAACAATAAATGCTGGAGAGGGTGTGGAGAAAAGGGAACCCTCTTGTATTGTTGGTGGGAATGTAAATTGATACAGCCACTATGGAGAACAGTATGGAGGTTTCTTAAAAAACTAAAAATCGAACTACCATATGACCCAGCAATCCCACTACTAGGCATTTACCCTGAGGAAACCATCATTTAAAAAGAGTCATGTACCACAATGTTCATTGCAGCTCTATGTACAATAGCCAGGACATGGAAGCAACCTAAGTGTCCATTGACAGATGAATGAATAAAGAAAATGTGGCACATATGTACAATGGAATATTACTCAGCCATAAAAAAAACAAAACTGAGTTATTTGTAGTGAGATGGGTGGACCTAGAGTCTGTCACAGAGAGTGAAGTAAGTCAGAAAAACAAATACCGAAAGCTAACACATATATATATGGAATCTAAAAAAAAATGGTTCTGATGTATCTGGGGCAGGACAGGAATAAAGATGCAGATGTAGAGAATGGACTTGAGGATACAGGGAGGGGGAAGGATAAGATGGGATGAAGGGAGAGAGTAGCATTGACATATATAAACTACCAAATGTAAAATATCTAGTGGGAAGCAGCGGCATAGCTCAGGGAGATCAGCTCCGTGCTGTGACCACCTAGAGGGGTGGGAAAGGGAAGATGGGAGGGAGATGCAAGAGGGAGGGGATATGGGGATATACGTTTACATATAGCTGATTCACTTTGTTATAAGCAGAAACTAACACAACACTGTAAAACAATTATACTCCAATAAAGATGCTACAAATAAATAAATAAATGAGTTTATAAATGGAAAAAAACAAAAACAACTTCTGGATCATCAGAATGGAAAACTCAGTAATGTACATTTGAAATTAACAATCTTCTTGAATTAGATGATTTCTGCAACTGTAGCTCAACAAATATTTGAATTATCCTTGGCTTTAAGAGATTGTTCTTTAGTCAGTAGTTTGTATATAATTAAAGCCAATTAAATTTCCTGTAAGTGTTTGATATATTTTACAAGTTAATAAAAGATACTTTGAGTGTAGTGTGAGTTTTGCTTATACATTTAAATTTTGTATTATCAATAGTGCAGGATTTTTAAAACAGGTAGCAAATGCTGTGTAATTATGATTTGATCTCCAAAGAACAGTTCTTTGTGTGCTGAGTAGATGACAAGGCTGAGTCAATTTCAGGCAAAGTGTATGCATAAGAAATACTCTTACTGTACCAAGAAATATTCTGTATTCCGTGTAAAACTGTTAGGGAAATCATCTTGGTGAATTTATAATTGGAAAATGAACAGATCCCCCCTCACTTCAATGCAAATGCTTTTAAAGCAAATACAGCCCATGAGCCTAATCTGGTGCTGCCTCTTTTTGTAAGGCTAAGAATGCTTTTTACAGATGCACATTTATAATAGATTTGATGGTAAGGAACACTAACTTTGAACCTCAGTTAAGTGGAATTTATCCTCCCCCTGTCACCAATGAATTATATTCTTCTCATCAGTAGATATGTACTAGAAAAAAAAAATGTTCTCAATGATCATAATTCTACTTTGAATTTCATCAATATAAATTTGTGGATATTGTTTTATCTTACTATATAAATACCTACATAATAGACTCAATTTTGCCTGTTTGTCCCCAAGATTGAAGTATTTACTATCTAGCCCTTTACAGAAATAGTATGCTTACTACTGTCTTAGAACAAGATGAAAATCTATAGAGATGGAAACGGAAAGTTTGCGAAGTGGTTAAGACCAGCAACTTTATATTTAAATAGGGCTTAACTGAGTCCAGGAACTGCCATTTATTAAATCTATGAGTCTGGATAAGTCACTTGCACTCACTTAACTTCAGTTAATTCATCTATAAACATGAGTTATTGTGATGTTTTAATGGGTTTAATAATAATGGTACCCATTTCATAGGGTCGCTACGAAGATTAAACTGCCAGGCTTGTAGAAAGATCTAAATGTCTATTACAGGAAAACAAATGTTCAGACTCTCAACCTTGTTTTATATGAAAGTTCAACTCCTGGCAAGCCCTAGGACCTCTGTAAACACACAAGCCAAAACATAATTGGAGAAGGCAAATCTGCTCCCAGATACTTCAAGGGAGAGTTTGAAGAGTGAGCCTTCCTTGTTCAGAATGTTTTGTCTGTTTGCTTGCTTTGTTTTGCCTTGTCCTTACTAATGACTAGGGCTTGGGTTGAACAGGCCATTATGATCATTACATTCTGTGATAAGTTGCAAGTTTGGGTAGCTGGGAACCTACCAAGCAGAGGCTTGTTGGAAGGGATCCTACAGAGCTTTGAGACCTGATTCTGGCCACTTGTTCTAGAAGCTTCCTCTCTTTACCCCCATATATCCAGAAAGTGCCAGATGATTTGCTAACCAGAAGAGGCCCAAAGTTCCAGTCATCCAGTTGGAATAGATCATAGTGCTTGCTAGAATCCACTAGCTTTCACGTGAAATGTCTGAGAATCCCCTTCACCTGCACCCGAGACTTAACTTCCTGTTGATCTCCTAGTCTTCACGAAAAAGAGAAGTTACCCTGCACCAGGGATGCACAGCTGACTGCCCAGCAGGAAGGGTGCTAACACCAACACCATTACAACCACCTCTTTTCCAAAGTGCCAAGGACACTTTTATGCCCAAGGAGGACTGTTGCCACCTTGAGGATCAGGCGGAGGAAGTCCAGTGCTAATGCCTGGTGTGGGAAGCACCCAACCAAGCCATTGGGCCTCCGGGAAATGGGCATTCCCCTCTTACTTTAAAAAGGCAAAAGCAAGGATAAACAAGTTTCTTTCTCTCTTTCACATCGTTGCATTGTGTATTCTGCGGCCCTGAGGAAGGATTTCAAAGCAATGTACTCTTGGTCACAGAATGAAACTATAACATAAAAGACTAATAGAGTGGAGTCTGTTGAATTATAAATGCTTTAGCCTTAGACACTCTTAATCTCAATAATAATGCCTATTGGAAAGAGGCTTCCATTTGTAATCGAGCAACATTTCTCTATGGAAAATAAAATGAACCAACAGCATAAATTGCCCCAAACATTTCACATCGGCATTCTCTACCATCACAGGGTACTGTATCTTCTTAACTGTAAAGAAGATGGAAGATGCTCCTGACATGCTTTATGGAGGCTGTATTTTCCTTAGATGAATAACTTGCTTTTTATGAATATTCCAAAAGCAAATGAGAGACCCATTTGCATACCTCATTAACGATCCCTCTTTAGCAGGAGTATGTTCCTAATTTAACATACCCATAAACACGTCTTTCCATCATCTGAATGAAAAATAATCTATTTTCTGCTAGAATTTATATTTGGATACTGGTGTTTAAAAAACATAAATTATGCTGAAGACTTAGATATTTGAGAAGATTAAATTACAATAGTGATATTACTTGCAGTGTGGTCATAGCTTATTGGACTCATTTTCTTGTCTTCATCCTTATGTTTCCATCTATTTGGTCATGATCCTCTTTCTTGCTTTGTTGTTATTCATGCTTTCTCATGTGAATATGGGAGAAATGTGATGCTAAGAAATTGTGTTTAATTTTCAGACACTTGATAAAATCTTACTTTCTTTATAAATGTAACAGTCTATATTAATGGATAAGGGTTTCCCTTATAAGTGTGTTTGTCTTATGTATATTTTTCTTTTTTATGATGTAGCATGTCACAATTGAGCAAAACCAACATATACTAATTTAATGTTTGAGTTTCTATCTTCAACCCAAACACTCCTAATTAGAAAGAGAGAACAATAACTAAGTATTCTAATACTTAAACTTGGATAAAATGTAATTCTTTCTCTTCAAAATAAGACCCATATGAACTGCATGAAGGGAGTAGATCTGACTTCATTTTTCTCCATACATTCATTCAAAGGATACTGTTTGAATGGCTACTATGTGTTAGGAACTCTAAGAGGCAACAAAGATTCAGAAACAAATAAGGTAGCTCAGTCCTTATTAATTAAAATAAGCTAAATTCAATAGCTAGAAGAATGATAGTGCATTATAACAGAAGTATACATGTTGGAGTATGGGAGTACATAAGAGGAACATTGATGTTATAATCAAGGAAGGCTTCCCAGAAGAGGTGTTATATGAACTGAGCTTCCAACAATAAGTAAGAGTTAGCCAGAAGAGAGGAGGGATGTAATTTCCTGAGGGACATGTGTGGAAATCCAGAAGGCAGGAATATTTTTAGGACTTCATATATTGAATAGCAAGAGATGAGTCTGAAGGTGTAGGCTGGGAATTATAGAGTTCATATGTATCTTGGAATTCAGGAGAATTTTGAAAAGGTTTAACAAGGTAATGATTACAGTGAGATTTGTTTTGATTTCGCATCCTTGCTACTCATTTGTTCATTCTGGATATGTTTCTAGAATTCAACATGCACAACCACCCCACCTTTAAAATAAAGACAATCGGACACAAAGTTAAGGAACTTAGCCCACTGCCCACTGTCTCAGGTGGTTAGATAACACCAGAAGCCAGAATTGTTCATTTTCTTATATAAGTATTAAGAGTGATTGAACACGGGGACATTTTCCCAGACTACCTTTTGCTTTCCAAAGTAATAGTGAACAGTTTAATAATGTACTTAAATAACCCATCACAGTTACAAAATGCACAGGTCCAAATTGGAATGATTTTAGATACTGTGTTAAAAATGTAGTCTATACCAAAAAAATAATAATAATAACCCCAAAACAAACAAATAAAACATCAAAACCACACTATGTGTCAGCTGCTCAGAAAGAGCCTGTCAACTCACTGCAGGTGATCATCAATCAGATATGTCAGTTCCAAGTGGCAGCTTTTCCTGTCTGGAGTGCAGAAAATCACCATGAAAATGCCCTGTGGACTAGCGACCTCATTTGTCTGTGCTATTAGGAGACCTCTGTGAATTTTTTTTTATGAATATGCAACTTTTAGATGCCACTCAGTAGCTACACCTTTTTAATCATTATAGATTCAACAGACATTTTCTATCAGAGAAGTGTAGTATCATTGAAGGAATGGATACTGTATCAATTCAATTCATTCTAATACACAGAAATACTTAGGTCCATATTTATTTATTAACCATCTGTGAAGTGGAATATTAGTCTGATTCTAAAACACTTTGCTCAAGACTTAGCCCAAACAGAATCTATTATATTACTTTGAAGAGCAGTCAGGAAAAAAAAAAAAAAATACTAGACTACTGGGAAGTATTTAGGGGAATAAATACAAATATAAATTAGACTGTGAGTCTTAACTGGAGAAATTTGATGACATTGAAAGGAAGGGGAATAAGCCTCCTCTTCATTTGCTCATCCCTTAAAGGTCACCCACCTCCCATCCCTTCCTTACCCTTCCTTTTATTTCTTACCCTTTCTTTTGGTGTTTGACTTCTTTTGCAAACTGAAGTATTATTGATAGCGCTCAAGTTCCAGCCCTCCCACTGCTTCTCCTCCTCTCTGACATCCTTTCTGAAACTTTGTATTGTCAGATATTTTCTTTTTGGTCCATTTGATAGATGTTAAGTGGTATATTGTTTTCGCCATAACAACTCACTTCCAGTACACTTGTGAAAGTAAGACTCTGCCATATATACGCCCAGACTTTGGCTTGTCTCTCTCTTTTTATTGGGAATTTTCACCCCAAACAGAGGTTTTACATTTTAACATAGACATATTCATCAGACCTTTATTTATGGTTTATAATCATATAGACTACCCACCATAATCACTTGTTTCCTGGAGAATGTAACAGTTCTGGGGATCTGACTACAAGCGGTATCTACCTAGGAGTTGCTTGCTATGATAGAAACCAATTTCAACACCAGCCTCTCATTCAAACTGTATTGAGCTCATAGGACTTTATAATGATGACAATACATATGGTAATCACTTTTGGTTCAAGACAATTGCATCAATAGTGATGAAATGTCTAGCTAGCTACTTGTGGGAAAAGAAAACATGCCAGAGCAAACATAAATAACAGATGAGTCCAGTTTCCAATGAAAAATCTCAATCATGAAGATGATGGAAAAAACATAGGTGAATATTTTCATAATCCTTGGGGTTCAGAAATATTCAAATTTTATAGGTAACTCATAGACCACAAATTAATCATGTTTAAATTTGAAGTCATAAATGAAAACTTTCATATGACACAGTACTATAAAAATAAAAACAAAACTAAGGAAAAGATGACAAATTTTTCTGAGACAAACATGCCATACAAGGCGTTGATATTTTCAATATATAAAATTATTTACAAACTGAAAATGATTATATATAGTAATATTAATAATCCACACAAACAAGCTATTATTAGAGAAGAAATACAAGTTCTTGATATTTAATTAACTAGTAGTGAAACAGAGCAGGACCTTATGGTCCATCCCCCCCATGTCCTCTGCCTGCCTTTTGTCTGTCGAAAAACTTTAGTCACAGAATAAGTTTAATCAGAGAAGTGAGAAAATGCAAAAGCAAAAGAAAGCAGGCAAACAGGACAAAATAATAATAGTTTGGTCATTAAGCAAAGTCACGGACCTTTAGTTCCTCCTCAAGGGCTATAGATCGTATTCTGAGCCATGTCCTGTGAGCTGTCTTATAGAAACTGAAACCCTCACCAGGTGGAAGAAGTTAACTACATGATGATCAGCCTATAGCCATGACATAAGCTACCACAATCCTGAGAACTGGCCTCAAGGAAGTGGGAACAAACCGACTCTGGAGCTGAAGATTAAGTGTACTTAAAACAATCAAGACCACACTGATCAGACCACCACATGACCAATTTCACGACAACTGTCAGAGTTGACTCTGCTGTTTCTGCATGTAGCCCCCTCCCTCTGTCTATAAAAGCTCTTGCCCGCTGACTGTCAGGGAGGGACTCGGCCTTTGGACATGAGTCTGCCCTCCCGCCCAGTTGCAGACCTCTGAAATAAAACAAACTTTCCTTTCCACCAACCTTGCCTCTTGGCATTTAAGCTGCAAGTAGCCCAAAATTAGTACTGTACTCACGTCCGATCCTGTTGGAGATGTAAATTGTTATAACTCATATTTTAAAAATATATTCTGACTGCTAGCCCCAAACTGGAAAGAACTCAAACAGTTATGATTAGAGAAACAGTTAAATTAATTGTTGTATATCAATATAACAGGATGCTACCGGCCATTACAAATGATACTGTATATCAAAGGTCTCCTTGATATATTTTTTTGGGTGGAAAACACTGCTTACAAAAGAGGATAGGATGTATTATGCCATTTATAATATAATTTACTGTGCTTAAGTAATATTTAAACATTAACATTATTTTCTTGTATAATATAAATTTTATATAATATACTTAATATTAAAAACATAATACATAAATGTATATAGGTAAAAATTATATATACATATACAATCTCCTTCATTGAACCAGCTTAACACAGGAAGATGCAAAAAGAAAACTGCTTTTTCTCAGCCCACTGCTTCAATCACATTCCAACAGATATTCAGTGGCTTTGGATGATATTTTTGACAGATCTCATATGCATCAGTCTGGGTCACATCAGGAAGCAAGCAGATGGCGCACTCAACATTGAAATAAAAGGAAGTGTAATAAGGTGGTATTACAGAGATGATGTTAAGAGTAAGGAAACTAGGAAGAGATAGTGATGCTCTCAGGGCTCCCAACAGTGGACACTAATACCAGCTGTATGCCTTCAGAGGTAAGGTTAGGGAACAGTTAGTTACTTGAACCCCTGAAGCAGTAAACCATAGCCATGGAACTCCACAGGGGTTGTCCACATGGGTAAGAACCAGACATTATCAAGCCACACCCAGTAAAGAGGGTGTAAGTGAAATAAATACTTTGAATTCCCTTTCCTCCCTCTCTCTGAGGTCTTGCTGGTGCCTTAATTGGATGGACACAATAAGAAGCCAAAGGACATGGGGGCCAGGGAAATGCAGGGGTCGGCCTCCTGGGCAAGAAGCTGGGCAGGAAAGAGCAAGGAATGGATCAGGAGGTGCAAACATAGAATAACCAGCACAACAGAGCACTGGGGCAACATTTAGGCAGCAAAATAGTTTCATTTTCAAGTTAAAAAGTCAAGTCCACTCTATGTAAAAACTCCAGCTTACATTTGGTTTAAAGCTCCTCCCTCTCCACCCATAGGGGCCATCAGTGGCCTTTGTACTGTGCAGTCTCTCCCCTTTCTCCTTCCCCACGCATTATGTTGCCTCTGGTTTCTCCAGTGATGGGCGGGTCCTGGGGGATAAGAATGGAAGAGGATACAGATCTTTTTTCTTATGTTGTTTCTTGCCCTTGCTTGACTGATAAATGCTCACCGTCCCAGCAAGAATCCAAAATAAACATTCACGGGGCTTCCCTGGTGGTGCAGTGGTTGAGAGTCCACCTGCCGATGCAGGGGACACGGGTTCAGGCCCCCGTCTGGGAAGATCCCACGTGCCGCGGAGCGGCTGGGCCCGTGAGCCATGGCCGCTGAGCCTGCGCGTCCGGAGCCTGTGCTCCGCAACGGGAGGGGCCACAACGGTGAGAGGCCTGTGTACCGCAAAATAATCATTCACTTATGGGCAATTTGTGGGTTGGTTGGGTACCTTCACATCATGAACTATGCCCTTTTACATGGACCATGCACTCTTCTGCTGCTGTGTTGAGATGTCCCTCAGCTTCTGTCCTTTGGTGATATCTGAATACTAGTGGTTTTCTATATAGGTCACTCATCGGAGTATCTTTTCCTCTATTTTACAACTATAAGTTATAGAAAATTGACAGTAATGTGAATAATTCATGTCCATAGAAATGCAAGTTTTGTCCAGTGGAATGGACATCATTGTCCGGTGAATTGTTGCCAGTTTTGCATCTATTAAATGGATTAATTTTAACATTCCCAGTGGGCTTACGTATTCGTCTATTCTTTGGATTTTTTTTTTTTTTTTTTTTTTTTTTTTTTTTTTTTTGCGGTACGCGGGCCTCTCAGTGTTGTGGCCTCTCCCGTTGCGGAGCACAGGCTCCAGATGCGCAGGCTCAGCGGCCATGGCTCTGCGGCATGTGGGATCTTCCCGGACCGGGGCATGAACCCGTGTCCCCTGCATCGGCAGACGGACTCTCAACCACTGCGCCACCAGGGAAGCCCTGGATTGGTTTTTAAATTGTGATCACTTACTGATTTCCTCATTAGGAAAAAAATCTAAAATCTTTGGTACATGTTTACTTTATATGAGTCATGGTTTTCCTTTTCTTTCTTTAAATATTCTTTAATCGTATGACATAACCTTTCTTTTCTAGCATCTACCTGCTCCAGCAGGAAGCTCTTTGTGGTAAGGTCCTTTTCAGATGACTGACTTAGCCACATCTGACAGCTTCCTTGTGGCACATGGGATTCACACACCGTTGAGCCACCAAAGGCAGGTGGCAGCCAGCTATCACTCTTTCTCTTTTCATTCTGCTGTTCAGAATAGCTCCAGACAGGCATGGACCAGGGAGGAAGATTTATTCTCCGGCTTTTCTTGAAGGCACACAATTTCCCAACCTCTTCTTTTTATCCGAGTTCTTTATCTTGTGCCCTACTTGCTTGGCCTAAGTGTATTAGAAAAACAATGCTTCTCCCTTCTCTCAGGGAGAGGAAAACAGAGACACTGCTGTACTGTTTATAGCTTAGGAATTCCTACACTCACCCCACCTGGGTTCCATGCCAAGTGTTTAATCTTCTCTTTGATTGGTTTTCAGGAATGGTTTCCTATCGTTGCAGATAGAATTCCCTGGGAAGCAGGCTTTTATAGGAAGTGTAGCACACAAGTTTATTGGGATTGATTTCAACATGTGTGGTGGGGTGAAGAAAATGCGATTTGGGACAGAGAGAGGTTTAGCTGTGATTCAGTCACAGCAAGGGCTTCAGCAGATCCTATGGAGAGCTCTAAAGCTGGGAAAGCCGTCTAGAGTTGTCTCAATTTGATGTAAGAAGGCTGGTCCTTTTAAATCCTTCATCAACTAGTAATTGGGTGTGGGTCACCTCTGGGAAGAAGGAAGTGACAGCTTTGTTTAGCCAAGTATAAGTTGTGGAGAGTCACTCAGGCTGCCAAAAATTGGAATTTGGGGGAATGAATGTTTTGATCCTGGAGTGGGATCTGGTCTTTGAGGGGGGACCATATCTTCTAATTAATCATTTGTCAATATGCTTAACACCTGTTAATGTGTTAAGTTAATTAACGTGCTACTTGTTTGCCTATGTTCTCAGCATCACTGGGACTTCACCCCAAATATATAAGATAATAGGAACTATCTCAACATACAATTATAAGTAGTATGCATATGTAGGTGAGTATATGCATAACATTTCAATGCATATAGAGATACTGGAAAAGACTGTGCTTAAAATATTAACAGTGTGTATCTCTAGGTGGTGGGATTCTAGGAGGGCTCTTTTTCTTGCATTTTTTAACATATTCTTGAATTTTCTAAATAAAAATCTCAGGAAATAAAGGTTATGAATTAAAAAACAAACAAGCAAGCAGACAGAAGACAAATAGGAAAAATAAACCCAATTTTTTTTTTTGTAGAGGCCAAGATGATGTAGTAGAGGGACCCAGAGCTCACCTCCTCTCAGGAGCACACCAAAATCACAACTATCCTCAGAACAACCATCAAAAAAGCCCCTGGAACCTACCAGAAAAGATCTCCTACCACTAAAGACAGGCACCACACAGGGGAACAAGGAGACGCGGGTAGGAGGGGCAGACGCGCGGTATAATCTAATCCCATACCGAATGGTGGGCGACCCCACCCCCCCCACAGGCTGGAGAGTAATTACACCCTCCAGAGGTTCTCCCACAGGAGAGTTCAGAGGCCCACGTCACGCTCCCCAGCCCGGGGGTCCGGCACCAGGAAGACGAGCCCCCAGAGCGTTTGGCTTTGAAGGCCAGCCGGGCTTCATTACAGGAGCCCCACAAGACTGAGGAAACTAGACGCTTCACTCTTAAAGGGCGCACACAAAATCTCAAGCAAAAGCAGTAATTTGACAGGCGCCTGGGCCAGGCCTACCTGCTGGTCTCAGAGAGTCTCCCGGAGAGGTGGCGGCAGAGGGCGGCTGTGGTTGCCTCTGGGGAGACGGACGCTGGCGGCAGCCGCTCCCGAGAGCTGCTCCTCCCGCTGAGGAAGCCGAGGAAGCCGCTGCGGCGCATGCCCGGGACCCTCCCCCCAGCTCCCGAGACTCCTCGGGCCACACAGCTAACTGGGCCCATCAGCAGACAGGCTGCTTAAAGACTAACGGGCCCACAGCTGCCTCTGGTCATGCCCCTAATCACGGCCCAGCCCACCGGAGGGCCCGGACCCAGTTCCACCACCAGTGAACAGGCACTGGCCCCTCCCCCCAGGAAGCCTCGCCCACCGGGAGACAGACGCCGGAAGCAAGAGAGCTCTGAGCCTCAGCGCAGGCCAGGCCCTAACCCGGACCAGCTGGGCCCTCGCCCCGCCCGCTAGCCGGCCAGCCCTGCCTTCCGGACACCCTGGACCCCGTACCCAACTGGGTCAGGAACCGGCCTCCCCCTCAGTGATCTGAAACGGGCTCTGGGATGCCTGGCCCTGTAGCCGGACTCCAGGAACCAGCTCTGCCTGCCAGTAGCCCGGCACTAACGCCAGCATCTGGCTTCACCGGCTAGGCGGTGGGCAACAGCCCCAGAGTCTTTGGGACGCCACCAGTGAGCCAGCGCTAACCAGGGGCCCCGAGGATTCCACAACCAGACGCCTGGTGACCAGGCCTCGCTGAACAGCAGCTGGCAGCATCCGCAGGGGCAGGGCCTGGCACCCACCCGGACTACCGGCCGACCAAGCCTACCAGACCACCCACATAGTCCACCACAACAGAAGGACCCACGCAGCCCTCTTAACCCCTGGAGCGTATAGCTTGGGTGACGAGAGGGGAGGGCACTGCTGGGACATCTAGGATGCCTCCTACAGAGGGCCACTTCTCCAACGTCGAGAGAATATAACTAATGTACCACATGCATACAAATAAAAATAGCAGCTTAGAAAAATAAACCCAGAGTCCACTTTAGTCCACAATGGAACTTATTAAAGGATATTCAATAGCACTCAGCTTCAGAGTGAAGACTTGACCACCACTGATCCCAGGTAAAGACAAGAAATTGCATTGATGACACTGGGCACAGGATGTCATGACTTCCGTCAGGGAATGGGTGCCTTCAGTAATGCCCTTGCCTGAAAATGGATTTCACGTGGAAGCAAGCTTGCAAAGCAGTTTTGCCCGGGTGTGTTTGATCCATGATATCTATGTCACATGCTCACGCCCTAGCTTTTAGGTCTCCACTTTCAGTGAGCAGGATTTATAAGGCAGACGGGTTCCCCAAATAGAAAGAGTATTTAAAAGGCACTTAGTAGGCAGAAAACATAACAAATGACCATTACCATGTGTTCTCTCAATATAGGTAGAAAATAATTAAGTAATAATCTTTAATTAGAAAAGATAAAAGTTATTAACGCTCATTTCTAGACTTCTAACAGCCTTCTCGCAAACCTGTTGTTTATGTTTCCAAAGTGTTTTTTTAGACAACTTTGAAATATGATTAACTAGTAAAACCAGCTTGTGTTTACAGTTCTGCTTCTTGGTCTCAGGTTCATTTTTCCTTATTTGTAAAATGGGAGCAATAATATCCTTTTTTTTTTAGTAATATCCATTTTGAAGTGTTGTTTGTGTTCTAGAAAATGGTTATGGAACGGCTGACTCGTAGTAGTCATTGGATAAGAAGTAATCGAGTATCATTAATATTACTTTATCATTATTGTCATTGCTGTATTCATAAGAGTAGGGCAGGCGTGACAATTTTTCAGGTTGATTCTCTTTCCTAAGAGTATTGGTCATTATGCCACCTATGTACATGTTTAATGCAGAGAAAGAGTGTTGACTCTTTTTCCTACAGATAACTAAATAGGTTTTCCTATCCTTCAGACCCTGTGCATATACAGTACATACTTCTGTTCTCATGAGGCACTGTTGGTTCAGCTTCTTGAGAACTCTGTCAAATGTACACATTTTCCCCATCATTGGTTATTCTGCTTTCTGTTCATGTTACATTTATTCGAAGTTATCCTTGCAATATTGTTCTTTTCCCTAAACAATATCTGTAAATTGAACTAAGTTGCACTGAAAGATTCTGTATTTTATGGATAGTTTTTTACAAAGATAAGCTACTTTTGCATATCTTTCACGCTAGTGGAAACATTTTTGACATCAGATAGTCTTTGGTTTTTTGTCCTATTGAAATATTTCCTGTATTAGTCAGTGGTAAAATAATCTGGCCCTAACTGTGTTGAAGGACATTGATGTCTCTAACTTTAAATCAATCCATAATCTATTTCTGACTTGGTACTATTTGTAATATGTATTTTTTAACTCTCTCTCATATATATTGCCCTATTTTCCTGCCAATATATATGCTCATACCATCACATATATTGAATATGTTTCTTAGCTCTTTCCTGTATTATTGGATTGATGTTTCCTCCTTTTTAAATGTAATTTGAAGTAGTATATATTTATAACAGTTTATGATTCCAAAAGGGAGGAATGAGAAAATTATTTAATATGTATATTTTATGAGAGTGCTGGGCTTTTCATAGTCTGGAAATATGCTGTTTTTGTTCTGCATCTTTTGCTTGAAATAGTACTTCTTGGATGTCATCATAATAATGTAAATGAATTGTTTTTTTAAAATACTGGGAAGTTTTTTAAAAAATAAAAATGTTATTGGTATCCTTTTGCAAGGGCATCAGGCATCCTAATTCATTAGGTACAGTCTAGAAGTAATAACATTATATTATTAATGCTTACAAATAATGTAAAAAGAAGACGGAGATTTGAATCAGTGACTAAGAGATTATCTGACTACTGGCTCTCCTTATCTTCAAAGCTGGGTTTATCCTCATTTACCTCTTCACAAGAGAATATTTTAATCAAAGACCATAGATTTTTATTCTCATAAATCTTTAACAAAAGCCTTTTAAGATCTAAATTTAAAAAATAAAGTAAAAGGTGCTCTGGGAACAAATAATTTTTAAATATACTGTCTAAGGAAAGTATTATGAAATAACTATGGGATTATAGCATTGCTAGCTCTATATGTTATTACTAAATATAAAAATGTCATACTTCTCCAAATTCACAAAATCTTGGCCTTAGTCAAGATGCAATCTGAACTCTTGTTAAAGAAAAAAAATGATCCAGATCTAAGACAAGTTTTATGAAATATATAAATATGCTTGCCATCAATAAGCAGGCATAGAAGAAGCCTTCTGACTGTCAAAAGGCAGAGAGATGAGAAGATCAGAATTCAAACTGGCAGGGTAAATACAACACATGAAAAATTCGTACAGTAAATTAGAAGTTTTTAATTAAAAAAAATTAAGTTACCTGCATGTGCTATGGACACGTGGCTGGAGAGTATTTCTTTGTACAATAATGCGGTGACTTATGTAAGTGAAATCTCGATTAACTGTATGGTTCACTGCCGAAAAACCTAGGCAGCTTTTCCCAAGATATGCTTCAGTATGACATTTTCTGTAAAAACAGATTTCTTTGGTTAAATAACTGAGAGGCATTGCAAAATGTATTATACACTACCAAATGTAAAATAGATAGCTAGTGGGAAGCAGCCACATAGCACAGGGAGATCAGCTCGGTGCTCTGTGACCACCTAGAGGGATGGGATAGGGAGGGTGGGAGGGAGGGAGTCGCAAGAGGGAAGAGGTATGGGAACATATGTATATGTATAACTGATTCACTTTGTTATAAAGCAGAAACTAACACACCATTGTAAAGCAATTATACTCCAATAAAGATGTTAAAAATATATTAATGTTTATATATAGCTATTAAAGGCTTTTAACAAGTAAAGAGATGTGGTATGACTTTCTTTCCAATGAATTTTCTTGTTAGCACTGTGCATTTTGTTTGTTTCATTTTGGTTTTTTGTCCAGATGATTTTTTTTTCACATTCTTGTTTATATTTTGTGGAAATGGAGTGCAATGAAACAAACATTTGGAAACACTGATTCAATGTAATACATGTAAGTCTGCATTAAGAGATTTATAATCCACTCCTCTTAGAGGTAAATATTGCCTTCTTTCATAGGCTGCAGTAATAATAAATACCGCAGCCTTATAAATACCTCACTTATGAAAAATAAAAGGCATAATTATCAAAGAAGAAATAAAGGATCAGTCTGTATTTTGAGTGAATATTTCAATCTGGCATTCACTTTGGTAGATGTTTTAATTCTTTATAATATAATTTATTTACTACTATTTTTCCAGGGAATTTTTTTTCTTCCTAAAATAAATGATGTTATTACATGGCAAAGCCTTCCATGTAATATGAGAGACAGAGTTATCACATTTGACTATAATTTTTTACTAAATATTTTTATTTACATTTATTTTAAAAATCCAATGTAACGTACATTTTAAAATTTTACAATATATTACATGTATATTTTTTCTAATAATCCCAATAAAAACATATTTCTAAAAGTATATAGTATACTATTTAGAGATGTTATTGGAATGTATATATTTTATTATAACAATAATTTAACTAAAGTGATATTTTAAAATTAAACTATACAATATTATACTTTTGGAAGAAGTGCTTATACACCTTAAAATTATATAGGGACATTAGCGCTACAGATATAAATTATATTGTCCCAGAAAGTAGAGTTATGAGGCCAAAATTTATTTTTTCCTTGTTATAAAAAGTACATAGCAGTTATTGTTTTTGTATTTAGGTATAATATTGTCAGTCTCTTAAAAAACATAAATTGTACTCTATATGTGGAAAAACGAAAAATTTATCATGCTTTAAAAATACGTAAGGTTTTGAAACAAGAAGTTAAAAAAAATAACCAAGAGAAAAAAAGTGGTATGTTTCCAGCACACTCTTAAGATAAGCAATGTGTTTTTCTGTAAACAAAATTTCTAATCATGAATAAACATAGACCTTCCAATGAAAGTCCTTGTGAAGAATTAGCACACTGCTCCTACATTTCCCAAAGGAAACTAAGGGTGTATGTGTTAGATAATATAAATATTGGGTAAGCATAATTGTATTCTGAAGAGTTTCCTATACATTTTGAATAATCACAAAGTCATTTCTGTTGAGAAGCCATATACTTGAGTTCAAGTAGCCCATTTTTCAGATAAAAATACAGCATGTCTCTATTAGGGTAGGATGAATATAAGATGCAATTAATCTAATTTTCTATACTTAAGCAATTAAGGGAATTCTATTTAAATGTTATTCCAATAACTATTTTATGGTAGGGCAATTCAATCTTTTCTTTTGGAAAGTAGCTTTATTTTGTTGTAGTCCTTAGATTTTTCAAATAGGAAATTTGGGTATTTGAGGTTAAGACCATTTTGTCGGATTCTCTGGGTAATGAAAAGTCCCAATTATATTTTCATCTATTGGATAAATGTAATTGGGGAGAAGTTCAGAGGATTAAATTAAAACTTTAAAGTACCAGATTATTATTACTTAGATACATCTTCAGAACATGTAATCAGAAAAATGCAACTTACTCAAACAATGAATAATTAATGCTTTCAGCCATGTACTTTTCCTTCTGTTTATTGATTTTTGAAATGATTCATCTTTTCTGAGGTCATGAAAAACCAAGCTAATCCAGACACTATGCACTGAGAAACTAAGCCTGTAGAAACTGCAACACTTGGAAGGATATCATTTGCCTTTTATTTTCTCAATATATATTATTGAATTTGTTGAAGCCACCATAGAGAAGATCATATTTGCAAACAACGGCTTTGAGCTCAAAGCAAATTATGCATTTTAATGAGAGTAACTGCCTTTAATCTTTGACTATTTTTTGGTTATTCATTTCCCTTTAATTTTCAAAATGTAATATAGTTCCTATAATTCATTCTCATATTTGAACAGTATGTTTTATGGACAATGACTGAACATTGTTATCGGTAAATAGGCATCTGAATTCCCTTTGACTATCCATTTGCACAGCATTACAGAATGTAGAGAGATGGTAGGTAAGCCAAAACCTAAAATCATTTCCTGACAATTCAGGTCAAGTCTTGCTGTTACACAAAATGGATTAAAATATATTTCCCTACCATAGCAGAACAATTTAACACAACATTGCAGATATAATGTCAATTTTCTTTGACATTTTCAGCACATCTTAAATTTGAAAATATGTGGCTAAACTACATTAAAAAATACTATACATTTTAGACAAAGTAGCCACCATGTTAAAATATTCCTCTAGTTTATCTTAAGAGTTTACGCCAGGAAAAATTTTAACAGTTTTTGCATTTACCACATTATCACATTAACCCACCTAGATCAATCTTACTTCAACTCTGGAAATATGTAAAGTAGAGAACTATCCTATATAAGCATTTGCAAACTGCAGAATAAAACTCTGATTATAAATAACACGGAACAATAGAGAAAGCTGAGGCAGAGTAAGTTCGATTAGTTTTATTTCCACTTCCTGATCTTTGGTAAGATAAATGATCTTTTGACCTTCATAATCACGATCTGAATATTGACAGGAGATTATTCTGGGCCACTCTTAAAGAAATAACTTAAAATAAGTTATCAAATGACACTTACCACTTCTTAGAAGAAACATGTATATTTTTTAGAAGTCTAGAGGATATTTGCGTTATTCAGTTGTACACATTCAGGGGGTGGTGAAAATATGGTAGGTCAATTTTCTTTAAAGCAGTGTGGGAAGCTGATGAATCAGTCAGAGCCTGGAAATATACTTTTCATGTCATCATTGACAATAGTTGTAGCTTCAAACTGAATCTAAATCATCCTTGAAAACCACAGAGTTATTGCAATGAAAATGGTGGTTACTTACAAATTGATAATATTAAATACTGGTTCTCTGATTCAATTGTTTTTCTCTGTTTTAATTGTTCCAATTAGTAAGTATTTACCACCATGAATTTTTCCATGGTAACCATGCTAAGATAACCAACCAACCAACATAATAACAAGCTGTATTAAGGAAAATGAACTGGTCTGTGTACTCTTTTTAAAAAACCATAAAATCTAAAGTTTCTGAATTGGACAATTATCTGGTCTAAATGTCTTTATATAATTTGTTAAATATTTTGCAAGTTAAATATTGGAGCTTTCAAATACCATACCATTTTTAGATCAATCAATATGGTTGGCCATAAAGATTTATTAGACTGTACTCTGGGGTCACCTTAACAATACAAAACTTTAGGATGCCCAATTTTAAAAGAACAAAGTACCCCAAACCCTACCCCACTTATATGATTCCACTTTCCCTTAGGGGCACATGACCAAGGTATAAGTTCATTATTTATTATGTTCAATGACAAATATTTTTAAAATGCCTTCAGAGAAATTCAAGATACTAAGATTGATAATTTACTATTCAATCATTATAGAATTGCAGGGATAGAAAGAATCTTGTCAAACCATAAGGAGAATCTTGCAACTCCCTGTTAGAACTACCCCTAAAACATTCCAGAATAATGTAGGAACACCTGACTCAACAGATTCGTCCCAGAGAGAGACAAAACTGTCTTAGCTCGGAATATGTTTTGTGATAATACTCAGGTCAATTTTACTAACTTATTCTAACAGACCCATCAAAAGGAAAAGCAACTAATAAGTCATTCAACATAACATAAGCAACACTGAGGGTTTTAAGCGTTTTGAATGGGTTAGATTCCAAAAGTAGACTGTGAGTCTACCAGAATCCTTCCGGTAGAATGGGATTGCACAATGAATTAGCGGTCTTTTTTCCCCCCAGGACACCAAAGCTCATATTTTTTATCATTAGAATACCGTTCTGAGATTTATTTTGATGGGGAGAGGCATTCCATAGTACAAAACTTTTTGTCAATGCTGAGTAATGTATCATGCTCACACTCAAGCAAGCATCATTTCCCACATGCAGCCAGGAGATGAAATCAACAGGGATAATGGTCTGTGTTAGGAGAGAGTATGTCCAAAGCCAAAACATGAAATCTCACAAGAGATTGTGACGAAAACTGTGATATAATGTTATGACTTAGAATCCAGCTGTAGATTTAAAAACTGTAGTGTACATTTATTCTTGCTTCATATTTTAGCAGTAAAACATTGTTTATGTTATCGAAATCTAATAAATTTTCTCAGTCTCTGTTCTCATGACTGTTTTACAAATTGGCATCCTGGTATTCAAGTGGTTGGGTTGACATATAGCCTACTGCACAACACCTGGAAAATGTAATGACAAAAGTCTTTGTGACTTGAAATTATAAGGTTGTCCTTCTTCTTAAACTGCTTACCATAATGAGTGAGACTCACCCTATCAATATCTCATTGCTTATTTTCTTCATAGAACTTCTCATATTACCACATTATCTTGTTTATTAATTTTTTTGCATTCTCTTACCAGCCCCAAAACTCCACAAGAGTCATGGAATTCTCTATCTGTTTGGTAAACCACTGTTTGTTTACCAGTGTCTAGAATAGTAGAATAGTGCCTGACATGGAGATACTTGCTACCATTTAGTAAATAAATGAGCAATGCATGCAATGCAAAAAAGTATAACAGGTGATTTACTTAACCACTCCTAAACACAGCTTTCATGTTTATAAAACTGGGATTAATTAAATTTAATACAAAAATATATGAGATTATAATTAAAGGAGTAACATAAATTGTCTTAATTCAGTGTAAAATAAAGAATATATGCTTAACCAATGTTGGTTCATGTACTTCTCTCTTTGAACAGTTGATTATCAAGTAAAATTGTTATCTGGAGCTCAGATAACTCTCATAACCCAGGTAATTCCATTGCATGCTCTGAATTATGTAATGGACCATAATTTATCAAGGGCTTGACAACACCTCACTTCTGTTCCTTGTTTATTTCATTTCAGTACATTATTCTATATGTTATACTTCCACATTAGTGTAAAAGTAAATTCTACATAGCACAGACTTAAACGTTAATATTTTAAAGGATATTAAGATAACATTGATGCATTTAAAGATATTTTGAATTTAACCCCCTTAGTTTACATTTTGGGAAAGCTAGGCCCTGTATTGAGTTGAAAGACCTTGAGACCATCTCACTGCTAAAATAGAGCAGAGGTAGTGCAATGAATCAATCACTCCAGAACCTTTGACATGATAGACCACAATGCCACTCCTTCCTGGAGAGCTTGAACTTAGTTCTAGAATCATTCTCAATAAAATGTTGCATGGTGATAGCTCTTGTCTCTAAAATTTTTCACGTGACACAGAAAAGAAGGTAAACTTGTGTTTGGTAACTAACAAGAAACAACAGCAACAATTTCAGTTTATACAAGTTGTCTTCGGTAGCTGTTCCTTTAGCAATATGCCATTGTTCTGAAAACACTAGTATAATATTGCATTGGAATTATCTGGCTTAATATCCATTGCCAATCTCCACTCTCCAATACCCCACTTAATGGAGAAAAGAGTTGACCAAACACCAGGCACTACTTTCGTTGGTAAATGGTGTGAAGGATCTGCTGGAAATAAGTTTGCGAGTGTCTGGTTGCTTACTAGAACCATCCAAAACTTTGTTGTAGATTAAATAAAGCTATAAAATGTATATTTGATTGCCCAAAGTAAAAGCACTCATTTATTTTCTATTTAGATTTAACATTTGAAAGCTTTTGTAAGGAGTGTAAATGATTCTGGTTTTGTTTATTTCTAATATCCAAACTAGTGTATAGAGATATTTGGACAGCAAAGAAAAAAAAAGTAATAGTGAATTAAAAAAAACAACAAACTTTCAATGGCTCCTGTTGCTTTTTTGGAACCTAAGAGGAATACAGTCACTCTCAAAGCTTGTAAGGTATTGCACTGGGAATTACATCTCTAAAAGGTAATAAAGTCCATGTTATTGTCTTGATGCGTGTTCTTGATATTTTGAGTGTAACAAGGAAGTGAAGAAATTCAGCATCAAATAAGTAAATGACAATTAGCATGCATGTATGTTCATTGCTGCACATGTATATTTGTGGGTGATGCTATGTCTCATGTAGGGTGTGTGTTTGAGCAAACAGCAGTTTGTCTAGTCTTATCCTCAAAATCAAATCACTGAGGTTTCAGAATGAATAAACTATTACCTAGTCATCTTGTAAAATGCAGTGACCATGACTTTTAAATCAATTTGAATTCTTTAGTTTCATTGGTTATATATTTAAGAGGAAAAATATGTTCAGCTTTCATAAGAGAAGCATCTTTAGCAAGTATAAATATATAGATTAAATTTTCAAAAATGTATATCTTAATGGAGTTGATATTTAAAATGCATAATCAAAAACGGTCTCTGTGCAGTACTAATACTCATATCCCTCCTCTTTGAACATTTTTCTCAATAAAATGAATGAAATGATAGCATATGAGTTCTGATCCGCTTTGTTTTAACTATCATATTTAATCATGGTTACACAGTAGCACCAAAATTAGGACAAAATACAAGAATTACAGGAGAGATCTTAAATCATATGAGCTCATTGCATGCTTCGAAGTTCTCATTTTCTGAGAAAAAAAAGAAGTTTCCTACTGCCAAACTTTGCTGCATTTTCTCCCAAAAGAAATATAACCCAATCCACCCCAAACTAAACAAAAGATACAATAGACTGAGTTTTGAATAGATATGTTATCTACAATTTATGGGACAGATAGTCCATTTAAATAGAAAAAGACTGATTTTACATAAAGCGAGATAGAGTACAAAAGCACAGCTTTTGTAATTTTGGTAATATTGCAATTTTACAAACATATTGCATAGTATGTGTAAGAAAATAGTTCCATTTTTCATATTTCTCTATATACAAGAAAATATTTACATGAAAATTACAAAACAAAATATATGAGTAGTGGACCTGGTTTAAAGAACTGTATAAATAACGAGACACTCAAACTTGAAATTACATATTTCCATTGCTAGTAAATGTCCTTGCACATTTTTAACCCTGTTTGGCTTTTATTTATGAATATTCAAACAAAGGAGATATTAAGACTGCAAAAATCAAAAGAATCGCAGCTCATTATACCTCATTTCCTTTAATGTTTTTCACTGACTTTCTCAAAGAATGGAATCGCTTCAATCAACACTTAAAAAAATAGCCCTCTGGTTCTAAAAGAATTTCAAATTAATTATATTTTCCAAAGGATTTTTAGCAAGCAATGAAAGTTTAAACTCAGCTGAGTAAATCCATCCTGGGCCCATTTTAGGATATAGTCTTTATATACCGGTTTTATGAATATCAAGGTGTTTATTATGCACGTATAAAAGGTACGTGGATTACACTAACACATTTTTTCTTTTAAAGCAAAAGCATTAATCATGATCCATAGCTCAGAATCCTGCAAAGGAGGATGTTTACTACCTTATTTTGTAATTATAAGCCCTCCTATTCATTTGAATAAATTAGTAGAAGCAGCAGTGTTGTAAGGTTAAATACAATAGAAATCCCAGTCTTTGGTCTTTGACATTTAAACAACTAATGAATCGCAGTATAAAACAATATGAATAACAGTGTTCAATGAGGTCATTCATTAGTTTATGATTGTTTTAAAAGAATTAAAATGCAATATTATTTTACTTTGTGATCATAACATTTTGCAATATTCATTACTATAATATACACTAGTACACAGAGGAAAATCATTTCTCTAAGTATCTTTAAATAGGGTCACATGAGCAATTCTAATTAGACCAAAGCTACTGGAAGAATAAGGTGACAAGACCTCACTTATAAGAGACTCGAATGTGAGTTTGGTTTTGATGGCTAAATAGAGAATTTGGTCATTAAATATCTTCAACTATTTTAATAATTTAATATTACGATATTGATATTACCTGCTATAAAATACAGCACTTAAATGCCTTAAACACCCTCAATCTCTCTATCTATTGCTGCCTCATACAGGGATGCCAGGTTTGCAGTGATATAATTCATTAGGAGTTTTACTGTATCAAATGTCAGTTTTATAGAATGAGGCACAGTCCAACTGAGTAATTCAAATGGCAGAATATGTAGGAATTTTGAATGGCATAACAGGTTACAAAGAGTTCAGCAACCGACCTTTGTGATCAAATTACCATTTCTTCAAAAGACCAATGCTTTTTAGTTTGATGGAGATAAGTAATCATAGAATGATCAACAGCGTATTGATATTTGGTAAATACTTCTATTAATTTCCTAAATAGTCATTTTTAATAAGACCTAAATACATCCTTTTTCTCTTTAATGTTAACTATATTACTGAAGCCTGTCAACAAAGCGTCGTTTTCTGAAAGGGACGTTGACGTTCAAATGATTAGAGCAAGAAAGGGAGTGTAGAAAAAAATAGCGTTTGGCTGCTGGAAAGATGTGCATTTCAACATTTAGAAACAACAATGTCTAGGTATAGAAGGAGGTCAATAATAACAAGTTCAGAGCAGGGTACTGAACTCAAGATTGCTGAGTCTTTTCTTAAGGGAATCAGTGACATTTAGAGATGAAGGTAACCAAAGAAAACTTCTAGTTTGGCGTACCCCTCCCCAAGAGAAGTAAATGGTGACCAAGATAATTAAATATATTTCTTAAGGTCACATGAGTAGGTAGAGGGGCAGAAACACACCTGGAACTCCTGGCTCCATTTTCAGAGATGTGAAGTACTGAAATCTAAGATTTCCAGGTTAATGTAAAATATGAAGCATAAAATTATCTTAAATTCTTAGATAAACAGTTTTGCACCAGATTATACAGCTTATGGTTCATAATAAAATAAGAGAAAAAAAGTAGGACCAAGAAGTACAGAATAGAAATTTTGGAGGAGATTTGGAAGTTTTTTTTCTGAAAGAAAAAAAATAATTTGTCCTTTCTGCTTCTCTCCTTTGGATCTCAAAACATGAGCGCAAATACTTCTCTGTCCATTCTCAGCTAAGAATTTAAATGGCTAGGAATGCTGTCAGTCCCCTTCCTTCTCTCTATCCTTCCTTCCTGCCTGTTTGCCTGCCTTCTCCACTTAAACTGGATACCAAGTTTAGGGTCCATGTAATACATTTGAAAGGAATCACTTTTCTGAGTTTAATTTGGGAAAAATGAAATTTGCATCTAAGTAAACTGCCCTGTATGTATTTTGTAACACAAAAATGGTACTGGAAAAACAGATAATGAATCTGTTTGGGTAGTCTGCAATTAAGGAAAGAAACTCTGTATCAAGAAAGAATCAAGCCTTCTTTATGAGGAAATTAAGGACCTTTCAGAGCAATCTTCTGTGCCTTTAATAGAAGCCCAAACTCTGAGGCTGAGTTTATACTTAGATTCTAAGGAATCTAAAACAGCAAGTCAAGTAATTTAAACCACCCATTTAGTGCTGAGTAGGAAAGCTACCTGTATCTCTAAGCTATATTTTCCTACCACACTGAGCAGATATTTTTACATCATCTAGACATAGTCTAACTCTCTTACACATTTCTTTTGAATTGCATTTGTAACATTTCAAAATACATGTGAATTCAAAATTTGACAGCCCCTCACTGGAATTGGTTTTAACACTTTTTATCTTTTCTCCTCTCATGACATATAGTTTAAAATTTCGACGGCCCCTTTCACCTTCTATAATATTTGCTCTTGGAATTAGAACATGTTAGAGCTGGAAGAAATCTTCAGAGACCATTTGATTCAATGCTTTTGTTGCAAAGTTGAGTAAACTGAAGCCTGGAGATATTCCCAGACTGCCTAAATCAGTTTACTGATTAGTAGAAGACAGAGCTGAGATTAGAAACAGGGCTAATCACTAATCAAAAGAATTGTTCCCATTTGACTAAGAAACTTTCTCATTGTTTTAATTTAGAACTTGAATATGTCTCAAATTAATACATAGCATTTTCCTAAAAGGTGTGTACAGTGATTAGCACCCATAATTTATCAAAATTTCTTGTGTTATACTTTGTGTGAGTATTTTGCAAAAACCAATGGGAGGATTTCTCATAGTAACTTCTAATGTTTTAGCTTAAATAAATTAAACTCCTGTGTTAGGATATGACTTTTTAAGCCATTGCACATCTTAACTTTTACTCCAATATTGACTTAAGGTTTTATATAGTAACCCCCAAACACAAGTTCTATTTTAAGAGTAATAAAACTGCACTAGCTTTCTGACTTTTCTGCTGAGTACAGAATACATTTAGTGAAATGGAGGTTTTTCAGGTATTCAATGTGTTACGTTATCCCAACAAGAGAATTCTGGTCAAACGGTTCACTTCGTTGCTTGCCTTACTCAGATTTCTTACTTTCGCTAATCAGATTATTTCTATAAATTCCAGTCTCCCACTTCACCCTGTGCTGCAGAGTCCTGAACTCCAAAGATTCTACAGTCACGGACTTCCAAACTGAAAACTTCCACACACCTGTAATCGTGTGTGCATGGGGGAGAAAAAGATGGACTGACATGTGAAAATTAAAGACTTACCTTATGGTAATCAAGTCATCTTCCCAGAACAGGAAATAGCTAATACAATTTTATGTTCTTGGGTTCTATAAGGTGCGAGAGTTCGAGTTAAGGAGTGTTGTAGTAAATGCGTGGGCAGTATTCTGGAGTTATTTATCAGCAGCTAATTTACAAAAAGAAGCAACAGAGGATGGAAGCAACTATGCTCTCTGATTCATGGTAGCTTAACGGTCTAACAAAAGTAATCAAATATTAAGAGCTGCAAAGGAATGTGACTAAATTCCTTAAAATATGAATCTAATGGAGTAAACACATTTTCAACATGTTCGCTAACAGTTGTATGTATTACTGTTTAAGTGGGGATTTTCACTTTAATTTCTACCGTCCTTAAGTCTTAATCTCCAATAAAAAGTACATAGATATAATTCTGTAGATGATATTCCAATGGAAAGTGAATTCATTCTCAGCATTAGGCATCACAGTAGTTTTTATTTATTTAGAGGATGTTTGAATTTTAGCAGTCCGAGTCAAGTATAAAGGGAATGAAGCAAACAAAAATTGTACTCTTAGAACCTAGCTGTAAAGGATACCATGTAAATTTAAAAAAAAAAAAAAAGATCTATGGATTCCACACCATCGGTAGGTCCCTCTTAATCCTACCTTATATTGCAATCAATTGGATGTTTGGTTAAAAGCAAATACGTCACATGCAATAGCCAAGTACATACTATATAAGGCCGTTCAGATCTGACAAATGATGGTATAATGGCATTTTGTTAATTCTGTAAAGATTCTATTGCTGAGAGCTTTCAAAATTACCTAATGTACCAAATTCTAGAGTTAGTAGACAAAAAGTAACAACACATTGAATTTAAAGAAACAAATAAAACTCAGGGTGGGATTCTGTCTTGTCTTGTTTTGTTAAAAACCATGTATTGAATTTAATTTTTAGTAAAGCAAGCATTACATAATGCTTTAAAATTTTAAAATTCAGGGATAAAAGTTTACATCCAAAAAGATGAATGGAAAATTGTGCTTTCAGACTGTAGAACTAGTTTTCTTACAGGGTTAACCATTTCATCTTGCCATTGGATACTGGGAATTTCATCTATGTCATGTATATGTGGCAGTCCACATCCAGGTCCTGCAAAAATCTAAAACTGTGTGCTTCACTTCATGTAGCAAAGGCACCTATGTTATTCTCCCTTCTGAGCAAAAGTTATGATCCAGTTTTCCTGCTGAAGATGGTTTTTCCACTGTTCTGTCACTCACCCTCTCCGTGTTGAGCAGTACAGAAAATCACGAGAGAAGGTGGTGCGAATCCCTGCTTACACTGGAAGGAGTTGCTCTGTGGACCATTTGGAGAAGCTCTGGACTGATCACGAGGGAAACGGAGCAGAACTGTGAAGGAGACGTACGGGAACAAAAGGCTATTCTGGTGTGAGGAGAAATCAGTCAGTTCAGCTCCACAAGCAGATGTTGCTACTGGACTGACAAGTAGACCCGGCCCCAGCTGGAGACAGGTACAGTTTGCCGTTGGGGCAGACACACAGTTCATGCACTGTCTGCCGAGAGTGGGAGGGGCTGGGTGAAGAAGAGGAAGGAGAGCCGGTCGGCAGGTTTCCCAGCCGGATTGTAGCCGCATTCAAAAATATCTAGGGGGAAAGAAATTGCATTTTAATTCCTTTTAGCATCCTATATTCTTAAGAGCTTTACAGCATGGTCTAATAAGAAAGACCACAGGACAAACAATTTTGTTGGTTTAGCTGCCAAACCTTGTTGAACCAACAAATTGCGTTCCTACGGTACAGCCCAAACGCTCTGTGGCTACCTGAGCCTTTGAGACACGGTATATTCTGAGAGAATGCCCTCAAAATGAAAAGCAAGATTGTATAATCTGCTTAAGGGGCCAACTCGGTTATTCAGACACCACAGAAAATGAATGCTTTTGACTGTCAGTTAATTTAACTTAAACATGCCAGTCTAAAGAATATACAAAGAAATAAGGATGTTTATGGAGATGCCATTAGTGAAGTGATGGGCAATTAATTAAAACAATTTTACTCTCTGGTTTAATTTTTTTTTAAATACTCATAAAGTCACGTTGACTCCCAATCTACACCAAGTAGATAATGTGCATAGTAATTAACAGATAACTATTAGATATAACCAGGTTTGAAGACTCCATGAAATATATGACCTGTACTTAACACCCATGTTGCTAAATCTTCTAACTTGCAAAATTACTTCGCTTATTCCAAATCATGGACACAACACTTTCAGGGCCAGGGATCATATGGTTTTGACATGCATGGGGAATGGTCCAAAGAAAGGAAAACTAGATCATGAATTTGAATGAGCAAAGAAACAAACTCTCTCTAGCTATGTCTTGATTCTATTGTTATGTAGCTAATTACGGCCTAAAGGCATCTCTAAATTGACAAGAGAACCAGAGAATATTCCATTTTCTACACATTTGCTCTCACCTAAGTCCTAATCATTTCTTACTAAGACTCTGGCAATAGCCCCCTAATTGGCCTCCCAGTGGCCACTCTTGTCCTCTTACAGTCTATTGTACATGCTGTTGGAGTGAACTTCTAAGAAATGCAAACCAAATCATGTCCTACCAGCGCTCAAGTTTCTCTAACGGCCTCCCACCATGCTTAAAATGAACCTTGATTCCTTTCCACGGCCCACAAGCCCTGTATGATCTGGCCTATCTCTCTAACATCACTTCCTACAATTCTTCTTGCACGAACTCTCACGTTTTCTCAAACACATCAAAACAACCCTGGCCTCAGGGCTTTTTAACTCCTCATTTTCCTAGCCTGAAAAACTTTTCTCCAAATATTTACAAGTGGGGATAGATATTAACAGGGTGGTTAGAGAACAGAGGTAGGAGGGAGATTTCCTCTGTTTGTCTTTTTATGCTTTAAATTTTTTTGAAATATAGGAATCTATGGCACACTAAGAATAAGCCAGAAAAAGAATTCCTATACCATAGACATGTATACTTTAGATTAACTTTAATTTTAGATGTGAGCTTATTTGTCCTGATCTCTACTAAAAGGTCACACTCTAAAAGAGGACTTTCCTAACCACCCTATTAAAGTAACACAAATCCATTAATCTCTCCTTACCAGCTTTACTTTACTCTGTAGTAACAATCTCTTCCTAACATTATATTGTGTATTTGTTCATTTATTGTTTATTTCTCTTACTTGCAAGTAATATCTATGAGGGCAGGGCCTGTCATTGGTTCAAGACTATAGAAGAGTGCATAGAATTGTGCCAGTACAAGTTGCATGAAGTAATGCTTTTCCTTCACCTTGTACATGTCTCTCTCCTCTAGGGTACAATTCTCACCCTCCACCAAAGCCCAGTTCATCTGCTTCATCCTCTATGGACCTTTCCCTAGTGCCCCAAGACGGAAAGACTCTTCTTATTTGGTTCTCCTGTAGCAGTTTATTATTAATATCTTATTTTGCTCATCACTTGGTAGCTTATTTTATAGTCATATTGATATATTACTTTCTCTAATAAACTATGTCCTTCTTGAAGGTAGAATTAAGTCTGAATTTTTTTATAACTTCACAGTGCTTGACCCTGCATGTACAGCTTCCATGTAATACAAATAGTTGCTGAATAAATGGATAGATTATGAAATAAAAATGATTGCATTTACCAACAGTATTCAAAGTTAAGAAAGAATAATTAAAGTTTTTGTTTGTAGGTATCAAATGTTGAAATTTATTACTTCGTAATTTCTTCTATGGTAAGTGACAGGAAAGCAAAGAGAAAGGACTTCTATTTTTTTTAAGATGAATTTTTGTTTTTCTGATTCAAAAGTTAAAAGTGCACAAAACTAAGTAAAAAAAAAATGACAACGTATTTTTGGGTTATAAATGCTGGGCCTCATTTCTTCCTGCTCTGTGTTTCCATGAAGAGGGACATCAATGAGTGTAATACCAATTGCTACACGCTGTGGGTTCTTTCACTCACTTCCCCACGGGGGGAGGAGGGATGATTCCTCTTACTGGTTGAGTTTGACAGAGGAACTGGGCTTGCACAGCACATCCCCCTTTCTTCCCTTCTGCTGAGGAGTTGGCATGCTTGCAGAGAGTAGATATTCTCAAGCTTCGCCAATGCCAAACGTATTATAAAGACAAGCTCTGGGACTGTGGGGTTTAGGTCTGCATATGTGGAGGTTAGTTCATGCTGAAAAAGTGTTAGGAGCTGGTGTTTTGTCCAAGAAACCTTGTGACGTAGACAGTAAAGAATGCAACATGGAAAGCTAAAGAACATGTGGATAAGGAGGCTCACGTAGGATTCATCAAATGACTCTAAGATATTGTCAGTGGTTCACTTCTTAGTAAGCACAGAAGCAAGTGTTACTGGCAAGCCCTGGTGAGTTTCAGAGGCTTGCTAACACCAGGCCATATCGCTGGATTTTATAGTTTGGAACTGATTGCCTTTCCGTCGGTGTAGCCTGACTGAATAAATGTAGAGAGTAGCTGTTTTTATACAGGTAGGACATGCAGGTGGCAGCCTCAGAAAGCAAGCCCAGCTGTGGTGGCCTTATCAATGGAGTTAGCCTTGAATCTTATGGTATGTGGCCTGCTTCAGTTTAGCTATAGCTGTGCCCTCCAGCTCTCCTATCCATTTACGGGTGACTCTTGATCATATTTGGCTATGTGGCAATACTTAATTCCATCATCTTCTGAGATCCACATTGTAGCTTCACCCATATATGGGAGGTAGATTTTTATTAATAGGTAAATTTAAATGAATGGGGTCTTTAAAAGAGAAAATGGGAGTTGATTATATGGGGATGGATGATAACTAGAACTTTGGTGGTGATCACTTTGTAGTATATACAGATGTGAAATTATAATGCTGTACACCTGAAACTTACACAGTGTTATATACCACTTTTACCTCAATAATAATATAAAATTAAAGAAGAAATCATAAAGGAACAAAGAAAGGATAAAGAAAAAGAAGGAATATAAATAAAATTCTGAATTTCAAATGTTAGCCTCACAGATATAACATCCATCCATAGAAGGATGAAAGATTGAATAAATGATGGCTTTACATTTAAAAAATAGAAAGAAAGAAAAAGAAAAGAAAGGGGAGAAAAAATATTTTCTTGGTTTGAGACAGAAAACTAAGTTATGAGATAAAAAGGGGTGTCATATATTGATTCTTTCCAACCCCACGTAGCTCAGCTTTTCCAGGCTTCTGCAGCTTGGATGGACCCCCTCATAACTCTTTCTGTTCTGCTTAAGGCACTTCCGATGACACTGCTCACTTTCCAACTTCTAAATTTGATACTTCTATTCCAGATCACCCTATAAACCATATAATCCATTTGTTGTGAAACTTTCCTGGTACTCAGAATGACACCCCTGAGCTTTTAAGTCACAGCCCATTGTCTTCTCTCTACCAAGAATCCGTTTATTCCATTCTTACCTGTTGAAATCAGACCTATCCCTGTAGTAGAACATTTAATCAGTTTGCAAGATAAAAAAATTGTGTCATCTTGTAACATACGTTATTAAGTTACTGCATTGCATGTGCTATTATAACTTTCAACGTTTTACCTACAATTGTCATTCATGTTGTTTTCAGAGCTGAATTTGAAATTCCTTGCAATACGGTGTCTGAAATGAATGAAACTTCTGCAGTGCAGAACTTTGTGTGCAATTTCATTCTTACTTATTTTGGTTACCTCAACACCATGTTTGCCCTGATCTTAATTAATTTAAACACTACCTAAGAGTAGGGACTTTATATTTTTCTGTATTATTTAATAATTGGTGGATCTGCCTTTCTGTGGCAGTCAATGAAGCAAAGAGAAAGATTTTATATCATTTCATACTTCTTCCTAGAAAAATTACATGCGATTTCATTCTAATAGAAAGTGCTGTGCTTTTCTGTATATTTATTTTATTAATATAAAAAATGGCCACAGCTGAAAGCTTTTGGCTGTGACTTATTTACAGCATAATACTCAATTCATAATTAAATGCTAATCTGTAATTGAATTCAAGGATTCTGCTGATACTCTGAATAAAAGAACATAAGTAAAGTGGAGCATAAATAGAAGCAGAATGGAGATTAATAACCATCAATATTTATTATGAGATGATTCATTATGAATAATTTGAATGCAATGATTAGCATGATAAAAATGCTTTAAAAAAGATGTGAGATATTTAAGAAGATTTCTCTCTTGCTGTGGTAGACAAAGTATTGTAGTCTGCAATTGTAGTGGGGAGAAATCCTGAAAGGTAATACGGATATATGTTTTCAATATTATAAAACATATTTCTAGATTATTTAAGCTGTAATATCAGATAAGATGCTAATAACCCTGGCAATAAGTTTGTTTATAAAAAGGAAGCCAAATGTGTAATACAAATTTATCTTGAATCAATAACTCAGATACTGGTATAAAGGTAAGAAAGGAACATCCTCTTTTTGATTCTGTTAATGTCTGCCCTCGTATTTACATCTGAAGAGGTCCGAGATGCTCAGAGCATCACTCTCAAATCATCCTTCCAAGCTTTTTCTTCTCAGCTTGACCTTTATAAACTCATTAAAAAAATAAATAAGCACACGAAGGAAGAAAATATTAAGGGAATTAATTGGTGGAAACAGCAGCACAACAGATTTAGACCTTCAAGGACTTTGGGAATTGTGGTAAAAATATACAGAATCGAATATGTATTATGCATAAGGCTTTGAAATAATGAAGGTAGAATTAAAAACAAACAAGCAAACGCGAGCAACTACCAAGATGTCCAGGCAGATTTGAAAAAAAGCAACAGATGAGAATCCTAGAAATGAATAACAAAATTACTGAAATTAAAAGCCCAATGTAGGGATTGAAGAAGAGATTAGATACTGAGGAGGAACCTGGCATGTGGATCTGAATAAATAGGCAGAGTGAGGCATAGGGCAATAAAGAAATAGAAGTGAGGAAGGAGAGGCTAAGAGATCTGGAAGGTAAGGGAATGAAAAGACAACATTTCTTCAGAGAGTCTGAAAAAGGCCATAGAGAAAAGGGGGAGAGGGACTATCTGAAGACGTAATGTTGAGGAATTTCCAGAATGGACAAAAATGTGATTCTGCAGACACAACAGTCACAATGTATACGGCAAGTAAAGGAGACAAGATAAATGCCTGCCTATCACATTCCAGTGAAAGAACGGAAGCCCAAAGACAAAGGGTTCTTTAAATCAGGCAGTAAGAGAAAGAAGAGGATCTTTAAAGGAATGAGGACAACAGAGTTTAAACAGACTCTTGGGTGAAATAAAGCAACATGGAAGAAAAACAGCATGTATCTCATCTAGGAAATAACTGGGTGAAATAGCAAAATAAACTTTTGCTTTTTGTTTCCCTTTTAGAAAAATATAGGTACTATTTCTACTGAGACAAACACACAAACTTTCAAGGCACTTTTTGGAAAAACTTTTTGAAGACCAAAATGGAACCAAGACAGCAAAGACTTGCCTTCATTCTGGGTATTACCTTGATATTCATTCCATTCATCTGTCGATTTTTGAAACTGCAGGAACTTAGATGCCCCACTTATAAATGACTTATGAATGAATATCTTTCAGGAGAAAATAAATGGAGCTTTGACTTATGAAAATAACATTAGGTTTACCCAGTTTCATATTTAAGAAGTATTAATATTTTCATAATTTGAGCCCTCTTATGAAGTAGTACCTTATGTTTCTCCTGGAATCATATGCGTATAATTTGAGAAGAAGCACCCTCCGCAGTAAAAGGCCAGTGTCTACACCTCAGAACTCACCTCCCCCTCTGTGGACTGCAAGTGGAGCTCCTTCCTGCAGGCAGCCTTGAAGTCTCCAGCTGCGGCACTCACCTGGACCCCCCGGGGAGCTTCCATTATCAAGGACCTGGTTGGTGATTCAAGCCTTAAACAAACAAACAAACAAACAAAAATACCTTAATATTGATAAGAAAAAAAGTTTACATTGGACTCAAAGATAATGTTAGTCAACTAAAACGAACAGGCAGGCATAAATACAAATCCTTGTCATTTCCAAAAAGGAAAAATGCTAAAATGAGTTTTAGAAAGATTTTTGATTGCTTTATCTATTTTTTGGCTCTTTCTTCATTTGTTAGCATCAATTATTTACTCTAATTTGTATAATGGTTTAGTAACCGTTTCTTGTGTTGTTTCCCTTCACAACGCACATGAAAAGTAGGTCGTGGCAGTTTACTAGTTTAAATCTTTTACACATTTTCAATATTAATGATGGAGTCTTAAGAAATAAATTTCTAGAAAGTTAGCATGTAAGTATCCCTCAGTAAAGTGTCCTTGTCTTGCAAAGATGAGAGAGTTTTAAAGAAAATCATTAATATTGCAAACTTCCAAATGTGCCCAGTCAAAATTCTGTAAACTAAAAAATTCTCAAGGGACTTTTTACACTTCTAGACATTAATTAAAATGAGGACGTAAGATATTTCCTACATCACCTGACCTCTATCGGCCCAAGAAAATGTCCACAGAATGAATGACATTAGTCTGAGAAAGAAAAATTAAACGAGGGGCGATACACAAGTGTTTTAGATAGCTGTGCCTGCAAAAAAGATAGTTGGGAGGCATTTTCAAAATTATCTCCAAATATAAACGTAGAGAAAGAGCAAAGGAAAGCAAAATACAGAAACAAGAATACAGTCGTAAAAAGCACTTGGTGTGATAAGAGATCTTATCCTGGAGTCGATCGTTTTGGATAATAGCTTGCTCTGGGGCTGTAACTGCCTGTGTTCCTCGTGACCTCAGGACTTCAGGCCAAGAATCCCTTCAGGCTCACATTCACCATCATCGAGAGCAACAGGTCCCCTTTGAGGCTACCGTCCCAGTGTGGTTTTTCAGAGAGAATCACACCAAATAGTTTGAGCACTGAAGATCAGCCCTCTCTCTCAGTAGTAAAGTTGAACTTAAACACTTGAAAGTGATATTGAAGGACTAGAGCCAGCATTTTGAAGAAGTGATTTCAACACTTTAAAATTTTTTTCACTCACTAAAGCGACTTTGAAACTTTCACCCCTATAGGCCTTTCGGATATCTTCATAAAATCCCTGGAGGGTGAGGCTTTGAATATATATATTTTAAAGAAATGTCTTTGTTTTTTTTTAAAACACAAATTACACATTTTCACAGAATATTTGAAAACTTCAAAAAGAATCACCCATAATTTTTTCATTCATAATATTTATACTTTGCACAGAGTGTCTAAGTTTCAAAATCTGAATGTTTAAATATATATTTATAAGTGATGTCCTCGATACACCCCCAAATATTCACCATCTTGAATAATATATCTGTGACCATTTCTATTTCCACTTGTTATAGACCATTTCTATAACATTAAATGTAATTACATAAGTTTGGGTATGACTGAACCACTCAATCAGAAGTCAGATAAGAACTTAATTAACATGAATTAATGTTCTGAAACATTATGAATCTGAAGGAAACACAACTTATAAGTGGGAGGAAAAACACGCTTATTTTATCAAATAATTGATATGGTTTAGTTTGTTTCCAAGGATAAGGGGTTGGGATACTTATATATTTGATAGTAAAATATCTGTAATAAGTGTGAACATCTTTTGTACTATATTTTTACCCTATTTCTGCTAGAGCATTAAAATATAGTAAGTACTTCTGGGCTTTTGAGTTTTTCCATTCTCATCCTTACTAAATATTTAATTAAAAAATCTTAATTGTCTTCATCTTCATTTTAGACCTCAGGTACCCATTGGCAGTCTTGCTATGGAGTGTTTTGCTAGCATTGACTTAGAGGATCCCTATTCAAAGAGGCAGTAAAGATGGAGAGCTGGCTAGACCTGGGTTCAGGAAAGTGAGCCAGCAGCAATAAATTTCAGTTTTATCATCTCTAAAATTGACAATTATAATGTTTTCTTATAGGATTGTAAGGAATCTCTTAAACTGATTAAGGGAAATAGCTATGTAGTGGGATAGTAGTTTGAAATGTATGGGATTTCCTCCCTGTCCCATTTCCTTGCTTCCTTTGCCATTCCCCATTCACTGAACACTATCCTTTGCCAAAACTGGTGGACCATAGAGCAGAGAGGCTGTTAAAGATATTTTGTGTTTCCTAATGTTACAGACATTTTGAGTTGAAAAAAAACCCTAGCCATTTATTGTGTTGAAAATGATTCAGCACATAAACAAAAACAGAGAAGAAAACCAACATCAGTAAGACCTTGTTGTTTATTTCATGAGTTGGAGGAACTGTTTTCTTGATTCACAGGCTAGAGAAGATTTGGAGAGAAATAAACAGAATTGGTCTTGAATGGCTCTCTGTGTTCTGCTACCTGAGGTCAAGTCCTAGGTTTGTGGGACCTTTATTCTTTAGGTGTTAGAGGTCTGAGGAGAGAGTGATATTTCAGGACAACTGAGGACAAGAGACCACAAGATCCTCAAAGGAGAAAAGAGTGGTGACCTGCAGTGACTGAGGACTAAGTGACGGTAAGAAGAACATCTTGGCAAATGCCAGTTGGATCATGAGGCTACCAAGGACCAAATGTCACCCCAAATGCTTAGGCAGTGTAAGCTTCTTGGTATAACGATGTAACTCCAGGGAGAAAGAAGAGAAGTGAATAGACTGGGGCTTAGTTTCTGATAGTGAGCACAATGGAGACCATACATGTAAATTAAAGTTTTACAGGAATATTTTCATTTCTTCTACAGATAATTTTGTGCCCTAAGACAATATATACCTGCCATATATATATATATATATACACATATACATATATACATATATGTGTGTGTATATATATATATAAAACCTATCAAGGGGTAAAGGGGTACATAAAACACATTATATGATATATATAATATATATATATATAAAACTTACCAAGGAGTACATATATATATATATATATAAAACTTATCAAGGGGTACATAAAACATAAAAAACATGGCAATTTTACAGTATTGCTAAATCCTTCAAGTTCTGAAAGTGATTAAGACTTTGAATTAAACAGGCTTCAACTGTATGCTTTGCTAATCTTGATAAAATTGAAAGTAGTGCTCACTAAGAAATGATATAAGTTTTATTAAAAATAGCACTGTTTTATATAGTATCCATCACTCGGGTAAGTAATATACACTAGGAACTTTAATTATGGAGAGCGTGCAGATAGAGTATATAATAAAAATTTATTAGATCATTTGGAGGATTTCGTAATTCTATTTTCAAAGGAACATGTTGTGGTATTCAAATATTTCTTATGAACATGAAAATTAAAGTAAGCTGCAAACTAGTTTTTACAAGCTTGCCTGACTATTTAGCATAAGCAAATAAACTAAATTTTGGGCAGCAAAAATTTCATAGCAGGACTACAATGTATATGGAGACCTAAAATCTTCAAATTAACACTACTGTGAATAGCATACATTCAGTGTGAGCATTTAGAGATGCATGTATTAACCTGAATCATCCAATATCAATATTCACAATTACATGTATACTTACATTTAAATATTACATTTACACACATTACCTACCTAGAACTGCCCATTGTCTCTAGGTCTATCACTTGGTGAATAAGGAAAAAACACATTTTTCACAAGCGGTGTGCAAATTTTGTTCTATATTTCCATCCAAACTGCAAGTGTTAAACTCCATGAATTCTGACAATAAGAAAGTAATATTTGCATTTAAGCACAATGCGGCACTTTTAAAAGGTTTTGAAATCAGGTAAGCATATGATCATGATATTAACTATCCAAAGAACATTATAGAAAAAGTAGATGTAGACACAAAACTTAACATATATAAAATAAAAAGTAGACATCATGTTACCAGTTATCCCAATTTATCAAAAGGATTTGATGATGGTGTAATAATATATTTCATTGACTATTTTATAAATAATATTTTCCCAGGCTCTTACTAGAAGCTGGGTACTTCTAGAGGCTATATTATAAACTGCAGGATATAGAAAAACTATTTCCTATATGTATTAAAAGTGTTGCTGCATACTATGAAGTAATGAAAGTTATTTCCAAGAAGCAGTCTGGGAAATTCAGCAAAAGTTACATCAGTCTAATGAAAGAATTAAACATAGGACTTTGAATAATAAGCTCATAGTTTCTACACGAGTTCTACTAGAAATTTTAAATTCAGTTAACCTCACTGGGGCTCAGTTACCTAATAAATAAAATTACAGCGCACCTTAAACATAAAATGTTTTATTCATTGCAGAACATCATTAGATCTGTTCTTTATTAGTGTGTTAGCCATATATTTACAATAATACACTAAAAGCTATTTTAAGGAAGGACAAGAAAATTTAAAACTAAAATTCTCTCTCTTAGTTTGGTCCTCCTCCCTCTGTCCCTAATGTGCAGTGTGCATCTCCATTAAACATTAACCAGAGCGCCTCAAAGGTGGGAATGCCTGCCTGCTCCACAGAAAGATCTTTTTTTTTTCCCTTTCTTCTGACACTAGCTAAGCAACTTCTTAAAAGAATAGCATTCTTTCCCAAATCTGTAGGGGGTCATAATGACTTGCTGTTCCCTTTGTACGACGCTTATGCTTACCTGGACTGTGAATCTTCAGTGAACTTTATGTAAAATACCAGTATGCCATTTTGATGTTTGATCCTTTGTCTCGAAAATGTACATGACTGTGCTTTCCACTTCTGACAGGTGGAACAGTTCTCAGGGCTTCTGAGAGTCTGTCTCCTGGATTATAATCCTCAATTTGGCTTGAATAAAATTCCCTTTCATTAATTCTTCTTAACTTGATTGTTAATTGAATTTTCGTCGACAAAGAGTAAAATGATACAACCACTTTGGAAAGCTCTGGAATTTTTATATAAAACTTAACATAGCCAGATACATCCCAAGCATCCTTCAATTATGAAAATGCATAGATAAAATACTGTATGTTCATATAATGGATCAGCAATAAAGCAGAAGGAACTATTGATACAGACAACATCATGAATGGCTCTCAAAAACATTATGTGGAATGAAATAAATCTTACAAAGAAGTACATCTTGTATGATCAATTTATATTAGTACTAAGTCAGCCTAATCTAATACAGGGTAAAAAAAACTGAGAGTAGTTTGCTTCTGGTGGGTAGTGGTGGGGATTTACCAGGAAGGAAATGAGGGAACTTTCTTGAGTGATGATAATGCTTTATATCTTGAGAAGAATTTGGATTACACAGGTGCATGCATTTTTCAAAACCCAGCAAATATGCATTTAGGCTTTGTGAATGTCATTGCATAATTATTTTACAACAAAAGGAAAGAAGCTGTAAATGATCTTGGATACTAATGATGTACATGCTGAAGTGATCAGGAAAAGTGTACAGATTTATACAATTTATGTTCAATGCATAAAAATTAAGATATACTGGTGGATGGACAGTGGAAATGTATACATAATTTAAGACGTATAGAAAAATGATACTAGGAGAATCTAGCTGGGGGTTATATAGGCGCTTTCTATAAGATATTCTCAACATGTAGTATGTTTGAGAATTTTCATAATACGATGTCGGGAAAGAAAGTGCGGTCACAGATTTTACAGGATTATCTTTTGTTTTTTTTGGTAAAATTTGTAGAACTGTATACTATGAAAATATAAATAGGAAAACTGTTAATTGATGCTAATATTTGACTGTTATTGACTGTATTACAATGCAATAAAGATATTAAAGACATACAGGGATACTCTAAAAATATGTAATTCCTGTTGTTAAATCACTATATTAATATAAATGCTATATTATTCAAAGTCTGTATTTTACAATTATTTCCAGGAAAGGGATACCTAGAAAGGACATCTGATATTCTTTACTTTACCTGAAAATTCAAGAGTTTTGAGGTATTCCTAGATAAAAATAAGCTCATATTTATACTTCCATATCATGAAAATTCCAATATATCAAAAATAATAAATATATGTAATAAAATTCCAACAAGAATCTCAGTAGAGTCTCTTGAAACTTAAAACTTTATGTCAAAATATTTTGAGGGGAAAAATATGTGTGACAATTACCAGATTTTTTAAATGAAGATACAGTAGGAGATTTTCCTTTTAAAATTAGAACTTAATATAAAGGTATTTTATTTAAAAAATGATATCAAAATTAGAAATGGAAATTTGGTCAATGAAACACAATACAATCTAAAACAGATGGCAAGTATTTATGAGAAGTTAATATTTGACAAGTTGTAGCAATCATTTTGGGGTGGAAAATATGAGGTTATTTAATAAATGATGCTTAATAAATTGACTATCCATACTGAAGAAATAACATTAAATCCTTAAAATGCTCTGCAAGAATAATTTCCAGTTTTATCTATTCAAAATATAAAAACTAATAAATTATAGACTGTAATTTTCAATAGAAAATTGGAAGAAAATTCAGAACATAACTTCCCATTTTATTTACTCAAAATATAAAACTAAGAAATGACCTAGTGTACAAAATAAACAACAAAATTAGAAGAAAAAACCCAGGAAATATCCAACTCTAGAAAAGGGAAACCTTTGAAACAAGACTGAAGCCTAGAAATCATAAAGAAAAATAATTTATATAGTTTACAATGCCAGTTTTTGGTTGGACTGGTTTTCTCCAGATACCCTCCACTTCTCAAATCAGCCTAGAATCCCTCTAGAATGTCCTGGGCTCAGATCTTGGAACTCGAATCAGACTAAACCTGGATTTTCTTCTAGAACCATCTACTAAGTAGACTTTTGGTAACAGAATATCAACAGTTAAATGATGCCCTGATTCTCTTCTCCATGGAAATTCTCAAGCTTCCACTGAGGGTTTACAACATATATTTAAACTATTTATTTTACTACAAAATACTTTCTAAAAGGCCTGTTGAAAAATGAAGTCCACATGTATTGGCAAAACTTGTGAATTTCTATGCAATTAGTCACTGGAATTAGTGAAGAACAATTGTGTTCATTTTTATAGCATTATAGTAATCACAGCAGTGCATTTCAGAGGAGTTTTTATAGTGGGTATCCAGGGATTATAGTAGAGAGAAGGATTAATGTTGAACTCGAGTCACTCTGCTACTTATTTTTTCCAAGCAATTCAGTTTTGGTGTTTAGATACCGAAGCCATAACAAGATTTTGTTTTTAAGGTGTTACATAATTTTCAAATTTGAAAATGAGTGGCCTAGATTTCCAGAATTCTCAACATTCTGAGAAAATGATTTAGACTTCTCTTAAACTAAGTTGCACGATGCAATTACTAAATGGAAACTTAAGCAGAACTTGAGTATCATGTGCCTTGTTCTTGCTAAATATTTAATACAGTAACAGAGACAGAGTTGGCACTCGTTATTTGCCATTTCAAGGATGAAATAAATGGAGAATTGCACAGAAAAGTGTTTTTAGAAAAAAAAATCCAATGCAAACTGTGACCTGAACATATATTCTTACACTATCTTACCACTTGTACTGTCTTATCACTTAGGGCTACCCTGAGCTTTTTTCAGCTGCAAATCACATTGTTTTTGTTTCCACCATTTGTATTGTTTCCTGCCCACTTGCACACCCCTTATGGTCTCTTCCTGAAAATTAGATCAAAAAATCCCTAGGTCAATTTTTGCTCCCTGTTCCCATGACTGGAAGGGTAGGCAAGCTTCTCATTACCCACATTTGCTACAAACTCTAATATACAAACACATACATAGAATGAAAGAATAAAAGGAAGGAAGGAGGAAAGAAAGGGAAGGAAGAGGGAAAAGGGGAGAGAAGGAGAGGTTTGGGGAAGGGAAGTGGGGAGGAGAAAAATACTACTTTATTACCATTTTTTTCTCATAGGTGGAAAAATACCAGTAAAGTATATTACCCCTTTATTGACAAATTGTCTCAGGGAAAATCCTTACCATTTAATAAATGGTGGCTTTTCCTTGAACACGGGAACTATGTAAATCAAAGCTATGTGTTTCCAGAGATTAATTTGGAGCCTGCAAACCTCACATTTCAGTTTTAAATTATATGCATATAAGAATGGAAATGATACCAATTATGTCATTAAATAGTAACTCATTTTACTAAACCAAAGTCTAAATTCTTGCCTTATTCTTGGAGCAGTTAATAAAACTCAGATCCAAACAACCCTTGGACAATGGGCATTACATTATAGATTTTATCACTTCCCACCAAAGAGGGCAGAAATCCTATTGAGCTATAATAATTTAGCTACATATTAGTTTAAGAAAAAATAAAAAGAACATTTATACTTGGACTATTTCAGGCAAAGTGCTATGATGTCCTTACTATTTGTTGTTTAGCCTTTTAACAAATAAGTCCCTGCCGAAAAACAATATCACTTTATATTTAAAAAAATTAAAGAAAATCTACACCTGTATTGTTAAAATGCACATGAAGACGACTAGCACAGACCTTGGCACATAGCAAGCATTCATCAAACAGCCGTTGAGTAAATAAATTATAGCAATCTACTACATGCCCACACCAAAATATTACCTAAACTCTACACTAAACTTTATGAAATGTTTCTTTCTAAAGTCTTTTATTCTTGACAAAAGCAAAATCAAAGACAACATGGCTTCTTACTCCCTAAATTACATTTTATTTACGTGGTCAACTGCTGTCACCTTGTTGATTAGACTTAGGTGTCAACTAAGGGTACTTCTTATTGCCCTGAAAGGAAAATTGTCAGCAAGACTCGTAAGGCTCTCCTCAGACACTGCTTTTAATCTTCAGTACACAAATGAATAATTGAATAACCTCATCATTACTGTGCTTTGCTTCTGTTTCTGTTTTGGAATTTAGATCAGTACCACTCATCTTGGGGGCTGCCAATCTGCTTTTAGTACTAGCAGCTAAGCCTCGCTTAGGTCAATGTTTAAATAATTTATGAATAATTAGAAAATAAAAACTGGAGACCTGATATACTAATTATAATTTAATTCACATTCATACTTATGAATGTTGAGACATGTCAGTAAAGTAATTAAAATAGCAGTTGGTTCTTATCCTTTTTTGGCAATAGGCTTTTCATAATGAAAATCTGTGAAACGAGTACATAATTACTAAAACGTTAGAAGTAAAAAAAAAAGTTTCTTTTAGAACTTAGTAATTACAATTTTTTTATTGAATGAAACTCTGGTATCTATGTTAAAACACAGCTCAAAAACAGTTGGAATCAATGTTAGTCACATGTCTTAGTAATACAAAAACAAATGATAACAAATGATAATTCCTTATATACAGGCATTTAGCATCCTCATTATTCAGTTTTACTAAGTTTCAGTAATTCACGTTAACCAATTATAATAAAACTATTATGTGTGAGATAGAGTGGCTGGCTGTTATTGAACTAAAGGTAAGCAAGGAAGACGTAGATCCCGTTCTAGTGGCAACACAACCTTGTTAAGTAAAGAAGGAAAAGATAATTTATACAAAAATGTAGAGGTCCTAAATGAGAACAGTCATAAATCAAGACTATAACACACTATGAGACACTTCTTCACATATTCTTCAACCCTCCTAAATCCTTGGGGTTTCAGCATAAAGTAAATAATTATTATATTTGTCTTATTGAATAATGCCTGATCGCATGAAGAGGGGCACCTTCTCCTGCTATTCTTAACTAGCTTGTTTGAATCTGGGCTACTCAACTAGTGAAAAACTGAGTTTTTTAAAGGAATTTTATCAATGAACTATAAAGGTCTGCAATATTTACTGTTGTAAAAGTATGACTTTTTAAAAATAAATTTATTTATTCTTGGCTGCGTTGGTTCTTTGTTGCCGCGTGCGGGCTTTCTCTAGTTGTGGCGAGCAGGGGTTACTCTTCCTTGGGGTGTGTGGGCTTCTCATTGCAGTGGCTTCTCTTGTTGAGGAGCACAGGCTCTAGGCATGCAGGCTTCAGTAGTTGTGGCACGTGGGCTCAGTAGTTGTGGCTCGCGAGCTCTAGAGCACAGGCTCAGTAGTTGTGGCGCACGGGCTTAGTTGCTCCGTGGCATGTGGGATCTTCCTGGACCAGGGCTCGAACCTGTGTCCCCTGCATTGGCAGGCAGATTCTTAACCACTGCACCACCAGGGAAGTCCAAAGTATGACTTTTTTTTTAATTAGCATTTTTCAACTTTATTTTTCTATTTTTATTTGAGCATTTTTTCCACTCATCCAAGTAGGAAGGGCTGAGCCTGCTCTTTATGAAATAAAATGGGTATTTTGTGTAATATTTTATTGTGTTTCAAGACAAAGACTCTATCTGTCAGGTTAATAATTTAATTCAGCTTTAAAAATGATTTTAAATATGTAATTTAGTTTTTTATATCAATATGGGTTGTCTTTTTTCATATCATAGCAAATGGACATATATACACTACCAAATGTAAAACCTATAGCTAGTGGGAAGCAGCCACATAGCACAGGGAGATCACCCTGGTGCTTTGTGACCACCTAGAGGGGCGGGATAGGGAGGCTGGGAGGGAGGGAGATGCAAGAGGGGAGAAATATGGGGATGTATGTATATGTATAGCTGATTCACTTTGCTATATAACAGAAACTAACACACCATTGTAAAGCAATTATACTCCAATAAAGATGTTAAAAAAAAGATACCTATTTGAAATTAATTAGAGGAAACATCTTTTTTATTGGCATATAACACTGTATTGGTTTAAGGTATACAACATAATGATTTTGATAAATGTATATATCACAAAATGATTACAAGTTATTATAATAGGCATAATTTTATATAAAATATATAAAGTATATATTAAATATATTTATTGAATTAAGAACAATAGATAAGTTAATAGATTTTAGTATTTCAACTTTTATCAGTGATTGCCATGATTATGGGAGAATAATCATAAGGGGAGAATACCTTATAATGTTGTCCTCTCAAACTGACGGAGCTTATTCCACTGGAAATATTAAGTTGAGGAGCATATCACAGGGCAATTAAGTTCTGCCTTTTACTGATCACTGTTTACATTTGTTTCTGATTTCCCTCTACTTAAGCCTCCCTGACTATTTACAGCTTTCTCTCACTCTCTGCCTCCCCTTTCTTTATGCCTATGCGTGCCATATATTTCATTATCTATATCAGATTTTCTGAAATCCCTATTTTTATTAGTCCTCCCCTCAACATCCTCTATAACTGCCTTTTCTTTTCTTTTTCTACACTCCTCCTGTCCGATATGTTTATTTTATATCCATTGTATGTTTGTAAAGGAAAAATATACAGAAGGACAGAATAATAACTCACATTTTCTTACCCTCAATGAAATATCCAATTATCTATTTACCATGTAGGCAGGGAATGTCAATTCTTTATACAGTTACGTAGCATATTTTCTGCTTTAGTTCTTTATATATCAAGGACCATCATCAGTGGTGGAAACAATGACACAGGTATAAATGCCAGGACTTACCTGAGGTCTTGGGAAGGTTCTGCTCTGATGTGAGGTGTTTCAACAGAGTGCCCGAACACTGCTCCTTCAGTGCCTGAGGATAACGTGAATCCAGGAGTCAGTATAAGCAAGTGTACAGACACACTGGTTTTCATTACTACTGTTATGCACCAAATATTCTTCTAAAAATGGGACAACTGAAAATAGAAGTACAGAAAATAAAAGAGAAAAATTGGAAAAGGAGTTTAAGGTAGTGAAGGGCCAAGGAGGGTAAATCTAAGTTTCACCGTGTTGACCCTTTTTAAAATGATCTTATTTATAAAAGTTCAGACTGAGTGAGAATTTTCACCTTCTGATCATAGAGCAAGATCCATTTCCTTCCCTTTTCTTTATTTCCAGGTAAATGAATTTGAGGGAGGTATAGGTCACAATATTCAGTTCTTTCTACAAGCAGCAAAGCTTGAATGAAAATGTGGAGAGTGAGCTCTGATGTAGTATAGTATTAATTGTTTCAAGACATAGGTCCATAGGGCATTTAGCAATTTGCCCACAAGCAGCACTAGCCTTTAGTTAGAGTGATCATCGAACTACAGAGAACAGGGCACCTTACTTTGACCTTTCTGGAATTAAGGCTCAATCTAAAACCATGAACGGCTTGAGTTCATTAGAGTGGACTTCACCTGGGATCATAGTTATCTGAAGAGGTCACATGCTCAGGTAGTTGAATGATACTCTATCTAAACTTCCATTTATTGACTCCATTTGATTTTCCAGGTTGACAGAGCTTTTTCTAATTTAATTGAGCAAATAAAATGATTTTCCTTTCCAAAAATCAAATGCAAAAACACTCGTTAAAGATGATGAAGAAACAGCCTTCTTTTTTTTTTTGTAATTTTACATAAATGAGATCATTCCCTTCAGAATAAACTTTATTTTCTTTTGGTTTAATCATCTTCAAACATCTCGGTGTAAGAATGTCAGGGCTGCTCCATCAATGGCCCCAACAGTAGCTCAACAATACAATGCAAGTAAAAAATACAAATTTTACACCTACAAAGTGAAGCTTCTTCTACTTATCATGAAGAACAATATTAAATATATTGATTCAATAAGCAATGAAAAAATTGCCACTAGGAAATTAGAGCTAACATTTAAATTCCTTAAAAGTAAGTGTATATGTAGGGAAATATGCTAGAATCACCAGAGGACTCCTCTACAGTAAACAGCAATGCAGATTTGGTCTTGAATCACAGAGGAAGAGGTTTTTTTCAGTCTGCAACATCTATATTATGGTTCTAAGGGTAAGTGTACAAGGTTCTGCTCCAGTAAATTCCTTAGATTGCAGATTTCAGTTTATAAGCTAAAAGCTATCCACATTTGTTGACCTCTTATTGGACTTTATTAGTTGCTGGTGGTTTTTTTGTTTGTTTTGTTTTGTCCTAGAGAGGATATGTAAGGCATATACTGTTTATTTATTTAACTGTTTTCACAAATTTAGAGCAATTATTTCTTTAAGGAGTTTCCTCTTTTGGTATTTTTTAAAATATTTTATTTCTGTGAGTGGACAATTTTTAGAAATAGGTCTTTGAAAGTAAAGTAACAGTTTTAGATAAAACACTGATTTTGTGACTGTGGAGGGGCTGGCATTTGAAACAACATTCTAAGGCACAAATTTCTAAGTCTCAAGGACAGACCCCTTTGGCATTTTAAAATAAGATATAATCTCCAAGTGGGATAGCTATCCATAGGCAAAGTTCACAAGTTAATTTCTACTATTTTATAATTTTGAAAACTTCCCAGACAAGATGCCAGAAATATAATTAAAGAACAGTAGCAATATTTATTTTAAAACACAGAATGGCACATATAGTATAATAACTTAGTACAGAATATATCAATGAAAGTGAAAGTAGAATGTTATCAAAAGTTTAATTTTACAATGAGGATGAAAGACTGACAAAGGTGTTGATTCTAAGTATCAATAGAGAAAACTATTGATGATTAAAAAAAAGATACTTGAAGAAATAAATGTATAATCATACCACCTAAGGGGCTACATTGAAAACTGCATAAAATATCATAAATAATTAACTAACTATAGACTTCCAGATAATGAGAAAATTAATCTCATCCTCTCACTTTTTGTTCTAAAATGAGCCAAAAGGGCAACAATTAATAAGCAACAATGATAATCTTAAAAGGAAATCAGTGAGGAAAAATAAAAGCCATCTGAGCCAGAAACGAACTCTCACAGCATAAAAAAATCAAAAAATATATAAATATATATTTCCCATGAACGGGAAAATTTTACAAACATCAGACTATTGGTAGGGTTGCCAGACTTAGCAATGAAAAATATTGGACACAATTAATTTTGAAGTTCAGTTAAACATAAAATCATATTTTAGTATAAGTGCGCAATACTTGCAGAGGATATACTTATACTAAAAATCATTTGTTGTTTGTCTGAAATTCAAAATTAACTGGGCATCATATATTTTACCTAATAAATCTAACCATTAGTCAACATTTATTTGGAACAAAAAGATCTGCTTTATCCTCACTTCAGGAAAAAAAAAAATGTATTATGAATTCTCACATCTTAAGTTATAGAAACCATGGAAACCAAAAAGGAAGAGGGACAGAAAAAGGAACATAACATAGACATTTATTAATATGTATATTTAAACTTGTTGACTAAATAAATATTTATTGTTTATTGCTTTTGAAAAGGATTGTTCAAAAGGGCACAATGTCAGTTTTGCTTGACTGTATAGATGCTAAAGGATATTTCAGATAATTTAAAGTGATGACAATGTTATAAGATACAGAGAAACATAGACTGTTAACTCTTGTCATGGTCAGGAAAAATGATGCAGGCAAACCTCATGGTCAAAAAATACTGGATCTCATTCATAGGATAATTTCTAGCCTTTAAACAAAAGAATAAGAATGGCATATTTTTTGTTAGAAAGAAGAAAGAGTATATATGAATTGTGGTCCTACTTTATACTTAAAAACAGTTTTAGCCATACGCTAGGATGCTACTCTTTACAAATGCCTAACATAAAATAATCTCACCCAATTAAAAACATCATTAAAAATAAATTTATGTATCCCTACTAGTATGGCTATCTATACTCTAAGTGCTATACTCTAAGCTACTCATTATCAACCCATTGGCCTCCATATATCCTTTGGGAAGGCATTTGCTTCAGAAGACAGGACAAGAAAAGGAAACCAAAAATTCCTGGTATTCCCAGGTCCTCAACTTCATAGTAACTGAAAAAAAAATTCTGTGAAATATAGCATCTCTCCAACCACCAGTTTCATGAATTCTACCGTGGTTAATTTCAGATACTATTTTATGGGGTTATTGGGTTTGTGTAGAAGAACCTGTGATCAGTAATATATATACAAGCAAGGCAAAAATACCTCTATGCTTTGAAATATTAGTTTTATATAAATTATCTAATTTTTTGTCACCAACATTTTTAATATATGTAGATAATAGATTGTTTACACTTGAAAAATGAGGATGCTCTACTCAGAGAAAGTAAATACCTTATCGATGAGGCTAGAATCTTGGAGTTCAGGTTTTCTTATGGATACACTATGAACTTTGAAATTAGCCATTTTGGGAAGCAATGCCAGCTGCTTCATTCCATCTAAGTGACCTTGAGCAAGTTATTTAATCTCTCCAAACTTCAATTTCCATTGATACAAATATGTATAGTAATGCCAACCTTGCAGTTTGGGTTAGGTTTTAATTAAATAGGATATTTGGTTCACTGTAAGAATTCAGTATTTCTTAATTCCCTCTCTCTATCAATTTCCTTTATGAAAGTCAGCCACAGAAGATGTACACGTTGTATCTGTAGAGTTAATGTCCCAGCATGGGTCTACTCATTAATATGTGAAATCTCTATTCCCAAAATGTCATAGCTTCAAGTAACATAGTCTCATGCTGAATTTTGAAATCTGAAATTTAGACACTGAAAAGATATTCTTGAATGTTAAATATTAAATGCATTTTATTAATCAAAACTCTCTTCACTAAATCAAGAAATTTTCTAATGCAGCCGCTTAGGTACCAGATAAGATCAATCAATGCTCAAATAAGCTCTGAGAACGAAGTTTCTTCTAAAAAAAATGTCCAGCATTATCTTACTTTTAATTGACTTCATCATAGTATTTAAAAAATTGAGGAAACATGAAAACAACAATGCATAGTAGAGCCTTTAATAACTAAAGTGGATGGATGATGATTTTTTTCATGTTTTACACTTACTAGTTCTTTGTGCAGGATATAATAGAAATAATATCATTTGAATAACTGTAGTAGGTAAAACAGTCATTAACTCTACCAGGGTTTTAGTTTCCATTCAAAAATCAAAGGAGAAGTTAAAGAAAGAGTAGTACAGGGCATCATTCCTTAGAATATTTCTCTTCTCAAAGTGAAATTTTAGTCATGAATTGGTAAGAATTCCAACCTAAAAGCTTAAGGTAGAGGAATCTGAGTAATGTCAACCATACCACCTCTCTTATCTAATCCATGGAATTGTTAGGAGACTTAAATAATCAAAAAATTAATTAACAGTAGGCAGCATTTTAAATTGCTATACTGGAATAGGGCTGAAGTCTAGGGTGAATTCATGTAGATTTCAGGAACAAAAATATTCCTGTTTATTCATTATCTTCAAGTTTGATCCTGTGCTATTAAATGCATATAAATTACTTGGTTAATTAAACTGAAAGACACTTTACAATATTTTCTTTTTAATTATTATTCTATTTGAGATCAGGAGCCTTTTTCACTCCTGTAGCTCCACTTCCTAGCACTTTATCTAGTATAATAGAGACATTCATTAGTATGTCTCTCTGAAGTTGTTGAATAAATAAATGTTTTCTTTGGTTTGGAAGTAAGATGAAGAACACAGCAGCAGGAAGCTGCCTAAAAGGAGAGCAGTCCTCACTAGGGCCCCCATTTGCTGCTCGAAAGGCTTCAGTGGAGGAGGCTAAGGTCTGGCACAGAGGGCTTGCTGTTCTGGAAAACCAGAAAGAAAAATAAAAAAGAGAAAAGCCAGGTGGATTGGGAACAAAGGAATGAAGAAAGACTGGGGCACTCTGTGGGAAAAGAAGCTAAAGAGGAGTAGAAACAATGTTGAGTTAAATTCTATTGTTATTTGTCTTGATGTTTGCCAATGAGATCTCCTAGTGCTTTCAGTTTTTCAAGAAAATCTACAATGATCTTTGTATTTTTTTGAAGTTTTGTTTTGGAGAGGGACAAAGAAGGGAATGAATGTCACACCCAGCTCTATACGGGACAGAAGAAATAATAGGAGGCATGAGGCAAAGGATGTTAAGAGAGCATGAGTATCTGTCCGCCTGCCCTCTTCCCCTGACAATTAATGGGAACTTAGGCAGCATTTTAAATTCCTGCACTAGAATAGGGATGAAGTTCAGGGTAAGTTCATTTAGATCTTAAGGGCCAGAAGGATTCTTATTTATTCATTATCTTCAAATTTAAACTTACGCTACTGAATATTTCAAATTCTTTGGAAGTCTTCACACTTTGCTTTCTTTTTTCTTTATTTGAATTTCTTTCCCTCCAGATCTAAATTGGTAGAGTAAAAGATTGTACAGGGAACAGTTTCATTTTATTCCCAAATCTGCCTCTAATTCATTCTTTGATCTTTGACAAGTATTTAAAGCCGCCCCTCCATTGCTATTTGTAAAATTAAGCTCTAAATAACATGATCTCTAAGGTACCTTCAATTTCTAACTGTCACAAGTTACATAATTTTTTCTGACATGTCGAAACCTGTATACCTCTTCTCATTTCTCCTTAAATACAAGTGGAAATAAGTTTGCCCCTGCAGATCGACAGCAAAATTATTTGAGGGAAGGGATGGAATAATCATATTGGAAAAAGTAAATTATTAACTGTCATATCTTTTACTCCGTTACAATGAGTTCCTCTGAATCCTGAAAGCATCATTACCCTTTAAAAGGAGAAATGTCAACCCATTTCAACATACATCTCTTACTTGTGTTATTTTAAGAGTCTAAATGGTGTTCCTCCTTCCAGCTAACTGCACAAAATACCACCTATACATTGCTATATTAATCTTACCAAACCTCTTGAGATCTCACCTGTACAAAAACCTGTAATTATTTTCTTGTATAATGCTTTTGCCCACCATTCAAGACTTCTGCTTGAATGCAAAATCCATTCATTCAGACTTATTTTCCTCTACTCATCTATAAATCTATTTACTAATTTTCCCACCTGTTAAGGTAAATACAATCTGTTCATTCTCTGACTATATTTGGGGTTTACTACCTATAGCACTCATTGAGAAGCTATCGTATCTATTCTGAAATTTTACATGCTAAATTATGTATTACTCCCCATCTAGGCTAAAATATATATATATATATCAAAGACGTTCCTTATATTCCATTGTATTCTTGTGAGCAACATGGTATCTTACATACGTGAGGTAATTAATAAATATTGGTAAGGATCTATATTTCAAGGACTTTCTTCTTGAAAGCTTTTTCCCCTGTTTTTAACCCTCCTAGGTTGATTAATGGTACAATCATGCCCTAAAAACTCAAGTCAGAAATGGGGAAATATACTGAGATGGCCCTTCTTGTTCAACTTCCCTATTAGTTTACTTCTTTCTACCACTTCAGTATCACTTATATTTTCTCCCAGTTATTCCTCGATACCACAGCCAACTAATGTTCTGAAATTCAAAGCTGACTGTGTAATTCTCACTTAAAATGCTTCTGGAATCCAAAAGTCTGTGGAAGTCAAACCCAAATTCCTTAGTAGGACTTACCTGTTAGCAGTTTTCTGCATTTTATACTCCAGTGACAATAAAACTTTTGCATATTTTGAAATGTTTATAAACTGTTAAGAGTACCACTTCCGGGGCTTCCCTGGTGGCGCAGTGGTTGAGAGTCCGCCTGACGATGCAGGGGACGCGGGTTCGTGCCCCGGTCCGGGAAGATCCCACATGCCGCGGAGCGGCTGGGCCCGTGAGCCATGGCCGCTGAGCCTGCGCATCCGGAGCCTGTGCTCCGCAACGGGAGAGGCCACAGCAGTGAGAGGCCCGCGTAACGCAAAAAAAAAAAAAAAAAAAAAAAAAAAAAAGAGTACCACTTCTTCCCGACATACCTCTCTTGCCCCTTTAATGGTCATCTCTACTCATTTTCAGGATCTGATTCTAAATGATTTTCTCTGTGAACCATTTTTTGTGTCCTTCCTGCTTTTCCTCTTTCTGCTCAGCTTCCCCAGCTCCTTGTGAAAATTACTATACACAGCAGTTATACTGCTTTGCAATTCACGTTAAACTTCTACCCAGTAATTTATGAGTTCCTTGAACTCAAGGACTTTGTCTTAATAAATTTTGTATGCTTAGTACTGATCTTGAATTCTGATATACAGTTAAGGATCAGTAAATGAAAGAATGGGAATGAAAAAATTAATAAAAGCGTGAATAAATTAAAAATTATTCTGCAGTATTTTATGATTGATATGTAAAACTTGCTAAGTTTCTGTTTCCCAGTATATTTCTTCATTTAATACTTCAAAACAAATCAGGTTATTAATATCCTGAGGTGATGATATGAATTTATTAAAACTGTTATTATGAGCCTATTCAATGTTCATTTTTCTAGTAAAACAGGGAAACGGTACTGTTAAATTGTCTCTCTGAAACAGAAACAAACCCCTACCATGTTGTTCATTTGAAAGCAGAGGATAAGCTGCCAATATTTCTGAAAATAAATTATTTCAAAATCTGTTTTTACTTTTCAGTCAGCAGTTTTCATAATTTAAAAAATACCTCAAGGCATTTACTCTCAGATGCCAAATCATGTCCTCTTTTCAACTTTTAAGGTTTTCAGAAGATAAAAAGAGATCATGGAAAAGATATTTAGATGATCAGACTGACAATACATTAGAATAAAGCTATTTTCCTCAAGATGAAACATATTCAAAAATGAAATGTTTTATCACTAATAAAGAAAATTAAACTTAAATATATCAAGATTTGAAATTACGCAGAGACCCTTCTTGCTCATATTTTCTAACCTTCAAGTAGCTTGTATTTTTCTAGCATTTATCTCTGATGTCTTGGGGGAAAAAAGCTCTTCTTTTGTTAATTCCTTCTATTCCTTTTAATGAAGCAAAAAATAACTGAAATTTAAAAGTGTGTGGAGAAAACAAAAAAGAAAAAAAATGTTCAAATTGAATGATACTTGATGGAAACTACATCTAGGAAAAAGATATAGAAATAATCCCTCTTTCAAATTTCCACCTTCGGAAAAGAATATCAGAAGCTCAAGCAGAGCTTTCATCATTCACTTTTAGGATATATATTTTCAGAAAATAATAAGTAATTCCAAGGTCTATAATTACTAAGGTTGTCATTTTGCCCTTTACCTTAATAACCACTAAAGGAATAAGAAGCAGTACACACCTGAGACATTTAAAAAATCTTAAATGAACAAGTGTTACCAACAGCATATCTTTAGCAAACACAATCATAAGATTCTTTTGTTATGGATCAAAAGGCAGCTACATTTGAATTGACTGATCACTCCATTGTGCACATTCTAACAGAAACTGAAACATAAAAATGTGAAATAACTTGAAAACAAATGAACTACCTATATATTTTTTTATTTTGCAAAATATTTCATAAAAAATCAGTTCATGATGTGATTTGGAAAATTAATAAAACAAGATCTCTATGTGAATTACCTTTTTACTACATTTAAGTTATCTTTGCAAGCTTTGAGACATTTAATCTAGTAGTATATTTTGTTTTGAGGTTTGGACATTTTACCTAAATACAGATAGCATAGCTAGTGCTAGTTTTGCTTCTTTGCGGTCACATGCATTTTTATGCAGGAATATTTTCTGTATAGCCCTTTCCTTTACAAACGTTATCATTACTTAATCCACATGCAATTTAAACTTTTCTGATCCCTGTGGAAATTATTTATCTAAAAATGTACTGTTAGTTGTACCATAAACTCAGGTTCTTTGGGAAAATAAAGGAATACCTTAATCTTGCCTTTTTGTCTTATTTTATTCTTTAGATTCTTCACCCCTATTTAAACTAGTTTCTGGAGAAAAGTAAGATGGGCTTTCTACTGCTGTTGGTCATAGGCAGGAAGACTGTGTTTCCAACTGGCACACCACGCTGATCATTTCAAGTGGAATGCACAAGGACAGGTACTACCCCTGATACTTCTGGTACATTGCCACTAAAGCACATTATATGGAAAATAGAAATCCATAGAAATTTATCCAAAAGTGGTGGTACCCAACTGTCTGTAGTGGCTTCAGATACTACATGTGTTTATGGATTTACAGGCATACCCTGGAGATACTGCGGGTTCGGTTCCAAACCATGGCAAGAAAGCAAATAAATGCAATAAAGCAAGTTACACCAATGTTTTGGTTTCCCAGAGCATATAAAAGTTATGTTTCTACCATACTGCAGTCTGTTAAGTGTGCAATACCATTACATCTAAAAACACAATGTACATACCTTAATTTAAAATATTTTATTGCTAAATAAATGCCAACCATCAACTGAGCCTTCAGTCAGTCATAATTTTTTTTGCTGGTGAAGGATTTAAAATATTGCAAGAATTACCAAAATGTGACACAAAGATATGAACTGAGCAAATGCTGTTGGAAAAATGGTGCCCATAGATTTGCTTAATACAGGATAGTCACACACCTTCAGTTTGTAAAAAACACAGTATCTGCAAAGTGCAATAAAGCAAAGAGAAATAAAATGAGGTATGCCTGTATCTGAAACTTTCTACAGTCATTTTTTCAATTAAAAAAAAACTTGTGTGTTCAAAAGATGCTAATTCTATAAATGGCTTTATGGACCTGAGCCACAGAGTTAATATATATAAATCAGCATCTGAACGCAACTAGGACTTCTAACATGGTACCTTATTAAGCACAGTTGAGTTAGACTTTCCTTCTTATCTCAATATAGCTAGGTGATTCTAAAATATCAGAGGGACTTCCCTGGTGGTCCAGTGGTTAAGATTCTGCTCTTTCAACGCAGGGGGGTGCGGGTTTGATCCCTAATCAGGGAGCTAACGATCCCCCATGCCTAGGGGTCAAAAAACCAAAACATAACATAGAAGCAATATTGTAACAAACAATAAAGGCTTCAAAAATGGTTCACATCGGGTTTCCCTGGTGGCGCAGTGGTTGAGAGTCCGCCTGCCGATGCAGGGGACATGGGTTCGTGCCCCAGTCCGGGAAGATCCCACGTGCCGCAAAGCGGCTGGGCCCATGAGCTATGGCCGCTGAGCCTGCGCGTCCGGAGCCTGTGCTACGCAACGGGAGAGGTCACAACAGTGAGAGGCCCGCGTACCGCAAAAAAAAAAAAAAAAGGTTCACATCAAAAAATATTTTTAAAAAATAAATGAAACATCAGAGTTTAACCTGTCATTTTCTGAGTGTCTGTGCAGTTGTGGACAAAGTCATAATTTGGAATTTTCATTTGGCAACCTGCCTTAAAACATGTTTCCACTCTTTTAGTAATAATCGTTTTATAAACATTGAGGTGAAAAATGCAAGTATCAAAAAGTCTATCCTCCAATAACAGGATAATGTGGCATTCATAGATAGAGACCAGTTGGGAAACAGCTAGGAAGAAAGCACTTGCTAATGCCGAAACAAACTCCCTTCCATCCTTTTGTTCCTATGAGTTTTTTCTTTTTTTAACCTCTTATTGTTCCACATGCTCCTGTGAATTTTATGTTATCACCTGCCAAGTAATTCATTGTGTGCCAATAGGGAAACAAAGAGAGCTCATTTATCTGTGTTTGTTTTCTATTCACAAGAGGTTAGGTAGCATTACTTTTTTAACATCTTTATTGGAGTATAATTGCTTTACAATGTTGTGTTAGTTTCTGCTGTATAACAAAGTGAATGAGCTATAGTATATGAATATCCCCATATCTCCTTCCCCTTGTGTCTCCCTCCCACCCTCCCTATCCCACCCCTCTAGGTGGTCACAAAGCACAGAGCTGATCTCCCTGTGCTATCCCGGCTGCTATCCCAGCTGATCTCCCTGCTGCTTCCTACTAGCTATCTGCTTTACATTTGATAGTGTATATATGTAAATGCCACTCTCTCACTTCCTCTCAGCTTACCCTTCCCCCTCCCTGTGTCCTCAAGTCCATTCACTACATCTGCGTCTTTATTCCTGTCCTGCCCCTAGGTTCTTCAGAACCTTTTTTTTTTTTTTTAGATTCCATATATATGTGTTAGCATACAGTATTTGTTTTTCTCTTTCTGACTTACTTCACCCTGCATGAGAGATTCTAGGTCCATCCACCTGATTACAAATAAATCAATTTCGTTTCTTCTTATGGCTGAGTAATATTCCATTGTATATGTGTAACACATCTTTTTTTTTTTTTTTTTTTTTTGTGGTATGCGGGCCTCTCACTGTTGTGGCCTGTCCCGTTGTGAAGCACAGGCTCCGGACGCACAGGCTCAGCGGCCATGGCTCACGGGCCCAGCTGCTCTGCGGCATGTGGGATCCTCCCAGACCGGGGCATGAACCCGTGTACCCTGCATCGGCAGGTGGACTCTCAACCACTGAGCCACCAGGGAAGCCCTACCACATCTTTATCCATTCATCTGTCGTTGGACACTTAGGTTGCTTCCATGTCCTGGCTATTGTAAATAGTGCTGCAATGAACATTGTGGTACATGACTCTTTTTGAATTATGGTTTTCTCAGGGTATATGCCCAGTAGTGGGATTGCTGGGTCATATGGTAGTTCTATTTTTAGTTTTTTAAGGGACCCCCATACTGTTGCCATAGTGGCTGTATCAATTTACATTCCCACCAACAGTGCAAGAGGGTTCCCTTTTCTCCACACCTTCTCCAGCATTTATTGTTTGTAGATTTTTTGACGATGGCCATACTGACTGGTGTGAGGTGATACCTCATCGTAGTTTTGAACTGCATTTCTTTAATGATTAGTGATGTTGAGCATCCTTTCATGTGTTTGTTGGCAGTCTGTATATATTCTTTGGAGAAATGTCTGTTTAGGTCTTCTGCCCATTTTTGATTGGGTTGTTTGTTTTTTTGATATTGAACTGCATGAGCTGCTTGTATATTTTGGAGATTAATCCTTTGTCAGTTGCTTCATTTGCAAATATTTTCTCCCATTCTGAGGGTTGTCTTTTTGTCTTGTTTATGGTTTCCTTTGCTGTGCCAAAGCTTTTAAGTTTCATTAGGTCCCATTTGTTTATTTTTGGTTTTATTTCCATTTCTCTAGGAGGTGGGTGAAAAAGGATCTTGCTGCGATGTACGTCACAGAGTGTTCTGCCTATGTTTTGCTCTAAGAGTTTTATAGTGTCTGGCCTTACATTTAGGTCTTTAATCCATTTTGAGTTTATTTTTGTGTATGGTGTTAGGGAGTGTTCTAATTTCATTCTTTTACATGTATCTGTCCAGTTTTCCCAGCACTGCTAATTGAAGAGGCTGTCTTTTCTCCATTGTATATTCTTGCCTCCTTTATCAAAGATAAGGTGACCATATGTGCATGGGTTACTCTCTGGGCTTTCTATCCTGTTGCATTGATCTACATTTCTGTTTTGGTGCCAGTACCATACTGTCTCGATTACTGTAGCTTTGTATTTTATAGTCTGAAGTCAGGGAGCATGATTCCTCCAGCTCAGTTTTTCTTTCTCAAGATTGCTTTTGGCTATTCAGGGTCTTTTGTGTTTACATACAAATTGCGAATTTTTTTTGTTCTAGTTCTGTGAAAAATGCCATTGGTAGTTTGATAGGGATTGCATTGAATCTGTAGATTGTTTTGGGTAGGATAGTCATTTTCACTATGTTGACTCTTCCAATCCAAGAACATGGTATATCTCTCCATCTGTTTGTATCATCTTTAATTTCTTTCATCAGTGTCTTATAATTTTCTGCATACAGGTCTTTTCTCTCCTTAGGCAGGTTTATTCCTAGGTATTTTATTCTTTTTGTTGCAGTGGTAAATGGGAGTGTTTCCTTAATTTCTCTTTCAGATATTTCATCTTAGCATATAGGAATGCAAGAGATTCCTGTGCATTAATTTATATCCTGCTACTTTACCAAATTCATTGATTAGCTCTAGTAGTTTTCTGGTAGCATCTTTAGGATTCTCTATGTATAGTTTCATATAATCTGCAAACAGTGACAGTTTTACTTCTTCTTTTCTGACTTGGAGTCCTTTTATTTCTTTTTCTTCTCTGATTGCTGAGGCTAAAACTTCCAAAACTATGTTGAATAATAGTGGTGAGAGTGGGCAACCTTGGCTTGCTCTTGATCTTAGTGGAAATGGTTTCAGTTTTTCACGATTGAGAATGATGTTGGCTGTGGGTTTCTCATATATGGCCTTTATTATGTTGAGGTAAGTTCCCTCTATGCCTACTTTCTGGAGGGTTTTTATCATAAATGGGTGTTGAATTTTGTTGAAAGCTTTTTCTCCATCTATTGAGATGATCATATAGTTTTTATCCTTCAGTTTGTTAATATGGTGTATCACATTGAATGATTTGTGTAAATTGAAGAATCCTTGCATTCCTGGGATAAACCCCACTTGATCATGGTATATGATCCTTTTAATGTGCTGTTGGATTCTGTTTGCTACAATTTTGTTCATGATTTTTGCATCTGTGTTCATCAGTGATATTGGCCTGTAGTTTTCTTTCTTTGTGACATCTTTGTCTGGTTTTGGTATCAGGGTGATGGTGGCCACATAGAATGAGTTTGGGAGTGTTCCTCCGTCTGCTATATTTTGGAAGAGTTTGAGAAGGATAGGTGTTAGCTCTTCTCTAAATGTTTGATAGATTTTGCCTGTGAATCCATCTAGTCCTGAGCTTTTGTTTGTTGGAAGATTTCTAATCACAGTTTCAATTTCACTGCTCGTGATTGGTCTGTTCATATTTTCTATTTCTTCCTGGTTCAGCCTTTGAAGGTTGTGCTTTTCTAAGAATTTGTCCATTTCTTCCAGGTTGTCCATTTTATTGGCATATAGTTGCTTGTAGTAATCTCTCATGATCCTTTGTAGTTCTGCAGTGTCAGTTGTTACTTCTCCTTTTCATTTCTAATTCAGTTGATTTGAATCCTCCCGGTTTTTCTTGATGAGTCTGGCTAATGGTTTATCAATTTTGTTTAACATCTCAAAGAAACAGCTTTTAGTTTTATTGATCTTTGCTATTGTTTTCTTCATTTCTTTTTCATTTATTTCTTTTTTTTAAAGTAATTTTAATTAATTAATTTATTTTTGGCTGTGTTGGGTCTTTGTTGCTGCTCAAAGGCTTTCTCTAGTTGGGGCGAGCTTGGGGTATTCTTTGCAGTGCGTGGGCTTCTCATTGCGGTGGCTTCTCTTGCTGTGGAGCACGGGCTCTAGGCACGTGGCCTTCAGTAGTTGTGGCATGCAAGCTCTAGAGCACAGGCTCAGTAGTTGTGGTGCCTGGGCTTAGTTGCTTCATAGCATGTGGGATCTTCCTGGACCATGGCTCGAACCCACGTCTCCTGCATTGCCAGGCTGATTCTTAACCACTGGACCACCAGGGAAGCCCTTATTTATTTCTCATCTGATTTTTATGATTTCTTTCCTTCTGCTAAATTTGGGGTTTTTTTTGTTCTTCTTTCTCTAATTGTTTTACGTGTAAGCTGCGGTTGTTTATTTGAGATATTTCTTGTTTCTTGAGGCAGGATTTTATTGCTGTAAACTTCCCTCTTCGAACTGCTTTTGCTGCATCCCACAGGTTTTGGGTTGTAGTGTTTTCATTGTCATTTGTTTCTAGGTATGTTTTGATTTCCTCTTTGATTTCTTCAGTGATCTCTTGGTTATTAAGTAGTGTATTGTTTAGCTTCCATGTGTTTGTATTTTTAAAAGTTTTTTTCCTGTAATTGATATCTAGTCTCATAGTGTTGTGGTCGGAAAAGATACTTGATACAATTTCAATTTTCTTAAATTTACCAAGGCTTGATTTCTGACCCAAGATATGATCTATCCTGCAGAATGTTCCATGAGCAGTTGAGAAGAAAGTGTATTCTGTTGTTTTTGGATGGAATGTCCTATAAATATCAATTAAGTCCATTTGGTTTAATGTATCATTTAAAGCTTGTGTTTCCTTGTTTATTTTCATTTTGGATGATCTGTCCATTGGTGAAAGTGGGATGTTAAAGTCCCCTACTATGATTGTGTTACAGTCGATTTCCCCTGTTATGGTTGTTAGCTTTGCCTTATGTATTTAGGTGCTCCTATGTTGGGTGCATAAATATTACAATTGTTATACCTTCTTCTTAGATTGATCCCTTGATCATTATGTAGTGTCCTTCTTTGTCTCTTGTAATAGTCTTTGTTTTAAAGTCTATTTTTTCTGATATGAGAATTGTTACTCCAGCTTTCTTCTGATTTCCATTTGCATGGGATATCTTTTTCCATCCCTTCACTTTCATTCTGTATGTGTCCCTAGGTCTGAAGTGGGTCTCTTGTAGACAGCATATACACGGGTCTTATTTTTCTATCCATTCAGCCTGTCTGTGTCTTTTGGTTGGAGCACTTAATCCGTTTACATTTAAGGTAATTACTGTTGTGTATGTTCCTATTACCGTTTTCTTAATTGTTTCGGGTTTGCTTTTGTAAGTCTTTTCCTTCTCTTGTATTTCCAGCCTAGAGAAGTTCCTTTAGCATTTGTTGTAAAGCTGGTTTTGTGGTGCTGAATTCTCTTAGTTTTTGCTTGTCTGTAAAGGTTTTAACTTCTCCATCAAATCTGAATGAGATCCTTGCTGGGTAGAGTAATCTTGGTTGTAGGCTTTCCTCTTTCATCACTTTAAATATATTCTGCCACTCCCTTCTGGCTTGCAGAGTTTCTTCTGAAAGATTAGCTGTTAACCTTATGGGGATTCCTTTGTATGTTATTTGTTGCTTTTCCCTTGCTGCTTTTAATTTTTATTCTTTGTATGTAATTTTTGATAGTTTGATTAATAAGTGTCTTGGCATGTTTCTCCTTGGATTTATCCTGTATGGGACTTTCTGTGCTTCCTGGACTTGATTGACTGTTTCCTTTCCCATGTTAGGGAAGTTTTCAACTATAATTTCTTCAAATATTTTCTCAGTCCCTTTCTTTTTCTCTTCTTCCTCTGGAAGCCCCTATAATTCTAATGTTGGTGCATTTAATGTTGTCCCAGAGGTCTCTGAGACTGTCCTCAATTCTTTTCATTCTTTTTTCTTTATTCTGCTCTGTGGTAGTTATTTACACTATTTTATCTTCTAGCTCACTAATCCGATCTTCTGCTTCAGTTATTCTGCTATTGATTCCTTCTAGAGAAGTTTTAATTTCATATATTGTGTTGCTCATCATTGTTTGTATGCTCTTTAGTTCTTCTAGGTCCTTGTTAAATGTTTCTTGTGTTTTCTTCATTCTGCTTCCAAGATTTTGTATGATCTTTAGTATGATTACTCTGAATTCTTTTTTCAGGTAGACTGCCTATTTCCTCTTCATTTGTTTGGTCTGGTGGGCTTTTACTTTGTTCCTTCATCTGCTGTGTATTTCTCTGTCTTCTCTTTTTTCTTATCTTACTGTGTTTGTTGTCTCCTTTTTGCAGTCTGCAGGTTCATAGTTCTCGTTGTTTTTGGTGTGTCCCCAGTGGGTAAGGTTGGTTCTGTGGGTTGTGTAGCCTTCCTGGTGGAGGGCACTGGTGCCTGTCTTCTGGTGGACGAGGCTGGATCTTGTCCTTCTGATGGGTAGGACCGCATCTGGTGGTGTGTTTTGGGGTGCCTGTGAACTTAGTATGATTTTAGGTAGCCTTTCTGCTAATGGGTGGGGTTGTGTTCCTGTCTTGCTAGTTGTTCATCATGGGGTGTCCAGCACTGGAGCTTGCTGGTCATTGAGTGGAGCTGGGTCCTAGCACTGAGACAGAGATCTGTGGGACAACTCTCGCCAATTGGTATTATGTGGGGCTGGGAGGTCTCTGGTGTCCAATGTCCTGAACTTGGCTCTCCCACCTCAGAGGCTCAGGCCTGACACCTGGCAAGAGCACCAAGACCCTGTCAGCCACACGGCTTACATGTAAATGGGTTACGTTCTCCAATCCAAAGGCACAGGGTCACTGGCCTTCTGCACTCAGCTCAGTCCTCCAGCCGAGCATTGTCTTCTGGGCCTTTTCCATATGGAGAGCCTGCTTTGGATCCAGGTCCAGCTGCATTCCCTAGCATCTAGAAGAAGCAGCTGATGCCCCCATCCTCCCTTATCCCTGCCACAACTTGTCACGATCCTGGAGTGCCTCCATTTGTGAATTTATAATCATTTCAAAATAAAAGTTGACAGTTACTCTTCGGTTGGCAATTTCCCTCCTAAAGTCAGAATTTTGGGGCTTCAACCTGAGCACTTACCTTGACACTTAAGCCTATTCAAAACGTGTTCCTGAGGACAGTTTTGAACTTGCCAAAAAGTGATCTCCGGCCTACCTGTGAGCATGCATGGGAGGTTTAAAAGAATTGGAGTTATCTAATCAGGCCAGTGAAATCAGGATTGAGACTCTATTTCAGTGATAAAAATGATGTATCCTACAGAGTAAGGTGACCAGAAGTTTGACACGTCCACTGAGAAAGGAACAAAAGGAGAAGTGAAATGGACTGAATCTGCAGGATTCCCTTTCCATCAATAATACAGAAGGCCTGTCTTTCACTCACTCAACAGGGACTACAGTTTTCCACTGTTTGCAATCCAACTACCTTAGAATCCTACTTCTGGTTTGGTTTTATCAATTTGACAATTGATATTCAAGGGGACTAGGCTAAGGGACCACATAGTCATTGATGTGTCTAGATTCTCTGAGATTGACCATTGTATTAAAGCCACATCATCAAATAGCTACAAACCTACCCTATGTCATTATATATCCCTGTATGAAGATCTTCACAGCACTGAAAGTTAATATTATATACTTCATTTTTTCCATATTTAATAAAATAATTTACCATATTGCTATGGACTGAATTTTGTCTCTTCAAAATAAATGTGTGGTGGCTATCTCTCCCAGTGTAATGGTATTTGCAGACAGAGCCTTTGGGAGAAAATCAGATTTAGATGAGGGAGATAGTGGGATGCTCATTATAGGATTAGTGACCTTATAAGAAGAGTCAGAGACACCAGGGCTCGCTCTCTCTCTGCCTTGTGAGGACACATTGAGAAGGCAACTATCTGCAAGCCAGGAAGAATGCTCTAACCAGAACCCAACCATCCTGTCACCTTGATCTTGGACTTCCAGACTCCAGGACTGTGAGAAAAATTAATTTCTATTTTTTAAGCCAGTCAGTTTATGATATTTTATTACAGCAGCCTGAGTTGACTAAGACATATGTGGAGAATATTTTTCTATACTCTGAAAAACGTTATCTGTGGTTTATTAATTACATTGTTCAAATTTATATTTTATTGTTTGAAACAATGTCAAGTCTGAAGAAAAGTCATGAGTATAATTTAAAAAAGAAAACAAAAAACTCTTGTATACCCCTTGCTCTGGAGCCCCATTCAAGTTTTGCTAAATATGATTGGCTTTAAAAACAAATCCACAAATTCTTTGAAACTCATAAAGGGAAAGCGGGTCCTCTTTTATGACTTTCTTCACATTTCTATTGCACCAATCATATTTTCAAGAAGTTTTGCTTTAACAAAATTAGGAAACATTTAAGTCAGAACTCAGAGAAATAAAATAAGTCACAGAGAAGACTGTCAGTAAGGTGCTCAGAGGAAGCAGCTATTTTCTGACGATGGCATAGTTCATTATTAATACACTTCAAAACCTGCAATCAGTTTTCACCCAGAAATTTGGGGGCCAGAGTGGTACTCATCTTTAACATCTCTAAAAGCTTTATCCTCTGTAAGTTTAAAAAACTAGAGACAGTAACCATGCAGATGTGCTTTTGAAGCATTTTCTCAGGCTCGCTGGGGTGGGAGGAAAGGAGGAGGAGGACTAATTTAAAAAAACAACTAGAAAATTGAGTTGAGTGATTTACTCAAGTCTACAGACTTGAAATGCCACACCGAAGAAAATGAAGTGATTGCACCTCCCTTTCCTCAGCACCTGATCTCATCACATTTCTTCAGGTGCCGTTCAGACCAAGCAGCTCCATCCTGCTGGCTGAGTGTTACCATGTTCTTAGCATTTGGACAGCCTGGAGGAACAACAGTCCTATGTAATAGAAAGGTTGATTCCAAAGCTCACCCCATCACAATGTCTCAATTTAACAGACAAGAAGAAGGATGTAGAAGACTAACTAATAAAGACAAACCAGAAAATACTGATTTCAACCCAGAAACATAGTGTTTAATTTAAAGGCAGCTCTTTGGAAAACTCTCTCTTCTGTTGTCAAATAAGCATTGGAACCTATCTTTCCAATCATTCAATTAGAACAGAGACAAAGGAATGACACTCTTGGCTTTCAAGCAAACACTAGGGCACAGGGTGGATGCATGATTCAGATTCACTATTCTTTCAAATTGACAGTTTTAATTTCTACTGCCTGATAAAAAAGAGACATCCTTTCTTCTCATACATTGAGCCATTTTCTACTTTTCTCTCAAAGGCAAAACAGAGGGATATAACTCCAACTAATGGCTTTTAATTTAACATGAAAGTATCCTAAAGGACTAAAGTCTTTCACTTTATAAAGTCAAATGACCTGCACTTTGTTTTCTAAGTTAATATACTACTTGGAATAAAAGTGAAAGTACAAATCGCAGTTGATTGATTCTGCCTGAAAGCACTAAATTTAAGAGTCTTCTGCGTGTAAGGGTTCATATATTTTATTTATTGACCTGGTCTCAAAAGATAATTGCATTAAGTAGTATCTTTGACCAATATTAGGGAATACAAAGGAAAATAAAGTTGTCAAGTATGCATATGAGAGCTAAAGTGTAGAACTCCCATATATTCAATGATATAGACAGGGTAAGTTAAGGTCAAATAAGTATATTCAAATTAAAATTTAAGCAAAGTACTACAGAGCAAGTCAAGTAATATCAAGAGTAAAAACGTTAAAAATTGAAAGCATGTGACTGACTGATTGCTGAACATGCCGATGGGGTAATGAGGGCTGGTGGTATTCAGGTAACTACCTGCCACTTTACTTCCACCCTCCTGCACCCTGAAAGTATTTAAATGCATCAAGTACCTCCCTGCTATGCTCCAAGTAGAGTAAATTTGAGTATCCGGAGCCACACTAGATCTACAAATAATTTTAGTCATAAGTGATTTTGCCTCAGCTGGATAGACACACTTATTATCTAAATAAATTCAACTACTTCTGCCACCTGGAAAGAGAAGTCCATGTACGAAATGCCATTTTTCTTAAAATATAAATTAGAAAGATTCCATTTTAATCCCTATGGATATTGCTTAAATGGAAAATTTCTGTGTCACAAATTTAAAATTCTAGAATCAACCTCACACAGATCTCTTGTCACATGCAACTTTGAAGTCTTGTCAGCACTGCTACCTAATTTACATGAAATACCTTGGAGTCACTGTTTCTTTGTAGTATAGTTTGTTAAATATTTAAGCACTGCTTTAAAGTACATATGAGGTTACTAATCAATCCCAGTGCCCTTAAATTGCATGCTACGTTATGCACAATTTTCTCCTCTAAGCATGTGAAATTCTAAATTATATTTGCCATTGATAACTTTATTTTCCTTTATTTTAGAAGTATTGCAGGAAAGAATAAAGCTACTATAAAGTTCCTATGCCGTATTCTGGTAATGGAGTAAGGACCTCACAGGAATTTGAGAATGAGTGTGTATGTGTGTATGTTTGTGTCTTTGTCTGTGGGTCTATCTGGGTTCTTCTGTGAGAAACAGAAGTGTGACTGGATACTGAGGGGAATTTTAATCATATTAAAGTACTCCCCTAGGACTTCCCTGGTGGTGCTGTGGTTGAGAATCCACCTGCCAATGCAGGGGACACGGGTTTGAGCCCTGGTCCAGGAAGATCCCACATGCCGCTGAGCAATTAAGCCCGTATGCCATAACTACTGAGCCTGCGAGCCACAACTACTGAGCCTGCGTGCCACAGCTACTGAAGCCTGCGTGCCTAGAGCCCATGCTCCACAGCAAGAGAAGCCACCGCAATGAGAGGTCTGTGTGCCACAATGAAGAGTAGCCCCTGCTCACCACAACTAGAGAAAGCCCATGCTCAGCAACAAAGACCCAAGGCAGCCAAAAATAAAGAAATAAATAGATAAATAAATTTATTTAAAAAATAAAAATAAAATAAAGTATTCCCTAACTTAGCATTATTTATGAAAGATGTGGCCCTTGCATACCCGCATCAGGTTAAAAGCCAGGGTTACTTGTTATAGACACTCTCATTATTCCCTCCTGTGTGACGCTTCCATCCTTTATAAAAATCTGCCTGGATTCTGTAATTATGAACTCAAAATTGTATTAGTTTATTATTTAGGATCTTCTGGAGTCATATGATACATAAACATATTGTAAAACTGATTAATTTTTTGAGATAATTGGAAAATATAGATTAAACAAGAGTATTATGAAAAATAAACTCAAAGCTGTGTGTATATGTTTGAGACAGAGAAAGAAATGGAAAAACAGAGCTAGAGTGAGATATATGTATTTATCCATCTATACATCATACAATATACCATGCATACATCACACACATACAAAGGGGAGAAAGAGAGAAAGAATGAATAATAGGTCAGCAGAGATGACTGCCCTAAGACAGTTAACTGAAAAGCAAAAAATCCTTAGATTTTTTAGGGAACACTTTTTCCTCTGACTTAATAGCCCAATTAACAATTCAAAGATGGCAACCAGGCTACCAAGAAAAAGAGGAAATAAATGTAAGTATCCATCTACCTCCAAGAAAAATTATAAAAACTAGTTATTGGGTCTAATTTTGTGAAGACAGTACTTCACTGCAATAGTTATGAGAAAAATCAAGGTAATATAAAGATCAGAGAAAGTTAGAATTCCATGAGATCATAAAAGCCGTCAAGAGCTCCAGAACTACCCTTCACTTATGAATACAAAGTACCCAATGCAAATATCTGAAATGGATGAAATAATTTTTGGTTACGTGTGTAATATCCTAAAAGCTATGAGGATTATTTTGGTATCAAAGCTGATAACTGCAGGCACTACCAAGGTTTAAAGATTGTTAAATATTAAAATCACATCTGCCCAATCCCTCTGAGTGTGTTTTTACTCTGGTTCCTGACTTTCTCACCAACTAGCAACTCAGACATTAGCATCAAGGGCCCTAAAGTCAATGTCCTTTCTGATTTGTTTGTGCTCTTTGCCAAGGAAAATCCTCATGATTTTTTAAAAATAAATTTATTTTATCTATTTATTTATTTTTGGCTGTGTTGCGTCTTTGTTGCTGCACGCAGGCTTTCTCTAGTTGCAGCGAGCAGGGGCTACTCTTTGTTGTGGTGTGCGGGCTTCTCACTGTGGTGGCTTCTCTTGCTGCGGAGCATGGGCTCTGGGTGCACGGGCTTCCGTAGTTGTGGCACGCGGGCTCAGTAGTTGTGGCTCAGGGGCTCTAGGGTGCAGGCTCAGTAGTTGTGGTGCACGGGCTTAGTTGCTCCGCGGCATGTGGGATCTTCCCAGACCAGGGCTTGAACCTGTGTCCCCTGCACTGGCAAGTGGATTCTTAACCACTGCACGATCAGGGAAGCTCTCCTCATGATTTTTTAATTAAAAAAATTTTTTTGGCTCCCTGACTGCCAACTCAAGACTTAGGAAGGCCAATGTTTATCCCATGTACATGTTTACTCCTGACCTTTTTAAGGAGTCTTAAGAAAGAAAGAGAAATGAGGCTGATGGGCAGTCCTGGGAACCAGCCCAAGCACTAACCCAATGGTGCAGGCTCCAGCTACTCATCAGAAAACTCACGAAGGAAAGAAAGGAGGCCCTCGGGGACAATAAGGATGGTGGTGGTAGATTGTGAGCCAGACCAGAGATGCCCAGTGAAGATCCCCATTCTACAATCTTTGTTGAATTTCATTGCTATTTAATAGTGTATCTTTCTTGAAATCCACGCAGACCCTGGTGTCTGGGATACTGGCAATATCAATATTATCTTTATTAATAAAAACAAAAAGCTAACCTTTACAATGTCTTCATTATGTGCCCAAAACATTCTAAAAACACACATGCACACACAGGCATGTGCGCACTATCATTTCAATCATTTAGATGAAGGAAAATAGACGGCATAGATTTACTCAAATTATTGAATGGTGGAGGCAGAATTTAACCCAAACAGCCCAAGAGCTGAGGTCATTTACCATGCAAACTGCTCTCACATGGCCCACAGGCGCTGTTCTACCTAGATGTGATAGATAGCCCATGAACTGTCCCCAAACTCAAATTTGGGAAACGCTAAGCCAAACATATTTAATTTTTTTAATATAGGCCTCTTTGTCTTTTAAAAACATTTTATCAAAATAATATGTGTTGTGGTTGTAAATCAAATTATTCAAAAGCGATTGTACTCAAAATGCTTAAAATAGTATTAATAAAATTCTTCCCCATTCCCAATCGTGCTTTTAACTTTCTGTTATTTTGTTCTTGTTGTTGCTTTTTCATTTCAGTTGGTGGTTGACACTAATGGCCCTAATATTAGAATAATGACTTTAATAATGTCTCAGTAATAGGTGATTAGCACTATTTCTTGATTTATATACTTTTGAAGATAATTATGAGCCCTAAAGAACAGGAATTTAATTTACTTATAACCTTCCCCTTACTTCATTCTAAAGTTGATATTTTAGTTCTTCTTTTGCATATCTTTTACTGTTGAGTAACACCTCTAAATTGTATTTATCACCTTGAGTAATCTTTAATCATTGTTTGCACCTCACCTTTTCTTCCACCATCCACACTCAGTTTCCTCCACCTAACCCTGCCTGAGACGTGCAGCTTTGCTTTTATATCATTAAGGCTAATATTTATAGGGTCTTCTGCAACCACGACCAGAGCTTTCTGTTTATGACTACTGGAAAATCAAACGATGTGATATCATGATATTATGCAAGACTCAATTTCAGGCGTGGGGACCATAGATATAAAAAAGTAGTTTCTTGTTCAGTTGCGTATTCTTTCAAGAAGTAAACAATGTCCCAAGACCTCCATCTACAGTACCTGTAACTTTCAGCTTTTCAGCCCCAATGGTAATCCCATCTTCATCTGCAGAAAACAGCACCCTGCCATCTTCACTTGCTCTCACTTCAAATCTTTTACACTGAGCTTCCACAGCATCAGCTCCTATGGTCAGAGGAAAGGTTTAAAAATGAATCTGGTATCCAGGAAACCATTAACATGTATTTTTTTAAAAAAAGAAGAGAAATATATATATTATTTAATCTCTACAGTATGTTTTATACCTAAATTAATATTTTAAAATTACCATCCTTTTCAGGAGGCTATCTAATTTGGTAAGGTATAGCTGGGCTAGGTTGGTTGGGTACACATCTGACCTCTAAATCCTGACATAGTCCTGACAAGGTCTGTGTGGGTTTAGCCAGTTAGAAAATCTCTGCATATACACAAGGGAGACAATGTCTGCTTTGTTCTTGGTGGCAGCCTGAAGACTTGGCATTTTACCTGGCATGTGCTGGATGCTTAATAAGGACTTGTGGACTGAAGGATTCTCGTGTTTTCTCTCTGCAAGTAGACAATAGTGCCCATACTTGCTACATCACAAGGTACTTATAAAGCATTATTCAGTTGTGAACCTTTAGTTACTCTACACTTCACAGATTTAATACTGCAATTTGTTCACTCTTTATTACTACTGAATGTGAATCCATTTTAGATTCAATATTGCAAATGTATATCTATATATACATACATAACATATATATTTAGTGTTCTCCAATGTATCTTCTAATCAATAATTTTCTTTATTAAAATATTTTAAAGAACTACAATTACATCATGCAATTGAAATCTATTTTCAATTTATTGGACAATTTTGCACACTGATTCATCCACAATCCACAAAGCCAGCTCCCATATGTGGAAAACATAATTTGAGAGTGAGCAGGGCTTCAGCAAGAAGATCAAACTGGTCAGGGGCTGAGGAACTGATATTTCCATAACAGTGATTTCTTTCTTTTGGCGTAATGCATTTGGCATATGGATCTGTGTCTTCCCCTCCTGTTAAGATCTGGAACATCCCTCTGCTGCTATCTACATCAGAAACTCCTGACAAGTACAATGTGGTCCACTCGGGGACCTGGGCATAGCACCCTTTGTGCATATTTCTTTTCATTTCTCTCTACATATGCTGTGGACTGAATATTTGTGTATGCCCTAAATTCATATGTTGAAATCCTAATTCATAATGTGATGCTGTTAGGATATGGGGTCTTTGGAAGGTAATTAGGTCATGAGAATGGAGCCCTCCTGAATGGGATTGGTGCTCTTATAAAAGGACACAAATAAGTTTGCTTTCTCTCTCTATGCAGTCTATGGAGTGAGGACACAGGGAGAAGCTGGCTGTCTGTAAGCCAGGAAGCAGCCTCTCACCAGACACTGGATTTGCTGACACCTTGATCTTGGACTTCCAGCCTCCACAACTGTGAGAAATAAAAATCTGTTTTTCAGCCACCCAGGCTATGGTATTTTGTTACAGCAATCCAAATGGAGTAAGACAATGTACTACCATTTTTTGTTAGCTATATGACCCCCAGGAATTCAAAACAGGAGATTATATTTGTATTCCAAAACGTCCTCTAAATTTAAAACTGTGTCTAGTTTCTAGTAGGCTTTTAGTAGGAGAATGTTGTAGAGGTGAATGAGTGCAAGACTTAACTTTCTTCCCATTTCCTTAGTCCTCAACCCCACCTCAGCCCTACTCTCAACCCTAGTCCATGGGTTTTAGTACTTACACCTCCCCATCATCATGGCTCCTGAGGAGTACTTAATAAGAGGAAGACATTATTCCAAACTGGTAATATGTGGGATAATTTCTCTGAAAACAAGAAATTTTTCTTATATTCTGAAACTACATATATGTTTTCAGGTCCACAAAGAAAATATGAAAACCTCCAATGAGAACAATGCTACATACTTAAAAACTGGTGTTAACCATGCAAGCTATCAAGTTCAAAAGAGCATAAATTGTAGTTTAAAGTCTGTTTTTTTAAGCAAATAACTTGCCTTCTGGGATTTAACGGTGATATTGGAGAAACCATGGAAGGCCTATCATTCCTGGTCACAGTCACTGCATTTGATCTTGCAAACATTATTTCAGCAGCCTGTGTTCAGTTGATTTTGTTTTCTTCTCATCATGGCCTAACTTTCCTGTATTGAGCTTTTAATCTCTGAACCATAATAACTCAAATGGATGATGTTCAAAAAGCCATGTTTGAGGCCACATGTGTTGATAAAAGTGATTTCTGAGTTTTGAGGCTTCTGTGTTTCAATCTATCTTCAGGGCACTTAGGCATACCTTAGATATGAACTGCCAAAAAGATATTACAGATACTATACACGTAAAACTTAACATGTACACTACCTTGCTTCCTTCAAATATATTTAATTATTGGGTGAATTGATCCACAAAATATATCACTGACTTTAATGACATTGAAGTATACAGATCTCTGTGCTTATAGATACATACATACATACACACTATATACACACACACAGCAGCAAGACTTTACTTGGCATAATACTTGTTGTTATATGGGAGACAATTTATTAACATAAAAATGCTATAAGTCACAGAAACTATTAGAAATATAAGTTAAGTGTCTGGATGTGGCAAAGTAAGCTGAAATCTTAATTCATTGCATTTAAATAAGCAAAAGAAAATAAGCAGATTAGAAAACATTTATGCACCTGGAATAGAAGAGATGCATCTAGGCCATAAATAAATGGATAAAGACTCATCCAATTGAAAAATAGATATATAAATTAACACAGCAGACTACACTCTATTCAACATATTAGTATAAGTACAGAAGGAAAAATTGCAAGCAATTAGCAGTGCATTGATAATAAGTAAATATTTTAAGTCAGAAAATAATTTTGAATGTATTATGCTTCTGTATATTACTTTTCTGCAAATGGAAAGCACTTAATATATGTAATTGGACATATATTGCATTGTTGTGAATATTTATGTTTAAAATAAATATATTAGGCTATATATATGGAACTGAATTTATTATATCCTAACGTGCTTTGTGTTGTCTTATTCTGTGTTTCAGGTTTCAAGTTAGCATCTCATATTCTCTAGGCTAGATCACCTTAGAAGCCAGTTGTTCAGAGGGGCAGTGATGTCCCGTTTAACCTTATCTCAATCAAAGATGCCTCCAGAGTTGCAGGAAAGCAATATGTCTGAATGTCTCTGGGTAAAGAGCTCTGATTCCTTAGCAAATAGATCATGGGAGACAAGTTATCCTGGAAGCTCTGTAAGTCATCTTAAACACCAAATTGCTAACTAAAGTATCAAGACTAAGTGCTTCTTTCAGAATATCTCTGAGAAGTTCATGTCAGCAACTTCAAAAATCAAAGAACGATTAGGTATAGAGCAAGAAAAGAGGGAGATGGATCCAGACGGCAGAGTAAGAGGATGTGGAGTTCACCTCCCCCCACTAACATATCAAAAATACATCTACATGGGGAAAATTTCTCACTGGAAACTGGCAGAAGGACTCCTTTACAACCAAGGCTGTGAGAAAGGTCCACACATAACTGCGCAGGAAGGGAAGAAAGGCGATCAGTTTGGGACCTGTGCTCCCCGGGAGGAGACTCAGAGGAAAGGGAGAATACAAAAGTGAGCACACTGGGGAGTGAGAGGTGAGAGCCACAGACTGGGTGCCTGGGTCCTGGGGTCCTATGTGGGGAAGACCAGCTGCCTTGGCTGGTTGGAGGACCTCTGGGACAGGCAGGAAGGCTGTGGGAAGGATGGACTCTGATGGTGAGGAGTGTGCTCACTGGCTCGCTCTCGAGGCAGGACTGAGAGGGCAGAGAGAGGACTGCTCTGGAGCTGCTGGGTTTCCCATGACCACCTCCGCATGTGCCCCAGACCGAGCCAGGCAAACACTCTGGCGATGCTGAGCGTATTTTCATGTGCCTGTTGGCCATCTGTATACTGTTGGTGGGAATGTAAACTGGTGCAGCCACTGTGGAAAACAGTATGGAGGTTTCTCAAAAAACTAAAACTAGGACTGCCATATGACCAAGCAATTCCACTACTGGGTATATATCCCAAAACACCAAAAACACTAATTCGAAAAGATACATGCACCCCAAGGTTCATAGCAGCATTACTTACAATTGCCAAAACATTATGGAACAACTTAAGTGTCCATCAATGGACGACTGGACAAAGAAGATGTGGGATATTACTCAGCCATAAAAAATAATGAAATTCTGCCATTTGCAACAATGTGAATGGACCTAGGAAATATTATGCTTAGTGAAATAAGTCAGACAGAGAAAGACAGATACTGTATGATATCACTTATATGTGGAATCTAAAAAATAAAACAAAGGAATGTACGTAGCAAAACAGAAACAGACTCACAGATATAGAAAGCAAACTAGTGGTTACCAGAGTGGAGAGGGAAATGGGGCAAGATAGACATATGGGATTAAGAGATACAAACTACTATGTATAAAATAGACATGCAACAAGGATATATTATTGTACAGCACAGGGAATCATAGTCATTATCTTGTAACAACTTTCAATAAACTATAATCTGTAAAAATACTGAAACACTATGCTGTACACCTGAAACTAACATAATATTGTAAATTAGCTATACTTCAACTTAAAAAAGAACAAGAAAAGAGAACTGGCAGGAAAAAAAGAAAATATGTAAGCAAAATAATAGGTTTTTTAAAAGGATTGAAGTGTTCAATACATATCCTAATATTTTCTCTAGTCCATTTAATGTTCTGTATAGATTCTTTAAAAGCAAACAAATAAAACAACAACAATGTTAATTTCTTATTTCCCTCAGAGATGGCTCCACTGCCCTTTTTGGAAGGTTCACATTTCTTACAGTCATATTTAGTGTCCAAATGCATGTCTTGCAGACAAGTAGAGAGGCTCCGTTAATTATATACTGGCTTTGCATTTTCTATGTTAAATCAGTCGAAGACATGAACTGGAAAGTTTTCTTCAATAAAAAGAAAACAAGGCAAAGATCAAAATGGATATGTCTGGTGTGTTTTCCTCAAGCATAGCAGGATGAATCCTTTCTTCCTATATAACTCTAATTTTGTATGTCTGTCAATATTTTCAAGGTCTTAAAGAAGAGCATTATTAAAAGATTAGAAATTCTCACAAGAAAAACAAAAACAAGATTCAATACAGTCAACTAAATTCAGTGTTCTGAAATCGCTGATTTAGAATTATCATGGGTCAGGAAAAAAATCAAACCAAGTTTGAAACAAAGTAAGCTGCTTTCATGAAATATGAGTGTAAATAAGCCTGAGGTTTATTTTATTTTACACGATGTGTGTCATTAAAATCTTGCACGTGGAAAGTGCACTCTGAGTGTACGGGGGACAAGAGGAGAAGCAGCAGCAGAATAAAGGGAAGGTCACCAGGGCCAGGCTGGGAAGCTTGTCTCAGAAGAAGGGCTATTGAGCCTTGGGGATCTGCAATCCTCATGGCATCTTGCCAGAGATCAGTCTTTGTTTCTTTCCCCCTACCCTCAGGGACTGCCTTCTGTTTTGGAACTGGAGGAGCAGCCATTCTTCCATCAGCAAATAAGGTAGTTATATTAACTCTGAGGCTATATTCACCTTTGTAGCCCTACCTGGGACTCCCTACAGTCCTGTGTCTAGACCGATGCCTGTGCACAATATTCCTCAATTAAAGTGTGTTTTTAAGTTGAAATGAATTCCATGACTCTCCACCATTTGTTCTTTTGAGCCTTGTGTATCACTTCCTTGCCCATCTATACTATCCCTGCGATCACACACTATTGCTCACCGTCATCCTTTTCTAAAAAGTTATGAAAAACTTATGCATATAATAATTATATAAATAATGTTACCCACCACCCCACTGAATACATATCTACTATTTCCAAAATAGGTGAACCTTTTAGTGTAACCTTTCCTTAATCATATGTCCCTTCATCCTCAGGGAGCTCCAGATGTCAGCAATGTCCCCAAATGAGTCTTTATCACTCCCATTTTATAACCTTACTACTTATGTATGTATCCAGCAAACCTTTTTCTTATTTTTGCATGTTTTGCACAAGATACACACACACATGCACAGACACACCATTTTATATTATTTGTATTTTTCAGTGACTAGATTTATTTTGTTAAATTGTAGCTCTGGTTTATTCACCTTCACTGCGATATTCTATCGTACGGATATACCACAAATTAGTGATCCATTTTCCATTGAAAATCTTTTAGGTTGTTTCTAGGATATCAGAATCTGTAACAATTATGCTATAAATGTTTTTGTGTAAGGATCCTTCTACACTTGGGCAAACGCGTTCTAGGGCTTTTACTTGGGTGTGGGATGGCTGGACAGCAGAGTGTGTACTTTAATTTTACTAAATAATAAAAAGTTGCTTTCCAAACTGGTTGTATTGATTTACATTCCTACAGAGAAAGTATGAGTGTTCCTGTAACTCCACATCATTGCAAACACTGAACGTTAAAAGACTTTAATTTTTACCAAGCTGCATGTTAAAAGGTATGCCACTATGGTTTAAATTTATAATTCCCTGATTGCTGTTGGAGTAAACATCTTTTTTATGCCATTGCTCCACAGACTCTTTCCTGACAATATACTCCCCATGGGGGCATGGGAGGCCAACTCTTTCTCTAGAAGTGGTTCAGTTCTCATAGGATTTTATTCTCTCAGACCAAAGCAGTTAATCCATACACAAGCACGTGACTCAAATGCTCTCCTGATTTTTGCTCTAAGTTTTGAAAAAGAGGCACATTCTTCTTTGAGATCAGACACTGAGCATGATATAAACTTGAAGCTTTTAGCTGTACTTCCAACATGGAGAAAGTCTGCCTGAGAAATCAGCCAATCAGTGAAAGGGAGAAAAAAAAGAAGAGAAAGAGAAGGACAGAGAGACATTCCTGAAACTACTGCTTAAATAGTCAGATCCAGTCAGAAACGAATGAATCAAGCTCTGAACTTTCCAATTTTAGAAATCAATAAATTACTCACTGACCCCACTCATTTTGAAGAGTTCATAAATTTTGAATTGGGTTTCCTTTAGCTGAATTCTTTTACTCTTTATTTTCTTCTTTAAGTTTCTATGTATTCTCCTTTCCGTCATGTTCATCTTTATTAAACAGAAATTCTGGGAATGTTCCACCTTTTAAGTATCACTGAATTTCCCCACAAAAAATTCATCAGTCTTTAATTAAAAGGAAAAAAATATGCTCTGTACCTCTAAATTAAAAAGCATTAATAATATATCAAATGTCACTTCATAACGACAAAAAATTGATTCACCATGAATATTTAGCAATTTAAATTATTATAGATGTAGAAACATGATGTCAAAACAAAGCAACATTTGACAAAACTACAAGAAAAACTAGCCAATTGCAGATTCTTGACAGATTATAAAATCTTTTCTCAGTAACACAGCAAAAAAAATAATAATGGGACAATTAAAACATTTTTATCAACGTTGGCATATTGGTTGTGCATTGAATTCTTAATCTAAATACTTTAGGGACTTTCCTGGTGGTCCACTGATTAAGACTCTGTACTTCCAATGCAGGGGGCATGGGTTTGTTCCCTGGGCAGGGAACTAAGATCTCACGTGACGCACAGTGTGGCCAAAAAAAAAAAACAACCAAATATATATATGCATATATAAATAAAATAAATACTTTAAAGTGCTCCTTTTCAATTGAATATTTTTTCCATTTTATTGGAATATAATTGTCTACTACATTATATAAGTATAAAGTTTTCAGCAAAATGACTTATATATATTGGGGAATAATTCAATATTTTTTTTGACTATTTTATCTCAACCTACTCTATTAAATACCTTAAAAAGTGTATCATTACTCTGGCTTAATGCAAATCTTAACAGATTACAGCATGAAAATTATAGAGATTTTTATCTGACCACATTGCAATCAATCTTAAATAACAAAAGTTAACTGATATATCCCCATATGTTTAGAAATCTTAAAACACACATTAAAATAAGCAATGGGCAAAATTCTAATAATAGTTGAAATTAGAAAGTGTTCCAAACTAAACAATGATTACAATATTATTATCACCACTTGTAAAATACACTAAATCAGTACTTACAACAAAATATCTAGCCTCACATAGCTATATTGGAAGAGAAGAGATGCTAAAAATTAATGATCAAACATCTCCCTATGCTGAGTAGTAGAAAACAACAGCAATAAAACAATAACAACAAAAATCCTCAAAATGTAGATGGAAACAAATAATGAAGGGCAGATATTAATGAAATAGAGTACAAATCTATAATACATTAGATCAATGAGGTCAAAAGTAGATTTATTACAACTAATAAAATAGACCAATTTATGGTGAAATTAATTAATAAAATATTTAAATATAACAATACATATCAGTAATAAAAAGGGACATTACTACAGATATTATAGACGTTCAAATGGTACAAATATTTTATAGCAACATTGTATCAATAAATTTGAAAATCTGTTTGACTTGAAAAAATGCCTACAAAATATTACTTACCGTATTGACTTAGGAATAAACAGAAAACCTGAGCACTCCCGTTATAATATAGTACAACACAGTACAGAAATTACATAAATAGTTTAAAATCTTTACATATATACACATACAGACATGCACACACACACACACACAGAAATCCTAGTCTGTGCTATTCAGGAAAGAATTAACTTGAATACAAATTACAACTCTTAATGAGAACAGAATAATACGAAACACTCCCCAACTGATTTCATGAAGCTAGCATAATTCTGACACGAAAACCTTACAGAGATAGCACACTGAGTAAAAATTGCAGTATAATTATAGTCATAAACAAAAAATCAAAAAGCCTAAGTAACACATTAGCCCACCATGTTTACTCCAGGCATGTAAGAGTGGTTTATATCTGACACTCAGTAAATGTATTTAACTATCTTTGAAGTTTTAAAGAGAAAAGACAGGATTAGCTCATAGAGGTATAAAAATTTTTTGACATAATTCAACATTGTTCATAAGAAAACCATTTACCAAACTTTGTATCCTTTCCTGATAAAGGGATCCATAAAAACATATTAAACCCCCGACACTTAATAACGACGTATTGAAAGCTTTCCTTGTAACATAAGGAAGTAGAAAAGGATACCTACTATTAACAGTTATATTCAACAGTTATATTCGTTCTAGATATCATAGCCAGTGGAATACAACTGGAAAATGGTTTGATAATTTATAAGAATTGTAAAGGTAGAAACAAAACTAGATTATTCACTGATGACATAATTCTATACGTAGAAAATCCAAAGAATCCACAAAGATATTCTTAGAATTAGGAAATCAATGTATCAAAGTCTCTGAATGCAAGGTCAATACATAAATATCAATTTTATTTTAGATAATAAAAGGTAAATGATATTATGTATAACAGAATTAGATAAAACCATCATCATTTTCAAATAATAAGAATTTATTTAAAGAATAACAAAGAATCTACTGAAAAATAATTAAGTGATTAAGAATTTAACATACTGCTTAGATAGTCAAGAATGAGTCTTGATTCCAGGTTTTGGAACCAAGTTTAGTTTTGTATAGTCCAAAGTCTACAGGTTGTCTGCGCTGTTGTATCAGTAGATGATAAATCCTTCTTGCAATAACACTTCTATATTATACGCCCTTGTCCTGGACACAAATTACACACTAAGAAGCATTCATTTACATTGAAGTGGTATTTAAACCATGTTTTTTTCAGTCTTATATGATCCAAAGTATTAATTATCAATAATTTTAAAGTATTTATTAAATATTCACTATATTTCACAAACTAGGTTAATGCTGAGTATGTGAAAATAAAGAAGAAAAGGGTTTTGTACCCAAGGAGATTATAGTGTATTGGAATTGCTAAACAATTATACAAGGCTGATAAACCAAAATCTATATTGATTGTTTGATCAGGTTTATCAGTGTTACTTCCTCATTAGAGGCATCACAATCAATGTACACATCCTCACAGGTACAACTTTAAATAGCAGCTTTAAATAGCATAGCTTTTTAAACTAAAACCACATATTTTAAAAAGAAAATGTTTTTGAAGAGAAGTGCTGTAGATTACAATTTCCCCTGTGTGTGCGTAATCTCTTGTGATTTTAGATCAGTTTACTTGATGATACTACCAGAGCTACATGTGCTTAATAAAAGTATATTTCTAACTTGAAACTACCGGAAAATTCATTAGAGCACAATGAGATTTAGTACTTTCTAAAACAGAGTATCCCACCCTAATGGTTGTATGGCAACAACAGCTTTATCAGTGTACATGTACGAACTAATACTAAGAGGAAGTAATTTTCTTTTTAATGAGGCTTTATAATATTTAAGTTTCATTTCAATCTATAATATCTAATCAATAGTTTAGTTACACATCCGGACTACAAACATTTTCCACTTCAAATGGTCAATCACATCAGGATTTCATTCTCTCTACTCCACTCTAATTGGTCTTATCAAGATCTGGAATAAACATTTTTCAAAATTTAATAGCCATAGACCTCATCTTACAGGATCTCTCAGTAGCATCTGACAAATTCAACACGTTTTTCCTTAAAAGCTTTTTTCATTAGACTTGAGAAACCACACTCTTGGCATTTTTACTAGCTCCCTAGTCATACTTTTCCAGGCTATATCCTTGCTTTCTTCTTTTCTTCCTATTCTCTAAACATTTACATGTCTCAGAGGTCAGAATAATGATTCTTTTTTTTTAACATTTTTATTGGAGCATAATTGCTTTACAATGGTGCGTTAGTCTCTGATTTATAACAAAGTGAATCAGTTATACATATACATATATCCCCATATCTCTTCCCTCTTAAACTGTATTCTGTGTGAAAAGTCTCCAGAGCAAAAGAAAAAACCCAAAAACAACGGAAGGAAATCCTCTCTATTTACTCCTCTCACTTCTCCATGCATCTGGGGGTTCTCATTCGGGATCATGGCTTTAAGTAACATGTATGTGTTGAGTCCAAGATTTCTAACATGTGCACTAATATTTACCTGGAAATCCAAGTTTATATAAACACCTTTTATAGATGTCTAAAAGGTACTGAAATATAGTTTGTCTCAATAAGAACTCCTGATTTTCACACACTTGCCAAATTATTTTTTCCTCAGTAATCTCGTTCTCAGTGAATAGGGCCACAATTTACCCCAATCGTTTAGCTCTCTACCTTCAAGGTTTATCTCAGGTCCCACTTCCACTTTTTCTCCTCTGTGCCATTTTTTTTTTCTTCCAAGCCCCTAACTGATACAGAAACCCAAAGAAAGAGGTAAATACATTGAAATATTTATTTTCAAAACGGAATGACAAAAGCAAAGGTAGTGAATAAAGATTGAGTCTTTTAAATTAAATTAAAATTTCTGTTAATTCAGAAACAGCATGTCTCTAACCCATTGCTTTCTTCCAGTTTAATAAAACGGCTGTCTAATGAGTTATTTAAATAAGGTAACGGGGTTTTCAGATAAATAAAATAAACAATATCTCTCTAAGATCTACTTTTCCCCTACATTCATCTTTCTAATAACATTCGTACTTTCCTTAGTCTCTGGAAAGATTTCTTGGTATCCTGAATATTTCAAAATATTCAAGAACAATTATAAATAACTAAACTGCCCCTCCGCCCAAGCTAAATTTTTGAACATACTAGTAATATTTGGGGCGAGGATATGATGAAGTCATTTATTTAATTAAATATTTGGGGAAACTTCCGATGCTTTTAGGCAGTTAACTGTGTTTCAGTAGAGAGCACTTGAATTTGTTAAAAATAATTTGCAAAATGGACTTTTAGTTTTCTTATTTACTGATATCTATTACTCAGTGTGTATTCTCTTTTCATGCCTCATCTCCCCCTTTCAGAATAGGTATTTAAAAGAGTGTGTGTGTGTTTTAGAGTCATCTAAAGTAACTTCCTACGCTGTTATCATCCAAATGAAGCTTTTAATTCTTTTCAACATATTGTCCTTCACTTTAATATATATTTTTTAAACTCCAAGGGAATTTTCCAATTCAAAGCACTCTTTGTTATCAGATTATCCAGCTCAATAAGAAAAAAAAAGTTTTATAGCCACATGTGCAGCACATTTTAAATACTAGTCCAAATTTCCCTCACCAGCATACCTCCACCTGTCTTTCCCTGAAAATAGCTTTTTGGTGTTCAGAGAATGTAAGTAATCTGATGATGAATTTAAATGGAATATTATTAGGATATCTGAAAAACTTGTAGGGCAAATTCTTTTATCATCACTTATTTATTGCAGGCATATCTAAGAGTTGAAATTATATTTCCAAAATATTCATTCTGGATATTACTGTATATCAGAATATCAGAATTACTGTATATCAGAATACTCATTAGGCTGTTTCTCTTTCTGATACATGTTTGGTATGTGGTCCATGGTTAGAATGGAGATATGGGGGCTTGGGAATGCAGGCCTTTTCTATTTTTTTCTCTGCCACTCTCAAACTATGCTTCTATCTTGGAGACCAATATAGGTGCTACTGGTCATTTTAATGAGTCTCATTCTAGAGAGCAGGAAGACAGAATAAAGGGCAGGTCCATTTTTTAAAAAGACACCATCTAAAATTGTACACACCACCTTATTTATATCTCATTGGCTAGAACTCAGGCACATCTAGCTGTAAGGGAGACATATAGTCTTGAGTTGAGTAGTCATATGCCCAGCTTAGACCTGAGATTGTATTACTAAAAGAGAAGGAAGGAATAGTTATGAGGAGGGAGCAACTAACGGTATCTATAACATCATACGAGAGCTTTTATTTCAGAAATTAATCTTGATAATTGCTCAGACTTTGGAAAACCCTAAAGTCAACGTTTATATGCATCTTTCTTACTATTCTTTTGCTACTAATGCCTAGATTCCATATCCTGCAGCATTTCTCATCCTAATTTTAGTCGTACTAGTTAATCTAAAATAATACTGATCCCTTTGCCTATAAATGAAAGAGAGTAAGGCTAACAGGAGCAGAAACCAGTTAGATTTCAGTCATATGTACTTTGTAAACACAGTATTTTGTTAACACAAAATATTTATGACTTACTGAAAAAATGCCATACAATTCATGACTTTAAAAAACAAATCACATATGTAAGAAGGTACTTGCTATATTTCCTCTGAAAATTCCAACTGGGTGGTGCTTTATAGTCAAAACAGAAAATAGATAATTTTATTGTTTTTCTTTAGCAAATTACTATGTTGTCTTTTAGTACATTTTTGCATTTAAAGGAATATAAATAAGAAGAAGGAAAAGAACACCGCTGTATCTATTGCTGATAGCGGTGTCCTTGATAATTAGCACCAAATATCCTCATCCAATCTGAATTTTTTTCTCAATAACACATAATTTGCATACTGTTAAACACTCTTCACTTTTTATAATTAAATCTCCAATATTTCTTCCCATAACATGTATATTTTGGAAAAGTAATATCACATTCAGATGTTAAAATGCTTTGCTACCTCCAAGCACTCTTTAATAAAAATTACCAGTAAATTACCATGAATAAATTGCATATGATGTTTGAGCTTTTATTCCAGAATTCTATCTAAGCCTATCCTTAATACTTTATTTCTTTTACCTGGTTCTATATTTCTTTTCTTTCGAGCCTTCATCTTCACTAATTAGATGAGAATGAAATTGATGTCAGTAGTTTCTCAATATTACCTTAATGTCATTCAAGCACTATATCTAGCTATTTAAGATATAAACTACTATAAAGGAGAACAGAAGATAGCCTTCATGGAGTACACATTTGAATTTAGAATACAATTTTCATTTTGAAAATGAAATCATCATGGCAAGCAACCTGAAAAAGTTTAATAGAACCTGAAAGAATTAAGATGTATGCTGTAAGAGACTATACTCTCACCTATTAAAAATTAGATATATGTATATGATGGGTATGTATATCCGCATATACTGAAAGAAATGATAATATTTTTAATTTGCCACAGTTATGTATATGCTGAGATAGCTTTTTAAATATATTAATTGTAGTTACACTGGAAGAATTAGTACTTTTTTCAAAGATCTCTTCATGGAAAACTATATCCTATAGGCTGTCAAAATCTTTTCTCCTACATTATTGTCATAAATCAAGTTTTCTTTTTTGACAAGATAATGCATTTATAGGATACAATAGTTAAAAGCATAATGTACACCAGCGAAGTCTCACTTCTACCTCTGCCCTAGAAATCCTTTTCTGCTATTTCCCCTAAGTGGAAAATTTCTGTGGTTCCTTTTGAATTTTTCTTTTAATTTTTAGCAAATAGAAGCACAGACAATTATATGTCTCTTTCTTAAACAAAATACACATTTCTACAATGTTTGTCCATTGCTTTTCCTATAACAATTGTAGTCCAATTTTAAATATTCTTTCAACTCATGACAATCTAAATGAATAAAGGGATATAATAATGCAGACACCCAAATCTGTCTAGCTTTGTCTGGTTCAACATGTGTTTATTTTATATTTGCATGAAATTATTCTGATAAGTTGCGACTCCTTATAGTTTAATAAGGAAACTCCTATCTTCAACAACATGGGTTTTTATTTTATTTTTTAAAATAAATTTGTTTATTTTATTTATTTATTTTTGGCTGTGTTGGGTCTTTGTTACCGTGCATGGGCTTTCTCTAGCTGCGGTGAGCCGGGGCTACTCTTCGTTGCGGTGCACATGCTTCTCATTGCGGTGGCTTCTCTTGTTGCAGAGCACAGGCTCCAGGCGTGTGGGCTCCAGGTGCGTGGGCTCCAGTAGCTGTGGCACGTGGGCTCAGTAGTTGTGGCTCGTGGGCTCTGGAGCACAGGTTCTGTAGTTGTGGTGCACGGGCTTAGTTGCTCCACGGAATGTGCGATCTTCCCGGACCAGGGTTCGAACCCATGTCCCCTGTGTTGGCAGGTGGATTCTTAACCACTGCGCCACCAGGGAAGTTCAATAACATGTTTTATTAATCATTTTGGTGAATACATTGGTGCCATGTTAATTAAATTTTCACGTAACACAGAAAATGGAGGAATAACTACACAATCAGAATTCCAAAGGATTTTGACAAGTCATGATGGGATCAGATAATAGTTTTTAAAATAAACTTTGAGATAAATAAATTATATTTTTTGTAGGCATCAAGAGACATCCTTTGAAAAGCGACACAAAAACAAATATGAGGGAGGAGACTTATCAACATTTGTGGGATAAAAGTGCTTTATCTATTAGATAACTATGCCCCATGTGTTTGAGGAGTAAACATCATCTTAGACTGTATAAATGGAAATGCAATGCTGATGAACAAGAAAGTGATCAAGCTGAACTCTGGGTTGATCAAATCATATCTGTCTGGATTGCTGCATTTTATTACAGGCTTTCTGTGATGGCTGATCGTTGGTGTGAATTAAAAATGTGACCAGAGTAAGAGCACCCCTGCTAGGGAAGAGATATAAAATTAATCAATTAGTCAATATAATAAAACTACTATCAGAAGTCTAGTGTAATCTTAGTTTGAATGAATAAGAGTGTCATATAAAGAGAGGATAAGTGTGCCACACATTTTGGTTATACATTGCTGGTGTATTCAGCTACCTTTTGAATTCTAAGGTTTCAGAAGAATGTTAACATAGCTGGGCATGACAAGAAAATGATCAAAACTATATACATATATGTATGTGTGTGTGTGTGTGTGTGTGTGTGTGTGTGTGTGTGTGTGTGTATATATTTTTTTTTCTGCTTCTGACCAAGATGGAATATCTGGGATTAGATTTACCTTCTAGTCTGAAATGACAACAAAAAGGGCAAAATATATAAAACTATGATTTTCAAGACACTGGACCTCAGGAAATGATGGACAGTGATACCTGAGAGACAGAAACAAATGAGATGAGTCACACAATTACTGCAAGTTACTGTTAAGGGAGTTCCCAGGCTGTGGTGCCTAGAAGGGGAACCCAGGTGGAACCCAGCAGACTTCCTGAATTGTGGAGATGGAACAGAAACTATGACAGGTAGTTTTATTTTTATTTTTATTTAGTTTTTATTTTTTTTGCTGTATGCGGGCCTCTCACTGTTGTGGCCTCCCCCGTTGCAGAGCACAGGCTCCGGATGTGCAGGCTCAGTGGCCACGGCTCACGGACCCAGCCGCTCCGCGGCATGTGGGATCCTTCTGGACTGGGGCATGAGCCTGCATCCCCTGCATCGGCAGGCGGATTCTCAACCACTGCGCCACCAGCGAAGCCCCGACAGGTAGTTTTTAGGACAGAGTACCAAAGAGAACAGAGATGCGGAGGGAAAGGAACTCCAGATATCTGCAGAGGATTGCCCTTAAATAATCAGCAGATTACATATTAGTGTAAGTATGTGAGACAACTACCCCAGGCCAGGGAAAGAAATAGAGGGAATAGTGACTGGCATTCACAGAGTGCTCGGAATAGTACCTGCCAGATTTGAACATAACAAAATCAAAAAACAAGCAAAATAAAACAAACATCATAATTCATGGGACATGGTTAGAGGACTCAGGAAAATATTCAGTCATAATAGGAAATAATTAGCCCTAGACCTAGCAAAGCCAGAGGTCTGTCAAGGAAACATCAAATGCAGAACGCTGAAGGGAAAAATCTGTTTTCAATTAACTACATCCAGGACAAAGTTTGAGACTATTTATCAAAAAATACCCAGCACCAAAAGAAAAAGAATGTACCATGCCTCACATCAAACCCTGAAAGATTACTAGGCATGGAAAGAAGCAGAAAAACATGGCCCATAATGAGGATAATTGCTAATAAAATGTGGTTTAGAATTGAAAAAAATGTTTAAATTAGCAGAAAGGGACAATAAAGCAGTTATTATAATTGTATGCCCCAAAGTTAGAGACACAGATTAAAAAAAAGACCCAAATAAAACTTCTGGTGATGAAGACTACAATGAAATGAAAAATACACTAAGTGGGATCAGCAGTACATTAGCTGTTGCAAAAGAAAAGTGAGCCTGATCCATAATAAAACATAAAGAGAAAATGGATTTTTTTAAAAATGAAAATAACATCAGTGCTATTTAAAATAACTTCCTGTGAGTTTATATACTTGTAATTGGATACCCTGAAGAAGAAGAGAAGGAGGACTGAGGATAGGAAAATACTTGAAGATATAATGGACAGAACATGTCCGCATGTGATGAAAACTATAAACCCATATCTCAACAAATTCTAAGCGCAAAAATACTAAGAATATGATGCCAAATAAAACCATAGTCAAACTGCTCAAAACAAGTGATGGAGTGCAAATTATAAAAGTAATCATAAGTAAAAGACACTTTTTATACACAGAGTATCAAAGATAAGAAGGGCAGCAGATACTTACTGGGAATAATGCAAGGGGTAAGATGGACATGGACATCTTTAAAGAACCTTTGTCCCCTGCCCCCGCCAAAAGAAGAACAACCTAAAATTCTATACCTAGTGAAAATATTTTTCAAAAAAAGGGGAAAAAAAAGATGTAAAACATTGAAGAATTTATTATCAGCAATCTGCACTCTAGGAAATGTTAAAGGAAGTTCTTAGAAGGAAGATAATTTCAGATGGAAATAGGGATCTGTACAGAAGGAAAAAGGGTAATGGTAACTATATTGGTTTGGTAAGTATAATTTTCTAATTATTTAAACTGTTTAAAAGATAATTAACTATTTAAACAAAAATAATGACAATGTATTGTGGAATTTATAACTTGTGTACCTAAAATCTGTGACTACAGTATCCTAAAAACTGGGAGGGGAGAAATGAAAATAAACTATTCTAAGGTCCTATTGAAGAGGCATGTTATCACTTGAAGGCAGACTGTTTTAAGTTAAAGATGTATATTATAAGCACTAAAGCAACCAGAAAAATAATAAAACAAATAAGCCAATAAGGAGACCAATAGCATCACATGAAATACTCAGCTAATCCAAAAGAAGACCGAAAAGAAATAAAAAGGAAACAAAGAAGGCAATACGTGGAAAACAAATAGCATGATGATAGACTTAAAGTAAACCACATCAATTGGACATAAATAATTTAAACACTCTGGTCAAAGTAAAGACTTGCAGATTGGATAAAAAGCAAGACCTTACCTACAACGAATCCACTTTAAATAAAAAGACACAAATAAGTTAAAACTAAAAAGATGGAAAAAGATATGCCACATTACTCTAGTCAAATGAAAACAGGAGTGACTGTTTCAATATTAAATAAAATAAATTTTAGTGCAAATCATATTACCAAGGATGAAAAAGTTCATTTTATAGTGATAAAAAGGTCAGTTCATCTAAGGGGCAAAAAGAATACCAAAAGTTTATACACTTAATGACAGAGCTACAAAATATACAAAGGAAAAATTTATAAAACTGAAACAAACCCCAAATTACAGTCAGAAATTTCAAGCCCCATCTCCCAATAATAACTATGATAAGCAGACCAAAAAATCAGCAAATATTTAAAAAACTAAACAGTACATGGGGCTTCCCTGGTGGCACAGTGGTTGAGAGTCCGCCTGCCGATGCACGGGACACAGGTTTGTGACCCGGTCCAGGAAGATCCCACGTGCCGCAGAGCGGCTGAGCCCATGAGCCATGGCTGCTGAAGCCTGCGCGTCCAGAGCCTGTGCTCCGCAACGGGAGAGGCCACAACAGTGAGAGGCCCGCGTACCACACACACACACACACAAAAACTAAACAGTACAGTTTTGAACCATCAGCCAAAGAAGAAACCAAAATAGAAAGTATTTATTTAGAAATGAAAACAAAATATATGTGTTGGATTAAGACTAAAGTTGAATTTGTATAAATTTATAACACTAAGCATCTATATAAGAAAAGTGGAAAAATCTAAAATCAATGACCTCAGTTTTCATCTCAGAAAACTAGAAAAAGGAGAGCAAACTAAAGTAGCAAAAAAGTAAAATAAAGATCAAAGTAGAAATCAATGAAATAGAAAAAGAAAAACAAAGGAGAATATCAATAAAACCAAACCTTATTGTTTGAGAAAAGATCAGTAAAAGTGGTAAACATCTAGTCAGGAAAAAAGTGAGAAGACACAAATTACCAATATCAGTAATGAGTAAGTGGCATCGCAACAGATTCAAAAGATACTAAAAAGTTAATAAATATATATATTATACATGACTTATGCCTACAAATTTGGAAACTTGGATGAAATGGACATATTTCTTGAAAGACTCAAACTACAAAAGCTCACTCAAGGAAAAATAGATAAATTTCATGGCCCTATATTTATTAAAGATATGAATTTATGTTTAAAAGCATTCCTGTAGGGACTTCCCTGGTGGTCCAGCAGTTAAGACTCCGCATTCCCAATGCAGGGGGCCTGGGTTTGATCCCTGGTCAGGGAACAAGTGACCCAATTTCAGCGTGGACAACATATTTGAATAGACATTTCACCAAAAAAAAAAAAAAAAAAGAATATTTAATGAGCCCCTGAAAAGATGCTCAACAATATTAGCGAGAAAATGCAAATTAATGCCATAGGAGATAACACTTCACACCCACTAGAATGACTATCCCTAAAGAGAGACAAGAGCAAGTGTTGGCAAATTTGTGGAGAACCTTGAAATGCAAAATTTTTCAGCCTCTTTAGAAAACAGTTTGGTAGTGTTTTAAATAAACACAAATTTACTCAGCAATTCCACTCCTAGATATCTACCTAAGAGAAATGAAAGCCTGAGTATACACAAAGATTTGTACATGGATCTTCACAGCAGCGTTATTCTTGATAGCCCCAAGCTGAAAATGATCCTTAGGTTTATTAACTGGTGAATGAACAAACAAAATGTGGTAAAGTTGTACAGTGGTATGTATTCAGAAATAAAAGTAATGGGGTTACTGAAACACATGTCACCACATAGATGAGCCTCAAGGACCATGTATTATGTGATTCCATTTATATCAAATATCCAGAAAAGGCAAATTTGTATACTATAGAGGAAATAAATTATTGATTGACTGGGAAGGCATATAGGAAAGGGAAATGACTGCAAATGGGGAATAGGTACCTTTTGGAGGTAACAGAAATGATTTAAAATTGGATTGTGACAATGGTTGCACTCCTCTGTAAATTTACTAAAAAACATTTAAAAAAACATTAAAAAAACATTTTAAATACATTTAAAATGAATGTATTTAATATTATGTAAATTAAGCACCAACAAAGCTGTTAATAAAGTTTCCTTAAAGAAAACATAAGGTCCAAATAACTTCACTTGTATAATGGCCAACTCTAATACACATTTAAGCAAGAAATAATACTATTTCTATACTGTTCCTGAAAATAGAAATGGAAGGGACATTTCTCAACTTATTACAAGGCCAGTATTATTCTGATACCAAAACGTGACAGATATTACAAGAAGAAAAAACTGCAGGTCAATATCTGTCTTGAATAAAGAACATCTTAAAGTTTCAATGTAATCATATATATGAGCAAATCAAATCAAGCAGTATTTATAAAAAGGATAATACATCATGATGTTTATTTCAGGATAAACATAAAAATCAATGTTCAGCTTCTGTAAACAAATCAGTATAATTCACTACATCATGCCAGACTAAATAAGAAAAATCATATGATCATCTCATTAGCTAGAAAAAAGGCATTTGCAGAATTCAAATTTCATTTATTATAAAAATCCTTAGTTAACTGGCAATCGAAGGGAACTTCCTCTCCCTGATGAAGGGTATTTATAAAAATCCTAAAGCTAACAATATCTTCAAAGCCTGAACAAAGAATGTCTCCTTTCACTACGCCTATTGAACATTGTACGGGAGGGCCTAATCAGAATAAAAACAAGAAAAATAAATAAATAGCATATAGTTTGGAAAGGAATGAAGGGATTTGCATACAGTTTGGAAAAGAATGAAGGGATTTGTAGATGGCATGATTCTAGAAATCTAGAAAAAAGTTACTAAAAGTAATGTGATTTTAGCTAGTTTGCAGGATATAAGGTCAACATACAAAAAAATTAAATGTACATGTTTACACTAGCAATGAATTAGTGGAAATTTAAATTAAAGGTAATGCTATTTATAATAGCCCCCAAATCATTACTTGCTTTAAATCTAACTGAACACATATAAGTCCTGTATGCTGAAAAATCTGAATCACTAAGGAAGAAAATTAAAGACCTAAATAAACGGTGAGATACACTGTGTTCATGTATCGACTCAATATTCCTAAGATATCAATTCTCCCCTCAAAGATCTGCATATTCAGTGTATTCCCAATAAAAATCCCAGCAAGAATTTTTGTACAGATTGACAAATGGATCCTAAATTTTTATGGAAAAGGAGGTAATCTAGAACACTCAAAACTATTTTTATGAAGAACAAGGTTGGACAACTCACAGTAACTAATTTAATAGTTTACTATAAATAATCACATAGAATACTGCAAGAACCATGACAGTGTGGTACTTATGAAAGGACAGATCCATAGATCAATGTAACAAAATAGAGAGTCCAGGGATAGAACCACATATATTATAAAATTAATGATTTTTGGTATAAATGCCAATGCAATTTAAAAGAGGGGAGATAGTCTTTTCAACAAATGGTACTAAAACATTCAGATATTCATTAAAAAAGAAAAAGAAAGAAACTTGGTCCCTACCTCACAATATATATGAAAATTAAGCCATAAAGTCAAAATGGATTGTAAACTATAAACCTTGTGAGTAGAACATAGAATAAAATCTTTGTGACCTTGGATGAATCAATGATATTTTTAGAAATGTCATTCCAAGTATAATCCATTTTAGAAAATTGATGCATTCAAGTTCATCAAAATTAAAAACATCTGCTCTTTAAAATACACTGTTAAGAAATGAAAAGAGAAGCCACATACTCGAATAAATTATTTATGAAATAAATATCTGAACTTCTGTTCAACATATACAAAGGACTCTCAAGATTCAATACTTAGAAATCAACCCAACATTTAAACAGACATTTCATCAAACAAGAAATGCAAATAGAAGATAAACACATGAAAAGAAACTCATTATTATTAGTCATTAGAGAAATACAAGTCAAAACCATTACATACACATTAGAATGGCTAGAATTAAAACAAAACAAAACAGAACAAGTTCTGGCTTGGACATGGAGCAAGTGGAAATGGTCATCTAGGCAGGCAGTAATACACAATGGTACTGCCACTTTGGAAAACGGTTTGAAAGCTTCTTATAAAGTTAAACTTTCACTAACCCTATGACGTTGTAACCCCTCTCCTAGGTATTTACCCACATCAAATGAAAATTTACGTTTACATAAAAAGCTGTATGCATATGTTTATAGTGGCTTTATATTCACAATCACCAAAACCCAGAAAACATCTAAATGTCCTTTCATCAGTCAGAGGATAAACAGACTGTGGCACATCTGGGCAATGGAATACTCCTCAGTGATAAAAGGAATTGTATACACTAGCTTCCCCCAATTCATCTGTTACAGTTCAGGTTTTCCTACCTCTGGCAGTGATTCCCCCAGGACCAGAGGTTTTAGCTCATGAAGAAAATACATTAAGTTGAGATTCTCTGTAATTGCCTGTTGGTCTCTCCAATTCTGAGTGCAGCAGTTTGCCCTGTGACTTCCCTTCTCTTACAGATCTAAGAAGAGTTGTTGCCTTTTCAGTTTGTCCAGCTTTTTGCTTATTAGAACACAGTGGTGTTGTCCTACGCTTCTTATATGCTGGCTTGAAAACTGGAAGTCCAGGTTTGGCTTCTGGTTTCTGTTTTAATTTTGTTTGTTTAAGAATTGGAAAATACATTTTCTAACACACCGCCTATTCCTAGTAGATTCTCAGTATGTGGTGGCTGCTATCAGTACATTTTTTTTCTTCTATTACTTTCTGAGACTTCTCTTACATATTTTTCTACTTCTTAATTTACATAAATTAAGGAATGGTCAACCTCTTTAAATTCACCAGCTTAAAGATCTAATTAAGAAAATTTAAAAGCAATGTCACCTACTAAATTTTCAGAGTGGAAAGCAGGGTTAAGGACCATCTGTTTGTAAGTACATTAGTAGACATGGGATTGAACATAACTTTGATGACTGGGCCTTACAATTCATCGTAATTTTATTTTCCCTGTATATGAGCTAAAGATCTCCCTATTCACAATTTTATTTGGAAGAAGGTTTTTATCTATTGCTCTTTAAACAGTTTTTCAGTGAATAAAACTAGTTTTATATTTAAAATTATTTCTCAAGATAATTATCAACTCTGTGCAATTTCTGAGTTTCACAAAGGAAAAAAAAAAAGAAAAATAATCCATACTAGGAGAATCTTTTAATACCATACATTGATGAAAGGCAGATTTATGTAATAAGTTTTACTCTAAAGCCATGTTAATGTGAGAATATTTGCAAATATTTGATTAAGGATTTTCTATTTCACTTCCTTCCAAGATATTTTATGAAAGGCTTAAGGACCCCTTGGTGATTTTGTAGCATTAATCTAGTATGGAAGTTATATTGAGTTCCTTCTTTGTGTATATAAACTCATCTTCATTTTTCCTAGAACTTAAAGTTGTTCAGTGCACTACCCAGTGATTTATTGATGTCCCCTGGAACATTTTAAAATAGAAAAAAAATGCATTTCTCTGAATCTTAATAATTCTAATGATATATCTGTCTATTTGGCTTTTAGTTTAAGTTCAATCAGCAAAGGTACTGATACTATTCTATACAAAACAAATTGGTAGATGCTGTAAGACCAGAAGATAGCTGAGGAACTTTTCTAATCTAGGTTCATAAATGAGTAATGTTATTGGAGAAAACCACTTACTTCAGTTAACATAGAACTTTTACAAGTTTTTAATATTTACTGTAAATCTATTCCCCTTGATTTTCATAGCAAATCTCCCCCACTCATATGTACAAATTCTTGTTTTCCTAGTATCAATTTGATACCCTAAATTTTATTTTTGGCATACTTTTTGGCAACTACAGTGGGATAATGTGTTTTGATCAGAAAATTAGATATCTGACTTCATTTTCAGTGATGGCAAGGTCAAAGTTGCTACCATGGGAATGTCTGGATGAAGAGAAACAGAGGTCACTGGAGGTCACTGGAGGTGAACACCAGGAAGGCAATGCCAAATGAAACATGGTTCTTGTCCTTAAGGACCTTGTCCTTAAGGACCTTATGCCCTCAGGTGGCATAGGACCTTATGGTCTAGTGAGGGTTATGATAAAGAACCAGGTAATTACAGCAGAATAAAATTAACACTATGAAAGGGTGAATTAGAGGGCACTTTTGGTGCACACAACTGGAGCAGGTCATCATGCAGGTAATACATGGAACTGAAATGTAAAGGTTATTGTAAGAGTTACCAAGGAAAAGAGTCAGAAGAAGAGTGTCCAAGCAGAAAGAGTAGGATTTGAAAATGTATAGAGAGAGTCTAGTGCACTGTGGAAACTGCAGTCATTTTTATTTTGATGGAGAATAACTCCATCTATGGATCTGGTATCAGTTTCTGTCCTTCTTTGCCGAACCTTTGAACCTTTGCCCCAGCAAGGGCATCGTATGGAAAAATGTGGCACGGTAAGAAAGAGACAAGTGTAAACTGGCTTTTCCTCTTTTTTCTCTCATTTCTGTTACTTGGAGACTAATCTTGGCTTTCAGGCTCTTCTCATTTCATTCTGAACAGATTTTTTTTTTTTTTTCGGCTAACACCTAAGTCTCTGCTTTACACCAATACCAGTATGACTCAGAACATGGAATTCTACATTCTTATTTAAGAGATAGATTATTTGAGAAGCTCAAATCTACCTTGGATGAATTTGAGTTCTTCCCAAATCTTTCAAAACTAGTGTTGACCTGCTCTCCAGTAGTTAAGAATGCAATTTTTTTACCCACTTGCCTATCAGGACTCTAAAATCATGTAAATCCATTTTAAAAATTACGTGTCAGCCTTTAATCAACTATGTACCCAAGTAGCATCTTAGTAATTTTCTTTAAAAGAGAATCAGTCTATAAGCAGACTACAAAATGACACTTGTCAAAGATCACTTAAGACATCAATTGAAATAGACTCCCCCTCAACATGCTAACTAGTCATTAGACAATGTTCTCCAGACTTTTCTTCTTTTGTATATTATCAAATCTTCAGAAAGCAATGTACCTGGATCATATTTTCCTAGAAACCCGATAAAATGCTTTTTAGAGAGTTAAAATTTAATGCTATTCCTTGAATTTTATGTGAAGGTTACATAAGAAATGTTCAATTGATGAATATTTCAGTATTTTCCCCCTAAAACCATGGTCCAAAACATTGTCCATTATGTCATCTGATGTTCCTTATGGAAGGATAAGTCTACAGTTCAGGGCCTGAGGAGAAGTTCCTTTTCCTAGATGAGCTAATGGGCATTATTTTAACCTGACCGAGAGAACTATATAATCAAATATAAGCACTTTTGTTTGCTTGTGGTCTTGTTTTGTATTTAATCTAAGTGGCCAGGTAGCTCACATCCAATATTAAGGTAGTCATCTAGCGAGTCACAGCTGTGCCCTCTCCAACAAGTTCTGGATCTCAGTTCAGGGGCTGGGGAGAGGGAGCTCCTTCTTTGGGTTCTACCTCAGTTGTAGTTTAGTGGCTGCTCCTTATATCTGCTATCTCTGCATTGTGTAGAGCTCTCTTTACTTCCTAAAAGCCAAATCTCTCATTCCTCCATCCTGCAGCAAAGGGCGACCCAGGCCCAGCATCTCCCAGCTGTTTGCCTAACAGCAAAAAGCAACCCGGAACTGGTGTTTCTTGATCTCTTCCCCAGAAGCAGAAGATGGCTTACATCGGCCCTTCCTTTTCCTGGCAGTACCAGCAGAGATCGGACGAAAAGTCTGAGAGAAATAGGCAGCTGGAGAACAGGCCAGGGGAATCACTAGGTATCCTGAGGGCCTGGTATCTTCAACCCCTTGCCTGTGAACACTGAGTGACCCAGAAAAATGCTGCTGCCCCCTCAGGTGGCACCAGTATGGATCAAGCAGGAGCTTAAGCAGAGCCAAAAGCCTCTCCTTCCCATCCCCACCCCCCAAAAAAAGTCGGTCAGAAAAACATTGCAAGGGCATAGAAAACCAAATTGTCATTGGAACTACATCCCTCAAAGTAGCCCAGAACCTACACACTAAACTTAAAGAGGGTGACTCCTTGTTAAAATAGAAAATTTAAATAGGATCGAAAATCTCTTAATATCCATGATGTCCAGCATACAATCAGAAATTACACATCATACTGAGAAGCAGGGAAATCACAATTGAATGGGACAAGACAGTCAATTGAAGCCAATGAGATGAATTCGATGTTGGAATTAACGGACAAAGATTTTAAAGCACTGATAATAAAATCACCTCTACAAGCAAGTACAAATTCTCCTGAAACTAATTATAAACAGAAAATCTAAGCAGAGAAATCAAAGTTATGAAAAAGAACCAAATGGAAATTTTAAAATTGAATACTAGTATAATGAAAATAAAATAAAAACCTGTTGGATAGGCTAAGAGTGGAGATAACAGAAGATAGAATCAGTGAACTTCAGGATGTATCAATAATATTTAATTAGAAAAATAGAAGAAAAAAAAAAAGACCAGAAATGGTAAACAGATCCTCAGGCACTGTGGGACAGTAGCAACAGATCTAACATTTGTATCATCAGAGCGCCAGAAGGAAAGGAGGAAGAACGAGGGGCTGAAAAGGTATTCAAAGAAATAATGGATGAATTCTTCCCAAATTTGGGGAAAGACATAAACTACAGATTTAAGAACTAAAATAGGATAAAAACAAAGAAATACAAAACACACATAATTAATCTTCTGAAAACTAAAAACAAAGAAAAAAATTTAGACAGCAAACAGAGAGAAAGGATGCATTACCTTTAGGAAAACACCAATTCTTATGACTGATTTCTCATCTAGAACCATGGAGACCAGAAAGAAGTGGCACAACATTGTCCAAATGTTGAAACAAAAGAACTGTCAACCTCAAATTCTTTCTTTAATTGAAGTATAGTTGATTTACAATATTATATTAGTTTCACCTCACACCTGTCAGAATGGCCAGCATCAAAAAGACAACAACAAAAATGTGTTGACAAGGATGTGAGAAAAGGGAACCCTGGTACACTGTTGCTAGGAATGTAAACTGGTTCAACCACTATGGAAAACAGTATGTAGGTTCCTCAAAAAATTACAACTAGATATATCAAATGTCCAGCAATTCCACTTCTGGGTGTTTATCCAAAGAAAACAAAAACACTAATTTGAAAAGATATGTGTACCCCTATGTTCATTGTAGCATTATTTACAATAGCCAAGATATGGAAGCAACCTAAGTGTCCATCGATAGATGAATGGATAAAGAAGATGTTGTATATATACACAATGGAATATTACTCAGACATTAAAAATTCTGAAATGAAATTTTGCCATTTGGGTCAACTTACATGGACTTGGAGGGTATTAAGCTAACTGAAAGAAGTCAGACAGATAAAGACAAATACTGTATGATTTTACTTATATGTGGAATCTAAAAAAAAAAAAACCCCAAATAAATGAATAAACAAAACAGAAAAAGACTCATAGATACAGAGAACAAACAGGTATTCACCAGAGAGGGGGCAGAATAGGGTGTTGGGTAAAACAGGAGAAAGGGATGAAGTGGTATAAACACCCAGTTATAAAATAAATAAGTCACCTGATGTAATGTACAGTGTAATGAATATAGTCAATAACATTGCAATAATTTTGTATGGTGACAGATGGTTACTAGATTACTGTAGTGATCAATTTACAATGTATATAAAATGTTGAATCACTATGTTACACACCTGAAACTAATACAGTATTGTATGTCAACTATAATTCAATTAAAAAATTGAAAGTTATAAAAAAGACAAATCATGTAATAGTATAAATTGAGGCAGAAAAATATTTGTCAAAGTCTAACATCTATACATGGTAAGAATTCTCAGCAAACTAGAAGTAAAGAGAACTTCTTCAACTTAAAATAAAACCTACACCTAACATTAGAAAGGCTGAATACTGTTGACCCTTGATCAGCTGGGAGTTAGGGGTGATGACCCTCCTTGCAATCAAACATCCAGGTATAATTTAAGTCTGCCCTCATCATTTCCAGGGTTACTCCTTAACTGAGGTTCTTCCATATCTGTGGTTCCACATCTGCTGGCTCAACCAATCTCAGGTTGTGTAGTTCTGTAGTATTTACTATTGAAAAAAAATCTGCTTATAAGTGGACCCTCACAGTTCAAGCCTCACAGTTCAAGCCCATGTTGTTCAAGGGTCAACTATACTTTTCTCCTAAGATCAGTAACCACACAAGTATGTGGGCTCTCCCCACTCTTATTCACCGTAGTTCTAAATGTTCTAGTCAGCAAAATAAGACAATAAAAAATTAGGGGCTGTAAGAGCACAAGAGAACTTTGGGATGGAACAGTTATGTATCTTGATGTGGTAGTCGTTAGACAAAGCTACGTAAGTGGTAAAATTGCACAGAAGTCTATACACACACATACACACACAAACTAATGAGCGCACGTAAAACTGGTGAAGTCTAAATAAACTGTGTATTGTACCAAGGTCCACTTCCTGGCTTTGATATTATATAACACAGTTATACAAGATAAGGCATTTCGAGAGCTGGGGTGAAAGGTGTTTGGGATCTCCTTGGACACGTCTATGCAACTTCCAGTGTATTTATGATTATTTCAAAATAAAAGTCTGAACAAATAATGTAATTCACTCCACTGGCAGAATAAAAGAGAAAAAAGTCATGATTATTTTAATAGATGAAGGAAAAGTATTTCAGAACATTTAGAATCCACTAACAATTTTTTTCAAAGGTGCAAATAGTAAAAAAAATAAAGGGAGCTTCCTCAATATGATAAAAAAATGTAGCTACTTCCATCATCTAAAGTTGTGAGAAGCACAAAAGGAAAGGCAAATTTCAAAATCTGTACAAGTTATTTTATGTTAATTGTTGAGATAGCACATTCATAAGTACTTGGCCAGGGACTGTGAGGTCAAAAAACAAACTGGAGTAAAGGATACATTTGGCCTGCGAAAATTGGAAAAGAAAATTAAATTTCAAGCAGAAACTAAGGAAAGAGACATAAAATAGAGAGGCCAGGAGCCTTGGGGAAAAAAAGGCCAACAAATGGAAATACAAATCTCTTCTATAAACTCAAATTGTAGATAGTGTATATTCAGCATCTTATGTGCATGTGTCATTGCATGTGTATGTGTATGTAAAACCCGGAAAAGAAGATTTGGTCAACTTCTAGAAAAATGGTAGTTCTAAACTGGGAAAGTGTATGTTGGAAGACAATCAATAAATTATTAAATACTTTCTTGGCACATATCACATATGTACATTTAGATGTGATTTTATGATTGATTGATTAACATCTGTAATTCCCGCTAGAGACAACCATTGTTGTTTTTGCTCACCACTTTATCTCCAGTCCTAGCAGAGTGCCTGATACCTGGTGGCACTCAATAAATACTTGTTAAAAAAAATAAAGATACTCAACTAACCCACTAAAATAAAAATAATAACAACAAAATACAATAGCTAGTACAGAGTGGTTTCTACTTAGTAGGCATCATGCTTTATACACATAAATTCTCATGACGTCGATGTAGATGTAATCCCAATTAGTCTATTGAAGAGTGGATTCCATTCACAAGTGGGCGTGGGGACTCAAAACCAGAAGAGTGGGAAAACCATGACAGCAACAGGAATTCTCTAGGAGACTGAGAGGAATGACGCCACCTACTGGATGCCTTCATTACAACCGCATGTGAGATGGAACTTTTTCTGATATTTAATTACTTCAGTTTTGTTTATGGACTATTGACCTTCAGAAGAATTTTAACTTTCATGCATGTAAATGAATAAATCTTTATTCTGCAGCTTCTGATGTGGAGTGTACCCTGGAAGACCTTCTCTACACAAAATCAGATAGCTCTTCTAACATATTTTTCCATTATTTGTTTAAAATTTAAAATAAAACCTTTAGGGTTAATTTATTGTTTTATTGATTAAAGACATAGAGATTTAACTTTTGCCTCTAAACTGTTAAACAATTATGTCAACATCATTTTTTAAATAAGTAATTCCACTTGTCACATTCCCGTTGATTTGAAAAGGTACCTTTATCTTATATTGAATTATTGTAAATACATGGTATCTTTCTTAGTTTTATATCATGCTCTACTGTTCTTGGTATTTCTAATCCCTGACTTTATTAGTTATTGCGCTTATAATATTTGATGTACACTTATTAAAATTCTCTAGGCTTTTCATTTAAATAATATTGTTTTGGAAATGTTTCATCCAGTTGTAAAATATCCATTAGTATTTTCATTTGAATTGCTTTACATTTTTAAGTTAATTTTGGAGAGAGCTGATCATTTTAATAAAGAAAGTTGTATATTATAGAGTTCAGATTTACTAATGTATATATATTCAATAAATATCAATCTAAAATGATGCAATTGATAGAAGATATGAAATTCACTATTCATTTTTATGTTCATCTAATATATTCACATCTAGAATAGTAATTTTTTTATCAGAATTAATGAGCTGTTGGAATGTCGGAAAACTAAGAGGGAACAAATATAAAACCTTAATGTCCTGTCAGTGACTGGTTAAAGGGCCAGATGCTATGGGTAATTTAATTGGCTTATCGCCCAGCAGCAGCATCATGAGTGTCATGACATGTGGAAGCACCTGCCTATACCGATAAATCAAGCGATAACGCTTAATAAACTTAAGATGCTACAATGAAATGTTACCTTGAGTGATCATCTACACCATCCAACATAAGTCAGGATAATTCTTAGTAAAGACTGTTTTCTGCTTGTTCTCCCCTTAAGAAACTATTGCTGCTACTACTACGAATGATAGCAGGCAGCATTGCTATAGTGCTTAAAATTTGCTAAGATCTTCACTTACGTAAGCTCACTTAATTATCAAAATAATTCCACAAGACAAGTACAATATTATCATTATGCCCATTTCACAGTTAGAAAGCTCAGGCACAGACAGGTTAACAAACTTGATCAAATCACACAGATAGTAAATGATTGCATGAGATTTAGACTCATGTAATCTGGCTCCAGAGTCCACGCTCCTCGCTCCCAGGAAACTTTGAACTGATGCTGAACTCCCAGCAGCAGTTGGGTGCCCGAGATCCTCCTCGCAGGATAAGCTGAAGCCTCAATTGCAGGGCCTTAAGGATCAGCTTCTTCCCTTCCCCCAGTCCTGTCTTCCTGCTTTTCTCATTCTCTTACATGTGTGCCTCTCAAAACCACTCCCTATATAATTTCTGCACACAGCTGGCTATCTCTGTTTTCAGGAAACCAAACATAGACACATTAAATATACTTGCATTTCTAGACATACTCTACTTGTACCCATTAACTGGTTTATTTCTAATTTACATCACAAAGCATATCCTTAATACTACTGTGCCACTCCGAGCTCAAACTTTTAAAGTGATTCTTCATAACAAATAATGGTCAAAGTTTTGGACTTACATTGAAAATGATAAAATTCAAACCCAATCCGTTTTTCAAGTTTAAGCCTAGTTCTTCCATACACAAATTATTTCTCCAGACAAGCTAGATCATTATTTGTTACGTGAATACATCCAGAATATATTTACTAGGGGATGGGAATACCAAGGATACAACAGAACCAATGGTAACACTGCAGTAAGTTTAGTATTCTCCTTGTTGGCAGATAAGATAGCACTGGGAAGAGGGGGGCGGGTGTAAACTATGGTGGGGGTAAAGCTGGTGGCAAGGCATGGAAAATATCTCTAGCTCTGAAGGCTAGAAGAATGCGGAGTTCATGAGTTAGAAAAGTGCTTAGACTTTCTAATTGTGCCTTACATGGCTTTGGAGCCAAAAATCACCATCACTATTTAGTATATGTTATGTAACTTTGTGCTTCTTTAAATATGTCCATATGAAAAAGCTCAGTTATGCTAAAATAGTATTTCTTTATTTTGATTACTTTGCTTGTGTCTGCTACATAGAAAGGAAGCAAAGTATAATTGTAGATCTATTGATATTCTGCCATAGAAAAGCTTTTATTATGTTACCATAAAAATTATAAAATGACTCGGGGGAAAGAGGCACAATTAAAGAGAAAATGAAAGGAGGCCAGAGAGCCCATTAAAGATCATAATCATTATTAAATTATTTCTAACGCAACATGATACACTTTCCTTGAAACACTTACCAGATTCTCTTTCAGAACTATTTAGTCTTGATACTTAACTCTGACCCCACTAACATTTTCCTCCATCTGTTAAATTTCTTCACGTAAAGAAAATTCTTTGGTGTATTTTGAAAGGTACATTTGGTGTTCATCATTCTCTGTGCTCAGCCAGTGACCTCATGAACTTCTATTCGACAGTAAAGCAGCTTTGCAGTGTTTCTTTCTTTTATATTCTAAATGTAATCTCATTTGAAACGACTTATTCCTAAAAACCATGAACTATTCAACAGAGTATGTTTAATTTTCAGTAGTTGACATTGTTTGCATTCATCTCATTCCCTTTGTTATCAATATCATTTCAACACTATCTATGGTACTCATAGATAATTTCTATTTTCATTGAGCTTTAAGGAGGTTATTAAGAAGTTGAGGTATCCTATTTCATGTCCCACTCAAACGAGTTATGGCTATTCTAAATAATAAGTTGATGGGTGAGAAAACAGAAACGGGAGCTGACTTTTGAAGGAAAGCTGATTAGTTTCATTAAAGTAAGAAAAAAGTTCTAAAAATATGGAATATTAATGTTGAAAGGAAACTCAGATACCACTGTCTTTTAAAACTAAAAACGGAGGCAGATATAGATTGTTAGCTTCTTGAAAGTAGCCAGTAGTGAATTCACAATGAGCTTGAAATCAGCATGATCATCAGGTAGACACAGCAAGAATGGTTGGCTTGTTGGTTTCTTGTGATTGAAGAAAAAGAGAGAAAAAATTAGAGGGGTTAATTTGGTACCCATCCACATATGTGTGATAAAGGATCATATCATATAACCTAGTTAGAAAAAGGATATAGACGGCGTAAAAACAGATAGAACAAGCTTTAGTGATGGTAGTGCCCACCGGAAACTATTTGCAAATAATTTTAGTAATTTTTTAATATCTTTATTGGAGTATAATTGCTCTACAATGTGTTATTTTCTGCTGTACAACAAAGTGAATCAGCTATATGTATACATATATCCCCATATCTCTTCCCTCTTGCGTCTCCCTGCCTCCCACCCTCCCTATCCCACCCCTCTAGATGGTCACAAAGCACCGAGCTCATCTCCCTGTGCTATGCAGCAGCTTCCCGCTAGCTATCTATTTTACATGTGGTAGTGTATATATGTCAATATTAAGACTGAAAATGAAATGATACTAAGCTCACTTTCACTCAACAAGGAGGACTCAGTTATTTCAATACAATTAATAAGGATCTTGGCAGCAAACGCCCCTTTATTATACACTTGCTGATACCTGAGAAAGAACTGTGGTTAGATATGTACCACAGACTTTATCAAAAGTTTCCTAAAGTGATTTAACAAGACTTGTGTGACCTTGTTAACTTGATAGGACACAGACAATCTATTCCTGAGTGGCTGTATCATTCTGCATCTCCAGCATCAGAGTGTACATGTTCCAGGAGCTCTGCATTCATTCCAGCACTTGGTACTGTCAGCATCTTTTATTTCAGTAATTGCAATTATTATGGTTTATGATTCCTCAGAGCTTTTAATGTGAAAATATGTATGATAATAGGAAATATGTATGCTTAATGTCTCAGTGTATAACACTGAAGGCTTTATGCCCCAGATATATTTACCCACACTTCTCCAGTGTGGCTTAGGTTGTGAATAAATTTTGATTCCGTTCAAAGTAGTTCACAAATTGGGTGAGGAATGAGCCTGCAGGTGAGGAGAGGAAGGGGAGCCGATCACAAAGACTCAAGAAGACAGAGATATGGGGAAAGGGAGCTTATTCATTTAGAGCTGCCTGTCCCACAACCCTCCCCCGTAAAACACTTGTACGACTGGCCTGTGAATTATTTCCAGTAATATTCGTAGAATGATAAAGAATGGCAAAACAATGTAAGACTAGAAATGAGAGATTTTGTTCTAGATACTGTGACATGAGAGAAGGTGAGTTCCGAAAAGTCTGAGTTGTTAACATGCTTTAATTCCTTGGGAAGGGGTAAAGGAGGATGGAATATTAAACATACATCAGACTGATGTGTTTGTGAGCGTTTAGAAAACAAAGCAGCAGGTATATGACCTCAGGATGGAAGATTCAAAACAAGCCATGCCAAAATCATTACATGAAGGGAATGTATAGGAGCAGATATTACCGATTTCAGGCAAATACAAGGCAAAATATCTAAAGATAATATTGAGGAAAGGCTGCAAGTGAATTCAAAGCTGATTAAATACTTTAACCAATGAATGTAGATTAAGGGATTGATAGTAATCTTAAGGTATTTTTAAGACACTTTGGGAACGTTTCCTCATTACGAGGAGGGTGTTGTCCAAAGTCCAATAAATACTTGGAAACAGAAGAACTGCTCTGGTTTATTTTTTCCCTTGTTCCTATACTCAATTTTCTATTCCCACTTCCCTTTATTTTTCTGATGTATGCATTATCTGACTTGGAATTTCTCCAAAATAACACATAAAAATAGAGACATAATCCAAAGTGAATCTCAAGCGAAAAAAGCTAATGTAGTTGATAGACCTAGACCATTATAAGTAAGGGCCCCTGATGGTTTATCTCCCTCTATTCCATGACTGGGCAATTAGGATTGTTCTTCAGTAGTCTGGGTTTGGCTGTGATGTCATCTAAGGCCCCTAATGCTGAAGTAAATAATCTACTGTGTACAGACGGAGCCCTAAATTTTATTTAGCTTCCTACCACCAGATGTTTTCCGATAATTAGTCTCATAACCTTACATTTGTGAACAGTGTGCCCTACTAACCACATTTCCAAAGACCAACACAAAATTGGCCAACACAAAATTGCATGTTCCATAAGTCAATTACATATGAAACTCAAATACACCTGCAGTTCTGAGGTCCCACAAATGGAGCCTCATTAAAAACAAAGCTTGGCTCAGTGCATAAACTGTAGACTTGTTAATTCCAGGCAAGTCATATAGCTATAACGCTAATGAAATATCTAAAATATGAAGGCAGAAACCACTCTTTTGCTATTTTGTTTATTCTACTTTTATCCTTTAATGAGCTCTCTAATATATCATTTTAAAAATTTCATTACAACTTCTTAATATAAAAATTGAAACACTGAGCTATAGTCATAACATATTTTGAATAACTTTATGTAATCATAGAATGAATAAAATGATTATCCACCTCGTCAGTGCTTTCCTCAGTATTACAAAGTTAGAAACACTTAACAAGTTCTTGCATTATATTTGTTGAAAAAATCTATATAATCTCCTTATATCATTATATAAGGAGATGGACTGGCGTGGGAGGGCTAAGATGGAGGAGTCTGCCACTTTTACACCATTAATATTAGTAGAATTACCATATTTCATCTTATCCTCTCTCATGCCTAAATATTCAACACTAGATTTATTTCTTTGACAACTAAGGGCATTATTACCAAAGACTATATTTTGAAATATATATTTTGCCTGGAAGGGGAGAAAGTTCATTTTCCTGTCAATCAAAGCATTGTTATCCACTGACAATTCTAGTTGATGAACTACCCATGGTTCTGAGAAGTGGAGGCTGACACCTTGCAGGGCTGGCCTTAGAACCATAACACAGAGCACTGTTAAGTGGAGCTGGCCTAGCAGAATTGTAATGATTGACCCCAGACTAAGGCACTGAGTGCCTGGAAGAGAAGGAGGACGGAGGCCAGCACAGGAGGGACATGACTAGCCAAACCATTCATTTCAGAAAACGGTCTAGGTTCTCCAGGAAGAAACATTCTTGGTTATTATTACTTTATTATGTTTTAAAATATAATACTTAGAAATAAAAAATTATGTTTTATACAACATACATATATGTTATAAAGTGTCAATAAATAAAAAGCCATGAAAATAGACAGCTAGTGGGAAGCAGCTGCATAGCACAGGGAGATCAGCTTGGTGCTTTGTGACCACCTAGAGGGGTGGGATAGGGAGGGTGGGAGGGAGACGCAACAGGGAGTAGACATGGGGATATATGCATATGTATAGCTGATTTACTTTGTTATACAGCAGAAACTAACACACCATTGTAAAGCAATTATACTCCAATAAAGATGTTTAAAAAAAGCCATGATTTCACCATAAAAAAAAAAAAACAACAGAAAGATTCTTGGTATGCCTTGATTCTGCACTTCTAAATATACAAATACTTGAGAATTAAACTAAATACTTGAGACAATGCATTTTCCCTTTTTAAGGTAATAACAAGCAGTAACTTCAAAAGGTAGCATAATGATTCAGGTTGTTAACACATGATATAAAATACTGTGATATAATGTTTCAAAACATGTACATTATTGTCTTTTCTTCAGGCATTATAATTCTCTTAATACCTGAGTTACACCAATTTAGGGTCCTAATTTATAAGAATGCCATCTTTTTCCTAATATCACGGGCATCTATTTTCCCAAACTGATTAATTAATATTAAACTAATTGGTAGTTTAATTAATATCAATGAATGAATTAATAATGAACTAAAAAATCAACAACGTATTTAATCATTTAAAATGTATGTGTAATATTAATCCTAAGTGTTGTGTTGAGTCACTCTTCCAAGATTTGCACAACCCATTTTACATAAAATATTCATCCTTATTAAGTTGTCCCAGACTATTACAGCATTTTCTAAGTTAAAAAAAAAAATGAGTCAATGACAAATAACATAAATTTGGTACGTGAGAATAATCTGTAACCTTCTACTTTTTGTATGTCCTACACCACATCTGCAGTCAATTAAGTGATCCCCAGGTGTTCACAGTAACTGCTTTAATGCAAGATTACATGCCACTTTAGGGGTCTTTAAATATTTATCATAAAACCCTCATCTACATTTTTCTCCATTCATTTAGAGAAAAAACATGCTGATGTTTAGTATCGACAAAAATAAGCTGATTGCACTTGTTGAATTATTTTGTAGATTAGCTTTCATTAAAAAAAACTTTTTTATAAGCCAAAATTTGATGAAAGAATGAAAACATAATATGCTGATTAGTTGTGCTTATTTGCAGTCTTCATTTTAAATGAAAAATATGTACTTATAATTTGGGGCTAAGATGTCAATAATCAAATTAGATGTCATTTTTGTCAGGAGTGTGGAATATGGGGAATTTAATGGACCAGAGGATTTATCAGCCAATTGCTTTCTTTAAAGGCAAAAAAATAATTTTTCACTTTTAGACTTGGAACAGCAAAGAACCATGGAGACAATCTCATATAATATTCCTTTTACAGGTAAGGAAAATAAAACCCAGAGGCTTGGTCAAGTGTACAGAATTATTTACAGGTAGATTTAATAAAATTTACAATTACTAACATATACATAATGTGTACTATGCTCCAGGAAGTGTTCCTAGCAATTCACATATATTTACTTATTTAATTCTCACATCTGCTGTATAAGATGAGTGCTTGTATTATCTCCATGGAAGCTTGGAGAGGATGCCCTGAGTAACTTGCATAAGGTCACAGAGTTGGAAGTGATACATCTAGGATTTAGCTGGCTCCTGAATCTATGTTATTAACTATAAAAATGTAATTTCTTCCTAAAACTAGTTTCTGAGGAAATTATGATTTCTAGGTGAACATACCCTTCTACAACATTTTGATATATTACATAATTCATATGATTATCTTCATAATAGTATTAGGGAAAATTGATATATTCCTATATTTTAACGATTATTTTCATTGAACTTATGCTCTGATTTTTTTGGTTTCTAAAACATCTCTTAGTAACTAGTCACAATAAAAATGCCTTTCTAGCAAGCATGTTTTGTGTCTGATATGGTGAAATCTTTGGATATATAGATTAACTTAAGTCTGTGGAACATTAAAAACATGCTCAGTGGTTTCAACAATCTAATACACACTAAGTGTATATTAAATTCTTACTAGTAACAGTTCCCTTAAAATTATGTGATTGTACTCACTGCTTGCATTACTGAGTTTTTATTTTGCTGTGATAGGTGGCTAGCAAAGATTTTTGGAAAAGCTTCAAGACAAATTAGTTTGTAGCATATTGCATGAAATAAAATGCTCATGTGTCAATGAAGCCTGCTGTGTGTGGTAGTACACTTAGAAATGTTTCTTTAAAGTTGTACTGGCTTTACTTCCCAGAACTTTCCTTGTACCAGTTCTGTGGGGAGGCCTGTGTGCTGTGCTGGTGTGTGTGTGTGTGTGTGTGTGTGTGTGTGTGTGTGTGTGTGTGTGTGTGTGTGTGTGTGTGTGTGTATGTGTCTGTCTGTCTTGGATGTTGGGGGATGCACTGAGGTGGGCAGAGGCATCAACACAGTTAAGAGACTTAGGGTTTTCAGTTTTTACTAAAGGATGTCAATTTTATCATCGGTTCACTTTATTTCTGAAATGAAAAGAGCCAGCAAAAATCACTAACTATTTGGGCTCTCACCCCATTTGACCAATAATAAGCCTGGATGAAAGTATATGTCAATTAAGGAATATTTAAAAGACACACATATGATTTCTTGCAGATAAATCTAGATCTCATCGTTGAATTAAGTTGAACCAGTAAACATGTTTTATTTCTTGCCCCCTACAATGATTTTATCTAACTGCATTTTGCTGTTGTGTTCTCAGCCTTCTTTAAAGCGCTCTGCCAGAGTATTAGCAGACCCAATGCTTCTTTTGATATAGAGTTGCTGAAAATAGTCTACAATATGTCATCTCGTTTTCTTTCTGTTAAACTATTGTAACTTTTGTTCAGTGTATGTGAGGAAAAATACCGGGTTTCCCATAAGATGTTTAGATGTTTTCTCCTTAAATATAGTGGGATCATGTCATTAGTCACATTTCCCTTTACACCTTTACTACTGGAAAGGTCAATGCAGTTTAATCAATCTCTTGATAGGATACAAATAGCTTTCCTATGGATAAACAATGTACTAATTTTAACGTAATTTTGTATGTTAGTCCATTTTTACTTATCTCCTTATAAACTTAATGTATCTCAAAAGTGATTGTTTCATCCTATAGACTGTATTATTCATGTATATTGACCCAAAATGGTAAGAAAACAAATAAAAACATATTTGCCTTACAGAATCCTAACGTGAGGACTATTTACCACGCTCATCTTCTCTAAACAAGAATAAAACAAATTTGATTTTTAAGTGTGTAGCTGATCGACAGCCCCTGGAAAAGGCAAAGGACTGGTACTGACACCTCTCTTCGGGCACATAGGCTGCTTATATGTCCCACTCCCTGTCCGGCTCCCTCATAAATCCCCTTAAGGTGATGAAGGAAAGCACCTCAGACTTCAGAAGAAACCACAGTTGACCCTGCTGCAGAAGCTGTCCGTAACTGTTTTCATTATTATATGGTATTTAATCGTCAAAATTTGAAATACGAAAAGAAAATTAGCACTAAATGTAAATACTTTGTTTAATTTCTTGCAAATAACATTCTTTCTTATTACATTAAGACAACCATGACTTTGGGCACTGAAAAAGTATGGAAGAAAGAAAAAATGAGGAGTTATTGATTGTAATTAAGGTTTTTATATAATTTGGTATGTCACTGATTTTTGATAAATGGAATTAAGAATATCAAAGACAATAATAGCTAGCAGTTCCTAGGAGTTAATTGATTCTCCTATATGTGTTGATCACTCAAAAAGGAAAATTATGATGACATATGAGATTCCATTTGAAGCATATGGTTGTGATTTTAAACACATTTTAAAAGTAAAATTTTAGAACAATGACATTACAATTATTTAATACACAATTAGTCTTAATGTTTTCCTGGGATAATGATAGACACGGCATCGTGGAACTTATCATGTTTATGACACAGGACCACATAACAGCCATGCCAGGTTGCTCAAACATCATTGTTTGTGACTGAAATTTAAATGAGGGAGGCTACCAAATAAAAAGAATTAAAAACAAAAACTAGTTCTACACATTACTATCATTCCTTGTTCAACTTTTCCTTTTACTTTTATCCTCCAGGTATAGACTGATGACAGAAGGCATAAGAGAAGGAAAAACAATCTTATTACTTTTCAGCCATTGCTTTTTCAAAGATAAATAATGCTTTGTAATGGAATGTAAGAAAAAGCAACATATAATTTTCATACCTTAATCAAATTGGCTAAGAGTTACTGAAAACCTTAATTGTTTTGCTGAAATCAACATTTATAATGTTTAAACTACTTATGAAAGTAGTTTAAATATTTTCTATTATTGATCAATGTAATATTATTGTTCAATAAAAGATAACTCATTATCTGAATCATACCGTGGGAAAGGTTATTACATTTTTAGCAAATCCAATTCCTACAGCATTAATTATCACTATTATCAGTATTATGAACAATGTCTATATCAAAACTACATGACAATATTTCATCTGCACTTCCCTAAGGAAATGATTTTTATTCTATATATCACATTGTAGCAGTTTCCTAAGAGACTATAATAAGCTTCACAATAATGGTGCATAATTCACATATTTTGTCTAAGTTATTTGATGGAAATGTCCTGAAAAATATAAAATATAGTACTATCAACACATATGAACATATAACACTTAATATCACACACTGTTTTTGTCACTTATATAAAAAAGGAATGTCTTGCTAGCATAGTAATTACAGATTGAAAAATAGAAAATTTGACCTGGAGAAGGATTCTGAGAATTAAGTTCTTGTTGGTTTTCAAAGAGTCTGAACTCCTGGGATTCCGTACTTTCTTAAACTACTTCCCCCAAACAATCCGATACCTCTCTTTCAGCTTTATTCTAAGAAGAGAAATTTGTAAGAAGAAATCTGGAGTTCATTCATCTTCTCCTACCTTATGAAGGTCATAAGAAATTAGAGTCTTGGAGGAGCTCCAAGATGGCGAAGAGTAAGACTTGGAGATCAATTTCCTTTCCACAAATAAATCAGAAATACATCTACATGTGGAACAGCTCCTACAGAACACCCACTAGAACGCTGGCAGAAGACCTCAGACCTCCCCAAAGGCAAGAAACACCCCACATACCTGGGTAGGGCAAAAGAAAAAAGAAAAAACAGAGACAAAAGAATAGGGACGGGATGCACCAGTGGGAGGGAGCTGTGAAGGAGGAAAGGTTTCCACACACTAGAAGCCCCTTCGCGGGCGAAGACTGCGAGTGGCGGAGGGGGGAAGCTTCGGAGCCACGGAGGAGAGCGCAGCCACAGGGGTGCGGAGGGCAAAGCAGAGAGATTCCCACACGGAGGATCGGTGCCGACCGGCACTCACCAGCCTGAGGGGCTTGTCTGCTCACCCGCCGGGGTGGGCAGGGCTGGGAGCTGAGGCTCGGGCTTCAGAGGCCGGATCCCAGGGAGGGGACTGGGGTTGGCGGCGTGAACACAGCCTGCGGGGTTAGTGCGCCACGGATAGCCGGGAGGGAGTCCACGGAAAAGTCTGGAGCTGCTGAAGAGGCAAGAGACTTTTTCTTGCCTCTTTGTTTCCTGGTGCGCGAGGAGAGGGGATTCAGAGCGCCGCTTAAAGGAGCTCCAGAGACGGGCGTGAGCCGCGTCTATCAGCGCGGACACCAGAGACGAGAATGAGACCCTAAGGCCGCTGCTGCTGCCACCAAGAAGCCTGTGTGCGAGTACAGGTCACTATCCACACCTCCCCTCACGGAAGCCTGTGCAGCCCGCCACTGCCAGGGTCCCGGGATCCAGGGAAACTTCCCCGGGAGACCACACGGTGCGCCTCAGGCTGGTGCAAAGTCACGTCGGCCTCTGCCCCGCAGGCTCGCCCCACATCCGTACCCCTCCCTCCCCCAGGCCTGAGTGAGCCAGAGCCCCCGAATCAGCTGCTCCTTTAACCCCGTCCTGTCTGAGCGAAGAACAGATGCCCTCAGGCAACCTACACGCAGAAGCGGGGCCAAATCCAAAGCTGAACCCCGGAGAGCTGTGCGAACAAAGAAGAGAAAGGGAAATTTCTCCCAGCAGCCTCAGGAGCAGCGGATTAAATCTCCACAATCAACTAGATGTACCCTGCATCTCTGGAATACCTGAATAGACAACGAATCATCCCACATTGAGGAGGTGGACTTTGGGAGCAAAGATATATATATATATATATATATATATATATTTTTATCCCTTTTTCTCTTTTTGTGAATGTGTATGTGTATGCTTCTGTGTGTGATTTTGTCTTTACAGCTTTACTTTTACCATTTGACCTAGGGTTCTGTCTGTCCGTTATTTATTTATTTTTTTTTACTTTTAAAAAATGTTTTCTTAATAATTATTTTTTATTTCAATAACTTTATTTTATTTTGTTTTATTTTATTTTATTTTATCTCCTTTCTTTCTTTCTTTCCTTCTTTCATCCCTCCCTCCCTCCCTCTCTCTCTCTCTCTCTCTCTCTCTCTCTTTCTTTCTTTTTTTCTATCTTTCGTATATTTTCTCCCTTTTATTCTGAGCTGTGTGGGTGACAGGCTCTTTGTACTCCCACCAGGCTTCAGGGCTGCGCCTCTGAGGTGGGAGAGCCAAGTTCAGGACATTGGTCCACAACAGACCTACCAGTTCCACATAACATCAAATGGCGAAAATTTCCCAGAGATCTCCATCTCTATACCAAGACCCAGCTCCACTCAACGACCAACAAGCTACAGTGCTGGCCACCCTATGTCAAACAGCTAGCAAGACAGGAACACAACCCCACCCATTAGCAGAGAGCCTGCCTAAAATCATAATAAGGCCGCAGATACCCCAAAACACACCACCAGACGTGGACCTGCCCACCAGAAAGACAAGATCCAGCTTCATCCACCAGAACACCAGTCCCCTCCGCCAAGAAGCCTACACAGCCCACTGAAACAACCTTAGCCACTGGGGGCAGACACCAAAAACAACAGGAACTACAAACTTGCAGCCTGCGAAAAGGAGACCCCAAACACAGTAAGTTAAGCAAAATGAGAAGACAGAGAAACACACAGCAGATGAAGGAACAAAGTAAAAACCCACCAGACCTAACAAATGAAGAGGAAATAGGCAGTCTACCTGAAAAGGAATTCAGAATAATTACAGTAGAGATGATACAAAATCTTGGAAATAGAATGGAGAAAATATAAGAAATGTTTAAAAAGGACCTAGAAGAACGAAAGAGCAAACAAACAGTGATGAACAACACAATAAATGAATTTAAAAATTCTCTAGAAGGGATCAATAGCGGAATAACTGAGGCAGAAGAACGGATAAGTGACCTGGAAGATAAAATAGTGGAAATAACTACTGCAGAACAGAATAAAGAAAAAAGAATGAAAAGAATTGAAGACAGACTCAGAGACCTCTGGGACAACATTAAACACAACAACATTCGAATTATAGGGGTCCCAGAAGAAGAAGAGAAAAAGAAAGGGACTGAGAAAATATTTGAAGAGATTATAGTTGAAAACTTCCCTAATATGGGAAAGGAAATAGTTAATCAAGTCCAGGAAGCACAGAGAGTCCCATACAGGATAAATCCAAGGAGAAACATGCCAAGACACATATTAATCAAACTATCAAAAATTAAATACAATGAAAAAATATTAAAAGCAGCAAAGGAAAAACAAAAAATAACACACAAGTGAATCCCCGTAAGGTTAACAGATGATCTTTCAGAAGAAACTCTGCAAGCCAGAAGGGAGTGGCAGGACATATTTAAAGTGATGAAGGAGAAAAACATACAACCAAGATTATGCTACCCAGGAAGGATCTCATTCAGAATTGATGGAGAAATTAAAACCTTTACAGACAAGCAAAAGCTAAGAGAATTCAGCACCACCAAAGCAGCTTTACAACAAATGCTAAAGGAACTTCTCTAGGCAGGAAACACAAGAGAAGGAAAAGACCTACAATAACAAACACAAAACAATTAAGAAAATGGTAATAGGAACATACATATTGATAATTACCTTAAATGTCAATGGATTAAAGGCTCCAACCAAGAGACGTAGACTGGCTGAATGTATACAAAAACAGGACCCATATATATGCTGTCTACAAGAGACCCACTTCAGACCTATGGAAAAAGATGGAAAAAGATATCCCATGCAAATGGAAATCAAAAGAAAGCTGGAGTAGCAATTGTTATATCAGACAAAATAGACTTTAAAACAAAGACTATTACAACAGACAAAGAAGAACACTACATAATGATCAAGGGATCGATCCAAGAAGAAGATATAACAATTGTAAATATTTATGCACCCAACATAGGAGCACCTCAATGCATAAGGCAAATACTAACAGCCATAAAAGGGGAAATTGACAGTACCACAATCATAGTAGGGGACTTTAACACCCCACTTTCACCAATGGAAAGATCATGAAAATGAAAATAAATAAGGAAACACAAGCTTTAAATGACACATTAAATATGATGGACTTAATTGATATTTATAGGACACTCCATTCAAAAACAACAGAATACTCATTCTTCTCAAGTGCTCATGGAACATTCTCCAGGATAGACCATATCTTGGGTCACAAATCAAGCCTTGGTAAATTTAAGAAAATTGAAGTCATATCAAGTATATTTTCCGATCACAACACTATAAGACTAGATATTAATTACAGGAAAAAATCTGTAAAAAAATACAAACACATGGAGGCTAAACAATACACTACTTAATAACCAAGAAATCACTGAAGAAATCAAAGAGGAAATCAAAAAATACCTAGAAACAAATGACAATGAAAACACGATGACCCAAAACCTTTGGTATGCAGCAAAAGCAGTTCTAAGAGGGAAGTTTATAGCTATATAAGCCTACCTTAAGAAACAAGAAACATCTCAAATAAAAAACGTAACCTTACACCTAAAGCAATTAGAGAAAGGAGAAGAAAAAAAACCCCAAAGTTAGCAGAAGGAAAGAAATCATAAAAATCAGATCAGAAATAAATGAAAAAGAAATGAAGGAAACGATAGCAAAGATCAATAAAACTAAAAGCTGGTTCTTTGAGAAGATGAAATTGATAAAGCATTACCCAGACTCATCAAGAAAAAAAGGGAGAAGACTCAGATCAATAGAATTAGAAAGGAAAAAGGAGAAGTAACAACAGACACTGCAGAAATATAAAGGATCATGAGAGATTACTAAAAGCAACTATATGCCAATAAAATGGACAAGGTGGAAGAAATGGACAAATTTTTAGAAATGCACAACCTTCCCAGACTGAACCAGGGAGAAACAGAAAATATGAACAGACTAATCACAAGCACTGAAATTGAAACTGTGATTAAAAATCTTCCAACAAACAAAAGCCCAGGGCCAGATGGATTCATAGGCGAATTCTTTCAAACATTTAGAAAAGAGCTAACACCCATCCCTCTCAAGCTCTTCCAAAATATAGCAGAGGGAGGAACACTCCCAAACTCATTCTACGAGGCCACCATCACCCTGATACGAAAACCAGAAAGAAACCACAAAGAAAGAAAACTACAGGCCAACATTGCTGTTGCACATAGATGCAAAAAGCCTCAACAAAATACTAGCAAACAGAATCCAATAGCACATTAAAAGGATCATACACCATGATCAAGTGGGGTTTATCCCAAGAATGCAAGGATTCTTCAATTTACGCAAATCAATCAATGTGATACACCATATTAACAAATTGAAGAATAAAAACCATATGATGAACTCAATAGATGAAAAAGCTTTCGTCAAAATTCAACACCCATTTATGATAAAAACCCTCCAGAAAGTAGGCATAGAGGGAACTTTCCTCAACATAATAAAGGCCATATATGACAAACCCACAGCCAACATCATACTCAATGGTGAAAAACTGAAACCATTTCCACTAATATCAGGAACAAGACGAGGTTGCCCACTCTCACCACTATTATTCAACATAGTTTTGGAAGTTTTAGCCACAGCAATCAGAGAAGAAAAAGAAATAAAAGGACTCCAAGTCAGAAAAGAAGAAGTAAAGCTGTCACTGTTTGCAGATGACATGATACTATACATAGAGAATCCAAAAGATGCTACCAGAAAACTACTAGAGCTAATCAATGAATTTGGTAAAGTAGCAGGATACAAAATTAATGCACAGAAACCTCTTGCATTCTTGTACACTAATGATGAAAAATCTGAAAGTGAAATTAAGGAAACACTCCCATTTACCACTGCAACAAAAAGATTAAAATACCTAGGAATAAACCTACCTAAGGAGAGAAAAGACCTGTATGCAGAAAATTATAAGACACTGTTGAAAGAAATTAAAGATGATACAAATAGATGGAGAGATATACCATGTTTTTGGATTGGAAGAATCAACATTGTGAAAATGACTCTACTACCCAAAGCAATCTACAGATTCAATGCAATCCCTATCAAACTACCACTGGCATTTTTCACAGAACTAGATCCAAAAATTTCACAATATGTATGGAAACACAAAAGACCCTGAATAGCTAAAGCAATCTTGAGAAAGAAAAATGGAGCTGGCGGAATCAGGTTCCCTGATTTCAGACTATACTACAAAGCTACAGTAATCAAGATAGTATGGTACTGGCACAAAAACAGACATACAGATCAATGGAACAGGATAGAAAGCCCAGAGATAAACCCACGCACATATGGTCACCTAATCTTTGACAAAGGAGGCAAGAATATACAGTGGAGAAAAGACAGCCTCTTCAATACGTGGTGCTGGGAAAACTGTACAGGTACATGTAAAAGTATGTAATTAGAACACTCCTTCACACCATACACAAAAATAAACTCAAAATGGATTCAAGACCTAAATGTAAGGCCAGACACCATCAAACTTAGAGGAAAACATAGGTAGAACACTCTATGACATAAATCACAGCAAGATCCATTTTGACCCACCTCCTAGAGAAAAGGAAATAAAAACAAAAATAAACAGATGGGACCTAATGAAATTTATAAGCTTTTGCACAGCAAAGGAAACCATAAACAAGACGAAAACACAACCCTGAGAATGGGAGAAAATATTTGCAAATGAAGCAACTGACAAAGGATTAATTTCCAAAATATACAAGTAGCTCATGAGGCTCAATATCAAAAAAACAAACAACCCAATCCAAAATTGGGCAGAAGACCTAAACAGACATTGCTCCAAAGAAGAAACAGACTGCCAACAAACACTTGAAAGTGTGCTCAACATCATTAATCATTAGAGAAATGCAAATCAAAACTACAGTGAGATATCATCTCACACCAGTCAGAAGGGCCATCATCAAAAAATCTACAAAAAATGAATGCTGGTGAGGGTGTGGAGAAAAGGGAACCCTCTTGCACTGTTGGTGGGAATGTAAATCGGTACAGCCGCTATGGAGAACAGTATGGAGGTTCCTTAAAAAACTAAAAATAGGGCTTTCCTGGTGGCGCAGTGGTCGAGAGTCCACCTGCCGATGCAGGGGACACGGGTTCGTGCCCTGGTCTGGGAAGATCCCACATGCTGCGGAGGGGCTGGGCCCATGAGCCATGGCCACTAAGCCTGCACATCCAGAGCCTGTGCTCCACAATGGGAGAGGCCACAACAGTGAGAGGCCCGTGTACCTCAAAAAAAACAACAACAACAACTAAAAATAGAACTACCATATGACCCAGCAATACCACTACTGGGCATATTCCCTGAGAAAACCATAATTCATAAAGAGTCATGTACCAAAATGTTCACTGCAGCTCTATGTACAATAGCCAGGACATGGAAGCAACCTAAGTGTCCATCAACAGATGAATGGATAAAGAAGGTGTGGCACATATACAGAATGGAATATTACTCCGCCATAAAAAGAAACAAAATTGAGTTATTTGTAGTGAGGTGGATGGACCTAGAGTCTGTCATAGAGAGTGAAGTCTGGAACTTTATGCATACAACAAAATTTGTCATTTTTAAAATTTACCCAAATTCTAAAAATGTTTAGTTTACAATGAAAAAATGTGGAAAAATATTCAAAGTAAGTCAGAAAGAGAAAGACATACCGTATGGTAACACATATATATGGAATCTGAGGGAAAAAAATAGAAAGTTCATGAAGAACCTAGGGCCAAGACAGGAATAAAGACACAGACGTAGTAGAGAATGGACTTGAGGATATGGGGAGGGGGAAGGGTAAGCTGGGACAAAGTGAGAGAGTGGCATGGACATATATACACTACCAAATGTAAAGTAGATAGCTAGTGGGAAGCAGCCACATAGCACAGGGAGATGAGCTAGGTTCTTTGTGACCACCTAGAGGGGTGGGATAGGGAGGGTGGGAGGGAGACGCAAGAGGGAGGAGAAATGGGGATATAGGTATATGTATAACTGATTCACTTCGTTATAACATAGAAACTAACAGACCATTTTAAAGCAATTATGCTCCAATAAAGATGTTAAAAATATATAAATAAAAAATAAAACGAGAGTCAAAAAGAAATCACAGTCTTAAATTTCATAGGGAGATTCTGATATATCAGAAATTTACATAAAGCCTGGCACTTTAAGCATACAACAATATTTGTCATTTTTAAAATTTACCCAAATTCTAAAAATGTTTCATTTTAGTTTTGATTATGTCTGAGCTGGCATATATATAAAATATTTTATTTGCCTTATTGGATTATAAATAATCTGATTTCATATTCTTAGAGTGAGTTTGGATTAGAATTAACACACCGGTCTGCCTAGGCCATGGACTACACGTATCCCTGAGAACTGGATCAGTAGGAAGGTAGACTTGTAAACAAAACTAGAAGGGCAGAGTACAAGGGCAGTGGATATTTGCTTGGCTGAACAAACTTATATGTATTTTTGAGAAAAATGTTACAAGTAGCTACTGATAAGGGAAATTTTCTTTTCCCATTTACAATGAAAATAAAATGTGGAAAAATATTCAAAGTCTGTCACATTGGTAGAATTGACTATACTTTCCTAATCATGATTGATAGATTTAGGGTAGAGGTTAGAATTTTTTTACCTAGACAGTGAAGAATAACTGAATTTATTTTCCATAAATATTAGTCTATTTTGCAGTAGCATATTTTTTAAAATATTGCCAAGTAATGTCATGCCTAAACTATAATCAAGACCAGGCCCCTAAACAAAAACTGAAAGAATGAAAAAAAGGAAATAGGAAAAGAGGCTTAAAACAGTTACTTTATGTCAATATAATTAAAAATGAATCCTGACTGAATACATTGCTTGAATCCATCCATTTATCTCTTCAAATTCTACCTAAAGATAATTTTATCATGACATGATTAAAACATTATCCACACATCAGGCACACTTTCTGTGATGCGTTTTGTAGTATATCTTTGTAACAGTATTATAATCCAGCATGTATTCCTCAACTACTATCCCAGAGACACATTGGATAGAAAAGCATCATGAAATTTTTCACATGATAGCAATGTATTTGTAACTTAAGTGATACCAAAAATTACAATCACCATCATCCAAATAATAACCAATTCGAGATTTAATTGCCTAAGCTTTGCAGACACTGAAATTGCCCCAATTCTTATGTATGATTCTAAATAAATGTCCGTATCTCTATTTTAGAGATGAGAAAAGTGAGTCTCCAAGAGATAATTATTGTTTTGGAGTCCCATATGGTTTGACTCCAAAAATGAATACATTATGCCTGACCTACTCCCCTTTATCTACTTCTTCCTTTGTTCTCTGTATGTTTACTGAAACATACAAAGCAGTGAAAAGATGGAGGTCACCAACAGTACACTCAGAGGACCAGGATATTAAACAGCTTTCAGCTTAAGCCTCACTGGAATGAGTATGTTTCTATCCACAGAAATAAGATGCTGCATCATTAAATAGACTTGCTTCATTTAAAACTAAGCTTAATCTTTCTCCCTAACCTATCACCCTTCCTGTTCCTCTTCATTCTTCTCTCTTTCTTTTCGTGTAATTGGAAAATATTGATTCTACGTTAAAATCAACTTGGAACAGTGGTTGAAAACACAATCACAATACTATTATTCTTTATTTACTGCAGGAAAGCAGGTAGCAAAATGTAAATGGTATTTGATTATCCTTCATAAAATCAAACAGCCGCTTTGCTCTATAGGTAGTACAGTAGTTATGTAGTGATTGCATGTGACAGTGGACATTGGTATATGGTCTTTGCGTATTTAATTTACAGGTTGGCATTTCCACTATGGACGTTTTTTTATTTTTTTTAACCAAGAAAAGGATGCAGAATAAAGTTCTATCTAGCTAAAGAGTTCTCAACATTAAAAAAAATTATGATATGGAAAATCTGCCCAGTTTAGGCCTGTTTCTGCAGTTCCAACATAGCAATAGTAAATTGGCATGGACATTTAAATTAAGCACCTGGTGCTTCTGAATCAGTTCTGTGTCCACAGACATATTTCTTTTCTCTAATTTTTAATCCATTTGTCTATAGCCCCCCCTTGTAATTGATATCATGTCACAAAATACTATCAAATGTAGCAATTGATAGATATCTACTGACCAACTTTTATAATGTAAATAAAATGCAAAATAAAATTTAATAATTATAATAAAATGCAATTATATTTTTTCAAAATACATGTATGCCACAATGTAAGTTTCACTTTTGGCTTCATTAAAGTGAGTAACATCAAAAAGTGTTTCATATACCTAGAAATAAGTGGACAGAATCAAGTTCATGTTTATAAATCTCACATTTCATATGTCATACTCTTTTGTAATTTAATTAGAAATACTGGAAACATACATTTGCATTACATGATGATTGATTTCTCAAGATAAGGAGAACTCAGCCCTCAAAATTGCAATTTACTCTTTATAATATACTATCATACATATACAATATCAGTAAGTATTAGGTAATTTTCCCACAGAAAAATACAGTATTTTAAAAATATTTTAGCAATTACACACAAATCAAGTCTTTGTATCATTTTACATAATTACAACTGACTTTTAGTTTCCCTTTTTTCTTATAAAAATTCGGTCAAATAATAATGCCACTAACGAATCTCTAAATTAATTTTTTGACAATATGAGAAAACATTAGTAATATTTTATCATAAACTTATATTTACAACTTCTAAACCCTATAAACCTTAAGATATATATAATTTCAGCATCAAATTTATAAGTAATTGATCAATGTTAAGATTTTTTATATTCAATTACTGTATTATTTTTTCTAATTTTATAAGCAGATAATAATTAGTAAATTATTTGTTTAGAACAAAGGATACATAGATGTTACATCTCATGTTTGTTTTAGCCTATTTACTATAATTTAACATATACTAGGGAGATATTGTTAGGAAAGTGGTACATTTCATAATTCAAGAGTAATAACAGCAAAATATATGTAATTCAGTATCACAATAACACAATGACAAGAGTAACAATGACCATAGCTAGCCTATGACAAATCAAATCATGTGCAAGCTAATTGGGCTGGAATGGGATGCCTAAATATATATTAGAGAAATAATATACTTCTGCTTTTCCCAATGTAAACAACCACAGAGTTTTAAATGGAGTAAGATGGTATGAGCAATCTTTACCCCAAAGCACTCACCTACTGTCAGCTGTCCAGTTAACTGCCCCATGTGATTTCTTGCATTCACTGTTACATTCCTGTCAGACTGTAAGACCAGTGGACTATCCTGGGAAACATGTATAAAATAAAGAAATCAAATAAAAAATAGAAATATAGTCAAGATATGATATATAAATTTATACTGCACTTGCTTGGGTATTATTAAAATTCTATTTCTTTGTTTTCTATTAGGCAGTTATTTTAACATCCCAAACATTGGTTGAACAACATAAAAAATATGGGTGCCTCATAATAACTATTTGACATAATAGGGACGTTTCCATTTTGGTAAATAGGAATTAACTACTCGATGCAAACATTTCCAACTCTACTGATGACTGCACATCACAGCTGTAGTAACCTCTCTCCTTGCCCCCCTCCCAGTGGCATAGATGCCTGCCTTTGGAGATATTTTAGACCCTATACAAATGCGGAAGTCACTTTTAAGCTGAACTTGCAACTTTCAGATCTCAGCTTAAATGTTACTTCCTTGAAAGTGCATCCCCTGATCACTGTAACTACAGATTCATTCAATCCCCAAACTCCCAATCTCCATTAATTTTGTTCAAAGCACTATCACAAGACAAATTTATTTTGCTAATGTATGTGTTTACTTGTTTTTTATTTGTTTCTGTCACAAGAGGAGATGTCCATGGGGCAGGGACTGTGGCAGTCACGTGTACACAATTTTATTCCCACTACTTAGCATACTGCTGAAGGAAAGCATTTACTAAGTGTTTATTGAATGGACAAATAAATTGTCATAATAAAATTGATATTACTTTATGTATCTAGATCATGGAGAAATGCTTTGTAAATCATAGGAGGATTTAAGAAAGAAGGTATATAGAATAAAAGAGTATAACATTTTAGTACAAATAACCTGGGTTAGATGTTTACTTTTTATCATTGATTTAGCACTTAAGAATAAAATATTTTACTGAAGACAATATCACTGCCTTAGGAACCTATGTATTAGGTATTGCCACTACCTGTCTCAAACAAGTAACTTACAACTGGCTACATTCTCATTTTTATTATCTAAAACAAGCATGGTGATCATTTACAAATTGTCCATTCATTCATTCAACAAAAGTATTCTGAGAATAATGAATATATTGAGTGCTCACTCTGTACGACATACAGGCTTGGAACATTTCAGGGATCAAAACATAAAACAGTACCTGTCCTCATGGAGACTGTAATCTAGATATTGAAATTCTATGAAAATCTCTCCCAATACCATCCTCAACATGTAGGTGCTTTGTCACTTCTATGTCAATGTAAATACACAAGTGCTTTCATACATGAGCCACATAAAAACTCTTTCGAGAAAAGAATTTGAAATTTGTGATTTGGATATACATAATAAAGATTTTATAGTTTTTTTCCCCTAAAGCTGTTTTGTCCCTTCTGACTATATGCAAAGCACTGAGCAAAGATACACACGCATACACACACACACATACACAAACAAATGTTCCTTTAAAAGTGGGGTTTGCTAGTATGTCTAAACTAAGGCTTAATTTTTTAAAGTAATTTTCTGCATTTTTAAGAATAGATTTATTCTCTGAAATGAGACACAGCTGTACAAAACCACGCTAATTTCATTCTGTCTCATTGCAACTCATTTATTTTTGCAACAAATCAAAAGTATTATACCTGCAGTTAAAAAAAAATCTAGTCCTTTTTGCATTGGTATTTCTAGGCTGCAGACGTTCATTTTTGAAAATATATGAAATATATTTAATTAATTCCCTCATTCCTTTCAAAGGGCGTATTCAAATTCTGTTTACAATATGGATTGTGGAGTAAGGACTATTTGCAAATAATTACAGTATACCCAGTAAGGATACTGCACAAAGAGAATGGCTAATTAAAGCACAAAAATATTTTATTTTAAATTGGCAATATTAAATACATGTTGCCCTATATTTAAAGAAGGAGCTTTGAATTAAATAAAATTAATTTGAATGTTAAGAAAGAGCAGAAGCCTATAAAGCACCTCATGCTTCAAAACATTGTAAAAATATGTTGGTTGAATTTTCATTCATATATTTCAATATTTTCATGATATAACATATATCATGTTGTTTAGATTTTAAAAAATTGATGACACTATATGCTCATATTTGAATTACTAAACATAAGTTTCTGTGAACTGTAGCATAAAAAAGCATAACCATTAGAATGTACCCTATAAGAACTATGTAAGTATATTAAAATAAGTATTACTTTATTAAATATTTTAAGATGAGAGAAAAGTCCATTTTAAAGAGGCAATAAGTATTTAATTTGATTTACTAGAGAAAGAGCTCTGGGTTAGAATTGAGAGTTTCATCATCACGTCTCTTTGTTTACAACATATCAACTTCTTTCTCTTACTCTAACCAGAGAGATCCTATTGAGGTTCTATCCCTGGCATTCTTTCCTTTTCATTACATGATTGCACCAAATTTCCCCTCTGAATTAAATTTTTGTATCTAGATTAAAATTCTACTATGGTAAAAACAGCAATCATTTTACTGACTAAAGCTATAAACATATAGCTATCAGAGGTCACAGACAATTCTTCACACTGTATTCAGGTGACATCAGTATGTTTTACTGATTTATTAAAATGTGATCAGGTGAACTGAGTCAAAATCGAGTAACTGTTGTTGGTAAACAAAATGCAATGCATGTAAGAGCATTGTTTTCACTGACTAATCACACTGTTCTTTCTGCATTATACTGATATATCACCCCGATGACATTTTTTGGGATTAAAACCATGGCTTATACATTTTAGGTCCACAGCATGACCTTTTACACAATATACACTCATATATTAATTATAACATGATTAATTAAAATATACATATGTGATAAAAAATATATGATAAGACTAAGAGCAACTCTTTCAATCAATCCTAAACAATTTATAAATCTTATCGCAAACATGGTCTTAGGTGAAAATCAGTACCAAGAAATTACTTCTTACCAAAAAATTGACATTTAAGAAGGTTTCATATCTTCTTTCTTGTGTTCATTTCTCCAAAGGTCTCCATATAAGAAAATAACTTCCACTAATAAATCATTGGTTTTCACTCTTTTTAAAAAATATTCCCTCTTCATGTTTCTTTATATTATAATTCTGTGCTCCAAAACTTTGAAAGCTAGGGTCTAGTTTCAGATATTAAAATAAACATATCAATACTCCTTATGGTTTATTCTTGTTGAGAACATGAAGGGGAGAAAAGTTATCTGGTAGTATTAACTCTCAAATAGAAATAAGATATGTAAGTCTATAAGGGTAAGTAAGTATTATTCTGCACAATATATTAGTATACATATCTCTTTTGGAGGAAGAAAAATTTCTTCTTTGAATTCAAATATTTTTCCTCCAAAACCAAGAAATCTCCTGTAGCAGGTATTTCATAGTTTTCTGGAGCTGACCTGCATCTTGGCTGTGACTCTAGGAAATATATTTGCCTTCTTACGCTTCTCTTGAGACAAAGGAGGTAGGTAATCCAGGGAGAGAGGCAATGGTACCATTAAGAGGGCCTGAGAGCCCTCTCTTACAATTCTTTTATGCTCACATTCTTTATGCCAAGGGCCTGCTTGTCACCTTGTTAATGGTTATAGAAAAATAATGCACTGTGTCCTCATTTCGATATTGTTGATAGGCTATGCAAGTGACTGAGGGAAGAAAAAGATCCTTTTCTTCTTATTTCTATTATGTTCACCTTTGTTTATCAAAAATATTTACTAAGGGAAAAAAGATCATTTTCTTCTTATTTCTATTGTGTTCACCTTTGTTTATCACAAATATTTACTAAGGGCCTATGATGTGTCCAGCTGTTTGCTGGGTATGAAACAGAATAAGGGTAGACAAACTTTCTTCTCTTATGTAGTTCATTAGCTAGTAAAGCAGACAAACAATAAGCCAGGTATATAAAAAGAGAGAGAGAGAATGTTACTAGTAACAAGCTGCTGTGATAGAGACTTCTCTAACAAAGTATCAGTTACACTGATGAGAAGATGCTGTGCATTTATGCACATAAGATGTTATATGTATATCAGGCACTTTAGTTTCTGACATTCATAGGTTAACTATTAAATTGTAGTAGAAAGAGTAGTAGTAAGAAAAGCAACTAACATTTACTGGCACTTAGTCAATGCCAGACATACATGTAAAGATTTAAATACTTTACATATGTGAGCTCACCTACCTTTAAAGCTTAAAATAAAATCACCCATGAAAGAATCAGGAAATAAAGTGATTGTAAGACAGTGAACCCTGACTGTTTGAGTTCAAAGAGTAAGTCTGACAAACACTGGCTTCTTGACTTGGCAAGTCAGTCAGCATCTCTCCCATGATTTCCTCATCTGTAAATAGGGTAATAATACATAATCTGTGGGCTTCGCATAAGGAATTAATAAGAACATGTATTAAAATGCTTAGATCAGTGCTTACTAGCCTTTGCTAAGGGCACTCTTAGTGTTTACTTTTATTATTTATTCCTCATTGTAATTACAGTACTCTACTAATAATAGCATTGTCTATTATCATTCTTGTTTTACAGATGAAGACACTTCAGCAAGGAGAGTATAAGTCACTTGCTCTAAGTCACACAGCTAATAAATAACAGGAAGTATCTGAACCCAGATATATGGGTAAAGAATCTCCCCTGTCAACTATTATGAGATACTTTGTCTCTGGTGGGTGATTACAGTCTAGCCTTTCTAAACTGCAAATATTTAAAGATTAATTGAACAAAATATATTTTAAAATTCCTTTAAACATTTCAGCCTCTCAAATAAATATCTGATACATGCACGGTCTTAAATGGTAAGATACAACCTCACACTGCCGTTATCTACGTTTCAGTAAGAGTCTGGTTCATTTTTTTTTTTTTCAATTGGAGCATAGCTGCTTTACAATGTAGTGTTGGTTTCTGTTGTACAACGAAGTGAATCAGCTATATGTATACATATAGCCCCTCCCTCTTGGACCTCCTTCCCATGCCCCCCCCCCATCCCGCCCATCTAGGTCATCACAGAGCACAGAGCTGAGCTTCCTGTGCTTTATAGCAGGTTCCCACTAGCTATCTATTTTACACATGGTAGTGTGTATATATAGTCAGTTCTAATCTCCCATTTCGTCCCACCCTCCCCTTCCCCACCCCGTGTCCACATGCCCATTCTCTACATCTGTGTCTCTATACCTGCCCTGCAAATTTAAAAATTTGTTCTCAGGTTCTAGAGGAAGAGAGTGTACTTCTGAACAGTCCTCTGCACACATATTTTAAAGTATGCCACCTATGAGAGTCTCCCTACTTGCAATCCTAAAAGAGAGCATAATTAATTATCCATATTGTTCAGTGTAGACGGCAAAAATTTGATATGTCATTTCTTGAATTTATACAGCTTTACCAAGTAAGTTTTCTTATCTTCACTGATAGATATTATTCATTTTTCCAATAAACCTACATTATCACTAAACTCTCTATCTTCCTTTTCCTCAATATCCAATCAGCTATGTCAGAGATGTTTCTTAAACCTGTTTTCCCTGTGATCACTCCTATAATAGACTTGTAGCTCACATCACAATAACCATTTCCTCCTTACATTAATTCTTCATATCCACTGTTATTCTTATAAAATATTTTAAAATTAAAAATATTGATATTCTTGAATTAAAGCAAAACAAAATAATACATTTATTGATTCCTCAATCTCTGCTTGGAACAAAATTCACATTTATATAAGGCACTTTATGATACAATTCAATTCTACTTTTATAGCTCTATTTCACAACACTTCACCGTGCAAGAATTACCCAAATTTCCATGTTTCTGAAAATATGCCACTTCTGTGCATTCTCATCATCTGTTCCCTGTGCCTGAAATTCTTATCCACTTCTCCATAACTGGATATTTTTCAAGTCCCAATTCAGTTATGTCCCCCGTGAAGCTTTCCTGCTCCTCCAGAGTTCAAATTTACCTCCCACCCTCCAGTTTCTCCATGTGTGTTGATGTCTATCACAGTAGCTGTCACAGGATCTTTGCTTTGCTTCGCTTTCCATCATTCCTTTGTTTATACCCTCCACTAGACTGAATTGTCCTGAAAGCATAGTGTGTGTTGTCATTTTCTTTTACACACACAGACTTTTGAAAGTACAGTCTGTGTCCTGCTTGGCAACTCGTTCCTGTCCAATAAATGTCTGTTAAGTGAGTGAACTGAACTGGGTATATTTACAAGCTAATGCACGCAGGCTACATGTGTTTACCTGAATTTGAGTTCAGGTCACACGAAACTTACCAAGCTCTTGCACCATTTTTTTTCTTTTTTGACCCAGAGCAAGCTTTCTAAAAAGCCATTTAAGTGGAACAAGTCATATCACATTTTGATTTGATCTATATTCATCATGTCTCTGCCCAAGGCAGCCACTTCATTCCTTTCCTAAGAGTTTGATCCACTTAAGAAGATGAAAAATAGGTAGTTTTTTAATTCTTTGGTTAATTAAAACAATTACTTGAAATTCCATTTCCTTCAGAATGAAAATCATTTAATTGTTGAAATTTGTATTTTAAGGTAGAAGTATTAATCAAGAAAATATCTAGAGCTGTTAAACTGCTTTCTCCAAATTTTCCATGTTCACATTTTAACTTGAATGTGAACTGGTACAGGAGAGAGAGCATTTCTTCATCAATCATCTTCTCTGTATTTCTACTCCAACAGTTTTATTGAGTTACCAGATCACATACAATAATAGCACAGCAGTTACCTGTTCTATTTGGTTCCTAGTTAGTCTCATTCTTAAAAATAGATTTAATTTTATTTCCTAGAAAGGTTAGTGGACTTCATATATGAAGAAAGTAATCTTTATATGTGTCTAAAGCTGATCATTATTTTCAAAATATATTTTTAAATCACAGAGAAAGAATAAGTTGTTTTACAAAACAAGTTACTGTTAAAATTTTTAAAAATGGAGACCAGCCTTGAAAATTCCCTAAGCAGACAAAACCAGTTTAGCCCTACAAGCAAAGCTTAATGTAGCTTATTTTGCAAGACTAGCTTGAACTGGGTCATTTCTTGCTTATGCCTCTGGAAATCATAAGCAAAACTTAAACTGTTTCCCAAGGTTGATATGAGATAACCACTAAGCAATTCCCTATCATTTAAGACAAAATCACAGTGAAGGATAGTCACTCTTTACTATATAAGCTGCTTTACAACAATATCCCTCTGAGCCTCATTTTGTGTTTTGGTTTGAAAGCTCCCAGTTTTCAAGCTGTCTTTTTGGTGTGTGCACAATAAAGTTTTACTAATTACTCCTTCAGTGATTAATTTGTTTTACTTCTGCTATTTCTTATCTTTTGACGCAATCTATATTAAAAAAGTAGAAACAGCTAGGAATTTTTAAATGTAATAAATTAACCAATTTAATATTAGTAAATATTGTATTTAAAGGCATTTTTTTCTATTAAAACATAGAATCAGTGATATATGGGAAATAAGTGAACTCTTTCCTAGTTGAAAAATTATCACAGGCTTTTTGAATTTTTTTAAGTGTAAAAAGTATTACAGTTTTCCTTAATTGTTCTGTTTTTCATGAAAAAATAGAAGGCAGATGCCATATGAAGAGCAAACACTAAGGAGAAAAACATAAAATATTTATGGTTTTATTAAAACGGTACTTCTTCCTAAAAGATATTAAGCATGCTATAAACTTAAACACTATGTTAAATTGGGCACTAAAATCTATAAACAGAACTAAAGACATTTTAAACCATGAGAAATAATTGTGTCCAAACACATATCTTGTTGCTAGAGTTGAACCCCAAATTTTACTTTGACTTTCTTGGCAGTTAAGGCAAAATAAAAATGCTATATTATAAAATTTTCATTGCCTGATAAAAGCAAGCCAAGGAATTTGTAGGGAAAAATATTTTCCCCTAATACTAGTATTTAATCTTCTCTTTCTGAGAAGTTTAAATACACTCCTTTAAAGCATTTGGTTTCAAATTCAGGCAAATCAAATGGTGTACTGTACTGTCCGCCCGGGGGCTAGCCTGACCCAGCGCCATTGGCAACCAGATGTCGAATACAAAGGAAGGAGTCAGAATTTCTACTTATGTCAAAAAATCAGTGAAGTGGCAAAAATGAATGAATGAATGAATGAACAATGTTCAAAAACTCTTTTTTTTAAAAACAGTCCAGTTGTTAGATTTTGTTTCATCTCCCATTATGTGTATGCAAAAGTAATATATTATTTACCCATTAATGATTTACATTAATAACATACAAGATAAAAAACCTTTTCCTATTTAATTCTTCTGCTGAACATATTTAGAAGTAGAATAAATGCATGTACTTACCATTTTAGAAAGTGAAAGATATAATCTACCTTGATATCTGTAGGAGGAATTTTTAATGCCTGAGATTCATTATTCTAAATATGAGTGATGAATTTAATAAATCTGTAGAGAGTGTACGGGACTAATCTGTGTTTATATATATTCACATTTTGCACTGGAAAATTCTTCACAATTTAGTAACTATGAATTTGCAAAACGTTAAAAATAACATCCTCATCTATGAAGTGAAGTACTGAAGTAGACTCAGAACAATCATATATTGAGTTCCTATTATCTCTCCAACTGTAGCTGGTTTTGCTCCCTTTTCTAGGGCAGGAAGATGGGGGATGTATCTTCTGTGCACCTCAGAGCTAGTTCCAGATAATCCTCCCTTCCTCTTTCCTCCTCCCTAAACTTTGAATCTCACATCATCACACTACATAATCTACTGCTCCTAGTTGCCCTCATTGCTGGAAGATTTTATTTCTTAACTCACTCCTCGTCATTCCAGCATCATCACAGTCATAACTCTCAGCTGTTTTAATTACTACATAGACAATTTTCTGATACTCTGAATTGTCAAATTCTTGGTCCCTCCTCCCATGATTTTGTCATATACCCTGCATTAGCCTCCCTGGTAATCATACTAAGATTTTGTCATTACTAATAACTGAAACTCTTCCATTAGCTCCAGTTGAAGCTGGACAAAAAATGTTGACTACCATTTCAGTAAACAACGAATGTTGCCTGCATCAATCCATCAGCCACTGCAGCTGCCCTGATGGTACACACTGAGGGGAATTCAGGATGGAGAAAAACAGGATACTGGCCTTAGATAGTTAAGATGCATAAGGAAGAAGGCGCTTCAAGATGGCGGAAGGGTGAGACGCGGAGATCAACTTCCCCCCCACAAATACATCAGAAATACATCTACATGTGGAACAACTCCTACAGAACACCTACTGAACAGTGGCAGAAGACCTCAGACCTCCCAAAAGGCAAAAAAAAAAAAAAAAAACCCACGTACCTGGGTAGGGCAAAAGAAAAGAGAAAAAACAGAGACAAAAGAATAGGGACGGTACCTGCACCAGTGGGAGGGAGCTGTGAAGGAGGAAACGTTTCCACACACTAGGAAGCCCCTTCGCGGGCAGAGACTGCGGGTGACGGAGGGGAAAGCTTCGGAGCCACGGAGGAGACCACAGCCACAGGGGTGCGGAGGGCAAAGCAGAGAGATTCCCGCACGGAGGACTGGTGCCGACCGGCACTCACCAGCCCGAGAGGCTTGTCTGCTCACCCGCTGGGGTGGGCGGGGCTGGGAGCTGAGGCTCGGGCTTCGGAGGTCGGACCCCAGGGAGAGGGATTGGGGTTGGCGGCGTGAACACAGCCAAAAGGGGCTAGTGCGCCACAGATAGCAAGGAGGGAGCCCGGGAAACTGTCTGGAGCAGCCGAAAAGGCAAAAGACTTTTTCTTCCCTCTTTGTTTCCTGGTGGGCGAGGAGAAGGGATTAAGAGCGCTGCTTAAAGGAGTTCCAGAGACGGGCACGAGCCATGGCTATCAGCACGGACCCCAGAGACGGGCATGAGACCCTAAGGCCGCTGCTGCCGCCACCAAGAAGCCTGTGTGCGAGCACAGGTCACTATCCACACCGCCCCTCCCGGGAGCCTGTGCAGCCCGCCACTGCCAGGGTCCCGGGATCCAGGGAAACTTCCCCGGGAGAACGCATGGCGCGCCTCCGGCTGGTGAAACATCACCCTGGCCTCTGCCGCCGAAGGCCCGCCCCACATCCGTACCCATCCCTGCCCCTGGCCTGAGTGAGCCAGAGCCCTTGAATCAGCTGCTCCTTTAACCCCGTCCTGTCTGAGCGAAGAACAGACGCCCTCAGGCGACCTACACGCAGAGATGGGGCCAAATGCAAAGATGAACCCCTGGGAGCTGTGTGAACAAAGAAGAGAAAGGGAAATCTCTCCCAGCAGCCTCAGGAGCAGCGGATTAAATCTCCACAATCAACTTGATGTACCCTGCATCTGTGGAATACCTGAATAGACAATGAATCATCCCGAATTGAGGAGATGGACTTTGGGAGCAATGATATATATTTTTTTCCTCTTTTTCTCTTCTTCTGAGTGTGTATGTGTATGCTTCTGTGTGTGATTTTGTCTGTATAGCTTTGCTTTTAACATTTGTCCTAGGGTTCTGTCCTTTTTTTTATTATTACTTAAAAAAAATTTTTTTCTTAAGAATAACTTTTTATTTTAATAGCCTTATTTTATTTTACTTTATTTTATTTTATCTTCATTCATTCTTTCTTTTTTTTCTCCCTTTTATCCTGAGCCGTGTGGAGGACAGGCTCTTGGTGCTCCAGCCAGGCGTCAGGGCTGTGCCACTGAGGTGGGAGAGCCAAGTTCAGGGCACTGGTCCACAAGAGACCTCCCAGCTCCATGTAATATCAAATGGCGAAAATCTCCCAGAGATCTCCATCTCAACGCCAGGACCCAGATGCACTCAACGACCAGCAAGCTACAGTGCAGGACACCCTATGCCAAATAACTAGCAAGACAGGAACACAACCCCATCCATTAGCACAGAGGCTGCCAAAAATCATAATAAGGGCACATACACCCCAAAACACACCACCAGATGTGGACCTGCCTACCAGAAAGACAAGATCCAGCCTCATCACCAGAACAAAGGCACTAGTCCCCTCCACCAGGAAGCCTACAAACCCACTGAACCAACGTTAGCCACTGGGGACAGACACCAAAAACAACAGGAACTACGAACCTGCAGCCTGTGAAAAGGAGACCCCAAACACAGTAAGATAAGCAAAATGAGAAGACAGAAAAACACACAGCAGATGAAGGAGCAAGGCAAAAACCCACCAGACCTAACAAATGAAGAGGAAATAGGCAGTCTACCTGAAAAAGAATTCAGAATAATGGCAGTAAAGATGATATAAAATCTTGGAAATAGAATGGAGAAAATACAAGAAACGTTTAACAAGGACCTAGAAGAACTAAAGAGCAAACAAACAGAGATGAACAACACAGTAAATGAAATTAAGAATTCTCTAGAAGGGATCAATAGCGGAATAACTGAGGCAAAAGAACAGATAAGTGACTTGAAAGATAAAATAGTGGAAATAAGTACTGCAGAGCAGAATAAAGAAAAAAGACTGAAAAGAATAGAGGACACTCTCAGAGACCTCTGGGACAACATTAAACATACCAACATTCGAATTACAGGGGTCCCAGAAGAAAAATAGAAAAAGAAAGGGACTGAGAAAATACTTGAAGAGATTATAGTTGAAAACTTCCCTAATATGGGAAAGGAAATAGTTAATCAAGTCCAGGAAGCAGAGAGAGTCCCATATGGGATAAATCAAAGGAGAAACATGCCAAGACACATATTAAGCAAACTATCAAAAATTAAATACAAAGAAAACATATTAAAAGCAGCAAGGGAAAAACAAGTAACACATAAGGGAATCCCCATAAGGTTAACAGCTGATCTTTCAGCAGAAACTCTACAAGCCAGAAGGGAGTGGCAGGACATATTTAAAGTGATGAAAGAGAAACCTACAACAAAGATTACTCTACCCAGCAAGGATCTCATTCAGATTTGATGGAGATATTAAAACCTTTACAGATAAGCAAAGGCTAAGAGAATTCAGCACCAAAGCAGATTTACAACAAATGCTAAAGGAACTTCTCTAGGCAGGAAACACAAGAGAAGGAAAAGACCTACAATAATAAACCCAAAACAATTAAGAAAATGGTAATAGGAACATACATATCGATAATTACCTTAAATGTAAATGGATTAAATGCTCCAAACAAAAGACATAGATTGGCTGAATGAATACAAAAACAAGACCCATATATATGCTGTCTACAAGAGAACCACTTCAGACCTAGGGACACATACAGACTGAAAGTAAGGGGATGGAGGAAGATATTCTATGCAAATGGAAATAAAAAGGAAGCTGGAGTAGCAATTGTCATATCAGACAAAATAGACTTTAAAACAAAGACTATTACAAGAGACAAAGAAGGACACTACATCATGATCAAGGGATCGATCCAAGAAGAAGATATAACAATTGTAAATATTTATGCACCCAACATAGGAGCACCTCAATACATAAGGCAAATGCAAACAGCTATAAAAGGGGAAATCAACAGTAACACAACCATAGTAGGAGACTTTAACACCCCACTTTCACCAATGGACAGATCATCCAAAATGAAAATAAATAAGGAAACAGAAGCTTTAAATGATACATTAAACAAGATGGACTTAATTGACATTTATAGGACATTCCATCCAAAAACAACAGAATACACATTCTTCTCAAGTGCTCATGGAATATTCTCCAGGATAGATCATATCTTGGGTCACAAATCAAGCCTTGGTAAATTTAAGAAAATTGAAATTGTATCAGGTATCTTTTCCAACCACAACACTATGAGACGAGATCTCAATTACAGGAAAATAAGAAATACAAACACATGGTGGTTAAACAACACACTACTTAATAACCAAGGTACCACTGAAGAAATCAGAGGAAATTAAAAAATACCTAGAAACAAATGACAATGAAAACACGATGACCCAAAACCTATGGGATGCAGCAAAAGCAGTTCTAAGAGGGAAGTTTATAGCTATACAAGCCTACCTTAAGAAACAAGAAACCTCTCAAATAAACACCCTAACCTTAGACCTAAAGCAAGTAGAGAAAGAAGAACAAAAAAAAAAAAACCCCAAAGTTAGCAGAAGGAAAGAAATCAAAAAGATCATATGAAATAAATTTCATATGAAATAAATTTCATAAAGAAATAAATGAAGGAAACGATAGCAAAGATCAATAAAACTAAAAGCTGGTTCTTTGAGATGATAAACGAAATTGATAAACCATTAGCCAGACTCATCAAGAAAAAAAGCGAGAAGACTCAAATCAATAAAATTAGAAATGAAAAAGGAGAAGTAACAAATGACACTGCAGAAATACAAAGGATCATGAGAGATTACTAAAAGCAACTATATGCCAATAAAATGGACAACCTGGAAGAAATGCACAAATTCTTAGAAATGCACAACGTTCCAAGACTGAACCAGGAAGAAATAGAAAATATGAACAGACCAATCACAAGCACTGAAATTGAAACAGTGATTAAAAATCTTCCAAAAAAAAAAAAAATCTTCCAACAAACAAAAGCCCAGGACCAGAAGGCTTCACAGGAGAATTCTATCAAACATTCAGAATTCTATCAAGCATTTAGAGAAGAGCTAACACCTATCCTCCTCAAACTCTTCCAAAATATAGCAGAGGGAGGAACACTCCCCAACTCATTCTACGAGGCCACCATCACTCTGATACTAAAACCAGACAAAGAGTCACAAAGATAGAAAACTACAGGCCAATGTCACTGATGAACATAGATGCAAAAATCCTCAACAAAATACTAGAAACAGAATCCAACAGCACATTAAAAGGAGCATACATTATGATGATGTGGGGTTTATCCCAGGAATGCAAGGATTCTTCAATATCTGCAAATCAATCAACATGATACACCATATTAACAAACTGAAGGAGAAAAAACATGATCATCTCAATAGATGCAGAGAAAGCTTTCGACAAAATTCAACACCGATTTATGATAAAAACCCTCCAGAATGTAGGCACAGAGTAAACTTTCCTCAACATAATAAAGGCCATATATGACAAACCCAAAGTCAACATCGTCCTCAGTGGCATTTCCACTAAGATCAGGAACAAGACGAGGTTGCCCACTCTTACCACTATTATTCAACATAGTTTTGGAAGTTTTAGCCACAGCAATCAGGGAAGAAAAGGAAATAAAAGGAATCCAAATCGGAAAAGAAGAAGTAAAGCTGTCACTGTTTGTAGATGACATGATACTATACATACAGAATCTGAAAGATGCTACCAGAAAACTACTAGAGCTAATCAATGAATTTGGTAAAGTAGCAGGATACAAAATTAATGCACAGAAATCTCTTGCATTCCTATACACTAATGATGAAAAATCTGAAAGTGAAATTAAGAAAACACTCACATTTACCTTTGCAACAAGAAGATTAAAATACCTAGGAATAAACCTACCTAAGGAGACAAAATACCTGTATGCAGAAAATTATGACACTATTGAAAGAAATTAAAGATGATACAAATAGATGGAGAGATATACCATGTTTTTGGATTGGAAGAATCAACATTGTGAAAATGACTCTACTACCCAAAGCAATCTACAGATTCAATGCAATCCCTATCTAAATATCACTGGCATTTTTCACAGAACTAGATCAAAAAATTTCACAATTTGTAAGGAAACACAAAAGACCCCAAATAGCCAAAGCAATCTTGAGAACGAAAAACGGAGCTGGAGGAATCAGGCTCCCTGACTTCAGACTATACTACAAAGTTAAAGTAATGAAGACAGTATGGTACTGGCACAAAAACAGACATATAGAACAATGGAACAGGAAAGAAAGTCCAGAGATAAACCTAGGCACATATGGTCACCTTATCTTTGATAAAGGAGGCAAGAATATACAGTGGAGAAAAGACAACCTCTTCAATAAGCGGTGCTGGGAAAAATGGACAGCTACATGTAAAAGAATGAAATTAGAACACTCCCTAACACCATACACAAAAATAAACTCAAAATGGATTCAGGACCTAAATGTAAGGCTAGACACCATCAAACTCTTACAGGAAACATAGGCAGAACACTCTATGACATAAATCACAGCAAGATCCTTTTTGACCCATCTCCTAGAGAAATGGAAATAAAAACAAAAATAAACAAATGGGACTTAATGAAACTTAAAAGCTTTTGCAAAACAAAGGAAACCGTAAACAAGACGAAAAGACAGCCCTCAGAATGGGAGATAATATTTGCAAATGAAGCAACTGACAAAGGATTAATCTCCAAAACATACAAGCAACTCATGCAGCTCAATATCAAAAAAACCCAAGCAACCCAATACAAAAATGGGCAGAAGACCTAAATAGACATTGCTCCAAAGAAGGAATACAGATTGCCAACAAACACATGAAAGAATGCTGAACATCACTAATCATTAGTGAAACGCAAATCAAAACTACAATGAGATATCATCTCACACCGGTCAGAATGGCCATCATGAAAATATCTACAAACAGGGCTTCCCTGGTGGTGCAGTCCTTGGGAGTCTGCCTGCCGATGCAGGGGACATGGGTTCATGCCCCGGTCCGGGAAGATCCCACATGCCGCGGAGCGGCTGGGCCCGTGAGCCATGGCCGCTGAGCCTGCGCGTCTGGAACCTGTGCTCCGCAGCGGGAGGGGCTACAACAGTGAGAGGCCCGCATACGGAAAGAAAGAATATATATATATATATATATATATATATATATATCTACAAACAATAAATGCTCGAGAGGGTGTGGAGAAAAGGGAACACTCTTGCACTGTTGGTAGGAATGTAAATTGATACAGCCACTTTGGAGAACGGTATGGAGGTTCCTTAAAAAACTAAAAATAGAACTTCCATATGACCCAGCAATCCCACTACTGGGCGTATACCCTGTGAAAACCATAATTCAAAAAGAGTCATGTACCAAAATGTTCATTGAAGCTCTATTTACAATAGCCCAGAGATGGAAACAACCTAAGTGTCCATCATCGGATGAATGCATAAAGAAGATGTGGCACATATATACAATGGAATATTACTCAGCCATAAAATGAAATGAAATTGAGCTATTTGTAATGAGGTGGATCGACCTAGAGTCTGTCATACAGAGTGAAGTAAGCCAGAAAGAGAAAGACAAATACTGTATGCTAACACATATATATGGATTTTAAGAAAAAAAAATGTCATGAAGAACCTAGGGGTAAAACAGGAATAAAGACATAGACCTACTAGAGAATGGACTTGAAGATATGGGGAGGGGGAAGGGTAAGCTGTGACAAAGCAAGAGAGAGGCATGACACATATACACTACCAAACGTAAGGTAGATAGCTAGTGGGAAGCAGCCGCATAGCACAGGGAGATCAGCTCAGTGCTTTGTGACCACCTGGAGGGGTGGGATAGGGAGGTTGGGAGGGAGGGAGATGCAAGAGGGAAGAGATATGGGAACATATGTATATGTATAAGTGATTCACTTTGTTATAAAGCAGAAACTAACACACGCTTGTAAAGCAATTATACTCTAATAAAGATGTTAAAAAAAAAAAAAGAGTCATGTACCACAATGTTCACTGCAGCTCTATTTACAATAGCCAGGACATGGAAGCAACCTAAGTGTCCATCAACAGATGAATGGATAAAGAAAATATGGCACATATATATAATGGAATATTACTCAGGCAGAAAAAGGAACGAAAATGAGTTATTTGTAGTGAGGTGGATGGACCTAGAGTCTGTCATACAGAGTGAAGTAAGTCAGAAAGAGAAAAACAAATACCATATCCTAACCCATATATATGGAATCTAAAAAAAAAAGAAAGAAAAAAAAATGGTCATGACGAACCTAGGGGCAAGACAGGAATAAAGACGCAGACCTACTAGAGAATGGACTTGAGGATATGGGGAGGGGGAAGGGTAAGCTGGGACAAAGTGAGCGAGTGGCATGGACTTATATACACTACCAAACATAAAATAGCTAGTGGGAAGCATCCGCATAGCACAGGGAGATCAGCTCGTGCTTTGTGACCACCTAGAGGGGTGGGAGGGAGGGAAACACAAGAGGGAAGAGAGATGGGAACATATGTGTATGTATAACTGATTCACTTTGTCATAAAGCAGAAACTAACACACCATTGTAAAGCAATTATACTCCAATAAAGATGTTAAAAAAATGCATACGGAAAAATAATTTCAGTGAGTCCAGACTCTTGCATCTTCCCATACTTAGGAAAACACTAAAATCGTTAACTTGAGATGTACATTTTTTGTGATTAGCAGTAATCTTTTGATGTCTGACGACATGTTTTCTTTTTTTTAGCAGAAACTCCTATGTATCCTGGATCCTGCCTTTGCTCTTTGGAACAGTTCCTCAGAGATATCTGAGAGGCTGCCTTCCCGGCTACAGTCCTCAGTAATGTCTCTGAATAATTTGCAACTTTTAGGTTGTGCAGTTTTCTTTTTCCAGTCAACAAAACACACCACATCTATCCTTTCAGCTTGCTCTTTGTAGTTCCTGGCAATGAATTTAAAAATAATTCTTCTGGATTGAGGTAAAATTAAAATTAATATTTAATGAATAAAAAGACAATTATATTACAAATTTGCTTATAAACTTCAAAAAGTACACATTTATCAGAAATGCGTACCCCAGTTAAAATTTTTAAAAAGATACTACCTCCCCCAAAGCTTATCAGAAATTTATAAAAATCACTTTTTAAAATGATTTAGATACTTCTTTTCCCCCAATTAGTTGACATATTTGTGAATGAATTGCTGGAATTTAAAAGGATTCAGCATGAGATATATTCTGCCTTTCCTGTATGATTGAGAAAGTTGTTCTCATAATTAAGTAGGTAGAAAAAAAGAGATTCATTATACAAATGTTACTTAATTTTTGAAAGCTTTTTGAAGTACATTTAAAAAATCACATCACACTGATTTATCATTAATCTTATAATTGATAACAACTCAATTAGGTACATCTTCAATTTTGCAATAAGGAGTTGATTGGAAACCAAGTAACTTGCAAAATATTCTATTACCCAGCCATTAGAGTTATTACCTTTCTCATTTGTTAGGAAGCATGCCTAAAAGACTTTACTAAAACGAATTATTCAATAAATGATTGTTTATTTTATCTCTTATTCTCTCTCCAAGAGGTACTTTGTTTAATCCGATATTCTTTGGAATATGTTGGGGAAGTTCAGAGATGGTTGAAGCTTGTGATATATAAAATGCTTTTATTTGATCATGTGCTTCACCCATATTTTATCATAACTTTGGAGCTTAAGATTTACTTTATTCTATTCATGAAAAATGTGCCACATAACCTAAGGCTAAGAAAGATATAAGAGAGATACATAGATGAGACATGGATTTTGCCGTGTAATCAGCGGCTACATTAAATAAGGTGCCATGAATGTCTCCTTTTGTGGCATTATTTACTTTTTTGTTACAGGACACTCCTCAGAGAAGATGCACTTGATAACTAGGGTTGGAAAACATGAGATGCCTAGGGAACTTGTTAACACTCCTGCCGTGCCGTTATGCAAGATAATTGAACTCAGAATATCTCAGGTCTCAAAATAACTTGCCTCCTGCTTAACATAACATCCCCTATATATTGATAAATCCTACCATGAGTTTTTGACACCCAGTTTGTAAATTTCTTTCTTTCTCTTTCTTTCTTCTTTCTTTTTTTTCTTTTTCTTTTTTTTTTTTTTTTGACTCTGAAGGTTTTTATATACCAAGACAATGAATCTTAAAGGTAAAATCCATATTTTTACACGAGGAAGATCTGGCTTTGCTTCCACCAACTCCTCTAAAACTTTCCATCAGATAAGAATTCTTAAATTTTTACACTACCAAGTTAACCTTACAATCTGTTTGCGTTCTCAATCACATGAATCCACTCACAACAAGCAAATCTAAATTATGATCTTTCCAGACTTTTATCAGAAGCTATGCCATCAAACTCTCTGATATTTATTCCTGTTACAACCTCAGCTGAGAAAAATATTTATAGAAGATTGCTTGAAAGATCTATTATTGTCTAGTTATGTGGATTGATTACACATAAATTGAAGATTATTCCTTTGTTAATCCTTCTCAAAAATCAGTTTTTTTAGCTCAATTTAAAAATAGTTCTCATAGGGCTTCCCTGGTGGTGCAGTGGTTGAGAGTCCGCCTGTCAATGCAGGGGACACGGGTTCGTGCCCCGGTCTGGGAAGATCCCACATGCCGCGGAGCGGCTGGGCCCATGAACCATGGCCGCTGAGCCTGCCCCGGAGCAACAGTGAGAGGCCCGTGTACCGAAAAAAAAAAAAAAAAAGTTCCCATAAATGTGATGGAAGGTACAATATAAAACTATATTAAACATGTTTCTGCTTTTACTCTAAAACTATTTTCACACTTTCTACTATTTTGCTCCATGATTTCCTTATGAAATTCTACTTAACAAATTTCTTTGGCAATTTATGTTAAGAAGAGTTTTGTTTTCTTTAATTAATTGGTTATGTTTCTTTATTTTAGAAACTAAAATCATGTAAGCAAACGTGTTTCTGTTCCTTTTTTATTCTTGAAGTCAAAATTGAAACTGAAGGGTAAAAACCATACCAAAAAAAAAGGTTCCTTTTTTTTGATATTGTCCTATTTCTATTTTAAGTTTATCCAGTTCTGCCTTTCTTGGTATTCTTTTTTATATTTTGCCAAATATTTGTGCATTTTCATTATTTTCATTATATTACGTTTCTGGAATAGAAAAGTTAAGTAATGTATAATAGTATAAATTTATGTTACTATGCATATGAACATAACATGAAATAATAATTGCTGTGACAATTTAAACTGATACTAAGCAATGCTGAAAGTCTAGATATAAATACAGATAAATAGATATATTACCTAACAATGCAAGATCAACAAATGGATAATCTGCTTCAATATACTTATACAATGAAATGGCAGGGGTATTTGGTAATTGGTTGAAATAAGAACCTTGCAGACATTTTGGATGATGCTAGGTTTGTAATTATAAATCAATCAAGGTAATGCAGTAGTGTTATTTAAAAGAAGTACCATTAATTAGTAGAGCTCTTTATACTTTAAGAAGGATTACCTTACATCCTAGCAGAGAATATGGATATTAGACGATCATTTGCACATCTTAAGATAATTTAAGCAAAATATTATTTCTCTCCACATATGAAGATTATAATGGAAATAATTAAAAGGTAGGTATGTCCTTTTAAGGAATAAAAGGATATAATTTTTCCTTCAATTCAGAGTTTCTCTGGACTCCAAAGTTACACCATTAATCACCAGTCTGAGATATTTCATTAAAAATATGGAGCAGTGCATTAGTCCTCTGCATGCTGAAAACTACACATGACCTATACATCCCTAATCTCCTGGGAAGCTTCTAGTTATGCATTAGAACAAAGTCAAATTCACACTGAAAAAGATAGTCCAGAACCTTAGACTAGCCCAAGAAATCCACTTGACATTCTGAATGAGCCAAGGTTAACAGGTTACAGGTTAACATTAGGCTCACAGGTTGTAGGTACAGTAAGTTAATGGACAGGATAGATAGAAATTTAGCAGAAGATCCACTACTTCTCCAAATAAAACAAGTGCTGAGATTTATGTCAACTGACAAAAAACAGCATTCAAATCTTCAGAAATATTGTGAGTGAGCTTTCATAGAGTGCCTTCCATATAACATAAAATAATATATAAATATTTCACTGGATTAATGTGGTGTGCTTGTGATTACCTGCAAGCAGGGAAAACAGGCATTAAATTAGTTTCTACATCTTAAGGTATTTTAAGTGAACTTTTATAATCTTCACGTGTGAGAATTATGTGTATCATGATAGAAATAAATGACAAATAGAAACTATTGCAGCAATATGTCCTTGCCTTCTTCATGCTGGCAACCTGATTTCTAAAGATCATTAGACATTCTAAGTAGTGCAGCATAATGCAAAGGCAGAGAGCAGGTTTTTAACCTTACAAAATGTTCAATAAGCAGCTTCACCATCATCATGACACATACTTGGCTGCATCTTTGTGTTTGATTCCAGAGTGCTAAAACACTACCTTCTACATTTTAGTCATTTACGTTATGAAGCAACATTTTTAGCCTTATGTAACCTCCGTATGTGGATTTGAGACATTACATTTTACAATGTAAATCCAATTTTCAATTTATCATGGGGTGTTCCAGTTATACCATATATAATATATATACCTGGTTTATTAAAAAAGACACATTAATAGAAGTGGTCCCACAAAAATGTTTAAGAAAAAGGCAAATTATATTCCTTTAGAAAACAAAACCAAATTTTGCAATATGAAATTTTACTATATTGTTAAGCCATCAGATATTGCCCAAGCAGAATTATATTCCCTTACCTCTAACACATAAAAAACTGAGCTGATACTTGAAACTAGTAGAATGATACTTAGTAAAATATTTTAAGAAGAGAGACCCTCTCTAAACAATTACATTTAATTTATTTAAAGCAAATAAATGTTTTGATAGTTTATGTTCTTGTTATTAAAGTGTGAGTTTACTGTAAATATTTCTTTGGTATTGAGGTCATACAGATCACCAATTTTTAAAAATTTCAATTTAGGGCTTCCCTGGTGGCGCAGTGGTTGAGAGTCCACCTGACGATGCAGGGGACACGGGTTCGTGCCCTGGTCTGGGAAGATCCCACATGCCGTGGAGCGGCTGGGCCCGTGAGCCATGGCCGCTGAGCCTGCGCGCCCGGAGCCTGTGCTCTGCAACGCGAGAGGCCACAGCAGTGAGAGGCCCGCGTACCGCAAAAAAAAAAAAAAAAAAAAAAAAAATATATATATATTTTTTTACTAAAGGTCTATAATGTTTACTTCCTTAAAAAGTTTGACTGAACATAGTATTTATCAGCCTCTGTAGAACAATGCAAAGTTAACCTGTTCATTTGGATCAATGTCAAGTATAAGCTGACTGAGCTAACTAGATGATTTATAGTTATCCTTAAATTTACTTGTCAAAATATTGACAAAATGAGGAAGTAATTTAAAAAAAATTTAATGTCAATCAATTTAAAATCTAATACCCCATTTGGAAAGTATAAGAATTAATTAGACAGAACTATCTAGTCCCATCAAAGTATCATCTATAAAGAATTTGTTCCCTCTAATTTCTATGTTCAATTTTAAAAAGACATATATTATCTTTTTTATATTGTTAAAATAATTTATTATATTAGTCTTTTGCCTTTTTACTGTATTCAAATTTAAAAATGTCAACGGCCTTGAATAAATAACCCATATATAATTTATCATCATAAAATATATATCATGATATATAACAATAAAACCTAGAAAAAAAAGATGCAAAGCCCAATCAAAAGGTGTTTAAACAATGCTTAAAAAAACAGTGTGTGTGTGTGCACGCACACACACACACACACACACACACAGCTTTCTAAATTAAAAAAAAGTCAGATGTGAGAGGCATAATCCCATACCCCAAGTACCCACTGTGTCACAAGAACTAAATAAACAAAAACAAAATTGAGAAATCCTTTATCACCTTCTTTTATACTAACATTTATCTGCATTTGTGTTATTTACACAATTTTTTTCCTGAAATTTTAAATTAAATAAGCATTTTCTGAAGAGTAAGAAGATAGATCTGGTTTTGGAATCACTTCACATTAAAATAAATATTTTTTGCTTTAGTTCTGTTTTCACTGTTATGTTTGTGTTTAATGGAAGTAGGGATATTCTTAAACACTATGTAGTAAACAATAACATTTGAAAATTTCCTTAAACCAGTTGTAGAAGGCACATAGAAGTATAGTGGTTTATGAGAGGAAAATACAGAAGGGCATGGTACTACAGTTTCAGCCCATGAAAAGATTTAAAGATCATTAAGAATACTATTGTGAAGATTTGTATTTTGAGGTCTGTGTGCTATCTCTGATAACATCCACAAGACAAGAAAATGACTGTTTTGGTCAGTTTTCAAGCTCTGGGAATTTACAATAAGACCAATCATTTCATCCTTAACCAAAATCATCAAAACTGTCATTAAAAAAAATTAACCTGTACTAGTGTCTGATTCCATGTGGCACCTTTAAGACAGCTCTTAGCATAACTGGGAAGGCCAGCCCTGGCCAGCAAGAGTCTACTGGAATTATGTTGGACCACTATATGTCTGTCTATTTGAACCGTGTCCAGTGCTACCTCATCTGACTCTTTTTGAGTACCAACCTTGAATGTCTAGCACAACTATGAAAACCAATATCAGTTCACTACATTCTTCAATTCTGGCACTTCTGATATCTCAATTTTGACACTTTCTGAGTCGTTTTGGATTTACAGCATACTTACAAACTCAACATTTAATTGACAGTATTCATTTACCTGCCTCATTTACTTTCCTAAGAAGGATTAAAGTGTTTGTTATTTTCTAGAAGTGTCTGAAACCCACAACCCACACAGTCCTATGTATTTTTTGGCCAGTACTAATTTCTTGTTGGTCCTACACTTCTTTTTGAAAAAGGCTAAAGAAAATGTCAAAGTCTGGAAGACAGCCAGACTTAGGTAGGGAAAGTTTTCTTCAAGACACGATGTTCACACTGAGTGATAACTAGTGTGTGGGAGTTAGCCAGGAGAAGGGAAGAACCTAAGGAAAATGGAAGACATTTCTGGTAGTGGTAAGAGACCAAGGAAAGGCAGAAGGAAAAGAGCAAAATGGGGAACTGAAGTCCATTCACTTCCATACAATGAACTGTAGAGAAGATTGTGATATGAAACCATAGTGAAGAGTGTGGAAATCATGGGGGACCTGAAAGGCCGTTCTCACATGCTCGGATCTTCTAAGCAAAGATGAGCCTCTGAAACCCTTCCTGTTGTCTATGCTCAAAGCAACCAAGAGCAAAATCCATGATGTCTGAGTGGATGGATTAACGAGGTAACCTCAGAAATAGTTGTGGCGTGGGCCAGTCATCATGAAGAAAGCCCTGGGATCTGTGTTATCATAGCCACACAACATGCAGTAGGGGAGATACAGTGTACCATTTCGAATAAGCAGATGTAGACGAGCTTCTTTCAGTGACTATATGTAAAGTCTGTCATGGCTGAGCAGAATTTTGGAGCTGATTTTGGAACATGAGTCCACCTTCTCCCCAGATTGCTGGCTTTATGATTAAAGCACCTTTTCTGTTTCTACCAACATTTGCGTCTGGAGTACTGGCTTTCAGGTGGCAAGCAGCCAAACCTGAATTCGGTAACAGTGGGACACTCTTTCAATCTTTAACACGTCTGGTTTGGAGAGTAAATAATATTCACCATAATACTATGCTACTGGATGTTTCTGATGTACTAGGGAAGGACTCCAAATTTATTTCAAAATATCAGTACTGTATTCATAATAATATTGAACAGCTTGCTATAACCTCCTCTTTGACTTGTGCTGGATAGAAGAATCTGTGGTAGCAAATAAAAAAAAGTTTAGTTTGCTGTGGTCCCATTTGTTTATTTTTGTTTTTGTTTCCTTTGCTCTGAATAGTCATATCTTGACTTGTAACCTAATGTCATATGTGGAAATTTGTTGTTTCAGGAATTAACTTGGATTGACTCTGAAATGGAAAGGATGATGACAATCTATTTCCCCTATATACATCAAGTCAAACATAAGTGTGAATGTCAAATTAAAAATAAATGAAGTTTACATTTAAGTAAAATAAGAGTGCTATAAAATCTTCTAATTTTATTTGTGGAATGTTTTCATCATCTAAGTGTCATAATAAAGAGTTTTTCCTTAATGACAATAATTCATTAAGACTTTTAAATAGGTACAAAATATTTATAAAAGTTTATAATACATAAAATAAAAACAATAGAATATGGTTCCTCTTCTGTGTTATTCTTCCTAGTTGCTTTGTCCTAGGCTCAGTTATTATATTTTATTTACAACACATATTACACCTTGAAAAGGACTTAATAATTCCTTCCTTTATATTCCAATAAAATGTCTCTGGTTTTGAACGGAAGAAATCCTCTCTCTTACTCTTCCTAAAATGATGCTCATATGCCACACATTTCTCCCACACAAAGAGCCCTGAGATGGACATCCAACTCAAGTCTTCCCACTCTTCCAGGACATTCCCAGAAGTCAGTGCTCATCGAATCTTCTGGTGAAATTTCTCAATCCTTATAATAGCATTTAAATGTAGATTTCTAATACTATCAATTAAAATGTCTAATTACACTACCACACTACCCAATCCCTATGTTTAAAGGTTTAGAATATTTAAATATTCTATCCTGAATCTTCAACCAATAAAATCTAAAGATATGGGATAGCATGCATTTTAATATACTATCATGTGTGTTGGGTAAATACTTGTTAAGTACAAGTATTTCAGTACTTATCCTTAACAAAGAAAAGAAACAGACAATATCAAATGCAACCTGAATACTGTCAATATCTTAGAGATTTTAAAGTTGTTAAATTCTTTTTGTTGTTTTACAAGAAAGGATTGGGATTATTTTTAGTAAATATACCTATAGATTTCTAACAAGTAAGCACTCAGACAGATGGCCTTCTCTCCTGATACTATTTGTTAGAAACAGGCTTCAGGGGGAAAGTCTTCAAGTTATCTTTCTTTTGTTAAATCTCTTTCTAAATATATTCTAGTATTTTAATATTTGCTTATTTTATTGACATTTTATTTGTATATATTAACAGAATTTTAAGAACTCACTTTCTTAAACTATTATTGCTGTTTTAAATTATAGTAAAATTAATTTTATTCTAAACATTTCATAGAAAAAATAAAGTACTGAAAATAATAGTTTAATAGAAATTTCAAGTGAATTCAACACCTTTCTTTCAGCATTTTTAAAGTTTATGACTAATTTTGCCCACAAAAGGAAATAGTTGATTTATATAAATATTTCATCTTACTAAATTATGCACAAGCCATTTGTTTTAAATTCTGATGGACTTTAACTAGAAACGTTTGAAGAGACCAAACTGAGCTTGATTTTAGATTACAGGTTTAAGTTATAAAAAACTACAAATCTGTACACTAACTGTTCTTGTGTGTGTGTGTGTGTGTGTGACCAAAATTTAATACAGACTTCTCTTACTTTCCAAACATGTTATTATATGACAGTCTCCTTCAAAAGGTATCCCAAATTCAGTTTTCTTTCAAATGATATTCATTTGGAGACTTCATAAACATTTATTTCAACAACCTCAAATATGTCCTTTCTCTATGCTTTTTTTTTCCACAAAAATTTTGCTGTTCATACTTTTGTATTAATGTTTCCAAGGCATTCAAATCAGAGACATTATTATATAAACTGCAAAGCTGCTATGAGAATAACAGTAATAATTCTTTGAGGACTGTAAAGTAGAAATTGTGGCCTCACATTCTTTTGCTCCCTAGACTTTTGGCAGACCCATATCCTTACTTCAGATTTTTCCAGTCATTAGCATTTCTTAAACAAGAGAAATATGTCAGAGAAATATTATTCATCTAAACTCAGAATTTTAGATTTTTACATGAGACTTCACGGAGATCAACTAGTTTAACTCCTTAATGTACACATGGGAACCCAGAGAACATGGGGTGGTCTGACCATGTGCCCACAGTTACAAAGGTCAGAGCTAGTGCCTAGGTCTCCTGACTCATAGTCAAATTTCAGTTAACTAACCAAGGTCAAATATTCAAACATTTGAAAACTGCAAGCTTTCTAATCATGGAAACCAAATGTCAACCCATGGAGGGACATTAGATCTCAGTTTGGTTCTCCTCCATTGCTTATTCCAACCCACTCAGTACTTCTTCCCCATCCCTTTGGATGAAATCTAGTCAAAGCCCAATGAATCTTCTGGATACTCTCAGAAAATGGAAAGTCCTCTTTGTAGTAAGCAATGCATTTAATCTGGTGTACTTTTCAAGCGCTTCACACTTCCTCTCTTCTCCCTCAGCTGGGGACTGCTGACTCTAGCTGCCTTTACACTTAAAAGAGGAGATATATTTCCTTCCTCTCTTTGACCACTCAGCACTTCTACACATCCTTTTCCTTCTATTCAGTATCAGAACATGAGGGGGGTGGGGGAAGAAATGAAGGACAGGGCATGTTCTTCCTTCACTAATACTGCCCTGGGCTGGAGTTAGCACTTTATGCCCATTGAAGATGCTTAGAGGAGACTCTGTTTCATCTTTCTGGAAAACTTGTTTCTTTGATTCACTGGGGACACCTCCCAGCTGCTGGAGATCCCTCCCTTGCAGGATCCTTTATACAATGGAATGCTTCTCCTCCAGCCTGTAGTTTGAAACTGCTTCCTTACACCTGGGAATCCTGAAGCCCAGCGTGTACAAGCTACTTTATCCCTGCTGATAGCCCACTTTAGCTGGAAGACAGCCCCAAGCCAGCTCACATTCATATAGGATGACATCTGGTTCAGGAGAAACACTCAGCATTCTTAGTCTGCCAAACTTGAGCAGTGAAAGCCGAACCAATGTGCCACCCTCTCACCTTTTAATCTCTCAGGCTTGAGTCAAACATTGGTCCACTTTGCCTACTGAGTCCAAGGGAACATATCGCATTCCCCAATTGGAGCCACTCCCTGGGCTAGAGGTGAGCACACTTCTCCTTTGGGGAACAGCAGAGCACTCATACATGAAAAGCTCTTTAAAAACTCTCTTCTATTATACAGAACCCCTGTACTGGTGTACACTCAGTTTGCTGGGCATTATGAATAGTATAAATTATTTTCCGATGCCTCTTTTACAAGTCCGGTATGGTAGTCTTACACTTTACTTTGAAATGTAGTGTGTATTTTCTTGGGTCTCAACTGAAACCGTGATTAAAAGAATTCCATTTAATCATCTTGTCATAAACTTTTGGAGAACATGTAGCATTCATTATTGCATCCCCAGTGCTTATCACAGTGATTGAAATGTAGCAGGTATTCAATAACTGTGCTTTTCTTGAATGATTGAAGTGATTTTTAATTTAGATCCTGCACCATGTGTTCTCATAAAGAAACATGTAAGTGATTCTTGATTTATTTCTCTCCCATGAGATCATCAACAAAGTTTTTATCAGTTCTTAATGATTTTACATCTTTTCTATCACTAGAATCTTTGTCTCCCTCCACACCTCTGCGATATCTACTGACTTAATTTAGGTGCTTACCCCTTACTTGGAATGTTCTAAAACATTCCTAACTATTTCCCTACAATACTTTCTTCTCCTTCTAGTCAGGACCCTATGCTGTCTTCAAGGGTATGATCCTAAAAATTTTAGTTTGATCATTTTATTCTCTCCTACCAGTCTGCCCACTGTTTAAATCATTTCTGGTTTTCTTTCACATATCAAATAGAGTCCAACTTCCCCAGAATGATACAGCCAACTTTTTCAGTGTGACATCTGCCTAACTCCCCATTACTGACTGCCATCATTCTCCACTTCCACTTCCTTCAAGTTCAGCAATATTCCACTACAAAGAGATTGCTGAACGGGCCATGTTCTTTCATAATTTCCAACTTTTGTAAACCTGTTTCCTTTTCATGAAATACCTTCCTCTTTGTTTATCTGCTGAACTTCAAATGCCAGCACAAATGATATTTTACTCCTCCACTCAGAAATAGTCACTTCCTAATTTCTTCTACCTCCAGACAGTATGCTCTTAATACAGGTATCACACTATATTATTTGTTCACATATCTATCTGTCTTTTCAACTTGACAGAAGGGTGGTCTCCTTATTATAATCAATCAATCAATAAATGATCAATGAATTAAGAGTTGCTAGTATGTTGATGGGAGGAAAAAAGCATCACAAGCATATCAGCTGGAACATAAGTGGGAAGATTGAAATGAAAGGATTGATTGTATAAAATACATAATATTTATTAGTTCTACTTATTTTCAAACAGTTTAATAGCCACTAGAATATCACAACATCTAAGTGATCTGCTTCCTCTTACTCAGACCTCTAAATAGTTAAATCAAGACCACAAGGAGCAAAATGACCTCAATGGTGAAAGTACGCATAGAAGCAATATTGTAAGGTAGCGAGTGCATTAAGATTCTCCTGATCAACTACTTGTTATCGGGCAACTCATGTCAAGCTGAAAAGGTCTTAAAGGAGGATGAAAGATTGGGAGATGGTGATAACAGGCTCTCAGAGGTTTCCGTATTCTTTACATCACTACTTTCCAAGCAGCATGTATTCTGCCAACGGGTTTGGCATCTATAGGTATAATCTTCCAGCTATAAAGTTGAATCTGCTTGCAATTACCAGACCAAATAGTTGGCTTACTAACAGCAGTAGTACCCCATTAAAATATCATAATGAAGAAGTTGCTGTTCTGCTATGCTCTACGTCTACATAGGACTTCACATTTTTGATGGACTCAAAATACACACAATGCCCATGAGAATTATCTCTAACAATTCACAGGATGCTTTTAAATTCTCAGCCCACAAAAATATGTCAGTTGCTGTCATAAACTCCTAGAATGCCATGTCTCTCCCCTGATAAATGGATGTTTTAAGGAAATGGCCCTAGTTCTCAGTCTAGGCATTTAATGAGGAAATGTCTCTTAAAAGTGAAACAATAGGAAGCCATTGCTCCACTTTTGTTTTGCTACCTAATTTAACCTTAATTGCCTATCCTAGCTTGAAGTCTCTAGAAATCAGAGCCTGAGATAAAAGTTTATGTGCTAACACTAAATTAAGGAGTGCAAGTTGTCCCTGGGAAATAGTGGCGGGGAAGGGGGGAGCAGTGAGACAGGGAAGAAGGAAGAACACATATAATGAGAAGAGTTACCCAGCTGGCCACTGATTGACATTCATCATCAGAGAAGCCTTATAAACAGTGATATCTGAGGATAATCATCTGTCAGGGGCAATAATGATCTGGTTCCCTAAACCCTACTGATCAAAGGCTGTGCCACAAGGTCCTAACTCCCCCCACACTCCTGGGTTGTGTTTAAGGAATTCAGAGCTCTCATGGAACTGGTCAGTCAAGCTTGCAGGGATCTTTTTTCTGTCAATGTCAAGCATGGGGTTTCACGATCTCTTGTAGGAACAGTTACAGCAGCAACAGTAGAGATCTGGCTGCATAACTGGATACCATTACAAGCAGTCACTGGGACCTCTAGCAAGCCAGGTGAATGGATGGAGCCGTAGTGAAGCAGAAACAGAACCCATTCCTCTACTATCTCATGACTTTTCATGACACCAATATGTAAAAGCCAGTGTTACCTGAGGTTTATCTAACTACCTTAGATGGCTGGTTTATTTACTTTTTTCTTGGTTTGCTTGCATCAGAGGAAGCAGTTGTACACCATTCTTGAGTTGACCAATCAAGAATAAATAGGCAATCCACTTCCAGTTTTACCAAAAAACTCTAGAATTGCAACAAATAAAGAAAAAAGGAAAATAAGTCACTGGATGTGGAGATTATATGCACACATGTCTTCTCACCATCAAAACTCTGGCCTGGAGTTTCCTTCCTCACTCCAGGCAAGGATAGTTATAGACTGCCAACAGTGGGTGGCAGTAATGGCATAAAGAGTGGTACCAATCTGATGAACCACTTCAGAAGGAGACCATATTTTCTAATGTTTATGTTATTCATCAGTCACAAGTATCTTTTTGGTCAAAATGATAAATTTTCCTTTTTTAGTAACAAACGGTTGCTGTGATTCGTCATCATTTGCTTTTGGCAAAAGAATCAGTGCTAGTACTTGTAGTGAATCACATAGCATTTTGGTGACGTCTGATGGAGAAGGACGGTTATGTTGAAGAGATCAATTCAGGGGTCACTAATAGAACCAAATCTCCTGTAAAAAAAAATTGCAGTATTTTGAGCTTTTAATCTGAAGAAGTATTTGTCGAGACTACAAACTAAACAATATCATGAGGTGTTCCTTTAGCTTCTGATCATCAAACTGTAGCTACCCAATTTATTTTTGAAAATGCAAAATCAAGGACATAATTGAGCATTTGCAGAGGTACCATTAAAGGTAAAAAGAAAGCAAACAGATGTAGGCATGTCTTATTGTTTTAAAATCCACCAGAGATGAACTCTATTGTCCAAACAAATTCTGACTACAGCTAATTTTGAGATACATTAACTGAAACTTTGTGTCCCACTTCTCTCTTAAACAATGTTATGAAAACTGATGACTACTTGATATACACTAGGCAAATTGGAAAAACAGATATTAAAAAATTTAGAGATCAAATTTTTTCTCCAGATTTAAAATGATTTATTTCCTAATAATAAAAACATAACATGTTCATTATGGGGATTTTAGAAAAATAGAAAAAAAAATAAAAGTACCCTAAATTCCTACCTTAGAAATGATCACTGTGTGAATTTTACATATATATTTAGTGACGGGTACTTAGATTACATAATTTTTTACCTCATAGCTCAACTTTTTTCTAATTCTTTCTTCAATCATTTCTGATGACTTTTTTTTAAACATCTTTATTGGAGTATAATTGCTTTACAATGTGTTAGTTTCTGCTTTATAACATAGTGCATCAGCTACACATTTACATAAAACCTCATATCTCCTCCCTCTTGTGTCTCTCTCCCATCCTCCCTATCCCACCCCTCTTTTGGAAGACCCCTTAGACCCAGTCTTTTTCCTTTTGGCTTAGGGATCAGTAAATTACAGCTCACTCGGCAAATCCTACCTGCTGTTTGTTTTTCAACAGCCTACAAGTTGAGTATTTTTTACATTTTTAAATTAAAATTAAAAAAATAAGAATAATATTTTGTGACACATGAAAATTGTATGAAATTTAAATGTAAGTGGTCCATAAATGAAGTTTTATTAGAACACAGTTAACACTTTTTTTTTTTTTCTTCTTTTTGCGGTACGCAGGCCTCTCACTGTTGTGGTCTCTCCCGTTGTGGAGCACAGGCTCCGGACGCGCAGGCTCAGTGGCCATGGCTCACGGGCCCAGCCGCTCCGCGGCATGTGGGATCCTCCCAGACCGGGGCACGAACCCGCGTCCCCTGAATTGGCAGGCGGACTCTCAGCCACTGCACCACCAGGGAAGCCCTACACTCATTTTATAACTGTGTTATCAAAGTTTTTCTGTTAGGTTACAAGACTCATAAACCTCTCTTGTTTCTGGAACCTCTCTCAGGTTAAGCTTTTAAGAGGAAGAGAATCAGTAGCCATATTAGTTCGCCATTTAATTTAAAATTGTACATTTATTTTTAACTTGAAAAAACTTGGTTAATTATTGTTACTGAAAAAGTCCTCATTTTTGCTTAATTTTCATTATACGAGTTTTTAATGTCTACATAAAACCTCAGAGCTATAACATTGTCAATTATGCTTATTGCTGAAATAAGGTAAAGGTAAAGGTTTTGATAGTATACCCATGTAACAAGGGGTATATAATGTTTTAATTGTATAGATTTTAATAATCAAAACTTTCAGTGGACATTTGTTACAGAATTGAAGGACAACTTGGCTCATTTACTAGTCAATTTTGTTCATTTATAAAGGGCAAAATCAACTTATTTTCTTGTTTCTATATACATTGGACAGTCTTTCCTCAAATTTCAATAAACTTCAACTTCATTTCCTGAATTCAGCCTCTGGGTTATTTTTACACAGCTGTTGTTAAAAATAACAACAACTACATGTACAACCAGTGCAATGAAATATTCAGGAGCATGTTGAGTGTAGCTGCAGACAAGTGATTGAAAACCTGCAATGTGTAACATGCTATTTTTCATGGAAATGTACAAAAACTAGTTATGTGAGTTCATCTCTGATTTTCTTTGAGAACTTATACAGAACATTCCTAAAACATACATTTACAAACTTTACAATATGTTAAATAATTTAAGGTTCAGGTTCATCTGTTTACTGCTTTTTTAAAAAAAAAAAGAAACTACAACTGTAGACAACTGGGTACACAAAAGCTACAGGTTACCACAATGACATGCATGCAAATCTTGAATTCTTAGAGGATTTTTTTTAAAGATTAAACTTTCTTTTTAACCCATTCTATAATAAAGAGAACAAGCTGACTAGGATAGATGACTCCATAAATCTCTCTAATTATTTCACAATAAAAATAAAATCTGAATCTACTTTATTAACAAAAAAGCAGAGGTACAAGGAGAATCCTCAACTGTAGCGTATATTATCACACCACAATGTTAAATGTAGCTGTTTTCACTGCACAACTTCTGGCAGCTAAAGATGCATATATTATCCCACATGGATGATAGAAGGAGGCCAATCTTAACATATGAAAAGGAAATTCACAGCCTCAATAATATTCATTGTGATAGTTAATAACTCTGAAATTTCAAAACATTTTCTATTTTTTCTAATCTGAATCATCATGTATCAGGTTCCAATTTTTTAGTCCTTAGAGAAAATAAATATTAGCTGGCCCCTGGTGAAAAGTCATTCTTTAACTTGGTCTGTTAAATAACAACTTGATCTTCGTGAAAATGAACTAGGTCTAAATATAAATATTAATCAGCTTTGGGGATTTGCTCAACTCCTTTTCATTTTGTCAATGTCTTTTTAAGTTGTGGAAGTCAAATACAGACTTTGTTCCGAGCCATAGGATTTGGGATTTTGTTCAAATGGAATCAAATTTGAATTAGGAACAAATTAGTCTAATCTACTTTTATTACTGGTAGAGGCATACTACATACACAAGCTTCCATCATCGTCAAATATAATAACATAATGCTATGGATGATAACTAGGATGGTCCTATTCTGAATCCATATAAATGAATGGTCTGCTTGTTCTGATATAACAAAACGTGGAAAATGTCTTAAAAATTGCATTTTCAAAGATAGGTAGGAATATAAATCTAGTTAATGTAATATACATTATAGCAGAGTAGGAGAGAATCAAGATGATTAAATGTTTCTGTAACCTAAAGGTAAGGTTTTACTCCTCTGCCTAACACTACTAAATTCTTCCCTTTAAAAAATAGGAATATTGTTAACACTAAATTTTCTAAGGGACTAGGTTAAATGCAAGTTCATCATTAATACTGTAGTCATATAAAGTATGACTCTAAGAAGAATCTTGCTTTGACTTCTTTTAATACTATTGTTCCTGAGCCCTTAAGTCTTAAATTTCTGGTGGTTTCTTCAAGGCACTTAGATTTTATATACTGTCTTACTAATTATTGGGAAACACCACCACTAATAATGATTATTACTGTTGATTCCTTGGTGGTTGGAAAGAAAATTTGTGTGACATTGACTTTGAACAACTTTCCACCAAGGAAGTCATGTTTTTACGCTTTTGTTGCTATTAATTTTACCCTTTCTTCAGTGCACTTAGCTCATATGTTTTGGCTTTTTCACCAAGCTTATAGCAAAGATGAATTGCTTGGCCAGTTATCATATGCGTGATGGCAGGACTGGTAAGACAAGAGAGGGGGAAAGTATATAAGAGAAGAGAATGGCATAATAGAGAATAAAAGTAGTGTTTATAGTTTGATAATTATATCCCTCCTTAAACGACGAGGTTGATGTTATTACAGATCAGACAAAGTTTTCCTTTGCTACTGTCTATATTTTATCACAACTATAAATTTTGAGACCTTACGTGATTTTCATTACTATAATGGGACAAAAGATTTTATATTCACATTCTTGGGATGGTGTCCTAGTTTTATTGTTTTATAAAATGGGTGTATTCAAGATAGTAATTTAGAATAGAGAAACCATGATACTTAGTTTTCTACTTAGTGAACTGACATAAGCGTCTACTTAGTGAACTGACATAAGCATGCATACCTCATTAGTTAGTATAATTAAATGAGATAATAAGTTTATATAATATTAATAATAAATTATTTCATGAGTTCTTATGTGCCAGGTAGTATGTCACAATGCTTTATGTATATTGTTTAAAATAGCTAAGTGCAATCTACCACCATTAGTTCTACTATGTCTTGCTGTCTTGAGTTTTCTGCTGTTTTTAATTTATGCAATATTTTATCCACTAGGTAGTTCTTAACTTATTTATATTACAAATCTTTGAGAATCAGATGCAAAGTACCTTTTCACTACCCAATCAAAATGAATTTTAAAAAGTGGGGACTCAAATGTATAGACTATAAAGAGATCCATAAAATCTAAACGCTAAGTAAATAGAAACAAGATGATCGTAGTCAACTCTCTTAATAAAAATATGCAATAAAAGGCACTCTTTCTGAATTAAAAATATATAATCTGAGAGAAAAACAAAGAATCTTGGGGTCAATCCAGAACACATAGAGGGGACTGTGATATGACACCTTATTATAATACAAATATACTTTCACGACATGTGTATGTATATGTGGGAGTCTTGAGACTTAAAAGGACATTATTCCTGAAACAAAATTCTTTTTGCATCTCAAATTCAATGTGCCCAAATAAATACATATTTTCCTTCCACTGTGTTCTAATATTTCTGAATGTCATCAATATCCTACCAACATTGATATAACTAGATGTATTCATCTTAGTCTATATCAAACCAGTCTTCAAGCCATATTGGCTCTGTCTAAAGGCAGTAAACTTAGTCTTCTTTTTATTCCTTACATGCTATCAAAACAAGGAATTCAATAAATGTTTATTGTACATCAACTATGTGAAGGATCAAAGGAAATCCTCATATGTCCCGAACATTATTGAGAATATTTTTCTCCCTCTTCGCTTTAATTGAATTCTGATTAGCCCCTATGGATACTGATCCACCTGCATCCCTCCCTAAAAGCTATTAATTCTCAGACACCACTGTAGCTCAGAGTCAGAAGGTACATTATATATCTTTGTTCCACATCCACACTATTGTTCCTCTTTCTCCTAAATACCATATATTTTTGAGAATCCTGTCATCAATTTATTCCATCCCCCTTCCTGTCCTCATTTATGCCACTCACCATCTCTTGGTCATTTCCACTGTGACTTACACACACACACACACACACACACACACACACACACACACACTCATATTCATGAAGATTTTATAAACCAGCTCACTCTCTTACTCTGTATTCCTGTGATCATTCTTTGTATTTTAAGCACTTGGTGTCATTTATTTTACCTCTCCACGTACAATTACTTTTCCTCAACTCTTCCTCAGCCACCAACCTCTATGGTTTGCACACTGAAATCAGAAAACAGACTCTCAAAATCACAAATAAAGCTTCCCACACTCTGGTCACTGCCACCTTCATCCATTTCACTTGCCCCAGTGCCTCTACTACAATATTTAGTTTCAGTTTACCAAGACCTCTGATCCTTTGCATGGTCCTCTTCTCCTTACCCCTTATTCCTTTCCGACTATGCCATCTTTCTTTTCAAATCCCCTTTCTCTAGGTCATCACTATAATCATTCTCTTTCAAATACTTTCAATATGCTTGTTCCTTCTCCATTTGTTCACATAGACTGAGAAATGCCAACTCTCAATGAATATCTAGGTGATATTCTGTCTTTTCCCACATAACAGAATTGTTGGAAATAATCACACGAACAAGGAAGCTGATATCATAACGGGTTCACAATGACCAAACTCAAGTAGAACCTTAATATTACCCAGTAATCCTAAGTATCCTCATAGATCCGTTTTTCCCATTCTGTCAATTAAATTGTAATCCTTTTTACTTTTCAGAAACCTTCCATCTCCTTTCCTCTGATAACTCTCTCAGCATATTACTATAAGTTCTCTTTAAGAGAATGCAAGAGATGAGAGTACCTAAATTTTTCATGTTCAGCAGATAAAGTCTCCCTACTTACTAAAATGCCCAGTCATTTACATGTGCTCTGAAAACTTACCCTCTGATCATCCCAGTAATTTTCCATATGTAAATAAAAATTACTTTTCCTGAACCATTTGAGAGTGTTTTGAGTACTTTGCGTTCCTGTATGCTGAATACTTAAGTGCGTATTATAAAACAACAAGAACAGCATTCTCTTATATAACCATGGTACAATTTTCAAATCAGCATTTTCAACATTGCTGAGATACAATTATCTAACGCAAGAATTGGCAAACTTTTTTTTTTTGGCAGGAGGCCAGATAGTAAACATTTTAGGATTTGTAGGCCGTATGGTCTCCGTCACAACCAATCAACTTTACTGTAGTAGTGCAAACGCAGCCATAGGTGATACATAACGCGATGAGTATGGCTGTGTCTCCTACAACTTTATTTACAAAAACAAGTTGGAGGCCCTGAATTAAACTACAGTTTATATCCCAAACTTGTCAAGTACAAAATGTAATAGAATTTTGCTCTGGTTTAGAACTTATTTTTTTGCTTGTTTGACTTTTCCTTTGATTTCTTTCAACTTCTGCTTTATATATTTTGAAGTGTTATTAGACCTCTGGAAATTAAGGATTGTTATACCTTCCTCTTGAATTGACCGTTTTATTAATACATGTCCCTTTTTGTTTCTAGTGATAATATTCTTACACTGAAGTAGACTTTATCTGATTTAAATATAGCTATACTATGTCCTTTTGCAATTATGTGCCTGGTGTATGTTTTTTTCTTTTTCTTTTCAAATTACGCATCTCTAACTTTAAGGTGTTCCTCCTGTAAACAGCTGGGTTTATCTCTATTCATTCTGACAATCTTTGTCTTCCACTTGGAGTTCATGCCATTTAAATTTAATACTAGTATTGAAGTGGTTGAATTTAAACCTGTATTATTATTTGATTTCAATTTATCCCAGCTGAGATTGATCCTGCCTGTATCTGCATCAATCTTACTATTCAAACCAAACAATGCTTTTCCATAATTTTGAATAGACTTTTTTTTTCATTACAGAATGTGTATTTGGTGCTTTCAGTTGAAATTTTTATATGCATCTTCTCCATTATTTTTCATTGATATAACATTCATAATTATGTTAATGGCCTTTTCTGCTTACTCCAATGCTGAGATCATCTGTATGTCTTATATTGCCGTTTGTCTCTTGATTTTTGGTTATTCCTGCCTCTTTGCATGTTCAGTAATATTTAATTCTATGCTGGGTATTGTATACAAGGTGTATGAAAGTTGCCTCCAGAAGATACTTTACAGCAGAAAATATTTTCTCTTTTTTACATTAGGTAGTTAAGGTGAGATACTTATTAAATCAATCCTTTGAGAGTTTGATTTGGATGAAGGCTGGGCTTCAGGCTTATTAAATCTCAACCTTCCCTGGGTTATGTCAGTTCCTTGGTCATGATCTTTTTAGGCTTTTATTGACAGCTGGATAAATCTCTTGCTCTTCCACAGAAAAGATATTTGAAATTCCTTTCTTCCTTCTGGGGGCTTTTGAGGTTGGCTTTAGAAGTGCACCCTCCAAGATGGAAATCCTGCCAAAGGTTTTAAGGAAGGAACAACCTGTGTGCTTGAGACTGACCTCCTCTCTCTATTGGAACCTTGTATTCTAAGTACCCAGACATTATCAGAGAGTTTATTCTGATTTTAGATGCACTCACTCTGATGTCTGAACCTTTCCAGCCTAGCTTTCTAGCTCCAGAAAACTTTAGCTCTCCTGTGGGAGACATAGTCTTATATTTGGAATCAGTATACTTCCATCCAGTCATGTCAGACCTGTGAGACTAACAAAACGTCAATGGCTTCTTATTCTCCAGGTAAAATCCATCTGTGTAGGATAAGCCAAATCCGTAGTTCACAGAGGGAATTTTCAATTAATGCCAAGGAAGAAAAAGGGCTGGGACCATCAGTCTACCTCATAAAACCTCCCTGTATAGTTCCAATTTATTTAGTCCTTAGTGATTACAAAGTTCTCTCGTATCTGTAAAACTTTTTAAAAAGTTTGGTTAATTTATTCACTTTATTCTATTTGTAGCAGTGAGAGTTTTAGTTGGCTGAAATTTCCTATGTCCTCTTTAACAGTGGATGTTAAAAGTCACTAATTTTTTATTACTCAGTTACTAGAACAAATAAATGTTATAAATATATGCTAGTATTTGCCAGACCTTTGACTGACTAACATCACAATTTTTGCACAAGATAGTGAGATCTGAGCAGGTTACAGTAAAGTGTGTTCACTGTATTTTACACAACCATTTTCAATACTCATACAGCAAGGTTAATGTCAATTTTAAAGGACGTTTCTCAAGGTGTGCTAGAGGGTACTCTGTTTGGTTTATCCTGTTCAAATTTAAAAAATATGTATTTGGATGAAGCCCATAAGACATATTTATCAAATTCTGTTTATATCAGAGAGTGGAATAAGTAATGTACCTCAAAACAAAAAGTGTTGCATTTATAAAACTAAATAAAAATATATTTAAAGTGATACATCACAGTGACAAAATGTATATATATATAGCAAATGGGCAAGAATTGGCTTATCAGTACATGTGAAAAGACCTATGTGTGTAATTGCCTGCAAGTAAATATAAAATAAGGGTGTTATGGCTGTCAAAAAACTAAAACAATCACAGTCACATTAGTAGAAACATATTGTTGAGAATAAGAGGTCATTGTTTTACCTGTGGCTATATCAATATTGTAAAATGTGACTTATTGAGTTCAGCTGCAAATCCAGTTAGATTTCTCCCACAGACTGAAGTTAGCCCAGGGGAGATTAAGCCCAGATGTGTTACAGACAAATAAACAAACAAATAAACTTGTCAAGTGGAGACTATCTGAATAAACTGGGTAAATTTAGCCTAAAACAATTATAGTCAAAATGTTGATTTGGAATATAAAGTTGATCTATTCTGTTCAACTCTTAAGAGAAAAACTCAGTCAAATGAGTTATATGAGGCAGCTGTAAGAATGGCAGAATTTCCCACCAGAGCTATAGAAAGGGCCTTGCATAAAGGCTGCTCCATGACAGTGGAAACTTTTTAGTACTCCACCACCTCTCAGGAAACTTAGAAGATAAAACATTGAGATATTGAGGTCACGCTTCATATTTCATGAGGAAATATTTCACAATACTTATTGAAAACATACGGGCCCATCTACAGTGTTTGAGGTTGGTGTGTTAAGACGAAAGGAAATGATTCTTGCCACTGAAGAAAACAAAACTAGAAAAATGAAGAAGAAGGAGGAGGAGGAGGAGAAGGAGGAAGAGGAGGAGGAGGAAGAGGAAGGGGAGGAGAAGGGGAAGGGGAGGGGAGGGGGAGGGGGAGGGGAGGGGAGGAGATGGGAGAGGGGGAGGGGGAGGAGGATAAGCCTTCCCATCCTACAGCACAGGGAAGCTGCTTCTAGGTCTCTACACTTAATGATTCTCGATCTATGATTTGTTCATGTAGGAGAAACAAACAACGCAGGGGTTCTCTGTCAACATACATCTATGGGTCAAGGTTGAAGAGAGGTTCATCTTGCAACCTTCAGTGGTTCATATTATGTACTGTAAGAACTCCTATCGTTGTGGACAATTTTATGGAAAAAGGAGAAGACTTTTTCTCACAACTTGATTAAAACATTTACTGTAGGGAACACATACTGTTTTTTGTTTGTTTTTCCCCAGATAATTTACTACTATTGTATCTAAAAGGAAGATTATCAGGATCAATTATTACTAATAGAAACTATTTATTTATTTTGCATTTGAAGTTTGGCTTCATGCTAATACTGTCTGTGCATTTTGCTTTTCCTCTAAAGAGTCCTTAAATTGGACTTTTCCAGTGTTAAAGCTTATATGTATTTAATTTTCTATAATGAGTCCTCCACTTGCTTGCATGGTATTCTCTCCACAGGATACCAAAGTGTCCTGCTAATTCCTAGAAGTTGCCTTATTCCTAGCATATTGTGTTCACCATATTTCTACCTATTATCATTTTACCCACCTTCCCAGGACCTAATTTTAAAACTGCCTCTTTCATGAATCCTGATCCAAGCAGGTTAGTTACAAAGGAATTCATCATTCTCTGACCACCAGTAACACTAGCTAGCCATGCAGAGTACATGCAAAATGGGATAGATAACTCAGCTGCAGCAAAGAGATCCCCTTCTCACAAACAATGGCGCCAACTATTGTTTGACAGCCCCTACCCTAAAGTGTGTTGAAAGGTATTTTGAGGCTCCCTGAGTTTGTAGTACTGCTATCTTTTTTTTTTTTAAATAATTTATTTATTTTTGGCTGCGTTGGGTCTTTGTTACTGTGCCCGGGCTTTCTCTAGTTGAGGTGGGCTGGGGCTACTCTTCGTTGTGGTGCACGGGCTTCTCATCGCGGTGGCTTCTCTTGTTGCAGAGCATGGGCTCTAGGTGCGTGGGCTTCAGTAGTTGTGGCACGCAGGCTCAGCAGTTGTGGCTCTCAGGCCCTAGAGTGCAGGCTCAGTAGTTGTGGAACATGGGCTTAGTTGCTCTGTGGCATGTGGGATCTTCTGGACCAGGGTTCAAACCTGTGTCCCGTGCATTGGCAGGAGGATTCTTAACCACTGTGTCACCAGGGAAGTCCCTAGTACTGCATATCTAATATCATACCAGGCATTATAGAATAGTTTTATTTGGTTTATCATGATTGGTATCTCATACTATTAAAAATTATTTGATCATTTTTTATGAAACACTAACATTGCATCATATTAATCTTATTTAAGTTATTTTCAAATTTTGCTTTTAGAATTAATATTATAATTATTCATTATATTGTTAGTATATAAATTTCCAGAAATAAATCTATTACACAGCAGTCTTTGAGCATTTTTAAAGATGTTAAGACATACATGAAATTGCTACTAGAGAGATTGAAGCCATTTATATTCCCATTAGCACTTTGTGAACATCTGAATCATAACCATGACAAAGCCATCATTTAAAAATTTCATTCGAAAAGTAAACAAATGTATGTCATTATAGTTTTAATATGCGTTTTCTTTGTGAGTTAAATTTTTGAGTTATATTAGTGACTAGTTTTTTTCTTTGTATGTATTAGACATGTTTTTGTGAATTACTTGTGATTTCTTTGTAAATTTTTCAATTTCTCTGATATGACACTTATGTTTTCTTATAAGTACATAAGTACTTGTTATATAAGTAGACAAAAAGCACATAAACTTTTAAAAAAATACATAAAGACTTTCTAGTTTTTGCAAATTATTTCCTATTTGCCAATTTTCTTTACTTTTTAATATCATTAAATTTTTTCAATGTATATACGGTCATATAGCATTAAAAATATTTAAACTGGAAGATAAGGCAGAAAGGTAGTCTTCAGGTCCTTTCAATGTCATTTTAGGGCATTATATTACAAGCCTTAGCTAACATTATTTAATTATCTAGGGGACTGTACCTCTATTTGACTTTGCTATTTACTAGTAATTAATGGCTTAGACCTTGTGAAGATACATATTAAATTATAGATCTCTACCCAGTAGAATAAAATAGCCCCAAAGGTTACAGTTTTATTGCTCTGTAAGATATTGATGAGTTTGGTCTCTAACTCCGCAAACTTATTTCAAAATATCTTTCTATCTATCTTTAATACAGTTTTCACTATCTGACGTATTAGTTGCTTCACTAATAAATTAGGATTACAATACCTCTTAAATTGTAGGATATGAAAAAATAAACAAAGAAAACACAGTTCTTACTCTGGTTTCAGGAAAATAATTTTCTCTATTTAACATGCTATTTAAACTATTTAATAGTTTATTTCTCTATTTCAATTTATATATTTTAACTTTGTGATAGCTCCCTTTTTCTGGAGTGACAAGATGACCCTTAATGTGCAAGTTTCCCCAATTATCTATATTATAAAATGCAAAGAAAACTTGGCTTTATGAGAATTATGCATCACAGATATTTTCTTAGGAAAAAAAAATGAGTCTGTCCTGTCTTTCCCGGGGTTTTCCTACATTTTAAGAATAGGAATTTTACTGTGTAATCTAGGCCCTCGTCTTCTGTGTAAAATCCCCAACTACTTTAATACTACACTCAGGCAGAAGAAAAGAGATAATATGTTTTTTTCAATATTCTGTCTATTATCTTAAGAGAAAATGTATTATTTTTCTGGTCAATTCAATGAGTAGAGGAAGGTTTTTAAGCTTCAAGGCTCAAGACTTAAATAGATTTCCCAACTTCAAGTTTTATTTTATAAAACATCATTAACTAACCTGTTAATTTTACAAACATTTTTCCAAGTGCAAAAGATAAATAAAAGAGACTGTGTGTTTTTCTTAATTTTTCTACTCAGGAAATGGAAACATGAACAATTACAATACATACACAAAGGTCATCGAGATCTGCATAAGCTAACATGGAGCAGACATGACGGCACCCACCCAGTTATGGATGGAAAAGCAGCTAAGGAAGGACTGGTGAAGGATATAACTTGAGCTAATTAGTAACACGACAATAATGATGAGTCAGGGGAAATCAAAGAAAACATTAAGGGGAGAAGAAGCAACACATGCAAAGGCATTGATTCAAGAGACCATAGCAAACCAGGGATCAACAAGGAATTCATCCTACCCTGAATATAAAAAAACAAGTTAGCAAGTGAGAAGACTTCCTGTTGTTGGTGAAATAAAAGGCTGCTTTATGTGTAACTCCTAAAACATTCTATGTTTATATGTTATATACACAGCAATGTGGCATGGTAATTTAGCATATGTCACTGAAGACTATCAGACTTCTCTCTACCTGGGTCAGATCCTGGCTCTGCCACTTACTTGGTATGTGACTTTAGTTACTTAAGTTTCGAGTCTCAATATACAGATTGCACCAAGTAGTTAAAAAATACATTAACGTATTATGTTATGCACAGTAATGAATAAATATCAGGCATCGTTAGAGTATTGCTATTATTTTCCAGCATTAGTATACAAATCACACATTTATTAGAATGTATTAATGCATAATATCTAAACAACTTCAAAAGCCTTTTCATGATTCTTTAGGTTTCAGGATACAGAGAAAAAAACAGTCAGCTTTAAATACCCGAGGAAAAGTAAACATAATAATTTACCAAAGATATATTTACCTATTGAACTTTTCAGAAGTAATCTAAAATGTACAGCCAAAAATGGCCTTTTCAGCTTACATAGATCTAAAGAAGGACATTTTGAAGAAAATGAAAATCAAAAGAATATGGGACAAAGCATAATTTAGCTACACATATCTAATGCAAATGAAGGGAAAATCCCTGTGGACAATGAATGTGATATATGTAAGAGTGAATGCACTTAAATTTTATCCAGACTCCATGCCTGCCATGCGTAAATGCCCAAAAGTTCTTTTTAAATTTTTTTTTTGTTTTCATCTACATAGACAAATAGGATCTAGAAAATAGAGATATTTCAATTTTCACAAAGACAGAGCTTTGGAATAATAAAATGCCTAGGGTCAAAATTACATATCTCATGTCTACCTACAGACAACCAATGATTTCACATTACATAGACTCTTCTTCAGTAACTTGGACTTTTAACCCCCTCAAAATGAGTTAGTTTTGATATATATATACACCAATGATTTCTAAATAGTGTTAGGAATCGCTCTGTTTTATAAATATAAAATAATGTATTTCAATCATGCTCCAATCTATATAAAATCTTCAAACTAGTAAAGGCCATCTGAAGGAGGTCAATTATCTGTTGAAGTTCATGGATCTCTGAAAGTATGATGAAATGATAGGCAATTATTGATCTGAGATGGAGAAACCTCTTCAAAGAGAATTATAATTAAGCATCTTCTTACTTTCTATGTAACTCAACCCCTTTGAGAGAATTAGAAATAGACATTGAACACCTAATTAAGCCAGATGAGTAATTAAAATGTTGTGCTGCCTCCTTACTGGCCCACACTGGTAACAGAAAATGACAACAGACAGAACCTAGCCTAGGTCTCCTCTCAGTTTTATAATCACCTTGGATTTGGTTCACAATGGCCAAGTCCCTCAAGATTCTGGTATGAATGAGCTTAGAGCTCATTTTACTCAAGTTTAAGAACAATAAAGATAACCTGAAGTATTTTATTTTAATGTAAATTCTGGATGTCCCTTACAATGTTTACTACATTCTTTCTAGTACAAACTTGTGGGTATTTACATTAAAATCATCGGAGACAACAGCTTAAACACATTCGCTGTTCCTCCTCCTGCCCTGTGGTTCCTACTGGTCCTTGGAAGAGTGAACCAAATAATCTACTCCTGTCACAGCACGTAAGGTCCTGAGTTAAGTGCAAAACCCAGAAGCCCCATACACGAGACACTGTAATAGCGACCTTTCTTGAATGCCTCTTTATCCCTCTTCTGAGGCCCTGGCACTGATTCCCATAGGGTTGCACAGGGTGGGCACTTGACTTCTCTGGGAAAAAGAAAGAAGGAAAAACAGACTTGAAAATGAGGTTTGATGAAACAGCCTGTAGAGTTCTAAATAAGAGAGTTCTATTCGGGGAGACTAAGAGGAGGAGGGGGGGTCACAGGTTCTGATCCACAGTAGGCAGAGGAGGAAAAGACCAGAAAGACAGAGGTAGGAAAACGAGGCTATATAATTTGTATGATCTGATAGTCTATCTCTGGGAATGTTCACAGTATCTTTATTCGAAAACAAAGGTTGACATATTCATCCAATAAAATACTACTCAGCAATTAAAAGGAATGAACTACTAAATGATGAAACAACATGGATAAATCTCAAAAATATTAGGCTGAGAGATAAAAGACAAAATAGTACACACCTTGACTTCATTTACATGAAGATCGAGAACAGACAGAAATGATCTATGGCTTTTTATAAATCTGTAGTATTAGAACAGTGATTGCTCTGGGTGGCAGGGTGAGGCTTGGGTTTAGGGAACTCTCTAGAGAAACAGAAATGTTTCTATCTTGACATTGGGGTGGGTCACAAGAGTATACACTTTTTTTTTTTTTGCGGTACGCGGGGCTCCCACTGTTGTGGCCTCTCCCGTTGCGGAGCACAGGCTCCGGATGCGCAGGCTCAGCGGCCATGGCTCACGGGCCTAGCCGCTCCGCGGCATGTGGGATCCTCCCGGACCGGGGCACGAACCCGTGTCCCCTGCATCAGCAGGTGGAGTCTCAACCACTGCGCCACCAGGGAAGCCCCAAGAGTATATACTTTTGAATTACATTTCAAAGCTATGCATTTCACTGTACATATATTATATTTCAATTAACAAAATGTTCTACAGCCAAATGAAAGAAGGAAGATGCAGACGGACGGAAGGAGGGAGCACCCTTGGGCTCTGAGATTAATAAATACAGTTCATCCTCCCAGGTCTGCTACTTATAGCATGACATTAGCCATATTAGTAAGCTTGTCTAATTTTTGATTTTGTTACCTAAATAAAGGAGCTTTTCATAATACTTGTAAGATTATTATGAAGATAAAACAACATGATTGTTATGCAGATTAAATAACATGACATATGTATGAAAAGTCTTTAACACTGGACTACATCCCAGTTAATAATTGCTGGATGGCAGTTATAATGGTGATGGATAGTGAGTACAGTGTGGGAATACAAACATCTTCTTAAAGTAGAGGTGAGACAATGAGTATTGTTAAGAAAGGTCTTAGGGGGAAGGAGTCCATTAAAAGGATTTCAGTCAAAACTACAATGAAGTATCACCCCACACCAGTCAGAATGGCCATCATTAAAAAATCTACAAATAACAAATGCTGGAGAGGGTGTGGAGAAAAGGGAACCCTGCTACACTGCTGGTGGGAATGTAAATTGGTGCAGCCACTATGGAAAACAGTATGGTGTTTCCTCAAAAAAGTAAAAAATAAAGTTATAATCTATTAATCCCCCTCCTTGGCATATATTTGGACAAAAGTGTAATTTAAAAGGATACATGCACCCCTATGTTCATAGCAGCACTGTTCACAATAGCCAAGACATGGAAGCAAACCTAAATGTCCATCGACAGGTGAATGAATAAAGAAGATGTGGTACATATATACAATGGAATATTACTCAGCCATAACAAAGAATGAAATAATGTCATTTGCAGCAATGTGGATAGACCTAGAGATTATTATACTAAGTGAAGTAAGTCAGAAAGAGAAAGACAAATAGCGTATGATATCACTTATATGTGGAATCTAAAATATGACACAAAACAGAACAGACTCTCAGGCATAGAGAACAGACTTGTGGCTGCGAAGGTGGGGGTGGTGGAGGAAGGATGGACCGGGAGTGTGGGATTAGCAGATGCAAATTATTTTATATGGAATAGATGAACAATAAGATCCTACTGCATAGCACAGGGAACTATATTCAATGTCCTGGGATAAACCAAAATGGAAAAGAATATAAAAAGAATGTATTTATGTGCATAACTGAATCACTTTGCTGTACAGAGAAATAAACAAAACACTATAAATCAAATATACCTCAATAAAATAAAATAAAAGTTTTAAAAGGAAAAGGATTTCAGTGTGTAATAGTCACTAAAATATTTAATTCCCCACTACTGTTCCTGAGGCAAATTACCTCAAAATGCTTTCAGGGCTTCCCTGGTGGCGCAGTGGTTGGGGGTCCCCCTGCCGATGCGGGGGACACGGGTTCGTGCCCCGGTCTGGGAGGATCCCACATGCCGCGGAGCGGCTGGGCCCGTGAGCCATGGCCACTGAGCCTGCATGTCCGGAGCCTGTGCTCCGCAACGGGAGAGGCCACAACAGTGAGAGGCCCGCGTACCGCAAAAAAAAAAAAAAAAAAAAAAATGCTTTCAGTAAATTGGAAAAAAATAAGAGATCCTTTGTGACTACTATGAATTCTAGCTACAGGGTAGACAGAGGTGAGGTATTGAATCTCACAGAAGCAGGATCTGCAGCAAACAGGAGTTTCACTGCACAAATCTTAAAGGTGGCCAAACAACATGGATCGAAAAGGCAATAATTAGGAGTGGAGTTGGAGTGAAGATCCAGCCAGTATCAGACCAGGAAAGGTATACCCAGCAAGTACTCATGTAGCTAAAATTCTCCTGTCCCACTGTAAAGATGTGAATCAACTTTGATATACAAGGAAGTCATCATCATCATTCATTTATGGAACACTTATATGCTCACACACTGTATCTGGTTTATCTAGTTTTACTACTTACAACTATCTTGTTGAGATCTATGTATAAAATTCCCCAAATGTGCGTATTATTTAAACCAAAACAAAAGAGTCTGTACACATTTTCCTTAGTTTCTCCACTGCTTGGTGAAGCTGATTAATGCTTTCTGATGAAAGAAAGGACAGGATTATGGAAGTTTGTAATACAATTTCTACCTGGATAGGAATTCAAATCTCACAAAGACTTTTGGAAAGTCTAATAACTCTTTTTCTGGAGTTAACTATAAATCGTTACCTGTTTACACTGAGATGTGCCTTTGTCTGATTTTTATTTTAATATTTTATAGAGCATGTGATACCAAATCTCATGGAAGCCTTTTACCAAAAGAATAAAATTTGGGCCTTTTCAATTGGTTTAACATAGAATCTAGAGTGAGAAATATTATTTCTCAGTGTTTCAACTTTTGTTCTTCTAAAATGAGAATAATTTTACTTGACATCAGTTTATTCAACTGGATGCTTCTATCTATTCAATGTATTATCTCTGCTCCCAAATCCATTTGAATAAATGTTAGAAAAATAAAATTACATTGAGGTGAATAAGTTGAAAGTTTGGGAAAACATTTGAAACTGATTACAATATTTATTTAACAAGTACTGCACACATAGTTTTTAAGTTATAACTTTATTTTGTTGTTCATCTTTCTCCTTTAGAAAACAGATTTTTAAGCACAACCAAGCATTTTCAGATGAAAATGATAACTTTGTAGCTGTGTGAACATTTTCAAAATCCTCTTTTCAAAGGCTGCCTTTCATTTAGAGCTCATTGATGTTTTCCCCCAATTGTTTAGAAATATGTCAACTGCTTTATAAGCACTAATTAAAAGAAGTCACTGATTTATAAAGGGTGATTTTTCAGACACATATATGTATATACACTCACACAGAAAGCCTCAAGGGAGTACAGAAAATGAAGTTATGCCTCTAAAATGTCTTCTCTTTCTCTAAGATTACAATTTAAAGGCACATACATCACTGTAATTGGACCAAAATGTGAGACAGGAGAGAATCTATTACACTCTTTTAATAACCGCTTTTTAAAAATTTTAAGTTAAATCAAGCTCTTAAAAAATACAAAACATTTTTATATAATCTTTCCCAAAAGGAAAATAAAATAACAACAACTGACATGAAATTTAAGCACTTCTGTGAAAGCACTGGATTGGGTATTTGGTATTTTCTCATGAGTTGATTGAACATATGATTTTGACAAATAAAAACTATGCTTCTAGGTGTTTAGTTTTCTTGTTTATCAAATTAGGTATATTTTATCTGCCCAGTATTTATTCAGAGAAGCTTCTATTATATATTTACATATGTATATATGCATATACATATATTTTTATATGTATTTTATATTTTTTATATTTTTTGTTTTCACACTTTAATTTTCTTACTTCTCTATGCGCTGTTCATAGAGACATTTTTCTCCCCAAGAAAACATGATTCCCAAAGTTCTAACCCATACCTGGTGCTTCTGTCGCCCCAACTGCACTCAATTGTCATTCACTTAGAGAGTTTTGACCATCTCATCATGTGCTTGTTCCCTCACCTGTCCCTCCAGCTGTATGCTTTAATGAGCTACTATTTTCCAAAGGCCTGTAGTTATTTCCATCAAAATGTCTCTCTGCGAACTCAAGCTTCATTTGTCCCAAACTAATGCTATTTTTGCTAAGAAATACACTGAAACACTGACCTTAATATTTTTCTCCCTGCCTCAAATTCATTCTGTATGTAACTGCCAGAATCTCACTCCTAAATAAAACTCTAAGTCACTTAAATGCTCAAAAAGTATTTAATAGCCCTCTAGCTTTCAGTGAGTAAAATCTAAATTCTTGATTCATATTCACAGGGACAGCTAGCATGACTTCATGTTTCCTTTCCAGTTTCAGCCATGTTTGTACTTCTTACTTTGACTCCTGTTCAAGCTCTCCCTCTGTCTAGTTTTCTCTTTCTATCTATCGTCTCATAAGACCCTCATCAAAGGCCATTAACCCTATGAGGCATTCAAAGGCCACTTTTGTCTGAGATAATTTGGGAAGCGAAATATTCTTAAATATAAAGTAAAACAAACTTATTTAAAATATCCACACATATTTTGGAAGTAGCATCTGCAAGGTATAATGTACCTCAATGTATTCTCAAATTAGCTAAAAGGCAAAGCCATAATAAGAAGTATTATATAAGGGAAACTAATTAATCCTAGCTAAAATATATATGAGGGGAATAACGTAAATACAGAGGATAGAGGTACTTTAAAAATAAAATGTAATTTTTCACTTATTTCACACAGAAACAAAATATCAAGATTAGAAATTCTAAATATTAAAAAGGACATGGGTTTGTTTAAAAACCAATATTATACACACTCACACAGATACTGGACGTTCAACAGGCTAGAAGTCCTCTGATGATAAACTATGAATACTCATATGGAAAAGCAAATGTTGCTTCAATGAACAAGAAGTCAGTGGATTTATAGAAGTGGTGCCACACTGAAATTATGTGCTCCAAATACATACATACATACATATATATATATATATATATATATATATATTTTTTTTTTTTTTTTTTTTTTTTTGTGGTACGCGGGCCTCTCACTGTTGTGGCCTCTCCCGTTGCGGAGCACAGGCTCCGGACGCGCAGGCCCAGCGGCCATGCCTCACGGGCCCAGCCGCTCCGCGGCATGTGGGACCTTCCCGGACCGGGGCACGAACCTGCATCCCCTGCATCGGCAGGCGGACTCTCAACCACTGCGCCAGCAGGGAAGCCCCAAATACATATATATTTTTGTTACAACTGAATGACTCTCAAAAAAGTTCCAACAAAGCAGAACACATCAACATCCTGAAACATCAGAGTCCTCTTGATTGTCAGTGGAAATAATGGATAACCAATTACATTCAGTAGCAAAATATCAATGAATATAATATTTTACTCTAAAAATAAAAAAGAGTATTTCTTCATGTTCATTTCATTATTGACTCAATCATTTTTAGTAATTACAATAATGTTAGAGACTGTTATTTTTTATCACTAGAATAATAAATGGAGTTGCATTATAGCTACATTGTTGATAGAAATTATTCACTTAGTTGGCCAAACAGTTAGTTTCTTTCCTAAATACATTTCTAAGACAGTGAAATTTTCATTTCCACTCTATCATTTATTCTTTTTCCTATTTATTCTTAGTATTTCTCTGAAACACTATAATGAAAATGACAATTCATATAGTCTGGTATAGTTTTAACATGGCTTTACATTTGTGAAAAAGAAATAGTAAAATCATAAGGTCCCCTACAAATGATGCCACAAATCATTTTCAAATGAAAATAATAGGTATATTTTAATACCAGAAAAAACTAAAAAATATATATCTCATAATTATATGGCTCTACATCCCATTGCTATGGTAATGCACCATCCTTCTTGGGATTTATTTCACTTCCTAAAAAAGTGGCTAAAGTATTTAATAAATGTTCTCTATGGCTATAATTTCAAACTTTAGGGTTATTTTAACTGGGTAAAATGAAAATTGTAACCATTCTGGAAATAGTACACCTATTCTCACATTAATTACGGATATAATTTGTTTATATTACAGTAATCAGACAGTGCCTGATTAAAAAAATAAAAGAGAATCAAATTTCAGAGATTTGTAGCCTTAGTGAAATTTTCAATTAATCATAATTTAGGAAAGATAAACTGTCATGATTACATCAAAATCTATAATATTCATTAAATCAAGTGTTGAGACAAGTAGCGCATACAAGATATTATAATGATCTATCCTAGCTTAGGGTGCTTTATTGTATAAAGAGTCTAGATAAAATAGATTGGACATATATCTTATCTGCCGGTGCTTAATATAATATAAAGCCAAGCTGTAAATCTTCAGAGGGAAATCAATGTCAACAAATAATCCACCAATATTACTATCATAAGGACAACATAATCACATAAATTCAAAGAGATGAATAATGATTAGCATGATAGACGCCTTATGAATCATAGTAATGCCACATAAATTACATGTGTTGATTTGATCACAGGATCCAACATTTTAATAATTATATTGCTTATTTTAAAATTTCAGGAAAGAGTAAGTGCCTCAAAACTAAGGCTTTCAAAATAACTCAAATAAACAGGTTGTCCATATCTTCAAATGTTATTCTTAGTTCTGAAATACAATAGAATAGCAAAAATCTAGGGATTTTATCTGATTTTAAGTGAAAAAAAATCATCTCCATAAGTTTAAATTAAAATCTCCTTAAGTTTTAATTAAAAATGTTCACTTTTTAAACAAATGCATAAGTACACAATTCAATCATTCATAGAAAGTGCGACTGATAAACTACAAAATAAAAACAGGCTATTAAATTATTAAGACAAGAAATGAGAGTCTTTGTGTTGGTTTGCAAAATGGTCACACATTTCTCCCATTGCTGTACGCTGCTTTGTGAAGTGTCTACTGTTCTACCAGGAACCAGTCAACTTTCCAGCCCTAGAATCTGGGCTCAGCCTTGTGACTTTTACTGGCTAATGGAAGCATGTGCACCACATTAGGGCTGCCCTCTCTTGCTGCTGGGAACCATTTGTCACTGTGTGATCAAGCTGGGGCTAACTTCCCACAGGAGGAGAGACCCCGTGGTGTACCATCTCAGCCCTCATAGCCAGCCGAGACACGCCTGTGAGGACATTCTAGATTAGCCAGCCCCAGGCCAGTTAGTACAATCTAGAAAAACAGCCTAGTGCTTCTTGTTCACAACTTCGAGGGGAATAATAAAAATGTATGGTTCTATCCCATTAAGTTTTGAGCAAAAGCTTTTAATTTGCAGCGAAAGCTAGCTGGATCAGTCTTCATTATTGCTTTTATACAACTATTTTTCATAACTATCATAACAACAAAAAAAGTCTACAAAACATGATCAGAGCAAAATAATAAGTTAAATGTGATGACATTATAGAATGACATAAAATTCTTCATCAAAAAATAATATTTTCTATGCTTCCCCATAGAAACTATATACTTTCCATTCATTTCATGAATTTTGAAATAATATACAAGGTTAGATGTTTGATTGACTATTTAGCTAATTAATGAATACTCCAAATAAAATGTAAAGCACTTCAAATATTAAAATTAATTTCTCTACAAAAGCCTTTTACTTTACTGGATGATCTCCCAAGTTCTCTCTTTGATAATCTCTGCTACCCAGCATGCTCAGTAGTATTTTTTTTTTTTTTTTTTGTGTGTGGTGCGCGGGCCTCTCACTGTTGTGGCCTCTCCTGTTGCAGAGCACAGGCTCCGGACGCGCAGGCTCAGCGGCCATGGCTCACGGGCCCAGCCGCTCCGTGGCATGTGGGATCTTCCCGGACTGGGGCACAAACCCGTGTCCCCTGCATTGGCAGGCGGACTCTCAACCACTGCACCACCAGGGAAGCCCGCTCAGTAGTATTCTGATTCTAAATTCCTGATTTGGTTTGTGATGATCAAAAGAAGCCAATATGGCAAAAGTATGGTAAGCTGAGTGAAATACAACATGGCATGCTTATTGCAAATCATAGATAGATGAAGAGGACAAGAATGGCATGGTATTACACTGGTGCTGATTTTTTTTAAAAAAAGCAGTAAGTGAAGGCATTTGCATAAATTATGTTAAACTCCTCTTTTCCTACTTCAGGATACAATAAAAGTAAGGCAATTTGCAGTATCAGATCAAAATTAAACTTAGAAAAAGAATAGAAGAAAAGTAAAACAAACAAACAGGTATTAAATTGCTTTTTTATCTTCCACACGTACAGAGGATAAAAGACAAAAAGACGATGCAGCTTTATACCAGCTTGTTTTAATAATTCACTTCTCAAATACTTTCTAGAAAGAAATGAAATGGCAAATAGTTACTAATTACACCTAAAATATATTGAAGGGGAATATTTTCAGTAATTGGCATTTCATGAAATAAGAAAAAGAGAAAATTCATGAATTTAACAAATACTTTATCAGGGAAATAAAAGAACACTGCTAAAATGACTTACTTTACTATTCACAACTAGAGCATAAGTAGGAGTGGAAGTAGTGAATATGGGACACAAAAAATATGGCATTTAATTAACTATTCCTCTTACTGTCTCTTTCCTTATTCCCTATTCATTCAAATTTTAAGATTAATAATTTGTAACCTAGTTGAAGACTAGAAACATGTAATTCAGCTTCAGACTGGTGTCAGTGTCAAAGAAACAGTTCAGCGGAACAAAGTAAATTTTAGCAGTTCGGAACCTTTATTTGCACACCTTAAATCCATGAAAATAAAATCTGAATCTTTTTCTGCCGCATGCTTTTTTACAGAATCTGAAAAATATCTCTAATTCTTCCTAGATTTTCATTTTCTCTCTCCTTTTCTTCTCCTTTCCTAAATTACAGAGGTTGACCTAAACTTTATTTAGCAAAGAAGACTCTTTCTTCTTTAGTTTTGTAACTAAGGATAATTAATTACAAGATGCTCTTTGGCTCTGAGGAACAGTGTTAAAACTAAGGCCCTGAATTGAATTAAAATTGTTGTCCTGTGATATATGCATGTTGTAATAATTTTAAAAACACAAAGGTAACTAAGTTCAAATTGTTTCCTGTCTTTATGTTTAATTCCATTATCTTATCTAAATTCTCTTAACAAAATGATGGGCATTTTTCCAACTATTTTCCTTTCTTATAGAGAAATACATAAATTATTCTCATAGATGAAAGAATTTTTTGGTGGTTGCTTTTGAGAGGGAGGGAAAGAGAAAAAGAGGATGGACAGGAGAAGAAGAAGGACTCAGCAATATGACAAAATACGTTTAAATAATAGGATGTCTAACATTTCATTGAAAATGGTTTGCATACCACAATGTAAACACTCCATCTCCTTAAGACATTAGTGAAGTCTTTACAGAAGAAAGAATTATGTGTGAATATGTGTGCATGTTATAGAGAGTTTAAAAAGTAGGAAAATCTAGGAAATGACAGAGAACCATATTTGGGTAGATGTCATGGCAAAGGAAAGAACTTTCATGTTATATAGGGGAAAACAATTAAATGGTGACAGATACTGGGAGCCAGAGGACCTAAGCCCCCGGAAACAGAAATCTTATGGATATAACTGAATCATCCATAGGATACAGAACAAGAGTTGAAGCTACATATAGAAAATACTAAAGACTCAGCTGAAAAACTGTTGGAACTAATCAACGAATTCAATAAATTTGCAGGATATAAATCTCTCAAGTTTCTAAAAAGCAAGGTGATCAAAGGCAACATATGGATTCACTGTGATGAAAATGTTGCTTAGCAATGATAAAATCATAAAACCAAAATTATATTGAATGTAGTTTTTTATTTCTTTTCTTAATCCCTGGGAATTTCAGGATCTTGATGTGTCTTCATAGTTTGTGATAAAGATTATATATTTTGCCACAGATGTGCTTATTTAAAGCAAATTCTGATTTATAGGAGGCTGCTTATTACTTCAAAAGAGATTTCAATTGCTATGGAGATGGAAAATTAACAAGAAGAGATTATACCCTAAACCTTTCCTTTTTTTTTTTTATTAATTCAAGTCAAAGAAAAATCAGAGAAGTGTGGTGGAAGTAAGTGAAAATGCAAAATCATAACTATAATAAATTACAAGCTTTTACAGTGATGAGGAAGCTTACTATGATAAAATATGGACAGTAAAGTAGTTATAGTATTAATATTTGTGGTTGAATTTTATTATGATAGCTCTACAGAGAGTACAATGAGTAAAGTGTAGGGCAAGACTAAAGATGATATTGGTCAAAACCAGTGTTTTTCAAGCTAGAAGGCAAGAGTATGAAAGGTTTCACAGATTCCTGTCACAGATCAGGCAGCCTCTATGTCTGTTTGCTTTATCCTGCTTTTAGTTTTTGGTAATATTTTATTTGATGGAACAGTCCCATATCTACAAATCATTTATAAACCATCAATCCAGCTAAAAACAATATTTAATTTGTAATAACTGAGTAACAAATTTTAGTATTAAGATAGTGAATACTTCTATTTAAAACATAATGTATTTATCTGTGACTCAGTATAGTGCTTTTTAATAAAATTTCTATCACTCTTAGAAATATTAAAAGAATGATTATCTAACACATTAAAATGCAGTAACCCAAAATAAGGGGAGAGAGTGGAGAGCTTTTGTTATTTGCAAAAAACTGCATTTCATTAATTTGAAATATAGTAAACTAAGCAAATATAAGATAACACAGGCACTTTAGAGTTTCATTGCCTTGAGGATAAATTCCAAATTCCTTAGCATTCAAACCCTGCATGTGTGAAGCCCTAAGGTGCATTCCAAATCAATGTTTCTCTGCACCTTTATATCCATGTTCGTCAAATATTTTTTGCTCACTCATTTCCTAAAATATTTTTTTAAACTATATGTCCTTGAATATTTTTAAGCTGATATTTGAAATATTTTTGGTTTCAAAAGTTTATTTTTTGCAAGGGATAAAATAGCTGACCCCACATATTATATATGTATTTTAAATATATTTTGTAGAACGCTCCAACTTTGTGGAGCCCTGCATTGACCTTATCCAAATGACAGAACATGTTTGCCATATAACCTAATTCATCAGTAAACCCAGCCTTACTCTCTATCAGAAAAATATTTGAATGTTTCATTTCAAATAAATATATTAATATTACCCCATGATAACTAACTTATTTTTGATTTATAATTCTAAGACAGAGGATTTTGCCATCCATATAACCTGGATGGATAGGCTTCTCCTTCAATTGTTCTTATCTAGTGACTAGTACTTTCTTCTCTCTACTTTTTTACATCTATCTGCCTACCTATCAATCAATCTATCTATCTTTTTACTTTTAATTCAGGTGTAATGTGTCCTCATACTCCCACTTTGTTTAGCCAACCACTCATACCCCATTTTCAACTTTTTATGTCCTGAGCAATATATATATATATATTTATATATACATATATATATATATATATATATATATATATTTTTTTTTTTTTGCGGTACGCGGGGCTCTCACTGTCGTGGCCTCTTCCGTTGCGGAGCACAGGCTCCGGATGCGCAGGCCTAGCGGCCATGGCTCACGGGTCTAGCTGCTCCGCGGCATGTGGGATCTTCCTGGACCGAGGCACGAACCCGTGTCCCCTGCATCGGCAGGCGGACTCTCAACCACTGCTCCACCAGGGAAGCCCAATAAGACACATTTTTAATCAGTACTTAAAATGTATCTTCTGATAGCTCAAAGGTTTTAATTTTCCTTTCAAATAAAAATTTTCAATGGTCAAATGAGACTATCTATAGAGTTACCTAAGATATTCTTCCTTTTACCTGGAATAATTTTTAATTTTATGAATTGCTTAAAAGCAATGAATCAGAATGGGGAATTTAGGTTTGAGTCATAGTATTAAGACTTTTCTTTGCACAACTTGAGACAGCTAAATTGCCACACGCAAATGAAGACAATATCTCCTCCTGTACAGCAGTATGAATTAAGGTAATATGTATAAAAATGCTTTGTAAATTGCAAAGTTTAATGTTCAGGATTATTAAACTATAGTGAGTAGTTACATAGGTGGTTTCAGTGTTTTCATCTGTTGACACATGGTTGAGGGGCATCTATGAACCACTTAAAAAACTGTATATAATTATTTATTTTTATCCTTGTATTTAGATATTTTCCTCAGCTTTGAGTGGATTTTACCAAAGATGTCTGAATTTATAAACACTGAAAAGCACTTTGTTGCACAAATTTGTGTTATCTTTTCTGTATTCACTACTAGTGTTCCTTAACCAGCATGTACACATAACCTCAATAAAGAGGCTCAGATTAATTATTTGCAGATGTTTGTTAAATATAACAGAAGCTTAAGTTCATCAAAACTGAGGAATGTAAATTGGTACAGCCACTTGGAGAACAGTATGGAGATTCCTTAAAAAACTAAAAATAAAGCTACCATATGACCCTGCAATTCCACTCCTGGGCACATATCCATAGAAGACCGTAATTTGAAAGGATACATGCAACCCAATATTCATTGCAGCACTATTTACAATAGCCAGGATATGGAAACAACCTCAATGTCCGCTGACGGAAAAATGGATAAAGAAAATGTGGTACATATATACAATGGAATATTACTCAGCCATAAAAAGGAACAAAATAATGCCATTTGCAGTGATGTGGATGGACCCAGAGGTTATCATACTGAGTGAAGTAAGTCAGACAGAGAAAGATAAATATCATATGATATCACTCATATGTGGAATGTAAAAAAATGGTACAAATGAAGCTATTTACAAAACAGAAATTGAGTCAAACTTATGGTTACCAAGGGGGAAAAGGGGGGAGGGAAAATTGGGATTGACATATACACACTACTATATATATAAAATAGATAATTAATAAGAACTACTATTCTTATAGCACACAGAACTCTATTCAAAACTCTGTAATGACCTATATGGAATAGAATCTAAAATAAGAGTGGATGTATGTATATGTATAACTGACTCATTTTGCTCTACATCAGAAACTAACACAACATTGTAAATCAACTATACTCCAATAATAAAAAAAAAATGAGGAACTTAAAGTCCTATTATTTCTAGTGCTGTCAGACTGTAAATATTTACGGTCATTAATTACTTAGAACAGCAGGTCTACAATTTACAGAGAGACAACTATAGAAGAAACTTTTGCAAAGACGAGGTGGATAGAACAAGAAGCAATGACTTGAGATGTGAGTTCTGGCTCACTTTTGAGTCCTCAGACCTTGGACACATCACTTAAATTACCTAAGTCTTGAGGTAAAGTATTGGCAAAATGGCAATAAAATTATCTGCTCTGTTCACCTCACAGGGTTGTTGCTTTGACATTTAGATATCTTTTCGTGGAATCCACTGAATATATTAAATGAGAGAAATAATAAAAATTACATTGATAGATATCTAAAAATATGGAAAAAACATTGATTTCTGACTAGACTATAATCAAGCTAATAATGGATGGATTTTCAGACTTCATGTTACTTGACCCATCAGAAACAGTTCTTCACTCTATCAACTTGGAAACACTTTCTTCTCTTTCCTTTCAGGACACCATACTCTTCTGGTTTTCTTACTACTTCATCCATCTCTCCTTCTTAGTCTGTGGTTGGTTCTTGCACTTCTTTCCAAACTCTTCAATAATGGAGTGATGGATTATAGTGATTATAGGTAGAATATTCAGTATTCTATCCACACTTACTGACATTCTTGTCTGATCTCATGTATTTAAATTAGATAGATAGATAGATATAGATATTAATATTGATATAAAAATGTTTCTAATTTGTGTCTCAAGCTTATACCTCAACATGAAATCTACACTCAGATAGCCACCTGTTAACGTGAAATGCCTGCTCTTCTAGTAGACAAAATTATCAGCTCCAAAATTGTGCTCAAAATCTTCCCCCGCTCCCTACTTTGCCCCAAATTGGCTAATAGTGACTACTCAGAACAAAAAACCTTGATACATATGTGATTCTCTCTTATTCTCACATCCCATTTGCAATGTGTTATCAAATTCTTATATTCTACTTTTAAAATATACTGTCTTTGATCATAATACTCATCACATAGTGAGGATTAAATATATACAAAGGATGAAAAATATGCAAAGGATTTAGTATAATGTTTGGCTTTCATTAAAAATAATAAGCAATACTGTTTCTTGTGTTGGACTCTGTGGTAAAGGTTCTACCTCGTTTATGTCTTCTAATAAAAACCATAACATTCTAGTCCCTAAAAATATTAGGGGCTACTATGAACTTTTGCAGATGATAAAAGTAAGGCACAGAGAGGTAAAATCAGGTAACAAGTCACAACTGCTAAGTAACAGAGCCAGGATTTGAAGCCAGGAATTGGACTTCAGAAATTTACTCTATGCTGAATGTCAGCTAGTGTTAAAAACCATTATCTGTCGAACAGCCACAAAAATGATTTGAAATATAATAGAAATGAAAAACTTTCAAGAAAATGGCCAGCTTACATTCACAACACCAAAAGGAACAGTTTTTCTCCACAAGCACAAAGGTGAAGAGAAAACGGAATGGAAAACCCATTCCCATACACAATATGAACCATAAAGTGATTGACAAGAAACTTGTAATGCTTATATGAAAAAGAATGTTAAGAAATGTTCCTGAGCAACACAAAGTAAGTTTTCAAAAGAAAAAAAAAATCAGGAGAGAAGCCATATTTCTAGATAGAAAAATCTCAAAACTATAAAGATGTCAACTTTCTCAAATTAAATGCAACCATAATTAAGTTTCCAATTGGAGTTTTTATGAAACTTGACAGCTGATTATTAAGTTCATTTGGAAGAGAAAATGCACAATAGTCAAAAGGTTTTGAAAAAGAGCAATAAAAAAGAACTTGCTGTAACAGTTCCTTAAAGTTACAGTTTGGTTTTAGTCCAAATGTATCAATAGAACAGATAGAAGGGCCATAAATAAATCTATGTACATTTAAGAATGTAGTATATGAGGAAAGTTGTACTACAAATCAGCGATGGGAAAAATCGACTATTCAAATTATGGTATTGGGGGCTATTGGTCATGAAGGAAATAAAAAAGGAAGGAAGGAAGGAAGGAAGGAAGGAAGGAAGGAAGGAAGGAAGGAAGGAAGGAAGGAAGGAAGGAAGCTTTCTTCCATCGCTTGCATTACCGCCTGAGCTCTGCCTCCTGTCAGCATTATGATGATCTGTATAATTATTTCATTATATATTACAGTGTAATAATAATAGAAATAAAGTGCACAATAAACGTAATGCACTTGAATCATCCCGAAACCATCCCCCTGTTACCCTGGTCCGTGGAAAAACTGTCTTCCACAAAACTGGTCTCTGGTGCCAAAACAGTTGGGGACCACTGCTATAGATATTAACTTACTTGTATTCAGAGGAAACATACAAAGTTTAAAATAATTAAAGAAATTATGATAGCTGTGGAGGACAAAGAAGATCCAACATAAGAATTATTGCTTTCTCTGAAAAACTTAACAAATGTAACTGAAAGATATTGAATGATATAATATAGAAAAGGTTCATGAAATGAAAGAAATGAAATGGCAAAAATGTATCAGACATCCAGGTAGAACGTGCCTGTCATCAACAGGAGAAAAATACCAGACTTTCCTGAGACTCTTTATGGCAATATTCAGTGCTAGAATTCCACAGAGCAATGAGCTAACAGGAAAAGAAGGGATGAACCATTAATAACATTCCAGAAAAGAATAAAGACAACAGTCAGACACCTTTCCCATGCAATATTTCAAGTATCAGCAAACAAACACACGAAACTAATTAACAATGAAATACAAGAAAGGAAGGAATGATTTGAATAATGAACTCAGCCCTGGAGAATCCATAAGAAAAGGACTGGTGGTGAGGATGGCAGGCATCTGTATTGTGAATTAAGACCAGAGTGCCAAGGCAATTAAATTTGCAGAACAGAATGTAAATATTATGAACGCTGACAAAGTTAAAATCATATAATTATCAGAAAAACCTGAAAATGAATAGGGGTGAAGACAAACTGGAGAGAAGCTAATCACCCCAAATTGCACTGCAGGGAGTTAATGAACACCATCTGAAATGAAAACATGGAGCTAATGCATCCAACTTCCTAATGGTTTTCATTGTCTTTTATTCTTAACCATAAAGACAGTTAAAAAAAACCATTTTTGTGGTAAAAAAATATTAAAGGTCAGCAATTCTTTCCAATTTATGTCAGTTTATGTTTCTTCTATTTAATTATGTATAATATACTAATTATAAATAGCAGGTACATGTCTCCCTATATATTTATCTTTTTTATTTGTGCAAATATATAATTATATAACTGTCATGATGTTCACCATATGTTAACAGGTTTTTTTCTTGAGTGTAAAGATTTTGGGATGATTTGTGTGTTGGGTGTGTTTTAACTTGAATAAAGACATTACAGTAAATAATAAAGTTCGTCAGTATTAAACAACTGGATGTGAAATAATAAGAATGATAATAATAAAAAGATTATAGAAGCTTGCAGATATCTATTTATGATTGGTTTGCATGGGAGAAAGAAACCTGCATAGAAGAGATTTGCCAAGGTAGCTGAAGGACACAGGGTCAGGAGATTTATCATGTTGTGTAACCAGGGAAGAGGTTTGCTGAACTTGCCTGTCTCCATGGCTTTCTGTCTGAATTATATAAAGAAGAATTGAACACAGGAGATGAAAAACTGATTGTAACCAAGAACCCAGTTAGTATCACAGCTCTGAAGCCAAGTGAAATGACTGGAAGTGAAGAGAGGGTAGAACATTGCTCACAGCTCTGCTAACACAGGAATCCTAAAAAAAAATGCAGACTTCTTTGTTTTGCTGTGGAGTTACAGGAACTGGAATTATCTGGTAGCCATTCCCCTGACACAATTATCAATCTGTCATGCAGGATGCTGGGATGAGGGGCAATAGTGAGGTACCACCTTAACTGAGGATCCTTAAACGGAAAAAAATAAGAGAGGTATTCAGCTAATATCAGATGAAGTTGGATAATACTTAAGATAGTCCTAGAGAACTAAGGATGCAATTTTTTTTCTGGTAACAATCAGTGAAATATAATCTAACCACCTGAGCACTCTGAATTCATGAAACCTTGAGAAACTTTCAATTACATTAAAAAACTGGTGATTACAAGTCCTAATTTCCTGATACTTCAAATATTTAACCTAAAGTTAGACCACATGCACTAAAGACCCATTCAGAACGTTATAATATATGCAAGGTCAAATTCCAAGTTCTTTGAATATTTTGTATCTAAAGAAAACTATATATTTAACTTCACAAATGTTCAGTGAGTACCTACTCTCTGAAAATAATGTTAATTTTGAAGATGCATTGAATTCTAAGATACTTTAAACATAGAATATGTTTTTCTGTGTGCTGATATGATCAACCACTTAAAAAGGTTTTTTTTTTTTTTTTTAAAGCATGAATAAGAGAGTAAACTGCATTGGATAATAATAGAATTTCAAATATCTATAGAAATTTGGTGGTGGAGACAGCCAACTACCCTACAGTTAGCTTGTAGGGTAGAAACAGCCCATGGTTTATTAAGTTAGGAGGCTAGGTGTGTGTGTCTGTGGGCAACTGCATTTTCTGACCAATAGAAATGTATTACATTTCCATGTATAGTATTAAATAAATACCTATGTAACCAGAAAATAATTTTAAATAAGAAAATTATTTCAGAGTGGAATACTGGCTAAATAGAAAGAAGGCAATCCACTGGCATTAGTGCAGGAAAACACACACACAAACACACACACAAATCAAAACTGCAGGAAAAAAAATCTGCACAAATCAAAATTGTACACTATTTTTCTCAGCTTAATTGAATCTTTGTAAGTACCTGTTGAATTTAATAGATTTTATCTTACCTACAGGAATTTTGACATTTTATCATAAAAACATTTGAATACATGAAAATGTGTGGAAAGACTGGACTAAGTGGAATTAAAAAAATAATGTAAAACCTCATCTCTACTAGTATTACTGAATTTGTTGTGCTCTTTCTTAACCTAAGAATCACGTATTTTGATAAATTTCTACCAAACTCACTTTATTAATGAGAAAACTAAGGCTCAGGAACATTGTGGCTGGCTTTTTGAAGCACTGAATAAACTTCACGGCAGAGAAAAAACAACTGCATACATTCATGGACAAGAGAATCCTAAAATGGGGACTGCTTATAAAAGATATATTTCTCTTTATTTTAAATATTTATTTTTTTGTGGTATGTGGGTAGAGACATTTCCACGGGATAAATGAGTCTCCTTTTTCTGTTCTCAAACCAGTCCTCCCGTCTGACTGCTGATGGAACATGCTGCCACCTGCCTGAGCTGTATCATGCTTCGCAGTTACTGAGAGGCAAATGATAACGAGAGGAGAAGCGACAGGACAGGGGATGTGAAAGGGAGCATATAGATTTCCATCAATACGGTGAGTTTTAGAATTGCTTGGGAACAGGCTTCCCTGGTGGCGCAGTGGTTGAAAGTCCGCCTGCCGATGCAAGGGACATGGGTTCGTGCCCCGGTCCGGTCCGGGAAGATCCCACATGCCGCGGAGCAGCTGGGCCAGTGAGCCATGGCCGCTGAGGCTGCGCGTCCGGAGCCTGTGCTCCGCAACGGGAGAGGCCACAGCGGTGAGAGGCCCGCGTACCGCAAAAAAAAAAAAAAAAAAAAGAAATGCTTGTGAACTTTCCCAGGGATAAAAGTTAGAAAGCCCATGTGCCACCACCTCCCATTTTAATGCTATAACATCAGTGAATTCTTTCTTATTTGGTCCATAGTTGGAGTCAACATACATCCCCGTTTCCCAGGAGTATCCTCGTTTACACCTGTTGCTTGCTCTCAAAAATGTTCCTACTAGGAAGGTAAATTCCATGACCCTCCTGCTGGCAGCAGGCTTCACAATCCTTCTCTAAACTGTGCTCCCAGGAAGCTGCTCCAAATTGGTCTAAAATGGCTTTGAAGATAAATCTTTTTTTTTTTTCTTGCCGTCCCCAGACTTATCAATAGGATATACTTTCAAAGAAGTTCCCGCCTATGATGACTCTCACCTTTGTCCTATGTTAAGTACTGTTTTTATTTCCAAGTATGAGTTTTCATTTCTTCAAATATGAAACTGCTTAGTGGTGTGAAACACAAGAAGGAACCAGAAAATAACAGAGTGGTGATAACTTCCAGTCAAAGGGAAGATGCTAATACGTGTAAGCATGCTATATTTTTTCAGTTTTCCTAACAATCAAATCAAATAAAAACACCAAACTTTTTAATTTAAGTTTAATTAGTTTTGATAGTTTAATCAGTAAGGTCAGGTGTTCATACATGTATCTATTGTATTATTTATTCTCTGACCTAAATCCAGAAAGTAATCTTAATAAAAAATTTCCAGTACCCAGAGTAGCAGTCAATAGAGTATATTAGGAAGCTCTGCAAGTTCACACATAACAAAATAAAATTTAAACTTAATATAATTATCCTAATTAAAATTTTTATGAAAAAGAATCCTTTGTTCTGTGTTCACTTTGATATTTAAGGGAAAAATAGCCTCGAAGCAAATTATAAAATTTTGGCTTACTATGCAACTCATTTGCTAAAATATTGCTAATATTAAAACATTCTAGTCGAAAATACACTTTCATATTTATGAAATAAGGTTAGTAATCTTTCCACGTTTTATATAACAATCTTTCTAATTATTCTGTTTCACTAAATTTATTTCCGCACATACACACATATCCCAGGGGAAAGCCTATTACATTTGAAAGAGTCTAGTGAGATTCTGATGTACCAAAGATACTACCTTCTGAGAAATAACACACTTAAGCCAAAATGAACAATGTCTAAGCTATAATGTTTTGAGTTTTAGCATGCTGCTAGGTGATAAAACACACATAGCACACATACATACACACATACATTTGAAAGAATAAATATTCTTACTGGTTTTAAATAATGTACATCCAGAAATAAAGTTAATTTCTGTACTAAGACTTTTTGTCACCACTTTTAGAAAATGCATGTCCGTTAAAGCTGAAAAGATGTAAAATACATTGAATTAATATCATTTATTCAAGTCAAGGTTCTTGCAGAAATTACTCAAAATATGTTAAATGCCCCTTTTGGAATTAATATAACTGGATTTTTAAGGTCCATCCATTGAAAACAGAAGGGCATATTTTAGAGACTAACAAAAGCAACACTGCAGTTTAATTGGAAATGGCTCTCTAATTTGTCAGTTTGAAATTAACTTCTCCACTGGTTTTTCAATTGTTTCATTGTTTTGATTTCTTCAAATAAGTCTTTAGCTTAAAATAACTAAATGCATACTGAAGAGATAAGGGGTATCTGCCCTCCTATTTTAAGCTAAAACATAACCTCTAAATTATCTTTTACAGTAAGCCAAAGCCAGTATCACATACCTTTCGGGAATGAATTTCTTTCACATACAATGGAAGTAGAAACTCAGATATACCTTCAAGTCGGATTCCCTTCTTGGTGACTCTCAGATTTCCCATACCATCCTACAAGCAATGAAATATAGTTCACTTTTAGGTTAATTAGAGAATGAATAACTGGCCATAATTTTCTTAGGCCTAAGTTGAGAAAACAGTAAGCTCAAATCAGTGATGATTTAAGGAAAATGAGAGGTTGAATCTACTTAATGAATGATTGCAGCAGTTTGCATGCATATGGTGGGCTCTGTTTAAAATGAACAGGGAAAGAGGATTATAAAGGACCTAGTATCTCTTTCAAGTTCTAACAGAGACTGGGACTCATCTGTGAATAAATCCTGTACTTTCTTCATGCATCAATCCTTTTAACTATTTATTAGGTAAAATGATACTTACTACCTGATTATTGAAAACAACTTTGCAGAGAGATCTAGTATTATTTTTACATGACAGTTATACACATATTTCTGCTACAATCAAATAGTCACATTTGTACAAGCAATAAATGATTGACTAGTGTAAGTAAGAATGGTGTCCCAGTGTTTTAACCATGGGTTAATCATACATCCTTTTCTTTAGAAAATAATACTCTATGAGGAGGGTAAAACAGTACACAAATAATATTTATGAGACAAAAAGTAAAAATAGTAAGAACATGGGAATTAAAGAAAGGAGAATTCACATCTGGTTGGAGAGTAAACCATTTCTCATGGAAGATACTGACTACGATAAAGGCCTTAAGAATACGGAGTTTCAACAGAAGATGTCCCTAGAGGGAGGAACAAAATGACCATTCTGGTCACAATTAGGAAATAGCATGCCATCCAAACTGGCTCATGGAATATTGTGAGCAAAAACAACTGGGAGTATGTTTTGAGGCCAGAGAAAGAAAAGCCATGAATGCAAACTAAGGGGTCTGTATGTACAACAGCGTCCAAGAGAAGGAATGTAAAAAGTTCTCGAATAGCTCAGTGGCTTGAAATGATCAGAGTTATGCTTTAAGATGAAGCTGGTAGAAGTACTATGTGGAGCTATCTGACAGAGTATCAATAATAATGCACACCTTGGTAATAAGTGTGAGAAGTGTGGTGGAAGAGCAACCTTCAAGACCTGGTGACTAATTTTATCTGGAGATACTGAAAAGAGGGCCATTTATGACTGACCCAAGGTTTCACAACTATGACTATGTAAGGATATGTAGTGATTTTTACACTTGAACTAGTAAAATTTGTAGGCTCAATGGAAAAAATAAGTTCAGCTTTGAACTTTCTAACTTTGGACTTTCTAACTACTTCCAGTAGCAACCCTGGAAAAAAGAATTTTATCCATCAACCAACGCATCTGTAGAAAGCAGGCTGGGGTGTGACAGTTGCTTAAGTCTCGCTTGAATCTATCATGATGGATGAGCAAGTCCTGTGTGGAAAAAATGTTTATAAAACCAAAGAGGGACTCCTAGATAACGCCTAGGTCTGTGGCTTGGAAAGACATATTTTCTACCTCCAGGGAGGCTGGGATTAGTAGAAGAGGAAAGGCAAGAGATTATGATAGCCAGCCTCAACCCTCTGCTCTGACCTCAAAAGAAAGCCAAAGAAGAAGTAGAACAATGAATAGAATTTTGAGTAAGAACTGAAGAACTTTTTTTTAAACTCAGACAAAGAAAAGGACTAAGAAGACCGAGAGAAATATTTTGAGGTGGTGAGATCTGTCTTCTCATGGAAGGAGAAAGGAATTGATTCTGGTTGAACTGAATTTGGGATGAGACAGAGGAATTCACTTCTTGAGCTTGAACTTCTTGTCAGCTTAAACTTAAAGCTGACACTAGAAATGCCTAAAAGTTTTTAAAAATAAGAAAATTTCAAGCATCTCTGAAGACAAATTCTGATGGGAAAATAGGCCTACTTTTGTTTCTCTCAGACAGAGCTAGTTTACACCAGTTTTATAATATCCTCTCTCACTTTTGAAACTGAGTGTCTCTGATATAGACATTAATTACAGGGTTGCTCACTCACTGGCTCTAATTAGTTTTGCAACATTATGCAACAGAAACAGGCAGAATTAACAGTGAGAGAGGTTCAAAACTGAGGATTTTCTAGACAGGAGTGGCAGAAAGTCATAGGTACGTGGTGTTCTAAAGTAACAAAAAAATGATGCCCCTTAAAAGGCTATTATTTTTTTCTTGTTGGATAGAGACATGTAAAGCCAGAACAGTTGTGTCTGGCTGCAAAAATAGCACAGGGTAAAGAATAGCAACAGATGATAAATTAATCATCAAGTTCAATAGGAGTTAAAAAAATACGAGAAATGCTAAGACAGGTTTGTCATCAGAAAATGGAAACTCAGATTTTGAGATCTTGAAGGTGAGAACATTTCCGGACATGAGGTCCAGAGAACACCTGAGGAGTGGCTGCAGATGTAGACTGGAGACACAACCCTGTATATTGCACAGAGCCTAGAATAATAGTACATGTAAAGTGATGTGTGGCTTTAAAGTATTATTTTGTTTGAGGGATTTTCTTGGCTAAATCTCACACACTGACTGTCCATGTATATTCTCAAATGCCTGCCTAAAGGAAATGTCCGGGAGTGCTCTCCATGGAGTTGCTTTGCAAATGTTTAAGGCAAATATTAGACTATCTCAAGTAAAGAGAAACAAATTCTATCATGAATGTAATTCCCAGTTCAATATTAATCTTAAAAAATGTTTTTATAAGATGGCTAAAAATAAAAGAATTGGACATCCAAAGTTAAATGTGATATTACCTATGCTATATGCATATTCAATTTTGGAAAGTTTTGATTCTTAAGCTCAGTGTTTTCTTCTTATATTTTCTATATAACATAAAATGTGTGGCTTCCCTGGTGGCGCAGTGGTTGAGAGTCCGCCTGCCGATGCAGGGGACACGGGTTCGTGCCCCAGTCTGGGAAGATCCACATGCCACGCAGAGCGGCTAGGCCCGTGAGCCATGGCCGCTGAGCCTGCCCGTCCGGAGCCTGTGCTCCGCAACGGGAGAGGCCACAACAGTGAGAGGCCCGCGTACCGCAAAAAAAAAAAAAAAAAAAAAAAAAAAAAAAAAAAAAAAAGTGGCGGCAGATATATAGTTACATTCCATTTATTTAATTAAAAAAATTTTTTAACATCTTTATTGGAGTATAATTGTTTTACAATGGTGTGTTACTTTCTGCTTTATAACAAAATGAATCAGATATACATATACATATATCCCCATATCTCTTCCCTCTTGTGTCTCCCTCCGTTCCACCCTCCCTATCCCACCCCTCTAAGTGGTCTCAAAGCACCAACCTGATCTCCCTGTGCTATGTGGCTGCTTCCCACTAGCTATCTATTTTACATTTGGTAGTGTATATATGTCCATGCCACTCTCTCACTTTGTCCCAGCTCACCCTTCCCCCTCCCCATATCCTCAAGTCCATTCTCTAGTAGGTCTGCATCTTTATTCCCGTCTTGACCCTAGGTTCTTCATGACCATTTTATTTTTTTTTTTAGATTCCATATATATGGGTTAGCACAGGTACTTGTTTTTCTCTTTCTGAACTTACTTCACTCTGTATGACAGACTCTAGGTCCATCCACCTCACTACAAATAGCTCAATTTCGTTTCTATTTATGGCTGAGTAGTATTCCATTGCATATATGTGCCACATCTTCTTTATCCATTCATCTGTTGATGGACACTTAGGTTGCTTCCATGTCCTGGCTATTGTAAATAGAGAGGCAATGAACATTGTGGTACATGACTCATTTTTTTTTTTTTTTGCGGTATGCCGGCCTCTCACAGTTGTGGCCTCTTCCATTGCGGAGCACAGGCTCCGGACGCGCAGGCTCAGCGGCCATGGCTCACGGGCCCAGCCACTCCGCAGCATGTGGGATGCTCCTGGACCGGGGCATGAACCTGCGTCCCCTGCATCGGCAGGTGGACTCTCAACCACTGAGCCATCAGGGAAGCCCTACATTATTCTTTTTGAATTATGGTTTTCTCAGGGTATATGCCCAGTAGTGGGACTGCTAGTTCGTATGGTAGTTCTATTTTTATTTATTTAAGGAACCGCCACCATACTGTTCTCCATAGTGGCTGTATCAATTTACATTCCCACCAACAGTGCAAGAGGGTTCCCTTTTCTCCACACCCTCTCCAGCATTTATTTGTAGGTTTTTTGATGATGGCCATTCTGACTGGTGTGATGTGATACCTCATTGTAGTTTTGATTTGCATTTCTCTAATGATTAGTGATGTTGAGCATTCTATCATATGTTTGTTGCAATCTGTATATGTTCTTTGGAGAAATGTCTGTTTAGGTTTTTTGCCCATTTTTGGCTTGGGTTGTTTGTTTTTTTGATATTGAGCTGCATGAGCTGCTTGTAAATTTTGGAGATTAATCCTTTGTCAGTTGCTTCATTGGCAATATTTTCTCCCATTCTGAGGGTTGTCTTTTCGTCTTGTTTATGGTTTGCTTTGCTGTGCAAAAGCTTTTAAGTTACATTAAGTCCCGTTTGTTTCCTTTTGTTTTTACTTCCATTTCTCTAGGAGGCAGGTCAAATAGGATCTTGCTGTGATTTATGTCAAAGAGTGCTCTGCCAATGTTTTCCTCTAAGAGTTTGATAGTCTCTGGCCTTACATTTAGGTCTTTAATCCATTTGGAGTTTATTTTTGTGTATGGTGTTAGGGAGTGTTCTAATTTCATTCTTTTACATGTAGCTATCCAGTTTTCCCAGCACCACTTATTGAAAAGGCTGTCTTTTCTCCACTGTATATTCTTAGCTGCTTTATCAAAGATAAGGTGACCATATGTGCGTGGGTTTATCTCTGGGCTTTCTATCCTGTTCCATTGATCTGTATTTCTGTTTTTGTGCCAGCACCATACTGTCTTGATTACTGAAGCTTTGTAGTACAGTCTGAAGTCAGGGAGCCTGATTCCTCCAGCTCCGTTTTTCTTTCTCAAGATTGCTTTGGCTATTCGGGGTCTTTTTTGTTTCCACACAAATTGTGAAATTATTTGTTCTAGTTCTGTGAAAAATGCCAGTGGTAGTTTGATAGGGATTGCATTGAATCTGTAGATAGTTTGGGGTAGTATATTCATTTTCACAACGTTTATTCTTCCATCCAAGAACATGCTGTATCTCTCCATCTGTTTGTATCATCTTTTCTTTCACCAGTGTCTTATAATTTTCTGCAAACAGGTCTTTTGTCTCCTTAGGTAGGTTTATTCCTAGATATTATATTCTTTTTGTTGCAATGGTAAATGGGAGTGTTTCCATATTTTCACTGTCGGATTTTTCATCATTAGTGTATAGGAATGCAAGAGATTTCTGTGCATTAATTTTGTATCCTGCTACTTTACCAAATTCGTTGATTAGCTCTAGTAGTTTTCTGGTAGCATCTTTCGGATTCTCTATGTATAATATCATGTCGTCTGCAAACACTCACAGCTTTACTTCTTCTTTTCCCATTTGGATTCCTTTTATTTCCTTTTCTTCTCTGATTGCTGTGGCTAAAACTTCCAAGACTATGTTGAATAACAGTGGTGAGAGTGGGCAACTTTTCTTGTTCCTGATCTTAGTGGAAATGGTTTCAGTTTTTCACCAGTGAGAACGATGCTGCCTGTGGGTTTGTCATATACAGCCTTTATTATGCTGAGGTAAGTTCCCTCTATGCCTACTTTCTGGAGGGTTTTTTTTTTTTATCATAAATCGGTGTTGAATTTTGTCGAAAGCTTTCTCTGCATCTATTGAGATGATCATATGGTTTTTCTCCTTCAATTTTTTAATATGGTGTATCACATTGATTGATTTGCATATATTGAAGAATCCTTACATTCCTGGTAAAAATTCCACTTGATCATTGTTTATGATCCTTTTAAAGTATTGCTGGATTCTGTTTGCTAGTATTTTGTTAGGAGTTTTGCATTTATGTTCATCAGTGATATTGGCCTGTAGTTTTCTTTCTTTGTGACATCTTTTTCTGGTTTTGGTATCAGAGTGATGGTGGGCTTCTAGAATGATTTGGGAGTGTTCCTCCCACTACTATATTTTAGAAGAGTTTGAGGAGAAGAGGTGTTAACGTCTGTAAATGTTTGATGGAATTCGCCTGTGAAGCCATCTGGTCCCAGGCTTTTGTTTGATGGAAATTTTTAATCACAGTTTCAATTACAGTGCTTGTGATTGGTCTGCTCATATTTTCTATTTCTTCCTGGTTCAGTCTCAGAAGGTTGTGCATTTCTAAGAATTTGTCCATTTCGTCCATTTTATTGGCATATAGTTGCTTTTAGTAATCTCTCATGATCCTTTGTATTTCTGCAGGGTCAGTTGTTACTTCTCCTTTTTCATTTCTAATTCTATTGACTTGAGTCTTCTCGCTTTTTTTCTTGATGAGTCTTGCTAATGGCTTATCAATTTTGTTTATCTTCTCAAAGAACCAGCTTTTAGCTTTATTGATCTTTGCTATCATTTCCTTCATTTCTTTTTCATTTATTTCTGATCTGATCTTTATGATTTCTTTCCTTCTGCTAACTTTGGGGTTTTTTTTGTTGTTCTTTCTCTAATTGCTTTAGGTGTAAGGTTAGGTTGTTTATTTGAGATTTTTCTTGTTTCTTAAGGTAGGATTGTATTGCTATAAACTCCCTTTTAGAACTGCGTTTGCTGCATCCCATAGGTTTTGGGTCGTCGTGTTTTCATTGTCTTTTGTTTCTCAGTATTTTTTGATTTCCTCTTTGATTTCTTCAGTGGTCTCTTGGTTATTAAGTCGTGTATTGTTTAGCCCTCATGTGTTTGTATTTTTTACAGATTTTTTCCTGTAATTGATATCTAGTCTCATAGAGTTGTGGTCAGAAAAGATACTTGATATGATTTCAATTTTGTTACATTTACCAAGGCTTGACCTGTGACCCAAGATATGATCTATCCTGGAGAATGTTCCATGAGCACTTGAGATAAAAGTGTATTCTGTGGCTTTTGGATGGAATGTCCTATAAATATTAATTAAGTCCATCTTGTTTAATGTATCATTTAAAGCTTGTGTTTCCTTATTTATTTTCATTGTGGATGATCTGTCCATTGGTGAAAGTGGGGTGTTAAAGTCCCCTACTATGATTGTCGTACTGTGAATTTCCCCTTTCATGGCTGTTAGTATTTGCCTTATGTGTTGAGGTGCTCCCATGTTGGGTGCATAAATATTTACAATTGTTATATCTTCTTGGATTGATCCCTTGATCATTATGTAGTGTCCTTTTTGTCTCTTGTAATAGTCTTAGTTTTAAAGTCTGTTTTGTCTGATATGAGAATTGCTACTCCAGCTTTCTTTTGATTTCCATTTGCATGGAATGTCTTTGTCCATCTCCTCCCTTTCAGTCTGTATGTGTCCCTAGGTCCGAAGTGGGTCTCTTGTAGACATCATATTATGGGTCTTGCTTTTGTATCCATTCAGCCAGTCTACATGTTTTGGTTGGAGCTTTTAATCCATTTACATTTAAGGTAATTATCAATATATATGTTCCTATTACCATTTTCTTTATTGTTTTGGGTTTCTTATTGTAGATCTTTTCCTTCTTGTGTGTTTCCTGCCTAGAGAAGTTCCTTTAACATTTGTTGTAAAGCTGCTTTGATGGTGCTGAATTCTCTTAGCTTTTGATTGCCTGTAAAGGTTTTAATTTCTCCTTCAAATCTGAATGAGATCCTTGCTGGGTAGAGTAATCTTGGTTGTAGGTTTTTCTCCTTCATCACTTCAAATATGTCCTGCCACTCACTTCTGGCTTGTAGAATTTCTGTGGAAAGATCAGCTGTTAACCTTATGGGGATTCCCTTGTGTATTATTAGTTGTCTTTCCCTTGCTGCTTTTAATATATTTTCTTTGTATTCAATTTTTGATAATTTGATTAATATGTGTCTTGTCATGTTTCTCCTTTGATTTATCCTGTATGAGACTCTCTGTGCTTCCTGGACTTGAATAACTATTTCCTTTCCTTTATTAGGGAAGTTTTCATCTATAATCTCTTCAAATATTTTCTCAGTCCCTTTCATTTTCTCTTCTTCTTCTGGGACCCCTATAATTCAAATGTTGGTGCGTTTATTGTTATCCCAGAGGTCTCTGAGACTGTCCTGAATTCTTTTCATTCTTTTTCCTTTATTCTGCTCTGACGTAGCTATTTCCACTATTGTATCTTCAAGGTCACTTATTCGTTCTTCTGCCTCAGTTATTGTGCTACTGATCCCTTCTAGAGAATTTTTAATTTCATTTATTGTGTTGTTCATCACTGTTTGTTTGCTCTTTAGTTCTTCTAGTTCCTTGTTAAATGTTTATTGCATTTTCTCCATTCTATTTCCAAGATTTTGGATCATCTTTACTATCATTATTCTGAATTCTTTTTCAGGTGGCGAAATGGTGGAATAAAATCAAATGGCGAAAATCTCCCAGATATCTTCATCTCAACGCCAAGATCCAGCTCTATTCAACTACCAGCAAGCTAGAGTGCTGGACACCCTATGCCAAACAACTAGCAAGACAGGAACACAACCCCATCCACTAGCAGAAAGGCTGCCTAAAATCATAATAAGGTCACAGACAGTGCAAAACACACCACCAGATGCGTACCTACCCACCAGAAGGACAAGATCCAGCCTCCTCCACCAGAACACAGGCGCTAGTCCCCTCTACCAGGAAGCCTACACAACCCACTGAACAAACCTCAGCCATTGGGGGCAGACACCAAAAACAAAAGGAACTATGAACCTGCAGCCTGTGAAAAGGAGACTCCAAACACAGTAAGTTAAGCAAAATGAGAAGACAGAGAAACACACAGCAGATAAAGGAGCAAGGTAAAAACCCACCAGACCTAACAAATGAAGAGGAAATGTGCAGTCTACCTGAAAAAGAATTCAGAGTAATGATAGTGAAGATGATCTAAAATCTTGGAGAATGGAGAAAATACAAGAAACGTTTAACAAGGACCTAGAAGAACTAACAAGCAAACAAACAATGATGAACAACAAAATGAATGAAATTAAAAATTCTGTAGAGGAAATAAACAGCAGAATAACTGAGGCAGAAGAACAGATAAGTGACCTGGAAGATAAAATAGTGGAAATAACTACTTCAGAGCAGAATAAAGAGTGAAAAGAATTGAAGACAGTCTCAGAGAACCCTGGGACATTAAACACACCAATATTCAAATTATAGGGGTCCCAGAAGAAGAGGAGAAAAAGAAAGGGACTAAGAAAATATTTAAAGAGATTATAGTTGAAAACTTCCCTAATATGGGAAAGGAAATAGTTAATCAAGTCCAGGAAGCACAGAGAGTCCCATACAGGATAAATCCAAGGAGAAACATGCCAAGACACATATTAATCAAACTATCAAAAATTAAATAGAAAGAAAAAAATTAAAAGCAGCAAGGGAAAAACAACAAATAACATACAAGGGAATCCCCATAAGGTTAACAGCTGATCTTTCAGCAGCAACTCTACAAGCCAGAAGGGAGTGGCAGGACATATTTAAAGTGATGAAAGGGAAAAAGCTACAACCAAGATTACTCTACCCAGCAAGGATCTCATTCAGATCTGACAGAGAAATTAGAAACTTTAAAGACAAGCAAAAGCAAAGAGAATTCAGCACCACCAAACCAGCTTTACAACAAATGCTAAAGGAACTTCTCTAGGCAGGAAACACAAGAGAAGGAAAAGACCTAAAAAAACAAACCCAAAACAATTAAGAAAATGGTAATAGGAAATACATGTCGATAACTACCTTAAATGTCAATGGATTAAAAGCTCCAACCAAAACATGTAGACTGGCTGAATGGATACAAAAACAAGCCCCATATATATATGCTGTCTACAAAAGAACCACTTCAGACCTAGTGACATATACGGACTGAAAGTGAGGGGATGGAAAAGATATTCCATGCAAATGGAAATCAAAAGAAAGCTGGAATAGCAATTCTCATATCAGACAAAATAGACTTTAAAATAAAGAGTATTACAAGAGACAAAGAAGGACACTACATAATGATCAAGTGATCAATCTAAGAAGAAGGTATAATAATTGTAAATATTTATGCACCCAACATGGGAGCACCTCAATACATGAGCCAAATGCTAACACCCATAAATGGGGAAATTCACAGTACCACAATCATAGTAGGGGACTTTAACACCCCACTTTCACCAATGGACAGATCATCCAAAATGAAAATAAATAAGGAAACATAAGCTTTAAATGAAACATTAAACAAGATGGACTTAATTAATATTTATAGGACATTCCATCCAAAAAGCACAGAATACACTTTCTTCTTAAGTGCTCATGGAATATTCTCCAGGATAGATCATATCCTGGGTCATAAATCAAGCCTTGGTAAATTTAAGAAAACTGAAATCATATCAAGTACTTTTTCAGACCACAACGCTATGAGACTAGATATCAATTACAGGAAAAAATCTGTAAAGCACACAAACAGATGGAGGCTAAACAACACACTACTTAACCAAGAGATCACTGAAGAAGTCAACGAGGAAATCAAAAAATACTGAGAAACAAAAGACAATGAAAACACGACGACCCAAAACCTCTGGGATGCAGCAAAAGCCATTCTAAAGAGGGAGGTTTACAGCAATACAATCCTACTTTAAGAAACAAGAAATATCTCAACTAAACAACTTAACCTTACACCTAAAGCAATTAGAGAAAGAAGAAGAACAAAAACCCAAAGTTAGCAGAAGGAAAGAAATCATAAAGATCAGATCAGAAATAAATGAAAAAGAAATGAAGGAAACAATAGCAAAGATCAATAAAACTAAAAGATGGTTCTTTGAGAAGATGAACAAAATTGTTAAACCACTAGCCAGACTCATCACAAAAAAAGGGGAGAAGACTCAAATCAATAGAATTAGACACGAAAAAGGAGAAATAACAACTGACACTGCAGAAATACAAAGGAACATGAGAGATTACTAAAAGCAACTATATGCCAATAAAATGGACAACCTCGAAGAAATGGACAAATTCTTAGGAAAGCACAACCTTCCAAGCCTGAACCAGGAAGAAACGAAAAATATAAACAGACCAATCACAAGCACTGAAATTGAAACTGTGATTAAAAACCTTCCAACAAACACAACCCAGGACCAGATGGCTTCACAGGTGAATTCTATCAAATATTTAGAGAAGAGCTAACACCTAGCCTTCTCAAACTCTTCCAAAATATAGTAGAGGGTGGAACACTCCCAAACTCATTCTACGAGGCCACCATCATCCTGATATCAAAACCAGACAAAGATGTCACAAAAAAAGAAAACTTAAGGCCAATATCACTGATGAATATAGATGCAAATATCCTCAACAAAATACTAGCAAACAGAATCCAACAGCACATTAAAAGGATCATACACCATGATCAAGTGGGGTTTATTCCAGGAACGCAAGTATTCTTCAATATACACAAATCAGTCAATGTGATACACCATATTAACAAACTGAAGAATAAAAACCATATGATCATATCAATACATGCAGAAAAAGCTTCTGACAAAATTGAACACCCATTTATTATAAAAACCCTCCATTAATTAGGCATAGAGGGAAATTATCTCAACATAATAAAAGCCATATATGATAAATCCACAGCCACCATTGTTCTCAATGGTGAAAAACTGAAATCATTTCTACTAAGATCAGGAAGAAGACAAGGTTGCCCACTCTCACCACTATTATTCAACACAGTATTGGATGTGTTAGCCACAGCAATCAGAGAAGAAAAGGAAATAAAAGGAATCCAAAGCAGAAGAGAAGATGTAAAGCTGTGAGTGTTTGCAGACAACATGATACTATACATAGAGAATTCTAAAGATGCTACCAGAAAACTACTAGAGCTAATCAATGAATTTGGTAAAGTAGCAGGATACAAAATTAATGCACAGAAATGTCTTGCATTCTTGTACACTAATGATGAAAAATCTGAAAGAGACATTAAGGAAACACTCCCATTTACCACTGCAACAAAAAGAATAAAATACCTAGGAATAAACCTACCTACAGAGACAAAAGACCTTTATGCTGAAAACTATAAGACACTGATGAAAGAAATTAAATATGATAGAAACAGATGGAGAGTTATATCATGTTCTTGGATTGGAAGAATCAACATTGTGAAAATGACTATACTACCTAAAGAAATCTACACATTCAATGCAATCCCTATCAAACTACCACTGGCAGTTTTCATAGAACTAGAACAAACAATTTCACAATTTGTATGGAAACAGAAAAGACCCCAAAACTTTAAAGCTTTTGCACAGCAAAGGAAACCATGAAAAAGATGAAAAGACAACCCTCAGAATCGGAGAAAATATTTGCAAATGAAGCAACTGACAAAGGATTAATCTCCAAAATTTACAAGCAGCTCATGCAGCTCAATATCAAAAAAACAAACAACCCAATCCAAAAATGGGCAGAAGACCTAAATAGACTATTCTCCAAAGAAGGTATATAGATTGGCAACAAACACATGAAAGGATGCTCAAAATCACTAATCATTAGAGAAATGCAAATCAAAACTACAATGAGGTGTCACATCACACCAGTCAGAATGGCCATCACCAAAAAAATCTGCAAACAATAAATGCTGGAGAGGGTGTGGAGAAAAGGGAACCCTCTTGCACTGTTAATGGGAATGTAAATTGATACAGCCACTATGGAGAACAGTATGGCGGTTCCTTAAATAAATAAAAATAGAACTACCATACGACCTAGCAGTCCCACTACTGGGCACATACCCTGTGAAAACCATAATTCAAAAAGAGTCATGTACCACAATGTTCATTGCAGCTCTATTTACAATAGCCAGGACATGGAAGCAACCTACGTGTCCCTTGACAGATGAATGGATAAAGAAGATGTGGCACATATATACAATGGAATATTACTCAGCCATAAAAAGAAACGAAATTGAGTTATTTGTAGTGAGGTGCATGCATCTAGAATCTGTCATATAGAGTGAAGTCAGAAAGAGAAAAACAAATACTGTATGCTAACCCATATATATGGAATCTAAAAAAAAAAATGGTTATGAAGAACCTAGGGGCAGGACAGGAATAAAGACCCAGACCTACTAGGGAATGGACTTGAGGACACGGGGAGGGGAAGGGTAATTTGGGACAAAGTTATAGTGGCATGGACTTATATACACTACCAAATGTAAAATAGATAGCTAGTGGGAAACAGCCACATAGCACAGGGAGATCAGGTTGGTGCTTTGAGACCACTTAGAGGGGTGGGATAGGGAGGGTGGAACGGAGGGAGACACAAGAGGGAAGAGATATGGGGATATATGTATATGTATAGCTAATTCACTTTGTTAGAAAGCAGAAACTAACACACCATTGTAAAGCAATTATACTCCAATAAAGATGTTAAAAAAAGATTTCTTTTTGTTATTTATTCTTTCCTGCATGCTAAAGGAATAAAAAATCCAACTGCTAATTAAAAAGAGGAAATTCTCTTTAAAACATCTAAGCATTTTCTTTTTCTTACCTGTTTTATGCTGAGGTTTTATATAATTTATAATGAGCTGTTTTTCCTCAAGCATAAGAGAAAGAACAAATAAAATATAAGTTGGAAGGAAGCCTGCTTTATATATGTGTTTTTACTATGTTGTTTGCTGTAATCCTGTATTTTATTTTCATTTTAATTGGCCTTCCTTATTCCTGCCTATTATTAGAAAATAAACTCTACAGTAATAAGGATTGATAGACTTAGGAATTTGACCTCTAATTCAGCTTGTATAGAAACATCTTTAGAGATAGTTTTTAATAACATAACTTTTGTCATCTGGAGTATGATTAATTCTTTTTGTTCTTAGCCAATAATTGTTCTAAGTTTCACAATTTATGCTTCACCAATTATAAGAGTTTTGAAAAGTTTTTGAATATATGATATATTGAATAAGATAATAAATACTGTACTTTGTATCTATTATTTGGTGTTCTTTTGGCAATGTGAATGATTTTTTAAAAAGCATAATAAAATAAAATGTAATTTGTTTTCCAAGTTTTTCTCGACTAATGATACAATTCCTTGACAAACATTTCCTTCTTTTTCTAACAATCCACCTATCACTAGTCTCATAGAACATGTCATTGTTTAACAACAAAATCATCATAGTGAATATATGCTGAAACAAAATAAAACCCAAAACAAAACTATATTAATCTGACATGGTATATGTGATTATAATTATCTGGTTAATAGAGAAAAAAATAGATACATTCAATAAACCCAATAAGACTGCATATAAGGGACCAGCAATATATATTACATATATGTGTATACACACATATTTTATATATATATATATATATATATATATATACACACACACACATATATAAACTACTTAAAATGATGGAGAAATAGACATAGCTATTGAATCCACTAAGAATGTTTTGAATACATAAGCATTTTATGTTCAATAAAAAATAATCCTTTTGAAGAAAATCCTTACAGCACATCTTTTTCTTTTTGTATTTTATTTTATTAATTTTTTTATACAACAGGTTCTTATTAGTTATCTATTTTTTACATACTAGTGTATATATGTCAATCTCAGTCTTTAGTTTCTCTTCAGATAGAATATATCTTTTGCCTTTTATAGGACATCTTTTGGAAGCACTATCAGGAAAAAAAATTGGTGTGGCTCAGTCTAATAATCCAATTAATCATATGATACAAACTTAAATATGCATGGAAGCAGCAGCATTGTGCCACTTTAACATGAAGTTAAAGTTACACTCTGAGGATGCGCAAGAGACAGATTTGTTAATGAAGAGTGCTGTAGGAAAACCAAACATGCTATTATAACAAATCATATTTCTTGGTGGTTAAGTAGAGACAGCTGCAAAGAACCTTAGGTATTTGCTTAAGAAAAATAATAAAGAATTAATAATAACACTACGTACCCTAAAGACAGTCATCCGTAAATGGGTGACTGAAAAAAATCCACATTGTAATCTGTGTAACAAAATTATAAAGCCTAAAGCTTCACTATCAGTGTGTCTGTCTTTCCCAAACATGCTTAATAGTATGTAACAATTATAATAATCCCAGTGGAAAAAGTTCAGTTTTCAAATAAATTTAGGAAATCACTGCAATATATATTCCCACTCAGAGATTCATAATGCATATTAGCATACTCAACACACTGAGAGGTCTGGAGGAGAGAAATACTTTACTTTCTCTAATACAAAGTTCCCTAAACATTTGTCCAAAGGGACCCCCACTCACTCATCCATCTTTTGGAATAGGTGGAATAATGTCCCTTTAACACACTGCGTTCACTTATATTTTATAAACCCTGAAGGAAGATCTATGTAAAAAGAAGATGCGTTGTTTAGCATGAAGGCTTAAAAAGAGGTGATTAAAGAATTAAAAGCTACCGTGTCTCCACAGATATTTATTGAGAGCCTATGTATCATACCACTAAATTCTGTGTATTTTCGGCTTCCCAGCTGTATTTAAAAACTGGAGAGTCTATGTTGAACACTGCTAAGAATCTGGGCTGCTTCTGAGATGTAACTTGTTGTTAATAAGAAAGAGAGGCAATGTTGAGCACACCTCTAGTTTTTGCATATATATGTCAGTTACTATAAGGATAATTTAGTTCCTAAAAGGAGAATCACTTCTTACTTTGAACAAAATCACATTTCTGGACCTGTAAATTAAGAATAAGACCTCAGGGTATGGTAACTCTACATAGGTAATCCTCATGGTAAGGTCTTGTCTAAGAATTCCTTATAAATGCCCAAGACATCTTTAATTTCTACCCAAACTATGGAATTAATCCTAAGAGCTAAGTTCATAGAGCAATTTAGCAGCTACTGAGACAATAGTGCATTGTCACAACAACCCTGTAAAATAGAAACAATATTGCCCTCCTTTTATTTAAAACACACACACACACACACACACACACACACACACACACACAAAGTTAAGTGAATTGTATGCAGCTAGTAAGTTAGCCTAAAGTTTAGTCCTCTCACTCTTAGTCAATCTAACAACTGTAGGGACAGAAAATGTAAGTTAAATTTATTTTATTATGTAACTCCATTAGGAATATTCTAATATTTTTCATTATTATTTCTGAATTAATGTGTATCTCTTCTTTCTTAGATTGTTTGACTTTTAACTTTTAAAAACTTTCCTTCTCTCACTGACTTCATTTACCAGCACATATTTCTCTTCTGGCTTGGATCTGAACCATGGTATCCTGAAAGCAAATTATTTCTGGTAAGACAAAACTCTACTTCTAAGTAATTACAAAGTTCATCTTGACAATGACGCCCCCTAGAAAAACTTATTGATATTTTTACAGTCATAGACCATTTTAAAGGAGTCTCAAAACAATATTTTCTGTAAATAAAAAATTCACTGTTTCACATTCTTCCTATTGCATATATATGTCACTTCCTATTCCTATAACTGCTTTATAATTACCCTCATTCTATAAAACTAAGTTGTGTGTATATGTGTATATATGTGTGTGTGTGTGTGTGCGTGTGTGTGTGTGTATTTAGAAGAGGTGAATTGCATAGGAAGGGTAGGTAAAATTAACTTACTGAACCCAAAATTATAGCTATCCTATTAGCCTGGGACTGAGGGGATTTTAGGTGAATGTCAAGATTGGATGAATAGCCCACAGAAGGCAGTTGCCCCAATCAACAAGTCATGATTCGTTGCCAAATTTTGGTCATGAGCCAATTTTTTGACCCAGAATCCAATGACCTCTCTTGCCGAATTTAGACAGTAAATGGACAAGTGCAGCTGCCTTAGCCTGAGATTCCTCAGAAATGAGGATGTTGGTTATGCCGCCAGGTGAGCCACTAAATTCAGCAAAACTGAGGTCTCACTTCAGTGAAGGACCTGCCCCACCTACTGGGATTACCAAAGGCAGAAAACCTTTAACTTTCAGTCTTGTCAGGAAATATCTTAGCTCAAAGATCCATCTCGTCCAAAATCATGTCCCCCAAACCCCACCTGGGATGGCTTTCATGACTGATTGATCAATATGAGGATATAAAGATCTGGCCACCATATGAACCACTCTGGACAATTCTCAGGTTTATTTTAGCTCCAGAGCTCCCTGTGGGGTGAGTCAAGGTTGCTATTCCTTTGCATCACACTTTGACTTCTCTCTTCTCTCTGCTCAACTCTGCTTGCTTGATGTGATGTTATTATCTAGATTACTGAGAACTCTTTTAATCAAAATGCAACTAACTCCATGATACTTTTTAAACTAAAATTAAATTAAAAATTAAATTAAAACTTAGGGCAAGGATAAGACTGATGCTAAAAATGAAAGTGAACTATAATCTATATTAGAGAAATCAGTACATTAATATTTCTGCCAGTTGAGAAGAAAAGTAGGATAAGATGAGAAGTCATTCATATTGAGAAGTCAAAAATATGATTTTTTTTCTTCCAGAGAGTGCTTTATTAAGATACCATCATCACCAGGAAAGCTCTTTCATCTTTAATGCCTGCACTGCAGTCTTTCCTCTGTGGTTATTCATTTACCACAGACTTCCTTAAAATATTTGTTTATAGACAATGGTAATTTTCTTTTTTTACTTTTTTTTTTAGCGCAAAAGCGTTGGGTCTTCGTTGCTGCACGTGGGCTTTCTCTAGTTGTGGTGAGCGGGGGCTACTCTTCGTTGCGGTGTGCGGGCTTCTCATCACAGTGGCTTCTCTGAGGAGCATGGGCTCTAGGCGCGCAGGCTTCAGTAGTTGCGGCACGTGGACTCAGTAGTTGTGGCGCATGGGGTTAGCTGCTCCGTGGCATGTGGGACCTTCCCAGACCAGGGATTGAACCTGTATCCCCTGCATTGGCAGGCGGATTCTTAACCACTGCATCACCAGGGAAGTCCCTGTAATTTTTATAATAACTCAGGTCCAAACAAATAATGTAGATCTGGGTGAGTTTCTAACTACCTGGATGCCAGAGAAAGGACATCTCTTCTCCACCTGAATGTTAAATCAAAAGTTTGAACATGGTTGCTTAGACTTGTGGTTTTTCAAATTTTTAAACATTTAGAAACTTTTAAGAGATAAAATATGGTGTTTGGTGGGGTATTGATTTAGAAGTTATTGTAGGTAATAGCTTCACTATTGATCCTATTTCTAGCTTTCAGTACACAATTCAGAGTCATGGTAAATGCTTTCTTTATCTTCCACACGATGAATCAGTTGCCATGTCCTATGAATATGTGGGGGATAGGCTTGTGTAGTCTCTTTGTGTGTGTGTGTGAGTGTGTGTGTGTGCGCTTTGGGATGTGTTTTGGTACTTGGAGAAAATATGAGCATCTATCCCAGGAAAAGTGGATGAGTAAAATATATGGCATAGCATGCAGCCATGCGCAGCACATGAATAAATGTGCACCTAGCAACAGTACTTAGAAAATTCAAAAAGAAATAAAATAATATTTATATAAATTAAAATGTTTCCATTACAGATGAAATCTATTTCTCAGAACACACAGGATCACCAAAAAGGATACAACGATTGACTACAAAGAGAGGGCAAGTGCTGATAAAGGGAGTAAAAATGGAGATATAAGTAAAAGGAATGAAAGAATAAATAAATGAATAAACAATAAATAGAAACAGTAAGTGAGAGAATTTGTATGGACCAATGATGTAATAGTGACAATGTTCCATAACTGATGTACATAATTATCTCAATCTTCTGCACCTGAATTTAAAAATAAAGTAAAATCTGCTGCAGAATCGTCAACTCTCTCTCTCTCTCTTTGTCTATCCTTACTGCTATTGTTTTAATTCAGTTTTTTTGTTCACTTTCTGCCTATACTAGTTTCTTAAATGTCCTCATTAACATTAATGTACCCAATTAAAATCCTTTTTCATATTGTTGATGTCCTTATCCTCTTATAAAGTAAATTTTATTTTAGCAGTGTCCAAGGATAAAGTTAACCTAAAAATGTCTTTCATATTCCAAACCACATTCTAGTAAATTGTGATTTAATAACAACAACAGTTTATTGTTTCACAAACATTCCCATAAAGTATTCTATTCCTTTTCTTTGTGCCTTATAAATCATTGTTTACTAGAAAATCTCTCACTGTGTTCTGTCTTTATTAAGAGAAGGTATTATGTCTTCTGAGTTGGAAAAAATCTCTTGTGTTTTTCCTTTACTTCTATATTCACAATACTCCTGACACTAGATATGTGCGTTTTCCACACATCAAGCATTCTCTAAGACACTAGGCGGGTGTCCTACAATTTAACCCAATTCTGATACTATGTACCTGGACACAGACTCCACAGGTTAAGGTTTCAGTCCCACGAGATTGCCCCTCCTCCCCATTTCAGATGCCACTTGCAAGTTCAGTTTGTTACCTGTGCTCCTGACCAACTGTCTATACATCAGAAGTTCCCATGGCCCCCTCCTCAGGTTTGATTACGTTGCCAGAGCAGCTCACAGAACTCAGGGGAACACGTTATTTACTAGATTACTGGTTTATTATAAAAGATATAACTCAGGAAGAGCCAGATGGAAGAGATGCCCAGGGCCAGGTATGTGGGAGAGGCACGGAGCTTCCATGCCCTCTCTAGGCACCATAGTCCCAGCACCTCCAAACGTTCACCAACCTAGAAGCTCTCCAACCTTTGTAATTGTTATGCAGGCTTCATCATGTAAGCCTCAATCTTTAGCCCCTCTTCTATTCTTTGGAGGGGGGTCAGGTTGAATGTTCCAAGCTTCTAATCATAGGTTGGTCTTTCTGATGACCAGCCCCCATCCTGAATCTATCTAGGAGCCCAGGAAGAGTAGCCTCAATAGAACAAAAGACGCTTCTATCACCCAAATAATTCACCAGAAAATTCACCAAGAAACCAGGGTCACAGACCAAATAGTAGGACCAAGATGCTCCTACTGCTCTTCTCAGGAAATTACAAGGGTCCTGGAAGCGCTGTGCCAGGAACCAGGAGCAGAGATCAATACACACAGTTGAGCCTTGAACAACGTCAGGGTTAGGGACACAGACCTTCTTTGCAGTCAAAAATCCGCACATAAATTTACAATTGACCTTCCGTACCCACAGTTCCACATCTGTGGATTCAACCAACCTAGGATTGTGTAGCTCTGTAATACAGATTTACTGAAAACTATCCACATGTAAGTGGATCTGTTCAAATCCATGTCGTTCAAGAGTCAACTGTATATTTTGTATTATTTCACTACTATTTTCATCTCTAGAATTTATCATAATGACAGTATATACAAGCACAAGTACTAGTAAATCCTTGATAAATATCAATTGAGGTTAAAATGAATTTTTATAATATCTAAGAGTAATCAGAGTGCCTATGGCAGAGTAGTTCATAGCAGACTAAAGCACCCACTGAAAATATCTACAAAATGTTTAATAAAATAATAAAGTGCAAACCCATTGTCTTTGAAGGTAACATACCTTTTTGTTGTGGTGACGTATACATCATATAATATTTACTATTTTAACCATTTCTAAGTACATAGTTCAGTGGCATTAAGTACATTCACATTATTGTGCAATCACGACCACTATACATCATCTGAAATTTTCACCATCCACAACAGAAACTCTGTACCTATTAAATAACAGCTTCCCAATACCCCTCCCCCAGTTCCCAGTAGCTACTATTCTACTTTATTTCTCTATAAATTTGACAACTCTAGGTGTTTAATGTAACTATAATCATATAATATTTGTGCTCCTGTGTCTGGCTTATTTCACTTAGCATAATGTCTTCAAAATTCATCCTTGTTGTAGTGTGTGTCAGAATTCCCTTCCTTTTTTCTTCAGTCTGAATAATATTTCATTGTACGTATATGCCACATTTTCTTTATCCATTCATCCATGGCTGGACACTTAGGCTGCTTCCAATAATGAATATAAACATGTGTGTACAAATATCTCTTTGAGACACTGCTTTCAATTCTTTTGGGTATATACTCAGAAGTGGATTTACTGGATCCAATAATAGACTGTGTTATTCTTTAAATTCTGTATTTAATTTTCTGAGTTACCCTATACTGTTTTTCACAATGGCTGTACCATTTTACATCCCTATCAGCAATGCACAAGGGTTCCAATTTCTCTACTTATTTTGTTTTGTTTTGCTTTGTGTTTTAATATCATAGCAATCCTAATTAGTGTGAAGAGGGGTAACATATTTCAAGATAGTTAGACTTGAAGGGCCAAGATGCTGAAAGAAAAGATACTTATAGCTTAGCTTCTTGTTTACTTATTTTCCTTTCAAAGCACCTGCCAACTTATATAGCTCAAGACAAGAGGCTGAGGTTAAGAAGCTAGAAGAGAATCGATAAGTTGTAGAGAGGCAACAATGCTGTCTGTAATCTCATGGTCCTGAGGAGACAAAAATTAAATTCCAGGCTTGTCAAAGCACCTAGATCTTGAGGGACTAACATACCAGAGAAAGGGTAGGTGAAGAAAAATGAAACCTGGACTCTGTGTGGAGTTTTCTTTAAGTCATTTGTTGGCTATTAGACTGACTGCTCAGGGTGAGGCTAAAAGGCTGAACTAAAAACGTCTGAGAATTTCATGGGAACGTTTAGCAGTTGTATAACGCTGGAGAACAAAAATCACTAAGGGGACCCAGGTAAACACTGAAAAGTTCATTTGGGAACCACAGAGGATTATACCTTAGAGAGGTCATAATCCATATTCAGAGGAGACTCAAACCATATAAATCTTATTATCAAGTAATCTCCCACCTCGATTTTGAATAAAGGGGCTTAGAGTAAATCCTTTTTAGACAAAGACAACATTGTCTAGAGCCTCTATAACTTTTCAGACACCAAGTCTAGAATTGATCCCAAATTACCAATTACACCAAGAATCAGTACCGAAGAAAAACAAAAACAAAAAATCTAACCAGTGCAAACAGGCAAGAAGTGTTACAATTGTTTAAGATTGCAGCTATAGATCCAAAATAATTATGACTCATATATTCAAGAAAATATATGATATGATAGAAAACACTATCAAGGAAATCCACACAAAAAATGAAGTGGAAATTCTAGAACTGAACAATTCAATAATTTATATTAAGAGCTTGATGGATGGGCAGGGCATTGGAAACAGCTGAAGAGAGAACCAATGAAGTGAAAGGAGGCCATCAGCTAATATGCAGATTGAATCAAAAGCAGAAAATGGAATGAAAGATACAGAAAATAGCAAAACACAAAAGTGGACCATGAGGAAAATATCTAAGACATTTTAACTGAGGAATGTGGATAATGAATTTGCCAAGCAAATATCCAGTAACAGAGTCAAGAAAATCTGTGAAACTCAAAAAGGAAAAATATAAATAAAGCCATACGAGGCACAGTGTAGTAACTCCTCTGAAAATCAAAAAAACTCTTCAAATCAGTAACATAGTAGAAAAAGAAGATACTAACTACACTGTAAGAACAATAAGACCGATAGGTTACTTACGAGAAAAAGATTTCGAAGCAGCCTAGGCTAAGCTAGTAGATATTCCAAGGTTTAATAATACTGGATTCAGCAGAAAGAAAATATTGCAACCTCAGGAACCTGGATTCTACATCAAATTGTACTCCTTTCTAGTGTGTGAGTTTATCAAATCTTTTTGCATTCCAAGTTCTTTGACTTAATTAGGAAATAGAAGTAGACAGGCACCTAGGTCCTTTCTTACTTTAACTTTCCAGGATCTGATTTTAGGGTCAGGCAGAACCGTACTGTTATTCTTCAAATGATAATTTTATTCCCCTCCTCCACTATCAATACCATGGCTTCATTTGACTTATATTTGTCTTCACTTGACATTTATTTGGTTTCACTTGTATTAGCTAGCAAGGTTTCTTATTTGCTTAATGAAAACACTTCAAAAATATGCTTGACCATTTAAAATAAATATATGAACGATTATACATTCCAGGTATATTTTTCTCATGTATATTAAGGTATCTGGGAAACCTCTGTTACCCTAATATTGATGAATAATGACATAAATATTCTACTATGGAAATAGGTGGACCTGAAAAGATTACATGTGTATGATTCCAATTATATAACAGGTAAAAGGCAAAATCATGGAGACAGTAAAAAGATCAGTGATTTCCAGGAATTCAGGGAAGAGAGGAATGAATGAATAGGTAGAGCAGGAGATGTTTAGGGCAGGGAAACTATTCTGTATGATACTATAAATGGTGGATACATATTATAAATTTGTCAATACTCTTGGAATGCATAGCACAAAGAATGAAACAATGTAAACTATGAACTTTAGTTAATAATTATTGGCTCATCAATTGTTACAAATGTATCACAATAATGTAAGATTTTAATAATAGGGGAAATGGGTAGGCAGACAGGGGGTATATATATATAGAAACTCTGTACTTTGTGCTCACTCTTCTACAAACCTAAAACTACTTAAAAATTAAATCTATTGTTAAAAAATCCACTCTAATATTTTAATAACTTTGAGAATAAAAAAATTAAATAGATTTCAATATAAGTGTTATACGTTTAATTTTCTTCACTGATTTTGCATTCTTTGAGTTGGGTAATTTAGCAGAATTCTGAGATTAAAAAACAGTGAAAAATAATTATATGTTGAAAGAAACAATTGATAAACTGAATTTCATTAAAATTAAAGTTTTATGCTCCATGAAAGACACTGTCAAGAAAATGAAAAGGCAGACTGAGAGAAAATATTTACAAAAGAAAATATTTGTAAAATATCTGATAAAGTGCTATTATCCAAAATATACAAAGAACTCTTAGAACTCAACAATAAAAAAAAAATAAAAAGTGGGCCAAATACCTTAACAGGTACCAAAGAGGATATACAGATGGCAAATAAGCATATGAAAAGATGTTCCACATCATATATCATCAGGGAAATGCAAATTAAGCCAACACTGAGATACCACTACACATCTATAGACTGGCCACATTCCAGAAGACTGACAGCACCAAATGCTGGTGAAGATGTGGAACAACAGGAACTCTCATTCATGGCTGGTTGGAATGCAAGATACTACAGCCACTTTGGAAGACAGTTCAGCAGTCTCTTACAAAACTAAACGTAGTTTTATCATAAGATCCAGCAATCATGTTCCTTGGTACTTACCCAAAGGAGATTAAAATTTATTTCCACTGCAAAACCTGCATGCTAATGTTTATAGCAGCTTTATTCATAACTGTCAAAACTTGGAAGCAATCAGAATGTCCTTCAGTAGGTGAATGATTTTTTAAAACTGTGGTACATCCAATGGAATACTATTCAGCAATAAAAAGAAATGAACTATCGAGCCATCAGAAGGCATGGGGGGACATTAAATGTGTATTACTAAGTATAAGAAGCCAGTCTGTAAAGGCTACATACTGTATAATTCCAATTACATGACATTCTGGAAAGGGAAAAACTAAAGAAACAGTCAATTAGTGTTTGCAAAGGGTTGGGCAGGGGAGAAGATGAATAGGCAAAGCACAGAGGATTTTTAGGGCTGTGAAATTACTTTGTATAATACTATAATGATGGTTATATGCCACCATAAATTTTTCCAAATCTATAGAATGTACAACATTAAAAGTGAACCCTAATGTAAACTATGGGCTTTGGGTGATAATGAGGTGTCTGTGTAGGTTCATCAATTGTAACAAAGGTACCACTCTGCTGGGGGATGTTGATAATGGGGGAGGCTGTGCACGTGCCGAGCAGGGGATACATGGGAAGTCTCTGGACTTTATGCTCAGTTTTTCTGTGGACGTAAAGTGCTCTAAAAAGTAAAGCCTGTTAAAACAAAAGAAATACATAGAAATGAAAAATAAAATTAACGGATTAAGGAGACTGGTCAGATAAATACATTGCCTATTTTAAGCCATAGAGTTATATCATTTATTTTGCATGAAAAATTTTAAAATAGGTATATATCAAATGCCTTAAGTAATATACCTGTCATTTATCTCAGCACAAAGCATTAAATAACATGGGAGTTACACAACTAAAGGGAAATAAAGTAAGCTATTTTGAATTATAAGATTAATTAGAGTACACTAAAGATAAGAAGCTAAACACACTTTAATATGTTTAGTAATTTTTGTGGGTAATGGCCTAGAAAAAAATGATCTTTTATCTTTCTCTGTGATACATACATATGTGAGTGTGTGTACCTATGTGTATTTTTTTAACTAAGAATAAAATTTAGGTTGTTTCCTTTATTTTTCTTACATTTTATAAATATTCCAATGAAAAGAAATTGTTCAAGACAGAAATTTTTGACATGTTTGTAAATAAGTCTTCTATTAGGTTTGTTTTCTTAATATTTATAAAACTTGCTAATTCTAACAGCTGCTGAAGAAGACTAATGTATCTGTCCTTAATCAGCATAGAGATTATTAGCCCGAGTTACTTGCCAGAGGCTGTAATTTCTTGTCAAAATTCCAGCTGACAGAGATTATATTGTTTTAAAGAATATAATATAAAAGAAAAACTACTCATTTTTCTTGTTTTAAAGAATACAATATAAAAGAAAAACTACTCGTTTTTCTTAGAAGTCTACATTCTAGCATTTGGTAGAGTCTGGCAGCCAAAGGACTCCATATTGGGATAATATGAGTATAGCCACTGGCAGAATTCCTGCACTGAAGTGAACTTCAATGCAGTGTCTTGAATTTTATTGAACATTTCTAAAATAACAAGCCACATGAATTCCACTTTTTAAAATTTCCAGAAAACTTTTACTGGGGGTACTTTTCTTTATATCACCCATTGTTTTTCACATGAAGGAACCTGCTTAGGAATACAATAGTAGGAAAAAATAATGCGTTCCTTAGGAAATGGTATGCTTCTTCTTTTCTCATATTTGAGCTATCACATTTTCCTCAACTTTTAGTTTATCACATTTAAACTTTACATTTAGTCATAAAAATTATCATAGTCTTTATATTTAATTTTTAATCCTACACATTTTACTTTCTACTTTACTAATCCAATTACAGATGCTTTATAAAATAAGCTGTTATAAATTCTTTTATAAAAGAGAAAAATAATACACACATATATATGTAAATGTCAGAATTAAATACAGTCCTTTTTATCAAATAGGTAGAGTATATTTCTAGACTAAAATATATTCTGTGTGTCATATATGAAATTAACTTTGGGAGCCATGTGACAGAACATCGATGAAATAGCTCATTATCCTTTAGAGTAGCTGACACTTAGGACAAATTTTCACAAAATTTTTTTGGAAAATAATTTACTCTGGGGTGGATTCTGGAGGGGAAGCTAAAAATAAACCTAGGAATTTATTTATTTATAGAAATATATGAACAAACTTAAAGTTTCTGTAACTTTAAAATTCTTTGGTTCTGGAGTCAATAATACTACGTCATCTTGAACTACTATCAATGGATTTTTCATTCTGAAGTACGATAGTGAACTTTAGGATTAGTGAAATGCTGTTCATGTTATTAACCTCTTTAAAAATTTTAGATGTTCTCCAGTAATATAATAATGATAAACAAAATTTATAAGATGATAAAAATAATCAGCTCACTTTGAATTTGTTTTTATTTTTAGCTTTGTCTTTATGTATTTCCCCCTCAACTACTTCCATTCTATAGGTTGGCTTTCTGGACTAGCAGACATGATTTGAAGAATTCAGGCTTTTCCCTGAATTAAGTTCTGATAAGTACACCTTGAACCTGGAAAGTCATTCTCTTAACAATTTTGTGGACTATTTTCTACCTGTTTTCAGTTACCAGCTTAGACACTAAGTCTTTTTCTTTAATTTTAGGTAGAGCAGCATTTTATATCTACTTACACAAGTGCATCTTTCTCTCTGTAATTTAATTATGTTTTATATATTTGTTCCCACAATAAACAATAAGTCAAACTTTGTAATCTTAGTAGCTAACACAGTCCCTAGAAAAAGGAAAACAATAAATGTTTGTTGAGTGACTAACTAGACAGTGTAGATTTTAAGAAAATAATTTGAAATTAATGTTATTAGAAAGTAATCTTGTGTTTTTATTAGGAAAGTAATATGTTTTATTGCACAAAATATGGAAAAATGTAGAAAAGCATTAAAAAGGAATTCCCATAATGCCACCGTTCACATGTGAACACATAAACTAAATGAGTAAAACATGATATTATAGTGTCTGTGTAGTATTGAATTCCTAAGCACATAAGCATTACCATTAAATAAATAAATGTGTACACACATATGTACATAATTTATGTATTCCCAAACATATATGTACAGAAAATAAAATATTATCTTGATAGATTGATTTTTTAAATTTCTAAAAAAACTCCTGACATGAACTTCTGAAGTTAAAACATTACCTTAAATTCTCATATAACTTCTATTTCCTGACCAATTCTTAGCACTTATACACTCAAATATTTTGTTCGTGAGGCAACTAAATGTTACACAAAGTCATATACAAATGATAAAACTTCATTCTCTCAATAGCTGACATAATTGAGCTGTAAGCATCTGGATTTATTCCCAAGCAATTTTCTGTAGTACACCTTTGATAACAAATGTATTTGCTGAATGAATATTTTCAAAAATTATAAGTATATTTCATATTTAATTTGGCAAGCTCGCATTCCAATGCTACAAATAAGACATTTGTCCTAATATTTCGTTGAATCCAAATGTGTTATTATTATATCTAACTTACGATGTCAATCTCTTCAATCTTTATTGCATATTTTATTCATTCATAGTGTTTGTGTACTTTGCTGGTTTATAAGCTACAAGCAGATGTTTTGCTATAACCATGTCAGGAATTCAAGATAATTTATATATTTGATCAGCAGTAAAACAAGGACAACATTTTTATTTGTACTAAAAACCTCAGCATATATTCTCTTTATTCTTGATTCCAAATAAATTCATAATTTAATTGCTAATCATACCAAGATTAGTAGCTTATTTCTTTTATTTGTGAGGTAAATTTCACAAACCTAACAAAAAAATTTATTTTATTCTTCAGTGAAAATTGGCATATTTATTCGACTTAAATCCAGATTTTCTGAATCTCTAGATACACTATTTTAAGATCTTGGTATAGTCACTTAATCTGAGATTTCACTTATTAACATACAATTCAATTATCATGTATATCCATTCTACTTGACAGATTTGATTAAAAGATTGAAAAGGTATAGCAAATCAATGATGTTTGGAAACTACTGAACATGGGGATAATAATTTTGCATGTTATCGTCAAGGCTACTTTCAAGGTGACAGTCTGGAGAAAGGAGAGACGGTGATAAAGTGTTCCTAATCGGGAGTCTAAACGCAAAAACGTCCTTTATTACCTTGCTACCTCCATAGGACTAAAGACATCTGTAAACAGCAGTGTGAGTGACAGGTGACATATTGTACCTTGGGTGTAGACAGGTTCTATAAAGACAATTTGAAATATATGAGACCTTTCATACCATGCTATTTTTCTCTCATTCTTCATTCACTGGCAGTCTTATATACTGTGAATGTCGAGAGCCAGGTAATAAGGGAAAGATATTGACTTTCAGGCTGAGACTAAACTCATACAGTTACCATCTAGAGATGATATCTTTCACATCCAGAAGCTACGATACAGCACTATTTAATTCTGGATGGGTTTCAAGCAGCACTTTGGCATTTTGGCTTTATACTCATAGGTAGTAAGTGCAAGACGTGCAGTTAGAACAGAAGGGTATTTGTAGCCAGATGGCATTTTCTTTCTCTTTTTCTATTTATTTATTTTCCTTAAGCAACAGTTTACTTTCAACAGTACAGAAGATCTGATACTTTGGTGCTTTTACCAAATTTCACCTTACCAACTGGCTAACAAAAAATAGGAAACATTCAATCCTTCATTTTTATTCAGCTAACAGTTATTGCACGACTGTTTTGTGACAGCGACTGGACCAAGTATTGAGGCTGCACAAATTTTATTTGGAAATGGCACCACTGGCACTACTTATTCTCCTTTTGCAATGTTTCCTGTCTGAAGCCATTTACATTTGTCTGGTATTTTAATTTCATGATCTACATTTCTCTGATACCGCTCGTATTTGACAGATATATTTTCTCTTTAATTATTGTTTATTTAGAAGATGCTTATCAGGTTTACATGTTACTATTTCCTTGTTTGTCTTTTTATTTGCTTGAATTCAGTACAGAATTGAGATAATTCCACCCCTAAATTCATGGCATACTATCATCAGCAATCATATCTCCCCTTTCAACTATAATTTCCAATTCTTTTCCTCTCTATCCCATAAATACTATCATTTAGTTTATAAATTATTTTCTACATGTTGTTTCAACATTTATGTAAATGCGTTTTATATTTATACACATCCTATTTTCCATACGTGCTTTTGAAATCATTTCAGATTGTTTTGTGCACAAATAATTAAGTGCTTTTAATGTTATATAGATACTATGAAAAATACGTAGCTTATTTTATTTACACATTCCCCTGTTGATGGACTTTAGATCGTTTCTCTCTGCCTGCTAACATAAACAATGCTGAACATTTTGGTACATCCCCTTCTGCAATTTTCTCTGGCTCATATAATGAAAGAGTTATTGATGGGTCACTCACACATAGATTTTTTACTTAAATATACATTTTAGACTTGCATTGAGTTTCTCAAAAACATGCATTCTCTAACACCCTTCTGTGTCATTTTGGCCATTTCACTAACAAATAATTATTTTTTCAAATAATCTTTGAATCATATACACAAAATTTTCTGCACTTTGTTTTATCCATTGAACAATTACTTCAATACCTCTAAGGACTCTAAATCAATTGACAAAGTTTTGATATATCATCATTTTTATATATAAATTGATTTAATTTTCTATTATATCATGTAGAATTTGTTTGCCTCTATGTCCATGATGCAAACTTGTAATTTCATTTTTTATAATGTTTGCCAAAGATTTGGAAGCAAGGTCATACTGGTCTCATCAAATAAATTGGGAATTGTTTTCATAGTTGATATTCCCTGGAATATCAATATTAGTATTAGTGTTATTCCTTACTTAGACATTTGGAGAAATGTATCAGGAAATCTAACTGAGAAGATTAGAAATAACAAATACATTTAAAAATAGGTAACATTTTTTCTTTCAACAACATTTAACTTACATTTTTCTACTTTTTTCATTTTTGGTAGATGCTGTTTTTCAAAGAATTTGTTCATTTTATCTAAACTGTTGCATTTATTGGCATAAGATACTTAATAAAATTATCTTATTATCATATTCTCTGTGCATGACCATATTGATTTTCCTCATTTTGATACATGGTATTACAGTGTTGTATTTTTCTATATTTCTTGACTAATATTGAAAATGTGTTGTCAACTTTATTAATCTTTTCAAAGAACTAACTTCTGGCTTTAATGATTTTCTCCATTATCTGTGTCTTTTTTTAAAATTTATATGCCTTTCTCTCCCTTTTCACACTCATACACACACACACACAGAATGTGTTCATGTCTATACAAATACCTATTTCCCAGTTCTGTCCACTGCACAGGCTAGCTGCAATGAGCAATGAATACACCCAGTGCCCAGACAGTCTCTTAATACCATTTTCAATGGAAAGAACCTGGAAAAATAGCTGTTTTCACAGCTGGGGCAGGGAAAGAACAAGATGAGCACAAAATATCCTCTTGTACCAAAAAGCAGACCAATACAGAATGATTGGGACTTATCAAAGAGACATAGAATCCAGTTACAAGGGTCTAATCTGGGACAAGTTGAACATTAGAATAATTAATGATATGAAAGTTATAACCTATTTAATAAAAGTAAGAATGTATGAGTTTGCACTAACATAAATAAATACACTCAGGGGAAGGAAACACTCTCCCATACAGTCAAATGCCAACTCATGAATACAGAAGAATGGAATTAAGTCCACAATTTGACAATTAAGCAAAATTATCAACAGGTGCAAAAACTCACTGGTAGAAGTGTGAGGTTGGAGGATACTTATATAGTTTCAAAACATCTCCCTGCATGGTACTAACTAACTGCAATGAATAGATAATAAAATAATAACTCTACAGTGGCAAAAACTGACAATGGCAAACATTATGGTCAAAGTTAGCATTCCCAGCAAAGGGACTAATATATGGCATGTGCACATGTTAGGATTCACTGAGAATAACCCCACCTCAAGTTTGTGGTATTCCTGCCAAATGTATTTAACCTGATTCTAATCATGAAGGAAGGAGACAAACCCACACTGAGGGACAGACTACAAAATAATTAGCTTGTACTGTTCAAAAATATCAATGCCATGAAATACAAAGACAGAGTCTAGAACTATTCCCAATGAAAAGATATTAAACATAAATAGCAACTGATTATAACTGATTATTTTAAAGTTGGGGAGGAAGGGGTGATGTGAAGGACAACATTAGGATAAGTAGCAAAATCTACATGAAAGTCTATAGATTAGATAATAGTTTAGTATTAATGCTGATTTACTGATTTAGTAGTTTTATGTAAATTACTACTTTGTTCATCAGAAGTCATGCTGAACTATTCAGAAGTAAAGGAGCAACATGTTCTCAATTCATTATTAAATGTATGAATATATATTAGAAATGTATACACATTAGAAAAATGCATGGATATATACTATATATACACATATACAGATATATGTGTATACTTATATAACATACATAGAGAGAGAGAGAAGGAAAGGAAGAAAAAAGGAGAAAGGAAATATTGTGACCTACAGACAGGACTCCTGGGTAATCCTTGTAATATTGTTATAAATTTTCTGAAAGTTTAAAATTATATGCAATTATTTAAATAACTTAATTGTTGGATTGCAAATTGAATGTTTTAGTTAACATATAAATGAAAGCTACATTATTTATAAATTTTCTATTAATAACATGAAATGGTTGCTAAAGCTAAATATCAAAATTTCTTGGCTTAACTAAATGTTAGTCAAGTGTGTGTGTTCATTGGGGGAGGATAGAAGGGTATTTTCATAATAAATCTTGGAAACAGTAGCAGTAGAGGATAGTTTCTCTATTATTAGTAATTTGGTACTACTAAAGACAAAAATTACTGTATAATTTGTGTTGTGTATGAAGCATGAAAAACAGCAGGTATTACATAATAAATATTTCTGATATACTTAGCATTTAATTTATAAATTAAGTCAGGGAGGGTGCGTTGGATTATTTAAAAAGACAAGAGTTGCCTTCCCATTTGTTCAAGCCTACTTTTGTGTCTTTAGGGACCATTGAAAGTATTTCTCATGTAAATTTTGCATATTTTTTGTTTATTCCAAAGTACTATATCTTCTTTTCTTTTTAACATCTTTATTGGAGTATAATTGCTTTACAATGGTGTGTTAGTTTCTGCTTTATAACAAAGTGAATCAGTTACACATATACATATGTTCCCATATGTCTTCCCTCTTGCGTCTCCCTCCCTGCCACCCTCCCTATCCCACCCCTCTAGGTGGTCACAAAGCACCAAGCTCATCTCCCTGTGCTATGCGGCTGCTTCCCACTAGCTATCTATTTACATTTGGTAGTGTATATATGCACATGCCACTCTCTCACTTTGTCACAGCTTACCCTTGCCCCTCCCCATATCCTCAAGTCCATTCTCTAGTAGGTCTCTGTCTTTATTCCCGTCTTAACCCTAGGTTCTTCATGACCTTCTTTTTTCCTTAGGTTCCATATATATGTGTTAGCATACGGTATTTGTTTTTCTCTTTCTGACTTATTTCACTCTCTATGACAGACTCTAGGTCCATCCACCTCACTACAAATATCTCAATTTTGTTTCCTTTTATGGCTGAGTAATATTCCATTGTATATATGGGCCACATCTTCTTTATCCATTCATCCGATGATGGACACTTAGGTTGCTTCCATCTCTGGGCTATTGTAAATAGAGCTGCAATGAACATTTTGGTACATGACTCTTTTTGAATTATGGTTTTCTCAGGGTGTATGCCCAGTAGTGGGACTGCTGGGTCGTATGGTAATTCTATTTTTCGTTTTTTAAGGAACATCCATACTGTTCTCCATAGTGGCTGTATCAATTTACATTCCCACCAACAGTGCAAGAGTGTTCCCTTTTCTCCACATCCTCTCCAGCATTTATTCTTTCTAGATTTTTTGATGATGGCCATTCTGACTGCTGTAAGATGATATCTCACTGTAGTTTTGATTTGCATTTCTCTAATGATTAATGATGTTGAGCATTCTTTCATGTGTTTGTTGGCAATCTGTATATCTTCTTTGGAGAAATGTCTGTTTAGGTCTTCTGCCCATTTTTGGATTGGGTTGTTTGCTTTTTTGTTATTGAGCTGCATGAGCTGCTTGTAAATTTTGGAGATTAATCCTTTGTCAGTTGCTTCATTTGCAGATATTTTCTCCCATTCTGAGGGTTGTCTTTTGGCCTTGTTTATGGTTTCCTTTGCTGTGCAAAAGTTTTGAAGTTTCATTAGGTCCCATTTGTTTATTTTTGTTTTTATTTCCATTTCTCTAGGAGGTGGGTCAAAAAGGATCTTGCTATGATTTATGTCATAGAGTGTTCTGCTTATGTTTTCCTCTAAGAGTTTGATAGTTTCTGGCCTTACATTTAGATCTTGAATACATTTTGAGTTTATTTTTGTGTATGGTGTTAGGGAGTGTTCTAATTTCATACTTTTACATGTAGCTGTCCAGTTTTCCCAGCACCACTTATTGAAGAGGCTGTCTTTTCTCCACTGTATATTCTTGCCTCCTTTATCAAAGATAAGGTGACCATATGTGCGTGGGTTTATCTCTGGGCTTTCTTTCCTGTTCCATTGATCTATATTTCTGTTTTTGTGCCAGTACCATACTATCTTGATTACTGTAGCTTTGTAGTATAGCCTGAGGTCAGGGAGCCTGATTCCTCCAGCTCCATTTTTCTTTCTCAAGATTGGTTTGGCTACTCGGGGTTGTCTGTGTTTCCATACAAATTGTGAAATTTTTTGTTCTAGTTCTGTGAAAAATGCCAGTGGTAGTTTGATAGGGTTTGCATTGAATCTGTAGATTGCTTTGGGTAGTAGAGTCATTTTCACAATGTTGATTCTTCCAATCCAAGAACATGGTATATCTCTCCATCTATTTGTATCATCTTTAATTTCTTTCATCAGTGTCTTATAATTTTCTGCATACAGGTCTTTTGTCTCCTTAGGTATGCTTATTCCTACATATTTTTTCTCTTTGTTGCAATGGTAAATGGGAGTGTTTTCTTAACTTCACTTTCAGATTTTTCATCATGTGCTCATGGAACATTCTCCAGAATAGATCATATCTTGGGTCACAAATCAAGCCTTGGTAAACTTAAGAAAATTGAAATCATATCAAGTATCTTTTCTGAGCACAATGATATGAGACTAGATATCAATTACAGGAAAAGATCTGTATAAAATACAAACACACGGAGGCTAAACAATACACTACTTAATAACCAAGTGATCACTGAAGAAATCAAAGAGGAAATCAAAAAATACCTAGAAACAAATGACAATGGAGACACGATGACCCCAAACCTATGGGATGCAGCAAAAGCAGTTCTAAGAGGGATGTTTATAGCAGTACAATCCTACCTTAAGAAACAGGAAACATCTCAAATAAACAACGTAACCTTGCACCTAAAGCAATTAGAAAAAGAAGGACAAAACCCCCAAAGTTAGCAGAAGGAAAGAAATCATAAAGATCAGATCAGAAAGAAATGAAGGAAATGATAGCAAAGATCAATAAAACTATATCTTCTTTATTACTATTATAAATGACATCTGTACTCCTATTAATTCCTCTACCTGTTTAGGGAAGATTTTATTTTCTGAAGTTTGCCACTTCAATATATCCCAGCTCACACATTCTTCTTACAATATAGTGTTGATATCTTACATTGAGAAGTGGGGTGGTGATCTCTCCCCTTGACTCTAGATGTACCTACAACTATATCAGAAGTGATCCTATGGGTCTTCAGACTTACAGCCTCTGCCTGAGACCCTCTAAGAACATACAACTCTGCACCACCATAACAAAAGTTCAGTGTTTATGATTTCCCATGTTAGAGAGACCATGTGAAAGGGTCATTGAGAAATAGGATATAAACAAAAAATATACTCAAGATAGATTAAAGACTTTAATGTAAGACCTGAAATCATACAACTCCTAGAAAAGAACTTAAGTAGAACAATCTTTGAGATAAATTGTAGCAATAATTTTTTGGGTCTGTCCTAAGGCAAAAGAAACAAAAACAAAAATAAATGAATGGGACCTAACAAAACATAAAACCTTTCGCATAGCAAAGGAAACTATCAACAAAATGAAAAGACAACCTACTGAGTAGGAGAAAATATTTGCAAATGATATGACTGATAAAGAGTTAATATCCAAAATTTATACACAGCTCAAAAATTCAATACCAAGAAAACCCAAACAACTTGATTTAAAAATGTGCAGTAGATCTGAATAGACATTTTTCCAAAGAATATATACAGATGGCCAAAAGGCACATGAAAAGATGCTCAACACCACTAATCATCAGTGAAATGCAAATAAAAACCATAATGAGATATAACCTTACACCTGTCAAAATGGCTAGCCACAAAAAAGTCTACAAATAACAAATGTTGGCAAGGATGTGGTGAAAAGGGAACACTCCTACACTGTTGGTGGGAAATTAAATTGGTGCACACACTATGTAAAACAATATAGAGATTCCTCAGAAAACTAAAAATAGAACTACCATATGATCTACCAATTCCACTCCTGGGTATATATCCATAGAAAACAAAAGCACTAATTTGAAGAGATACACGCACTTCAGTGTTCATAGCAGCATTATTTATAATTTCCAATGGGACTTCCCTGGTGGTCTAGTGGTTAAGACTCTGGGTTTCCACTGCAGAGGGCATGGGTTCGATCCCTGGTCGGGGAACCAAGATCCTGCATGCTGCGTGGCATGCATAAAAAAACAAACAAACAAATAAATAAATCTGCCAAAATACAGAAGCAACCTCAGTGTCCACCAACAGATTAATAGATAAAGAAGCTGTGGTACATATCGATATATACAATGGAATGTTACTCAGCCATAAAAAAGAATGAAATTCTGCCATTTGCAACAATGTGGATGGACCTAAAAGGTATTATGTCAGACAGAGAAAGACAAACACTGTATGTTATCACTTATATGTGGAATCTTAATAATAAAACACATGTATATAACAAATGTATGAATGTATATAACAAAACAGAAACACTTTCACAGCTATAGAGAACAAACTAGTGGTTACCAGTGGGCAGAAGGAAGGGAGGGGCAAGACAGGGGTATGGAATTAAGAGACACAAACTACTATATACAAAATAAATAAGCAACAAGGATATATAGTGAAATATATATATATATATATATATATGCACAGGGAAATATAGCCATTGTTTTATAATAACTTTAAATAGACTATAAGCTATAAAATATTGAATTTGAAACTGATATAATATTGTAAATCAACTATACTTCAATTAAAAATAAAATAAATAAAAAGATTGGAGCCCTGGCTGTTTCACCCCTAGCTGTATCTGATGCTGGTGAAAATGCCTCTATTTCCCTACTGAATAATATGCCTGGCTTCTGGGATAAGGTATGTAGATAAAGGTAGAGATAGAATTTGAGACAGGGAGAGAAAGATACAGATATATTCATATTAACAACTATCCATTAATGACTCTTTTGAGGAAGTTTTTTCTGAAGTGAATGTTTAATATTGCCAAATTATTTTTAGATCTTTCCTTCCATTACCTGTACATATATTAATGTAATATATTAACAACTTTCTTAGTATTCAACCAACCTTTCATTCTTAGAATGAGCTTTGCTTGGTTATGGTGTGCTTTTTCTGTAAATGTTTTAGGATTCTGTTTACTAATAAGTTATTATTTTTGTATTAATATTCATAATTATATCCATCTGTACTTTTAAAAACTATTCTGATACTCTTAAAAGTATATTAAGTGGAAACTATTACAATGTATCTAGTATGGTTTGATTACTTAAATATTAAAATACATCACATTAAATACAGATTATATGGTTTAGAATTACTATAAACGTATTATATATTAATTTGCGGTTGACTACAAAGCAGCATTATTCATCTTTTTAAGTCTTTCTTTCTCATCCAAGCTTTTATCTTTAGTTTTCTGTGAGATCTCACCAAAAGTAACTAATAAAAGCAAAAATGACTACCTATAATTTAAGAACACTCAAATTATAGATTACAGATTTTATCACCCACTGAAATTACTTAAATTGGGGAGGATACTTCATTCCAGCCAGCTATTTTGACTTTTTTTAAATCAAAATTAAATACTGGCTTATTTTTTCAAAGGCATCATAGGCTAATGGTTAAAAATATAGATTTTGGAGCCATATAATACTTTATTTGCATCATAGTTCTATTGTTAACTGAGCATGAAACTTCATACAATTCAACTAACTTATCTAAACTCTTTACTCCTATACTTCGTAGAGTTATTTAAAATTAAATCAGGTAGTACACAGAAAGTACTTCACAGAGTCATACACATGGTAAACAAAACACTCAATCTACAGAAAAAAAAAAGGCAAAGTGGTAATTTTAAAATTTAGATCTGTATGAGTTTAGGTGATATTTATAATATGAACAGTATACTGAACTAAATATGCTTAAATATTTTGTAGCTTTTACCGTATCCTTAAGAAGAAAGTTTACTTTGGGACTCTTAGGGATTGCAGTACATAATGATTTAGAGTTAGTTTTAATCTGTTCAAAATATGTTATGATGTTTGAAATTTTATAAAAAGGACAAAGACAAAACTAATGATGTGTCTAGGAAATATATTTTTTTCGTCCATGCCAGTGGCATGCGGGGATTTAGTTCCCGTACCAGGGATCAAACCCATGCCCCCTGCAGTGGAAGCACAGTGTCCTAATCACTGGATCACCAGGGAAGTCCACTGGAAATATTTTTTAAGATGTAGATTATGTTTCAAATCTAATCTGACATATCTTTGTCTCCGTACACAACCAAGGAACGTTACAGAGCAATTCAGAGGGAGTTCAGATCCCACAGCTGCAGGCAACAAATTAATTTCAGAGCTCTGCTGGGGGTTTGAAAAGACCTTTAGTTCTGATGGGGTGATAAGTCTGACACAAGAGCTGGCACAGGAGAAGAATGGAGAGTTTTAAATGGCAAAGAGTAAATTGGCATAGAAACACATTTCTCAGTCCTCTGTAAATCAAAAGGATTCTAGAGCATAGTAGACAAAGACATGTTTTATCAATTGGCTATTAAATGCATGAAATTGTCAGGGCAATCATCTGACATTCCTCAATTAAACAGCCTGTGGTATATTGTTTTAATTGGCTTTATTAATTTTTATAAATATATTGACTATCAAAAATCAGGTATTCTGCCAAGCACAACACAGTAAGGCATTTAGAAATTTAAAGTTCCTGAAGCAAATCAATTATACATAAATGACAAAATTCTAAATATGAAAAATATAAAGCTCTTAGAATTTATATAATTCAATAAAAATAATACAATAAGTAGATTTGAATAAATTTGAATATTTTAACTCAAAATTTCTTTCATTACTAATCCAAAATATCTTCTATTTATATTGAAAAAATAATTATTTATTAATACTTACACAATTAATTAATAAAGAGCATCTTGGAAACTCTAGTAGGTATACTAGTAATACAGGTAGACGTCTTGATTTTTTTCCACTCATTAAGTACCAAAAACAAGCTCAAAGATGAGCATATAGTATCCACTGAATAAGTATGTATACAGTAACTACACTACTTAATAAAACTTATATTTATAGGTAAAATTTTAAAATTTTAAGCTAATACAAATATAACTTGCATTTGTCTTACTAGGCATTAGTACAAATGTAATATGGAAGTCCCACTGAATGAGGAACTTGAGTACATGTCTAAGCATTTTTGCTGCTCACAGTCATGAATATATCATTCCATGGAGGTTATAAATGACACACACAAGTGAATAAGTTCGTGTTGAAAAGGAGATGTATAACTTTTACATTATGGAAGCTGATAAAATTACTCTTTTTGCTCTTTGTTGTATATGAAAATGCTTAAAATATTCAAAGAAAAAGTAAGACCCCTGCCAGATGGTAGGCACCTTTAGGAAATCTCTGGCATTTATCAAATTTGGAATTCAAAGTAAACTCTGCTTTCAAAAATGCCAGATGTCCACAAAAAAATATAATTTTCTGTAACATACTCATGAAACAATTAGTGACTAAGTCTCCTGAGTAAGAGATCAGAAACAAGTATCATTAGAAACATTAAAAAGTCTTTTTCTAAGCAAGTCAGTTCAGTAAAGTGATAACATTTTCTGGTTTTAGAAAGAAATCTTTGCTATAAAAACTATTTAAAATCTGTGTTTTATGAATATGTTCATTAAAATAAGACACTCTATAACTTTCTGCATTGATTTACCCTGAATTTAAATATATTTTTAAATATATATATTTTAAAATATTTCTAAGCATAAGTGGATCTCCTTTAGCAATAAGTGGGAAGGCACAAATGCACAAGTGTTCATCAATCTGGTAGAATGCATTTGATAAAATTATTAACAAATTGAATATATTTTTTTCAGTGATGAATGGACATATGCTGTCAGTGAGAACAGCAGGTATAAGATAGATGAGTAAAGAAGAAAAAGTGTAAAACATTTACTAGAGAAAAAATTAGACACATTGGACAGCTGGACAGTAAGGGTAAATATACGATTAATGGCCATGAATGTATGGAGAGACTAGACCACATGCTACTATGTTGTTCCTCAGAAAAAATTCATCTATTTGGAAATAGAGATGCAGTAAACAGAAAATCAGTTTTCCAAAGGAAAACAAGGAAGCAAGAGAAGGATAAGGTTGTTGAGGGTATATGAATGGACCATGGAGTTTGCTGGGAACAATACAGTGAAAAAGCGTTACGGAGTCATGGAAGCTGAAAAGATGTCGTAATTGACTGTAAATCATGGTGAAGTCAAATTATTTAGTTTTGAAACAAGAAAGAATGAGTTGTGGGCTTCCCTGGTGGTTGAGAGTCCGCCTGCTGATGCAGGGGACACGGGTTCGTGCCCCGGTCCGGGAAGATCCCACATGCTGCGGAGCGACTGGGCCCGTGAGCCATGGCCGCTGAGCCTGCACATCCGGAGCCTGTGCTCTGCAACGGGAGAAGCCACAACAGTGAGAGGCCTGCGTACTGCCAAAAAAAAAAAAAAAAAGAAAGAATGAGTTTGCAACAGTAGGAACTGGAAATCAAAAAGGGAGTTGTTTGGAGTGGAGTTATGGAAGATTTCAGTCTTGGGCAATTACAAGTTCTAGGGATGATCATGAGAGTGAGTCACTGAGTTTGAACTGAAGAGAAAAATCACTGGAGAAGAAAAGATGAAGGAATTGAGAGGCCAGGAAATGGGGACAATCATCTATTGGGCTGGGCTGGCCAAAAAGTTCATTCAGTTTTCTGTAAGCTATTACAGAAAAACCCGGACGAACTTTTTGGCCAACCCAGTACGTGGATATTTAGCATGGATTATGATAAGAAGTGTGACGAAACAGAAGAATGATATTTAGTGCTAAAAGCTACAAATCCAGTGTAGATATGATACTTGTACACTGAACAACAGAGCAGACCCTTTGTAAAGCAGGAAACTACAGGGAATATAAAGAGAAGTAGGTAGAAACACGTTCATAATTAGATATTTTAAAAAACAACTCTCAGCATAAGAAAGGTCAAGTGGCCAAAAGTATAAGTAAGGATAGAGAAGACTTAAGCCTCATAATCAATAACATAATCATTAAGGAGATTGCCTAATTAGCTTCTATCTTTATCTATCTATCTATATCTATAGCTATCTATCTATCTAGAGATCTTTATAATACATTATATCTCTAAAAGGCATTGAGTAAATGCCATAAAGTAGAATTATTAAAATTAAACTCTGGTCACAATGTAATAAAATTCAAAATTGGTAATAGAAAGTTAAAAGGCCTTCACTATGGAAATAAAGGTATCTGCCTATTAAACAACACCTGGATTTCCAGCTGAAAGGGGATATATAAACCAAAATTACATGATGGTATAAAATAATAACAATAAAAACACTTCATAACCAAACATATGGGAAATATTTAAGGCAGTGATCAGAGGAAGGCACGTAGACTTGAACATGTGTAGTAATTAAAAGGAAAGAATGAAAATTAATAAATTCCCAGCTATAAACCAGAAACAGAAAAACAAATAAGCTAAAGGAAATCATAAGAAAGGCAAAAATAAAGATAAAAACAAATGAATAAGATAGAGAAAAGAAAAATGAGAACTTCAATTGTCATGTCAAAATGCTGGTCCTTGGAATAGCTAATACTATATTCAAATCACTACCTAATGTAACTGAGTAAAAAAAAGCATAAATAAAAAGATACAAAATAAGAAAAAAACAAGGGAAAATAACTGTTGAAACAAAAGCAAATTTATTAAAAGGAGCTTATTTTGAAGACTTCTATGTAAATTAATTTAAAAAGTTAACTGAAATGTGTAATTTCCTAAGAAAGCACAGTTTATGAAAATTAATTCCATTAGTGATAGAAAACCTAAATCAATTACCACTGAAGAAACAGAGAAAGATATGTACCAGACAGATTGTTTTACAAGGGAATTCACTCAGCCTTCAAAAACAGATCAGTTCCTAATGCTACATATAGTTTTCCAAAGCATGGAAACTGAAAAAGAGTTCCAATTTTTATTAGCAAAAAATATAATATGAATATCTAAGTCAGATAAAGTTGCCACAAAAAAGTGCAAAACAATATTACTTGTAAATACCAAGGTAAATATCCTAAATAGAATTTTAGCAAGCAGAATTCAGTATCACATTAAGAAAATAATAATGCATAACGAGGTAGGGTTTATTTAAGGAATGCAATGTTGTTTAAATATTGGGAAACCCACTGACACAATATACCATATTAATAGACCTAAGAAACATATAATTATTTTTATAGACTTTAAAAGACTTTGACAAAACCATTTGTTTCTTTACAAAACACTTAAAAATAGGAATTGATGGAGCTTTCTTAGATGATATATTTACCTTGATCCTTAACCTAGCATCTTAGTTAAATAGAGACTAACTAAAGACTTTCCACTAATATAAGGAAAAAGGCAAGTATGCACACTCTTTTCACTGCCAGTTATAATTCTTCTAAAAGTATCACCAAATGCAAACAGAAAAAATCAATTAGAATCTTAAGAACTGGGAAAGAAATACTGAACCTACTTCTATGTGCTGCATACCTAGAAAATCCTGAAGAATCAATGGAAAAAAACCCCAAACCCACCATTTTAAGTTAACAATAAAAGAATTTAGTAAGGTAGCAAGAGATAAAATTAACTGACAGAAATAAGTAAACTTCATAGATTACACAAACAGTAACTAGATAGATGATGTAATGGCAGAGAAAACCCCATTTGTGATAACAAAACACAGATCAAATACATAGGAATAAACTTAAAAACTGCAAAATTTATATGAGGAAAACATTAAAGTCTTCCTCTAAGTGACGGCGTAATCTTGAGCAAATGGAAAGACATCCCCCTACTCTCAGACAGAATAACTGAATATCAAAAAAATGTCAAATTGTCTTATGATAATTTATAATATTCCAATAAAATGCTGATACACTATTGTTGGACCTAATCAATTACATGATATGTTTATATGAATAAATAAGTAGGTAATAGTACCTAGGCAAACTCCATAAGAAAAAAGCTCTTAGAGGAAGAGGTGTCTTGCCCTACCAGTTATTAAAAGATTAGAATTAGAATGTCGTTTTAATTTTCACTTCTAATAACATTGACTACTTCTAATCTTAGCTATTTGAACTTTCTCTTCTGTAAGTCTGTCATGTTCTTTCATAGGGGCATGAGAAATTTTTTTGCTTATTGATATATGCAAGTTTATATGTCACATTAACATTACACAGGCCAATTTGTTGTGAATATTTTTCCCAGTCTAAGGTTTGCAATTATTATGTCATTCACATTGTCAAATACATTAACCTTTGCTTTCTTTGATGTTTTGTTAGAAGGCTTTCTTCTATCATCTATATCATCTATATTTTCATCATAATCATCTATATTTTCCCATGACATTTGGATATCATAGTATTAGCTTTAACTCTAATCCATCTAGAACTTATTTTGAAATATAATGAACTGTTATCAAAATATATTTTCCAAGTATCTAGTCAATTTTTCCAATTCAATGTACCAAATAATGTACTAATTCTCTATTGATTTTGTTTTCGTTCTACTTGAAGACTTACAGCCATCAAAATTCAAACAATAAGGAATTCTATAATGTAAAATGTAAAACTACCCTTCCTGCTCTCAATTCTAATCCCCAGAGGTAACGATTTTAAACATTTTAGTGTATATTCCCAATGATTCTTGACATATTCTTTACTGCATATAAATTTATTTCTTTTCATAACTAGAGTCAGCTTCTGACCCATTTTATTTTGTCATCGGACCTGGTGATGGGCAAAAGTGGTAAAAAATATATTTTGTAATATTTGATAAAAATTTGAACTGGCCTGCCTAAGAATTCATAGGATTTAGTGACTAATTTAGGATTTGTGTTAATTGTATTAATGGTTGAGTTTGAATGCTAACATTTTGGCCAGAGGCAATTACAAAACTTCTTTGACAAAGAAGCATATAATTTGATCCTCAGAAAAAGCTATAAAGGTTCAGAGAGCAGAGTTAGAAAGAGGTTCTGAGTATGCAAATATGCAATATTCTAAAATCAGAAACTGTTCAGGCCTAGCCACCCTGATAGCATTGATGAGGGTCACACTATGAATGATAACCCATATTTCACCAGGTCTTGCTCTATTGTTCCCATATGACTTATTGTCCGATAGGGTTGTTCCGTAAATGTAATGAAGCCCATATCCATACATATGTTATGGTTTCATTTGTCAGTCATTCCCTGAGAGATGCTTCTAGCTTTCTGCTAAGTATTCCAGTTTTACTGACACCTCACTAGTTCTCAGGACCTGGGGAGAATCGTTCCTTCTTGGTCACACATGCTCACTGTACAGCTTTACCATTTCCTGAGCCTTACCTTGCTGACATTTGGAAAAAGATTAATGAGTTAAAGTGACAGAAGGAATGAATAATCCCTCCAGCCTTTCTTATGACACAATAATAAAAGGGACCCTAGGGATGTGTTGTTTGTGTAACGGAATCTTCCTGCTAAACCAGAGCTAAGCTTCTGTTAAACTGATGATGGAATTAGGCATCATTACCCCCTTGAGATCTTCCAAGAATATGTACAGAACTTTTTTATATCCCAGAGATTCTGTCTGTACCAGTATCATTTATTTTTCATAAGAACAAAGACCTGTGGAAAAACTCTAAGACCCAAGAGAGAAGGCTCACAAAGACTGTCACAAAGTCTGACAGTCATCAAATAAAGTGAAATACCATGGTATCACAGCACATAGGCCATTTTTTGGCACAAAGCAGGCACAAGCTGAATGTGAGATGATTATATATATGAGTCTCATATATATAATCATAATATTATATATATGATTATATATATGAGTCTACTCCTTCCCTGGGACTCCTAGTACACACATCAGCTCACAGAGGACCCTTAAAGTCAGAAGAAGAATGTGTCACAAGCAGTCATTACTAGTGATGTTCAAGAATATTTGAGGAGGAGTTTCCAAGAAAAAAAACAACAAAAAATTTTTTGCTAGGTGAAAAGATAAGTGCCGAGAGCAACAAGATTTATAAATGTGACATATGAATACTCACCAGTGGGCAAAGTATTAAATATATAACTGAGTTGCATGAAGCAGTTTTGTAAAGTTACTTATGGCCCTCTCATTCCTTGGAATACACAGGAGTGTCCAGGGGTTTTTTCCAGAGACCAGATTCAACTTGAACAGCTAGAATTGTGTACTAAGACGCATTACTGTCCTCCAGTGACTAAAGTTTTGATACTAGGTATGACTCATTAGGCCTGACTTTTTCTTCTCTCAGGATCACTTCTCTCCCAGAAAGCTGCTCTGTCCTGAGAAGAAACACGTGGAATCACCCTACAATTTCATGCGCCTGTTTACAACCCAGCAGAGATACAACTTATGTTCAATTCCCAGAAATTTTCCTAACCTTATGAAGAATGATATCTATTGGGTCTGGCCCAACCATCCTCCAAATATAAACCCTGTGGTAGATGTCAGAAAGCTATAACTCAAGCTGAAATCTCTGTTATGTATAAGCCATTTCAAAATTAGTTTTATAAAACCAATTAACGTTCAGAGTTAATTACAGTATCAAAAGTAAAAAGCTCTAATTTTGAAGAAATTCATGTAAAATGGGGCTTTTTTGCTAAATCAATGAGAATATAATAGAAATGGTCCCAAGAAGAGTGTAGAAGAGAGAAAAATGGCAGAAAAATAATGTTTCAAAAATAACAACTTAGAATTTTTCAGAATTAAAGAAAAATATAAATGCTCAAGTTAAAACAAGAAATCATGTTCAGAGTAGATAGAAGCAAATTCAAAGTAGACATCTTGATGAAACTGTTGAACATCAAAGACAAAAAGAAAATTATGAAACTAACCTGACAGGGAAAAAAATGGATTAACAAAAGTGGTGATAGTCACACAGGAAAAAAATACTTTTGTGACAATAGAAATACAATGAAATGCAAATTACAAAGAGCTGAAACAAAGTAACTATCAACTTGGAGTTCCAATTCTATCAAACTTGAAACTCTGTAGTGAGAGTGGAAAATAAAGACATTTTTAGACAAAGGCTAAGATAATTTGTTTCCATAGATCCTTATAGAAACATAAAAGGATATGCTTAAGTAAGAAAAAAAAAAAATGCCCAGGAAGAAGGGTTAAGATGTGAGAGGGAATGGAAATCAAAGAAACTGGTAAACAGTTGTCTAAAACTGAATAAGTATTAAATATAAAAATAATAAGTATGATTAATATTTGAAAATGTTTTTAATTATTGTTTTGTGTTTCAGTTTCCCAAAAACTGATCTGCCCAGACATACTGAGAGTAATCCTGAACCACTGTCAAAAGCATAAGAACGAGTAAGTCACCAAGTAAAGGCAAGTTGATCTGGGTGTCAGTATCGACAGGCTGAAAGACTAATGATTCTTACAGTTGAGGTAGTTTCAATTCTTTTCTTTCTACAAAATTAAAGGTAGACTGAATTGAGATGTCTGTTTGTATAACATTAAAAATAACTTTAATAATAGGTAGATCACTATGAATGTCATTATTGTTATAACAAATTGTGATTACTAAATAAAAATTCCATTCCCATCTACTTATTTAGGACTTACGCAGTACTTGTAGTCATAAAAACAAGTAATGGGAATACAACTGAAATGTATTTTACCCTAGCATATATCCTTGGATATAGGAGACATTGGAGGGGCAATAATAAAATAACTCTCAAGTTTGTTTCTAATGAAATATTATTTTGTTTAATAATTTGAAAATATGTACTATGTATAAAGCTTTCCAACTACTCTAATTATAATTGTAATAATAAATAATTTGACAAGAAAATAATGTTTACAGCCTTATGGTGAAAAATATTAAGATTTTAAAAATTAAATTTATTTAATTTTGCAGAGATATATGAGACTTTTAAGCATAATTATGTTCGGATAACATTCTATGAGAAAATAAAATTAAAATGCAAGTTCAGAAACAGTATGAAACATTGAAAAAATCTGACTGTTAAAAATCTTTATTATTTAAATAGATTATGGTAAGGATTGAATTGGTATGGTATGTAGATTCCATTATATATATTTAAAATAGCTTTACAGTCATTCTATATTTACATAAAGATCATTTGTAGCTATTTAAAATTACATAAAAATATTTAGATGCTGACTTTGTATGCTGGGAACACATACTTTTTTCATTTTCTTAACCGTATATTAGCAAACGAATTGTTGAACACTATTCTAAAGAGTCTCTTTTTTTCTAGAAGAAGATAGAGCTATTCATTATTTTCAAACTTATTAAGGGTAGCTATTGAAATAACAATACTATAGGATATAACTTCCATACTCCTAGCAAGAAATCAGAGGAATAAAGTGAATACATTCAACCCAGAAAGAAGAAAAGGTGGGGGAAATACGCAATGAAAAGTGATGGCAAATAAACTTCTGTCTTACTTCAAGATGCATAGAATTAAATAAAACATGTGCCCCCTATCTCCAACACGATCCAGTAACAAGTCTCTAGGATTCAAGAAGGTCAAGTATATATGTCCTTAATTGAGGCTCCAGGGATGATCTGGATAAGGATTGATACAATGCCTGGTTCACAACTGGAAACAGTAAGACTGACCTAGCAAAATGATCTTATTTCATCATTGTAAACATTTCTTCCCCCAGATGATCAGTCTCCTGATAGAGGCTTTTTAAAATTTTTTTTTCTTCTTATAAAAAGCAGCATACAATTATTGTAGATATAAATAAATAAGAACAACAGCAACAAAAATACCAATGCATGCATAACCGTACAATGTAGAAATAGTCATTATTAAGACTTCGGTCTATATTCTATGCATATATTCTTAAGAGATTCCATATGTATCCAAAAAAGACTAATATTGTATGTATTGATTTGTGTTACAGCCATGGGAAGCTACTGACATACTTAAGCAGGGATGTCTGTGCTCAGTGGCAGAACTAAAATGGATGGATACAAAAAAAGCCAGTCTACTGGAGGGGGACCAGTTAGGAGACCACTTGAGTATTGCAGAGAGACAGGTATGAATTAGTGCAGTAAAAGGCAGAGTGAACAGTATTTTGTGATTCATTGCATATAGAACTATTGTAAGGAATAAGGGAGAGGGAGAAATTTTAAATGATTCCCAGTGTTCTGGCTTAATCTCCTAAATTTAATATTTTAGATAAATCACACAAAGACAATTATCAGTTATTTTAATGCGATAACAGCCATACATTAGTGCACAGTTATAAGTTCTCTGAGCATATATATAAATAAGTATAATTATTCTGAATTTAAGAAATTATGATAAAATTACATGGAAGTTAATATCACACATATTAATCATGATTTTTTTTCCTTTGAGTAATGCATACATATTTAATACCTTTAGCCTAAAAAGATTAAACTCTACCATACAAAAATGTTTGAGATTTACATATGGGTTCTACTTTTCTAAATAATTTTCATGCTTTAATAATAAAAATAAAGTTACAGTTAGTATTTCTGTCCTTTAAGTTAGAAAATTGCTGTTATATTAATTTACTTTTGATTATACTTTATACTTTGGGTTTATTAGAAGATATACAATAGAGAACAAAACTCAAACTGTACTTCTAATAATTAGAAAATTATTCTATGTATTGATTTCTGTCCGGGCCCAATGGAGGGAAGGAGTAGAAAAATACTTCTGTATTATCTTGATTTGGTCGCCTTTCTAAATTTTAATATCTTTGTTTTCTACAGCTTAATATAATTGTCCCCTGCATACAAGAAATAAAGCAGTGCTATATCTTGTATTTATAAACAAGAAGGGCAGGTATATCTTGTGCCTTTAGATGCTTCCAATAAGACTATTAATTTATAGATTCTAATGAACTCTGAGCATTGCACAAAGCATAAAATCCTAGGAGGAAATTTCCAGTTGTCACCTTTGTGTAAATTAACTTTCAAATCTGGCCAATTTTTTATACGCATTAATTTCCTGGCCTTGTCCTTTAATTAATGTGTGGGCTTTAACTAGAAACACCTCTTCTTTAAGGCAGATATTAACACTCAATAATTGCTGAGCTTTATTTTAAATGTTTTATATGTTTAGTATGAAAACAGAAGCAAAATATGAATGCACACTTTTATATCCTGAACTACTTTGTGCACTTCCCTATCGCCAATATCCTCGAAACACATATTGGTATTTTAAAAACACTTTTTAAGATGACACATATACCAAATGAGTCAAACTCAACTACTTGAGGTCATGTTTGGCTTAAGTGCCTGCTCTCAGATTCTCATCCATTGACAGATGTGAATCTCTGACCCTCTCATAGCTAGTAATCTGTGGGCAGAATGACAAAGGCCTAAATTTGCACTGTAGAAGAGATCAGGTAGAGATATTTGGGGATATAAAAGGGGTCAGGATCTTAGTTTGGTGATTGGCTGGAGATATAACTTTAAATAGAGAATAAAAAACAGGAAGGGAGAGAAGGATAAATAATGAACATACGGAGTCTAAGGTCATCCTTGGATACGTCAGAGCCATGCATGTTTCCAGAGATTCTATCAGTTCATGGATGGTATTGTGCAGGTGTCGAGAACACCAGTGTCAGACTACTTGGGTTTTCATCCTGGTTCCGCTGTGTGCTAGACGGTGGCATGGGCAGGTTGTTTAACCATTTGGGACCTTCATTTTCAAAGCTGTAAAGTTGCCATAATAGTAACTATTGCCTCAGAGAATTCTGAGCCTTAAATCAAAATAAATAGGAAAAGTACTTATAAAACGTTAAGTGACAATGAATGTACTCACTAAATTCTACCTATATTTATTCTGCCCTTAGCCTTTTGGTCATAGTCTGTATAATCTCCCTTGGTCATTTTATTTACTGTGATGGTTTCCACTATCACCTGATGATTCAAGGATTTCTGTATCAAACAGACTTTGCCCTTGAGGTTTAAACTCATGCACTTAACTAGAAGTTACTGTTAAGGGAATAGCATAGAAAGAGAAGAGTAGGATTCTTAAAGAGAAGAGGAGGCTGTGTTTATCAATCAGGTGAGCGGAGGGAAACAGAAAGCACACTCAGATTAGGATGTTTGAGGAAAATTTAAAACAGGGAATACTGGAAAGGGAGGATCTTTGACACAGGGCTGTTTCCTACATGACAGGGAATAGTGAAACACACTAGTGCTAGTAATGGTGGAGCCCTCAGGTCCCCAGAGACATCAGGAGGGAATGGTTTTCCTAACGCAGAAGGAGAACACTTAATGGAAAGGGCAATGTTAAAAGGATCATTAATCTCAGCACAGGACACAGCCAATCAGAAGTGACTACACAAGAAGAATGTCAAGGGAATAACTATCCAAAATATCTTGACCTCATTTTCCCTACTTCCTCTACTGCCCCATCAGGGCAACCCATTGGATGAACACCACCAGAAATCAGAGGGCAAGGAACCCAAAATAAATATCAGGGAGAAGGGTGGAGAATATATTTGCAGGGGCAAACTTACGATATCTGGCACAAGTGTCTAATTGAGGGGCTATCAAAACAAGTAGAAACATCAAATAAGATAAATGCAAACAATACCTGTTAGCTTGTCAATAAATTCTGGTTTGACACGTCTAGTTTCAAAAGGATCAGGATAAGAATCAAAATAAAATTATCTACATTCAATGTATCTTCATTTTATGTATATTTAAGATAAGGTAGAGGATAAGTACAAACAAAAAATATTTCCTTTTTTTTTTTTTAAAGCAAGACTGGGGTATGGGTGTTAATTGCTTCCTCTTCCTGGCAGTTCTTACCATCACCATTATAGGTGCTTCTACCTTGCCAATATTTTCTTCATTGCTCTTGAGGTCTGGCTGGAAAGATTACCCATGTCATCTATGACTAACTTTACTCTCTGTTTCTTCTTTTAACTCCTGGGCAGTATGCTTTTAACTTAGTGTAAGGCGAGGACTTCAAACGAACATATTTTGTGAACAGGAAAAACAGATATTCCGATAATGTTTCCCTTTATTGCTCTGACTTCTTATTGCTGTTAATAACCTTTGATGGGAGTGGGCAATTGGTTCACTGAAATCCCTATTTGATAGCAAATCTTCATGGACAACGACGAGAATTAGACAAGTTAAGCTTGGGGCACTTAGAAATATTATCCGGCCTTTCCCCTTTTATGCCTCCTAATAAAGTCACATTTATTCATTCATTCAATACTCAGTACACACTTACTGAGAACTTCCTCTTTACCAGGCTCTTTTCTTGGTGCTAGGTATATTGAGGTAGACCAGACAGACAAAGTCCCTATTTTCACTGAACGTTGCATTGAGACTAACTGATAGCTAATATAATAGACAGATTCATCATCTTTTCAAATTCCTCAGGGTTTTTCCACAAGCATTTTCATGGTGGGTCTACATAGAGGCTTATTTTGACTCTGGTCATCCTGTCTCATCCCTTATACTCAAGATAAACCAAATGCCTAAGGAACATCTGGAAGGGATTAAACAGCAATACTGTACTATTTGGAGGAAGCCAAATAAACAGACTGGTGTACTGCGGAGTTCATGCTTTAACCAAGGGAAATTTGCTTATTCACATTAAGAAGTAGTTCTCTCATTGGTAACACGGTCACACCCATCCTCCCTTATAAGGTTGCTGAGAATTGATGACAATATATAGAAGAATGCTAACACTAGTTGCAAAGTTATCTGAGCTTTCAAAGACTAAATTTTCTCATCTTTAAAATGAGAATAATATTACCTAACCCTATTCATATGAAATCTCTGAGCTTTGGTGTTCTCTACTAATGGGAGGTACAAAATTTTGACTGACTTCTCATTTCTCCTTGAGAGATGTTTATTCTTCACTGCCTTTTGAGAAATGTTATGGACATGTGAGGCTTTAAATATCTTTTTAAAGTTGATAATAGAAGCTAGTAATATTCCAAAATAATAGCATTTCTGGTGCAACAGAAAGCATGAGAACTAAAATTAGACAATTTACAGTTAGGTCAAACTGCATAAATCACTTTCCATTTTTTGTGTGTTTTTTTCTCAATTAAAATAACTGTTCCTGCCTTGAAAAGGCATTCAACACTTTAAATGGTGGGAGTAATTGCTCCACAGGAATATTTTTTTTCTTTTCTGTTGCATTGACACATAATACTTCTAATCAAGCTGTGGTATTACCTACCTTAAATTTTATGTAAAGAATGGAAATAACTACCAATTTCATGATATTCAAGAGCCTGCAATATTATTGTACATAATAAATATTGTAGTAACATGTTTTTATTCTAACATATAAAACTAACATTAATCTCTACAATTCAGGCAGTCAGAGATGAGCATAATCTCATCTTTACTAAAAATGTTCATAATTTCTCCTAGTGATTAAATATGGAGGACACACAAAATTATTTGGTATCCAAAGATATCCTTCAAACATCACAGAAGCTTATCAGTGATCCCCTTTCAGCATCTGTCACCAGCGTCTTTAACAGAAGTGCTGGAACATCTAAGGTGTTTCACGGGCAATTCAACCTATTTAGGGTTGTCAACCTGCGCAGAGCCTTGGACACTTAAATCACTTCTCTTCATCAAAACACCCTGTCCCTGTATTTCATTCCCCGAAGCCCTGTGCTCTGACTACTGGCAAACACCTGAAAAATTTCCTCGGTCTAAGAAATTGTTTTTCTCTAAGAATGTCCATTTAAGTTAATGATTCAGGCCATCAACTCAAGTAAGAGCTTTTTGTGACCCTCAGTTGACATCAAGTCAGCTGGATTTTCCCTGAGTGGAAAAACCAAGAGTAAAGTGAAAGGACAAGAATGTGGAGTCAGACAGACCTGCTTCTCTTAGCTGTGTACAGGTGTGCAAGTTATTCAGATGTTCTAAAACTCAATTTTCTTATCTTTAAAATGAGAATAACATTATCTACCCTTTAGAATTGCGTTTTAGATTACATAAAGTTATATCTTTAAAGCACCCTATTATTGATAGTTCTCTGTCATCGATGTATCTTTTCCTCCTAGATGCAAATCCTGTCCTGTTTTTGTACTTTTACCACCAAAGATCAAGTTTAGGACCATTTAGTATATACAAGCCTTTGGACATCAATTATGAAATGCCATTTCAACAAGTGTAAATGCTTATTGAAATAACAGATTCAAATAATAAATCTGAATATTTACTTCTATAAAACTGAGGTGTTTACTTGCAATTATTTATTACTTCTAAAAGAAACATTTCTTTTTCTAAGCTCCAATCTCCCAAATATGTTGGGTTCAGAAACTGGATTTGATCCTTATTCTTTTGAGATATGAGTAGAGGGTGACACTCTCATTGCTTTTGTTGAGTAGCACAGTATCTCAGAATTTAAAATTTTGTTGACTATAAATGTTATATTATTTTTCAGTTATATATCAGACTTCTTTAGGCACATTTTTGTAGAGATTTTTATATAGTAGTTATTGTTTATTACAAAATAACCTGTGATTATAATTGCTTAGATGATTGGTAAATCAGAATTCGCTTACCAATTTTTTACATCACCGGTAGAATCCCATAGGACTGGGAATCCACCCACTTTTTTTTTTTTTGCAGTACGCGGGCCTCTCACTGTCGTGGCCTCTCCGGTTGCGGAGCAACAGTTTCCGGACGCGCAGGCTCGGCGGCCATGGCTCACGGGCGCAGCCGCTCCGCGGCATGTGGGATCTTCCCGGACCGGGGCACGAATCCGTGTCCCCTGCATCGGCAGGCGGACTCTCAACCACTGCGCCACCAGGGAAGCCCCCACCCACTTTTTAATAATGCCTACGATGCCTTTGTCCAATGATGTTCTATCAAACCTGAGAGGCCAAAAGTTTTTAATGACTTTCTCATGGGTAGCTTCATTTATGTTCTAGATGCATAGGTTCTTTCCTACCTAACAGATGATTTATTAATATGAAGAAATTTTTTCATAATCTTACTAGCTGGAAGTTAAAATGACCTTCCTTTAGAGAGACATTTTGCAACATGTTTTTTGGTACCTTGCAATTTCAAAATTATATATCTTTATTTCAACGGTATAATGAGCTACTTGAAAACAAGGGCAAATCTTATTAGTTGTTTGTAATCTCTTCAGACCCCATCACCATGTTTGAGCTTAATCAATACTTTTCAATTAATTGGTGATACATTTTACAAGTCTTAATCAGACTCTTTCAGGTACTAACAACCTAATACCTGATAATGCACTTCTAAAATTTAATTTTAACAGCTTTGTTGAGCTATAATTCACGTTATAACATTTACCTATTTAAAGTATGCAATTCAACAATTTCTGTTATACATGCATATGTTGTGCAACCATCAACATAATCTAATTTTAGAACATTACCACCATCGCACACAGAGACTCTGTACCCATTAGCTATCAGTTCCCACTTCCTCTTCCTGCTCCCCTTCCGTTCCCCCTCCACCAAGCAGCCCCAGACAATCATTAATCTACTTTATGTCTCTGTATATTTGCCTTTTCTGGACATTTCCTGTAAATGGTATCATATATGATGTGGTCTTTTATGACTAGCTTCTTTCACTTAGCATACTGTTTTAGAGATACTACATTCATGTAGTGGCATGTAACAGCACTTCATTCCTTTTTATTGTAAAAATAATATCCCATTGTATGGACATACCACATTTTGTTTATCCATTCATCAGTTGATGAATATTTCAACTGTTCACATTTTTCAACTATTATGAATAATGCTGCTATGAGCAAACATATGCAAATTTTTGTGTGGGTATATGTTTGCATTTATCCTTGGTTGGTACCTCCAAGTGGAATTGTTGGAACATACTGAGTTTTCCATTCCAAGAAAAAATTAAATATAATGTGACAGAAACATCATTTGAATTATCATATTCACTTGTTTTATACCATGACTATTATATTAGTATGTACTTTTATTATTACATTAGTATGTACTATTATATTAGTATGTACTTAATATATGGATCTTGCACGTCTTAATTAAATGTGGCATGCTTGTGCTATTGTGTGCAATTTTTTAATGGGTGCCCATTCTCACATCTGTATTTTTAAAAGTGCAAAGCTACAGCTTCCTAATCAATAGCTTAATTACAGAAGAGTAAAATATATGTACAGAGATGAAATAGGGCCTGCACCCATGGAATACTCAACAATGAGTTAGCTTGGCAACATAAATTAATTTATTTGTTGATCTTCTAAGACTTCAGATTAATTTTCATAACTGAGTATGTGTGGCAATTATATTTCTGTTTGGTTATGTTAAATATGTTTCTAACAATGAAATTCTAACCACACATTTGCATAACATCTGAAGTCCTGGCAGTCAGTGGAACATAATTTGAAAGCCAATAGTTCACTGCAAGCAGGCCAGTCCCACCCTATGCATTAATTTTTCTCTGTTATTAATGCCCCTGGCATAGCCTTCCTTCTACTCCACCAATCCAAGTCATTCAAGTTACAGCTCATTTTACACCTACAACTAGTAACTTTCCCAGATTAGTTTTGCCCATTAACAATGCAACCACATATACTATTTCTTAACTTTCTTTGCATTATCCATAAAATCAATACAACTCCTAGCTCATAGTAGATAATGACCCTTATGAAAAGCACATTGATTCTTTTCTTCTCGTATTGTTGTCTTATTTTTTCAGTAGGGTGGAAGCAACAGGTTTTAAAAAATGAAGGTCTTATAAAAACGTTTTTCTTGTTCTTTGGGGTCTGAGAATTTCTACAAAAACATTTTCTAAAAAAAAATTCTACTAGCCTGTCAATTATCATCTTAAAAAAATAAAACCCCATACATTTGTGTTATAAAACAAAACTGTCTTTGTGGTAATACAGCATAGTTATGAAGTATAAATTATCTAAGTTTCCATAGAAAAACTGAGTTGCATAAGTCAATATTTCTCAAACTAGCATGCTTTTTTCCCCCAAAGAGGTCTGTGCACTACTCTAGTTTGAGGAAAAATATGCAAACAATAGTCATGTAAACTATGTGTAAAGATCGTTTTACCTGGAGCTAAAAATCTGTTAAATTTGTCAGTTAGACACTTTTTATTCCTCAGAGCTTTAAAAATCACCAGGCAGAGCAGGAAGGCTAGGTCTCAGCTGGGAAAAGTATTTTGATAGGAAAGTGGAGGAAGAGAAATGGGTGTTCTGGCAACTGGTTATGTGTCATGAATAAAGCTCAGAGAGGAAGACCCAGAAGGAGACAAAGAAGATGGATGGGGAGACTAATAAATGATGTACCTGAGAATCACGAAGGAGAGAGAATAGACGAAGAGACAATATGAGATCAGAGGAGGGAAGGTGCTGGAGGCACAGATGCATTACCTTTTGCTCAGTTTTAAATTTCACTCTCATGTTATAATGATCATATACTTAGACCAAGCTGTAAACACCCCATATATTTACTTTTATCTAGTGCAATTTTCTTTTTCTAACTATATAAAATTTTGCCAGTGCTTAGTGTGTATAAAACTGCTAGAAAATCTTTAACTTTATACTGCACTAAATACATTCCCTAGTAAATGCTAAGAAAATACTGTCCATTTTTGTGAAATATGAGCAGCAATTTAATAGCAGCACATCCTTTTGAAAGAAGACTGTATTTTAGAGTATTTGCGCATTTATGAGCATTGGAAGAGGTGGGGGGGAAGTTAAAAGGGGAGTCAAATAATCTTAGAAGTTCTTTTCATACTCAGAAATAATGAAAAATGATTAAAAACAGCATTGAGATTTTCAAATTAGGTGAGAAAAGTCAGGCCTCAGGTTGTCATTTCAAATTACATGTTGTACTTACTGTTTTTCTTAAATCCTTAGAAAACATCTTTCTGATTTGGCACCACTGAGAATTCATGAGGATATTTGACTTCGATTCTGAAAGGAAGGACAGATTTTCTGGCATGTTCTTTCTCCAATCCTGCATTTAAATCTTATAATTGACATGTGTGCTAGTCCTTTTCCTTTTGGCTCTGAGATCCATGCCTTGTTTTTACCTTGCTCTGCTTATAGGTCACAGAGCTGAAACCAGAAAATGACATTGTCTAGGTTTTCTTTGCCCACAAAGTTTCAACTTAGTTTTGGCTAATAAGGGACACTGATGGGAGACCAGAGGGCAACAGAAAAGAGGGGTGTGTTTGCTTCTTGCCGTTTGACAATCATGGCATTAGCTTTAAATCTTGGACTTCAGATCTGACCAGGTGACCTTTTCTCCATGATTTACGGTCCAACCTGATGGGTTCGCCTGCCTAAATCCTCACGTGTCCGCTTATCACGTTTTACCCTCTGGGTGGCGCTGGCTCCCGAACTCTGGGACCACCAAATCCTTTCCCTCTCCCCAGCCCTAGACTTGATAAGGGCTGCCTGCAAGTGTTGACTCTGAGCTGCCTTATCTTCCTTACCCCTCTGTAATTAGTTCCTTGCGCTAAATCCCCTCTGCTGACACCGCTAACATGGATTCTGTTTTTCTGACTGGAGACTGACAGATTAAATATAGTTTAGCTTTGCAAGTTATATCCCTGTTTTAAACCTATGATGTGAGTTATTACTGCTTTACATACCCTCCCCATGAAACTATTATTTTTTCTCACACATATTCCATTAAGATTTAAACTAAAATGAACACATAACATTCCATCACACTACATTGGATAAAAAAATTATTTTGACTTGTGAATTGTTTTTATCCACCTCAGTGTGCACACCATTGCTTATTTAAATAATACACCCTCTTCCACAGAATATCAAGGATGGCAGGGAGACTAACTTGCTTTTAATATACCCTTATGTCTAGAATCATGCTTGCCTACATTATGGCTGATTTGCACATTTAAAAAACAGATGAAGTGTAGAATTAAATGTGATGGAAATGTTGAAGTAATTCTGCCTTAAGATTCTGTATATGTGACTGTATCAAAGTCTTAAAATTCCTGATTTTCAAGCCTGTGATTTCCAGCCATACTGTACTGCACAGCTGTGACATACGTCAAGTAACCATTGCTACTTATAATGGCTAAGAATTAAAAGTTTGCAAATAAATGATTTTTAATACATTAGAATATTTCAGTATTAGTTTTACAACAATATCTCAATCACTGGCATTTCACTGAAATGTTTCTTTTCAATGAGAGCTAAGCAGATAACTTTGAATAAGGGCTGCAGGCAAGTTTGCATCAGGAGCAGTCTAGTAAGCTCACCTTCCACAGTTATTTACATTCCTGTGAACAGCTGTTTGCCTGTGACATTTGTATCTCCTCATCTCACACAACACTGTCGCTTGCTTTAAAAGTTATAGTTGCCCATCTTCCTTCTGGTTCTTGAACATGGCAAGCTTATGTCTTCCACAGAGAAAGCTTTGCCTCAGTCCCTGCACTTCCCTCTGCCTGTGTGTCTTTGCAAGACTGGTTCTTTCTCCCAGCATAGGGCTCAGCTCTCTGTCTCAAAGAAACTCCTTGATTAAATGATCTAGATGATCTCACACACCACATGCTGGTCACTCTCTTTCGAGATTTTGTTTATTTGTTTTCCACAGTACAGATCACTGAAATCATTTTCCAGAATTTTTTTATCTTCTTAATTATTTTCCAACTTTTGGATATAAATCCCATGAGAAGAAGGACCTTGTGTGTCTTGTTCAGTGCTGTAAGGCTATCTCCTCAAACAGAACTTGACATATAGTAGGCACTAAAAGACTGTTTGAGTAAATCTGACCTATGACTTATAAACATAGATACAGACCAATTCTATGTGTTATGACAGGTTTTTTAATCACTTGCCATAGCTAATTTTAAAACTAAACTTTCTTAATCATCTGCCCTAGCTAATTTAAAAACTAAACTATTGTCTAACTGTCATGTTTTACAGATAAAAACATTGAGATTCAGAAAATTTATCAAGGCAGCCAAATATTACCCAAATAGTGGTGAATTCAGGATTAGGACAAAGATCTCCATACAACTACTTTCATGTTTCCACCTATTATATAATATCTTCCTTAAGTATCAGACAATGTTAATTAACATTAGATAATAAATAATAATCAGAGGCATTAAAGCATCACAACACAGGCATATAATATATAAACATATGATTCACTTCTATTATACAGTATTCCTACTAAATATTTCGTTAAGCATAATATAGTTTCAACGTCAAAAACTGAGAAAGGTTCTCATCCAAAAGGAAAACATGCCCATCTGTCACTGAAGAATCATTCCAAAAACATACAGCCAAGGCATTTTTTTCTTTGCATATATTTCTGTATCAAGGAGAGATTTTCAAAATGGTGACTTTGTTCATTCTTTCCAAAGTAGCTTCCAAAGCACCTAAATATGCTTACAGGCAGTCTTTGAATTCTGATTGTGGGGAAAGAAGGAAGGTCTTGAATCTCACGTTTTTGTTTTTCTCTTGAGTGTTTTGTCTTAAGTCAAGGTACTGAAGTAGACAGGAGGTAGAGGGATAGTTATTTAAGGGCAAAAAGGTAGTATGTGTAAATGAGGGGGAAAAATGGGGATTGCATTTTAGAGACTGATTTTAATTGGAAATTCACTGCCTTTTTCACATTTCTCAACTACCTTTTCTACCTCAATAGTCCTTGTGGAACATAGATATACTATATAATAAATTAAAAGAAGTAGAAATTGAGACAAAATGTAGGGGCAAATCAGACATCGTAGAATTAGGGAGACTGTGTAAGATAAATAATCACAGTTCAAGGACCCGAAGAGAATTACTGCTCTTTTTGATTTGGAGCATCAGCTGTACAGTTACTAAACTTTGTGACCACAAGATGTATTCACATAAAAGTTAGCTACTTATAGATATGCCCTAATGTCATAAGCAGCTCCTTCTAGACCCTGTGAGTTGTGTATTCATCTTTCCTCCACTGCTCTCATTCTCAAAAATCCAACCCTTACTAAATAGATCTTTAATTTTTCTCATTCTCTCCATCATCTCTGCCACCACCTTTGCCCATGTTGCCACCATCTCTCACCTGAACTTCTGGGCACATCTCGTTCTTACATCTCCAAATTTACTTCTCTCCAATTCTTTTTCATTTTTTTTTTATAGCCAGAGTGACATTTTCTATATAAATCAATTTATATGACTTCCTTATTTAAAACCCCTCAATAACATCTCACTGCCATTAGATGGTCATGTGGACCTAGGTTATCAGATCTACCACTCTAACCTCAGCTAGTCCTACATGGCACCTTGCTTGCCAGGCTCCAGCATTCTTTCATTTTCGAGAATTTTCCATGTTTTTGTCTGCTTAGGGTCTTTGTTATTCCTCTCAGTCTTGAGCTGGCTAACAATATCAGGTTTTAGATTAAACATTATTTTATGATTGGAACTTTCCCTGACTCCTACCCTATTCTGAATTATCCTGAATTATTCTTCTCTTTTATAAAGATATTTTTATATTCCTCCAAAAAACATAACAAAACTTTTAATTATGCATGCATTTATTTGGTCAATGTCTGCCTCATTAAGTAGGTTTTCAGTGTCAGGATTATTTTCCATATATATATTTTTAAGATTATTTTGATGTGGACCATTTTTTTTTAACATCTTTATTGGAGTATAATTGCTTTACAATGGTGTATTAGTTTCTGCTTTATAACAAAGTGAATCAGCTACACATATACATATATCTCCATATCTCCTCCCTCTTGCATCTCCCTCCCACCCTCTCTATCCCACCCCTCCAGGTGGTCACAAAGCACCAAGCTGATCTCCCTGTGCTATGTGGCTGCTTCCCACTAGCTATCTATTTTACATTTGGTAGTGTATATATGTCCATGCTACTCTCTCACTTCATGATGTGGACCATTTTTAAAGTGTTTATTGAGTTTCTTATAATATTGCTTCTGTTTTGTGTTTTGGCCACGAGGCCAAAACATGGCCACGAGGCATGTGGGATCTTAGCTCCCCTACCAGGGATCAAACCCACCTCCACTGCATTGGAAGGTGAAGTCTTAACTACCGCCAGGGAAGTCCCTGTTTTCTGTCTTTTATACACAACACAGAGCACACTGTTTAGCTGTTAATGAATTCTCAATAGTGTAGTGTAATTCAAGTTTTGGAATCAACTATTACACAGAGATACAGTGGTAAAAATCCACCAGTCATTCATTCAAACAACCAACAAACATTTATTCAGCATTTATCTATACGAGAAATTCACATGAGCATTTATAACACAAAGCTTTAAAATAACGACTCAAATTACACTTCCTCATTAGATATTCTGACATGTGGTTTTAGGAGGGGACCTCTTTAAAAAATAAATAAAAACAAACAAACAAAATATGTGGTTTCGACATGAACATCATCAAGTAAGTGACTATTCATTCCTATACCTTCTATTTTGATAGTTTAGACATCCAGCCTTTGGTCATTGAGAAAGTCCGGCTGAGAACTTGAGTTAATCAAAAGTGGATTAACTTTCATAAAAATGTCCCACATGCTACCTCATTGAACTTAGTATCAGAGACAAGGAACATTGTCAAACTTTTACTCTACAGAAATGCCAGATGCAAAATGTACATTAATTATATTAGAAACATATTTGTTATTTAAGACACTCCTGCTATTATCTATAAGTAAAAATAGTTAAAGCTAAACAGCATACTTCTGAAAATACTAATGATCACTTGCTGAGAACTTTGATTCAATCCCTCTTTTTGTCTTACATACATGAAATATATTGATGTGCATATATTGCAAAAGAGATTTAGATATATGCTGATTTGCAAAGTAGATTACCAGTGTGACTATATTGCTATGCCATTTCAAAATATGAACAATTACTATAGGCATAACAACTACGATAATATATGGGAGAAAAAAATCACTCACTTAGCAAGCGTGCTTATAGCTCTCACAAGAGAGAAACAGAGTAAAAAATCAATGGATTAACTAGAAGATTCTTGCTTAGATATACAGGCTTTGAATACAGTAGGTTGGTGACTCTGAAAGGCAAAGTTAACTTCTAATTGTACAACAAAATAAAGAAAGATAAGAAAGGGTTGATTTTAATGACCCAAATGGATCTCTATGTATAATTGACTCTGTATCAAATTCTGTAAATGGACAAACTTATATTTGGGGATTGTAACATGGGTATTCTGTATAATTCTAATTTAGCATAAAAAATAAATAGGATCTGCCTTAAAAAGGAAGGAAATTCTGACACAGGCTACAGTATGGATGAACCTTGAGAACATTATGCTATGTGAAATAAGCCAGCCACAGAAGAAAAAATATTATATAATTCCATCTATATGAGGAGCTTAGAGCAGTCAAATTCATAGAGACAGAAAGGAGAATAGAAGCTGCTAGGGGCTGAGGGGAGGAGGAATGGTTACAGAGTTTCAGACGGAGATGATGAAAATGTTCTAGAGATAGAGCAGTGATGGTTATACAACAATGAATGTACTTAAAGCCACTGAACTGTACACTTTAAAATTGTTAAAATTATAAACTTTATGTTATATATACTTTAACACAATAAAAATTTAAATAAATAAATAAGCAGGAGTTAGAGTTTCAATGAAGCTTTCATTTCAAACACACTTCTACTGCTTCTACTTCACACTGCTACTCTCTAACAGAAAAGTTAAAACAAATAGAAATCTTTAGTTTGTCAGTTTAAATCAAATGATAGTGCTGACTTTTTCTTCACTGTGTTTTTCTTTATATTTTTTTTCAAAAGCAATTTTGAAAAGAGAGTCAAGAAGTTTGTGTTCTTCAAAACAACTATGATTCCTGAAGAAAAAAAATTAAAAAGCTAAAGAGCATTTGGATCACAAACCATTGTATTATGCAATTAAAATAATGTGATGACTGATATAACCAATGGGTTTTGTTTTTTGCTATTCTTCCGATTTACTTTTCAAATTAGAAATATTTTTACTTAATGATAGTTATAAGCACATAAGCATTTTTTCCTTAGAAACAACTCTGCAATTCTTTTTTTCTCTATTTTTTTAATTGAATTATAGTTGATTTACAATGTTATGCTAATGAAAGAGTCATCCTTAAAACATATTTCTTCTCTTGAAAAAAAACCAAAAAGCTAAACTTTTTGTATAAACATTGTCACATTATTTTAAGCTATAAGACGTATAAAATACATTAGCATTCTGTTACTTAGTAAAACTCTTAAGTTTGTGTCTCCTTCAATTTAGAAAACTTTTGGTTCATTTCACACAATGCCTAACTATGCTGAAACCAAGATCAACTCTCTAATGACATACCAAGAGAAGATGGAGAATACAAGATTTCACTTTGCTGCCTATAGTATATAAAGTCCAAGATTACAAAAGAGTAATTGTATATTTCTTACTTCCCCCAAACTCAAAAATCCCTGAGGGTATGGGCCATATCTATTATTGTAGACCACTGTAAACCTGCCCTCTAATAAAACATCTAGCACATAGTTAATCTTCACTAAATATCTGTCTCACAAATAAACACTATTTTAATAGTAGCATTCTAGAGTTACCTGATTATATGTAAAGATATTCAATATTAGTCATCAATGAAACACAGTCCTTCAACAAAATCTTAGAAATGTGTTCTCTTTCCAATACAAATACTTTCAACATACCCAGATGATCTAAGGGAAGGAGAGCCAGCAAGTGTCATATTTTAATCACACAGTATCTCAGAAGGAGAGCTGAAAGACGTTGACAGCAGGGAGGTGATGAGTGAAAATATACTTCACTTTCCTCAAAGGCAGAGGCATGCATCTCTTGTTCATAACTGTATGTACATCCTCAACACCAAGCCAGTGTTGAGCGTACAGTTGACATTAAAAAATCGTCTCGCATTAAAGGATGACATGTGTTGTTTGGTTAGTATCAAATTCTAATTGACACTGAGGGCTAGTAATGGAAAGAATACTATGGGCTGTGTTCTCAGAGACCCCACTCAAATCCTAACTCTTAATATTATACTACTGAGAAACCCAGTCTCAGTTTCCTCTACCATAAAATTCAAAAGTATTGATAGTTCAGATCCCCTGGTATTTGAGGTGAGGGTGTTAAAGATAATGTATGTAAAGCATCTAGTAGACAGTCTGGCACATAGATTGTACGTAATGCACAACAGCTATTATAATTATGTGTGTTTCCCTTTGGATCCATGGGTATGTGTACATATGAATGTCTAATTCATATAGATAAAAAATGTGGTGAAATATTCAAATGAATTGCATTTGCAGTTTAAATAGATAATCTCAGCATAAGTGCTGCCAGGGTTTGCCTTCTGCAGCTGTTCTGTTTAAATAATTCAGCTAATCAACAGGTAGAAACACATACTCTGCATTAACTTTAAAGAAGTGCACGACAGTGAGCATCTTAATGACTAAGCTAACATTTTACTGTTTCATTTTCTTGAGCTATTAATTTTGATCAAATATTACAACCATGGTGGAAATTTCTCACAGAGGCTAATGTATTCAATAAACAACTATGCTGCATATTAAAAAGCTCACTTAGGATGTACACATGACAAGGTAGCAAAATACTCAGCTGCAACTACAAGGATGACATAATTTTCATTAAAATAGTTGAATTCGTAGAGTGGCATTCGAAAACTTGATGGATATAGGCTACAAGTAAGAAAAAAATATTTTTTATTGTTTGAATTATTAGTTGAGTAGCACTTAATCAGGTGCATTATGTGAGAAAAATAAAATCATAACAAATAAATAGCATTTACAACTTAGATGTTAAGCTCTTACTATAAGCTGCAAAAGTCAAGATTTACTTCAAATTTTAAGATAAAGTTAGAATTATTATGCTTTGCATCAAATAAATCCATTAAAAATGTTTTACTATTAATGATAAATTCTTACTATTCATTACTATTTTAACATTAGCAATTTTATCAACAACTTTCCTCCAGTTGATAAGGTAGCATAATACCATAGACCATAGCAACATAATAATATGAAAATATGCTTCTACGATATTGCACTGATGGGCTCTTAGATCTCATTACTTTATGTTAATCCACAAAGGGTGTGGTTAATTGGAAGGAATTCTAGAACATATTATGAGCTCACCTCTCTTATTGTAAAGTTACCCTTACTCTCTATTTACGAAGTTCAAAAATTCTGTTGTTTCTATCTTTTCCTGCTTTGTTAAAAAAAAAAGTTATTTCCTGTTATGTTTTAAGATGCCCATCATAAGTGAATGTCCTAATGGATCCTGTTGAATGCAGTAATCTTGTTCAAGCTAAATGGATGTTTCAGAAGTACATAGCAAAATGTGTTAGGTCTCTCTATGTCATTGTTTTATAATGTTAGGTTAAGTATCTTTCTAATTCATGCTGGCGATGTTGATTCCTTAGATTTCACTCAGTCTTTTAAGTTGCTAAATGTTCTGAAGATAACGCCCACAACACCTCTCTCTGACATTTCCTTTTTTCTAGAGCACTAAAATCAAATTTCTTTTGTATCTACCTGCTTAATTGTCCTTTGCAACCTTATAAGAAGACACCTGTATACTAAACACAGAATCTGTCTTATAAATCCATTCATATATTTATCTTTTAGATAGATCATAAGCCCTAGGGAAGAGAGTCTTTTCTTTGGTCTGTTTAGTTCTCTGATATATCTACACTCCCAGAACTTTGTAAATTCACAATGAAGATGTATTCAATGAGTAAAAACATCATCTACTCTTTCTAGTAAGACTGGTTCCTACCCCTACTGTTATTTAAATATTTAATTTAGTCTTTTTTCTCAATTCATAACTCATAAAAATAAATTAACATGGCTTGAATTTATATGTTTCACAACAGCTGTATCTCTAAGATTGTTATTTTTAAAATCAGATAAGAGTTTGCAATCTTAGCTATTTAGTGGGACTTGCACATGAATTTTAAGAGACCAGAAAGAAAGGAAAACAACAGAAAAAAATGCAGCATCACACACAGAAACATACACAGAGAAATCTTTTAAATAAAAACTTGATTTTATATTCCTAACCAATTATCAATTTGTATTTTGTTGTTATTTAGCTTAGATAGGTCATATGCTTATGACACTGCTCCGCATACCCTTAAATCAGTACTTCTCATATGTGAGTGTGCATAAGAACTCCCTAGAGAGTTCAAGTTGGATTCCTGGGTTCCATTCTCAGGACCCATCCTGACTATGTAAGCCTAGGGTGGGACCTGAAAGGTTTTAACTATTATGCTTTGAAACCTGTCTAAGATAAATTTAGGCAAATAAAAACCCATCATCACTTTATCTACTACCTGATAAACTTATAAACCACCTCAAGAGTATTTATGAATAATGGAATTCAAAAAGGATTTAAGAGCAGAATAAAATGTGTGATATGCCACCTCAAACCAGTACTATAGGCACAAGCATGACTCATAATTAACCCACTATAATAGCATAACAATAAGTCTGACCAATCATGCTCAAAGGTGTTGAACCAAAGGCACATTTTGGAAATGGAGTGCCTTCTAGTATATGAAGAGGTAGGTAAATAAATACATATGTTAGTATTTGAAATATTTCATAACAATTGTTACAATAAGATACATATGAAATTGTGATCATAAAATTGAAATTGGAAGATTTAATATAGTTGACAATCTACTTTGAAATTATTGTTTCTAGAAATGCTGATTAAAGTAGACACCCAAAATTGGAAAAGCACTACAAAAAAATCACTGTTATTCATTCCTGAGCTCATTTAATAATATTTTAGAAAATTGTGCTTAGTGGGGTACTTGAAGACATTACAAAATTATCCTACTACTTCTATCTTTTTCATTAATAGAAGAATGTTTTTACAATGCCCTGAAGTAGGAATTCTCTATAATTTCAGCGAATTTCAAAGAAATAACACTTGATTCATTGGATCCTTTGATACTAATGAAAAGAAGAACATTAAATAATGCTTTGCAAGTGTTCATAATTCATTTAAATATAAATACAAGTTTTCAGCCATACAGGCACCAAAATTACATTATAAGGAATGTCTTTAAACTAATAAAAAATTCAGTTTATCATAACAGAATATGAGTGTTTTCAGAAATAGCAGGAGAAGTACATTACACTTTTCTAACTGTAAAAAACATACAGGAAAATTACTGAAAAATAAGGAGACAATCAGATAACTCTATTTCAGAACTGAATATTTTTTGAATGATTAATGCATATTTGAGCAAAAAAAGAACCCCATACTCTTATAGCTCCTGAAAATAGCAAAGATGAAATAAATAAAGCATTACTGAGTCAGGAAAATGTGCATGTTGTCATAGAAATCCTATCAGTCTGCTTAACAAGAAAATTAGTGTCAGTAAATTAGTTGACATCTTCCATGGAATTTTAGTTCCTTTGATTCAGATCCAGGCTTAACACTTTTGAATAGCTCCTCAAGAATAAAGTGGCTTTATTAAAGATATATTTTGTTTGTTTAGATTTTCCCTTGGGAATAGGTGATAACATACCTTAAAATTTAAGAGAAGGTGCAGATAAACCACTTCCAATCTTTGACAGAAATAAAAGAGTTCATGAATTTGGTCACACCGCATTGCACACATAGGCAGTGGATTGAGTGAATATAAGCTGGCCGCTGTGACTCATAGGACTTAGGACTGCCCTGACCGCCAAAAACTATATCCTTCCCTGGCTTGCTTTAATATAAGAAAACCTATTCATTATAATCACTTCTTTGCAATAATGGAAACATGCTTATTTATTTTACAGTTTGCGAAGAACTTTCCAATAAGTTATTTAATTTTATCACCAGAAAACCCTGTGAGTTGGAAAAGGCAATTTCTGTTAATATTCTGATACTACCTGAGATTATACAGCATGTTCATAGAGTAAAGCAGAGGAGCTGGTTTTAGACCAGATCTTGTAATTAAAACACACCTCTGTGCATGCGTGCGCAAGCACACACCCACGCACACGCACGCGCGCGCACACACACACACACACACACACACACACACACACACACTTTTATACCAAGAGAGGAAACAAATTATTTCCAGAAGGCCTCTTTAAAGATGGATATTTCCTATGGGAAGTTACATACCTAGACATTGAATTAGAGATGAATGTATTTAAGAGATTGAGCAACTGTTGTCCTATATAAAAATCTTATATTTGGCTTCCATTTAGTGTTCAATTCCAATGTAGAATTTTATACTCTGAATACATAATCTTATTATATTAGGACAATTAAAAAAATAGTAAAAGCATGTTCTGGAGAATGGGAAAGTACTTGAAATTATCTAGAGACCACAGTGGCACCGATGAGAGTCTGAGTAGCCTGGAAGCGAGGTGAGGCCCCAGATGATCCAGACAGAGAAAGGTTGAGCCAAGAAATAAAATGTTTACTTGTCTAAAATTTCACCCAAATTTGCCAAAAGTAGTAAAATTTTACATGGATATTAATGACTCTCTTACTTGGATTCAAAAATAAAATTCCGTGTTTAAATGTATCAAAATTAGACCTAATAAATTTTTGCTACATTTTTACCGTAGGCGTTTTTTCCCGTCATTATTGGAAGAGGTGCACTGATTTTATACAAGGAAAATTTTATTGCAGGCAAAAGTTAGCACCATATCTGCCAATTTATTAGCTTAACGGCATGATGTCTGTCATTTAGTCTGTCTGGGTCTCAATTTTCTCTTTTGTAAACTGGAGAGAGCAATACACATCTCATAGCTTATTGAAAACCAAATAAAATATGGACCCAAAAGTGCTTATATCCTATGTATAAAGTATTATTATGAGAAAAAATAGCATGTAGATTATACTGTTTTCATGTCACCAATGAGGCCAACATAGGTGAGGATTATGGAAGGAGTGCTGGGGGTTATGTCATGATTTTTGGTTTATTTATTTATTTATTTTTAATATTTGTTCTCAGAATCATGCCGGAATCATTCATGAGGAATCGTGAAATTCCTCAAGAAGATAGTGAACCTGAGGACATGGAGAGCTCTTCCTCCGTGCTCAATCTGTTTCTGAGCTCACATTATAAGAGCCTGTCTGAGATTTGAGCCTGTCTGAGACCTGAAAATGAGGGTACCTAGAAAAATAGTTCTAATGTGCAAGATGTTTGAATACTGACCTAAGACTGTTTGACACAGTTCTTAATGCAATTGGCAAGTATGGTCTCAAAAGAAACACGTAATCCATTTCTTCCTTCAGTAATTCTATGCAGTGAGGCATATATTCTTTTCTTTATACAAATTTTAAATGGTTCAACTTTGTATTCCTCTGGTGCTTATGCTAATAGACTTATAATTCAGTTTTTTTATTCATCAAGTATAGATACCTCACTCTTATCACCACTCTTCCTCTGAACTATTTCTGCAATGATCATTATTTTTGTTGATCTGTTTATTATTTTTCAACTTTGAGAGGATATATATATTACATGTATATGATATGTATATATACATATATATCAGTTGTCCCATCAACTGTAATCATTACCTTTTTTCCTTCCCTCAATTTCACTTATATATACTGCCAGCTACATTTTTACTGCATTGTCACTCTCATTAATATTTACATTCTTTTTACAACCATAACAAAGCTGTGTGTTCTTCCTCCACATGCCAGCAAAAAAAGTTGAAACCCAATGAAGATAAATTACATTATTAAAAATACATAAATTTTGTTTAATGTTAAGTCAGATGTGCTAGATGTATTCTTCTTTACTATTTCCATGTCGATTTTTCTGGTCCACTTAAAGGAAAGTGTTTCTAGCCTTAGAGGCCAATAATTTATTTTTATATAGTCAAATAATTGTTTAAAACTATGTCCTTTTTATAATGTTAAGACCTCTAAATTTTTGTTTATCTTTGAATTTTGAGTTGGCTTTTTTAGGTTTTTAGATTTTTATCATAGATTCAAATTTTCCATGATGCATTTACTATCATTTGTTGAAGAAACATATTTCCCCTCCTAATCCTTCAGTGTCCTCCCTGAGCCACATCTTTTTGTACCAGCTGTTTTGTAGGCTATGCTTGCCTTGTGTTAGATTCTTTGTTAGGTGGTGGAGATACAGGGGTAGGTTAAGAACACACACATGTCCTGCCTTCACTGGACTTCTACTTCAGGGAAAGAAGGAATTTAACATATTAAGAAAAGCAACCTAGGGACTTCCCTGGTGGTGCAGTGGTTAAGAACCTGCCTGCCAATTCAGGAGACACCGGTTCGAGCCCTGGTCCGGGAAGATCCCACATGCCATGGAGCGACTAAGCCCGTGTGCCACAACTACTGAGCCTGTGTGCCACAACTACTGAACCCCATGAGCCTAGAGCCTGTGCTCCACAACAGGAGAAGCCACCACAACAAGAAGCCCATGCACCGCAATGAAGAGTAGTCCCCCCTTGCCACAACTAGAGAAAAGCCCACGCACAGCAATGAAGACTCAACACACTCAAAAGTAAATAAATAATTTTTTAAAAAAAAGAAAGAAAAGCAACCAACCTAAATGTCCATCGACAGACAAATGGATAAAGAATATCTGGTACATATATAGAATGGAATATTAGCCATAAAAAGGAACGAAATAATGCCATCTGCAGTGACATGGATGGACCTAGAGATTGTCATACTGAGTGAAGTAAGTCAGACAAAGACAAATATCATATGATATCGCTTATATGTGAAGTCTAAAAAAAAGGATACAAATGAACTTATTTACAAAACAGAAATTGAGTCACAGATGTAGAAAACAAACTTACAGTTACCAAGAGGGAAAGGTGGAAGGGGGATAAATTGGGAGATTGGGATTGACATATACACATTACTATATATAAAATAGATACCTAATAAGAACCTACTGCACAGCACAGGGAACACTACTCAATACTCTGTAATGACCTATATGGGAAAAAAATCTTAAAAAGAGTGGATATATGTATATGTATAACTGATTCACTTTGCTGAACAGCAGAAACTAACACAACATTGTAAATCAACTGTATTCCAATAAAAATTAATTTAAAAAAAAGAAGGAAAAGCATTTTAAGGAGGTGTATACCATGAAGACATTTTCCATCACATTAAACGTATTTAATCATGATTTGGGCTCTAAGGCATTCTTCTCAAAGTTTGGAGAATTGAGAGTTAATATTTAACAACAGTGAAGAATTGAAAATTGAGTGGATCTAAAGAACTGCTTGTGGAAGTACTAGTCCTAAGAAATCAAAGCTATACAAGAAAAGGGACTCCTTAGAGGTATGCAGAAAACAGAGTGACAGTCACACTCCTGTAGTATGTTTACATATTAGGGGGCCTTCCTACAAAAACTACTTTTGCGGAAAGGAAACTATTTTTATCAATCTTTGTTTACGAAACAGTTTGTCTTAGTGTTTTATCTAATACTATTTACACATAGTTCACAGAATGGTGTTGGTTTTCAAAGTCTGAGAACTACTGGTTAATGACCAACAATAAGATAAATTTAGAAATTGAGACTAAATACTAGCTTGAAAATTTTATGGAAGTTTGACTTTGTCACACAAATTTATTGTGCTTTATGAAAGTATTTGTCTATATGGAACTAGAAATGAAATAAAGAAAGGCAATTAAAAGCATCCTTCTCCACAGATAGTTTAGGAAGCAGATCACTGCTGCTACATATAATCAAGAACATACTGAAATCGGATGTAATTTAATCAAAAGTTTTGTGGGTTTAAAGCATTTTAATCAGGAATATATCAGGAAGCCATTGGAGCCATTGGATGGCTCAAATGTACATTTCATAAATGCAGGTTTGGAATAAAGTCACCTATATCTTAATGTTAACTATCTACTGGCTTTTTTGATTCAACTGCATGGCAATATCATCTATATGTTAATATTAAGTATCTACCAGAATGTTTGCTTTCAACCACATGGCAGCCTGAGAAACCCAGAGACAGACCAAGAGCAAATACTTTAGAGTTTGAGAAAAGTATAACAACAATACTTAATATATTGTCAAACTCATAAAATAAAAAGAATGATCTACCATCCATACACGTTAATTCAGAAGCTAAAAGGAAATGGAAAGCCAGAAGTTTAGTGAGTGAGCTGAAGTGAAAAACAAAAATTCACCTGAGTTCTTAGACACAGAAAAATACCCTAATAGCTAGATAATGTGAGTTATGTAACTCATCTGATTCCACTCATTGTTTTGACTGCTAAGAAATAAGAAATAACTTTCCGTAAGTCCTGCCTCATTTAAAGTTGTTGATATACTTTTCTCCCCACCTCTTATCAATTCTCCTTTAAATTTTTGTTCCATCTGAGTTTTTTTTGTCTCATTGTACTTTTGCTGTTAGCCTAAGCTATTTTGTCTCCTTTGTGAATCTAGGGAGCATAAAAACTTATTTCAATTATTTATTCCCTTTCTTGCTCAAGTGATACAGAAACTGCATGTTTTTAATTATTTCTTAATATAATGGCAACTATAGTGCTTGGTGAAAACAATCTCAACCACCCATTTCTATACTACCCCAATTTACGACAAACAAGGTAGACCTGCTTTTGAGTAATGTGGGCTTGATTTCCATTTCTGTTAAATTTCCAATTTAGGCTTAATTAGTGCGTGCTAGTATAAATTTATTGGAATTAAGAATACTGAATGTTGATTTTACTGAATTCAAAGTCCAACCGTCAGGCCGAAATGACTGGCATTTGTTTTCACAGTGATAGAAAGCATGTACCTTTCTCACCCTCAATATGATTCCAGAACAGTGAGAAGCAAATGTGATTTACTGAAAGTATGTTTTCTTTATTTGCTGTTAAAAACCCTTTCCAGTCTCCCCACTGTACAGATCATACTAATCTTATTGTATTTAGTACATTCACCTTCTATATTATAATACAGCCTGTTAAACTGTATTGAATGGCTTATGACTCTGAACATATAATAATTCTACCTTTTTTCTGTAGTATATTATCCCCTAATTTGGCTTTCAAAATTCTCAATCTTATTTTTTGTTTGTCTGTTTTCAGTCCTCTCAAAGATGGCTGAAATGTTACAAAAGAAAATACAAGTAAATCTTCACAGTCACATAGTATATTATACCTTTGATTGACTGCACTGTTTCAATTGGTTAGCACTCTGAAGTCTTTGTAATAAAAGTGCTTTAAAATTAATACGATGACTGTATTCTAAGTTATTCTGAATTGTGATTTTCTTTTCCATTCTTCCTTCATTAATCAAAAATATATATTAAAAAATGTGAGAGAATTTTGTTAGAACCCATTCATGTGAATAGTCTAACATTCCCATATTTGAAATTGGATTATATATACCAAAAGTCTGAGAAATACTGATGTCACTCTTCCTTTTCTTCTCCTGTCATACCACTTGAGCTCAGCATTACTTCACACTGTCCTTTTAAATAACATCACTCTTCATTCTTTCTTCCTTTCACCCTATAGAACAATACCAGACAACTGGTAACATTTTCTAAAATTTTAACAGAATTCCCCACATCAGAAGAGTCACTGTTTTTTCTAAAAAGTATGATTCATTCACACTGGATCAAACCATGGATACATACCTGGTCTTAGGGTCCCAGAGCAAATACAACCATGTTACATCAATGACAACTCCAAGACATTTTTATTCCAAAGTCCAGGTTTGGAAAGGCATATCCACCTAAGTCATATATATAATATCAGACAAGGACATAAAAATCTATGGCGAAATATCCAGAGAAATATAAAGTTTAGTCAGCTAGGACTACAGAATTGTTCTAATCTTTTCAACCTTCAAAATAAAGACTCCTACAGGGTGTGAACTAAGAATGCCGCCTGCTATATCAGTAAACAAAGGATGTTGCAGCCATCAAACCACCACATTACAGCCACCCCGAAGGTGGAAACACCTTCAGGGAACTCAGGATGGAAACAAAGAATGCCTGCTGTCTAGCAGTCAACTGCTGCAGCCACCCCTGATGGTGCACAATGAGGAGACTCAGGATGAGAAAACACACGATACTGGCCCCAGATAGCTGAGGTGCATATCAAAGGAATGATTTCAAGGAGTCCAGATTTTGCATCTTCCCATACATAAAAAAATGCTAATTTCATTAACTTGAGATGTCTGGTTTTCTTTAGTTAACAATAATCTTTTGATGTTCTGACTACCTGGCCTCTGTTGCAAAAACTCCTCTATATCCTGGCCCTCCCCCTCTCTACTTTTAGGTTGTGCATTTTTTCTCAGTTGACAAGGGGTTCTGGTTCAAGATGGTAATTGGGACAGAGTAAAGGGAAAAAGTAGTTGATTAAATAGTTACTCCCACTAAGGGATTGTAAGTAAAGAAAAAGTATGAGAGACCCTGTAAGTTAATGATCACTCATGAAAGCAGGTTTGCTTAACCACAAAACCAAGCAGGCTTGCTTAGCAACAAAACCAGGCAACAGAAACATGAAACATACCCCCAAATGATAAAAAATATGGTGGCATGAGACCCACATCCTGCCCAGTGAGCTCAGTAAGTTAATGATTCCTAGGAGATGGTGCACACTCCTCCATGTGCACCAAAAACAAAAAAATAAGGAAAAGGTGACATTATACTAAAACCTGAGATGATTTACCATTTTTAGCATATGTTACCACCCTTCTGCTAACTTAAATAGCACCATGATAGTCCTGGCTTGACCAAGTAGGGACAAGAAGACTCCCCCACCTGACGTGGAGAAGGAGCTGATGATGGTAGCCTGATGTCTACTCAAGAATAAGGAAGAAGGTGGTCTTTTCCCCCTTCCCACTTCTCCTTTGATTATAAAACTGTAGCCCACTATGTTCTCAGGGCGTGTCACCCTCTCACCTGTCTGCCTGTAAGCCTCACAAGTGTCCTATTCTCATAAATCACTTCTTAGCTATCATTGTGCCTAGCGCTGAATTCTTTCTGTGCTGAGACATAAAGAACTGGAGCTCTTCAGAGCCCCCCAAGATGCATTTCTGCGGTTTCAGTGGCAACACAGGACAACATAGGAGGCTCCTGAGTTCACCTCCTGTAACGGACACATTGAATCTGCAACAAATAAGGAACAACTGCCTCTGAAAGAAATCCAGAAACTACCTGAGCAACTCCTATATGTGAGGTAAACAAGAAAATACCCACAATGAAATAGGTAGGAAAGGCTGAGATACACTCTCACCACAAACTTCACCCTGACACAGAAATATACAATTGAGAGGAAACTCAAGCTCCCAGTTTCTCCCTGAGGAGAGAAGGGTTTGGACCCAACATTTACCACCCTAACTTTTAAGACTTCCATCTGAGGAGTGAACACCTAGCTCTGAAAGCCACCAGGCCTTGTGTCCATGAAACCCATGTGTCTACAGAAAACAAAGAGCTTTTAATGGACTCACAAGAACGAGCTCTGGCTAGTAACCCAGGGCTCAGTACAAAGGGAGCAGATAGAAATGCATATCTCCTGGTCTTTCCTTGAAAGTGGTCTATTTGCATACTCCAAAAGCTGCTACCTGAAGGTCAGGCTTCTAATTTAGCACACCTGTCAGGGTGATTGATCCTCCCCCTGAGAATGGAGAGGTGGGTGGGCACTGTTTCCACATTCTCCCTCTGGCCTGCTTCAGGTTGCCAGTGGGTCCCTGGAAGGAGCTTGTGTACCCAATCTGGAGCCCCAGCTTTTGCAGCTGACGCCCAGCTGAGGGAAGGACAGTCTCTTCAAAAAATGATGTTCATACAACTGGATGGCTACATGCAAAGGAGTGAAATTGGACCCCTATCTTACACCATAAACAAAAACCAAGTCAAAAGAGATTAAAGGCTTGAAAGGAAGACATGAAACCATAAAACTTCTAAGTGAAAATGTAGGTGGTAAGCTACTTGATACTGCTCTTGGTGAGGATTTTTTTGGATTTGACACCGAAGGCAAAGGCAACAAAAGCAAAAATAAACAAGTGGGACTACATCCAAGTAAAAAGCTTCTGCACAGCAAAGGAAACCATAAACAAAAAGTCAATGTATAGAATGAGAGAAAATATTTGCACACTATATAGCTGATAAGGAGTTAACGTCCAAAATTTACAAAGAACTCAATTGCAAAAACAAAAGAATTCTATTAAAAAATTAGCAGAAGAACTGAATAGACATTTTTCCAGTGAAGACATATAAATGGCCAACAGGTACATGAAAAAAGTGCTCAACGCAACTATTCATGAGGGAAATGCAAATCAAAACCATAATGAGATATGATCTTGCACCTGTTAGAATGGCTATAATCAAAAAATAAGAAAAAACAAGTGTTGACAAGGATATGGAGAAAAGGGAGCCCTTGTGCACTCCCGGTGGGAGTGCAAATTGGTACAGCCACTATGGAAAACAGTATGGAGGTTCCTCAAGAAATTAAAAGAAAATACCATATAATCCAGCAATCCCACTTCTGGGTATATATCCAAAGAAAATGAAAACAGGGTATCAAAAAGCTTTGCAATCCCATGTTTATTGCATCATTATTTATAACAGTCAAAATATGCATAAATATTTATATAAATATACGCATTACACTAAATGAGATAGCTAGATAGAGACAGAAAATGGCAAATACTGCATGGAGTCACATGTGGAAACTAAAAAAATAAAATAGTCAAGTAGAAACAGAATAGAAAATGTGTTGCCAGGGGCTATGGGGTGGAGGAAATATGGAAAGTTTGGTAAAAGGGTACAAACTTCCAGCTATAAAAGGAGTAAGATCTGAGTATTTAATATAAAACATGGTGACTACAGTCGATAACACTGCACTGTATAGTTGAAATTTGCTAAGAGAGTAGGGCTTATGTGTTCTCATCAAAAAAAAAAAGAAAGAAAAAAGATAGAAAAGAAAAAGAGAAAAAGAAAAATGTGTGAGGTAATAGATGTGTTAATTAACTAAATGAGGGAATGTTTCACAATGCATATACATCAAATTACCATGATGCACACTTTTATATCTCAAAATTTCATGTCAATTATACTTCAATAAATGTTAAATATTTTTTTAAATATAAAGACTCATAGAAATTAGAGTGTAGGAATAAACCTTGAGGATAGGGATTTTTGTCTATCTTTTGCCATCATATATCCAAGAGGCCAGAATAGAGCCTGATACCCCATAAGCAATTAATAAAATATCTCTTAAATTTAAAAATCTAAAGGAAAGGGCTTCCCTGGTGGCGCAGCGGTTGAGAGTCCGCCTGCCGATGCAGGGGACACGGGTTCGTGCCCCGGTCCGGGAAGATCGCACATGCCGCGGAGCGGCTGTGCCCGCGAGCCATGGACGCTGAGCCTGCGCGTCCGGAGCCTGTGCTCCACAACGGGAGAGGCCACAACAGTGAGAGGCCCGCGTACCGCAAAAAAAAAAAGAAAAAAAAAAAAAAAACTAAAGGAAAAATAGATTACACAAAGTGGAAAAGTTTATTTAGAATTTAGATTTCTATAATGAAACATTTTAAGAATTCTGTTTGGAAATGTATGAACTAAGACTTTTTTAACCACAAAGTTTTTAGTCTTGTTTTAATAAAGTCTCTCAGTTATGCAAACTATACGTATATTTTTAATTACTCATACTTCCTGGATATACATTCAACTTGCAAAGGCTTAAAACCCACATGCTTTTAATAGTAAGTTAATTTAAAATTTCAAAAATGAAAAAACACAACTCTATCTGAAGTCTGTCATCAGGAAATAATCCAAAATATGGCAAAGTGCATGAGATTTATGCTTCATCCAGAAATACTAGATTAAATAAATGTTCATGGAATAAGTATTTAATCTCCAGCAATGAGATCAGTTTGGTTTTTTGTTTAATAATTTGGATCTGTTAGGCTATTTTTATGCTGATTTAATATGCTAAATAAAAAGATAGGACATGTATAAATATATACCTATATATAACTGTATATATATATATATATATATATATATTTATATTTAGTTGATTTAATAGGCAAGATTTAGCTACACTATGTTACTTCCCTTGATGGAAATTGTCTTGCAGGCAATTTCAGACTACTTAATTTAAACACTGAAAATCTCATTTTGAATTTCAGCTTCAAGTGTGTCACAGATGCCTCAGGCACTCATTGGCGCAAAGCAGACTGAAATACTGTAATTGGAAACTATAAAGAAAACTCACATTTATCTTGAGTTATTTTTCTGCATAATGTAAAAGATTTCTTATATAAAAAAATAATGCTTTAAGAAAAAGAGCGTAGACTTACTGGATTTGTTGAATAAGCAAGGCCTGTGGGGAAATGTAGATGAGCTAGTGTAGTTTTCAGGACCAGCCTAGACAACTCAGAAGTACATAACAATTGCTTTTGCTACCCTAGATCTTTCCTAGTTATTAATACTACTAACTTTGATTTAGTAATCACCAGTGCCCATATTTAAACACTTTCTTGGCAGTATCACGTGTTCCAGAATTTTTCTGACTACAAATTCTATCCTCCTAAATTTTCAGAAGACACTGTTAATTAAAAAATAACATTTTCAATAAATACACTGCTACAATTAATATTCTACTTTGCTTTTCTTACCCTCCCTCTCTTCCTTCCTTCCTCCCTCCCTCCCTCCTTCCTTCCTTCCTTCCTCCCTTCTTTCCTTCCTTCCTTTCTCCCTCCCTCCCTGCTAAATACCAGATATATTCATATTCAGGTAATTCATGAATCATTAACGTATAATAAATGCAAAACAGAAAACCTATAGTGTATAATGATAAGATAGTAAATAGTATAAGTTAACGCTGATTTAGAGAAGTAATGAAAGGCTTCAAGGGGACAGACATGTGAAATAATGCAACTCATTACAAATTTCACAGAAAACTCTGTGTTCTGAAATGTAAGGAGAGAGGAGGGTAAAAGAATGGAATTAGAACATTCTCTAACACCACATACAAAAGTAAACTCAAAATGGATTAAAGGCCTAAAAATGTAAGACTGAATACTATAAAACTCCTAGAGGAAAACATAGGTAGAACACTCTTTGACATAAATTGCAGTATTATATAGTTTTTGGATCCATCTCTTAAAGGAAATAAAAGCAAAAACAAACAAGTGGGACCTAATTAAACTTACAAGCTTTTGCACAACAAAGGAAACCAACAACAAAATGAAAAGACAAACTACTGGATGGGAGAAGATATTTGCAAATGATATGACCGATAGGGGTTAATATCCAACATATATAAACAGCTCATACAACTTAACATCAAAGAAACAAATAACACAAATAAAAAAATGGGCAGAAGACCTAAATAGACATTTTCCAATGCAGATAGCCAACAGGCACGTGAAAAGATGCTCAACATGGCTAATCATCAGGGAAATGCAAATCAAAACCACAATGAGACATCACCTCATACCTGTCAGAATGGCAATTGCCAAAAAGAACACAAATAAGAAATATTGGCAAGGATATGGAGAAAAGGGAACCCTCATGCACTGTTGGTGGGAATGTAAATTGGTACAGCCACTGTAGAGGAGAGTATGGACGTCTCTCAAAAACCTAAAAATAGAACTAGCATATGACCCAGCAATTCCACTGCTGGGTATATACAAAAGAAACAAAAACACTAATCCTAAAAGATACATGCATCCCAACGTTCACAGCAGCATTATTTACAATAGCCAAGATGTGGAAGCAACCTCAGTGCCCATCAACAGATGAATGATCAAGAAGCTGTGGTATATGTATACCAAGGGAATATTAGCCATGAGAAACAATGAAATTTTGCCATTTGCAGCAACATGGATGGACTTGGAGGGCATTATGCTAAGTGAAATAAGTCAGACAGAGAAAGACAAATACTGTATGATATCAGTTATATGTGGAAACTAAAAAAATACAACAAACTAGTGAATATAACAAAATGAAGCAGACTCACAGGTATGGAGAACAAACCAAATATGTTGGTACATATTTACATGTATGCCGATATTTCTATTATTATCTAACCACTCATTTATTGATGAACATCTGATTTATTTCCAAATTACTTAGTATTTTAATCAATGCTACAATTGAATTTTTTTAATACTGTGAAAGACAATAACCTTTTTAAAAAATTTCTAACTCGTTATACATTTAGCATTGCACATTAAGCTAATTGGTACAAAAATGAACAATTTTAATATTAACACATATTGTCAACTTAACCACTCATACTGAGTAATACCAACATATTTTCAAAAGATTACTTACCAATTTTCCCAATTTTAAGTTTTTTCTAATTATCTATTTTTATAATCAACTATTTCTAATCAATTTGTAAACATCTTCATACAGCAAGGATATTAGCCAGAGCTTCCTAACTAGGGAACTGAAACACCCCAGTGTTCCATGAATAGCACAGGATGCCAAGAGATGGATTCCCTTAGCTTCACAGTGGCTTGTTAAAGACGCGGTCAGCTGCATTGGTCTTGTCACTTCTGGCTGAGAATGGGATCCTTGTTTATCCTGGTTTGGTATATAAATATTATCATTTTTTATCTGTACTATGATGTAATAAAGATTGAGATGTACATCTTGAAAATGTATTGCAAATAGGGCTTTTATTTTCTAATTTTTTATTTATTGAGTTTATAAGATTTTTACTAGATTTATTTTTTTAGTTTCTGTAGTTACATTTATGATCATATATATATATATATATATATATATAATTTAAAAAGTAGTACAAGTGAGAAAGGCTGTCGGCCTAAGCCAATAAAATGTCGCTGTGAATTAAATGAAGAGTGAGGAATAATAATAACATAAAGAAGATATTTTTAGCAGTTACCATTTATTAAAGAAAGATCAGCAAATTAGAAGGACAAAAAGAGAATAAGGCTAAAGAAGCCAAAAGAAGAACCTAGATTCAGACATTTTAAAGTAAATATGTACCTAAGTATTATTAACTCTAACTGTAATTTAATATATAAAGGACTCTATTTGTTGTTTTCCTAGTAAGGGTCAGAATTCATTTGTCCATTCAATACTATTTATTGAGTGTCTAATATGTTTTAAGTCCTCTTCTGCATGCAAGAGATTCAGCCATGAACAGAAAAAAAGCATATTCCTCTCTTGTATAGCTTCAATTCTAGAAAATAAAGGCATATTATAAAAGGATAATAAATAAAATTTGTGGCACATTGAATGTGTTATAGAGAAAATAAAACAGGTAGTGGGGGAATAGGGATAATTGTCAGGGTGTGGGAAGCAACTGGGAACAACATTTTTTTTTTTAAGGCAAAATTCACGCCTTCTTTTTTTAAAATTAATTAATTAATTAATTAGTTTTTGGCTGCATTGGGTCTTCGTTGCTGCACGTGGGCTTTCTCTCCCCGCTACTCTTCGTCGCGGTGCGCGGGCTTCTCATTGCAGTGGCTTGTCTTTGTTGCGGAGCATGGGCTCTAGCACGTGAGCTTCAGTAGTTGTGGCATGTGGGCTCAGTAGTTGTGGTGCATGGGCTTAGTTGCTCCTTGGCACGTGGGGTCTTCCCGGACCAGGGCTCAAACCCATGTCCCCTGCATTGGCAGGTGGATTCTTAACCACTGTGCCACCAGGGAAGCCCAAGGAATGACATTTTAATATAGGGTGGTGAGGGGACATTTGTGCCCACCCATTTGGTTAATAGAAGGTAGTGACCATCATAAAAGAAATGTATTATGGTGTCGGTAGTGTAAGCCAAATGGCAGAGGGTTGAATAAGTACTTAGAGAAACAGAAGGAGAAAACACGCTTGGGTGCGTTTTAGTAATGAAAAGGAGAGAGATGGCGAAAGAGATGAAAGGGATCTTAAGGTTGAGAAAGAGGATGTATTTGCCATTTCCGGTTTAGTTTAATTAAGGAAAACTTTAGCATGTTTCTGAGCTGAAGAAAAAGCTAGAGAATGAATAATTAATGCAAACTGGGCTCTGGATGAAATGTGAGAAGACAGGATAAAGAACATTACCCTCTAATAGGAGGAAACCAGAGATGATGCAATGCATATGTATAGAAAAGTGTACAAGGTGGTTTTTTTAAAATAGAGTGCTATTATTTGGAAATATATCCTGAAGGGAATGAATAGATGATGAGGAGAATGGAAAAATTGTCTAAAATAAAATAAAGGAAGTTTCCGGTTGTCTCTAACTTTGTATTTCATTAATATTATATGTAAGGTCAATATATCAAAATAGTAAAAATGCATACACTATTTATCTATAGATATATGCACTTATATCTTTATTATACTAACTCCTCTAACTCTAGTGCGTATTGTTCAATTAGTTTTCAACTCAGAGGGGATGCAGGGGCTTTGACTGATCTACAGTGTTACTTTTCTAATCACATTTTTTCCTTTTCAGTCATATAAAGAAGCCAAATGTTGCAGTATTTATACCTTTGCACATCACTGTGGTTGTAGATTATTTTTACATGTAGAAGGAATTAACCATACAATACGTTTTTCTGTATACTATCAGCATTTAATGAGTTTTACGTACAAAGTGTAATTTTACTAATAATTGGTTAAAAACATTCTATTATTAGAGATTTTGTTTAAAATGTATTTCTCCTCATCTCTGAAAAGGTACTTTGAAGTTTAAAAAACACATTCAAAATGAAATCATGTGTTCAGTTTGAAATTCAACAAAAGTAGAGCTAGTTATTTGTGTCAGACTGATTTATGGGGATACGTGGATGGTCATGCAGATGACACAACTCTGGTAATTCATACATAGAGGAAATAGTACTATGAAGTGACAAGCAGTGCTTTCACTTGTTGATTTCCTGCACTTGGACATCAATTCACACCAAAATGTAATGATTCTACATGTCGATTTAAAATACTTTTTATAAGTTTATGACATGCCTTCACAGTTTAAATACATGATTTGTGAATTAGGGTAAAAAAATTTTGTTTTAATTTTGGTTGGGAAACTAGGTTAGGGAAGAGGTATTTTATTTCCAAAATAGAAAATCACATTTATTTCATAATAAGCCATGAAAAATAATACCTAAACCTGCTGTTATCTTATAATACACCAATGATAATACCATTATTGAATATTTAACTATGTGTAAGGTACTAATTATCCAAGGTGTTATGAAGGACCTAGTACATTTTACAAATTTTGCTTTGAAGAAACCTGCATTCCTGGGGTACATCAGTGAACACTACAGACAAAGACCTCTCTCTCCCTTTGCAACCTACATTCTATTGGGCTGATGCACACAGTAAAAATAATATAGCAAATAATTTTTAGTGTTTTAAGAGGCAATAAATGTTATGAAAAATAAAAATGTAGAGTAGGTCCTGCTAAGGGGAATTGGGAATGCTGGTGTTGAGGACGGAGTTTGAGGAGGGTTACAATTTGAAAAATGTTTGTCAGGGTAGGAGGTAAGGTTTAAGCAAAGATTTGAAGGAAGTGGAGTGAGGCACATGGTTATCTGGGGAATTTTCCAGCAGAGGCAATAGCCAGAGCAAAGTCCCTAAGGCAAACACTACATGGTTTTTTCCAGAAATGGAAAGGAGGCCAACAGCATGGCTTGGGAGGAGTGGGGAAGGACAGTGGAGAAGATGAGGTAAGAGTGGGCCAGGTCACACAGGGTCACTACATGTATTACACACATGTCGTAATTTGAATAGCGACCCCTAAAAGACTTTGCCACCCATAACTGGGAATGTCACCTTATTTGCAATATGATTTTTGCAGATGTAATTATAGTAAAAATTTTGAGATGAGATCATACTGGATTTAGTATGAGCTTTAAATCCAACGACTAGTATCCTTTTAAGAAAAGAAGACTCAGTTCTACCATGTAACAATGTGACCTTGTCCAATTTACTTAACTTTTATAAGCCTAATTTTCCTCAAGTATACAAAAATTCTTTCCACAACAGATACAACAGTCAGAATAATTCTACATTTTGTACATTATATGAAAAGAAAAATACAATTTCAATATAAGGATTTGTGCCCCTTGGGCAACATTGTATGAAGTTACATCTCAAAAAACACAGAAGTAGAGCTACATGAAATTATTGACATGTATTGTAAATACAGGCACACTTCATTTTATTGTGCTTCCTTTTCTAATGCTTTGTGGATACTGTATTTTTTACGCATTGAAGGTTTATGGCAACCTTGCATTGTGCAAGTGTATTAGTGCCATTTTTCCAACAGCATTTGCTCACTTCATATTTGTGTCATATTTTCACAATTTTCGCAATATTCCATTAATATATATTTGTTCTGGTAACCTGTGATCAGTGATCTTTGATGTTACTATTACAACTCTCTGAAGGCTCAGATGATGGTTAGCATTTTTTAGCAATAAAGTATTTTTTAATTAAGGTCTATACATTGTTTTATAGACATGATGCTATGGTAATTTAATAAACTACAGTGTAGACTAAACATAATTTTTATATGCACCTGGAAACCAAAATAATTTAAAACTTTGAAACTTTCTCTGAGAAACAGCCGTATGTGTATAAAATTCCATTATATATACATATATATAATGGAATGTTATTCAGTCATAAAAAGAAGAAAATCTTGTCATTTGCAACAACATGGATGAAACTTACAGGCAGTATACTAAGTGAAATAAATCAGAGGAAGACAAATACTATATAAATTCCTAGGTCTAATGTAAAACACAGTGACTGTACTAAAATAATTAGAAAACCATAACTGTAATTATATCAACAGTATATTATCTATCACAAAACTCTTAGCTTATTATTTGTTAGAAAAGAAACATTTTTTCCAACTGCAATGGTATTATAATGAACTTCAGAAAGAGGCACTTCCTTTTCCTTTCAATAATACTTTTATAATCCAAAAGGATATTTTGTAAATCTCAGAAGACCAGAGATAATTAAGACAGAGGATCTTTTACAAAGTGTCCTCTGCAGAGTTTTATAGATGCCAAGGATTAACCCTGCCTAGTGGCATGGTGAGCTATTTTATGACATCAAGGTTGAAGGGATTTGAATCCCCCCCATGGGCTCTGCCTCTAACCATTATATGTTTGTTAAAGGGAATGATTTTATTTATTTTTTAATGAGAAACTGTGCTTGAAAAATACTGATTTGAGGTTTTTAATAAGTTTTATAGGAATTTTCAGTCTGATGTAATTGCTTTTAATCTCCTGATTTAAGAATATATATATATAATCTATTTATATTATATATAATTTTTTTAGAAAAATTGACTTGCTTTTGTTTAAAGGATTAGGTTTAGCTGTATTCTGTCTCACTGGTGTGAGAACAACTGCAATGAAAATCAAGTGGTACCTTGAATTTAACGATATAAAAAAGAAAACCCCTCTAAATATGGATTATTGACTAGGTGCTGAAAAACAATCATGGAATAAGTGGAGGAATTGTCAGGGTCCACTCCGTGCTGTTCAGGATTATTCAAGGCAAAACCGTTAGAGCCAGCTTTCAAGAAAAATTGCTGAAAATTGCAAATGCTGCCTCAAATCCTGTAATAACATTTTGTAAAAGCATGACTCAAAGAGGTGAAGCTGACCTTTAACACTGCAAGTTGCCCATTCTATTCTCACTGACCTTACCATTTCAAAGCTCTTCATTTTAAAATCAAAGACGTTGTTTTAATATAAAATGCAATACTTTCAAATATCACTGCCACGAACACTATCTAACCTCAAATATTCCTTTAATTTCCAGTTATTTCTAGTTCTTTAAAGAACAACATTTCAGTATTACTTGATATTTCATATCTAAATGATATATATATAAAACAGATGCAGACCAAAAAAAAAAATTCTCACAAAAGCTTTCTTTCTATACCCAAAGGACCAGGAAAGGAACAGCCTAGCAAGAGGGAACATTTTAGGCAATCATTTCTCTACTCCAGTCAGAATCTCAAGAAAAACAAAATAAAACACTGAGGTGCTAGTCTCACCCAGGGCAGCAAAAGCCAAGGGGGGAGCACAAACTTCCACCCAAACCAGATTGTAATGACCAATACCAACTCCTCCACTGCCTGGTGGGTGTTACTGGAGAAGGACAAAAGCTAGCCGAGGCTTACCAAAGGCAGGAAGTAGTCCCTCCCCTTTCTTTCTCCCCCTACACAGAGAATCTGGAGAGACCATGTGGGGGGCCTAGAGTTCTATCCCATCCAACAGCGTGAGGACTCCCTGCCCTTTGACAGGATAGTGTCAAAGGAAGCTAGCTAAAAGAGAAAGTTTAAAAAAGACCCATAGTCTCATAACATAATATCCCAAAATGTCCAGTATAGAAATGAACAATCCAATTAGAAACTGTGCAAAACATATGAAAAGATATTTCATTGAAGAGGATATGCACATAGCATGTGAATACGTGAAAGGTGATCAACATCATTATCCCTGATGCAAATTAAAACCACAATGAGATATCACTTTATATCTACTTAGAAAGCCTATATACAGAATAGTGAATACCAAATTCTGGAAAGAATGAGGGAGAAATAGAGTCTCATACATTAAAGGGGGAAATGTAAAATGGTAAAACCACCCTGGAAAACAGTTTGGTAGCTTCTTATAAAACTCAGTGTGCAGTTATCATACAACCAAGTGATTGCACTCTTGAGTATTTATCCCAGAGAAATGAAAATTTACCTTCATGCACAAATCTGTACAGTAATGCTTTATAACAGCTATGCTAATAATAGTGAAAATTGGAAACAGCTCAGACCACCTTCAACCGGTGACTAGTTAAACAAGCTGGAATGCATTTATGCCACCATAATGCATTTATGCTACTCATCAATAAGAAAGAACAAATTTCTGATACACATGAAAATTTGGATGAATCTCCAGAGAATTATGTTGAATAAAAAATGCCAATTCTAAAGGTTACCTACTATATGGTTCCATTTATATAACATTTTTGAGGTAATAAAATTATTGAAACATAGAAAAGATCAGGGGTTAAGGAGGGGGTGTGAGAATAAAAGAAACAGATGTAGCTATAAAAGTACAGCATGACCGATGCCTTTTTAACAGAAATGTTTGCATCATGATTATACCAATGTTAATATCCTGGTGAGATGTTTACAGATTTGAAGGATGCTCCCTTTGGTGGGAATGGGTAGAGGATACAGGGATTGTCTCTATATTATTTCTTAAAACTGCATGAGAATGTATAATTATTTTAAAATAAAATTTTAACTTTAAAAAGCCTCAGCACTTATTTCATTGTATTGACTCTAAATGCTTCTAATTTGCAACATATTTACCCCAACAAAACTACCAATCTAATTCATCATTTGTCAGAGTCTTCCATTGTAAAAAAAAAAAGTTTGAAGCTTGATTTATATAACATAAAATGTACGGATTTTAATTGCACGTATTTCTAAGTTTTTTAAATGTGTATACTCATGTAACTCTAGTCAAGACATTTCTCCCACCCACAAAATTCCTCTATTTATGTCATTTAATATATGTAAATATATGTAAAACAAAATATTTATTTCCATTTTTTGGTATTCCTTAGATTTAATGTACTTAACTCCTAAATCTAGATTTGAGTAAGACTGATCAATTCATCTTAAATGTCAACTGAGCTTTAAGCGAATGTGTACAAATTTGAAAGTCTAAGTAACCCAGCAAGTGAAAGACACTGTTTAGAACCAACTCCAAAATTTATCTTAATCTCTTTCTTATTTTCTTTTTAAATAATTTTTATTGGAGTATAGTTGTTTTACAATGTTGTGCCAGTTTCTACGGTACAGCAAGATGAATCAGCTATACGTATACATATATGCCCTCTTTTTTGGATTTCCTTCCCATTTAGGTCACCACAGTGCATTAAGTAGAGTTCCCTGTGCTACACAGTATATTCTCATTAGTTATCTATTTTATACATAGTATCAGTACTGTTATATGTCAATCCCCGTCTCCCAATTCCTCCTATCTATCATGTCTACTAATTGCATTCATGTTTGGATTCAGATTTGTTTTTCTAATGTAATTTTACAGTAAAAAATGACGTTTATCATCTTCATGTGATTTCCATGCAGTCAATAAAGAAGGAAATGTTTACCTTCTTTTTAACTGTTTATTCATTAATATAAGTTCTTCTGAGATGTAAACTTTGATATAAATAATAATGTTACATCATCACAAATTATCAGTTGTATATATTCTTATATGGCACACAAAAACATTTATTCTTCAGCATATGGTAAGTAGATGCTTACTCTCTCCAGTTAAAAGAATCATGGCATTGTCTAGATAAACTATAAACTCTACTTATATTACTTTACCCCTAACTGGAGATACAGCTCAAGTAAATCAGGTGCAACAAACATAATGTTTGTTGATAATAACAAACGATAAGGCAGGCATTACCCTAATGTTAAATCTCATACAAAAATAGCTTTTGATATCCAGATGGATATTATCTCTAAAAATAGTTTAGATGACAAAGTACAGCATCTATGTACATGCTTTTATAAATTATGTGAGCATTTAAAATTATTAGCAGTGATAAACTCTGATCCGGTATTCAGGAAGTGTATTTTCCATAACAATGCAAAGTCAGTTTAGAAGTGTATTTCACTGTGCTATAAAATGTTTAATCTTTTTTCTCTGCCTACTTTATATATGAATCTGTGATTAATTTATAAGAATTTAAAGGATTCTTTATTTTACATAAGATTTATATTAGATATAATGGTGTGAAGAAATTGAAGGCTCTTATTTTTTTTTTCATTTGTATTGTGCTGACTAGGCAGCCTCTGAGTCAGCCTACACACTGGTATAAATTAAGGGCTCAGACAAATTTATTGTGAAAACCAATACAGATAAGAACTATTATGCTATTATTTTCCCAAAAGCAAGAGAGAAATATATTTTGAAATATAACAAGAATTAGAAGAAATCAGTCTTTATATTTATTACCCCTAGTGAAATATAGTTTAATGTTAGTTTCAAAGCAGTTTGTGTCCAAAAGATTAAGTAATTTTTATGCAAAAGCTTTAGATCTTTGAAAGTAATGGAATTAAAGATAAAAATAGGAAAGGTACATAATTCATTGAAGCAATTTTCCAAGAAATATTCCACATTTTCCAGGAAATATATGCTTATAAGAAGTGAACTCTCTTTAGGATATTAGAATATTAATCTTGCACAATAGGCCAAACATCACAAAAGGCCTTAGACCTATACTCACTCAGCCAGCCTAGTGAAGCAAAACCTGAGGCTACGATATTTTAGTGACTTATTTTAGTTCAACAGCTTATTTAGTTCAACAGAGGAAGCCATCTGCCAAACCAAGATTCTCTGTTACTCAAATTATTGGGCTTTCTATGAGGCTTAATGCATATTTGTTTGCGGTGTAGAAGATAAAACATACTAATCTTGAGTCATTTTAATATGTCTCTTGGGTAAAAAAGATGGAATTTAATATTTTTAGCCATCTAATAAAATCCAATTATAGTAATTTATTAAAATATAAAGTTAAATATGTAAGAGAAAATTAAATCACTACTAATGAAATGAGTTGATTTTTCTAATAGCATTAAGTAAAAGCAATCAATATATGCTTTTAAATGTACAAGAACCTAAATGCATTCATTCATTCATTCTCTCACATAACCCACAATGAAAAATGAGTTAGAACAACCAGAGAGATTAATTAAAGAAGGATTACCCTTGATACTGTAGCAGCAAGAAAAAAAGTAGCCGGTGCAGTTGAAAACTCCATCAGGTTTTATCTTGGCAATGTTTTGAAGCATACGTAATGAAAGACTTTGCACTATTTCTTAATCATTGACAGCCATCTCTTTGGGATACATAATTGACAAGGTCCGTCATAAAAGGTCATGTTAGGAAAGATAAGTCAGCTTACCTAACATATACAGAAAATGTACATATATGTACCATCTCAAGTTCCAAAGTACACACATGCTCATAGAGGTGAATTTTCTTTTTGATGTTAGAATAGTAGCAAATGGGGTGAAAAAATGAAAAAAAGAAGGGGAGCCTACAAATAACACCGAAGTACATTCCAAATGAAAGAACTGCTATGGAACTAGTAACAGTTACAACAGTAGACTGACCAGAGATGGTATACAGATGCTAAGAAGATGTCAATAGGGAAAGCATAAGACTCCAGATGCTCTTGCTACTAAAAAGCAGATTCAGGGATCCCCATCTGTAGTACTCTGTTGCCAAGTACCTCTTATATATGGCCACTGCCACTGGCTAAGATGAAGATCCATATTAAGAAAACACAGAAAAAGACCACATGGCAGACACTTTCCTGATACCAAGAGACCAGTTTAACTGCAATTCTCTACATGTTGCCAACTTCCTCTACAGTAAAACTGTAACACTGGACCTCATGCATCAGTCAGTGAATTCGAGCCACCTTTTAATTACTGCATAATCTATCTAAAAAGACTGAACCATGAATCTTGGCTTTGCAGAACTGAGAGGAGAAATCTATAAATATTCACAGAATAGTGATATTAGCTAAGCCCATGGCAGTTGTTGAGTCTGATAACTAAAAAAGCCAAAACAACATTTGGGAAGAACTAACTCCATGATTATGCTCAGGCACAGTGGCTATTTATATGAATGAGGTAATAAGAGCAACAACAAACAGTAATTTGAATTTTCTCAGCTCACTGGTGTTCTTAGAATCTTTTCTTAGTGTCTTTGAGGGTCAAAAACCTAGTGTCACAGAGGTTTAGCATCTTTCTTATGAACTTTCTGGATGCTGCTTTGCTTATCCACAGCCACTGCTGTCACTGCTTTCCACCAACCTCTGCATTGGTTGGTTAAGGATTTTGGTCTCCTCTAGCCTTGGATATGACTCCATGATCCTGGGTGATGCAGTGGCCAACACCACCATCTCCTCTATTGTTCTATCACCACCCTACTGTCTGTTTGTCCTTCACTTCTTCCCTATACATCTGTATATGCACTTGAGATCTAAACTGACAAAGCTAAGCCTGACACTTACGAGAATGTCTCTTTCCTTTTACACTAGCAGGGAACAAAAAGGTTAATCTGAGTTCAAAGATTAATGCCAATGACCACGTGGCTTTCATTCAGGATTGATTATATTTGCCATGCAAACAAACATATTATATCCCAGACTAACACATATAAGTTAGTGGACATATTCCCTGATGGCTCCTTAGCTCTTCACAGTGTGCAGAGTAAGTCCTGTCAGGAGGTGTCTGCAATCCAATCAGAGCAAGGAGGCTGCTGGGGAGAAAAAGTGCTGCAAAGAGGTCTTACTGACTTTATCACATTAAACAGCACTCAAAGGTCTGCTTACTACCTTTTAAACAAATTCCATGTTAGGCCACAGTCATGAACGTCCTTGCTCTCTTTCCAAACAAAATACAGGATCTATATGCAGCCCTGCTCAATGTTTCCCACTTCAGTACTATTTTCTTACCCACTTTATTCTTAAAGAATACTATCTGAATGGCATTGTATAATAGATACACTGGCCCTGGAGCATCTCTTTTCTAAATTCAAAACGTTTGTGTCCCAATATTCTATAGATTTTGTTTGGTGAAAGCATTCTTTTAATTCTTACTTCTACTACTCACCACCGCCGTACACTCAGTGACATATTCATGTGACCACTTGGTCCTCAGAATCACTCTTCCTAGATGACATATAAAGGCTTTGCATCTAGATCAGATGTTGTGCCTGTGCCTCTCCACCACCCTCACCCTTCACCATAGGAAGCATCCCTACAAAAAGCTTGTCAATAGCTCTACAAATAGAACCAGCTTGGGTCTCCACACAGGAAGCTACTCCTCACTCATTAAAGATTTGTTTTCCCTTTTTGGCAGTTGACCAGATGAAAATTGTGGACATAGCCTGGGCTTAAACTCAGATTATAATTGCACTTTTAGCTTTGGAAAGAAGGTGCCTGATTTAGTGTGAGGTCCAAGAAATGCTAAACTAGAAAAATTTTAATTTGCATTCCAGCTCTGCCAATTACTAAGGGTGTTACCTTGAACCCTTTTTTTTTTTTTTTTTTGCATTTCTGAGTCTTATTTTTCTAATTTGTAAAATGGGGACTGTAGCTATCTCATAGGTTTTATTTTGTTACGTAACTTTATAATAATGTAGATGAAATACTTGGCAAATAGCTGGCCTTTACTATATATTCAGTAATTCTTGGCTGCTGCCACGTTCACGTTCATGTTATTTCTATAGTTAATTCTATTTCTGATGATCTAATACTTCTATTACATGACTGAAAAATATTTTCATACTAGAAAGACTTTATCATTCCTTTGATGTCATTTCTAGATAAGGGTAAAATAACTTAGAGGCCCTCTTATCCAAATATCAACTTCTAAAGGGGTATAAAACAGTCAGTCTTATAATGACCCATGGGGTTTGTAGAATTACAGAAATTTTCATCTTCAGATTATAGACCTTTTGTTATGGGTTGAATCGTGTCTTTCAAAACAGATGTTGAAGTCCTATCCACTAGTACCTCTCAATGTGATCTTATGTGAAAATAGGGTCTTTGCAGATGATCAAGTCAAGATGAGGTCGTTAGAGGTGCCTTGAATCCAATATGACAGGTATCCTTTTAAAAGGGGAAAGTTGGACACAGAGATAGATACATACAGATGAAAGATCACATGAAGACACAAGGAGGATTCTGGAAGCTAGGATGATGGTGTGTAACAGATTCTACCTCACAGCCCTCAGGAAGAACCAACCCTGCTGACATCTTGATTCAGACTTCTCACCTCTAAAACTTTTGCGAGACAAAATCACTGTTGTTTAAGCCACTTTACACGTGGTTCCTTTTAGAGCAGCCCTGTTAGAAAACTACCATGCTCTTCACTTGCAACACTCTTTCTCCTCCATGTATCCACTGAGGAGAACTCTCCTCTGAAAGTACTCATCCTAAGAAATTTTTGTTGAATATGTCTCTATTAAAATATGTACAGTAGTTTGCAATATCAATGTAGTTAACATACAAAATATAATTTAAATTAGATTTAATAGCTTTCTTAATTTAGTGTTACAATGACAAAATGTTATGTCATGAATAAAGTCTATAGAAAAAAAATACAACAAATTATCTCCAGGACTGTCCCTCAGAATGGGGATTTCATTCAAGATGATGTTTCTTGAATATATTATTTATCAGGATAGGTTGCTCTTTCACTGACAGGCAAAACAGAATCCATAAAAATATTATGTGCCATGTAGAAAAAATGATTCCATGAATAGTCTATTGAATGTTAGACAGACTCTCAAATATTAAATTAAGAAACTGATATTATTCTTAGTGTATCAGACTCTTATGAATTTGGGCAGTTAGGGAAATTACCCAGGACTCAGTTCCTTCTGCAGAGACTCAGAAAATAACTTTGACGTGCATTTAATAATGAGGATCAGATTCTGAACTTGAGATGGAATACTACTGAATTCACCCCGAAATCCTCTCCCTTACCATAGTAAACAGAGCAATTATTGTGTACAAAAGGGAACATAATAATGTGAACAACATAATGTAAATCACATATTATGTATATATAACATATATGATAAAATAGTAACATAATATAATCCAGAACAAAAAGGAAATAAAAAGGAAAACGTGAAAAATAAATCTATCTATTCAAAATGTGTAACACTGAAGCAGAAAGGAAACAAGAATCTGCCAGTCATTGTCAACAGAGGTGCCACCGTGAATGTGCAGCAAGGCCACGGTTATGTGATGAAGCCAAGATACACAGCAAGGATCAATCCCCAGCAAGGATCTATACTAACAACCTACCATTCTGTCAATGAGAGCAGTTGAATGCACAAGCAATCATGATCCTTTCTACAAAGGCATCTCAAGGATGCCTTAGCATGCAAGTATGTGGGCTATGCTTATTTGATTTCAATCTCCACTGTGGAATAAAAAAAAAAAAACGAAGTGCAAAGAAATAGGCTTTATAGTCAGCATAGTTTAACACAAAGGGTCAGGAGTGTAATGAGCAGTATTGAATTAACTTGCAATGTGAAAATGTCTGTGTGCAAGGTGAAAATGTCTGTGTTGAAATATAATCCTCTGCCTTATCAAGAGTGTCCCAGTATCTTTGGTAGTAATATGAAAGCAGCTATAATTTTGGTTAAATGTATCATCAGGAAATCACAACCTCCAGTGACCGCTTCTGCTTATACAAAATTAGATCAGTTCTTTTCACATATGAGGAAGTATGCCAGTCAGTAGAAACGTACCACAGTGACCACTTAGATTTTAATTTAGCGTATTTTAAGATTCTCAGAAAGTTTAAACCTCTCATCTATGCCATTACAATGGATTTCTGTGCCGTTGCTACAGGGCAAAATTGTTTGGAGGAGAGTTCTGAAGTGCACACTAAGGACAGAATTACCTGGGCTCCAGATCTATTTTTCCTGATGTGTGTATTCTTTTCAAGGATGCTACAAAAGTGATATTTCAAATCCCTCTAGCAGCATCACTGGAATCATCTTGGGGCAGGCAGAATATGGTAGCTTTATGAATACTCATAGCAGCACATGGCCCATTATGATTCAGTGTGCTGTGCAAAATACAGCTGCTTTGCTCCAAGCCCACCAGGAGAGCAGAGGGTACTTGTTTTAAGTGGTCCCCAAGGTCAAAAACTAGTTAGCGATTTCACAGTTAGAAAATTATCCATCTCACTACTCACGTTAAAAGCAGAGTCTCTTTTAAAGCATTCAGGGATCTATAAACAGACTTCTCTCTTTGATACTAAAAGTGAACTATTTGAAGACTGATAAAAACAAAAATAGATTCCATAGGAAATTTAGCTCCCTGCATGTCTTCCTTTTTTCAGTCCTATATTTATTTTTGATGAATATTTATATGATGACAGGTTCAGTGATTTTAAACTAGAAAATATACAATCTGTTAGGAGTCTATTGTTAACAGTGAAATCCAATTATGTGTCAGGGTACAGTGCAACCTAGCGGACATATCATTAAACTAAGAAACAGATGGTTTCCCTTACAGTTTATATTTTTGCTTATATTTGAGAAAGTTACTTTTTCACTTTTAATATGAGATAAAAAAATAATTACCCATAGCTAAGTTTAAAAATAAACAGGATCAACAGAATGAGAAGACAAGCCACAGACAGGGAGAAAATGTAAAAAGACATATATTTCATAAAGGGCTGTTAACTAAAATATACAAAGAACTCTTAAATCTCAACAATAAGTAAGTGAAGAACCTAAATAAAAATGGGGAAAGAGGTGGGCACCTCACCAAAGAAGATATGCAGATGACAAGTAAGCATATGAAAAGATACTCAACATCATACGTCACTAGGGAATTGCAAATTAAAACAACAATGAGACACTACTACACACCTATTAAAATAACCAAAATCCAAAACACTGACAACATGAAATTCTGGGAGGGATGTGGAACAGCAGGAACTTTCATTCATTGCACTGAAGACAGTTTGGCCGCACCCTGACAAAACTAAAGATATTCTTACAATACAAGCCAGCAATCACGGTCCTTGGTATTTACTCAAATGAATTGAAAACTAATGTCCACAGAAAAACCTGCAGACAGTTATCTACAGCAACTTTAATCATAATTGCCCAAACCTGGAAGCAACCAGATGTCCTTCAGTAGGTGAATGGACAAATAAACCACAGTACAACCAGACAATGGAATACATTCAGCGTTAGAAAGAAAGGAGCTATAAAGTCATGGAAAGACATGGAGGAAACACTCAGCGAAAGAAGCCAATCTAAAAAGGCCACATACTATGTTTCCAACTCGACAACGTTCTGAAAAAGGCAAAACTATGGAGACAGTAAAAAAACATGATGGCTTCCAGGGGGTGAGGGGAGGGAGGATGGATAGGTGGAGCCCAGCATACTTTAGGGTAGTGGAACTGCTCTGTATGACACTATGATGGTAGCTGTTTATCGTTATACATTTGTCAAAACCTGTAAAAGGTACAACACCAAGAGTAAACCCTAATGTAAACTCATGCGCTTTGGGTGATAATGATGAGTCAGTGTAGGTTCAGCTGTTGTAATGAATGTACTGCCGTGGCGGAGGACGTCATCAGTGGCGGAGGCCATGGGCTTTTGGGGAGAGAGGGTACGTGAGAACACTCTGGATCTCTTGCTCACTCTTGCTGTGAACCTAAAACTGCCCTAAGAAAGTAGTGTCTTTAGAAAGAAAAGAAACAGGAAGCATGAAACATCCTGTGTAAAAAGACCAATAATTCAAAGGTTTAATCTAAATGAATGTTCCTATATGTTTAGAAATGGTTTTCCCTTTAAAAGGGGTTTGTAAAAATGAAACCATACAAGTACGAGAAGAAAAGGTGAGTGAATTCTTCTTTGAACTTGGGATAGAAAAGTTTTTCTAAGGACAACGCAAATTCAGAAACAGTAAAAGAGAAGACTGATATATTTGACTCCACATTTTAGAAAATGCATCCAAAACATGCCACAAGGTAAATCAAAAGACAGCTGAAAAACAGTGAGGAGATATGTGTAATATATACCATGGTTGTAGGGCTAAAACCCCTACTATACAAGGAATCCCTGAAATTTAAAGGACAGAGTAATAAAAACCAGATAGAAAAGTGGACTAAGTACATGAACAAGTCATAAATACGTATTTTAAAGTGACCCTCAAAGAGGTAAAAAGTTTTAACTCAATCATAATTAGGGAAACCAAATTTAAACAGCACTAACATATAATTTCTTATCTCTCAGATGGGCAAAAATGAAAAGTGTGATGTTGGTGAATTTGGGTAAAGGCAGTCTTACATATTGCTGGTGAAAATGGTCATCAGCCTAAAAGTCTGGGAGGGAAATTTGTCAATACCTACACACGTTTGTCAATAAATATATATACACACTCACTGTTGCTTTCTGACCAGGCATCCCACTTCTAGGAATCTACCATGAAGGCATACCTTCAAAAACATAAAAATAATACATACAAAAATTATTTGTGTATTGTTTGTAATTGGAAAAATTTGGAAATAAGCTAAATGTCCATACTTAGGAGAGTAGTTGATCTGAAGGAAAATACAGATGAACCTGGAATATCTTGTGGTATCAGAAATATAAAAATCACTCAGAAAAGAGATGAGGAAATGTCAGAAGGACACAAGAGCTACCGTGCTCCCAAGTGGAGAAGACTAAGGAGACAGAAAGAAATGCCACGTGGGACACTGATTTATATCCTGAAACAGGGTAAAATTCAAATAGTAGTATTGTAGTGTGTGTAGTTACTATTTTTGTACAAATATTAATTTATTAATTTTGATAAATGTATCATGCTTATATAAGTTGTTGACATAAGGAGAAGTTGGGTGAAGGGTATACACGGACCCTTTTTACTAGTTTTCAACTCTCCAATAAGTTTAAAATTGCCTCAAATAATATATTAAAAAGAATATGAGATACTTTTTTAAATCCACATTTAAAAATTTGGAAATTGACCAAAAAAAGGTAATGCAAATTGCCTGAGGTCAAACAGGTATGTAGGCACAATTCAAAACCTAGAAGCCTGAATTGTGAAATTATATTCTAAAACATTCACACAAAGTTAAGATTATTACAAGCTCTCAACCAATATAAGAGAATTCAAAAATTAAAAATCCCTAACCTACATAGACATTCTGTATTAACAACAGAATGGCTTTCAGCGGGCATCAGTGCTCACTCCCAGTGCGTGGAAATCAGGAAGGGCAGCACGAATGGTTGCCCCAGATTACTTGGATCCTTGATGCCTAGTACGAAGGAGCCAGGGATGCTAATAGCTCTGCAGTTTGTAGGAAAGTTTTGTACAGTAACAACTGACATTTCCAAAGACCAAGAGTACACCCACTCATTGAGAAACACTGACAGGAATACAGAAAGGCCTTCTAAGTCTGAAGAAGTAGATTTTGTCACTGCTCGGCCCTGTTTATTAGATTAGGAAAGTTAAAACTGTGTGAAAAGGTAAAGAGCTGAGTGCTGACATCTTGCTTAACCCTGGAGCTAAAGTTGGGAGTACCAGATTCTTATTCATTTCAGATAAACGTTTCAAAACAGCAATGTCAATTAATTTAAATGTTGTTTAATATGTTAGCAAAGTGATAAGCAACACTTTTATTTGGTGCATATCTGTTTGTTAAAATCAGATATCCAGCCTAAACTTCGATCAATCTCAATACATTTCCCAATAGAAAAAATGTTACTTTCTCTCCTCATTACTTAGCATAGGGAAAAATCAACACACTACCCTAATAACAGGTGTGAAAAGGGACTCATAGTGGGTTGGTGGATCAGAATGTTATCTTTCTACAATAAGGTACTTTCAATAGATGTGCTGGCTGTGAGATTCACTGTCAGCACCCATTCACGGTAGCCCCTGTATTTCTTTTTTTTTTTTTTCTTTTTTCTTTTTTTTTTTTTTTTGCGGTACGCAGGCCTCTTACTGTTGTGGCCTCTCCCGTTGTGGAGCACAGGCTCCAGACACGCAGGCTCAGCGGCCATGGCTCATGGGCCCAGCCGCTCCGCGGCACGTGGGATCTTCCCGGACCGGGGCACGAACCCGTGTCCCCTGCATCGGCAGGCGGACTCTCAACCACTGCGCCACCAGGGAAGCCCTGCCTGTATTTCTTATAGATGATTCTCTCATGGTGATAACTTGTCTTGACAGCAGTACTGTCAACAGCTAGTCCCATAGGATATATCTTCTTCAATTCTAATGGCTTCCATTCAGAGCCACTCTGAGTTTTAGCATTCTGTCCTTTCTAGAAGGAATATAGCTTTGTCCAGCTTTCACGCATGGCAGCATTTGTAATATCCTCAGTGAATCTCGCCAACTTACATGTGTCTAATCACTTTCATAGCTAGCTCTTGCCACTCACACTGTAGTCTGTAGAGCCTTTTAGAAATGCAGACTCTCAGGCCCTACCTAGACCTACTGAATCAGAAACTGCATTTTAACAAGATCCCCAGGTGATTCATTTGCCATTAAAGTTAGAGATGCCCTGACATACATGAGTCAACGTGGCAGTTTCAGTACCATATTTAAAAGCCAGCTCACGCCAGGGTCACTGAGGAGTTTTTGAGTGACAGCTTGCTTCAGAACTCTTCCACACACTATACATAAAGGCTTTAGACTGGCAAGATAGTCAATGTAAAGTTCTAATAAACATAGCTTAAATACATCCTTTAAAGATTTTTCTTTTTAAGGCTATTTTGTGAACAAACTTTTTTAAACATTATGAAAAATTGTCAAAAGTCACTTCTAAAAAATTCCAGAGCAAGAAATACAGTCATTTAATTCCAGAGCCAATACTAGTCTTGGCCTCTGTATTCTTGGAAAACCACTTTTAGAAAACTACTTCTGATATATTTATTCACACAATTTTCTGTCCTAGTGCATTTCTGAGCATATAATGAGGTCTAAATATATGATGATTGGAGAAAATCAGTAATTAAATGACATCATTCTGATACAGAAGAGAGATGAGCACAGAAAGGTGTGGATGAAAAGTGCCAGGGATAAAACCGTCCTCTTTGAAAGAGCTCAAGAGAAAGTCATTTGGGGAAGACTGCTAAGAAAAGACTGGTTTGCCATAGCCCTCACTGATACTAAAATAGCAGGTCCTCTGGTGTATTTAGATAGTTGCCTTAACAAGGAATAAGTGGTCTTAACAATTCTGCTTGCTTATTAGATCTTTAATGATCTAGGCCCCAGGTACAATGATTACTTCACCATTGCTAGTAGGAGAAACCCTAGACTGACAGAGTGCCTTCAAAAAACCTGCTTTTATTTTTTTTGAATGCTTTGGAAAAAAATATTCTCAGGCAGACAGATGTATGTACATTTTAATTTTTTCTAGCCCTGCTTTAAGCAAAGCCTACATCCTATTTTACTGGAATATTTATTACCTTTAATAACTCCATAAACTTTTTATAACTGTTTTCTTCAAAAATGTAATAGATGAAAGCATGGCAAATGAATGTTTTCCAGAATGATTAAATAATTTGAAATGTAGACTATCTGTGTCATGAAGAATGTCATTATACTCATTTAGTGTACTTGGTATGACAGAAGACTGAATGATTTGCAGTGCTGATAAATACAATAATTAGCATAAGTTTATGACTCGTACTTTTTAGCAATGGGACTATATTATTAAAGATGCTGATTATAACTCATAAGACGTATGCTATTTTTCTGGCAGCAACCACATATTTCAGTCCAATCTAATACTAAATATATGATACAATCTTCAATTATTTTGATGGCATATACACGGAGGACCTAATCTCTGGATTGAGTATGTCAATGGAGGTTATTCTTCCCATACAAATTGCCTCAAATGAAGATCCCTTTTGTTAATAAATTATTTAGTATATCCTCTAATTATTACCAACTCACTTGAAAAGTAATTTATCACAAATGTCACATTAGCTACCTAAATTTGAAAGCCAATTTAATATTTACTAAATACTCTGAATAAGCTATTAAATTAATACAAATAACCATTATTAGTGCCCATTTAACAATGTTGAATTGAATACACTGTTCCACATACAATTTAAATACCAAATAAAGATCTGTCAAAAATTGCTATTATAATGGTTCTAAATAAATGAATAATTTTACTTTATTGGTAAGTAGATTTACAAAGCGTTCAAATGAGTATCATATCCACATCTAATTAATCATTTTAAATAAACACATTGGTGTCTAAAATAATTTTAAATGTCCACTAGCTTTTCCAGATGTAAACTATCTCCAAATGTAGTGATTCATTTACCTACTTATGATACCATTAAAAGTTACCAATATTCTTTTTTGATTTTTTTTTAGGCTTGCAGCACATGGGATTTTAGTTCCCCGATGAGGGATCAAACCTGTGACCCCTGCATTGGAAGCATGGAGTCTTAACCACTGGACCGCCAGGGAAGCCCTAAAAATACCAGTATTCTTATTTGTTCTAATATATCAGGAATTTATTTGTATCAGGAATAGATTACTCAGAGAAAATTAAATGTGTATAACATTTTACAGACTCTTATCCTAAATCTGACTCTTATAAATCATAGTAATTATGTAATAAAAACATTGTAAACACAATTTGTGTATACAGAAACATTGCTCCCAGGGGAAATCCAGGGTTAAGTTCCTTCAAGCTTCTGCTCACGGCATTTTTGTCAATCTCTCAATGCATAACTCTGATTTATGCTTGTTTCTCATTTTAACACATCACATCTAGTATGTATTTTGGATTCATTAACACTGAACGCATGACCAGCAGCACTATAACTCGTTCCGGAAGGAAGGTTATCTAACACACGTGCATTTTCCCCACAAGGCACATCACTGCCTTCTTGTGGTTAGGGACACTGGACAGCACTCCAGCACCAGACCACTGCAAACAGCTTCTTCACCAACAAAAAGCATAAAAATGCAAAAAAACCCTCAAACCTGGTACTAAGTAGATGACAAAAAGGACACTATTTACCATATGAGACTTGCCACACTAAGGCTCAGTCCCCTTGTTCCTCCTCAGCTAGGAAAGTGCACCTGAGGTGACTCAAATGTTCCTGAATTCACAAAGTATTGCGAATATTTATCTGGGAGTTACACATGATTTTTGCAAATAGACAAATTCACAAATCCACCAGTAATACAGATCAACCGTTCATTATTTAAGATGTGCAATTTGGGGCCTACAGTGATTCAAGGTGAACTAAGGAAAGAGACCTTTTACAATCTATTACAGCAGTACAGAAACAAGATGGAAGGAGGGTCACCTGGATACTGGATAAACCTTAAATTCACATATTTCAAATAATAATTTTTACCAAAAATAATGATTTTAATATAAAATGATTAAAAATAAATTTTTTGAATGTAAACTTCTTGAGAAGAATTACTACCTTGTTAATCGTAAAGACTGCTGAATATCATCAACATGACAGTAAAAACCACACAATAAACATAAGATTTCTTGTTAACTGAAAACTGTTAGAAAAAAATTGATAAAATATAAATGTACAATATGAACATGAAAAACACTTTTTGAAATAAATGATGAATAAGGCAGAAAAAGACAGAAATAATTTATAATGGTAACAATATATTTTGACAAGAACAAAAACTTATCAATGGAAAAAATGTCACTGTAAAATATTCATATACAGATGTTAATCCAGATTTAAAAAAAAATGCTAGTAAAAACCATTTTAAATGGCTGGACATCATAAAAAATAATCACAAAATTATATTATCTTATGGTAAATTACTTTGGAAAATACTTTCTTGATGAACAGTTATTGGTGTTAACATAGTTCAAATTAAAATATTTTTGGTTTTACAAACACAAATCAAAAATATACTTAAAAAGGGGCTTCCCTGGTGGCTCAGTGGTTGAGAGTCCGCCTGCCGATGCAGGGGACACGGGTTCGTGACCCGGTCCGGGAAGATCCCACATGCCGCGGAGCGGCTGGGCCCGTGAGTTGTGGCCGCTGAGCCTGCGCGTCCGGAGCCTGTGCTCCGCAACGGGAGGGGCCACAGCAGTGAGAGGCCCGAGTACCGCAAAAATATAGTACTATGCTTTCTAATATAATATTCATTAAAAATAATTGCACCCAAGGTCAGGAAACATCAATCAGTGTTCATTTCCCAAGTTGATGGCACTTTTGTGATTTTTTTACCTAACAGGTTGGGTCACAGAATGGCTAGCATTTTTCACTCCACCTAAAAATAAGCTAATATATTCAATTTTATAAAAAGTGGTCCTGATCCCTTCCAAAAGACACCTTGTTTTTAACAAAGATAACACTGTAGTAAAACAAAAATAATAAATCACTTCTCTTAAAAATTGTCTTTTGAGCTCCAAAAGACTTCTATATACAATCACATCATTAAACTCAGAACTAATTATAATCCTAAAGTACGGTAGACAGTGGTAATAATTGTGATGTAAACACCAAGAAATTGTAGAAATTAAGTAGATTTGTGAAAACTCTTCTGGTGTGCTGCACCTTTTTCTGGAAACCCATCATTGCTTTGCTCTTTCCATTTTTACTTGATTTTTATCTACCTAAATCTGTTATCATATTTCTAATGTAAAAATACATCAAGGTTAGGTTTCATTCACTGTAAACTTTAATTTTCAAAATTTTTTTACTTGTTATTCTCTAAGGACCGCTTTTATTATTTTCCCGTTTTTGCAAGGCTTTTCCCATCAAACTACGTTACTCAGGTCATAAGAAATTTGCTGTCTCAGTTTTCAGTATTCATTGTTTTCAGCATGTGAACATAAGTAGTTTTAAATGGTTCCAACTACAAGCAAACACATTGACCTTTAGTTGGTTTGTGCAGTTTTACTGTGGGTACAATTTCCATCAAACTTTTTGATATACTAGAAAAAAATATGAATCTCCACTAATGTCTTAATTTAATAAATCTGCTTGTTCATGATTTTAATTGGATTAAAAGCCAAATAGAGATACTTGTCCAATCATCACTCCTCTCAGAGACCTACAGTATCATTGTCTCCAAGCTGTAGACACTTCACAGACTTAATATGGTTAATGAGTTGATGAACTCAAGACCTGACATTCACATATTCACTTTATAATTATGCTGTCAAGTCTAAGCTACACATAGTATAACCCAAACTTGTTTCATGATACTTATTTCATCCACATGCTGGGCTATCATTAAATTATAAGAAACTCAACGGTGATGTATGAGATGTGGTAATACATGTTTCTCCATATTAAAAGGATTCTCCTCTCTTATGCTGATCTCACAAGGCACAGTATAATTCCTGTTGAACTAGGAGAAGGAATATTGCAATATGTAAATGCTCTTCCAGTACAAATAAAAATATTCTCTTCAGACAATTGTATGTATGTGTGCATGTGTGTATTATGGTTTAAAAACCAATATTGTTTTTGTAAACAACTCTAAAATAAAATTTTCTGTTTCTTATTGTAAATACAAAAAAAAAAATAAAGAAGATGATAGCATCATTCCTAAATAATAATCCCTGAAGTAATTTTCGCCGAGGTCTCCACCCTAAACCACCAAAGTAGCCCCTCTTCTTATGGTGTTTCAAGAACTGCATGACCCAGTTTGTGTTTACTGATGGTGAAGTGGTAATCAGTGAGTCTTTATAAAAAATACATAGCATTTACATTTCATGGGTTTTACTAATTCTGAATAATATCTAAGAGAACTGTTCAGTTAAAATAAATAACTGAATGGGTCACTGAACATTCAAAGGCAATTTAGAATAAATTGAAACCTGTAATAAAATTCACACCTGCTCCCTGCTCCCATATATATTAAAATATATTACAATGGTTTATGAAGTACTCTCTTTATCTCTTATTACACAAATAAATTTCTATTACAATAAGATAATAGCTTAAAATTATAACTATTTTCAAATTACTTTTTTTTTTTTTTTTAGCAGTATGCAGGCCTCTCACTGTTGTGGCCTCTCCCGTTGCGGAGCACAGGCTCCGGACGCGCAGGCTCAGCGGCCATGGCTCACGGGCCCAGCCGCTCCGCGGCATGTGGGATCTTCCCGGACCGGGCACGAACCCGTGTCCCCTGCATCGGCAGGCGGACTCTCAACCACTGCGCCACCAGGGAAGCCCTCAAATTACATTTTTATGTATAAGATAATTAAGAATGAAAAAACTTTCTTCCACATCTGCTATTGCCCTCATGTTTAACCAAATCTCTTTAATTTTATTATTGCAATATACATATGAGATAACCTCATTAAATACATTGCTGATTTCCTATCCTTAACCCTGGAATAAATATTAGGCAAGGAAGTATATATAACATGAAAATAATAAATTCATTACATAAGTAAATATTTCTACCAAAAATAATATTAATTTCCACCAGTATTTTAAATTACATAGGTGTTAGTGAAAACATTTGATGAAAATTCATAAATAAATAGAATTAAATGTTCTTACTATTTTTCAACAGAAGTAAAAATAGCTTCTATGAAAAATAATATCTTTAAATAATTTCCCCATGTGTAGTAATATTCATTGCCAAATTTTTTCCCCATATGGGGAAAAAATGTACAGATGAAACTTAGAAATCCCTAATTGAAAGGAATAGAAACCTTTCCACTGATGAAGGGCATCTGCCATTGGGAAGAGTGACTTGCAACAACATAATGTAACATTCTCTAAAAAGCTTATTTTGCACTCAAATTTGAAGTATTAAAGATTTATGCAATTTGTGTAAAAATACATGAATCAGACAATCAAATCCTTTTCAATTTGGATTCACGTAATACCTAATCTGCCTTCTGTGCATGCAAATATCCAAACTTCTAAGTTATTTTTCAAGTCTTGCATATTTAGTGTGGATGATTCAGATGCTTTTTTTTGTCTGTGTACCCCTAAATTTATAGGCATACCCTCATACATACATGAATACACATACAAGCTCATGTGTTCACATAGAAAGAAATGTTAGAAATTAGTTCTTAAACCCATTTAATTAATATCAGAAGTTCATTTTGCAGTAACAGTTATCATAATTCTCTTTCAATGTTTAGGCATATTTTTACTTTAAAGAGAGCTCTAAGAATTAATTTCAAGAATGGAAAAGATAAATCATACGAGGTAGCCCTTCAGGCAAAATTAAAATATATCTGTCCATTAGAAAGAATAAAATACTTTTCTAAACTATATATTGCAGACATTCACCTCCAAAGAACTTTGAAACTATATTTAGAAGCTAAAATACTTAAATTTACTATTAGATTTTGATTCACACTGAAAAATCAATTACTTGCCCTTGACAAAATCTTTTATTATATCCAAATGATTTTAACCACCAAAAAGATATTGAAAAAAAAATTAAGTCAGAGACAGCTTTAATCTGCAAGTGCATCATTCCAAAATATGTGAGATAAATTTGAAAAGGTCAAATCTGCTATAATGGTATAATGAAAGCCATTCTTTGGATTTCTTTACAGTTGACATTGCCAAAAATCTTGGCTGAATACCAAAAGATTTAAGTATTCTGGTTTATATTCCTTCTTCAGCAGTCTGACATCATAATGTGGATTTGTTCAACGAGTTATTATATTACTGTTTTATAAAATAAAATATTTCAAATCATACAATAATATTGTGGTAGAGCTCTGTATTTTACATTACAAACTGAACAGATTTATATTTAATTTTGTAGTGTTAAAGAACAAAAGAATCATATTTTAATATACTATTAACAAAAATATACAGTTTTATCTTATTTTTTATTTCATGTGCACACCAATTTTCTAAGCATTATCCCCTTATATAAATGGCATTGTTTCCAATTCATAGTAAAAGAATTGTGGGATTGGTGCCAGAATACAATTATTACAAATGCAATAAAACCAAAAAATAAAGTAAAAGATAAGATAGTAAGTCATTAACTTAAGAGTTTTTAAATAGAAATTCCCTTCTGTTGTCATTTAAACAACTGACATTTCCATGAATGATTCATTTTAATAATGTGATTGTTATTGAAACAGAAGAAAATACATCTGATTAAATTTTCACTGATGGTCCAAAGTGAAGCTAATATTTTAACTTATTTCACACCTCCATTTGTTGGTTTCTATTTACAATAAAGCTTTGTGCTACAATTTGTTGGAAGTACAATAAAGCCAAAATCCCTATTTCAACTTTCCAGGGCCTTATAATCACTCTTAAATCCAGAGGATGAAATAATCAGAAACAATTCCAATTTAAGGAAGTATATGGCAAGATCAATATGGGTGACACAACAAATATATTAGTTTAAATGGTTCAATATTGGACAGACATGTATATATGTATGTCTAATTTATTAAAATGATACATAAGTTTAAAATAGCTTATTCTTTTAAATGAACTAATAATTAAAGCAAAACCCATGTGATATCAAATCTCTTTGTCTAACTCTATAGCTAATCAAAATTTAATAAGAATAATATGCTTCCATTTATCAAGTATTTTCTATATTCCAAACCTTGAACAAGTACCATTATAAATGCTAATGCACTGATTCCTACAACAACTTGGTGAAGTAGTTATTATTATCCCCACTTTGAGATGACATGATGGGGCTGTCACAAGTTAAGATATTTGCCAGTCTTGTACAGTTAAAAACCAAACAAGAACTAAAACCCAGTCCTGTTTAAAATTCTACCTTCATGTGTTTTGCCTGTGTCTCACTGTCTTGGAGAAACAGTTCCCAAACTCTTCCATGAACTTACAAAAGGAGGCAGAAACTCATCTGTTCTTTAACAACCTATTATAATTCCCTACTTGTCCTTTCCTAAATACCCCACCTAAGACCCACAGAACACAATACTTTTTTGTCTTTGGGAAATCTCTGAAGAACTGCTGCTGGTAGTAAGTGCTTCTTCCCCTAATTTATAATTTGGGTATATTCAATTTATTCTACTTTGCATAATATTTCTTTCCTTTTAAGTTCATGCTTTGTTTCTTTTTACTTCTGTAATTTATAGTTAATAAATTATAAACTTATTAATTTTTAATTCTATAAAATGTCTGTCCATAAAATTACTTGTGTGAATTCCCACTGGCATGCTACTTTTTCATTCCATTAGCAAGAAAAAGCCCAAACCTACTGGCAAAAACCTTTAAAATAAACTCTGAGATACTGAAGTACTTTGGTTTTAAGCATTTGACTTTATGAGCTCATTAATGAAAGTTAATCTTATTCATTGAAATTTACTACCTGTATTTTTATGCTTCTTAGCACTGTGAGTTGTTTTATATACTAGTGATATTTATATCCTATTAGTATTCTAAATTGAGTTTGGGGAGTAGAAATGACACAATTATTTTTATTAGATACCTCCTCATAGTAGTTTTACACTATTGTATTCTCTTTACATAGTTTATCATCTACTAAACCTGTCTAAAACAATATGTACAACAGGCTAATAAATGGTTATGTTTACCTAAATCTACTCTGGTTTAATAACCATGAAAATATTAGGTCTGTATTTCCTAAATTTCTAAACATCATAAGCAATTTTTTGAAGTGTTCTGATTTTCATCAAAACACACAACACTCCATATCATCTTATTTTCAAAAATGTAAAAGAGAAGGAAACATATGATGAAACGCCATACCTCTTCTTCAGCTATTGGAGCATGTCCGACTAATGAGGTTTCTGTCATCATAAACTTAGTATTGTCATTTACTCTGCAATCTTTAGCTCTTTACATATGGTTAACAATTTCTTTTTGCTTTTTGTTTTGTTTTTCCAGGAGTTTTTTTAGAATTCAAGGAACTCACTAAATATTGTCCATAAAAGGAGGTAGGGGATGAGTTGAAGAAATTTATTTTAATAATTGAATGTCTTAAGAAAATAATGGAGACGGAACCTTGAAAATGAAGGGCAGACACCACCAAATGCTACTGAGGATGTGGAGCAATGGAAACTAACCCATTGCTGGTGGGAATGCAAAACGGTACAGCTGCTTTGGAAGACAATTTAGCAGTTGTCTTATAAAACTACATGTACTCTTATCATAGGATCTAACAATTGTGCTCCTTGGTATTTACCCACAGAGTTGAAAAAGTATGTTCACAAAATAACCTGTAGACAGAGGTTTCTAGCAGCTTTATTCATAATTGCCAACACTTGGAAACAACCAAGATGCCCTTCAGTAGGTGAGTGAATAAACAGTGGTATATCCAGACAATGGAATTTTATTCAGCGTTAAAAAGAAATGAGCTATTAAGCCATGAAAAAATATGGAGGAATTTGTTTAGTGGGAAAAAAGCCAGTGTGAAAATATTATATGATTCCATCTATACATCTGGAAAAGGCAAAGCTTTCTCCTAGGACACAGTCCTTTGGGTTCCCAAGACCATCTGGGTGGTTCCCTACTCTTGACAGGCCATAAAAAACAATTTTTCTCCCTCTAAATCCCCAAGTCTCCTGAATGCACACTTTAGTTTTTCAGCTGTTTCCTCCAGAGGGTCAAATACCCCAACTTGAAAAGACATTTGAATGCTAGATTCATCTGGCTTCTTCTGGTCCTTTCTAAGATCACAGCCTGATTATCCCCTACTATCTTAATAGTCTTTGATGATAATAAGAAGACATTTATCTCTATCTATGAGTATGTTTCTGTTTTGTTTTGTTGCCAGAGGGGAGACGGGTGGGAGGAGCAACAAAACAGGTGAAAGGAGTTAAGAGGTCCAAACTTCCAGGTATAAAATAAATAAGTCATGAGGATGTCATGTACACACAGGGAATATTGTCCATAATATAGTAACAACTTTGTATGATGACAAATAGTAACTTGCCACATAGTGGTGATCATTTTATAATGTATAAAAATGTCGAGTCACACCTGAAACTAATATAATATTATATAATATTGTATGTTGATAATAACTCAGTCAAAATAAATTTTAAAAATGTAAAGTGAATATAAAAATGTACATTTTTATTCTGCTATTAGAATCTAAAGACTGATGGATTGATAGTTGCCTTACATTGTATTTTGAATAAAAGTTTGAAATATTATTCTGTATCCTATCATCATGTTTAAAACAAATTGTTTTTGGTTTGCTGCTCATGTCAGTGACAGCATTAAAGTTCTCCCTCAGTTTGAATAAATATTAGACAGATTTTCTTTTGACTCTAGAAAAATGCTATTTCTTAGAGCATTTTCTCTAGAAAACTTTCAATCGTAAATGCTTTCTCTGCCCCTTAGAGCTGTAAATCTTCTCCAAGCCTTTGCCACTTTTACAACACAGGAATGTCTTTCTCAAGGACATGAGAACCATCCTTTGAAAAGTAAGCATCAAGAAAGATAGTAACCCCATCTCCCAGTCTCTGTGGGAAGGTAGGTGCCTAGCCTCCATTAACATCAATTAGCAAATGCCTCTGCCTCTAGCCTAATCACAGGCCCAGCCTCCCTGTTAACATCCTCCATTACATTCCCACAGATCCTCTAAATGCCCTTTAATCTTCTCCTGCCCTTTGATTCAAGAGACTTGAGTTCGATCTCTCTCCTCGTTTGCAGTACTCTTGAATAAAGTCTTCAAACTGGCTAACTTTGTCCAGTGCAATTTTTTGAGACTTAACTAAAGATTAATTTAAATTAATTTCTGGGAATTTACACATTGTTATTCATGGAAGCGGTGGAATCTTCTAGATGAAAAAATTTCACCAGTCATATATATTATATTATATATTTTTTAAATGCAAAGATAAAATACCACAAACTAATGGAGCTGAATAGAAATTCAGAATTCAATTCGAATACAAATAGAATTCAGTTTTACAGAACACGTCCATTCTTTCACGCTCTTAGTTTTATTAAATATGAAAAAGTAATAAAAATACTTGCAGAATTCTCATTTTACTTAACAATTCATTATCAGAAAATTAGATTAACAAGGCCATTTTGTAAGAGGCTATGACTGCATTCAAAAATTAAAACGAGGGCTTCCCTAGTGGCACAGTCCGCCTGCCGATGCAGGGGTCACGGGTTCGTGCCCCGGTCCGGGAAGATCCCACATGCCGCGGAGCGGCTGGGCCCGTGAGCCATGGCCACTGAGCCATGGCCACTGAGCCTGCGCGTCCGGAGCCTGTGCTCCGCAGCGGGAGAGGCCACAACAGTGAGAGGCCCGCGTACCGCAAAAAAAAAAAAAAAATTAAAATGAGAACAATGATCTGAAAAACTTCATTTTAAATTATTACTCAGTTTGCTCACTGTGCCTGTGGGTAGACAAATCTGCTTCAGCAGCCACAAAATTATGAAACGGATACAGAATAGTCTCCTCAAAAAATTAAGCAAGATCTCTCTTCTTAAAAGGACTACAAATATAATCTAACTGGCTTGACACTTCTACTAATCTAAATAAACTGTTTGCCCCAACGACCCTGTTTGTCTATCTGAATTAATTTTGGTCAGTGTGTGTGCATGTGTGTGTGTGTGTGTGTGTGTGTGTGTGTGTGTAAATGGCAGTTTACACTGTGAATGGAAGTGTAATGGAAAGTAAGAAGAAGAGGAGTGGGTTAACTTAGTTGCACTTTTATTATACACAAAACATATGTACTAAGAAACAATGGTGTGGTAAAAACTAGTGAAAATACTTGTCATTGGCATTTTATGAGACTTCAGTGTGTAAGGAATACATCTGACTGGATCTCACAGACACACTCAGACCGATTACTGACCTTTGTCTAACATCTTGCTTATGCGAGTTTAACTACATTTTACGTAAATGAAATGGTTTGTAAGTCAACATCTTCAGTGGACTATATTGTTATTTATTGTAGTATGAAAATATAGAATATCTGTGACCTTCCATATTCTGCCTGGGAAATAAAAATATTGCTTGCGCATGATGCTAAGTGCTTCCAAGCATAAGTTTCACTTGGCTCAGAAATGGAACTCAATGACAGAACTCAATACACTGCAAAGTGAAGCCTGCCGATTCTCATCCTCTTAGTCTCAGTCTATCCCCTGTTCTTCACTCCTTCCTTCCTCTCTCCCTCTTCCTCTCCATTCCCTCTTCTCTCACATCCCTCTCTGATGAATAAAAAAACTCAGTAGTTTCAATGTGAAGTTAAAATTCATGGAATCAATGTGTTGATTTGATCAGCCAACAACCATTTATTGAGTGACTATAGACCACAACAACTATTTATTGAGTGACTATTTATAGGCTGTGTTTTAGATAACAGCTCAGGAAATCAACGGATTTTTAACATCCATGTACATAACAGAAATACACATATTCCATTGTTTTAAAAAAGCTCTGTTAAGCTCTTTTGTAGTCAGAATCACAAAAGGAAAAATATCCCTCCTTTTAACAAGTTGTTTTTGAGACAGAATAATGGAAGTAGAAGATGGTGGAGGCATGTTCTACTAGCTCAGATCTTAACTACTGTTCTTAATTAATTGACAACCTCATTATTCCTAGTTTAATATACTCACATTCATCAGATATTAAAAAACTTTAAAAATATTTCTGATTCACTCTACTCATCAATTTTTTCTTTTTTTTTTTTTTTTTTTTGCGGTACGCAGGCCTCTCACTGTTGTGGCCTCTGCCGTTGTGGAGCACAAGCTCCGGACGCGCAGGCTCATCAGCCGTGGCTCACGGGCCCAGCCGCTCCGCGGCACGTGGGATCCTCCCGGACCGGGGCACGAACCCGTGTCCCCTGCATCGGCAGGCAGACTCTCAACCACTGTGCCACCAGGGAAGCCCTACTCATCAATTTTTAAAATCTAACTCATGTCTTTGGTTATATTTCTTCATTTTTCTTGATCTTGAAGACTTCTTTCCTATCCAGCATTAAAATTGTTTAATGTCTATTTTGTTGACTTGGTTTAATTACTTTTGACCACTTTAGGTACACTTCCTACAGTGATTATGTAGGAAAGTTTACAAGGTCATGATCCTCTCTCTTCCAAACCCCTAATGGCCGCTCCTTGATGGACACACATCACAATACAAGCACACACACAGAGACACACAGACCCATGCATGCATACACACTCCACTAGGTTGAACGATAAAATACTTTTAAGGGAAAAGACATCATACATCAACAATCTCTTAGTGCAATATATGCTCCTGTAAATTCCTAAGAGTATTCAGTTGAGGTGAGTATACAGAGGTTTCTAAGGTTATTTGTTACTAGTGGAGGACACTATTGTAGTAATACCCTATATAGTGCTCTTGGGTCTTTAAAGAATGTGTACTTTCCAATGAAAAAGGAGTTATAAGATCTTGAAAATGCACGTTTATTATATACTTAATAGATAAAGCAAAGCTGATACCAATATATTTTAAATTTATATCCATTTTTGTCCATTTTCCTTTGCTTGAAATATATATCTTTTTAGGTTACTGGAAATGAGAAACATCTTACGGAAAAGAAGTCAAGAAATAAATTACTCACCTTTACCCTGTGCTTTGGTCTAGTAACCTGCTTCTGCACATACAGATTATAAATTAGTATCTTGGGGAACCTCTTTGGTATTTCATTTTAATAGCTCATGTTGGAGAATATATTTGGATCGTGTATCACTGACATTTAAATCTTGACCCACACAGAAATGAATTTTCAAAAATATGTCAGAAGCCTAGATACTATAAATCCTTTTTCATTGTAGAACAATAAAACTCTTGCCATTCGTTGCTTAGGAATTGTTCAATAAATCTAAGACGGTTTGCGCATAAATAGTCATGGGTCAGTATGACTCATCATTAATGTTTGTAAAAATTAGTACAAACGTTTTTGGTTGACAATAAAAATCTAGACATGATCTTACTTTGATAGAGATAGCTAGAGGTAGATAAATTTTTCTTAAACCAAATTAATAATAAGAGAAGTATAAAAATGTTACACTCTTTACAGTAACATTTTACATTTACTGTAACATTTTACACTTACCTATGTAAAAATCTCTAACTAAATCATAAATCCTTTGTTGCCTGCCAATACACACATATTTTTTTCTGTTTGGTGTGTGTGTTTCCTGCTCACCCATAGTTCCTTGTGAATATATAAATCATAGCTGATGCTCAAAATTTAATATTTAGAATTTTAGAATTTAATAACTTTAAGAAACTTTAGGAATTGTCTAGCCTGGTGTTTCTCAAATTTCATTAAAGACTCCTCTAGGTGCTTTTTAAACATGGATCTTCCCAGCTCCCTCCCTGGAGATTATGTTTCTGTGACTGTGGAATGAGGCCTGGGAATTTATACTGTTAGGAAGCATCCCTAGTAATTCCTATCATCAGGGGTATATAAGGAAAAGCTTATCAAGTTCAAATTCCTTTTTGTACATAGTGCCCTGCCCAAGGGTACACAGTAAGTCTCATAGTAAAGAGTAGAACCCACATCTCCTGATTTGGCATTCAGTGACTTTTTCACTTCCCCACACTGATACACATATTTGCTTGTGCAACCAAAATGCAAGTAGTAATATTAACCTTAGAAGAACATGAGCACTATCATCAATTTCAACATGAAAAATTATTCTGGTTTAGCACACAGCCGTGTTAGAGAAAAATTGTTTTCAAAGGCTAAAATGAAAAAAGAAACCGCTTAAGTCCATAATGTTTGGCTATAAACCATTGTACTATGTTTTAAACTAATTCATTCCTAGATATGGCCCTCCCTAAAATAATTTATAATATACATTATAAAACAATTCTATAAATCTGAATGTTTGTCTACAGCTTTTTTTCAGTCTAGGCCATACCCAGGAATAGAATCTCGTCCTTTAGGTACATACTTGATGCACACTTTTTAAAGATCGGTCCAATTAAGATTGTGTCAGTGATTTAATAGGAAGCAAATAAAACCAGTCCCCCTCAATAATGCCTCAGAAAGGTCCCTCGGATACAGGTAGTCTGGCCAGAACTCTTAGAGAATGGACTGGAGGACACGGTGAGGGAGGGGGAAGCTGGGGTGAAGTGAGAGTAGCATCCACATATATACACTACCGAACGTAAAATAGCTAGTGGGAAGCAGCAGCATAGCACAGGGAGATCAGCTCGGTGCTTTGCGATGACCTAGAGGGGTGGGATAGGGAGGGTGGGAGGGAGGCTCCAGAGGGAGGGGATATGGGGCTATATGTATGCATATGGCTGATTCACTTTGTTGTACAACAGAAACTAACAGTAATGTGAAGCAATTATACTCCAATAAAGATCTATTTAAAAAATATGAACTAACCTCAATATATTACAAGTAATTTGTATCTTCCTCTGAAAAAAGTCAATGGCCTAAACGACTTCTGTACCCTCCCAAAATATTTTTAGGGGGATGTGAACTAGATAAAATTCATTATTCTCTTAGTGGTCTCTCAAGAAACAGAATTGTTTGTGGCAAAGCTGTTGACGAGGAACTAACTGGGACACATTTTCAATATTTTGGGAGTTTACAACTAAGGTGTTTTGGACTTTGATGGTCAATGATAACAGTATTTTAGGAGATTTTAGGAGTGGCCGCTGATGGTAGAAGCCCATGAATTTCTCTGAGAGGGTTTTTTAAGCCAGAAAAACCAGATGGATAAGAGTGATATCTTACTTAATAACATGATAGGCCAAACTGAAAATATTATAATGGCATCACTTCAAGTGCTGAGTACTAACTCACTACCATTAGAAATACACTATTTTAGGGACTTCCCTGGTGATGCAGCGGTTAAGAATCTGCCTGCCAATGCAGGGGACACGGGTTCGAGCCCTGGTCCGGGAAGATCCCACGTGTCACGGAGCAACTAAGCCCACGAGCCACAACTACCGAAGCCTGCGCACCTAAAGCCCGTGCTCCACAACAAAAGAAGCCACCGCAATGAGAAGCCCGCGCACCGCAACGAAGAGTAGCCCCCGCTCGCCGCCAACTAGAGAAAGCCCACACGTGGCAACGAAGACACAACGCAACCAAATAAATAAACAAATAAATAAGTAAATACATTTATAAAAAAAGAGAAATACACTATTTTAGGCTATCACTTGATGCTAATGGTATCAGAGATGTCAACAAATAAAGAGGCAAACTGGCACTGTGGAAAAGACTTTAGATATAAAAAGACAAAATTTGAAGTCTGTTTCTGCTGCCTACTCCTAATTTCTTTATCTTTCAGTTCCTCACCTGTAGGGTAGGAATAATATCTAACCTTGTAAAGCTCAAATGAGAAGAATATGTATACTTTCAAGAATATGGTAAGGATTTGGCAAATAGGAGCTGAGATGAAGTCAATATTCTGATTTAATTTTATCATCAGTGTATGGTTTTTTCCAAGGCTGGTAAGCAACTATATATATATATATATATATATATATATATATATATATATATAAAATATTTATTTATATGTATAAATTGTAGGTAGATTTATCTATGTGAGTATATCTATACACACACACACATATATATATATACACATATGTATGGGGAGAGAGAGAGTGAGACAGTATGTGTTGATCTACCATTTATTAAAACTAGTATCTTTGCTATATAAGTGCTCACAGACAAATTACTAAAATATGACTTCCGTTTGATTTCTTTTCTCTATATTATATTATACCCTAGGGAAACGACTAGTGGAATATTTCAAATAAACAGCATATAATTCAGATATTGAAATTTCCTTGTTTTCTGAAAAAAATTAGAGTACGAGAAATATGGTTTTATATGTCACACAACCATGAACATGACAAATACGAAATGGTCAACTTATCTCTAGGGTAAATAATCCTCCCTCCAATTATTGGTCCCAACTCTCGGGCGGTCCATATTCCAACAGCCTGAGCTGTGTTGAGTCACTTCATTAAAACTGCTTCACGTGTCCTCATCCCTCTTCCATTAAACCTGAATTTCTAGGCCACTGGGAGTGATAGATGTGCTCAGGGCAAACTGATGGTTTCAGCACTCACTGGCTTCGTTAAGTTTGTGCTCCTTCTGTATTCCTGCCTCAGAGGTTTTCAAACACCTTCTTGTATTGTAACATTCGTAGAAAAGCTATTTTAAAATATTTAGCATTATTAGGAAGTTTCAATAGCATAAAGGATATCAACTGCATTATATTTCCAGCATAAGACACAACACGATGGCTCCTTGCTTTGTATCTTGGTTTTTAATTAGCAATTTGTCATGAACAAATATTCAATAAACCTATAAATATTTCCATATGTAAAAGCACCTTATTTCTGTATAAATATCCATTTCAAGGGTTCATCAAAAGAGATGAACCTAGCCTTGTTAATGCACATTTAGTGTATCTCTAATTAATTGTATTATAAACCATTACACAATATACATTGTTATATAAATGCCTTTGCATCTATTTGTGAGTTTATATGTAAGAAACAAAATTTCTGGTATGTGTTTTGTTTAAAAATATTCACAGGTATTGCCCACTGAATTTCAAGGTGGACACTTTAATTCACACTTCCAATAATGGTACATGAGTTAGCCAGTTTTCCAGCAGCTTAGGCACTATCACTTATTAAAAAATGTTGTTGTTTTGTAATCAAATAAGTGCTTTGCTAAGATTTGTTTTGAAGATGGATGATTTAGAGTATATTTTAATATGTTATTACATTATTTGTTAGTTTTCAATCTATTTTAATTCTCATGTTAAGAAACATCTTATTTTATATTTTAAAATAATACTGTTAAAAATCATCTGCAGTATTAGAGAATGTTAGATACTAAGAATCCATAAAGAACAAAAGAACACCTTTTGGCTTCCTCTACCTTTCTTCATTCACTTTCATATCTTGAAAATTCAGTCTTTGTTGTCTCTATATCTGCAATCACCTCTCCTTTGTGCTCTTCTACTCATTTTTCAAGTCCTGTCTTAGAATACATTTGTTTTATTGTTGAGTCTCCATAAGTATAATCAGCTATTTCATTAGCTATGTTTACAAACATTTTAAAATAAACTACAGCATACCATTGATCATATACATATATATATCATTGTGCTTATGTGCACTATATATTATATATATGTGTATATACAAGGCTGTTTTACACCCTTCAATATTAGTTTCTTGAATAGTGGTCATGTCTTACCTCATATTACCAACATATATCATAGTGTTTAAAATATTGCATTCGCTCAAGAGCTACTGGTTGTGAAAACACTGAGTTAGCTCTCCTTTAAGAAACTTTAGAATAAAGGCATGATGATAAATTCATTATGACAAAGAATTTGTCACAACAAATATCTGAATAACAATCATTCCACAGTGACAGGTTATACACAACGTGGTTTATAGAACAACCTGTAAAATCCTTTAAGGGATATTACCAAGTTGGAACTTGGCTCTCGTTATTTAACAATGCATTTGAACTACGAAAACAAAGTTTGATAGTGTCTTGATGACTACAGAACATTGGGGAATTGACATATTGAAGTGCTCTCTAGCAGTCACACGGTTTCTAATGACAGCTTCCCTACAGGAATCTTCTGTTCAGGAAAGTAGCTCTTACTATTCATAGTTGTTGTAGCTCATGTCAGCCCAGTGAGACTTGAGAATGTTGTAATCAATGGCAATTGAAACTGTTTAATAACATTAAAATTTAATTTGGACACAGGTACCAGACAGAAGTGCTTTAGATATATCTCTTGGCACATTGCTGGCATGTACTAAACATCCAAGTATGTTAATAAATGAATGCTTAATCAGGGAAATAATTCAGCAAGGAAAATAATAATAAAACACATCAATTTTCTCCCTAGATGCAATAGTACTGAACCAAAAATTGTCATATAACAGTCACTTAATAGAATAAGTGAAGCAGGGATGAAGACATATTATATTCCTATGTGAAAATGAAATAGACAGATGATAAAAAAGAACTGAGAGCATGCAGAATATATATTAGAATGCATTATTTTCAATCTGGCACTCAAAAGGAATTTTATGCTAATTTTGACCTTCTTTTATTATTGTATTTGAAAACGTTAATTTGGGAAATTCTCACTCTCTCTGTCTCTATTTCTCTCCTTGTAATAACAGCATACATTTTTGGGTCCTACTTTTCTAAAATCAATATTATATACTAAGCGTGTTTGCATTTGCTATAAATGTAACAACTAACTTTAGCAATAGCAAAACTTAAATCAAGAAGATATTTTCTCTAGCATATAGTTGATTTAATTAAAATTTTATCCTGAAATAATTGTAGATTCACATGCAGTTTGTAAAAAATGATACAAAGTGTTCCTTTGTACGCTGTACTTAACTTCCCCCATTCATAACATCTATCTTATAAAACTATTAAAAAGTCACAACTAGGATATTGACATTGAGCAGTAGAGATACAGAACATTTCCATCCCCAGAAGGATCCCTCATGTTGCCTTTTACGGTCACATGTTTCCCTCCTGACTCCATCCTCCATAATCCCTGCAAACACGGATTTCTTTTCCGTTTCTATAATTTTGTCATTTCAGGAATGTTATGTAAATGGAATCACAAAAAATTCAACTTTGGTGGGGTGATTTTTACACTGAGCATAATTTTCTGGAGATTCATCCAGGATTTTGTGTGTATCAATAATGTATTCCTTTATATTGTTGAGTAGTATTCTGTAGCGTGGTTGTGTCCCAGTTTGTTTAACCATCAACCTATTGAAAGACATTTGGGCTGTTTCCAAATTTTGACTATTGCAAACAAAGCTACTATAAACATTTATGTACGAGTTTTCTGTGAACACAAGTCTTCATTGCTCTAGGATAAGTGCCCAGGAGCGCAATTACTTTGGTAATTAAATGCTTAGTTTTACACATATATTAAAAAAAAAAAACCTTGCAAGTGAATTTCCAGAATGCCTATACCATTTTACATTTCTACCAACAATGTATGAGAAACCCAGTTTCTCTATATTCTTGTTAGCATTTGCTAGTGACATTGTTTTTTATTATATTAGCCATTCTGGAAGGTACGTGGTGATATGACTGTGTTTTTTAACTTGCATTTCTCTGACAGCTAATAATATTTAACCTCTTTCCATGTGCCAATTTTCCCCCCATATATTTCCTCCAGCAAAATGTTTGTTCATGTCTTTTGTCCGTTTTCTACTTTGAGTGGGGTGTGTGTGTGTGTGTGTGTGTGTGTTTACTGGTGAGTTTTAATAATACAGTATATATTTCAGATACTACACTTTTGTCAAGCAAGTGTTGTGAAAACATCTTCTGGTCAGTAGCTTCTCTCTTGGTTCACTTAACATTCTTTTGCAGAGCAAAAGTTTTTCATTTTGATGAATTCAGCTTATAAAATTTCCTTTTAAAGATCATGCTTTGGTGACAAGCCTAAAAACTGCCTAGCCCTAAGTCCTGAACATTTTCTCCTGTATTTTTCTAAAAGTTTTATAGTTCTACATCTTATATTTAAGACTGTGATCGATTTTAGTTCATTTTTGAAGGTTTGAAGCCTAGGTTTTTAGTCAGTTTGATTGTTTTATGTCTATAGATGCTCAATTACTCCAACACTATTTGTTGGAAAGAATATCTATCCTCTACTGACTTGCTTTTGTAGGTTTATTTCCAGGTTTTCTTTCTTATTCCATTGATCTACCCATCTCTACACAAATACCACACAACCCTGACTACTGTAGCTATATAAGTCTGAAAGTTGAGTAGACTAATTCCTCTTACATAATTAACTTTGACAAAATTGTTGTACCATTACAGTTCCTTTGCTTTTCTATATAAATTTGAGAAGAATTCTGACTACATCTCCAAAAAATCTTTGAGATTTTGACAGAACTTTTGTTAAATGTGTGTGTGTATATATATATATATATATATATATAAATATATATATATATATATATATATATAATTTGGAGAATATTGACTTATTTAATATGGTGAGTATTCCAATGTCTGTCTCCTTTACTTAGACGTTCTTTGATTTCTTTCATTTGCATTGTTTTTCAACACAAAATGCTGTACATTTTTAAAAAACATTTACATCTAAGTATCTAAATTTTGAGCCATTATAATTGGTACTTATTTTAAATTTTGGTATAAACAGATCCATTGCTAATACGGGAATAATATTGATTTGTAATGTTTATCTTATATCCTATAACTTTACTGGACTCATCAATTCTAGGAATTCTTTTTAAGATTCCTTAGGATTTTCTTCATGTCCTCTGAAAATGGAGACTGTTTTCTTTCTTCCTTTCTTCCTTTCTATCTGCAGGTCTTTCTTGCCTTACTGCACTGTCTAGAACTTCCAGTACTACACTAAGTGAGTGGCGAGTGGGGACACTATTGCCTTGTGTCCGATCTCCTGGATAAAGCACTGTCTTTAACCATAATGTTACCTATAGGTATATTTTTTTTAAGTTTCTCTGTTTTTGTCCTTTTTTTCTTTCCAAGATAAATAGATAGATAGATAGATAGATAGGTAGGTAGATAGTAGATTGATATATCTAACTGTTCATTATCAAATGACAGAATAACTTCATCTTTAAGCAGGTGAAACCTGGAAATCGAGTTCCCTACTTGTCCTTGCCCCCTGCTTCTTGAGATAGATATTCCTGTTATTTTATGTTCCTGAAATACACAAAATAAAAATAATGTCTTCCTCTGTCCTATTACTAACTGATTCTAAAACTTCTGAAGGAAATCAAAACATTTTCTTAAAAAAAGTGTATTTCCTGTTTTGTACTTTGCTTTCATCTTTCTAGCACACTCCTAATATGTAACTACTAATTGAACAGTATAATAGTAATATTGTTTATGTGTAAAGGTAGTTATCATGTCTCATGAAAAACATTACATATTTCTTTAAACTGTTTCAGATCCTTTGCCTGTAATTTTATTTGCACATAACTCCATTTACATGTTTCTTTATATGGTTAACTGGTCACAACATAAAGGAAAACATTCACCAACACATTAAAAAGCAAATTTAACACCAATAATTGAACCTGTGCAAGGAAGAAATATCTAGCTAATTACTAATGTTAAATAGCTCAGTCACTGTTGAATAACAACTCTAAGAGAGGTAGCAAGCTGTACCCACAAGCCAGGTAGGCACAAAATGCAGAACAATATATGATACTCCAGGAATCTTATACATCTAGTCTTCAGATATTATTTTCCACAGAAGGAATAGAGGGTGCAGAGTGTTTTACTATGTCTATTAATACCTTTAATAGAAACGTGCTAAAGTGAGAGAAAGCCAAGGTAAGGTGTTCAGTCACAAAAAATATCATAAAGTATTGGTATTCGATTTTTGTAATGCTTAATTTGAAATTTTGTAAGATATTTTTTATGACCATATTTAAAAATAGTATTTTACAACTTGACAGAAAAATTTTGATGTGAGTGTACAATGCAATAATGCTTCTTAGGCTGTCAAACTTACATGCATTAGCTGTTTTTATCACCTATAAAAATGACTAAACAATGTCTCATACCTGGAATTAATCTCACATAAGCGTACAATATTTAGCAGTAACTTTCACAGAAATCTTAAAATTTTCACATAAGCTTGGTATGTTCTGCCTCTCCTCTATTTCTAGATCTGTTAGTATATGGTAAAATGTTAGTAGTTGAGGTCACAATAGCTGTAATTGTTTTCTCTTTGAGGAAAGGTGCCTCAATCTTCAGAACTGTAGATTTAAGAAACTGATAAAGCAGCTATTGTACAAAGAACTCAAGTACATGGAAAACCTATAAACCTAAATTAAAAAATATAATTTACACCAATGTTACCTTTGAACTACAGTATTTGCAGACTTCAAACACACATTGTGATTTTTTCTCTGATTATATTAATTTCCACAAAGTTGATAAGAAATTATTTTCCTTTGAGCAAAAGATGCATACCTATTTCTCAAGCTAGTTAGTGCATTTCTTGATCTCTTGGATCCTTTTGTTACCCAGGGAATACTTCAGTAAAGCTGCTGACTCACCCTACCAGTTTCATTGCTCTGAGGATGTAAAATGCATATCACACCAATTCTTAGTATGTGAACTCTTTCTTCTCAGGAGGTTTCTATCTTCTCTCCTTACACTGAAACAGGAAAATTTCTTTATGACAGATTCATACTACATACCCCAAACTGAGCTTCTAGCAACTTCTACTCTGTGATCATCTTGAAAGTTTTGTGGTTGCAGGGACTTTTGCAAAGATCGTTGGCCAATTATTTACCAGGCATAACCAGTCAACTGCCCACTTGCACTCATGAATATTTTTGAACACTATCGTGTTTTCAATATTCTGAGGCATTTGTCATTACCTTCTTAACAAGAAATGACTCACTTGTACTCACCACCATGTGAATAAATTTCACATAAGACAAAAACGTTATGAAAATTCTCATGATACTCTTCGAAGGTAATCAGCCCTTCCTTTCACAGATTATGCAACATTGAATTAGAAACCAAAGTGTTAGTATGAAGAGGGGTTTGGTAAATAAGGAATTGTCAATAGATGTTTGGGGTGTGTATTTTCCATGATGCATAATCTCTGTTGTGAGCATTTAAACTACTCATATGCTTCAATTTCAATAACAATAATGATATGTCACTATCTATTAACTATGATATTGGAATTTGTAGCCACAATTTACTCATGGTTACTTAAGCTTAAAGTTTAATTAATTAAAATTAAATTAAAAATTCAGTATCTCCATCATGCTGGCCATATTTCAAGTGCTCAATAGACACACGTGCTAATGAACACAGCACAAAATACCATTTCCGTCATGTCAGAAAGTTCTTTTGTACAGTCCATATCTACAGCATTTTTAGCCTATTAACATGCTACATTTATACTGCCAAAATGATCGTTGTTAAGATTCTTAAAAAATTCTGTAAGTTAGTAAAATAGTAAAAAAGAAAAAGGAGAGATACCATTCAGAAATACACTATGAGCAGCAATAGTTGCAAGGCTTTCCATCATGTGCGAACTTATATTTCAAAACTAACTAGAAGTGTAGATGAGAAGTGACTCCTCACTCATCTCGTAAGTAAATCTAATTTCTCAGTCTCACAAAATAGATCCAAACCTAGACCTTATGTTGTTGGTATACATGATACTTGTGTTCTGAGTCCCCTCTGTGGTATGTTTTTATAGAGAATAGTAACACAGGAGATTGACTGAAACCACACTTATGGATATGTACCGAGTGAATCACTGTAAGCCCAGAATCTTCTCAAGTCTTGGAAAGAAGGCAGTGACAATTTTTGACAATGAATTTGTAAATGAACTACACCATCTGCAATGTTTGCCTTTATTCTCAGAGGTTGTTCTCTTAGAGTAGGAAAAAGCAGACAGAGGATGAAAAGGCAGCACAGGACTTTAGTAACAATGCTATGTAAGATTATAGTTAATGTGTATGTGTGTGTGTGTGTGTGTGTGTGTGTGTGTGTGTGTGTGTATGTGTGTGAACCCCAATTCAAGCAACTTCTGTCTCTTAGTCCAGGATCTCAAGTAGATTAAAAGAGGCAGGGTGGTATAGAGCCACATATACCAAATGAACGTCATACACACTCTGAATTTGTCGTTATCCAGCTTTGGGACAGTTAGTCACTCAGGGCCTTAGCTTCCTCTTATTTAAAACAAACTCTCTCAGTGGCCATCTCAGTTTTATGCCCCCAACCCCTTGCTCCAACACAACCCCAAAACTACAGACTAGACTTCTGTTAATAACTTAAACGAGAAAGCAGATACTTGTAGTGGAAAGAAGCCGAGGACGACCTCCTTCCCTGGCCCAATTTCTTTTTCTGCGCTGCCTCCTTCCTCCAAGTTGATGACCACTGGATAAATTGCACCCCGCCTTATGTAACAAAACAAAAACAACCAAACAAAAATAACAAAGAAAAAACTCTGAAATTTTGAGATTTATAAACAGGCATTGGTTTTCATATATGGAAGGGATCTCAGATATCACCCAGCCCACTATCCTAATTTTATGGATGAATAAATTGAAACCAAGAAAATCAGAACCATCTCAATCAAATATGGCTTACAACCTTCACTGAATTCTTTGTCATCAATATATTTCCTGTTTTATATTAATGCATTTTTAGGAACGATCAACATTTAGATTTTTTAAAGAAACATTAATACTCAGTTCAGTATGTTTAGTCCAACATATATGTGTATTTCATATTTAACATGTATAATGTTCTAACTGGTTGCATTATTTGGATTGAGTTATTTGAGCATTCGTTTTTTCCCTTATGATCCTACAGCCATATGCTGAAGGGCAAGTAAGACACACCTGCAGAAAGCCCACACCTAACTCATTTCAGCACACCTGCTTGGTTCTTTCCACTTATATACCCTGTATTCCTGCTGATTACAATTTTACTAATCCTCTGACCCCATAAAGACTGCCAGGGGCTGGCACACGTAAGCAGCATGAAATCAAATGTGCCATGTTGTTTAGCATCTGTTCCTAACTCCCCGTGAAGTTTTCTTTGCAAACAGCACAGGGCTGTCAGCTTCCATCAGCTCGGTAGAGAACTCTACTAAGAAGCATTAGTCTTCATCTAGAATTCCTCTTTACAAGATCACACCTTCACATAAGACACCTAGGTATGCAATGGAGAGGTTTAATGTTAATATGCCTATATTACCAAAAGAGAAATCTCTTAAATTTTGCCCTAATATTTCTATGTGTTTAATGAGATCTGAATGTTAAGTATATCTCCTGGGACAAATAGCACACCTTTTAGCAACTACTGTATGTGTTTATCTTTCTTCTTAAAATGCTTCACTAAAGGCTTTGATAAACGCTTTTGACTTTAACTCCTCAAGCATTCCCTTGATCTCATCTTCCTTGTAGACAATAATAAAATTAAAAGGTATTAGTGCCCCTTTGCAGAAACACATTTCTAAAATTTGTAATGCATTTTGAAATAAGATCTATTTGGGTTTCCTCTCCGGAATGGTAATTAAACAAAAATTATTTTATAAATTAGGAATGCACAAGTGCTGCATAATAGGCAATGCCTAATTTTAGGCTTTATACACATAAAGACATTTAAAATTTAAACATCCTTAATCTGCCAAATGGTTAATCTGGAAGATTCTAAGTAAATATCTCCACGTTTCCCAGAATACGAAACATTTACTTGCATATTATGCTATTATAGATAAGCATTTGAATTCCCATAAAAATTATATGCCTGTTCTTAAGCTGTCTAAGGAAAAAAATAATTGTGGAGATAAATGAAAATGTATTTTATCAACCTGAAACATGGTAATGCCCTTTCTTCTTCTAATCTGGCCCAAAATATCAGTAATCTAATATGTACTATTTGTTTATAACTTATGACCTTCTCACAGATGATTCAACCAATGAATTATAACATTATTATTTCTAATTTAAAGTTTTAGTTTTTCCCTTTTTTGACAAGAAGAATCATCTGACTCTGATCACGTTTTTATTTATTAACAGTTTATATAAAATTGATCAAGTGTTTTCTGAACATTTCAGCTTTCACATTCACATTGCAGAGCAGTCCTGAATATCTGGCATTTAGCTGATAACATTTAAATGTATTAAATACAGAATTGTTCTTGTGACTTCTTTGAAGGGACAATGAAGTTGGCATATACCTGTAATAATGTATAGTTCACTACGGAATATTTAATAATGAAAATGAGTCATCAAAAGTAGTTAAACTACTTTGAAACTATATAGGTTAAAATATTTTTATGAAGAATGATTTTAATAGTACTCGAGTAGTAACGACATTATCAAGAAAATTCACTTACGTGGAAAATTAATTTTCTTGACCAGAAAGGATAAGTGAAGTTCTACTATATGTGTACAGATGAGACCTAAGACTCTATGGTACCTGGCAGTCTAGAGGTTTCCAAGAAGACAAGAATCCTGAAATAACCCTGATAGTTATGAAGAGGATGCAAAGAATAGGAACAAAGATCATGAGAAGGAATCTAATGCATGTCAGTTAATAGACTCTCCTCTCTTTTGCTTCCCAATCCCAAATACTGTCTCCTTTCCTATTAATTTATTTTCCTTTCCTTTCAAACTCTAATCATATCCAAAACTTCTGAGCACCATAACTTATAGCTACTAGATTGTAGTTTAATTGATGCAACTAACATTATCATATGCGAAGAAGCTAAAGTTAAACAATATTAGAAGATATTTGGATCTCTAGGGAAGAACTTAATCGACTTTATGAAACCAGCTTTAATTGAATAAATATCTCATTTAAAATCCCAGGTAGAGAACTTGATTTAAAACAGAGCTAATTTCATCACATAAAAATATATAGAAGCAATTATTTCAATGATTTCAACAGAAAATCTTTTCCCTCTAGCAAACAGGATATTTTATAAATCTTGCCAGGTAATTGTTTTAGTTAAAAAAAAATGTTAATATATTGAAAATATTGTTGAATACCTGAATAGCATTATATAAGGACCCTGGAGGCCCAGATATGCCTGTGTGTCCAAGGCACAGCATTAAAAACCACAGAGCTATCAAGATCATGGAGAAGAAAATGATTTGTGCCCCAGAATCTGAAGAAAATAAAATTTCCATTGCAAGAGTATATTTACTTTTAAGGAGCAGAAGCTTGAAACCTTCTACTAAACCTAAATGGAGTATTAGCACTCTTCAGTAGAAAGTTAAGTGAAAAATGGACACCAACAAAGTAATCACCTGTTACCTCCATGAAAACTGCACAGATTCCATGGGTGAATGAGACAGACCTTGAATTGGCTCAAGATTTTAAAACTGTGGCATTTTGGAAGAAGAATCTAGATGAGACAAAGAGAGCTAACAGTTAAATGTTGTGAAAGCAAGTTGAAGAGCATCCCCTTCATAGAAAATGGTAATGTAGAAAAATACAAGAGGAAACCAGCCAGGAGCTGACTTACAGTCAATTTGTAGTGTGTGTATCTATGTGTGTGTGTTGTGTGTAGGAGAGTGTTTACATAATAGTATAAGTGAAGAGGAAGACTAAACCATTCCACTTTGCAAAAACATGGAGCAAGTTCTGATTCACTAGTGATAATTTGAACGATATAACTCTCTCCTTCTTTAGCTCTTAGTTTATGTGAAATGTCAGATGATGTCATTTCACAAATAAGTCAGTTTACAACTTTGAAGGTTTGCCAGTTCCCACAGCAAGCAGACCACATAAATTTTTCTCCCTACAATAAAACTCTATTACTTTCTCTTCAAAATATTTGTGTATGTCCAATGCATCCTTATAAAATTTGAAAGTCAAGTGATTAATACTATATTTTCATATTAACCACTCTTGAAAATAAATCATACTTATTCTGGATTAAATATTTAAGGGCAAAATTTAATTAATTTAATTTTTAAGGTTATATAAAAAATAAAGAGTTTATTGAATAATACAGAAGTTTACTGCTTATTATTGATTCAGGTTGATCAATAAAGTTTTTAAAAAATTTTTTATGCTACTAAGTAATGTAAAGGAGAAATATAATTATATTTAAAATATTCTCAGATAGCAGTTAATTTAGAAATATGGAATAAATTTAGTGATTGCTTCAAGGAAATTCATGATGACATAATTTTGAATCTCTAAATGCAAAAATTAAAAGAATATAGTGTATGGAGCGGACCCCAAGCTGGGGAACAGCCAGATTCATTTTAGGAAGCTAAGTGTGCTGTTTTTTTGATCAATATATTGATATTTTTTCCCTCCTTACATTACAGTTTTTTTGTTTTTTGTTTTTTGTTTTTTTGCGGCACGTGGGCCTCTCACTGCTGTGGCCTCTCCCATTGTGGAGCACAGGCTCTGGACACGCAGGCTCAGCGGCCCTGGCTCACAGGCCCAGCGGCTCCACGGCATGTGGGATTCTCCCGGACCGGGGCACGAACCTGTGTCCCTTGCACTGGCAGGCGGACTCCCAACCACTGCGCCACCAGGGAAGCCCTACATTACAGTTTTTATAATTCATAGCCAATGATTAGTTTTAACCACATTAATCAAAACTGTTTATCCCCTGTGAATAAGAATAATTACTGAATTAATTTGAGTAGCATTCAGAAAAGTTCCAGAAGACTTTCTGTGTAAGATATGGCTACCTGGCCCTAGATTTTCATGTTCACATGGTGGCTGAATGCCATGAAAAGTATAACGTGTTAGCAGAGGTCATGAAAACAAAAATGAGAGCAAGTACAAAGGAAAGAAGGCCACTACGGAGTAAGAGGATCTGCGTCGTGTGAACAAGGCTGGTGAGACACAGCCTATTCTGTCAGGGGTGGGTGTTCAGCAGATGCAGGCAGTCAGTCAGTCCACGGGCACCACAGCAGCACATCGAATGATGCAGGAAGACACGTGAGCTGAGCTCAACAGACCCACATACACGCCGAGGGAATCTGACTACTGAGTGGTGGGAACTGTGGTTGAAATGTCGAGACCAGAGAAGTCTTGAAGCGCCAGATGGAAGTGGAAGAGGTGAGGCAGCAGACACTATGAGGGAGCACAGAGAGGGGAGCGGAGCAGGTACACAGAGAGATGAGGGGATAATTAGAGACGTGTGAAAAAGATGGTAGAGAAGCTGTTTACTAGAGCCACTTCATTCTGACTGCCTAAGCGCTCTTGGCTTCTCAATATTTGAGATGAGACAAGTGATTATTTTTCCCTCATACTTAAAGGTTTCTGGGAAAGACAACCACACTTTAATTTTTGGAATTGTCATTTGCATTATTTGCTTTCCTTCCTCCTTCCTTCATCCAATCAATAACTAAATATTTAGTGATCATCTAATACATGAAGGCCACTATGTAGGCATGGGAAGATAAATAAGAAGCTGTCTTGTATTTGAGGTGTTCACCCTTCTAGTACAGGAAGCAAAGACATCCTACTATAACTAAATCTGTTTTGTAGTGTTACATAATAATCAAGTTTTCTGAAAAGAAAAATGCAATCTATTAGAATTACATAACTCACTGATATATTTTTTTCATTTATAACTACCATCAGATCATTCAATGCATTCAGGATTGCTCCAAATTTCTTTAAGATGAGTTTACAGTGACAGTGAAATGTCAAGATAGCTCTGGGGACATTTTAGGAGATGTTCTAGGGATACTAAGAAACAATGTAATGAATTAGGTAATGTTATAATAATCTAAGGGGGAGAAAAATTCATGAATTGAGATTAAGCAGTAGGTAGTTATGTAAAATATTATCACTGGGGAAATCTGTGTGAAGGATACATGGGGATTCTATACTACTGTTACAAATTCTTGTAGTTTTAAACTATCACAAAATAAAAAACATATAATAATTAAACAATGAAGTTGTAAGGCAGACAATAACTTCAATAAATATCAGTAAAAAAAAAACCAAAACTGGTGAAGTACATTTAAATCTCAGTGTTGATTCTCACTGTCTTAAAAATAAACTGTGTCATAATATCCTACCAGTTCTGTATCTTATCCGTAGTATATTTCTGAAAAGTATAGTATGTATGAGTAGATCATATTTATCTTTTTAAAATTATACTCTACTCATACATACTATACTTTTCAGAAATATACTATGGATGAAATACAGAACTGGTGCATTTCTACCCAAGAACCCAGCATCAAGTAAATCACAGAAATAAGCACCAATTCATCATATATATATCAATAAGCAAATATGCCCACGCACTAAGTATAAGACAATCATTGTTATGCCTGAAATTGCTATAAAATCAGAAAAAGTGACCTGAAGATACTGATTTTATGAAGAGTCCTTCTGTATCATAATGTGAACATACAACATGATCAAGCACCATCTAACTTGATCTGAAAGTAAGGGTCTGGTGTTTGAAGACAGGATCTATATCTAATTTTTCTTCATGGTTCCCACTGAACACAACTGATTCTCTGGAATGTAGGCGTCAATAAATAAAGTTTTTGAATTAAAAAATGAATGGAGGGACTTCCCTGGTGGTACTGTGGGTAAGACTCCACGCTCCCAATGCAGGGCCCCAGGTTCAAACCCTGGTCAGGGAACTGGATCCCACATGCATGCTGCAACTAAGAGCTCACATGCTGCAACTGGAGATCCCACGTGCCACAACAAAGATCCTGCATGCTACAACTAAGACCCAGGGCAGGCAAAAATAAATGGAATTTTAGAAAAATTATTTCTATAATACCAGCCAACTGAAACTCTCTAAAGGATATGAACTGCTTTTTTCTCTGAGTAAAATATTATTATGGGACATTGAAGTGTTTAGATATCATTCCTTTGACTCTAGTATATGCTCAAAATACTGTGTGTGTGAGTGTGTGTGTAGAAGATCATAATGAACATTTTAACAAATCAAGGACTTTCAATATTTTTCCCATTCACTCTCAATTTCATCATGGGTTAATGAAAAGGTACATGTGCCACAAAAAAATAGGAGCAATCCTTTTTACTGTCCTTCGGTTTCACTGCCCAGCAGAGAAGTGACTCTTATAAAGCATTTTACTTATTGGAAAGCTATAAAAAATTATGATGTAGGTCATAAGCCAAAATCCTATAAAAAGAGATTCAAAACACCCCTTTTGAATTGTAAAAGTAGGCAGTGACCTTTCTAAGCAATAGGAGCATTTTGGGGGCAATGGTTAAAATCATACTTCATGCCAGTTCCTTAGGGATCAATAACTAAAGCTTAATGAAACCTATTCTGTATCTGCTATTTGCCAAGCACTGGGAGAAACCCTGTCAAGCAATATTTCATTTAGTATTCATTGAATATTCACAACAATTCTATTAGTTATTATCACTAACATTTAACAAAAGAGACAACTGAGACTCATAGAGCTTAACTAACCTGCTTATGGTTACATTTTATAATTTGTTGTCAAAACAAAATTTGAACTCAGGTCTGGTTTTTACAGGCCCAAACTCTGAAGCAGCTACCTGCCAAAGCATTTGGAAGTAGAGAATGCCTTAAAGAAGATATCCTGGCCAAACTACTATGTCAGAGAAACTAAAAGTACTCATACTTATCACCTAAACATGATGAGAATTTATATGGTGGAGAGCACAGACAAATTCAGCTTATAGGTTGTAGGGAAGACCCTTTGTCAATCATTACTCTAAGTCTCTTCCTTCTTTGTTTTTTTTTTCTTTTGGTTACTGGCTTTCTTTTTCAATCTCCCATTTTGCAACAAAAAGCTGTACCCTGAGGCTTTTGTCATTGCTTATATGCTCACTGGTATTGGAAAGAAAAATATACTCATTTAAAGAGAGCAAAGAAGTGAATGAAGAACTAAGAGAATATGAGCAGAAGAGTCTTCAAGCTTCTACTATGATCAGTCTAAATAATTTTAGGCAAGAGAAACTGGAATCCACCCTCACTGATTATTAAATGTAAGTATCCTTCATTTCATACCTTTGATCAAGAACAGAATATTTACATTTTAAAAGTGAATGAAACCCATATAACTATGGAATAAAAAGATGTACAAACACCCACAAAATGGACAGTATCATCTCCCTTATAAATATGTGTGATGGGATACAAAATATTTTTGAAATGATCTGTATATAATACACGGGTTGAAAATTTCTAGTCATTTGCTACTTAACTGTAAATTAATTTATTGAGAATAATAATCTGTATCTTTTTGTCAATTGTTTTAACTGACTTTTAGGTCAATTTTTATCACAGTAATGTTGATAATTTGTCATCAGAATTTTCTCTCCCTGGGATGCCCTTGGGTAGTCCAATCTAATTACAAGTTAAGGAGTATAAAAATCAATATAAACTTTATCAATATTCTTGATTACAAAAAAAAGTAATGATTATAGCATAAGACTTTAAAATTTGTCATAATATGGTTTTTATTTGATTTGTGAATTGTTAAGCATCTGATATAATCACTAGTCATTCTAAAACCAGAATGCATTTAATATTGATTAAACTAAAATATAATAACTGTATCTTGATTATAGATTTCCTTAGGAGTCTAAGTTGAACATTATGCCAGTAAAAATAATTTTATTATATTGCTACTTTCTGAAAATACAAACAAGATAATTATAAGGATAGAATGAATAAATGTATTTGGATAAATCACTTTTAGGGGTATTATTGGAAAGCAGGGCAGTATAGTTGAGAATAACTAGTTAATTAAAATGTGTAATGATGAAAATAGCTTTAATTACAAATGCACAGTTAAACTGAGTGGTCAAAGAAACCAAATCCAAGTATAATTATATAGTAAATCATAAGACACAAGGTATGGCCCATTCCACATTTGCCCAATGTCATAATCCAAGGAAAAGTTTCAATGGCCAAGAAATAGTCAAACTGCAAAAGCCCTTCATAATCTAGTAGGAAAAAATAGCACACACATTTAAAAAGGAATATTAAAGAATCTTCCAATGTCCCAGAATATACACAGACCATGTAGGAGCAGCACTTAAAAAACATCAACAACAATAAGAACCTGTAGTATCTGACAACACTGACAATGACTAATTACGTTCTTGGGCAAATTATATATTTCAGAAGTGCTAGTTCCAAGACTATCTGGAATAAAACTTACATAAGAATTAGAAAATATTAACATAGTGCTAAACCAGTGCTTGTTGAATCTGAACTCACATCATGTTGTCTTTTACTTGACTAATTAAATACTTTTTGCCAGGCATTTCATTATGCTGCATTGTGTCTTACAGACTGCAAGTAACACAGGGGCAAACAATGGGGAACACTCAAACATTAGAAAACAAATTGAAGTCAACTCCATATAAACTAGGCAGAAAGATAGGAAATATCACAAAAATCCTTAGCACTCTTGGTTTTTGGTCTTACCACATCCTGATATTACTTCTGATCATGGGACCTGTTCTCAAACCTCCTCAAGGGTCGGAACCAGTCATATTCACTTTGGTCATCTTTTGACCTAACCTTGACTGGACTTGCAATGGATATTTATGAAAAAGAGAAAAATCTCATCACAGAATATTTGAAATCTAACCCATTACTCACTGGAGGATTAGACAGATTTCAAAAGTTATTGCTATTGAGCCTGGACCCCAGGTCAGACTTTTAAAAATTACATCTATTGATGGGCTATTTTGAGATTGGTGCATGTGTGTGCACTTCATCACAGCTTAACATGCAAAAGCAAGAACACTTAATGAAAAAATTAGGCTACGCCAAATGTAAAAAGCTATAAAGTTTTATGTATTTTTAAAATATAGATTTAATATTTTATTATATATCAATACTTTATTGGTCTTTATGGATGTTCTTCCCTGTATATGAGCAATATCACATTTATAAGTTATGATTTTTGTAATTACTGAGAAATTGGATAGTGGGTAGAAATGTTTACTGATATAAATATTAAAATATCCCTATCTTTGGGGAATTATGCAAATTTTAATCCAAAATACAGCAATATTTAAAATTATAGTTATAAATAAATGTTGATCCACCATATGATATGTAATAGTATCTATATGTAATACCTCCATATAATATGTATCTATATGTTCATTTTATACATACACATATGTGCATTAGTGTTTATGTTCATTCTTGGGAAGCATAAAAACAATCCTCAGAAAATTATTTGCCTTTTCATTTCCGGCTAAGGAGGCATTGATACAATCTATACCAATAGCCTAGTACCTATATCAATAAGGAAAATAGCAGAAGTGCATACATTTTAAATAGTTAGTTTGTCAGCAAGAAAATGTATTTTCCATACCCTCCAAGAAGAAAGAAAAATCATGTATTTACATAGGTTCACAAACACACAGGTTTTTAAAAGGCAAAATATTTGAGTTTACTATCAAAGAGATTTAAATTTGAAACATGTTGAGTTGCTAAAACCCGTATGTAAGAATAGTTAAGTGGCTTTAGAAAAAGGTTAACAGTTTTTCAGAAAAGACTAATTAACAAAGTTCTATTTTTCTTGCAGTTCTTTTTTAGAATCATAGAATATTAGAGGCACTTTATTTTCTTTGGGTGAAGGAGTAGATAGCAATTTACTGACCACAAATTCTTTCATTGCTGTGAAGTCCTTTAGTAAATTACTCCTCATTCCCGCTCCCTTATGCATTTGCCTCTAGCCACTTAATACTGCAGGTATTATCATCCCAACTTATATGAAAGGAAACTAAGATTCAGAAAGTTTTATATTGTGTCAAATATCTTAGAAATGTCAAGGCCAGTTAGTGCACTCAGAACATCTGACTCCAGGGGTGGCCCTGTTAACCAGTTGGCAGTACTGCCCACAGAAATTTCCAAGATTTACAGATTGAACATATTAATTTATGTAAAAGACTGGGTCAGCCAGAAACTATCGTGCCCTGTTATGGAAACTCAGAGAAAAGAAAGCCCAGAGATAAACTTTGACAGTACCAATCCATATGGGAGAGCATTAACCTTGGGCAGTGAATGTTTCCGGTATTTTCATCCTGATGACCCTAAACAGTGAATTCATGTTACTTTCCTAGTTTTGACCCTGTGGTTATAATATAACTTTCTGAGTATGATTTATATATCTGCCTACTAAGAGAAACAGCAGTAGACACTGAGTTTGCTGGTACCCAAGACAACTATACTTCCCATCTACTGATAAGTTTGCATTCTGAGTATAAGCATCAGAGTTATAAGATAGTGAATGTGAGTTTAATATTGAGTAATGGATGCCCCCTAGGTGTGATAACATGGTCAGTTTTCCAAGATTGTGACCCTGAAGGCTATAGTGTAGACTAAGGTAAATTCATGAAATAATAAATACTCTTTTGTATCATTTTTTACCCTAGGCAGGTACAGCACACATACAGGCATGCACATACATACACACATATACACTCTTTATAATATCAACCTTACAAAGGATGTAAGGAACTTTGGCTTTCTTTTTCATGTCAATTTTATATTGCAGTAATCCACAAAGCCTAGTACCTCAATACTAGGTTTATAATCAATGCTAATAATCAAATGTGTATTTTGCAGGCAATGTCCAAGTTACAAAAGACACATACTGTTGCTACTTATGAGTTAAATGTTTTTCAAATCCTCTAAACTCATAACCTTAACAGATATAAATATATCTGCCACATATATAAATATATCTGCCACTTTTATCTGAAAAAATCAGACTTCTTGGTTAAAATGACTTAAATATAACGTTATTATGTTCGATATATCTATACAATTTGCCGACAAGGCATACATGAAAGCAATTATAATAATTTCTTGTTACTGTTATCAATAAGCAGCTGACAACGTTCCTCATTAACACTCAGTTAATCCTTTAGACAGAATTTATTAATCACTGTGCATTATACTTAGGATGTGTAAAGTTGATTTTCTTACCAAAATAAAAATAAAGAATTTTCTGAATTCAAGTTTAATATGATCCATTCAAATTACCTTAAGGAGTAGAAACATTTAGCAAAGTCGTCTTCATAATTTTAGGGAATTTTTGTAAATCTTTCTATTTACTAGTAGGCACTAAAGTACTAAAGTATGTTATAATGAGAAAAGTTATGCATATAAATTGCCTATCTAGCTAAATATAATCATTGCTAATTACCTCCAATTACCTCTCTACTCTGCTACTCTGCTCTTTTTATGGACTTTCAGCTCCTGTTTTCCACACTGAGAGGTTTTGATTGTGTGGCACCTCATTAATTACATGGGTTACGCATCAAATTTGGACCACTTGATATTTGATGTTTCTTTGATGTATACTTCTGAATAAACTCTGTGGCTTATTGTACCTGTAAAACTTATAAACCTAGCAAAATTTCTTTGAGTATGAAGAGTATACTAAAATTTCAGTTTAAGGGGATATATCTAAAAAACATTAATAATTCTAGAATCTGCAAAGAAACACTGAAAAATTTTCCAGTGATACAATTTGAAGCTGTATATGTTTTCCACCAACAATTTGGAAGGAATATCTTTTCCCTACTACCTACAAGTAGCTCTAGTGGTATATAATATCAAACACCTTAGACATTGAATGGTCCTGAGTGAACAGTGGCTAAGAACTATTCTACAGCTACTGACCTTTTCTACAGAAATGTAGGTATGGTGGTACTCTTCCTATGCATCCAAAGAGTCCATTTTGTGTCTTGTTTTGTTTTTTAATAATGAGTCAGAAAAAATGTCCTAGTAATCACGTATCACTCAGATAAATGTAATCACACATCACTCAAATAAACTTTTCCAACTCATTCGATCCATTAGGCAGTCAGAATCTCACATACTAGTTTGTAAACTGGAACTTAAGTGGTTCTTTAAATATAAATTAACTCATTGTTGCTTTAAGTGAAGAACTATCACAAAACTCTAAACTTTCTTTGCTTTTTGTTTTTGGATTTTTGTTTCTGAATTTCAGAGACAACCATTTCTCTGCACTTGCATTCTGTACCAAGTATGTGCTCTGGGCATTACAGTGTATAAGTTGTAAAAAATGGAAAGGAGCACAGCAGGGCCTTGAGAATGGCCCATTCTTTTGTTTTCTAAAAAATCCCTTTACAACAAATAGCTTTTTGAAGCTGAAGACACGGGCTAGCTTACGTAAATACATTTCTGCAAATGCAAATTACAAACATGTATTTAAATATGCATTAAGATGATTGAAAGAAATGGAAACAATGGACCAATGGTAAATGAAACGCATAAGGGGTGTGCGTGTGTGTGTGTGTGCGCACACGTGTGTTTGAAAAAGAGAGAAAGAAAAGTTTGTAAGGAAGGAGATGCTTTGTAAAAGAGCAGAATATTAGATAAAAACAGCCAAACATTATAGAATAAATGAAGAGAAAGAATGTGGAAGTTGGTAGAATATAACCTTTTCTGGGGTCTAGTTGTTCAAACATTTTGGATATGGAATAAGAGAAAGAGCAGCTAACTCAAATTTTCAACTTTAACTTGCCTGCATCTCATTCCAAATACATTTTTTTTAAAGTGTAAGAGGATAAAAAAATGTAGACAACAAAAAAACATGAAAAATAAATATATAGGTTTTCTGTACTTTACATAACTGATTTAAACTTCTTCTTGAGTGCCAATTTCTATGGATGATGTTGAAGTGGAAGACAGTGAGGAAGGGTAAATAACATATACTTTTCAATTAAAATTATTTCAGTTTTCCAGCGTCAACAGTCCCCTATGAGATCAGCACAACAGTCAGCCAACTCATAGTCCAGCTTTACAGCAGTCATTTTTTATGATGATGTGTGAACTTCAGGGGAGCTTAAGTGGCCATATCAAGTTGGAGACGGGGGCTCGTCATGCACATGTGGATCTTTTTCTTGTCTTTTAGAATCCTTTCTGGCCCACGATAATTATGGCCATTGTCCTGCCTTATTTCTGGACATCATATTGGCATTAGGCCATACTTCACTCTTGGTGAATTGTGTGTTGTGATTTTGGCAAAATCAAGGCAGTGCAATTACTCTTGCTGTTGACATGACCCTATCTGGCTCTCACAGATCTTTTGAGTCCCCAGACATATTCATGATCTACCTCCTGGCTAAAGATATCTACTCTGCAAGCTCTATAATAGAATTTCCTCATCCAGGGCATCAGAAGTCCAATGGAAGCCATATGTTCTCCCATCATACTAATTTCTATTCTCTTGGAAGCCTACAAGAACTCCTGGATTTCTTCAAAATCACAGTTGTTGAGTGGGATTTAAGACAGTATCTATCTATCTATCTATCTATCTATCTATCTATCTATCTATCTATCTATCTATCTATCTATCATCTATCTCCCTGCCTAAAGAGGCCAATCCCATTCCCACTCTGCTTTAGTAACACATATCAATGTGGGGGCTCAGTGTAAGGCTCCCCAAAATTCAAAAAAGAGGTAGGAAAAATATAATTGGTGTTCTTCAATCTAGATGGTATTTCAATAGTTTACCCTTTTTCTTCCTCCAAAGTGAGGATAAAGAAACCAAACACTTTTCTTTTGTGAGTTTAAGTTCTAAATCTTACTTACCTACCACTTAATAGTTTAAGTGTAAGTGAAAGAAAATGCTAGGGGATTTTCCTGGGCTAGTAAGAGTTGGTGCAAATCGTCATGTGTATTTGCATTGGAAGGTTAGAAGACTATCCACTAAGGAGGAAGTCCTTAAAATAATGTAAAGCAATTATACTCCAATAAAGATGTTAAAATATATATATAGATATAAAATAATATGTATTTATGGGTGTTTTAAACCTTAAGCCATCTGGTCTTTTTCTTTTTAATGGATTAAAAGATAGCTGCTTGAGATAGACTAAGAGTTTTTAATCCATTAACTTCCAATTTAATATAGACAAAAAGTTAGATATCTATTAGACTAAATTGGAAGCTTTCTTATTATTCTGTATTTGCATAGTCTTTGAAATAGTAATTTCTTAGTGGCTCCTAGGATGTGTGAGGTTTTCTCTTTGTAATGGTCACTGACCTTCTTAAATGATGCAGATGAAATCACTAAATAAAGCTTGGAATTTGAGAAATAAAGATGTATTTTTTAAAAATTAAAAGTTTAAGAACTCTAGCATCTAACTTCCTCTTGCTAACGTCTTTCACTTCTTGAGACCTCCTTCCTGAACTGGTAAATCTCTTTTTACCTTCTTCTTCCTGTTCCTCAGAGACTACTCTCTCTTACTATGACTTACTGTTTAAAGCAGTTAATAGGAGACAATTTATAGCAGTTATTTCAAAATATGATAAAACAAAGATGCTGATATGAATCTGAATATTCAATTGTTTTACTTAATATCCCCAGTCATTTAGTGTTTGCACACAGAGATTAGTAACACAAGAAAAAAATATTTGTGAACTCTAAAAAGCTGTTATAGTTTCTATGGAGGAGTGTAACATGGGTGGCCAAGCTTTCTTTCCTTGTCAGGAGAAAGGGGAGTATAAGATTGAACAGATAAAAATAGAGGAAGACGTCTATTAACAAGTGCAATTGTTTTATTTTTTTCCATCATAGAGATTATGAGGTCAGTCATAAATCTGACTCCTGTACTCCTCTCCATTCTAAATGGTTCATGAGAGATACCCCTAAAAGTGGTTAGGTCAACTAGACGTCTTTCACTCTGAGAGAACATAATTTTAAAATGTATGTCAAGATGGTCTATCTTGTACATCTTTTCAAATACACATTTTCCTTTGTTACAATAGTTTAGTTATTGAAACATATCAGCTTTTCTTCCATCCCACATTTGTTTTTGGTATCTTTACTTATTTATAGCCATGTTTCCGTCTGATTTCAATGTTTAGCTGAGGTAATTTTAAAGAAGGATTTATTGTGCACAATTTTATGTGAAGCTATGTTTAATTACTGAGAATATAAATACAAATAACAGACAAGCTTTGCCTTCAGGAATTCCATAGTCAAGTGGGAGAGGATGAAACATAAGCAGGTGATATAAATGGGGTGAGAGTGGAACACTCTAGATTCCGTGGAGCACCAAGGACCCAAACTGTGGATGTGAACAATATAAATCCAACCCCAGGGGCTAGTGTCAGAGCAGAGGTTAGAAGAATGATTAAGATTTTCCTCTTAGACACACACAGAAATGTCTTCCAGGAGGAAGGAACAATAAAAGGAAGAGCATCTACCAGCAGATGTCCATTATTGGAGCATAAAATTTTGGATATTCAGTGGTGCAAATGAGGCAGGAAAGTTAGGCAGAAATCAGGTTGTAAAAGACTTTGTACGCCACACTAAGGAGCCACTTGATTCTACCTATTAGGCAATAAGAAGCCTTTGAAATACTTTTAAGGCCTATCAACTATGCATTTAGAAAGCTGACTATAATTCCAGTAAGGAAGAATGACTTTGAGGTGGGTCAATCGGGAAGCTATTTGAAGTACATGATGATTAATTTCATGTGTCATAGTACCCATGCATTTGGTCAAACACTGGTCTGGATGTTGCTGTGAAGATATTTTTAGGTGAGACTAATATTTAAATCAGTAGACTTTGAGTAAAGCAGTTTACCCTCCATAATGTGGGTAGGCTACATCAAGTCATTTAAAGGTCTTAAAAGAAAAGTAGGCTGCCGTGGCTAGGACTTCCAAAACTATGTTAGATAATAGTGGTGAAAGGGGGGTGGCTGGGATGAATCGGGAGACTGGGATTGACATATATACATTAATGATACTATGTATAAAACAGATAACTAATGAGAACCTACTGTATAGCACAGGGAACTCTGGTTAATGCTCTATGGTGACCTAACAAAGAAATCTGTCACTATCATTTGAGTTTGGTGGAGCCTCTAAATCAGATAGAAAGTGGGAAGTCTTAAGAGTGAAAAAAGAAAAGGCTTCAATATGCTGTCATTACAGGCTGTTGAGCTGGGAAAGCTGGAGGTGGACTAACTAGATGTGGAGAATTTTATGTGATTGCTTTGATTTTGTCTTGAGTTCGAAGCTGGGGCAAAAGATAAAAAAGCTGGCAGTCAGTGACTAAGTCCTGACCACTCTGGGTTAATTGCTATAGAGGCTGTGAGTCAGAATTCTGCCCTCATAGGTGGTCTGGCTATCGTCCATTTGTCACAGTACACTTAGTCTTTTAACCTGTTAATTCTAACTAGCTTCAAATGTCAATTGAGAGCTTATAAACATTTCTCAAAAACATTTCCCTATTATGACATTAATCCAGATATATTATGAAATGTAATTTATTGGAAAAAGGAAAGATTTTCTACTTTAAGAACACTGAACCATTACTAAACTGGAGATTTAGAGCTGGTGAGGCAGGCCTGTTAAAGTTATTATTCATCTAAAAATAAAAATAAATAAATAATCTTGGATATATCCAGTAAAGAATAAACAAAAACCACAGTAGTACGGCATCTTAGATCTGAGTTACAATTCTGGCTCCTCCACTTACTAGCCATGTGTTTTGGACAAGTTAATTTAACCTCTAGGTGGGGCTAATAACAGTAACTGCTTTCTTGGGTTGTTAGGAGAAATTAGTTAACATGTCAATAATAGTAGCATTATGATTTGTAATTCTCATAATTATCTATTTTATTATTTAGTATTGTTTCCTCAGTGACTACAATGAGGTAATTTACTCATTATAGTTATCCACCAAATAAAAGACTATACTTTTTGAATAAAAAGACATAATCCCAACCACTTACTGTATTATAAGATCTTGACCATCTATGATACTACATGATTAAATATAAACAGAATAACTAAAGCTACCATTATAAAAAGCATAAGTTTCTTTGAAAGATAAAACATTTGACTATTAATATTCACTGCTATTTTTTTTTTTATGTTAAACATGTAATTTTAAATTTCTTTTTTTTTTTTTTTTTTAACATCTTTATTGGAGTATAATTGCTTTACAATGGTATGTTAGTTTCAGCTTCACAACAAAATGAATCAGTCATATATATACATATATTCCCATATCTCTTCCCGCTTGCATCTCCCTCCCTCCCACCCTCCCTATCCCACCCCTCCAGGCGGTCACAAAGCACCGAGCTAATCTCCCTGTGCTATGCGGCTGCTTCCCACTAGCTATCTACCTTACGTTTGGTAGTGTATATATGTCCATGCCTCTTTATCGCTTTGTCACCGTTTACCCTTCCCCCTCCCCATAGCCTCAAGTCCATTCTCTAGTAAGTCTGTGTCTTTATTCCTGTTTCACCCCTAGGTTTTTCATGACATTTTTTTTTTTTTAATTCCATATATATGTGTTAGCATACGGTATTTGTCTCTCTCTTTCTGACTTACTTCACTCTGTATGACAGACTCTAGGTCTATCCACCTCATTACAAATAGCTCAATTTCGTCTCTTTTTATGGCTGAGTAATATTCCATTGTATATATGTGCCACATCTTCTTTATCCATTCATCCGATGATGGACACTTAGGTTGTTTCCATCTCTGGGCTATTGTAAATAGAGCTGCAATGAACATTTTGGTACATGACTCTTTTTGAATTATGGTTTTCTCAGGGTATATGCCCAGTAGTGGGATTGCTGGGTCATATGGTAGTTCTATTTGTAGCTTTTTAAGGAACCTCCATACTGTTCTCCACAGTGGCTGTATCAATTTACATTCCCACCAACAGTGTAAGAGGGTTCCCTTTTCTCCACACCCTCTCCAGCATTTATTGTTTCTAGATTTTTTGATGATGGCCATTCTGACTGGTGTGAGATGATATCTCATTGTAGTTTTGATTTGCATTTCTCTCATGATTAGTGATGTTGAGCATTCTTTCATGTGTTTGTTGGCACTCTGTATATCTTCTTTGGAGAAATGTCTATTTAGGTCTTCTGCCCATTTTTGGATTGGGTTGTTTGTTTTTTTGTTATTAAGCTGCATGAGCTGCTTATAAATTTTGGAGATCAATCCTTTGTCAGTTGCTTCATTTGCAAATATTTTCTCCCATTCTGAGGGTTGTCTTTTGGTCTTCTTTATGGTTTCCTTTGCTGCGCAAAAGCTTTTAAGTTTCATTAGGTCCCATTTGTTTACTCTTCTTTTTATTTCCATTTCTCTAGGAGGTGGGTCAAAAAGGACCTTGCTGTGATTTATGTCATAGAGTGTTCTGCCTATGTTTTCCTCTAAGAGTTTGATAGTTTCTGGCCTTACATTTAGGTCTTTAATCCATTTTGAGCTTATTTTTGTGTACGGTGTTAGGGAGTGATCTAATTTCATACTTTTACATGTAGCTGTCCAGTTTTCCCAGCACCACTTATTGAATAGGCTGTCCTTTCTCCACTGTACATTTCTGCCTCCTTTGTCAAAGATAAGGTGACCATATGTGCGTGGGTTTATCTCTGGGCTTTCTATCCTGTTCCATTGATCTATCTTTCTGTTTTTGTGCCAGTACCATACTGTCTTGATAACTGTAGCTTTGTAGTATAGTCTGAAGTCTGGGAGCCTGATTCCTCCAGTTCCTTCTTTCGTTCTCAAGATTGCTTTGGCTATTCGGGGTCTTTTGTGTTTCCATACAAATTGCAAAATTTTTTGTTCTAGTTCTGTGAAAAATGCCAGTGGTAGTTTGATAGGGATTGCATTGAATCTATAGATTGCTTTCGGTAGTAGAGTCATTTTCACAATGTTGATTCTTCCAATCCAAGAACATGGTATATCTCTCCATCTATTTGTATCATCTTTAATTTCTTTCATCAGTGTCTTATAATTTTCTGCATACAGATCTTTTGTCTCCTTAGGTAGGTTTATTCCTAGATATTTTATTCTTTTTGTTGCAATGGTAAATGGGAGTGTTTTCTTGATTTCACTTTCAGATTTTTCATCATTAGTATATAGGAATGCCAGAGATTTCTGTGCATTAATTTTGTATCCTGCCACTTTACCAAATTCATTGATTAGCTCTAGTAGTTTTCTGGTAGCATCTTTAGGGTTCTCTATGTATAGGATCATGTCATCTGCAAACAGTGACAGCTTTACTTCTTCTTTTCCGATTTGGATTCCTTTTATTTCCTTTTCTTCTCTGATTGCTGTGGCTAAAACTTCCAAAACTATGTTGAATAAGAGTGGTGAGAGTGGGCAACCTTGTCTTGTTCCTGATCTTAGTGGAAATGCTTTCAGTTTTTCACCATTGAGGATGATGTTTGCTGTGGGCTTGTCATATATGGCCTTTATTATGTTGAGGAAAGTTCCCTCTATGCCTACTTTCTGCAGGGTTTTTATCATAAATGGGTGTTGAATTTTGTCAAAAGCTTTCTCTGCATCTATTGAGATGATCATATGGTTTTTCTCCTTCAGTTTGTTAATATGGTTTATCACATTGATAGATTTGCGTATATTGAAGAATCCTTGCATTCCTGGAATAAACCCCACTTGATCATGGTGTATGATCTTTTTAATGTGCTGTTGGATTCTGTTTGCTAGTATTTTGTTGAGGATTTTTGCATCTATGTTCATCAGTGATATTGGCCTGTAGTTTTCTTTCTTTGTGACATCCTTGTCTGGTTTTGGTATCAAGGTGATGGTGGCCTCGTAGAAGGAGTTTGGGAGTGTTCCTCCCTCTGCTATATTTTGGAAGAGTTTGAGAAGGATAGGTGTTAGCTCTTCTCTAAATGTTTGATAGAATTCGCCTGTGAAGCCATCTGGTCCTGGGCTTTTCTTTGTTGGAAGATTTTTAATCACAGTTTCAATTTCAGTGCTTGTGATTGGTCTGTTCATATTTTCTATTTCTTCCTGATTCAGTCTTGGCAGGTTGTGCCTCTCTAAGAATTTGTCCATTTCTTCCAGATTGTCCATTTTATTGGCATAGAGTTGCTTGTAGTAATCTCTCATGATCTCTTTTATTTCTGCAGTGTCAGTTGTTACCTCTCCTTTTTCATTTCTAATTCTATTGATTTGGGTCTTCTCCCTTTTTTTCTTGATGAGTCTGGCTAGTGGTTTATCTATTTTGTTTATCTTCTCAAAGAACCAGCTTTTAGTTTTATTGATCTTTGCTATTGTTTCCTTCATTTCTTTTTCATTTATTTCTGATCTGATTTTTATGATTTCTTTCCTTCTGCTAGCTTTGGGGTTTTTTTGTTCTTCTTTCTCTAATTGCTTGAGGTGCAAGGTTAGGTTGTTTATTCGAGATGCTTCCTGCTTCTTAAGGTGGGCTTGTATTGCTATAAACTTCCCCCTTAGAACTGCTTTTGCTGCATCCCACAGGTTTTGGGTCGTTGTGTCTCCATTGTCATTTGTTTCTAGGTATTTTTTGATTTCCTCTTTGATTTCTTCAGTGATATCTTCATTATTAAGTAGTGTATTGTTTAGCCTCCATGTGTTTGTATTTTTTACAGATCTTTTCCTGTAATTGATATCTAGTCTCATGGCGTTGTGGTCAGAAAAGATACTTGATACAATTTCAATTTTCTTAAATTTACCAAGGCTTGATTTGTGACCCAAGATATGATCTATCCTGGAGAATTCACTGCTATTTTTAATAGATGCATTTATATTAACAGGCATTGTCTCAGGCTGTGCTTAATTGGCAAACAATTTCTTTTCATAGCAAATGGCAGCTGTCCATTTATATATTAAATATATATACTTAATGCCAAATTTGATATATTCATTATTAATTTTATTAAAAAACTCAAACAAGACACATTCTCTATTAGGTTACTCTCTAGAGAACTATCTCCTTCAGAAATTAGGATTATAAAAGTCTGATTCTTTGTAATTATAAGTAGTATATGTTGCACTCTTGTAAGCAAGGTTAAAAATACCATTCAAACACAGAATTTTAAGGAGGAGATTACTGTAAATAGAATTAAATCCTTAGCTTAATCACTGAGATGAAAATAATAAATTCTAAGTCAGGCAGCTCAGATAATTTTCCAGAGTATTTCTGTGGGAAATATAATGGTTTGTCTTACACTGAAAATAATGTGACAAAGTGTCAATTAATAAATGAAGCTATAAATTCATTATATAAAGATAAAATATATTATTCCATATTTTATTTTCAAGATACTGTATATTTTCAAATTTAATTTAATTATCTCTAGAAAATATGGTAGTGTCATTAATATCATAAATATACCTTTCCCATTAATTTTGCAGATTCCATTAATTTAGAAAAGTCAGCTCATAAATAATTCTAATGTTGTTTTCCAAATAAAATTTGTAAAACATTAATGAATGACTATTTTAAATTCATGAAATCTCAGATTATAAAAGCTGATTATGAATATTTAATACCAAAAAGTTATCCTTATGTAGTATTGTTTCGATTGATTTTAGGTGTATTTTCCCACACTGTTCTTTAATGAATTCATTTTTGCTATATTCTAAATATTTATTGAATTAACGAGTCCATATATAGGAATGCAATAAAATGGAGGTAAATTTTTAAAATGTAATTAGAATTGTGTGAAGCTAGAGGTCAGAGAAAGTAAACACCTGTAAAATATTAACCATACATTCAAAACAACAATCTATATTTCCCATTCCCAATTCTGCTAATTATTGGAATGTAAGTTATTGAATTTACATTAAAAACTTACCTGACCTTAGTTTATTAACACAGCTTTATCTGAGGGCTAATTTCTATTCTCGTTCTAATCTAGAAAGAATAAGCAGAAAAAGCAAGAAATTCAAGAAAGATTTAAGGCACCTGAAGTTTAGAATTTACACATTATATACTGCTCTTTCCCTTCCTTCCTCTCAGGCACAAACACTGGCTAATTAGCTCCTGGGTTTTGTTTGAGAGACCAAAAAAGAACAGAAGGTCAGGACAGGTTTGCATCGCTGACACTGTTAAATTCTGCTTGGAGTTTCAGAATTTAGATTCAGGTTATTAGTTGGAATATAGTAGTATTGCTTGAAATATTTAATTTTGTAATGATTCAAAATGAAGATTTTATTTCCTGTTGTTTATGTGTTTGCTTATGACTGTGATGTGGCCGTGAGCAGACACTGATTGTGTGCTGTCAAGAGCCTGTCAGAATCATGCTGGAATTCAAGTATAGGTGATTTGCAATTACAATTTTGCTACCCAAATACCCAATTATCAGCATTCTGGAAAGCAATGTTTAACAATTAATCATCAATACCCTGCCAATGCCGAAGTGACGCAGAATCATGGATTTAAATTTTAGGTTGATAATTTCTATATTTGTTTATAAATAACATCTTCTGAAACAGAAGCTTTATGAAACAAAATTTATAAGCAAAAGTTTATAAAACAAATTATTAAGGTAAAATGAATGATCAAACTTCTTGTTGCACATTTACTGAATTACATGACTTCTTTGAGAATATGGAGCTACATCATCGATCAGAAATCAATTTGTCAGGTAATACATTTGACCCTAAAAAAGAGTGTCAGTTGCCTTTGGTGGAAAGATGCTATGATAGCAGTTATTTTTTTCTAAAATAAAAAGAGTAAAGTCAGTGTCTCCATATTGATTACAGGAGAAAAAATGAGAACTAATATGAATCACATGTTAATTTCTTCCAATAGCCATACAATTTGCAAAATTAGGGTTGCAAATATTAGCTTACCATATCTCAAAATGAACCTCTATAGGTATAGACTTGTATCACAAAGACTTGAATTAAAGGGCTAAAGGAGGATTTGGGGGACAACATTCAATATGGAGAATGGCAACAAAACAGGTCTAACTTTTCCATAATTATTTCTTTAAGGTGACATACCAATACCTAAACTACCAACAGGTTACTAAAAAACATTAAGAATGCATTTTTTAACTAAAAAATAGAGAAATCAGCCAATTACACTCTATGTTGTCTACAAGGAATAATACAAATAGTTGTATTGAATTGACTTGAACAACATTAATGCCCCTGGAATAACACAAGATTCATAGTTTAGTGAACAATCAAGGGAATATATTTATTCTTTACTGTAGATATGACTAAGATGACATTTTGTATTGGAAGGCCAGAGCTCTATTAAGTACAGGAATATGGTTTTGGTTGATTTTTAAAATGTATACATATTTATATTTTATATATAATGTCAATAGATTTTCTTTTTTTATGGCCATTTTAGGTTCACAGTAAAATGTAATGAAAGATACAGAGATTTTCATATACCCCTTACCCCCATAAATGGACACCCTTCCCCATTATCAGCATTCCAGCCAGAGTGGCACATTTATTACAACTGATGAACCTACATCAACACATCATTATCAACCAAACTCCATAGTTGCTTGATTTTTCTGATTGGCGAAACTTTGTAAGGCATCAGCAATTTTTGTTTGCCTCCAATCTCAGTATTCCTCCATTTGGGAGACACTTAAAAGGCTTAGGCCAAATGAGTATAAAATTACTCAAGTACTAGGAGAATTAATAGTAGGAAATTTTATAGAGCTAGAGATAAATGATTCCCAGGAAGAATTCCTATCCACAATTTTAATGAAATAAACCACTGTTATTTATTTTTAGAAGGGGGGAAATACAAATAAAAGTTTATTTAGTGAATGATTTGTTATCTTTCACAATTTTTATTAAAATAAGATTACAATTGGAAAACTATTTCAGAATAATAGTATATTGCACTTGCTACTTTAAACATGATTTTTAGGAAGAACTGAATATATATTGTTTATTGGCTTCATGAACACAGCTCTTCATGCAAAACATGGATTGAATTCTAAATAGGAGTCTTGATTGGATACAGTACATCAGTTAAATAAATGAAGCAGGTAGTCCACACAGTGGTTGTGGTAGAACTACATAAGTTTTGCTACTTTATAAGACTTATAAGTTTATTTTGGATTTAAGCAAAAGTAAAGAATATGCACAACAAAATTATCAAGTCAAGTTAACTGAATGAAGCTACCAATTGAAAAAAGCAGAAAGCAACGCCCTGTTTTAAAATACGCACATATATCACTGTATGTATAGGAATCAGACCTAGTCAGCCAGAGGGAAAGTCAAGTACTTTCATCATTAATAAAATATAATCAGGGCAGTCAGGTTAGGCTTCTTCCCACCCAAAGGGAAAATAGAGGTCAGAAGTCTAGTTACACAGCTTAATCTGTTTCCTAGGGACTAAATTCACTTTCATATAAAAATCATTGATGAGGAAAATGAAAATATTTCTTGATCTAACATTCAATGGCTCATAACTAAAGATTAGATTTCCATATGGGTTTTTCCAGGTCAGTAAGATTTTTCTGATGCACTTAATATTATTTTTAGAAGGCAGACATCAGAAAAAGGTGCTGATCTAGGATCAGGTGTGTCTTTTGTAAAATATGGATTGGTCCCATCTTGGCAGATGAAAGTCTAATTTCATCCTAAAGAAAATAGCTTGTTGTCTCTGAAAATGAAATACTAATTTCTCCATTTTCTTAAGTAAAACAAGACAATTGGCACAGTAGTATTTTTAAGTTCCCATTAAGTATTATTTCATAAGGTCTTTAAAACATTTAGATTTTCACTAATAACCCATAGTTTTGGATTTAATTCCAGAGAAGAAAACAAGCCTTTTTATATTGAGTATAGTGAACTCACTATGGTTCACACAGATTTCTACTGATTATAAAATACATAGCCACTGAATAAAGTTTACAAAAAAGTACAAGAAGAAAGTTGGAAAAAGAAACTTATAAGAGCACCACTAAAAGGTAATTGCTATTTAATATTTTGCTTTTATTTAAGATACTGGGTTGGCCAAAAATTTCGTTCAGGTTTTTCTGTAACATACAAAAACCAGAACGAGCTTTTTGGCCAAACCAATATTTTTCTAAGCAACTCTTTTTAGAGATGATATAATACTGCATATGTTATTTTAAATATGTCTTTTTACTTGATTCTATAGGATAAACACTTATTCAAAATCATTATTATGACTTTGGAACTTAATTTTTAATGATTAATATTGCATACATAAATTTATTACTATAACCTTAACTCCCTCTTGTGTTTAGATCTTTATGTTGCTTTTTACATATAGAAGATATACTTATTTGGACATAAATTTTTCTCTACTCTTCTGATTATTTTCTTAGGGTACATACCTGATGTCAAGTTACTCTAAAGGCCTAGAATTCTAAACAATGGTACAAGTTTCAAATTATTCTTTATAAAGGAAAGGAAAAACCCTTTTGTGCTGTCAATCAATGACTTAATATTGTCATTACTTTTAATAAAACTTCAGGGTAACTATCTTTAAGCTGTAGGATATCTGGTGATTATAAAAGTAAGTATGTGGTGTATTTGCATCTAAATATAGATACACACATACACATGCACATATATACACATATATATTGAATATAGACATACTAAAGTGTGTAATATTTCTGCAGGTAAACCAGTACTAACGGGAAAATAATAAATATATGGTAATTTGATAAGTTTGAAAATGGTACTTAAAACACTGACAACACCAAATGCTTGTGAAGATGTGGAGCAACAAACACCCCCATTCACCGCTGGTGGAAATGCAAAATGGTGCAGCCACCGTGGATGGCCGCTTGGCAGTTTCTCACAAAACTAAACATACTCCTACCATATGATCCAACAATCATGCTCTTTGGTATAACTCAAAGGCATTGAAAAGTTACGTTCACACAAAAACCTGCACATGGATGTTTACAGGAGCTTTATTCATGATTGCCAAAACCTGGAAGCAATCAACATGCCCTTCAGTAGGTGAATGTATAAATAAATTGTGGTACATCCAGACAATTATTTAACACTAAAAAGAAATGAGCTGTCAAGCCATGAAATACGTGGAGGAAACTTAAATGCGTTTAACCAAGTGAAAAAAGCCAATCTGAAAAGGCTACATGCTGTATAATTTCAACAACACAACATTCTAGAAAACACACTATGAAACGCACCAGAAAACTGGCAACACTATGGAGGGTTGCTAGGTTTTGGGGATTTCCGGTATTAGTGGAGAGGCAGGGATGAATAGGTAGAGCACAGAGGAATTTTATATCAGTGAAACTGCTCTGTATGATACTATTATATCATGTTTGACACGTCATTATTTAATTGTCCAAACCCACAGAATGTATAACATCAAGAGTGAATCCTGATGTAAACTATGCATTTTGGGTAATCCATGATGTGTCCACTGATTTTAACACATGTGCCTCTCTGGTGGGGATGTTGATGGTGTACATGTGTGGGGTCAGAGGGCATGGGGGAACTCTGTACTTGCTGTGAACCTAAAAGTGCTGTAAAAAAAAAAAATCAAGACTATTTGAAATTCTAAAAATAAAAGAGATATTTAGCTCTTGTTTTAATTGCATTTCTTAGGATACAAGTGAAGTGGAGTCTATTCATCCTATGAATCTCGACTGCACATGTGACTTTCTTTGGCTAATAGAAGGCTCAGACTTGAGTGATGACGGCCAACGAGTTTGGGTCTTAGACATCTAGAGGTCTTGCATATATCTACGCTCTTCCTTGGAACTTCTAACCTGTTTAACAATGGCTAGTTTACTGGAGGAAGAAAGACATGTGATCCAAGTGAAATGACTGTCAAGTATGGGGATGAGGCATCCTAAACCAGCCAAGCTACAAGCTGGCTAGGACAGCTGACTGCAGACCCATCAGGAAGTGCTGCCAACATCAGACGATGGAATCACCCAGTTAATCCACAGATTCCCGATTTAAATTAATGTTGATTATTTTAAGCTACTGGGATTTGTGTCCGTTACACAGCATTCTTGTGGCAACAGATCACCAATACATTGAACTTGTTTAAAATGCCTGTTAGTATATGAAAAGTTGAGTATGCCTACAGTTAAAACAGAGCTCACATTTCTTATTTGTACAAATGGCAGAAAAAGTTATAGCAAGTATCATGATTCTGCAGTTCTGTTATAATTAATATACTATGAATATGATAATGAATCAAAAATAGAGAAACAGAACATAAACTAATATTAGCAGACAGTAAAGTAAGAACCTCACCCCATTTCAAAATTAACTAGAAAATATTCAATCTCATGCCCCTATAAAAATGTGAACTTATTAAATTATTGTCGAATAGTAGAATATTGCTTATGTAGAAAAATTGTATTTTGGCTACACTGACGTGTGAATAACATCAACAGTAGAATGATTCCTAAGCAGGTGACACAAATTTGGCCTGCGGTGTTAGATAAACAAATATTCAAACATTAATTCAGTCATTTTTTAATTACATGAATTCGGGCACAAAGTTTTTTATTTTAAAAGAGATAATAATATGCATCTCATGGGAATGTCCTACTATGTAACACAAATTATGTAAAGTACCTAACAAACTGTTGCATGAATACTTGTTCCCTTTCCTTCTTTACTAACACCAATTCCTATGTTTCTTTAAATACCTAGGTATTCAGGTATTTTAAATAAATTTATAAGAGTCTTCCTAGTGCAAATCTGGTTATTTTGTCTGTTTTTTTGCAGCTCACTAACCAGAGCTCTTAGAGAAACATAAAGTGACAAGATTGCTTTTAAGTCATCAATCAAGACTGAAGCATATCAGAGAAAAATTAACTAGGTTAACCGAAAAACAGAGTCCAATTCACAAAATTGCAACTCACTGGAAGTGAGATTAAAAGGCATATTACAGTGGAGATGCACACAGGTTTTACACATTGTTTAAGCAATTTGTATTGCTTCTTAATAATCATATTTTTTGGACGTTAGTGAACACTGAAAATAAATACTTCTTTTGTAACGAGTGCACACACATGCATATTTGGGTCATGCTGAAATTTAGGTTTTACACTTCCCTCCTCCGACTAAAACTAAAACTAGCATCAGGAGATAAACTTGGTCAATTTATATGAAGACTTTTAACAAATGCCCAGTGCTTTTTCTGTTTAGTTTAAGTTAACCCCTTGATCAAGAAGAAATAAAGAGGATATGAGAGATAACAGAGGCTTAGCCTATTTCAAAATTTCTTAAGCTCAGAAATATACACAATTTTCAATAGCAGAAATATGTGAGTCACAAGAGAACAGATATATAATTCTCTAATGACATTATTCAGTGGAATTTACAAGTTGGAATACAGCTGAACACTGTTGAAGTTGTATTATGGACCATCATGCATGCTTTGGGAAGGAAGCTGTGAGCTACCCCAAAGATGATAGCCATCAGCTGATATAAACAGCTTCTGAAACAGTGTAAGTATCTGCAGAGGCACTGTAATGGTGAATTTCTGGAAAGATTTAAAACTAAATATTAAACTATTTAGCAAACTAAATCTGCTTATAATAAATAGTATTAACATGTTGTATAGTACTATTAATTTATTATGTAGTACTAACATATATTTGATCTGGGAATGAGTTTACAAACTAACAAGAAGGTCTATGGTAAAATTATTATTTAAATTAAATTTATATGAATCCCTGCCTGAAAGATGACTTTTATTAAAAAATATATTTTCTTAGAAACAAATATGACATTTCAATTATGTTTCTGAAAAACAAATGGTTGCTTCATTTTTTTTACAAAATAGCAAAATGTTAACTCTTCTTAAGATAATTAGCATTGTTTCATTTTAAAACTTAAAATTCCCTCTAAATTTCCTACTAAGTTAGTCAAAGTATAGGTCATACTATACGCCATTACATGTGAGGATAAGCACAATGCACTTATTACATTAAGTTCAATGTGATCTAACATATTTTATAGTCTGGTTGCAAGTCACCAACATGGGTGGATGATTTTATCTTTCTGGATTTCCATCTTCTCTGTGTAAAACAGGCACTGAAAAAAAGTCTTTTCCATCTCTCTGTATTATAAAAACATAGGAACTAACAAGTCTGTACTTGCTATAACTTTTTATTCAATGGCTAATTTTCTTAATTCTTTGTTTTCTCCTGCAAAATATCTGGTATTCTAATGTAGTTCATTTAGCACATGCCATGTAGAGCTCACGGTTTATCTTATGCCCCTGTTTTTGTACTTTAATTCAGTCAAAGGAGTAACTGCTTGGTACTTGTTTGAACTTGGATAAAAGTGACTAAATTTTTCTTTCTAAAGGCAAGGGAAGGAAATGTCCTGCTAGGCTAAGACTAAGCATGAATGATTTCACCTGAGAGGGACAATTTGTCAGAAAATTATGAGGAGGTACAAACAGAGGGCTATAATGGAAGCAGTCTTGCAACATTAACTGTACTCTTCACTCTCATAAATTCTGTAGTAAAGCCACACACGCCACACGGAGGGGCGGTGCAGGCCGGATGGCTCTCCGGCAGGCGGGCTCCCACTGCTGGCACTCCCCCTGTGGAGTGGTCGTCATGCCACAGAAGATAGTGCCCCACCCACCCTGGCTTGGGGCGGGAGCCATGATTCATGTACTGAGGAATTAACTGGAAAAAATGGAAATGGCAGCCCAGAAAGGTGGACAAAAGCTATGGTCCTAAATCACCTTCAGAATGGTTTTTCATCATGAGCAATTAGTTACTCCTCAGCAAAATATAGTTTAACGAGGGCAAAGACTAGATCGGAGTCACACAGGGATAAAACAGCCTTTATGAAAATCATTGTCCCTTTTATAAAGGTGCCATTAATAAGCACCATTTCTCTATCCAGAAATTAAGCTTAATGCTCATTCTGGCAAACTCAAAAGATAGTCATGTTTGGAACTTACAGAAGAGTTTTCACTGTTCTAATTACTCACTGACTATGAGAGATTAGGCACACTTCCCCATTAAATTAAAATAGTTCAGAGGATTGAGGTATCTTTTGTCCAATGAATATTAAATATACTTAAAAAGCAGTGATGTCATAGTTATGTATCTAATGGTATTGTGTGAATGCACTAAAGTAGACAGGAAAGTAAATTATTTAATGAAGAACATTGAACTAATTTAATTTTAACCGAATCTTGATAACATTAATGCAATGAAACGTGGCAAAAAGAGCATGAACTTTAAAATTGTAGAGCCCAAGCTTCTAACCTTGCTCATCAGTGTGACCTGGGGAAGTTTATCTAATTTCCCTAAGCCTCTGTGTCTTCAACTGCCAAAGGGGATATAATATTTACTTTGCAGTGTTGTGAAATTCAGTAAGGTCTGGTCTATAAAGCATATAATCTGGCTGAATGCAAACGACATGCTAAATAAATATGGGCTGCCGGGCATCTCAAACTTTCACTCCCAGATCTAAAGGTTATAACCTAAGGGCTATAATTCAGAATGCAATATCTCTATCAGGTAAGCATTTAAAGCTCTGAACGTTAAAGAAACTCAGAACATTTAGGATCAAAAACAGAAATCCCACTCTGTCATCCAATTTTTAAGTAGTATATTTGTCAAAATGGTTCAAAAAAGAGATTAGCTCTCTCTGGAAAATAAACTCCATCATTCAGACAGGCCAGTAGGGTCCCTTTCAGGTAATGCACATTTTCAAACTAAACGTCTTAGGGTCATCCAAACCATGATGACGTTTTGACAGCTGAACTGTTCCTCTTAAAAGTTTTGGGTAAATTTTTATATCTGAGAGTCAACTTAGAATTTCAAAAGAAATCTTTATTATCCATCCATCATCCCAAGGAAGTAAGACATTTTCTCTTATACAATGTATCCTATAAAATAAATAACTAATTATGAACAGCTGATCATTATGAACAGCTAATCACAGCCTGGAAATAATGTAGGTCATTACATATAGCTAGCACTAATTAGTACTTACTCTGAGGCTCTATGTTAAGCACTTTTATAAGAGTTCACTGGCTTATTACTTCTAATATGTCTATGGGTCAACACCATCGACCATTTTGCAGATGAAGAAACTGGAGTTAGAGAGGTTAAGTGACACACAAGACCATCCTTCTAAGCAGCTGTTCTGGAGCCAGAATGGGAATCAGGCTGTCTGTCTCCATAGCTCATGCTCTTAACCTTTATGCATATGATTAGTATGAAACAAGATTATAAACACCCTCATTTCTTTACTACTTATTCATTAATACACATGTTTTTAGACCTTTTTACATTTCTAGGACTGTTTTATGCTCAACATTAATAGAAAAAATCGTTAACTCACATGATGTATGGAATAACTGAGAAGTCAGAACAGCAGAAATAAGAGTAATAATAATAATAATAATAATGGCAACATCTTAGCTGTTAGGATATGCCAGGCACTTCTGAAGAACTTTCATTATTTTAATTGTTTTGACGTTTACAACGATCTAATAAAAAGAATAATATTGCACCCATTGTACAGAGTAGGAAACTGAACCACAGTTTAATTTGTTGAAGGTAGCATAGCGAATCAGCGGTAAAACCAGGATTTGGATGCAAAGGTCTGGTCCAAAGTTCATTCGTTTAACCACTGCTCATGGATGGTGAGAGGTGTTTTTGGCAGTACAAGCAATCTAAGGGAATCTGCTACTGACACCAATTTTCTATGGGAAAATATCTTAACAATATGTAGTAGAGACTCAAGCTTTTTCCTTGGTTATATAATAGTTATGGTTATAAAAATGAATTCATGTTCTGTTCTTAAATTGTTGCATACACAAAACAGATGGTGATATGTCTGTGGGTTTTTGAAAGGAATGAATAAAGAGCATAAGCTTCAGAAGTTTTGAAAGTCTGATTCTGAGTCCATGTTTTATAACAATTCTGTGAGAAATGCAAATAAAAACCCACACCCCTGCTTTTGCCCTGTGGGCCACTTGAATAAAATTCTTCCCCTTTTCTACTTTCTCCTGTTATTGATCCATTTCATCTTTTTTCAGTAACCGGAGACTAGTTTATAATTAGTGGGGACTTATTTTGTCCCCACTAATTATTTGTACCTTTTATTTTTATTTGTATCTTTTTATTTTTTTTAATCAAAGTAAATTTAGAAAATCGTAAATATCCTTAAGATGAGACCAAGCTGGGTCAACAAATTTCTCTAGACAATCTCAATATTCCATTGATTTCAATTGCTAAATGAAGAGACTTGGGGAAGTTATGATTGTGGTGGGCAGGCTGAGCCTCCACTGCAGAAGGTTCCCTCCCAAGAGAGGCTGGAAGTCAGGAAACACAGTGAGTTTCTCTCACACTTGAGGTTCTGATTACGTTTTCTAGAGGGATTGTAATAAGTGATGTAATGGTCAACTGAAAATAATGTATTACCTACTATGTGCCTGGCAAAGATACCAAGATAAAAAAGATAATAAGACCCGATTCTGCTCCATGAGGAATTCCCACATTAATGGGGCTTTGGGAAAACGGGTGGAGAAGAGTACATATTTAGATGAACCATAATTATACATCTAATACAACATAGTAAATCCTATTGCAGAGATAAGACATATGACTAAAAATAAAGGAATAAATCTGTCAGAAAGGGACACCCAGATAAACAAACGAACCAATAAACAAAGAGGATCTTTATGAGATAGCTGGCTGTCAGATTTGTGGCTTAAGAGGTAGCAGTTTAGTTTAGCTGGCAGTTCTCTGTTAAGAGTTAAGGAGAACAAAAGAAACCCTTACAGGTTGCTCGTGGTGGTAGCAAACTGACTCAATCACTTTAGGGAAAAAAATTCATGTTAAAAGCCAGTATTTCTAGACATACACTCTAGACTCTAGAACCTAGAGAAACTCTTGTACATTTGCAACTACACTTATCAATATACAAAAATATTCTTAGGATCACTGTTTGTGAGAGCAAATTAAACAACAAAAAATACTTTGGAGATAACTCAAAAGGAAAATTGATAAATAAATAAGGTAGACTCATAATGAAATTTACAGCAGTAACTAAATAAATTGCAGCTATACACATCAACAGGAATAAATCTTGCAAACAGACTGCTGACCTAAAAGCAATATAATGTTTGAGGTTTATACACATGCATACACTCACATGAAACTAAATAAATCAAGAAAAAAACATTCAGGAACGTGGTTCTCTATAGATGGAGTTAGGAGACATTGGTAATGTTTATTTTTATAACTGGGGGATGTGGCACAGTGTTCATTTCATTGTTTATGATTGTTATTATAATCATTTGTGCCTTAAATATATATATATATGTATATTCTTTTGTAGGATAAAATATTTCATATTAGATAAATGTTAATAATGGCAGCTCTCTGTACCACTGATAATGGATAATCAAGGTTGGGCCTGCCTTCTTGGAATGTGTTGGCTCTTAAATCAGGAGCCACTGGGAATTATTAACCTTGGTGTTCAGAACACAAAACTGCTTTTTCAATGTAGAAGTTAATAAATACCACTGCATAGACCACGAACCATCCCCTGTGCTTATGAGACCTTAAATAGTAGCAAAGAGACCTGGGATAACTAGTAGTTTTGCCTCAATTCTTCCTAGGTCAAGCTGGGCCTTTGGAAAGGCACACATCATAGTGAAATGAACAGCTAACTGGTTTTCAACGCAGGTAATATTAAAGACTGACATTTATCCCACAAATACTTGTGAAGGGCTAATTGTCTGGAAGGGATTATCCTCTGCTTTGGGAATACAGCAGTGGAAAAAGTGTCAAAAACCCTTGGTTTCACGGAGCTTATATTCCATTTGTGGAGAGGAGAACAGACAATAAACAAGGTCATATAGAAAGAAAATATTTTGTGATAAACATGCTAAGGAGAGGAGAAAAAAACAATTAAAAATCAATGAAATATGGTTAGTTCATATTTAAGCTTCACATATGTTTATCCATATCCATAGATTCTGAGTAAGAAATAAAATGCATCTGAGATTAGGACACAGGTTTGATAAATATAAGAACTGGTTGGATAAATGGAGATGGGAAAGTTCATTCCAAAGTAATGGTCCTATTAGAAAGTGAAATGAAGAAAACTGTGGGAGTAGCAAGTTTTTGGATGGACACACAGATGATAGCATATTGCATACACACTTTAGCCATCTTAGGTAGATTGGTAATGGCTATAGATAATATATCACTTGGTTACTGATGAAGATTTAAAAAAAAGGAATAAATAGTTACAAGTGTGAGATGGGGATGTGTGATGTGTCATTTACCAAAGTATTAGAAGGAGTACAGGATTTAAGAATCAGAAAAAGTATATTATTTCATATTCCGCCCGAATTAACTTTAAAAACATTTAGCTTTAGGGCTTCCCTGGTGGCACAGTGGTTGAGAATCCGCCTGCTAATGCAGGGGACACGGGTTCGAGCCCTGGTCCGGGAAAATCCCACATGCCGCAGAGCAACTAGGCCCATGAGCCACAACTACTGAGCCTGCGCGTCTGGAGCCTGTGCTCCGTAACAAGAGAGGCCGTGATAGCGAGAGGCCCGCGCACCGCGATGAAGAGCAGCCCCCGCTTGCCACAACTAGAGAAAGCCCTCGCACAGAAATGAAGACGCAACATAGCAAAAATAAATAAATTAATTAATAAACTCTTACCCACAACATCTTCTTTAAAAAAAAAAAAAGAGTGGCAAAGAAAAGTCAAAAGTTTAAAAAAAACATTTAGCTTTAAAAAGTGAGAAAGCAGAAAGCTAAATATAGTATTATGTGCAATCTCAACTTTAGAAAGGTACACTAAAAGAAAATATGATAAAAGGTATCAGTGACTCTATAGACAACAGCCATAAACAGAAAGATATCATAAAAGGGTTGATCATCTTGTAAACATATAAATATGTAATAAAGAGAATATGAGATGAAAAAAGGAAGTCACAACTAAGGAAACCAAAGGGATTGCATAAGAATCTCTTACATATTCTGATCTTTAGACATTAAAACGCAATATGATCAAAGATATATATATCCTTGATGTGTATATGTATAAAAGTATATATATGTGTATACTTGTGCATGTTTGTTTATATATGTATGTATATGTGTGTATATTGGAACATATTGTGGTCTTGATTAATTGATAAATTGATGTCAGACTGAAAGAATGGAATTAGGATCCTAAGACTGGAGTTAACATACAGGAAGATTGCAACAAGATACCAAGATATCAATAACAACAAAACTATCCAGTGATATAATGGGATGGTTTGCTTATCAACCAAAGGAGGATTTAAGCAGATGCTGAGTGACCAAATAGAGAGAACATTGTAGAGTGAACTCTAGAAATACGTGGATGGTTGAACTAAAAATGTCCCAGTTCCTTTTCAATCCTTAAAAACTAAGATATTCAATCCAGCTTCTCCTGGGATTTCCCTTCATCCAACATTCATCCCACTCATCATATAAGCCTCTAAGATTTTTTTTTCTAATTTATTCAATTAATTGATTGCTTCAATTATTATCCATATCTGGGTACTCTTGACTTTTCAGTCACAACATTCATGACCTTCCTCTCAATCTTCACTTCATAAATGGCACTTAAGTTTCCATTCTTTCTTTTGCTGGCTTGTGAACACGTCTAATCAAATTAAGTTGCAGTTGGATGCCACCAACTTTTACTTAGTACTCTCATGACTAAAATGAATACTTTATTATTATATTCATTTTCAATTTTCAAGTATAGAGCTAATTGACTTACCATGGGCACTGGAAGAAAAGAACATTGCCTCAGCAGAATGTCTGGTTTGACAGATCTGCTGGACTAGTTTATTATATTGAATCACAAAGATATTATACCAAACAACCAAACAACAACAACAGAAGCATGTAATTGGGTTATACTGATCTCGAGAGAATGTTGTTTCAAAATCTCTCCCTTACAACTCATGCCTACACTTACCAACTCTCATGGCCAGGAAATTATTGTTTATATCTACCCTCAGTTTTTCACCTGTGGTATAAAGTCATCTCCTTTTTCTTGATTTTCTGCAGCTGGATATCTCAATAGCAGAGTGATATTATTTTCCACAAAATGAGAAACAGAATAAGGTCATATCAACCATAGAGATCATGTGTAATACTGGTCATAATGATGGACCCCAAGAAGCATCATAGAACAGGTTGGCAGCTACACGTGCTGTGCTGAAAACACAATATTTTGAGAGCAATAACATGTCAAGTTTGCCCAAATAAGAGATGTTAACAGCCACATATTTCCATGTATTGAATGGCAACAGTTGTAATGAAAGTGAAATACACTTTGTGCACATCAATAACACTCCCTAAACAATTTACACACCATTTACTACTTCTCACTATAGTACGGCAAGTGGTTTTTGGTATTCATTCTAGAGATAAATACAATCCTAATGTACTAGTGAAAACTAAAATTGATTTTTTTTACTGCTCTAATGTAAGAGGATTACAAATTATTTCACTATGCAAGTACATGCAGCTTAATCTGATGTGTAGTATTTAGGACTGCTAAAATTTGCAATTACTAAAAAATTTGGAATTTTTCTGAACAATTATGAATCTCTGCATGGATATAAAGAATATGTTACCTTATAAAAATTATCTTGATACAAAAATTACAACTTTATCTTTCCATTTATTTCAGGTACATATAAATAGCTTACATAGCTAAAGGAAGGATAGTTTTCTATTTCAATTATAAAAAAATAAAATTGTGATTTAAAAAACAACAAAAAAGAAAGATATGCCTAAATTAAAATAAGTAAATAAATGTCAAGATTCCTACAGAAATAAATTCCTTTTCATTATCCCAAGGAATATGTTGACAATTACATTTTGGCCAGCTGAGGTTCAAATTAGATAGCTCCATAGGTAACAGAGACCCAGAGGCCTGTGTGGATCTGGAGGACAAAGATGACGGTTCAATTATTTTCCCTGAATGGCTTATCCAGCTTTGGCCTCAGCATGGGGCAAGGTATTGGGAGGCTGATGCATGCAGCCATGAAATTACGCATTTTAAGTCTATTTTCTTAATTAATTTAAACATGCTTCAGAAACATACACGCATTTAATCTGAAAATTCCTGTGGCCTGGTCACTGGATAGGATCAAGGCTCCCTAAGGTGAGAGAGTTGATCCTATTTTTCATGAGCTTTTAAAAGATGTCTCTTGACAGAGGAAAAAGGATGCTTGAAATTGTAAGACTTGGAGAAAAATCTACTTTTCTTCTCTTTAAGAAAAAAAATTTTTTTGAAAAATGATGTTGAAGAACTTGCTGTCAGCAACTGCTAGTTTGGCTGATAGTTAAGAGAGCATAAAAACATCTGCAGGGGTATACATGTTGTCCCTACTGTGTGATACACAAACCACAAATGAAGAAGGCATGAGTGAGTGAACACAGGAGCAGAGCTCAGAAGAACAAAAAGACGACAGGTAGAATTAGTGACATTTGTGTCAGATACTCTCAAGACTGTTTTTTCTTTGGGGGGGGGGGGTACGGGAATGAGCCAGCTCCTGGGACAAAGGAATGGTTCATATGTGTTACCAGAGTCTCATAAAGCTATTATTTGCCTAGTAGCCCCCAGCTCCACCTCTAGCCACCCACAGGCTCACAGGCCTTGATCAATGACCCTGAACATATATCCATGTCTAGGAAGCAGTTATTTTCTCTAATCCTGGAACACACTGAGTCCCGCCCATCTTCTCTTTGTCTTTCATTTCCTTTTTTGATGAATACCCTTCAGAATTTGCACTGTATTGGAAAACATGGAACCCTTGCTGAGCTCATTTTTCTCCATGAGCATATGCTGTTTTATCATGATTTGCACAGTTATAGTTTTTCCTCTTTGGAAGGTTAGGCCACCTGCCCCCCAGGCACCTGCCCCCCAGGCACACAACCGCAGTGCCCTACACTGTGGACAGATGCTGGGCTCATTTTCTAGTCAGAATTCGGTATTCGTGAAGTCAGAAAGAAACTACTCTTGCTAAATCAATACACAGCAGAGTTGTTTTTCTTTTTTTTTAAAAGACAGCCCCACATCGGAAGATCAGTGAAGTTAAATAACCAGCCTTCCACTCACCCCTGAGGATGCAGAGTTCTAAAGAATAATAGCAATTTGCTCAGCAGAGAAAGATACCTGCTTGGATGTGAAGCTATCAGGTTTCTAAGCAAAGGCAGAATGGTTTAAAGACAGAGTAGAGAAATTTAAGAATTTAGCCGGTAAATATAAAGTGGCTAAACTAGACTTTGCTGAAGCAGCTAATTTTTCCCAGATAAGACATCCTCATAGGTTTATTGTACATGGTCAAAAAACTGAAGCAAAATTCATCTGTGGATCATACAATGATTTTGCTAATTACCGATTTTTGTAAAATAGAGATTTAATTCCTGGTTTATCTTTTATTTACCATGGCCATGCTCTCTGATAGAATGAGATCACCATGTGATGACAATTATAGACATTGTTCCATGCAGCCCAGAAAAATTCCAGGGTTTAGATTTGATCATGCAGTATATTACATAGAAAGCAAATGTAGAGAGGTAAATATTCTGTATAAAGTATTTCAAAGGAACTTGTGATTTCCTATATTAATTTTAACATGAAATATCACTTCTAAAGGCAGACTCATTTTTTAGATTCCCAGGTTTAGCAAACAATGCTTTATGCTTATTGATTAAAAGTTTTCTAGCTTCCTAATAAATCAATGTGCTGTGCTGTCTCATGATCTAAATTCCCCACACTCAAATGGCAGGTAGTAAAATATATGTATCATGATTACCTATTGAATGCAGTCATAAAATAATATATGACAGTCTTTGAAATTTCAAGGCAAACATGTAAAGATTAAGATGAATAACTGTCAATTAAAAAAATAATAAAGCTATATGTTCTTTGAACCAAAGGCAACAGATATAAAATCATGGTGGTACTTACCACGGTGAAGTTCATCACTTTCAATATCCAAATTGTCATGGCTAAGTTAACTATCATGGTAACCAACAGCAGAAGGACAAAGAAGTATAAGCACCTCTTTCGCCATCCATAAATTCCCACTGGGTAAAGTTGTGCATTCTCAGCCCTTGGCAGGTTATTTTGTTGTGTTGCTAGTATGTACTGTTCTCGTGTCATCTGAAAAAAAAAAAAAAAAAGAAAGAAAGAAAAGAAGTATTCAAAAATAAAACCAAAGATTTTTTAAAATCAAAAGGCACAAGATATCTAAGAATAATGGTGAGTGCTCACACAATTATTGATGAGTAATTAAAATTTATTTATTTAATTAAAATGAATTGAAATGTTATAAAACCCCTCAAATGCTTATCACTAGTTTTGCTTTTCAAAGCTATTTAACTACCTGTTACATCTCTAAGATGTGTATCATTTTCAGCGGGGTTTGTCCAATCCTAACATTGACCTTTGCTCTCAGGAGTCTGTGAAGATTCTCAGCAATACTTCCATTTGTCTAAAGCCCAGTAACTGTATGCACAGCCATGCTACTCTTGGAATGGACTTTATCTGTTCTTCGGAGTAGACAGAGGCCAACTGTACCACATTTTTTGTGACTTTAAAAATGCAGGATAGGGCTTCCCTGGTGGCACAGTGGTTGAGAGTCCGCCTGCCGATGCAGGGGACACGGGTTCGCGCCCCGGTCCGGGAAGATCCCACATGCCGCAGAGCAGCTAGGCCCGTGAGCCATGGCCACTGAGCCTGCGCGTCCGGAGCCTGTGCTCCGCAACGGGAGAGGCCACAGCAGTGAGAGGCCCGCGTACCGCAAAAACAAAACAAAGAGCAGGATATAAGGAGCTCAGTGTATATGTTTTAATAAAATGTCAGTGTGTTTGCAAAAACCTATGGAAAGAAAATCACTTTTATTTAGAATTATATAGATATAACTATTTAATCAAAACTTTTATTTAGAATGTTATTTATTTTAGTTGTATTTCAATGAGTTATCAGTATAAGATTGATCTCTGAAAGAACAAACAGCATATTTACTATCCTGTAACATAATACAATGATATCAGCAGAAGTCAGTATTGGAAAAGAGGAGATGGTATTCTATGGTAGTATATAAATTTAGGTTCTAAATTAGTTCTTTCAAAGAGCAAATGCATTATTTACTATCTGATAAAACCTAAAAATATGGATAAGAAATGTCAAGGCATATGTACTGGGTATACAATTTTCATAATAATATATTCATTAACTGAAGGATGGAAACTTTAAATTTTATAAAATATGATTTTCTATAGAACAATAATTGTTCTTTTTTTCTTTTTAGGTTTTTCTCAGATTTCTTGTGCATGCAATTAATAATTAATACACCAACAGAAATAATGCTGAATTATGCAATGATAAAAACAACATAACAAAGAATTTAAATTACTTATTAAGTAGTACAAAATATATAATGTAAGATTATTAACTTATGGTGTTAACTGACTTAACCCTACACTAAATAAAATGTTGAACTATATACTGAGAAATGCAAAATACCCAAGTTATTTGGCTTTCTCCCATTTTTCTTTTTATTTTAGAGCTATAACTTCAAATTGTATTAATGCACTGTTAAATATTATCGCTCCAATTTTTTATGAGTGACATATATTATATGTAAGAAAATAAAAATAGTTTCATATGTTAAATTATAATTTAAAATGTATTAGAAGAGCTAATACTATTAGATGATTAAGAACAAATTCTTTCATAATATAAAAAATTACCTTTTTCTTTATTGTCATTGTTATTATTTAAATTAATATTTAATATTTTCTTGAAAGTAGCCCTAAAGCTTTAGACCTTAATTCCAATTTGGAGTGGAGATGTGTAACTTACTAACTGCTACAAAACGTAAAGTTATACAACAGGTGACAGAATACCACAGGAATTGACTTTGCCTGGAGATTCCGGTGGAGATTTTATAGTTCTGACAATGGCTATTATTACAAAGTAGAAACTACATTATAGGAAGACGATAAAGGGAACTCTAAGGACCACCACAGTTAAAGGGAAGAAAAAGGAAGAGCCATGTGCTTCAAAAGAGGAAGAGTATGGACGTGAGAGTGGAGCAAAAGAGCCCAGAAACCTGATTATGTCCAGCTGACAAGGAAGAGACCTTGCCTGGTATAGCTGGTCTCTGAAGTCACAAGCAAAATGCTGTGACTATTCAGACCATGCATTGTCTTTAATCTCATATTAAAGCAAACTTCCTTTTTAGAATATTCTATTTCTACAAATTCTGTTTAGACATGAAGGTGAGATTAACATGCCTTAGAAAAGAAATGAGAACTGAATAAGTATCTGAAATAAAACAAACACACATTACAAACAAAATGGGCTTTCAACAATAGAATTGATTTTTTTTGGTAAAGCATCAGAAATTCAGTAAATATATCAAATGCCTCTAACAATTTGAAAAAGCAAATAGCATAACAAAAAGCCAAGAGAAAAAGTTGCCAAGAAAACAAAAATTCTGTTATTTAATTAAAACTATTTTAGCACCTCAAGGAATTCAATGATATTTTCTTAAATAAAGATGAGTTTAACATTTTTACTTTATATATGTTGTTCATCACAAAATACTTCAGAATATCCAAGCTGCAACAAGACTATAGAGTTTTCTTTAAAAATTTCCTTCTTTCTTAAGTCTCACAGACCTGAGTGTTTTTCAAGATCACAAATGCGTTCACAGTGGTTACAGTGCTCTGTAGAGAACAACATACAATGCTTAAGAGATTAAGCAAACTACCCTATATTTGAAACTTTTACAACCTTCGCCTGAAATGTTAAATGCTGACCCATTTTCAAGTATTAAACATATTCTGAAATATCTTGGTTCCCTTGGCATTATGAGAATTCCATAAACAAAATAGAAAATTGTTTAAGTGTTTATTGTCATTCTAAAGGAATGTAACAAATGTACACTTGCAGATATACTTATTTTCTCAGAAGAGCTAAGTAAACTTCCTGAAAGAGAAACGGCCAAGATTTCCTGAGAGAATATATATCACTGTGCTGTCTCTCTGGTTAGTCCTCTCTACTTCCTTCTGAAATATAAATTCAACATTCTCAAAATTATTGCTTTGCAATTCTTTTCGTTTTCAAGGTTGTGACTACCCCTATTATTGGTTATTACTTAAAATAATTAGGACTTCCTTCATCTTAGTTTTGCAGTTCTATTTCATACTAGATTTTATGTTTAAAAGCATTCGTTAGAGTCAAGTAACTTCTAAAACACAGTCTTTCTTAGCTAAGGTTGAGGAAGTCTTCAGCCTTCTTGGATCCAGATGTTTATCAGCATTCACGTTAAGATAAATGCATTTATTTGTATCCTCTTGTCATTCAGGGAAGGGCTGATTTAATTCTGGACTTTGCACTTTCTAGACCTTGTGAACTTTTCAACATTTTTCTCCAGAGGTATGGAAAATCTGGTTTTCAGAAAGGGTTATTTTGTTCAGTAAATTTAATAACTTAGTGTGTAAATACTAGAAGAGAATGAATTAATCATTCATTAATCACTAATGACCTAAACATGATTCATCACTAATAATCTAGCTCTGGAGAATTCTGGTAAAGTCTACTGAGCTGGATGGAATGGGAGAAAAATTAACTAAAGCATCAGAGTCCATTGGCTACTACTCCCCTGCCTCACAGAAGGGGACAACAGTACAAAATACTAAAGCCAAGGTAACGTTATAAATATTCCAATCTGCCTGGCATCATGATTTCGGTATTTTGTATAAATACTCAGAGCAAGGCACAGTATTTGAGACTCTAGTCTTCATTCGACAAAATATGTTTTTAGTGACAACTATGTGCAGGTAGAGTTCAAGTTTGCTGCACTCATGAATTTCACATAGTTATGGAAAACACAATAAACCAATAACGTAAAAAATTATGTGTATATAGAAAATAACATATCAAATAGTAATATGTTCTGAAGATGATAAATACAATATAATGGATTCATGATATAAGCAATAAAATATTAAATAGTGATAGACGCTATGAAGATAATAGGCATGGTGATATAATGGGGGCGTGGGAAACTACTTTGAAAGTGGTAGAAAGAGAATGCCTCACCAAGGAAGTGACCCCTAAGATGAAATTAAAAGGATGGAAATCTTCTATAAAGAAAGTTAAAGGAGATCTTTGAAGATTTATCTGAAGGCCGAATTAGAGTGGGCTAAACAGAAAATGAAATATGAGGAAGTGGAGAGAGTATAGACAGTTTCTGAGGGGTAGAGAAGAGCAAAGGAATGGGATTTCAGATGAGAATATGAAGTCAGATGTTGGAGTATTAAATCAGGGACCAGTGTGAGTTTATGTGAAGGATATGAGAGAGAAAATGGAAAAGCAATGAGGTTACTTAATATGGGACCAATAGTCGAGGTGAAATCTGGGATACAGAGACAAGTTCTGCATTCTCAGAGGTGTGGTGGCCAAGGAACTAGTGACAATGACAGGAGATCAGCCAGGCAGCTGGGCTTTACAAGGTGGGAATAAAGTAGACAGGTTATAATGATCATAATCCAATGAGAAGAGTTCTTGGTCTTAGTCATGCACTAGTATTCTGACTCACATCAGTATATGCAAAACTGAAGGTAGCTGCACCGTGGTTAGAGTTTGCAGGTGCCTGGCTCTGGGACGTGTGGCACTGAGACTCACCTGCTCCACAGCCCACTTAAACAGAGGCTCCATCACTACAAACTTGCTCCATTTGGATTTCACTGTATAAGACCTAGAATGCTCATGGGTATAAGTACCGTCTTCTCCTTTCCATCCCTGCAGTCTTTCCTCTCTTTAAGTAAGGTTTTATTATTTATTTTCTAAAATTGGGAGTAGAGAAAGGAGGGCGTTTGTGAATATAATTAGACGTGGCATCTCTCTAGTTAGACAGGAAAGGCTAAAGCAAATTCGACATGTCTTAATATTTGTGAGACTAGAAGAAAAGAAGAGGTTAAAAGAGATTACAACGTCTGAGATAATTGTTTTACATTGCCATGGCTAAATTAAGGGTCAAAATAAAAGCTATTAATGGAATGCTCTGTTTTATGTTTTGTAAGGAAGAAATATTGTCTGAAAGGATAATCAAGTGACCCGCTCACGTTTGTATCCTTATGATCCTAACGGCGGGGGGGGGTGGGGGGGGTCTGAACAACTTAAATATGGCAGTGAGAACTGAGAAGTACGGAAGTGAATTGTAAGTCATCACTTTTTTTTAAATCTGAGTTTTACTAAGAATAGAAAAAGGACTCTCGGACTTTACCCAAAAGCATGAGGACATTAGAAAGTTAGTTCAAGCCCAGGTATTGAGAACCTGTTCTCTCCAGTCCAGATTTTACCACTACATTGTCAATCTGATGACAAAGGTGTAAAGAGAACCTAATTTTATATTTCAAATCGTATAATTGATGTAATTGTTTTTAAGATACCACATTTAACACTATTATAATACTACTCACATCAATACTGGCTATAACACAGAGATGTAAGCACACAGACTGGAAGGAAATGGCAGATTATTTGTTTAACTCACTATTTCATTCCTTAAAATTAAAATATAAATTAAGAATCTCAGTTTTGCTCAGACCTGTTCCCTGTGTTCCCTGTTATGGGAAATATGAATATAAAAGAGAAGCATGTGTCTCCTGGAAAGTAAGCTAGATAATTTGGGAAATTGCTTTTAATTTCTGATTACAGAGCTAACACTTGGCACATTCAAGTAGCAATATGCAACAGCGTTGTGACCATAAAAATTGAATCTCAGTTCCAAAACCCCTTAACTTCCTCACTGGGAATATCTTAGATTCCAGGAGAAGTGGTAAATCATGTTGGTGTCACTGCTCATTAAGTGTTGATCATGTTAGATTTAACACTGCAATTGTCTGTTATTTGTTCAGACAAGGAATGGGCACAGCAAGTGCAGTCTCAGATTTACGTGCCAACCTGTAATCCCAGTCTGGCCATTCTATTCTGTACATCCTAGGGCAAGCCACTTAGCCTTCCTCTCCCCCAGTGCCCTCTGCTCTCAAATGAACGTTACACTGACTTATATAAGAGCAACGTGGGAGGAGAAAAGTAGAATGCTAAAGTTTCCCTTTCCTTTTAAACAGTAAAAATCCTCATTTAAGAAACTGATCTTCCACCTTTTAGCTAGTGGTCCCCTCCTTCAGTGCCGTATAAGTATTTATATTGGAATTCATTTTAAAAGACATGCTGGAAATATCATTTAAAACACTAGATGCTTGAAGTGTCCAAATTATACGGCATTAACTTTACACAGCAGAAAGGCATTTTGTTTTCTGTTCCCAGAAAATGAGTCTCTAAACAGCTACTAATGTTGAGAGAGTCTGAAAACAATAAAGTCCACTTACCATGGCAACTGAAACTCGCCCCTACCTGTGATACTTAATTCTCAAAGGCACATTCCAAGAAGACGGCAGTTAAAAATTTCTATTTAAGAAAAATGTCCATTTGGAATGAATTTTTTTTCCAGTTGGTTTATGGAAAATGCTGTAGTCAGATTTTATAGCCTGGAAAAGTAGCAGCCTAGCAACTGAATTTCAAGAAAGATGAAAGATATCTCAGTCAAACGGAGCTACCTCTTGAGATGAAATAGAAGAGGACTCCAGCCAAGGCTGACAGTAAAAAGAAACCTGAACAGACATTAAAAGGGCAACACATTCCCAAACGAATAAAAATTTTAGAAAAATGTGGACGTTTACAGAGAATGACCCAGTCATCATTCTGAGCTTATTTTTGCATATTTCATGTACTCTAAAATGAAGCACTTTTACATAGAAAATACTTTTCCAGTATTTAATTGGATGAAAACTCCATCACAATTTTTGGCATTTATTCAGTCACAGACTTAGATTTAGGTTCCTAACAATAAAGTCACTCAATTCTCAGACCCCCTCATGTGCTTTTAACAGAAAATCTTAGCCATTAAAGTGATTTTGAAGGAGGCTGGGAAGTCTTTTGCCCACTCAGAGTTGTATCATCACCAAGAGATGAAACAACACAGGTATGGGATTTCCCTGGTGGCGCGGTGGTTAAGAATAAACCTGCCAATGCAGGGGACACGGGTTCGATTCCTGTTCCGGGAATATCCCACATGCCGTGGACCAACTAAGCCTGTGCACTGCAACCACTGAGCCTGTGCTCTAGAGCCCGCGAGCCACAACTACTGAGCCCGCGTGCCACAACTACTGAAGCCCATCTGCCTAGAGCCCGTGCTCTACAAGAGAAGCCACCACAATGAGAAGCCCATGCGCCGCAACGAAGAGTAGCCCCTGCTCACCGCAACTAGAGAAAGCCCTGGTGCAGCAACGAAGACCCAATGCAGCCAAGGATAAATTAATTTTAAAAAACAATAAACAACATAGGTGGTTGTGAGCATCGTTCACACTAAGATTGCATGCATGAGAAGCCCATAGGAAAGCACTGCTACACATGCACAGCAGGAGGAAAGGGAAAAATCTTTAAGGAAACACAAATTTGCCAGAAACATGGCTGGAGAGCTTAACTGGGCAACGAGAAAGCCCATAATATTTAAAGCAATAAGGATCAACAGGAAAACATGTTTAAAGGGCAATAGTAAGAAAGAGAATAGGAGAAAGAGTAAGGCTTATTGGCTTTTTTTCTAACAGCAAGCAGAAAAACTTCAAGAGAACAAGAAAGATAAAGTATGGCTTCCACAGCCTTGATGATTAATTGGAAAGCACCACTGGTTGTGAAAAATCTTGCAAACAAATTTCAAAATACTTATTCTATTGAAAGTCACTTTTTTCCCACTTTCACAAACGTAGTTACATTTTACTACATTAATTTAAATTATTTATAGCATAGTCAAATTTGGGGTTTCTTTGTTTTGTTTTGTTCTGTTTTTTGGTAAAATTCTCTGATGTGTAATGAGCTCTTAAGAAATGTGTTCTGCTTGAGGTTAAGCTCAGTTTTGGAGATGAGGAAAAGAGAAGATTCATGGAGAATATATTTTAATTTAGAATGTACTGCTTTAAATGAATTAAAGATGACTTTGTAAAGATCCACATGATCTCGTCAAAACAAAGGTTTTATCCCCAGCATAACTAAATGTTCACCACCTGGATGAAGACAAAGCCACTGGGCCAATAATTAGATTTCAAATCTCTTGAATTTTTGTTTTAAAGTGGGGGAAAAAGATAGGGCCCATTTTTGATATAACAAGTTAGTGGCAGAGAGGAAATGCAGACCATGAAGGAAGGGTGTAGAAAGAAGCCTGAATAGTCATCATGAAGTGGGACCTGTGTGGACAGATATCTCCATCAGTGCTGGGGAGATGCCGCCTGAGGGTTGGCCCTGATCCTCCGACTCTCCCTCTGTGGAATCTCAGTAGGAGCCACTCGGGAGAGCATGGGCTAGGAGAAGAGGTGAATGCTTCGTCCATCATTACTCATACTAACCTTGGTCAGGCACACCTAGATTGTGAGTATAACCTGTCTGTCCACCAGGGGTGAAAATTGGAAAGAGAAATGGACTGATGACACTCTGATTTTAGTTTATACACCACAAATCAGGCTCTTTTCAGTGCTGGTATTAGAAAACTAAATAAGATTAACTGGTTATTCTTCTCAGCTGAGGAGCTTTGGTGATGATGTATGTGTTGTATTCCTTTCCTTTTCAGTTGTTTTATTGTTGTTTCTTGTCTTAGCTGAGGAAGGGTAGCAGAATATGCCACCCCCAAATATGCCACTTTGGCACATTGATTCTTTTGAGCTACTGGCACTTGAAAAACAGCAAATACAGGGAGAGGATTGCTCTGAACTCCCCTTCCCTGCCTATAGATGGATTTAGCAAAAGGAACTCAGTTGTCGTAAATCCCCTCCCCAGGAGTTGCATCAACCAGGGCAAATTGACTCGTGTCACCGGACAGGAGACTAGAAATGACATTACACCCAGACCCACTTTGTCACAAACTATTCACACCTCCCATCTATTCTTCTAAGGGCTCATTCATATTTCCTAAACGTCATTTACTCTCCCCTAAGAGACCTATATTTCCTTCTTCTTTCCCTATTAAGGTGGTATTTAAGCCTGAATTCTAAGCCACTTCTTTGAATTATTTCCCTGGGCATCTCTCGGGCATGCAGGAGGGATACATTTTAATAAAATTCTGTTTGTTTTTTCTCTTGTTAATCTGTTTTTTATTACAAGATTCTCAGCCAAGAATGCATAAGGGTAGAGGGGAAATTATTTTTCCTGCTTTACACTCACAATAAATGCCTTTGCTTAGAATTCTTTTATAGTCACCCTAGCACCAAACACAGAGCTAGATATGCTATCAATGATAAATTGAAATTAATACCCACTTTTACTGAATACCTGCTCCATGCTAGGCATTCTACTGGTACCTTTATTGTTGATTCAGCTGAAATCAAATTGATTTTTATATTAACTCAGAAAAGGGGACAGTTTAGGAATCATAAAGATGCCATTTAGTATATTACTATTACATCCATGGCCTTCATTAAATAACTCAATAAATATTTGTTGACTCTATGGATGGATGAATATATTTAGAAAGCATAGACTTCAGGCAATTGGAAACATATTTAGGGAACATGGTGAGAGTGAATGGAATTATATGAGATTCAAAATAATATACAATTGTGGACATATTTTTTCCATTTGTGAATTGGAAAGCTGTAGCTTTTTCATGTCCTTAATGGATCAGATGATATCTCAGGGATGGTAGGGGGGTACTCTTGAGACAATGATACTTAAAAACATATCTCTAATTTGAACTTCAAATATAATCTCCAGCACTGTAAATTCGGAAGCTTCTGAATTCATTTAAGTCTGTACAATTGAGCTATTTATTCGTCCCCGTGTCTCTGATTCTATGGATAATAGCACAATATTTTAAGTCACTGTACTTAAAAAACAAAGAATTTTATTGATGCGAAGATCCTATGTCTCTTTTTTGGGAGGTGGGGAGCATATAGCTCCATCTTTATTTATTTTTCATATTTTCCACATATATCTGTTTGTATCAGTCCTTATTGTCAGCATTCTGTTTTAGAATGTATCATAGCAAGATTAAAGTTTTCTGCCTTCTGACTTATTTCTTGCCTCTATTGCTTAGTCTCAACACATATTCCCAAAGCATAAATACCATCATGTTTATTCGTATATTAAATAAAAGTCAGTTTAGCACTTTCTACTCACAAGGCATCTTTCTAGAAGCTACAGACGCAGCAGTGAAGATGACAAACAAAAATTCAGTTGTCACAGGTCCCCCCCCCCCACCCAGGAGTTTCATCAACCAGGGAAGATTAAGTCTTGTCATGGGAGAGGAGACTAGAAGGTGACACCACACCCAGACACACTTTGTCCAAACTATCACACCTCCCATCTATTCTTCTAAGGGCCCACCTTCACCTCCCATCTATTCTTCTAAGGGCCCACCTTCACCTCCCATCTATTCTTCTAAGGGCCCACCTTCACCTCCCATCTATTCTTCTAAGGGCCCACCTTCACCTCCCATCTATTCTTCTAAGGGCCCACCTTCACCTCCCAACTATTCTTCTAAGGGCCCACCTTCACCTCCCATCTATTCTTCTAAGGGCCCACCTTCACCTCCCAACTATTCTTCTAAGGGCCCACCTTCACCTCCCATCTATTCTTCTAAGGGCCCACCTTCACCTCCCATCTATTCTTCTAAGGGCCCACCTTCACCTCCCATCTATTCTTCTAAGGGCCCATTCATCTTCAGTAAAAATCTTTACTCTCCCCTAAGAGGCCTACCTTCCCCTCCCCTTTCCCTATTAAGATGGCATTTAAGCCTAAATTCTAAGCCACTTCTTTGGGTTACTTATTTTTCTCCGCTATCTCTCAGGTATACACGAGGGATGCATGTTAATAATCTGTTTGGTTCTCTCTTGTTAATCTGTCCTTTATTACTAGGGCCTCAGCCAAGAACTCAGAAGTGTAGACAGAAAATTATTTTTTACTCCCTCACACTATGAACACTGGTCCACGGGGCAGGAAACCAGCTGGCTGCACACAGCTGGTTGTTGTGCTCTCGTATGACCCGCCCTGCGCTTTCTCTGTGTGGTAAACAAAGCTTTCTGAAGAGCTTACACAGAGGCCAGACTCCATATTCTCCCACTTGTTCTCTTATTGCATTATACAAAATTATATCTTTTTAATAATTGTATTCTCTCCAAAGATCTGGAGAGCTGTATTCCAGGCCACAATACTTAACTTAGGCTTCTACCTGATGATCTGAAAAGGCCATGGCCATATTATAAATTGGTGACCTTCGTAAATTGCATTTAGCTAGTTTAAAAGTACCCATCTTACAGTCAAGAAACTGCACAGATAGAAAGTTCGACTAGAAGAATATGAAAGAAATGTTTAAAAGCATGTCAATTGCTAGTTCTAAGAATAACTGAAAATATCAGTAGCCAAGGTGAACCTTGAGATATTTGTGTGTGTGTATATGTGTGTGTGTATATATGTGTGTGTGTGTGTATAATTTATATGTATATATAAATACATTTATATTTATAATACATTTATATTATTTACTTACAGTACATAGTATACTTTAGAAAAGGTAGGTTGGAATGAATAGAAAAAGAAACAATAATAAAAATCACTGGTTTAAAACACTTAAAAAAATCTAATTTAAAAGAGCTAAAATTCACATATTTTAATTCATTTGAATCATTGTATGGATTTAATGATGAATTACAAAGTACTCATTCACTACATTATTTTCACGATACAATATTAAGGTGAAATTGCAATAATGCATGGTCCAGTGCCATGTGCAGAATTTTGCACTTTAACAGTACTTCAGTGCTCCCTATCACATGTGTTTATGCCCAGCTTGTGTTTGGTCATATTCCTAAAGTAGAGAGCTACATGTTTCCATGTAATCTGAAAATAAAGCAAAATGAGTTAGTTTACTTTAAATAATACCCACCCAAATTACTTTCTATTAAGAAATGAAAAAGAATCCTTTTCAGTGAAAAAAGAACCACATTTTAACACTGAATGATTCTTCATTTGAGGGAAAGAAAGGGAACTAACAATAATAATAGTAACAGGAAAATGATCTCATTGAGATTGTCATGTGCTAGATAGTAATGTCCAACAAGTGTTACTCATTTAATCCTAACCACCACAGCCGGACCCCACGCTGCCTATGGCCTGAGTACTCAGCCAGCCCTTGACCTAGGTTATCTCATGTATTCATCAACACCACTCTACAGAGGTTGACTATTGCAAGTCTCATTTTAGTAGAAATTGATTTTTGGATTCGGGTGTAGAGATTGATATGGGAGTTATTGTTGATGTTTTGGCTTTTTAAATTATGTCACACTACTGTCCCAACAAATATTTACTGAACACCTACTCCATGCAAAGCATTTAAAATACATTTACGTATACACCAAACCATCTCTAGTATGCATAAACAAATAGGCAAATGAATGTAATCTGTGCTTCCTCCACTGTGAGATTCTGTGCTATTGGGGGTAAGGAAATTGTGAAAAGTGTAATCACTTCAGACAGCAAATAAGCATGACATTAAACATCTTTGATTCACCTGAAGAGAAATCTATTCTCTTTTACATTTGCTTCCAAGCTTTCTTAGCACATCATGTAGAAAGTCGTTCTTATGCTAGTAAGCAAATTACTAATTTCTAGCCCTTCCCCTCAGAAAAAGAGCTGTTGGGGAAGTTTTCAGTCAAACAGTATGTCTCTAGTTAGGATATAATAAATTTGTTTTGTTTTTGTTGCATTTATCTTTCCTGTTACCTTACAGCAGGTGAAACTGGCTGTATCCTTCCAGTTATCTTTCAGTATGCTGTCTTTTGGCAAGACAGGTTTCCAGTTTACCGTATTGGTCTAAAATTTCCTTTAAAAATAGCTTTATTTACATAGAGGTTAATATGTTGTATAAATATGGGGGAAATCATAAAGTTTCTAGAAAGTGACTAATGTTCGGAAAGCAGTTATTACCACCCTCCTCTCCATGTGTGAACTTGGACATGATATTCGTGCTCTATGTATCTTCCCTGTAAAACGAGAGTGACGAAAATCTGCCTAGGGTTTGTTTTAAGCGTGTATTGAAAATATATAGACAAATGTAAAGTGAAAAACAGGATGAGAAAAGAATGGTGAGAGGTTAAATTTGTCTACTGCTACTCCATGAAGCAAGTCTATCCTGAGCTGAGCCTTCTAAAAGGAAAAGAAAACTGAAATTTGTAATCAGAGCAAGAAAAGGGAAGACCCAGGTACTGCCTAACAAGGGGAGCCGTGCAGTGGAGTGGAGTGAGGGAATATATAGTAGGGGTAAGAGTTAACTGTAAGGTGGCTAAGGTAATTCTTAGGAATGGACCATTTATTATTTACCTACACCTAAGAAAAATGGCCAAACTGAGATTGAATTCAATTCTAAGAACTTATTTTATGTCCCTGAGATGGGTTCCGGGAAGCAGTCTTCTGAAAACAGTGACCTGAAGGCACCTGCTTAAAGCCATAGGCAGGCTCTCACGCACCTGTTCTTTACAATCTTTTTTACATAACAGATCAGAGAGCAATAGGCCACAGATCAGTGCAGTTACCTTGGACAGAATCCGACTTCAGTGGAAGAAGTTTCGTGCTCTAAACACAACATGGGTAGATGCTTACACCAAGAGTGCGGTGGCCGCTCAGCAATTAACCCATCGTTCCCTAAACTTGAGTTTAGTGATACAAATCAAAGAGTGTTGCAACCTTCTTAATGTAAGGAGGATGCGAAAGGTGGAAAACGATGAATCATTCACGCTCGTTAGATGACCCACCAGAGTGTTCTTGCAGAGTCATCGCCGAGAAAGCACGCTATGAAACCAATAAGGTTTAACACACTTTAGATTTACTATATTAAAAATCTTTAAGTAATGCTTCAAAAAATAAAGTTTCAAATCTAAATGGTGCAGTTATTTATAGATTAAGGTTTCTAACTGCCAAAACAGATATTTAAATGAGGACTGGATTACTAAATTAATACTAAAAGCCTATAAACCATGCTAAGTGCATTTGTGAAATAGTCATTAACTGAATAATTAAGCCTATTGTGCTATATGGACTCAGTAACCACTCAATAAAAATAGATAAATATACAAAAAACAACTTACCATTATTTTTCTGCTATCATATAGAAACATCTTAGATATTTCAATTTTTACCTGATCTTATCTTTGATATTATCAAATTAACTTTACAACTATTTTATGTACTTTCAAACAAGAAAGAAATAAAAGAAATAAAACATTCTCAATGATATATTGGAATGATATTCAACATTCTAATCTGCTCACAGTAATGAAATATATACATGTTTTTATCTGAATTTCATGAATTGGGTAAAATTTTATGTGTCCTTTCTAGCCAATAGGCCATGTTTTACTAATTGAACATATTCTGTTCACTTATTTATTTCCAGGGACAAACCATGCCTGACTCATTAAAATAATGAATAGTCACTGAAAAAATGTGGAAAAGGGTGAAAGAGTGTGATTTTTAAAATTTCAGCTTTATTGATTTATAATTGATGTAAAATTGTAAGATATTTAGAGTGCTCATCCTAGTGATTTGATATATGTGTATATCGTGAAAGGATTTCCTCCCATCTAGTTAATTAACATATCCATCACTTCACATACCTATCTTTTTTGTGTGATAATATTTAAGATCTATTCTCTTAGCAAATTTCAACTATACAATACAATACAATGTTATCAACTAATAGCCACTGTTTCATGTGAGCTCCTCAGACCTTATTCATCTTATAGCTGAAAGTTTCTAACACTTTTACCAGCCTCTCTGTATTTCCCCTACCTTCAGCCCCTGGCAACCACTTTTCTCCTTTCTGTTTCTATTAGTGAGTAATTTTTACTTTTCTGTTTCTATTTGCAGCATAATAAGATTGATATGAACTGCAATAACGTACACTCTACAGTACACAAGGGATCCGGGAAATTATGACAGACTTTCACAGTCCTTGTATACCTTTCCTTTCCTATACTCCACCTTGAACTCTGAAACCTATTTTATTAAATTTGTGTGGAATTTGGGGGAACAATATACATTTTGGAAATATACATGCAGATTTGGCGATAGAGAGATGGCAAAGGTCTGATGACAAATCGAACCATTTATTGTAACTAGGTGACTCACACAGGTGTCAAGCTCCCCCTAGCCACCACCTGTGTGCACACTTTTTCCAGTCCATACCTAAGCCTCCACAGCCCACCCCAGGAAGGGGGGCATTCCCATGTCTACCAGTTTTTAGCAGAACAGCCAGATCCAGGGGATGGGCTCTCCTCTGCCTCCCCTCCTTCCAGCTACCTCGCAGGCTTGGGCACTCGCTACAGGTAGGGTCACATTTTCTCTGCCCATGTGACTGAATAACCAATCAGAAGTATTATTCTAGAATTTCACTGCAACCGAGGTTATATATTATCACTACTCTCAAAAATAGTTTGGGAGATTTAGAAAAAGTAAATATAATTTAATTAGAGTTAACATTAATATGTATAAGTGTTTAAATGTTTGATAAATTCTAGTAGACACAGTGAGGGCCATTTTAGTAAATTCAGCAATGAATGAGGAGGTGACTTCTAATTTTATTAAATATCTTCAAAAAGATTGATGAAGAAAAGGGAATAAAATCTGGATTCATTAGCCCGTAAAAGAAAAACCCTGTTCTGTAAGGGTCTAGCATATTCATTAAGACTTTATCTCTCTGTGTACAAATAGAATATACAAAACTTAATTCTTACTAAATAATATCTCATTTGTGAATTTATCACTGTTTAATTAATTTTATTGTTGAAAATCTGTGGGGTTTTTATGGATCATTTTTTTCTTACTCTACTGTTTATTTTAGGATCTAAAAAGGGCATGTGCTCTAAATTTTGGAAAAGTTATCTCCACTGCTTCTTTACATTATCAAGATTAGTTAAACCTTTGGGAAATTGTATCAAGTATGGCACTATGAGAATACACAATTTTCTGAGAACATTGGATTTCTAACAATCACTTGTTTGCAACCTTTATATCCCATATAATCAGTTGTGTTAAGCTGTTCCAATTTGCTGTTTTGAGGCTGCTTAATTAATGAGACTTCTGGGCAAAGGAAATCAGCGGAGACTTATGGAGTGGCTAGGGAGTGGTATATGGAAATGTAAAAAAAGGTGGATTTTGTGTATACGCATAATCATTTTTTCTGTTGGTTTTCTTTTGTGTATTTAGTTTAAATACAATTCTGCATCTAGATAGACAAACAGACTAAAAAAATCTGTGTAAGTTCCCTTGAGTCTAAGCAGATGTTATATATGCCAGAGAGTGATATGGTTTAAGATGAATATTTTTGTTCCATTGAGTACTCTGGTTGTCTACTGAAGTGATTTAAGGTGCAGTTAACCACGAGAGGTTTTGAAGTACTGTGGGTCTGTTGGGTTGAAGATTTACTCATGCATAGTGTGTTCTACTGCTACCCAACAGAAAGACAGTGTGGAGAAAGGGTCCTGGAGAAGGATAGAGTTGATTAAAAAAAAAAAAAATCACAAATACAGAACACGCAGTAAGCTGTGGAAGGGAAAGGCAAGAACAGACAAAATGTAATGTGGGTAAGTATTAGAAAAAGAATGTCCAGGGCCACAATTTTCAAAAATAAAATTATTATCCCATCCATCAAAATACTTTAGAGTATCAGTACTAAAATAGGTCATAAAATTAAGGGCTAATTTCAATTATGATTTTTCACTCATTGGAACAAGTTTCAAGAAAACAATTTTGGAAGTTTAAAAAAATAATAATACTTTAAATGGAAGGGTCCTTATGACAGAAACCTTCAAAAATACTAAAAGTTAATGTAGAAATAAGAGATTATAAGCTTATTCAGTGTATTGTAATCATTCTTGTACTAATTATCTGAAGAAAACTTTAATGGAAATATTTAGAGGATAATGGTAGTATAAATAAGTAAATAAATAAACTGACAAAGAAGTAAATAGTAGTAGAAATAAAACATATTTATACAGAGAAAACATTAAGAAGTTAAGTAGTACAAATTGATTTCTCAGAAATGAGTTACATTTATCAATAAATGGACTAGAATAAAATAGAAGTTTAAAAATTTTGAAAAAAATTATTGGTAAATAATTATCTTTATGGTTCACACAAACAAAAAAATGGTTTAAACAATCTGTGGGAGATGTTTAACATAGGGATGGCAAATTGGTTATATCATAAGTGCCCATTCTGATCAATCTGTAGTAGCTGCTTGGAGAGATGGATGGAGGGAACTTCTCCCATACTCTGGGGGAAGGAGTGTAATGAATGATTATGGTGCAGGAGGCTGACTCAGTCCAGCACACTTGCTCCTATTTACCATCCTTTCTCACTTTCAGAGAAGAAGGTAAGCAAACATTAACACTACAATTTCAAAAGTAAATGCCTTTTTTGAGATTCGTATCTACTGCACCACACAGACACATGTACCCATGAGATTTTCTCCTAAAACGGTAAAATTCCAAGGTTAGGGAATGAGTTGTCTCATACATTTGTTACTATTTTTTTCACAGTGCTCAGTGTACATTATTGACAGAATATATTAGAGTCCAAGTCCATAATAAACTTCCAAATCTCACAGCATGAGGTAATAGATTCAGGGGAAGAGAGAGAGTGAATTATACTAGTTTTTCCAGAGACAAAACAGAATCACTCATGTTTCGTATAATGTAGCTTCGGAGTCTGGATAGCTCCCCAAGAGTTACTGCTCTTCATAAAGACAAAAAGCAAAGCACTTCCTACAACTTTTCAAACTGTCAGTTATGCCAGGACACTCTGAAAAGAGTTGAGAATATTACGATAAAGGTAACAAAGGGAAATTGGTGAACAAAAAGCAAAGTTAGAGCATACTACTTAAAAACCTTTAATTAGTCTGAATGCTTTTCATACACATTATTACAAAAGAAGTGTGTATATATGTATATATATATATGCACATAGACACATATACATGTACAATAATATACTCATATATTTTGGAGTCTATCATTAAGATTAAACTCTCATGAAATCACCATACTCTTTAATAATTCCAGAAAGATGAGAAATCTGTGATTATTTGTCTTTAATATTTTTCAGAGGAAAAGTTTCAATTATTCATCAATAATCATGCCTATCATCTATATTCAATTATCATCTCCAAATTCTCTAGCTTTCTTTCCAAAATAACGTATATCCAAAATAATTATGCAATTTACATTCAAAAATACTTATAAATTATAAATCATAATTTATATCAATCAATGAATGATTTACCTCTTAATTTATATAGGCATTTTCTTTCTTTCTTTCTTTCCTTCTTTCTTTTAAAAACTTTTATGTTCCCCTTTTGAGGTACACATCTATGTTAAGATTTTCTAAATTATTTCTGTAACAGGGCAGGGTATTAAATAATGGATTTGTTTTTCCTAAAATTAACTCTGTTAGGGATACAAGACTATAAGATCTTGTCCTTTTTCTCAAGGAGTTTACAATCTATTTGTATACTTAGATGTTAATATAAGGTGTAGATTTGGGCACACATTGAGGGTTACATACCACATATATTTATGAGGCAGAAGTGAGAACAATTATTAGGTGTTTGACTTGGAGAAGGAGATGGGTCACAAATGGGCATTGAAAGACAAGTAGAATGTGAATAGATTGTCAGGAGAAAAGACATGATTCTCAAGAGGCCAAAAGCCCAGACAACATGAGAAAATGATGGAAGCTGGAACATGCAGGTAACAGTTGTGTGGGAAGTAGATTGAAAATTAGTATGAATTTATTTTTATGATATGGACTTGGGTTAGATCATGGAGGGCTTATATTTTAGGCAAAAATTTTAATTTTATGATAAAAATAATATGTGTGTAATGAAGAACATTGGAAGAATTTGAGCTAGTGAATAGATAGATGTAATTAGTGTGTTGTGACATTAAAAAAAGGAAAGGAAACAGAAGACAGGTGAGAAGTGGTCATACATGAAAACAAGATTATTATAAAAGATCAGGTTTTGATGTACATTGATTTTGAGCAAAGATAGTAAAAGTGAAAACAAAAGAGTTATGGGTCGTTTAGGGCCAAAGACAGGATAAATTTAATTTTTTTTCACAGTACTGAGGACAATGTCTAGAATACAGTAGAATTCCATAATATATAAAAAAGGATGGGAAAGAGGCAGATAGCAAAACAGTTATTAAACACATGTTCTGTGTAAGCACTGGGCTAGTTAATTTCACATACAATATTCATTATATGTTATAATAACCTAGAAGATAATTTCATTATGCCCATTTTCACATAAAGAAGCAGACTAAATGAGGTTAGAAAGTTTATTCAGAATCACTTGACAAGCAAATTATGTCTTAAATTCGCAACTGAAAAGTTTGCATAAATCTTGAGCTCAGATACTCTCCACCATCTTGAGCTACAGGAAACAGTAAGAAAAATTCTAATTTACTTGAGTTGCAAGGTAAAGATGCTTACAGGTCATGAGATAAGTATGAAAGTATCCTGAAAATGTCAATATTTAAGTAATTCCCTGAATTTAGATAAGTTGCAAGGGAGAGATGCTTACAGGTCATGAGATAAGTATGAAAGTATCCTGAAAATGTCAATATTTAAGTAATTCCCTGAATTTAGATAATCTCTACCAATAAACATTAGTTTTTAGTTTCCCCACTCAAATATAAAAACCTCAAGAAGTGTTTGCATTTTCATTTGTATTATTTTTTTATTGGAGTATAGTTGCTTTACAATGTTGTGTTAGTTTCTGCTGTACAGCAAAGTGAATCAGCCACACGTATACATATATCCTTTCTTCCTTGGATTTCCTTCCTATTTAGTTCACCACAGAGCATTCAGTAAAGTTCCCCGTGCTATACAGTCTGTTCTCATTAGTTATCTATTTTATACATAGTAGTGTATATACATCAATCCCAATCTCCCAATCCACGCCATCCCCCTCCCCCGGCTTGGTATCCATATGTTTGTTTTCTACGTCTGTGTCTCTATTTCTGCTTTGCAAGTAAGTTCATCTATATCATTTTTCTAGATTCCATATATATGTGTTAGCATACGATATTTGTTTTTCTCTTTCTGACTTACTTCACTCTGTATGACAGTCTCTAGGTCCATCCACATCTCTACAAATGACCCAATTTCATTCCTTTTTATGGCTGAGTAATATTCCATTGTATATATGTACCACACCTTATTTATTTATCTTGAAACCTCAATTGTAGCTACACAAATATTTAACAAAAACTTTGAATGAATGACACTTTATGTCTATTTTTCTACCTTTTTAGTTTTGTCTATTTTTCTACCTTTTTAGTTTTGAAAATAATGAGTTAATATTCCTAGACTCTTTGGTATTTTTTTCATGTTTTATTGTAGGGCTACTCAACTATTTTAATAATTATGACTTCCATATTATGCAGATTGTATTCTCTCAAAGGTTTCAACATCTATAATTTTTAAGAGAGTTGACATGCAACCAAGGCAAAAACAAACCTTTCAGAGTCTTTCAGAAACCTGTAAAGTTTTACTCTCACCCTACAAAGGTTATTCATTTATGAAAAATATATATGGTGCATTCTCCGAACTTGAAAATATAACTACAGTTGAAATTAATAATACAAGATTAGTTCAATACTTAACAAAAAATGCTTATACATTCTTGATATATCTGATACACAAAGATTAATTAAATGTTTACTGTCCAAAATGGATAAGAGGATTAATTAAAAATAAAGCAAAGGTTTCATGTGATTGTCAATTCTGTATATATACTAGCAAACCATGAGTATTCCAAGAAGAGAATTTAAATTGCCCTTGGCTAACAATGCAATAGTGAAACTAACCACAGGATTGCTTTCATTTCAAGTTGCTCAGACAAAGAACAAAATCCAAATAAGTCCTCATAAATGCAAAGTGAGATGTCATTAAGCAAAGCAAAGTTACTCAGTGAAGCACCTCACAAAGTCTAATTATTGTGATCAATAAGGCATATCCAGGGATGACTACAGTTGTATTAGAAAAATACTGTTTGTCATTGCAAGTTCTGTTTTGAATATCTATGTTTTAAATATTGTGTATAATATTATTTCTAAATGATTTATATTTAGATGGGACAAAGTCATTTGAGGATGCTAATCACCTGCTTAAAATACAGATTACACAATTTCATGTCCTTATACCCTGTAGAACAATTTCATTAAAATACATAATTTAGAATATCAAATATTTGCAAATTATTCTTACCTAATTCTTAAGTGAATAAAACAAGACAAACTTTGATTTTTATTATTTATTTTATGTTAAAATTTGAGAAAGCAATTTTTAAAGTTAGGCATAAGCATTAAAGACAATATATGCAATCTATAATGAATATTTCATTTATGTGTCATATAAAAACTTCTCATTTCATTATGAGATTCAGAAGATTTCTAAATAATTGAGTTCAAATGAAACTTTAGCAGAGGGTATAGCAAGATGTTCTTTGAAATGTCATGGCCTTTAAAAAATAAAATTTTATAATTAAAAAAATAGAACAGAAAACATTAAGAAATACATGAATGGATATGATAAAATGGAATTACCTACACTTGCATTTGGAGTTAAAAAAGCAAAAACAATTAGTAAGGAGGGAGGCCAAAGTGATCTGTGTTCTGTTTATAAATCTAGAACTTCAAAACATCAAACAGGCAATTCATCAGTTACACTTTGACAATCACCATAAAAGTAGGCCTGTTAGTTACCTAGAATTGTGACAAAATCCATCTTAAAATATGCCTTCAACTTGTTCAAATTTTTTAATTAAATTTTTAACAGAGTGAAAATCTTATAAAATGATGTATAAGATTTAAAATCTTATAAAATCTAAGCATATCTTAGATCTTGCAGCCATCAATATAATAGATGCTCTCACTCTAATAGGAAGCAGTTCTTATACTTCATCTCTATCAGTTTGGCAATGTCTTAGGTCACTGATTTTTAAATGATGTTGAATCCTAAGTGTAGGCCATAAATCAATAAAATTGAATCAAGGAAGAAAAGCCTTCTTTTTTACCTGCCCCAAATAACAAATATTAAAATAATCCAGCAAGTAGTTTCGCCAAAGGTGCTGCGTTATAAATAGATTTATTGGCTAAGTCTGTAAGCAACTCAAAATGATATCCACTGTTCCCTTGTGAATTTTATAGACTACATCATGGATCACATCTTTCTCAGTGGCTTCTAATTTTAAACAAAGATTTTTAGAAGACTGGGTGATAATATTGTGAATTTATATACAGGATTTGTGTTATATATATAATTAAATAATAAATAATGTCAGAAGACAAAAACTATATAATATAGTTGGAATCAGACAAAACTGAGTTTTAGACAAGACTAGCTTGACCAGTCTTTCACACGGAAATTTGAACAAATCACTTGATCTCTTTAAACTTCAAATTTCTTTTTTCTAAAATTGAAGTATACCTCAAAACCTTAGTAAATGTTATTATTACACGTAGTACCATTATTTGATTTTAATTTGAAAGGTCATAGGTAGAAGTTTCTCTAATAAACTATAACTAAATATTAATAAGATTAGAGGAAAAGAACAAAATATGCAGCACAGTCCATTAAAATAGAAAGATCTATCTGGATAAATTTTGAACTAAGTTATCCAACTTCTTCATTTTACATATATGGAAACTGAGGCCAAGAAGAAATCTTCCACAATTTGCCCAACTGGATTTGGCCCTGATAGAATTTGACACCAATGTTCTAGTTCAGTATTCTTTCCTGAAGCATGTAATTGCTTTCACCCAGATATAAGAGCAATCTGATGGGTACAATGGTCATCTCACTGATCACTGGAGTTATTCAGCTGATCTGTCTAGCTAGTTGTCCTTCCTGTCTAAGTCTTGTGTGTACTTTGGATGAATTGCCTTCCCAAATACATGAGGAAAGTTCTCTGGTAAAAATGCACTGCCACTCAACAAGAATCGAGCATTTGCGTGTTTTTATTTTATTCAATAAGTTTCTTATCTTATACATCCCTTGAATACAAGAAGAACTAGTATTAGTTCTTACTATACTTCTTATCTAGTAGGACAAAGAAGATGAATAAGTAAATGAGAATAATAAAGGGTTAGAATAAATAATTTCCTTAAAATATAAATAGGAGATTAAGAAAAAATGATAAAGGAGTTAAAGAGAGGGAGAAATCACTACTATTTTGGAAAATCAGTAAGGTTTCCTAAAAGATGTAAAGAATACATTTTAATTGATCAAAACTTTTTTCTGTGTCCCATTATGATGAATTATTAATATCAAGAAATTATCATTTTAATCAGATATACCATATTTATATTAAATTATTTATTATTTTAGTCTTTATTTTTTCCTATTATTTTCATAATTGTGGATCAGGGTGTGGTTTAAAGTTTATTTTATAAAAATGGAACACATGGCAAAACCACCAAAATCTCCTATTGAGTTGTGTGTTCTCTTTGTAAAGATAATTACACACACACACACACACACACACACAGTGCTTTATTTAATATTATTTTACCTTTCACAAATTTCACCAAGTTAAATTCCAAGGAACCACAGGCCAGAATCACCTGATAAATCTCATGCACTATTCAATGTTTATATCGCCTCTCATCATAAATAATGACTAAATAATTCAAAATAGTACAATTATTTTAATAATATCAAATAAATTCCTGATCAAACTGGAGCTCTAAGTTTCTGTTTTTCAAAAGCTCAACTGTTTCTCTAACTTCTCTGGGGATTGCAAACTATGTCTCTTTAAAAACTAAACTTTATGTTTTACTGAAATTCCTAACTTTAGTAATCCAGGCCCCCTTTAATTAAACCACTTGATATGTTATTTCATATTATAATGCTGATTTGTAGTGTTTTTATATATTCCAGCCTAGCTATTATTTAATAGCTAGCTCTTAAATAATATACCTAGCTATTTATATACCTAGGTATATAAACTTAAAAATATACGAAATACAAATATATAGAATGTATATTTAGAATATAGAAAAGATTCAATATCCCCCAAAGATACACAAAACAGGATCAGAATCTGTGATGCAAGCATTTCACTAATTATTTTTATCCTTGAATTCATATTTTTCAGATTTGTAAGATGTTAGCGTAAATGGATGTTGATAACATCCATCAACATTTTTCTAAATCATTTCACTATGGGAGTACAGAAGTGAGGAATAAAATGGAAAGTTTTAACTCAAAACATTAAGTTTCCTACATAATTTTAATGTTTGAAAGCTGAATAATTTAGAGAAAGGAAACTTTAGCCATTAAAAAAAGTACTTTTGACATTCATGTCAATGGGGCTTAAGTCAGCATGCCTGTTCTGATAGTGCAATTTGCTTGGCTTTATACTGTCAATTATAATTCCACTTTATTGCTAAGTCGATACAGTTAGATTACTACAGGGACTTCATTACAGCCACAGGGAGGACAGCAGCTGAGGTATACAATTTTCTTCCTATGATGCCAGCACTATTAAACACTTATTGGAACAATGGTCTGCAAATGGGCAATAAAAGCTGCTGTCTTAAATATTGCTATACCATTATATCACCTGACAAAAGATCACCAAACTTAAAAAATGTTAATGCAATGGAAGTCCTGCTTTTACCATTAGTCTGATTTGGGAAGGTTACTACAAATCAGTTGTTTCTCATTTATTCACTTAGACATAATTCAGATTGCATATTATCCCCAAGCCTTAGATTCTTAGTGTGAAATTTGAGGGAGTTAGAATTTATGGATATCTGATATGCTTTCAAATAAATGTGTAAAAATGAAGAAGAATGAAATATTCCTCTTGATTAGATTGTTGTTTGCTCATAACAGTACCAACTTCAGAACCGACGTTTACATCTTATGCTGATATTGTCCAGTATTCTTTCTCACCACCATAGCTTTAAACTGTATATGTTAGGATTCATATCCAGAATTCTACTTCCAAGTGGCATACTAATTAACGTCTTTCTTTCTTAATTATACAAAGTTTATCTCTTCTGAGTATTATTCTCTATTTTCTGCCATCTGCCTTGATATATCTCATGCACATTATTAAATCTTAAAAATTGGCACATTTCACTACTTTACTTATTCTTAAAAGCAACAGTCTGTGAAAAAAAATAAACAACACTTTCAAACAAGCAAATGAAAGGCTGATAGTTATGAAATTTCTCTTACTCCCAAATTTCAAGACTCTTTTACTGGGAAAATTTTATTTTATGTTACGATTGTATTGAACTAAATTTTACTGAGTGCTTACTACATGACAGACTCTGAGATGGGCTCAGAGATTGCAAAATTATTGAAGGAAATGGGGTTGTCTCTTAAAGGCGCTCAGAGTTTAGCAAGACAGACTAGTAGCAAAATAATGACAATATAGTGCAGTAAGTGTCATTCTGGGCTCCCTAGCTCAGTGATGTGAAACCATTTATCATTGAGTATTCCAACAGTCTATTTAATTCAAGCATGAAGTTTATAATGTACAAGTCTACTACATTTTTTGCTTGCTTGTTTCTGTCCCTCTGGCATAGTGCCTACAGATAAGTACTGAATTATCTTCGTCAAATAAATTGTACCAGCTACATCTGCCCTGGTGTTTCAGATTGAATAACACCTTCTCTCCCTAAAGATGTCCATGTCCCAATCCCTAGAATCTATGAATATATTACCTTAATGGTAAAGAGACTTTGCAGAGGGAGTTAAATTAGGGATCTTGCGATGGGGGAATATTATTCTTGATTATCACAAAGCTCTATATAAAAGGGAAGCAGAGGGATCAGAGTTAGCAGTAGGATGTATGCAATATGATGACAGAAGCAAGTAATTGCAGTGATCTGAGGGAAAGACCACTAGCCAAGAAATACAGGCAGAATATACAGGCTGAAAAAGACGAGGAAAGGGATTCTCCCCTCATCCATCCAGCAGGAATACAGTATCACCAGCATCTCGACTTTAGACTTCAAATTCCCAGGATGGGAAGACAATAACTCTGAGTTGTTTAAGCCACTAAGGTTGTGGTAATTTGTTAGAGTAGCAACAGGAAATTAATACACTTGCTTTTCAAGAAACTGCCCAATTAAAGTGCTTTCTTTTGTCCTCACACTTATATGAATTGATTTTTAATTTGGCAAGCACTGTTATAGCAGTGAAAGGATAAATGTTTCCAAAATATTGAGAACTTTTACATGAACCTAAGAAAAGCTACAGAAGACAAATGATGAAAAATAAGTCATACTGTTTCTGAAAAAAATGATCCTATATTAGAACGTATTACATGTTGGAACATCTTACACTGGACTGGGTTTCATGCCCAGAGTCATACCTGCTCCTTCAAGGGAATAGGCTGAATTTGGATCCACGGTTAATTATTTGATGAGACAGCAGTCTTCAGACTTGAGTTTACCAGAATCAACCAGAGAGATTGCTAAAATACAGATGGTTGGACCCCAGCCTCAGAGTTTGGGACGAGAGCCCAAGAATTTGCATTTTAATGGTTTTTCAATGATGTTGATTCTGCTGGTTTATAGACCAGACCTTAAGAAACCTTAATGTGGTAGAAAAAACATGAAACACAGAAATCTCGGTTCATGTATTTGCCACTTTCTAGCTATGTAATCCCTTAACTCAAGTGACTTTCAGCTTCCTTTCTGTCCAATCTTATAGGTCTGCTGGAATGATCAAATACATTATTTGTAAAAATTAATGAAGACAGTAAAGTCATATAGAAACACAGTGACTATAATTAATAAAAGGCAGGAATTTATGCCTATGGTAATGTTATTTAATATTCTGCATAGTTTTCTGTGAATGGGCATTTTAAGTATTTACTTTCTGTATGTACATTGGTTACTTTTCAAATTAAAAAGAAAATATGCATGAATGTGTGTGTGCATATGTGCATGTGTATGTATTATAATGATTATGTGAACTCTAATAAGTCAATGTTTCCTTATTTGAGAATCAGTTAACATTCCAATTTAAGCCTTTTTTAAAAATTATTTTTGTGCCTACTATTATAGAGACATTGCTATACCTATATTGTTACAGTTCATTATTGAAGACTCAGTAGATACTCAGCATGGAGAAAAGGAGATATTTATTTATCTTAATTAGTAAAACATTTGTTTTCTTATTTTAGACTTTTTCTGTACTAAATTATTATAGAATACCTAATCTAATTTTAACTTTTTTGCATCATATAAATGGCTTTATTTGTGTGTGCTTTGCTTCTTAATTTATTATCACCTGAAAATTTTATTAACATCAATAATTATAATGAATGAAACTGGGATTAGATCTACTCTTTCACGTGTCCCACTAGGCCATTTGCTCCTGGAGAACCACTGTCACTCGTTACCCTTTATTTAAAGCCCTTCAGGCAAGGTTAAATACAAGTCATCTCAAAATAGCGGTGATTTATTTTTTTTTAGAAAATATACTAAATATTTCCTCAAAGTCAAAGTACATCTATACCTGGAAGATATCAAAACAAGTACATATGTATCTGTGTCTATATGTATGTATGTGTATACTCACATATATATATAAATACTTAACATGAATGCGCACACACACGCACACACACGCACACCATGAACTGACAGGCAGCTGGAAAGGGAAGAGGAATTGATCCATAGGTAGAACTATAATGACACAGCATGTTTGACAGACAGAACCGTGGGTTGAAAGTCTGGTGGCTGCTCTCAGATCCCACAGAGCTCCATCAATAAGCAGCTGGCTGGCCTTAAGCAAATCCTGTCTGTTTGCAGCTTCATCTCTTTTCTGTAACAATGAGGGTATCCAAACGCTCAACTTCTAAAACCCTTCCACCTTGAATATTCTGTGATTTGGCCTTGGTAGAATGCCTTCAGAAGAAAATTAATAAGGCACAAAATCCTTTCTATAATAGCTTATGGAGAAAACAGAAGTGAAGTCTCACTTGTTCTGATAATGCTCCCATTTTCAAAAATGCAACTCTGCCATGCTAACATAGCAGATGTCCTGAACTCTATAACAATTTGATAGAAGAAAAGATTTTAAGGTTGTCTAGTAGGTAGGAAAAATAACAGACCTACTCAAAATGAATGGAAAATGCATGTTCAAGAAGACACCACAGAAACGGGCAGCTCTGGGTCCTCCAGCTAATCAGTTTACAGTGTTAAATAATGAGAAGGATAAAACCTGTTACCTTCAGACAGATGGACTTTAAATCCTCGAGACAGGTTGCGGTCTTTATCTCATTTAGTATCTGTCATAATGATAGGTGAAAATATACTCTGCAGTATTTGTAAAGCCTTTCATCTTAATGGATTGACAGCCCCAGATGCGGCTCTTTATGACAGGCTTCCAGCAAGATATTTTACAGGACCTCCTCAATTAGACCATGTACTTTGGCGGAAGTGAAAAGTTTTGTGGGATAGCACTACCACAGAAAGTGTTTCAGAGCAAATGTGAAAGAAGGGATAAATTCATTTGTGTGTAAGCATATTTGGAGAAAGATAATTTTGTCATTCAATAATAAAAAAATAATTCAGACTTTTAACTAGGGTCCTTAGCATTTTGATATACCAAATATACACTTTATTTTAATTTTCCATAAATAGATATTTCTATATGGCTTAAATGACAATAACAGGTTATGAAAAATGTTTGGTAATAAAAATACCTATTGTTTATTCTTTTCTCCTTTGAAAATTGAACCAGAATTTCCTTGGACTGCAGTAACTGCAGCAACTTCAGTAACATTAAGTGATCGGTGTAGAATATCTTTGATGTGCTTCAGTTAAAAATAAACAGCCTCAAAAAAAAAAAACACTGTCATCAACCTTTTGGAAATGCTGAAACCTAAGTCAGGGTAATAGACTAGAGAATTCAAAACAACTCACGGTTGCCTTTAAATGCCTGAGGTAGTGTAGTATTTTCCAATATTTATAGCATTTTCAAAAGTTAAACTATAAGCAGCTATGAATTGCTTATAGACATTCTTAGACCGTTTTAACTATTTTTAGGATGTGTTAAAAGCTTTTAAATTGAACAAGCTGCAATTGCACTCCCTTAACAATATCAGGCTTTATGAGAGGACTGCTGGTTTATTTCTCCAACGAAGGCATTTGGTAAGCTTTGCTTAAGGAACCTTTGGAACATAGTCCTATAGGCCCATGGAGGACATAAAAGAAGTCCAAGGATTTTGAAGTTAGTTTGGGAGCGTAAAGGTATTAAGCTAATATCACTGCTTTCAATAGTAATGGCAGATATGAATAATTGAATCAATAGACTATAGAGGTGCAAGTCTCTTCGCGGGAAAACGGGCTAGGAAAACGTGATTTATGTTTTTATTTACTTCATTGTTTTCCTCCAGTTTTGACTCAACTAGGAGCACTGAGGTGCATAATGGTAAAACTGTACAGTCACGTTTTTCTTTCTCCAACTTTAGTGGTCTAAAGAGTAAATACACAAAACAAGGATTCCTTCTGGCACAACCATCTCTGAGCATTTATATAGTTTTCAATTATTCCTATTGCAAATAATCCTTTGAAGAATACGTATAAATCTTTGTCTGAATTACTGATTTTTAGGAGATATTATTGGAGAAAGGACAAAAGTCAAGAACTTATTTAAGGTTTTGCTATATACTAAACTGATTTCCAAAAATGTTATACATAATGGTGCCCCTTTCATTGGACCTGGAAAATGGTTGATAATTATCATTTTAAGTGTTTAGATAATTTTATACTAAAAATTTTTATTTTATCTGATTTCAGGTGAGGTATTTTTCTCATATATTTATTAGCAATTTATATTGCTTCCTTGAATTATTTGTTTAAATCTGCTAATTTTACTAACTGGATTTGATTTTTCTTGCTATTTTGTATATGCCCTTTATATACTAAATTTATCAAGATTTTGCATATTTTTTACAAATATTTTCCTAATTGCTAGTATCTTTCCTAATTTTGTATCATTTTATGTCTGTACCTTGAAAGAGATTTTTTAAGACTTTGATTCCCCTTGTGGCAATCAGCCAGGGAACTCCAGGCTACACCTCCTACCCCGCACCCACCCAGGACAAAGATGTTAGCAGTAGGCTCACATTCTCTCTGTCTCTCTCCACCCCTACTCTATATTAATTTTTGATACTTTCAATATCCACTTAGATAATCTTTATAAAACTCTGGCATCTTAGACCCTCGTCCTCCTGTCCTCCAGTGATTTTTGTACTCTACCCTAACTCATTCATTCAAGAACAGAATCATATGCAAAACCTTGTCATGGGCAAAATCTTCACACTCTCCATAATTCAATTTCAAACATCTTTTCCTTTGGCTACTTCCTCTTATCTTTTAAAGTAACTACTTCTCAAGGACTCTTCTCTTTGGGGCTCCAATATAGTGGTTAAACCAACACGTCACTTATTTCCTCATATCCACCTTCACCTATTTTAGATGCAATGCTCATCATGATAATCATTCTCTTTCATATAGCCTCAAATCCCTTGTTCCAAGCTTGCTTTTACACACCCATTTATCAAAACCGCTTCCATATTTAAATCAAATTCTCTGCACATACATTCTCAGAGGTAAATGTAATGGTAGAAAGACACACAGCCATCCACATTATTCTACCTCATATTAATTTCACAACAGCAAATCTCACAGCGGCTTTTAGTGGCCCATTACATTTCTCTTGTCAGTTTACTCTTCTACTGGGCCAAAAGAGTATTTCACAGCAGTTTCCTCTCTCCTCTAATCCCTATCCCCTTCTTATCTTCATTCTCATAAGAGAAAACTAAGGCAGAAAAGAGCTTCTCAACTTTCCCCCCACTAAATCTGGAATCATACTTTCATTTACACACACAAACACTGTCCTTCCTTCAGTGCATGAGCCATCTGTGTCCCCCTGTAAGACACATTGTTTACTCTTTCTTCTTATTAAAGCTCTGACAGCAGTCCTCACCCCCGAACCATCAGTGGATCCCTCTTTGTAGAATCTCTCCTATCATCTTATAAACATGTTGTATTTTCCATTTTATAAAACAAAGACTCTTGAGTCCACACTCTCTGCAATCTCCTCTAGCTACTGCCTTGTTTCTTAGCTTCATACTATAGGGAGAAACAAATAAAACGAACATATAAAAATTAAACAAAAAAAACTCCTCAAGAGAATTGTTTATTGTTGTAATCTTCACATTTTCTCTGAAACCTCATCTATACCAGGATTTTATCCTCACTAGTGGGACAAAACTATTCGAAGTCACCAGTGATCGATTACAAGATTTCTTTCCTACCTGATACATTTGGTAGTAGCATATAACCCAGTTACTTTTTTCTTCTCCAACAGTTTCTTTACTTGGCCTTCTGAGAACTATTCTTTCTTGGTTCTCACTCTACCTCACTGCCTTATGTCCTTAGTATTCGTTGCTGGATTTTCTGCATTCACCCAGCCTCTGATTTGTTGAGTACCTGAGGGCTCAGTCTTGTTTGTTTCTCCATCTATTTGCTAATCACATCTATATGTACTGGTAACTCAGAAATATAAATCTCCATATGCTCCCTTGGAATCTGGGATCTGTCATATTTACTGGGATAAACTGCCTACTCAACATCCTCATTGGGATCTATCCCCACAAAGATTGTTCCGCCCGGAAATGAGAATGTTGGAATTTTATACCCTATGACGACGGCCATTAGCTAAGGGCCTTCCCAATACGGGGGACTCAAACTTCTCAGGCATTTCCTGATACGCAGGTCCCCATCAGCTAAGTGCAAGTCTCCAAAGGAAGGTACAAGTATAATGTAATAGCAGTCAATATGTACACCTAGGAGATGATTAAATCGGCTGGTAAAGAGGATCTTGGCAAGGCAACAAAAGCACATTCTGCACTCTGGAATAAGTATGTGGTAACTGTGTCACGGATTTAACTTTAAAAAAGTATATATCTTTTTACAGATGGCCTTGTACTTTATTATTTTTAAGTACAAAGTTTTTTAAAAAGAATCAAATTAATCCATTATTGTCTTTAGGTATAAATTAGATCAAGCATATAAACAATTACAGAATAGTATAACAACACTTTGCTTGGGAAACAAAACTTTAAAATAGAGCCTAAGCTTTCTGATGACCCTTTTCTAATCACTTTAATTTCAGAGTAATTGCAACTATGAATTGAGTATGAAATTTTCAATGATATTTTTAGACTTTGACTACATATGTCTTTATGATCAACAAAATACATGCTTTTATACTTACATAAAATGAATCATACTGACCGTATTTCTCTAAACAATTATTTTTCTTCTAACATTATTTGTGAGATTCATTCATGCTTTATGTGTGGCTATAATTTATTCATTTCATTACTAATCCCATGTATGATTGTATCATAATTTATATATTCAATATCCTTTTGATGGGCAGGTAGATGTTTTTCTTTCTTTCTTATTATAAAAATATAATTGATTAAACATTCCAGTCTATACTTCTTTGTGAACATATTTGAGGTTTTCTCTAGATTTATACCCAGAGAGTGCAACTGAAAGATAGAAGGGTCAGTTCAAATATTACTATAATTAAATAAGTAGAACTATGCACTTAGTTTCTTGCATTTGGTTCCTTTTTGTTAAGAAGAGTGAAAATAAATATTTAAAGAAATGTTTGTAAAGTTGACTTTTTGGACAATTCACATGTCTTTTATGCTTAGAGGCAGAAGTTTATTCTCCCCTGAATCCACTCCCATATGTGGAACACACTGAATGGTGCCTGCTATTTATCTCTTTAGAAAAGCAGTTTCTGACCTTCCCTGGGATTATCTTTTCTCATTGGTAGTAGAATTTTTTTCAACATGACACATCTGAGAAAATCTCTAAGGATACGTTCCAGTATTGCATTAGACAAGAATGCAGAGAAAATGGCCTTTCTTTTATGTTTCAGGTTCTATGCTAGAAGATTTACGTATACTTCTTTAATCCTCAAAACCCTAGAATGCTAATATATACCAATTTTGCTGCTTTGGAGAAACAACTGTCCCCAAGTTACACAGCTAATAAATGAAAAAAACCTGGATTCTAACTCAAATTTATCTCATAACATGGTATGAAGTTGGCTTATATGGATGATACTTAGGTCAACTGAGTTTAATTGATAATATGTAAGTAATTAATATAGGTTTTGCATATTAAAATCTTAACTATGTTTCAAGAGTCCAAATTCCAATTCTTTTAGAAGCCTGTCTCTATATGTAGACTGAGATTTTTCTTCTTCTATGCTATCATTTTATACTCTACTGTACTATTCTGCAGTTGTCTGTGAAAACTGTTAATATAATATCCCACACCAAAATTTAAGCTTCTTGAAAGTCTATACCTAAACTGCATATCTGTGGTATCTCCTAGTCACCACTGCTTAGCCAAAAGTCCAGTGCTAAGAGGCAAACCTAGGAAATTACAGCGCAAAAGAACGTAAGATCATTACCTAAGGAAATGGCAAGAGAATAGCAAGGCATGGTTGTCACAGGATATTGGGAAATCGTATAGTACTCATGCAATAATAGAATCAGTAGGGAAAGGAAACAGGGAACAAGCCAAGAAAAAATTCAGGCATGACTTCAGAGGCACAAGGAGGATTTCAGAAATAGAAGCCACAGAAGTTCAGAATAATACAAGACAAACCCTACATCTTACAGCCAGGAATACTGCGAACCTGATAAGTTATATCACTTGAGCATGGTCACACATCAAATTAAAATGCCAAGGAATGGTTGTCATCTATGTAAATATTTTAGTTATGTTCATTCAAAACCAACTTTTAATTAAAAATACTAGTAAAGAAGGTTAAGCGACAAAGATATAAAAGAAATGGCTTCTGATTTCAAATAGCTTTAAGTTAACAGCATTTTAACATTAATGGAATTTTTTAAACAAGGTCATCATAAAGATTTTAGGGTTTGTTTCAGGTAAAACTTAAATCTTCATTTAAGTTTATATTGTGAGACAGAAAGATCCACAGATGGAATTTAGATATGATTAATTTTTCTTGCCACTGATGTAAACTTGAGTTTTATTAGCTGTAAGGTACAAATTTACCTTATTTCCCTGACAGCAGGTTTTTACTTGTCACAGGTTTTCAAATAAAGTGAAGTTACTACTTTCTCCTGGGAAATTCCACTCTCTTTGGTGATTAAGCTCCTTGAGGTCAGGACCCCAGTCCTATCTCTGTTTTGTGCTTCTCATGAAATACAATGCAGTTTTTGACTGCATTTTAAGTATTCAAAAACTATATGATGAAATGCTTTAGCTGTACATGACCTGCTGATCTTGTCAAAGTAAGACTGCATAGCAACAAATCTCACATTGTTACTATGGTTAAATATATATATATATCTCCTAAAAATGATTCAATTTCCTTAACACAGCAGCCCAACTAAAGCTCAGAAATCACACTGCTTATTCTGTGAGAAATTGTCTACTACCACTGTTTACTTAAAATATTCTACTCTCATCTGTTACTTTTGTTTTAACCTATGAAACATATATCAAAAATGTTAATGTAATGTTAGGAAGTCATTGTCTATATTAAGCAAGGTACAAACTGACTCCCAGAAAAGAGGAATGGCAAATCACCTTCATTCCATTGCCAGCCTCAACCAATTGTCAGTGGCTGCCTGGAGTGTTCTTTTTTGAGAGGAATTGTGAAACCTAGTGTAGTGCAGGAAAGCAAGCCAAGATCAATTATTGATGTCTGCCATGGGTAGACAAGAGAGTGAATGACAATATATAAACCATGAACTTTCTTATCTGTGCACTAGAGCTTGAAATATGTAGTCATTTTAATTATTAAGAGATAGGCATATTCTTGCCAGATGAATGTCATGACAGGAACAATAAACTTTAACAATGTACACTGACTTTTAGGAGCCATGCTTACTACATGCTCCAATGAAGTGATAATAGACCTCTAACGGGATCACCATTCTTCCAGGATACTACTGTCAGAGTAATAGAATGTCACAGTTCATACTACTGTTTCCTCTCTAAGGATAGACTATTAGTTTTCCAGAAAAAAAAATAGCCAGGAGAATATTTGTTATTTTTACTTAAATGTATTCAGATGTGTCTACTGATGTCAAAAAAGGAAAAAATGGAAGTTCGGAGAGGTAATTGTTTAACTCCACAGCCTTCTACTGTCCCTTTATTTCAGAATAAGATCTGGCTTTGATCTCCAGACAGACCACTTGGTAGCAGTGACTATGGGGATCAAATTAAGAACTAATAACTGTCAAAGTTCTCTGTTTGTACCAAAAGAATATTAATTAATGCTAGTATTATTATGTACTATCTGCTTTTATCCCCAATCTTGATATCTGATTTTGAACCTAGTTTCAGTTACCTGAGTCCAGTTCCTTTGTCTAACTTTCCTGATGCCCTGTTTTCAATCCCTTGATTTTGGACTGTACTCTGGCTACATTAGCCACCCAGAAAGATTCAGCAGAATACTCATCCCCTTACCTGGAAAAATGCTTCCTTGAAATGCAGCAATCCATAAGTAATAGTAAATGCTATCTCCATTGGGTACAAAAATATTTGGGAAATTTTGGAATTTCATGCATTCATGTTTCATATCAAAGAGATAAAATTACAGAGATAATTGACTTAATTTCTAATTTGCAGATATAGGCAATGCTCCTCTAGGGATTCTGTAATGTGGTCATTTTGAGGAATAGTAGTCAAGACTAACATCCTCAAATTAGAAAACATAATGAAATTTTATGTAAGGATTAGAAAAGAATCAATGAATGAGATGGATCTTTGTGCTGAAATGAGGCAATGAAGTAAATGTTGCTTCCTAATTCTGTTATTTTACTTATATATAATGAAATAAACAACTATAATTTGTATGAAACTTCTTATAATATGCCAGAAAACTGAGACTCATTATTTTACCTTCCTCAACATCAGCATCACATCTAATTTATCAACAACTCTTCCAATTGCACCGTTAAAATATATCATTGATACATATATTTTTCTTTCACTTTTCTACTACTGCCTAGATGCAAGAGAGAATCAAGCCTTACTAACAGTGCTAAAATGCCCCCTTTATTAGTGGCACCATCTCCTCCAATCCATTTTTTATCTACCAATTTGACTTGCTTTCAACACATATATCTGATTATTCCATTTTCTTGCCTCATATCCACCAGCGGTTTTCTTATTGCACCCCTTATTTGGTTTATAAACCTCTCAACCCATACCACCCTCCTTTCTCTACAAGTTTAGCTACAAAGGTCTGGTAGTTCCTCAGCACCACAAAAACCTTCTGTCCTTGAGGACTTAGTCTGTGTTGTTTCCACTAGCTGTTATTTTCTTGCTCTGACCTCTCAACCTTCTGGCTCTTTCGCATCCTTCCAGGTCTTCAGGTATCAACTTAGCTGCTGTGTGTTCTATGACCGCATTGCCTAAGTAACCTCCATTCTTCCTCATAGCAGTCTATTTAATGTATCATAGTTCTTCCGGCAGTTGCAATTAAAATGTGTTTATTATTTTCCTCACTCCCCTAAACTTCTAAACGGATGGGTGTAGAATATTTTATTCACCACGGTACCTGCAGTATCTAGCAAAATGTCTGACATACAATAAGGGCTAGATATGTATTTGTAGAAAGAATGACTAAAAAAGAATCTCTGATGTGGTTTATTTGTAGTTACTGTTATTGTCGATGATGGTGTGGCTGTCTTTAGTGATGGTGATGGGTTGTTGGCCTATTTGTGGTAAGTTTTTACTGTTGAGATTGTTAAGTATCAGAGATATTAGGCAAATTAACAAGTAGAGAAGCCAGGATATAATTCAGTGTCTAAGGCCAATATCATTGTTTCTAATAGTACATGATACTGTTTTCATATTCATCATACATTCAGGGAGCATACTGAAATGGAAAAATTATTGGTCTATTGTCCAACAACCCTGGATTTAAACCTTGGCTCCTCTATTCACTGACTGTGTCTAGTCTTCAGTTTCTTATCTGTAAATTGGGTATAATAACCTCTACCTAATGGACCCCTTTTGGATATGGACCAAAATTATAAATATACATATCCACATAAAGCAATGGGCATATAAAAGGAACTAAACAAAATAAAATGTGTCTCTTCTCTTTTCCAATGATCATCACCACACATTTGGTGTCCTTTGTTTGCCAAAGCGTAAAATGTCCTTCGGATTGCAAATTTCCAGCATTGATATTTTTCTCCTCTGCACCAAGATAATTATTGCTTAACTATAATTTTTGTAAAATCTCTTTCTCTTTCAAGGTCTATGATAAACTTGATCCCCTATACTATTAATTCATTCAATTTGGTAATTCAGCAATAGTTTATGTCCTGATTTAAAATAATCCATTTTCAAACAGACATCGTTTTCCTCCCACTATGGTACATTGATTCTTCATAACATTTATGTAAGAAAACTTGGCAGCAGTTATAAAACACATGCACTTTTGAATGCTGCCCAAATTGACAACAATTTCAATTAACTATCCAAACTGTGAGTCCCAGAAAAATGCACAGAAGTAAAGTGACAATTATCAAATAGCTAGAAAGGATTATTGACCTCAACTTGTGGGACCTACTCAATCAAGAAAAGAGAAATGGAAAATGAAGTGTCCAAAAGAACTGGCTTTTCAGGCTTATCTTGATCATTATGTTAACACTGACAGATGGAAGCACGTACACAAACTATACAAGTGTGCCTTGTGTAACCTAATAAATATATTTCCACAATATTAGCAAAAAGATTTCAGAATATGACTCTAAAACATTTTTTAAATCGTAGTTAAAAATCTGATTGGGTCACTTGTACACTTGTTCGTGCTGTAAGAGACAAAACCAGCTTTCTGAGCGTTTCCAATGGATTATAGGAAAGGTTATATGATCCTCCTAAGAATAAGAACTAAGACTGCACTGTGATCGATTATTGTCAGGAAGAAAAGCACATCCTCCTCCTTTGTCACTTGATTACCGTGAGCACAACAAAAATATTACAGTACAAAAGACTCTAAAGGACTGCTTTTTAAAAATAAGGTGTCAAAACTCCCCGCAAAGTGTAATGAAAATAACCTATAAATACAGCTTTTTACAAATTGATTTCAACTTAGAGTGCTTTATTTGAGGCTTCTTTTAAAAGGTGCCCTAAATGCAAACGTATCATTTTAAAGTTTTGGACTTGAAAAAAATGACAAAATGAAGATCCAACCTCCCCCAAGATCACTAGTACTCCAAGTTAATAATATAATTATTTGGACAATTTAGATAAAAATAAACTCAAGTAACTGAATAGTAGGAAAAACATTAGAAGAAAAAATTTCATATTTAAAATTCATTATGAATGATGGAGGCATTCTTTACTGGTATTGTTTCATTTGTTTTGTATAATAAAGTGATCAAATGTGTGTTTCATTTATGAACTATTGTTAAACCTTTTAATTAATTACGTATCATTTTATTTTTAGGAAAGACAATTTGAAGATCTCAATGGCTGCCTGTCGCTAAATATAGATTCCATTTGAGATTATAATATGGAAATGAGCTCATTAATATTTAAGAGTAAACAGGAGTTTTGCCGGTGGTGATATTTTATTTATTTACTTATGTATTCCCTTATTTTAATATTATACTACGTCAGTGCCGGGATTATAATAAAATGAATTCATTTCTTGGCTGAAAATTCCTTTGGAACAGTACCAAATTATGTGAACATAAGTTTCCAAGTGATAATATCTACCACCAGATGTCTATAAGTCACTTGGAGATCCCTGGAAGGAAGATATTAGATAAATAATATTATAATTTTCTTTGAAAAATCCTTAATTAGGCCTTCTGGCATAATGAGAAGTACTACATGAAAAAGTAAAGTTTAACTGATTATATTGAGGTAAATTTCATCCATTGATCAAGCCTATATAAGGTTTAGAAATAAAACAGGTGCCACGCTATTCAGCACTTTAGAAACCAGCATTTCCGATACATCATTTTCAAACCTGGTACCCAGAACTGAATCCTGAGCTAAATTTGCCTTTTTAGAGGTATATAATGTATGCTTTCTCAAACAGCATTGGTTCATATATATCTTTCATTTCCCTCTTAAGTAGTACAAAAAGGGAAATAATCAGAAGGAGGAAATAAGAAAGCAGGAATATGTTGAAGCAGAGTTCTCAATTTTCTGCTTCCTTAATATATAAAGGAATGAGTATGACAGCTTTTACTACCCTGATTTGTGTAATGAGTCAGCAAATAAACTCAAGTTAAATAAGAAAATATTGACTTGGGTTCGTATTGGTGTTTATAAGTCTGCTTATAGTGAGGATTTCAACAGCTATTTTTTTTTTTTTACTTCAATTGATATATTTTGAAGATCTACTAGGTGTAAGGCACTGACTCAGGTCCTGCTGGATATCCACAATGAGTAAGACAAGCTTCTGACTGTAGGGTAGGGGCCAGCCTTTTAAGTAGAGAAGGAGGATTCATAGAGATGACCATGACATAAGGCAGAAAATGTGTTTCATTAAAAGAAATAGATAAGATATATGTAAGACCTTACTGCAAGGGAAGAAAGAGTCATATCTGTAGGAATTAACAGGAGAGTTAAGTGCTCACAAGAGTACACACATGAACATACAGATTGTGTCTTCAGAAATTGAACTGTGAAGCTGAATAGTAGAATGTAAGATAGTCATAATCCAATATTCAGAAATGTTAATGGGATTGAAACCCAACGTTTTTACAACATACACTTAAAAATCAAATTAGTTCTTTCTTTTAAAATTAAATTTACTGATTTGATAGACATTCCCAACCACAAAAAACTTAAATGTATATTTAATAATTAAAATATAAACAAAACTCATGGAAGAAATCTTTTGTTTCAAAATAGTCAAAAAATAATCATCAGCTTGACAGAGATCCAGGTATTAGAATCACCTAAAATGTCTGTTTATTTTCTTTATTTTAATAGTTTATTTCTCATTTTTATTTTGTTTTTTGGGTTTTTTTTTTTTTTTTGCGGTACGCGGGCCTCTCACTGTTGTGGCCTCTCCCGTTGCGGAGCACAGGCTCCGGACGCGCAGGCTCAGCAGCCATGGCTCACAGGCACAGCCGCTCCGCGGCATGTGGGATCTTCCCGGACCGGGGCACAAACCCGCGTCCCCTGCATCGGCAGGCAGACTCTCAACCACTGCGCCACCAGGGAAGCCCCTATTTCTCATTTTTAAATCTCTGACTCAAAAGTGAAACTTACAATGAAATATCTAAACACTGATTCTTCCCCATTAACAAGTCTATCATTTTTAGTTTTGAGAAAATTTTCACTACCTCAGGGGATAGGTGAAGGGAGTGTGTATGCATCTGTGTTTATGTGCAAGTATGAGATGGACTGGGAAACTCTTTCTGGAAAAAATGTTTTTTTAAGTAGTACTTTAAAAAATTTGGGGGGGAAATAAAAATATTCCAGAATTGTTTTAATTCCATTTCCATTGGTCTCTATGCCAAAATTTATACAAATTAATAATGTCATAAATTAACAAAATTTCATGAATTAATGAAGTCATACATTGATTCAGAATGATTTATATTGTCCTTTGCTGGAAAATATGTTCAGCATAAAACTCCTTCAAATGCTAATGAGAACATTTTTTTTTCTCATAGAGTCTCCCTGGATAAAGTTTACAAAGCCTGTTCTTTTGGGACCGTGAAGTTCAGGTAGCTTAAACTGAAATGTATTTAATAACAATCTTAAGATGATATACTCTTGCAAATAGTATTTTGTTTGTCCCTTGTGTAACAAGAGCTGATGAGTTATTTCTTTTCTTTAATTTAACATTTTATTGAATGAAACATTTTTTAAATTCTATAATGCTTTGTAATTTTCACAAGTTTCACACACATGATTTCATATAATCCCATAATAACCTATCTGTTCTCCCCTACTCCTGTGTTACCGTTCCCCCTTCCCTCTCCCCACTGGTAACCACTAGTTTGTTCTCTTATTTTAATATATGAGTATGCTTCTGTTTTGTTTTGTTTTATTCACTAATTCGTTGTGTCTTCCCTTTTTTTTGTTAACAAATTTATTAGAGTATAATTGATTTACAATATTGTGTTACTTTCTTCTGTATAACAAAGTGAACCAGCTATATGTATATGTATATGCCCATATGACCTCCATCTTGCATCTCCTTCCCACCCTCCCTATCCCACCTTTCTAGGTGGTCACAAAGCACCGAACTGATCTCCCTGTGCTATGCGGCTGCTTCCAATTAGACATCTATTTTACGTTTAGTAGTGTATATATATCAATGCTGTTATCTCACTTCATCCCAGCTTACCATTCCCTGTCCCTGTGTCCTCAAGTCCATTCTCTATGTCTGTGGCTTTATTCCTATCCTGCCCCTAGATTCTTCAAAACCATTTTTTTTTTAGATTCCATATATATGTGTTAGCATATGGTATTTGTTTTACTCTTTCTCACTTACTTCACTCTGTATGACAGACTCTAGGTCCATCCATCTCACTACAAATAACTCAATTTCGTTTATTTTTATGGCTGAGTAATATTCCATTGTATATTTGTGCCACAACTTCTTTATCCACACTTGTGTCGGTGGACACCTAGGTTTCTTCCATGTCCTGGCTATTGTAAATAGTGCTGCAATGAACATTGTGGTGCATGTCTCTTTTTGAATTATGGATTTCTCAGGGTATATGCCCAGTAGTAGGATTGCTGGGTAATATGTAGTTCACTTTCAGTTTTTTAAGGAACCTCCATACTGTTCTCCACAGTGGCTATATCAATTTACATTCCCATCAACAGTGCAAGAGGGTTCCCTTTTCTCCACACCCTCTCCAGCATTTATTGTTTCTAGATTTTTTCATGATGGCCATTCTGACCTGTGTGACGTGATACCTCATTGCAGTTTTTCTTTTTTTCTTCTCATTGCAGTTTTGATTTGCATTTCTCTAATGACTAATGACGTTGAGCATCCTTTCATGTGTTTGTTGGCAATCTGTACATCTTCTTTGGAGAAATGTCTCTTTAGTTCTTCTGTGCATTTTTGGATTGCGTTGTTTGTTTTTTTGTTATTGAGCTGCATGAGCTGCTTGTATATTTTGGAAGTTAATCCTTTGTCAGTTGCTTCATTTGCAAATATTTTCTCCCATTCTGAGAGTTGTCTTTTCATCTTGTTTATGGTTTCCTTTGCTGTGAAAAAGCTTTTAAGTTTCATTAGGTCCCATTTGTTTATTTTTCCTTTTATTTCTGTTTCTTTAGGAGGTGAGTCAAAAAGGATCTTGCTGTGATTTATGTCATAGGGTGTTCTGCCTATGTTTTCCTCTAAGAGTTTTATAGTGTCTGGCCTTACATTTAGGTCTTTAATCCATCGTGAATTTATTTTTGTGTATGGTGTGAGGGAGCATTCTAATTTCATTCTTTTACATGTAGCTGTCCAGTTTTCCCAGCACCAATTATGTTTTTTGTTGGTTTTTTGTGTGTGTGTGTGGTACGCAGACCACTGCTGTGGCCTCTTCCGTCACAGAGCACAGGCTCCAGACACGCAGGCTCAGTGGCCATGGATCACGGGCCCAGCCGCTCCACGGCATGTGGGATCCTCCTGGACTGGGGCACGAACCTGTGTCCCCTGCATCGGCAGAGGAAGCCCCCAGCACCAATTATTGAAGAGGCTGTCTTTTCTTCATTGTATAATCTTGCCTCCTTTATCAAAGATAAGGTGACCATAGGTGTGTGGGTTTATCTCTGGGCTTTCTATCCTGTTCCATTGATCTATATTTCTGTTTTTGTGCCAGGAGCATACTTTCTTGACTACTGTAGCTTTGTAGTATAGTCTGAAGACTGGGAGCCTGATTCCTCCAGCTCTGTTTTTCTTTCTCAAGATGGCTTTAGCTATTTGGGGTCTTTTGTGTTTCCATACAAATTGTGAAAATTTTTTGTTGTAGTTTTGTGAAAAATGTCATTGGTAGTTTGATAGGGAGTACACTGAACCTGTAGATTGCTTTGGGTAGTATATTGATTTTCACAATGTTGATTCTTCCAATCCAAGAACATTGTATATCTCTCCATATGTTTGCATCATCTTTAACTTCTTTCATGAGTGTCTTATAGTTTTCTGCATACAGGTCTTCTGTCTCCTCAGGTAGGTATATTCCTAGATATTTTTATCTTTTTGTTGCAGTGGTAAATGGGAGTGTTACCTTAATTTCTCTTTCAGATTTTTCATCATTAGTGTATAGGAATGCCAGAGATTTCTGTGCATTAATTCTGTATCCTGCTACTTTACCAAATTCATTGATTAGCTCTAGTAGTTTTCCGGTAGCATCTTTAGGATTCTCTATGTAGAGTATCATGTCATCTGCAAACAGTGGCAGCTTTACTTCTTCTTTTCTCATTTGGATTCCTTTTATTTCTTTTTCTTCTCTGATTGCTGTGGCTAAAACTTCCAAAATTATGTTGAATAATAGTGCTGAGAGTGGACATCCCTGTCTTGTTCCTGATTTTAGAGGAAATGGTTTCAGTTTTTCACCTTTGAGAACGATGTCGGCTGTGGGTTTGTCATATATGGCCTTTATTATGTTAAGGAAGTTTCCTCTATGCCTACTTTCTGGGGAGCTTTTATCATAAACCGGTGGTGAATTTTGTCGAAAGCTTTTTCTGTATCTATTGAGACGATCATATGGTTTTTATACTTCAGTTTGTTAATATGGTGTATCACATTGATTGATTTGCATATATTGAAGAATCCTTGCATTCCTGGAATAAACCCTACTTGATCATAGTGTATGATCCTTTTAATATGCTGTTGGATTCTGTTTGCTAGTATTTTGTTGAGGATTTTTGCATTTATGTTCATCAGTGATATTGGCCTGTAGTTTCCTTCTTTGTGACATCTTTGTCTGGTTTTGGCATCAGGGTGATGGTGGCATGCTAGAATGAGTTTGGGAGTGTTCCTCCGTCTGCTATATTTTGCAAGAGTTCAAGAAGGATAGGTGTTAGCTCTTTAAATGTTTGATAGAATTTGCCTGTGAAGCCATCTGGTCCTGGGCTTTTGTTTGTTGGAAGATTTTTCATCACACTGTAAATTTCAGTGCTTGTGATTGGTCTGTTTATATTTTCTATTTCTTCCTGGTTCAGTCTCGGAAAGTTGTGCTTTTCTAAGAATTTGTCCATTTCTTCCAGGTTGTCCATTTTATTGGCATATAGATGCTTGTAGTAATCCCTCATGATTCTTTGTATTTCTGCAGGGTCAATTGTTACTTCTCCTTCTTCATTTCTAATTCTATTGATTTGAGTCTTCTCCCTCTTTGTTTGAGTCTGGCTAGTGGTTTATCAATTTTGTTTAACTTCTCAAAGAACCAGCTTTTAGTTTTATTGATCTTTGCTACTGTTTCCGTCATTTTTTTTTCATTCATTTCTGATCTGATCTTTATGATTTTGTTCCTTCTGCTAACTTTGGGGTTTTTTTGTTCTTTTTTCTCTAATTTCTTTAGGTGTAAGGTTAGGCTGTTTATTTGAGATTTTTCTTGTTTCTTGAGGTAGGACTGTATTGCTATAAACTTCCCTCTTAGAACTGCTTTTGCTGCATCCCATACTTTTGGGTCAACGTTTTTTCACTGTCATTTGTTTCTGGGTATTTTTTGATTTCCTCTTTGACTTCTTAGTGATCTCTTGGTTATTTACTAGTGTATTGTTTAACCTCCATGTGTTTGTATTTTTTACAGGTTTTTTTCCTGTAATTGATATCTAGTCTCATAGCGTTGTGGTCGGAAAAGTAACTTCATACGATTTCAATACTCTTAAATTTACCAAGGCTTGATTTGTGACCCAAGATATGATCTATCCTGGAGAATGTTCCATGAGCACTTGAGTAGAAAGTGTATTCTGTTGTTTTTGGATGGAACGTCCTATAATATAAGTTAAGTCCATCTGATTTAATGTGTCATTTAAAGCTTGTGTTTCCTTATTATTTTCATTTTGGATGGTCTCTCCATTGGTGAAAGTGGGGTGTTAAAGTCCCCTACTATTATTGTGTTACTGTTGATTTCCCCATTTATGGCTGTTAGCATTTGCCTTATGTATTGAGATGTTCCTTTGTTGGATGAATAAATATTTACAATTGTTATATCTTCTTCTTGAATCGATCCCTTGATCATTATGTAGTGTCCTTCTTTGTCTTTTGTAATAGTCTTTATTTTAAAGTCTATTTTGTCTGATATGAGAATTGCTACTCCAGCTTTCTTTTCATTTCAAATTACATGGTAAATCTTTTTCCATCCCCTCACTTTCTGTATGTGTCCCTACATCTGAAGTGGGTCTCTGGTAGACGGTATATATATGGGTCTTGTTTGTGTAGCCATTCATCCAGTCTATGTCTTTTGGTTGGAGCATTTAATCCATTTAAATTTAAGGTAATTACTGATGTGTATGTTCCTATTACCGTTTTCTTAATTGTTTTGGGTTTGTTTTTGTAGGTCTTTTCCTCCTCTTGTGTTTCCTGCCTAGAGAAGTTCCTTTAGCATTTGTTGTAAAGCTGGTTTGGTGGTGCTGAATTCTCTTAACTTTTGCTTGTCTGTAAGGCTTTTAATTTCTCCTTTGAATCTGAATGAGATCCTTGCTGGGTAGAGTAATCTTGGTTATAGGTTCTTCACTTTAATCACTTTAAAAATGTCCTGTCACTACCTTCTGGCTTGCAGAGTTTCTGCTGAAAGATCAGCTGTTAAGCTTATGGGCATTCCCTTGTATGTTATTTGTTGTTTTTCCCTTGCTGTTTTTATTTTTTTTTCTTTGTATTTAATTTTTGATAGTTTGATTAATATGTGTCTTGTCATGTTTCTCCTTGTATTTATCCTGTATGGGACTCTGCATTTCCTGGACTTGACTGACTATTTCCTTTCCCATATTAGGGAATTTTTCAACTATAATCTCTTGAAATATTTTCTCAGTCCCTTTCTTTTTCTCTTCTTCTTCTGGGACCCCTTTAATTCAAATATTGGTGCATTTAATATTGTCCCAGAGCTCTCTCAGACTGTCCTCTATTCTTTTCATTCTTTTTTTCTTTATTCTGCTCTGCAGTAGTTATTTCCAATATTTTATCTTCCAGGTCACTTATCCATTCTTCTGCCTCAGTTATTCTGCTATTGATTCCTTCTAGAGAATTTTTAATTTCATTTATTGTGTTGTTCATCATTGTTTGTTTGCTCTCTAGTTCTTCTAGGTCCTTGTTAAATATTTCTTGTATTTTCTCCATTCTATATCCAAGATTTTGGATCATCTTTACTATCATTACTCTGAATTCTTTTTCAGATTGACTGCCTATTTCTTCCTCATTTGTTTGGTCTGGTGGGTTTTTACCTTGTTCCTTCATCTGCTGCATATTTCTCTGTCTTCTCATTTTTGCTTAACTTACTGTGTCTGGGGTCTCCTTTTTGAAGTCTGCAGGATTGTAGTTTTTGTTGTTTTTGGTGTCTGCCCCCAGTAGGTAAGGTTGGTTCAGTGGGTTGTGTAGGCTTCCTGGTGGAGGGGACTTGTGCCTGTGTTCTCGTGGACGAGGCTGGATCTTGTCTTTATGGTGGGCAGGACCACATCTGGTGGTGTGTTTTGGGGTGTCTGTGAGTTTAGCATGATTTTAGGCAGCCTCTCCGCTAATGTGGGGTGGGGGGGTTGTGTTCTGTCTTGCTAGTTGTTTGGCATGGGGTGTCCAGCACTGGAGCTTTCTGGTCGTTGACTCAAGCAGGGTCTTATTGTTGAGATGGAGATCTCTGGGAGAGGTCCTGCCAATTGACGTTACATGGGGCCGGGAGGTCTCTGGTGGTCCAATGTCTTGAACTCAGCTCTCCCATCTCAGAGGTTCAGGCCCGACACCCGGCCAGAGTCCCAAGACCCTGTCAGCCACACAGCCACCATCTTGTTTGAAACTCCCCAAAATCTGGTAATCTAGGTCAGGTAGGTTTTAGTTCTTCAGGAAATGAGTTGGCCAGCACTTTTCATCTTAGGCTTCCCAGCCTCCAGAACATTTCCTTGCAAACCAGAAGGGAAGATCCTTCAGGGCAGGGAATATCATTGTTTCTCTAGTGCCAATTACAATGCCTGGTCCATCGCAGAAACTCAATGTGTAATAGGGAAGAACAAATCTGACTACATACTGGATTAGTGTCTTATACTTTAAACTTTGTATTCGATTGCTTTTGCTTAGTCATACTAGCTCAAGCATGCACGAAACTGAGCAGGACTCTGCTGGGCCCTCCCAAGTACAAATCGAGTTATTTCTTACTACCCTCAATCATTAAAAACACATTCTCCTAAATCACAGTCCATGCAGAATTTGCAATAGTTCACTCCATTAGGTTTTATAAATAATATGCAAACCACACTTCACATAATTACCTTTTAAGGCAAAGATAAAGTTTGAATGGGTTGGAGTAATTAACACGAAAGTATGCAACAGCTATAATAAACTTTTAAATTATACATTTAAAACCTAATTTTAACTATGTAACTTGGCTTAGGGAAAAACAAAGTAGGCATTACCCCTTTACATAAAGGAATAAAAGAGCTAATATTAAACCAGCTAGCAAATATACACAGAAAGCCAGCATTCTACAAAAAGGCCAAACACAGAGAGAGAGATTAGGGAGATGAAAGTACAATCTTTTACTGTGCAACTGGCTGTAGAAAAGAACAGCCATGAGATACTGATGATAAAATCTGAACGAAGTCTGCTTGAATCATTTTTGCTATTTACCAAGATTTGGAGGTATATATTTTAGAAAGGGTTTGGGTAAGATGTGAGGGTGAACAAGAGTCTGATGAAGTTGGCCATCCATAGATAGAAGAAAAATCTTAATCAAAATGGCAACCAATTCACATTATTTACATGGTATCAACTGACACTCTCAAAAGAAGTAGAAAGAAAAAATATTAGAATCAAGCACATGTGCTTTTACCACCAAACAACTGACTTGTTAATGACATTAAAAGCTTGATATTTTAAAACTAAAATCATTGATAGTTTATACTATGTCAGTTCAGCCACTGCCTTCAGTGAGCACAGGTCCTTCACTGAACCTCATGTGAAAACATACAGTGAGTTCTATGACTAGTAATAGATTTGATTCTTCAGATTAAAGTACAGTAAATTATGTCATCTAGTACAACTTTCCTAACATTTGCATCTAGATTAAATGTGCTGTCAAGAAATTGATAAGATAACCTGTTTCTTCCACCTGGAGAAATGGCTCAAGAGGGTGTTCAGTGATGGAATCAGGCAGGAAATATGGACAATTTAGAGAAAGACTCTATTCATTTAATGAACCAAGGTTTTTGGAACACTGAACAAATGCCTCACACTCTACCAGGCCTGAGTGATGAAGGCTAAGTTCCTGCTTTTAAGGAGGACATGGTATATGAGAAGAGAGACAGAGAGGCAAATGATCAGAAATAAAAATGTTCCATAGTAGAGGCAAGTAGAAAGAAGAAAGAGGGGAGCACATGACATAGCCCCTTCCCTTGGGTGAAGACTTCACAAATTAGGTTACCTGTAAGGTGAGTCTTGAAGGAGTTCAAAAGGAAAAAAGGAATAGTCAGAGTGAAGCAACTGCATAAAAGTGTGAAAGCACGAGATGCATTTGGAGACCTGTAACCAGTTTGCAGACGAGTATTTCTGTGGTGGAATTTCTTTCTCTCTTTTTTTTTTTTTTTTTTTTTGCGGTACATGGGCCTCCCATCCCTGTGACCTCTCCCGCTGCGGAGCAACAGGCTCCGCACGCGCAGGCCCAGTGGCCATGGTTCACGGGCGCAGCCGCACCACGGCACGTGGGATCCTCCCGGACCAGGGCATGAACCCGTGTCCCCTTCATCGGCAGGCGCACCCCCAACCACTGCACCAACAGGGAAGCCCTCTTTCTCTCTCTTTACTGAAGTTTCTTAATAGGCTTTAGCAAACTCAGACTCTATCATGCTATAAAACAAAGGAGTCCTTGAAACAGATGAAATGTTCCATGGTCAAATGTCCACTAAACTAACTGAAAACAGTAAATGTCAAAAATACAATGGTAAGGTGAAATACATAAAGTCCTTAAAAGAAGGTTCAATATCTATGCTTTGTTTTAATAAAGTTCTCTTTCAATGTTAATTATTAAACATTTTAATTATATTAAAAGCATTGTGAGGGCATAATAAATGTATTATTTATCGTTAGACATCCCCCTTTCCTTCCAGTATTCCTTGCATCTCTCGCAAAGCCCCGTAAAAGATTTTGCACAGACTTGGTGTGCAGTGAGCATGTGTTAAATAAAGAACAAACAGGTGATGAATGAATCTATAGCTAGAGATTCCTGTTATTTTCCTGGAAAAAGAAATAGAACATAGACATATAAGAATTCAAGACAAATGCCTCAGTCATATAACAGACATCCAAGTGAAAGGAAAAGTAGCATACAAAATTATAGTTACCTTTTGAACTGAAAATGAATTAAATGTCCCAAAACAACCTTGAAAAACTAATGCATTTTTAAATAATATAGCAAAATATAAAAAATGGAATGTGAAGCACATAGTTTTCTGTATAATTAGAATACTGACAATATTATATTCCCTGCATCCACTTATCTAAATTTATAATTCTCATTCCCGTCCAACCAACACATAAGGAAAAAAATTTGAAAAAAAAAAAAAACCATGTAAACTAAAATTTATAACATGCACATAGGTCTGTATATAAATTAAATAGGAAACATGGTTATGTTTTTCTATTTATCTCTAATATCAATTTATTCAGAAAGATATTTGTGACTATTTGCCTTTCAACATGCATTACTAGGGAATATTTGAAATACTCTGCGTGTGTGTGTGTGTGTGTGTGTGTGAATGGCAGCTTGACTGAACATGCTTCAGCTTCCAAACTTTCTTCAAACATTTTTTTTTCTTCTTTTTTTTGCGGCACGCGGGCTTCTCACTTCTGTGGCCTCTCCCGTTGCGGAGCACAGGCTCCGGACGCGCAGGCTCAGCGGCCATGGCTCACGGGCCCAGCCGCTCCGCGGCATGTGGGATCCTCCCGGACCGTGGCACGAACCCGCGTCCACTGCATCAGCAGGCGGACTCTCAACCACTTTGATTCTACTTCATTTTTGAGTTGGTACTGCAGGTGGTTTGTAGTTAGAGTTAGAAAATGCTTGAAGAAAAGAAAGAAAGAAAGACTTTACTGTAGAAAGACAGTATGTAGGTATAAAAGAAAAAGAGACGATTAAGTATTTTACAAGAGAAGAGAGTTAAGAAAACATGGAGTTGGGGCACATTTGAAATCTATAGCATCTAATAAAAGAATAAAAAATGAACAGTAAAATATGTGAAGAAATATGAACCATATTAATTGTATCTACTGTTGTTGAACGTTACAATGTTACAGGACCCAATCAAACATTTTATCATTTCATATGTATAAGGAAAGCTTATCATAAAATTTTAATTAAACATAATTACATTTAACATAATGAAAATTACAGTTAACATAATATCATTTAAAATATATATCATTATGAGAATAAAGGAGAAGAATTATGCTCGTATACACATTTGGGCACATTCTCCTAATAACAGCATGAAGACAATAGTAAGAAAAATACACTGAAAACCTCCTTTTTTTCTTTCACAAATAATGGATTCTAACATGATCTCAGCATCACCTTTGAAGAGAACAGTAAACTCTCTGCTACCTGGATCTTTTCCAAACAGAAAATATTACGCATCAGATTTGGGGAAAATGTTCTTAAATAAAACAACAATTATTCCAACCTAGACTAAAGTTTCAAATATTTTTCACAACTTGGAGTAAGAAATACATTTTACATCAGGACTCTGTGAATATTTACATATGTAAGTACACAGTTAAAACTACTGCTTCTGCAAGTGTTTACTCCATTCTACTCTACAGAGGTTCCTTTCTGTTCCACCCCATGACATTTCATTCTATCCTATTCTATTCTCTCCTACTTATTCTACTTTATTCTATTTTATTTGAAATAATTTCTAGTTATAACCCATCAAAATGATTACATGACTCATTAATGGATCAGGACTGTAGTGTAAAAAACACTGCTAAACGGAAGCAAACTGATCATAACAACAATAAAGATAAAAAATAATGGGGTGACATTATCTCTGCTCTAGTTCTCTAAAAAGTAATCTTACCACACGCATGCTTCATCAGTCTATTATTACAGTTTACCAAGGAGGTTTGGACAGTGAATTAATATTTATTTTTAATCTGAAAAATCATATAAACTTAGTGTTATCCAAGACATAGAAATAATTTAATGCAAAACTTATATGATCCATGAAAATTGTCTAAAACATTCCTCCTGCCAAAGTGTGGTCCAGCCTCTCAATAACCTCAGTGAGGTATAATTGCCTACTACTTAAAGCAATGGATTGTTTTGCAGAACAAGTTCAATTTACTCTAGATATAACCAGATCCTGATTTAGAACTTTGACAAGAACCAATAAAGGACACTATAAAACTCCAACAAGAGTAAAACTCAAATGGTATTATTTGCAGTTTTAAAATGCATAAACTTTACCTTTATAAATTTTAGAATGTCTCTAGGTAGGATAACTTTTAATAAGAAAGTGGATATTCATCCTCCAACTCTATAATCCTCTTTATTTACACATTGCCCTTCACAGACATTTATTAAAATGTTTTAACCTTTTCCTTTCAGGGTTTAGACTGGGCTCTTAGAGTACTGTGGGTCTTGGAAAAGTGACAAACTGAGCCCCATCTTCTGTCTCTAGTGAATGAGAGCCCAGCAGATCCTGTTATTCTAGATAATAGTCAAAAAGGAAAGTTGTTCTGCTTCAGAGATGATCACGGTAAGCCCTTTTCATAGTTATTTGGTGAGGGCTTGGACAATCATGGTTTTACTCACTGTCTTTATTATTCCATGCCCATTTGTTAATTCTCTCAGCTTGGTAACCTTTGTTCTCACCATACCACTGCAGACATCTTGTCTTCATCTCCACACCCACCACACAGAGGCCCCTTATCTCTTTCCGCTCAGAGTCCCACCCCAGACTTTCCTAACATGGGTCTTAACTGGAGCCGACCTGCAACAACAGAATCCCTATATTGGTTTCTGACTCTCAGGCTTTGGGCATTAATATTGAGTAGATATTTAAATTTTACTTAAACTGTGTGAATATTGGGACACTGTAATGCAATACATCATTTTAAATTTTCTTTCTCCTATTGTTAAGTAATGAGTATCAATATGTTTTATTTTTATACCAACAATGAAAAGTAATTATGTAATCATCCAATAAGTAACAAGTAGAATACCATATGCCCCATTCTATATGAGGCATGGGGCACTCATAAGTAGGTAGCGGGAACATAAATTAAATCAAAGAAATGGCCTCAGCTCTGTCCCCAAGAACTTAAAAATTCAATAAGAGAGGCACAGCACAATTACATTTAGTTCTTTTCATTAATATCTCAAATATTTTAAACAGCAATCTATTTCTTTTTTCCTACTTTTCACACTCCTTCAATAGACTTTCATATACTATCATGCCTTTTAGTAAGAAGAAAAGAGCAATGCAGATATTTATGGAAAGAAAGGATTCCAAACCGGAGCAAAGTTCTAAAAAAGATAGAGCAATTTTGTTTGACAGAAAACTGTGAAGAAAAGAATGTATCAATTTTAACTTCCTTTGACAGATTTTTTTCAATTCCCCAAAGCCGTTCTGAATACTAAGAAAGTAAAAAGTATTAGTTATATCATTAGCAGTTGTATTCATATTTACCACATGTGTTTTTACCAAATTTATAATACAATAAAGTTGTATTTATATGTGTTATTCATAACTATAAACAACATTAGGGACCTTGGGAAAATCAATACGTACACATTTTTTCACTGTTTAATAATATTTGGAGCATCATTTTACTGTTCCAAATGACCATGTCTCTTTTATCTGGACTTTTATGATGTCTCTTAGTCACAGCTCTTATTTATATAAGCTATGTCCTTGGCCAGAGAATTTTATCTTTAGAATTTTAAGCTTTCAAATGATGAGCTTTATGACATAGTTTCCAGAAATTTACTTTGGCAAAAATCCAGGGATGCTTGTTTCTAAGCTTTAGAGTCCTAACTATAATGTGCTTAAAGTTTAGAGAACAAAGAAATAAATATGAAGTACATTATTCAGGGAAAACTTCCAGTTAGAGAAATGGCTTTTGCTGAGCTTTCAAGAAAAAGTAGTATTTAGCTAGGTTGTAAAGCAAAGGGTCATAAGGCAAGAAAGAAGATATAGAGATAGAAGAATATAAGGGAAAAAAAATATTGTAAACTTCTTCCCAGTTGGAAAAGGGAGTTCATGTTGAAAAATGGTACTAGCACAAAAACAGAAATATAGATCAATGGAACAGGACAGAAAGTCCAGAGATAAACTCACGCACCTATGGTCACCTAGTCTATAACAAAGGAGGCAAGAATATGCAATGGAGAAAAGACAGTCTCTTCAATAAGTGGTGCTGGGAAAACTGGACAGCTACATGTAAACTATTGAAATTAGAACACTCCCTAACACCATGCACAAAAATGAACTCAAAATGAATTAAAGACATAAATGTAAGGCCGGATACTATAAAACTCTGAGAGGAAAACATAGGCAGAACACTCTTTGACATAAATTGCAGCAAGATCTTTTTTGACCCACCTCCTAGAGTAATGGAAATAAAAACAAAAATAAACAAATGGTAGCTAATTAAACTTAAAATCTTTTGCACAGCAAAGGAAACCATAGCAAAACCAAAAGACAACCCTCGGAATGGGAGAAAATATTTGCAAATGAAGCAACTGACAAGGGATTAATCTCCAAAATATACAAACAACTCATGCAGCTCAATATCAAAAAAACAAACAACCCAATCAAAAAATGGGCAGAAGACCTAAGTAGACATTTCTCCAAAAATGATATACAGATGGCCAAAAAGCACATGAAAAGATGCTCAACATCACTAATCATTAGAGAAATGCAAAGCAAAACTACAATGAGGTATCACCTCACATGGGTCAGAATGGCCATCATCAAAAAATCTAGGAACAATAAATGCTGGAGAGCGTGTGGAGAAAAGGGAACCTTCCTACTCTGTTGGTGGGAATGTAAATTGGTACAGCCACTATGGAGAACAGTATGGAGGTTCCTAAAAAACTAAAAATAGACCTACCATATCATCCAGCAATCTCACTTCTGGCCATATACCTGAAGAAAACCATAATTCGAAAAGATACATGCACCCCAAGCTTCATTGCAGCACTGTTCACAATAGTGAGGATGTGGAAGCAACCTACATGTCCATCAACAGAAGACTGGAAAGTGGAGATGTGGTACATATATACAATGAAATACTACTCAGCCATAAAAAAGAATGAAATAATGTCATTTGAAGCAACATGGATGGACCTAGAGATTCTCACACTGAGTGTAGTAAGTCAGACAGAGAAAGACAAATATATGATATCACTTATATGTGGAATCTATAAAAAAAGGAGTACAAATGAACTTATCTACAAAACAGAAATAGTGTTACAGATGTAGAAAACAAATTTATGGTTACCAGGGGGTAAGGGGGGAGGGATAAATTGGGAGATTGGGATTGACATATAAACACTACTATATATAAAATAGATAACTAGTAAGGACCTACTATATAGCCCAGGAAACTCTATTCAATACTCTGTAATTGCCTATATGGGGAAAGAATGTAAAAAAAGAGTTGATATATGTATATGTATAACTGATTCACTTTGCTCTACAGCAGAAACTAATACAACATTGTAAATCAACTGTACTCCAATAAAAATTTTAAAAAAAGAAAAATGTGAGAGAGTAATTTTGTGTAATTCTTTTTCCTGTGTGTAGAACTTCAAATTATAAAAGTTACCTCCAGAAACTTGGACTTATTTCACCAACAGGAAACATTAGAAAGTAAATAAAATAGATATAATTTCTCTGTAACAAGTAAAAATGTGCAGTCCAGAGACCTCCTTGAGCCTGCATTTTTCTCAGTAAAATGGGAATAATTCTAACTTCATGCCATTTCATATACCCAACAAATATTTACAGAGTGGCTACCATGTGGTAGGCACTATTCTGGGTACTTAGACTAATTTAACAATAAAATAGATTAAAATATCTATCCTTGCAAAGCCTATATTTTATTATGGAAGGCAGATAATAAATATAATAAAAATAAAATTGTATGATGTATTATGTAAATTCTTCAGAGGAAAGAAACAGAGCAGGAATACGGTGTCATTTGAAAGACAGGTTGACTTGGTCCCATTGCGTTTTTAAATATGTTAGTCCTCTTTATTGAGAGGAGCCCATGCGGATATCTGAACCAAGATAATTCCAGGAGAGACAAGGGCCAATGCGGATGCCCTAAATGATAAATTCTCCCTCATATTCAAAGGATAACAAGAAGAGCAGGGTAGCTCTGGTGGAAGAACGTATGGGTAATCCAGGGGGAGGCAGAAGGGTAAACAAGGGTGGGGATGGGGCAAGCAGCTCATGCAGTGATTTGTAATCATTAAAAAGACCATCTTTTACTCAGTAAAAAGGAGAACTGTTGGAGGATTTTGCAAAGAGGGAAACATGATCTGACTTAGGCAGACTCGTTAAGAGGCTGAAGAAGTAATTCAAGCAAAAGATGATAGAGGTTCATCCAGGGGAACAGCCATAGAAGTCACAAGAAGTGAGCAGACTGTGATGTAGCATATTTTTAACATACACCCAAAGGATGTGTTAACCAACTGAATGGGGGGGATGAGGAAAAGAGAAGAGTCAAGGATAATGCCAAGATTTGGCCTTGGTAAATGGAATAATGAAGTAAGGATAACTGGAGATGGGGAAGACTGGGTTAGAACATGTTTTGTGGAAAACAACAGAAATCCAGTTAGTCTTTTGGATGTCCATGTGGATATATGAATCTGGAGTTCAACAGAGCAATATAGTCTGTAGATATAAATTTTGAGCTATAAATCATCTTGTAGATGGTGTTTAGAGACCTAAGAGTAGATGAGGTCATCAAAAGAGTTTGTATAGATAGAGAAGAGAAGAAGCCCGAGGACTCAGCCCTCCAAAGAGAAGAGGTTTATGAGGAGAGAAACTAGCAAAGGTGACTGAAATGGATTAATTGGTGAATTCGGAGAAAAACTCACAGTATGTGTTGTCCTGGGAAGAAAACAAAGAAAATGTATCAAGGAAGGGCAGTGAGTAACCATCAAATGCAGCTTTTGCCTACTGAGAATTGACCATTGGATTTAACATCATGAGACCCTCGTATGAGTTTCTTGAGGGCAGGACTGTGTTCTTATTTATTTCTTTGTCCTATAGTCCAGCAGCGAAATTGAAAAAACCCAAGTGCATTATTTTTTTCTGTCACAAAATCTCATTCTCTAGGTAAAGTGCTATCAGAATACAGAGAGGTTCAATCAGTTAGATCACACAAATTTTAAATAGTTAGGAACAATAAACAGTCGTTGCATGAATGTGTGTTATTGTTTATGGTTCTTTTTTCCTTTTTTTTTAAATAAAAACAAGATTAAAAGCTAGTGGAAAAATGTGATGGGAAAATAATTTAAGTGACTTTTCAAAGTTGGCAAGTTCCTGGGGTGACACTAAGGAAGAAACAATGATATGTGAAAATAATGTAAAAGATGTACATCAGGAAACCAGAAGAGTAAGGGTGCCAGTGATACACTGGAATCACTTATACTGATGTTATTATTGACTTCAAGTATTTTTAAAATTCTAAATTAATTCTAAATTAGTTAATAAAATAAAACATTTCATTGTACATTAGTTATCTAAGTGGATTATTGAAATAAAAGCAGGTAATGCTCCAACCTTCTCCTGTGTTCAGGCAAGCCCCATGCATCTACTTGGTCTCCCCAGTAGCAGAGAGGAAAGATCATGCCTGCACTGAAAGGTCCTGTTTTTCTGATACCTCAGAGGACAGAATTCTCTCTGGGAACACACCAAAACAAGAACCACCTTCATGGGCCCTCATTAGAACTCAATTTAGTCACTTTAAATTTAGCAATGCCTTATCATAAAGTATTATTTTAATTTAAAATAGTGCAGACACAAGAAGGCGAAATAGCCATAATAACTCACCACAAAGAATAAAATGTTAATACAAAGAAAAATTAGAAATCCAAATCAAGCTTGAAAAATGAATTAGGTTGTTGGAAAGCAACATTCATACCACATTAGTTTGCACCAAAACATAATTAATAAAGAGAAAGTACATAAATGCTATTTGAATATTCTTGTAATTAAAGGGAACATCTCTTTGTATGAAGTAAAACAACCCAGGAAGCATGGGGCTATCCCACTGTTGAGCACATAACAAGCAAAGATAACAGATTTCTTTGACCTCTGTCTCTCTCAGGACAATAGGAACAATGATTATACCTTGTGAGGACCACAGAAGGGAAAAATCAGCACGCATGTCCTTAGACAGAGATGTCAAAATTTTACCCAAAACATATGCTCCTCTCTTCCCTTTTTATAGAATCTCAGTTAGAGATTACATTTTTTCCAAGCTTCTTTGTACCTTCATGTGGCCAATGGGTTTTGAACGGAAGTGATGTTTACCATTTTCAACCCATTTCCATGAAGAAGCAGATTGCCTTTTACTCTCTGTCTTCTCCCCTGGGGCTGAGATGTGGTCACCTCGCTGACAGCCAGATTTCATGTAGAATATCTCAATGACTTAAAGAATGGCGGTGCAACAAGACAAGAGCCTGAGTTCTGAATGATCTTGGGAACAGAACTGTTTCCCCACCCTGGACAGCATAAAACACCCATATCTGGACTTTTCTATGAGCGAAAAATAAATGTTATATTTGGCCACTGCGTTCTGGAGTTTCTTTATTGTTGTAGCTTAGCATATACCCTAACCAATTCACATAGAAGTCCCTAGCACATAAAGTCTACTCCTCTTTTCCTTTTTCCCCCAATATATATTCAATAAATATATAGCAGATGCCCATGTGCCTCTATGAGTCCTGAAATTTTTGAAAACTTTATGCATATTTAACTTCTGAAAGGGCCAATGAAGGCACATGAATAAAAAATCTCACAAAGGAAGTAAACCTCAACTGAACCTTCATCTCTGTCAAAAGCCTTAGAAATTCCCCAATGACAAATGTTCTTAATGCCAAAAAAGTTACTTTTTTAGGGTTCTAGTATCTGTTGTGCTAAATTAGTTGCAAATTATTTGGGAGCATAGAAAATAAAACTAGTGGACTGTAAATAATGTTAATAATAGAGGAGTTGACTAAAGATAGATAATAGTGCTCACAGAAAACACGCATCAATAAAGCCAGCAGCTTTTCGCATGCATGTCTATGGCCAAAGAAAAAGAATTGTGAGGAAGTGGTAATGCATCACGATGATCAAATTCCTGACATCAACTCTTCTAAAAATGAGGTTCCACAAAGGGGACACAACCTCCTTTATATCTAAAATTCTTCCTTAGGTATTTTCATTTATTGTACTTGTGTCTTCTACCTATTCGTCAACTTTTTAAATGTTGAAAACGATCTGTTTTATACTATCAGTTAATAAACGTGCAAATTGTCCCTTTTGCCACCTTCTCTGACATTTAAACTGACAATACTGTTGTTGCAGTTTTTATGCATTGCTATTTGAATCTGTTCACTTTGTTAAGTGCTCCATAATTTAAAGATAAGTAATTGTTCTCTTGGTAAAATTGAAACGTTTTTGAACATACTACAATATGTCCTGACTAAATTGCTATTTTGAAATCTTTATAATTGATTACTGTTTTCTTTTCATGGATCATCCGGTGACGTTTTACTGGAGCAGCTTCTCCTGATGCATGGCCACTTGGTGCAGAGGATAGGCTTTTCAGAAGGAAAGCAGATAATCTCTGCTTTTCTGCAACTCATGATCAAGCCTGCAGAATATATGGAGTATCATGCTATTCTTGCTTTACTGCATAGTATTTTTTATCATCCTTTGAGCTTGATATGGGCAGACGATATGTGGAGGAAAGTCTAGCTGGGGCTTTATACCCAGAGGATCCTTTAATTAACAATAACTGACCGTTAGCTGAAGGCAAACAGTCTTAGAATAGCTCCCCGCGTTTCAATTCTGGGGATCGTAATACATAGCCTCCACATTACTGATACAGATGAATCCCAAGTTGGTTCATTAAATTTGAAGATGACATTAAAAGCAGCAGAATTATCATCACCTTGAAAGGTCAAACTAGAATTCACAACATTCCGAACTGCTTAGAAAAATATGGTGAGGTCCTAAAGACATGAATTTAGGTAGCAAAATTTCATCCAAAGCTGAAGTCCATTTACAAGGCAAAAGGGGCAGTAAGTAACTCAGGAGTATTACTTCTTTGCTATCTCTTTCTCTTCCACGCATACCCTAAAAATCACAAATTTCCTCATAATACACTCTCTTTTTCCCCCTCGCTTTAGACAACTCCGGACTTAGATTTAATATTTGTTCCTGGTCGTTATGAGTTGAATTTGACTCCCTCCCTCAATTCACTGAAGTACTAACCCCCTTAGAATGTGAACATATTTGAAAACAGGGTCATAGCAGAAGTAGTAACGTTAGGATGAGGTCATATTGGAGTAGGTTGTAAAGAAAAGTTTTACAGCACTTACAGCACTCTAAATAGAAGAAATAGAAATATGATGAATGAATAAAGGTAAATAAAATACATCAATAAAGTCCTTTAAATTATATAAAAATGGCTAATATGTAAGCAAATAGTAATTCAATAGGAAGCAAAACTGTTGAAAACTCTAGGAAAACTTTTTTTGCATTTGCTTTAAATTGTCAATAAGTTCATTATATATAACATTATTTAAAAAGAAATTTTGTTTAAGAATTTAGATCCAAAAAGGGTGAAAAGTGGTCTAATAGCATGGATCCCCTCTCCAGACCTGTCTTGTAACTGTCATAACAACAATGTTTACAGAATATTTGCAACCCAATGAATGTTTGTTGACTCCAATTGCATTAATATTTCATGAATAAATGCATCCTTTAATATTTATTACCTGCATTTATCATCTGGCATTATTCTATTTATCTTTCTCTCCTTTTTTTCTATATACAGAGAGCATTGTTTACTGGATAAGAAATTAATTTTTGGAATGGGACACACTGAAGTTTCGATTCTGGCTCTCTCTGTATTAGCTCTGTGACCTTGGGCGAGCTACCTGCTATCCTTCCAGGTTTTACAGTTTTCTCTCACCTAAAATAGACATAATAACTCACAAGATGTTTTGAAAAAATGAAATATGGCTTCATATTTATCAAGCATGAAAGAAAAGTTATTACAACAAAATAAATACATTCTTAAGAAAAAGCATTTATTATTTATCATTATTATTATTTTCATAACTAGAAAAAATGTTGGCAAATGATTATAGGAAGTATGTTGCATACATCTGTATGGGTGTAGGAAAATACACTGCCTACAATATGCAGCTGTTTTTATCTACTTAGGTCAATTATTCCAAATTTTATGCCTTGCTCATTTACTTCTAATTTCTGGTTAACTCTTTTTTACTTTGATTTTTGGCTTCAGCAGTAAGTTTAGTCCCAGGGAAAGTACAGCTTGCAGAAAGATACAACTTTGTATCTTTTTAAAAAATCCTGATGTTAAAAGTTAAATCTGAAAAGTAAATTCATGTATCCAGTTTTATTAGCATTCATTTAACCTCACAGACAAATTGCTTTCCTTTCTGCTTATTTTACCATTAAACAAAAAAAGTTCTTATTTTGTAAATGCAAGGATCAATTTTGGCAGTCCACAAGTGAATACTAACAGCCCTTTTGCTTTTGGTTGAGGCCCAAGACTACCAGCATAAATAATTCTAATACATTTTCCAGAAATTTTGACAAAAAGGACATGATTTAAGTATGTCAAGATGAAATGCAGTTTGACTTTTTACTTTTTTTCAATAAAGAAAAACAGCTATTCTATTGATATTTTTTCATTTCAGCAAGTTTTGTGAAAGCCTTGAATAAATTTTTATTCCCCACCTCCAATTTCTGTCAAGTTGACATACCAATATTTTTATGAGTTGTAATGAATATATTTGTGTCTACAGTACCAAACTAAATCATGAGATGAAGGAGAAATAGTGTTCTTTGTTGTTTATTTAACAGAACAAAGAAATGATAGTCAATTTTAAAGGGATATTGGTTTCATTTCCCTGTTCATTTGTTTTATATTTTTTAAACCACCCAGACTCAATGTCACACATTTACAATATTAGGCCACTTACAAATAAAATTTAAAATTTCATGAATCCATAGTGTAGCAATTATTGCAGAAAATACTCAGAAAAAAGTTCATCTTTTAAGATGTTAGTAAAAGCCTTTTGAATAAGTCAGATTGAGCCCTTACTTAGTTGAGCAGAACCAGGTAATTCATGTAAGAAATGACTGTGAAAGAAAGATGCCTTGAAGGAGTAAAACCATTGAGGTCTTCAATTTCACTGAAATACCCCATGGATATTAAGAGAGACCTGACAGGAATGAATGACTCTCAGATACATGTTGAAAAAATAAAATCCCACAAACCCTTCCTGGCATTACTAAGAACAAGAAACTAATGCCCATGCCTAAATCAAGAAATAATTGCTAACTCTGATAATTCAGAAATAAATTAAATGTTGATAAATGACACCCGACAAAGACTTGGTTAGCCAACAAAGGCTTGCAGAAGGAAAGGTGCCCAAACTAGGCCTGAAGACTGAGAAAGAATTAATCAAGTGGGAGGACTGGAATATTAAGTACTTGAATTATTAATACTGATATTACCTGAAACAGCATATACAAAGAGCTAGAGGTGAGTAAAAGGTTAAGATGTTTCAGGACTTGAAAGAAGCTCTGTGTGGTTGGAGAGTGAAGGTGAGAGGAAACATCCTGACAGGTAAAGCTGGGACATAAGTGGAATCTGATTACAGAGAACCCTGTTGGGAGCTTAAGAATGAGCTGTTTCACAAGAACAATTAGGAAATCATGAAGGGTTTTAAGCAGGAAGATAATATGATTCAATTTTCACTTTAGAAAGGTTACTTTAAATACAATATAAATAACAGAATCAATAGATTCCAAACAGAATAAAGGAGAACCAGGTAGAGGTTTACTGAACTCTAAGGGCAAGAGATGGTGAACTCAGTGATCATGAGACTGAAGAGGACAAATTCAAGATAATATTATGAAATGGATGTGAATTAAAGAGGGATAGAACAATCTACATTGATGCCAGATTTCTTGTTTGGACAAATGGAATTTCAGCAGGAAGAGCTTGTGTGTAGGGGATGGTGGATGACAGGCCAATTTAGGGCATTTTGACTCTCAGGTGTGGCCTAGACAGCCCCCTGGGAATGTCTACTTGACAGCTGGTGCATGTATCAGAAGTTCAGAAGAGAAAGTATATCTGGAAATGAATTTGAGCATCAGTATTACCTGGAAAGTAACTTAAGCCATGAGACTGGATGACACTGAATGAATGATTGAAAGAATGGATGAAAATAAATGCTAAGAACAGTTCCAGCTGAGATGGTATAAATAGTTTTACTTATCAAAGAACAACAAAAACAACCAAAAAAAACAGGGCTTCCCTGGTGGCGCAGTGGTTGAGAGTCGGCCTGCCGATGCAGGGGACACGGGTTCGTGCCCCGGTCCGGGAAGATCCCACATGCTGCGGAGCGGCTAGGCCCGTGAGCCATGGCCGCTGAGCCTGAGCGTCCGGAGCCTGTGCTCCACAACGGGAGAGGCCGCAACAGTGAGAGGCCCGCGTACCGCAAAAACAAAACAAAACAAAACAAAACCCCAAAACCTCAGAACAAAACAAAAAAGAGTGTCCTTATGAAAACTCAGAAGATTAAAAGACCTATGGAAATAATTTATTACTAAATCCACTGGACACTTTTAAATCCATATATATCTCTACTATGGCTGAATTTAACATTTTACGTGGTTCCACTATTCTAGCTTCTAAAACAATATTTTTATTTTAGTTACCTTTCTGCTTCTTGGCTTCCCTGGAGACGCCTATTTATTTGTCTATATATCCTAGGCTTTTCTCTTTGACATTCTCCACTTACCATGTTATGCTCCCATTCTTGAAGCATTTCTCGTAGCTCTGAATTTGCCTATCGCCTATATGTGGACAACTCTAAATTTTACATCCTCTACCCCAGATCTCTCTATTGAGGGAGACCAGTTCAGTCTAACTGCCTACTGAACCTCTCAATTAAATACTAGTATTTCAGTTCATTATTCCCTCCAAACCTGCCCTCTCCTTTTCTGTATCCAATTTCCACTAATATAATCTCTACTTACCTAGCCAAGTTAAGCAGGTATAACCCAGAGTCATAGCCTAAGCTCCTCACTTTTCCCCCTTCTCTTATCCAGTTGGCCAAGAAATCCTGCTTATTCCACTATTTCACATTTCTTGAAGTCTACTACATTGTCTCATCAATTATCACAGTGCTAGGTCCAGAGTAGGTGTTCAAAGATGGTTTTTGAATGAATAAATGAATTCCTCTTCCCTCTGCCCTTACCTGAGTTTGTGTTCCTCATTACTCTTTTCTTACATATTGGAATGCGTTCTCAATAAATCACCCAATATAAATCATTTTCTTTCCTCCAACTCATCCTTTAAATTGAAGCCAAAGTAATTTTTATGTACTTTACCAAATTTTATTTGGTATAAAGTTTATAAATTTAAATTTAATGGGTTCAATCATGTTCTTAAAGTTAATCAAATTTTCCTTCCTCCTACAATACAAAGGTAAACTTTTTAGCATGTTTTAGTATTAACAGCTCTTCTTCCCACTCTAGTGAACTCCTATTTGTCCTCAGATTCAGCTCAGTTGCCATCTCCCCTAAAAGTTATCCCAGCTCTTCTACTTAACCGAGAGAGGTGAGCACTCCCTCTTTTGTGATTCTAGAGATTTTAGTGGTTAGTTAACCTGTAATCACTCTCAGCTATATTGTGAATTTAAGCAAATTTTTAAAAAAATCTATTTTCCTACCTTCCACATTTAGAAAAGTTACAAAGTCATGTGAGGCACTCAACATAAGTTGATCTAGTAAAAAAATAAATATATTACCTGTAAAAATCTCATAATACACTTGCGCCAACAATAATATACCAAAGGTAAGACAATGATACAGAATACAGAAAAAGGATCTTTAGAAATACCACTTCAAGGAAGTGGGACTAGTTTTAATGAAAACCTGGAAAACAACTATGTTAGTCAGAAAATTCTGCTGAAAGTTACGGTTACCGTCCACTTGTGTTACAGTTTACCAAGAATATATTCTTCCTCATCTGAGAACTGCCATTAAAAATGACTTTTCTTCAAGCTCCCTGCATTAGTAATGAACTCATAAAGACAAAGAGCAAAAGCTGTTGAGGGCCATATTCTTCAACAAGGGAATAGGTTACTTCATAAATATATTAGGAATTACCAAGAGGATAAATCAAATCACTTCCAGTGTACCTTATTTTTTCAGGAAAATCAGTAGATTTCAAAATATAACACAGAAAGCTAATGACTCAGTAGTATTAGTAGTTAACATAGTATTGGATAATTTTGAAGGCCTGCCTATGAATATATTCACCTATGCACTATTTTTACACATTTTAATGTAATGTCACGTAATGTAAACAATGTTTAATTACTCATTGTCTAATATTTAATCCAAAAAGTATGAGAACAATCCTGAATACTACTTTTAACAAAAATATCTAGAAATATATTAAAACGGATAAGGATTTTATAATGAGATAGAAAATTATCCTCACGCAAAAGGTTATTTTCCTTCTTGGTGTAGGGGGAATTTTAAGAAAAGTGAATTCATGTGATTCATGTGATTCTATTAGGCCCGACTAGGTAGAGCTATTTTCCTTAGAGATCTAGCATGAGAAATTCAGATACTGTCAAAAAATGATAGTGGGTACTTAGCTTAGAGGAAAAAATAAATGCCCTAGGCCTACTCACGTCTTTATTCACACTGGGAATAAACCACACATATTCATGTATTACACTGAAATTTTTCTGAATAAAAGTGCTTTATTTAAATAGTTACATAAATTTTAAGTACTTATTGCCTGTATTTACAACCTAACTTTAAGGGAAGATTGATTTAAATCAGGATATTAAGAAACAGAAAATTGGGCAGAATAGTAAAAGCAATGAAAATTGCTTGAGTTTTAACTTAGAGAATTTCTTGGAGATCAAAGTCAGTTCCAATTTGAAAAGCCCCCAGACAGCTCATCCTCTGCCCAGAGAAGCAGGCACATCTCATCTCTACTGATAATTAGAGTCCCTGCAACTTTTGCATCCTGCGGATGTGGTGGACCAAAGAGTTCCAACCAACCGGGGCCCATGTCATATCTAGGATAAAACCTGGAGACATGTGGCTAGTAGTCATTAAAATATGCTCCTCATTCCTGATATTGGTAACATTGGTATAAAACCTTGCTCTATGCAGTGCAGACAATATAAATCTGAGAAGTCCTTTAGCAAATTATAAACACGCCAGTATACTCTGGCCCTATCTTCTCCCATAGTCCGAACTGGACTAAAAACTTTTAAATGATAACTAAAAACTTTAAAATGAGGAAGTAGGAATCCAAGGATACTTCTCAAGTCTCTTTCCCCAACCTGTGTCAAATGTGCTTTAGTTGTTGTGGCAACAATGCTGTCAATTATGTTTTGGCTCCAGGCTTACACTATTACAGCATTACTTTAAATCAGTTAACAACAACAAAACCCTCAAAACACACATGCACACACATAAGTACAAATATTTAAACAAAATTAAATATAATATTTAAATAAAATATGATATAATATTTAAATAAAATTCTAAAATGTCTCCATTATTCAAGTTGCTTTTCATATAAATTATATTTTTTAAGTATTTTAACATTATTTTTGTAAAGAAAACTAACATTTGAAACATAATTTAGCAAATAGTTTGAAATAACTCACAGTAATTCGTTAGAACCAATTCTGAGCCCTACATGTCTCCGAAAGGCTAACCTTATGTTTAAAGCAGTATTAGAGTTTACGAGTCAGAAATCTTTCATTCTGCTTTGTCCTTTGCTCAGAGACACAGACGGAAACAATGCATTGTATGTGCGGTAATACCTAAACATTACTCAGGAATTATTTAATCACAGTCTTCAAAACACACTATATCTCATTTAAAAGTACATTATTTCCTATTCATTCTTGAAGAATATGGAAATTATTGTTATGAAAAGCTGTTCTATGAGGTTTAGATAGTGTAAATTTCAAGAAATTGTAAACCCACTTTCTGGACCATGGTCTAGGGAAAAATCTCGAGTTCTTTTCCCATTCCTGTAATACTTACCACATTGGGAATAAGAGGCAGTTTTAGTGTAATTCTACTGTTTGCAATTGTTGGTAGTGAAAATAAGCAAATCACATGGACTAAGGTGATAATGACAGGCAGAGTTATATTGAAACAAAAGCTACCTGCTTCCTAAAGGTGTATCTCTCCAGGGATGAAGGACCTTGGAAAACTTTACTGCCATACAGTAAATCCATTTATCAATGGTTCATTAGTACTTGGCAAATTAAAAAGTAATATTCATCATTGTTTGTCCAATTCACCTGGGAGTAATTTAATAATGGAAAAGCACCCAGAGTCTTAGAGTATGACCTTTTAGCCCAGTTAAATATCTGAGTCATGGCCAATGAAAAAGTGAAAATATCAGTATTTCCTTGCTCTCTGTTCAGATGGGAATGTACTGAAAAAAAAATGACATGAGATAAAATTATTTACAAAGTGGATAAAATAACACTTTTATTTCTATTAGTTGTGTTTATATAACTGGTAGGAAAGTATAAAGAAAGCATAACGTATACTTGATAAATCTGAATAAGTTGTTACTTCCTTTCCTTTCAAGAGATGTGAAATATAAAGTCATACTCATTTTTAGTATCTGTATGTATAGCCCTTTCCTTGATAATTAGGAAGATTCTGTTCCAAAGTAAGTAAGAAAGTATCATGGAGAGTTACTAGTTATGTCACCTATGTGCTTTTTCTAACACCTTGGCTCAAATCTCAACCAGATGGAAGTGCTATTTGTTGTCTGGAACTCTACACAGCAAATAGTTTTCTTCTAATTGTTATGTTAATATTCACCAATAGCTTCCTTTCTTATTTTCAATGCTGTTCCCATTTAAAACCAATTTAGACATTGGAAACTGGTTATTTTTTTTTATGTAGATAGTTAATTTCTTAGCCAGATTTAAAAATTTATCAGCTATAAGGAAATAAATAACTTAGCATATCCAAGAAAACACCACATGATTTTTCAATAAAGCAAAGGAGGATTTATATTGTCTTGTAAAGTCTAGAACAATAAATTGCTTTGACTTATGTTATTTAGTATACACTAGAATGTAAGCCTAAATGTGTAGAGATTTCTGTTCCACTCACTGATACATTCTGAACCCCTGAAAAAGTGACCTGCACATAGGAGGTGCTCAGTAATATTTGTTAAATGAATACATTTTTTACTTGGTGCTCTTTTTTATAAGGAAAGATACTGTATTAATGCTTACAATGGAATTTTTTCTTCTCTTTTCCCTCTATATTCTTCTTCCAAAAGAATAAATTTAAACAGAAAATTAGTAGCAAAATAGACTAAGGGAAAAAGCAGTGTAAAGTAAGAAAGCTGTTCTTTATTAGCGTAACTGAAGGTAAAGAGTCAGCTTAGGCAGTTTGGCTTCAGAGGTGGTGATTCTTGTTCAAATTTAATCAGGTTACATTATTACTTTTCACTTTGTCACTCTACCTGAAATGTTGTCTAATAGCAATTTATGTAAATTCATGCATGTCTGTTATAAATGCAAATAGCTCAGAAGGTTAAGGAATAATTAATAAAGTATCTTAATTAGATTACTTAGCACCCAAAATTTATTCACTATCCTTTCAACCAAGTAGATAAAAGGCTTTCTTGCAAGAAAAACATGGGTGATTTCGAAACATCCTTGTTAAGAAGCCGGCCAGGAAAATACAAGACAATCTGAGTTTATCTGGATTTTGAGATTGTGGGAAACGCTCCAGGAAACAGAAAAGAAGTGCAAAGGGAGGGACGGAATCATGAGCATTCCATTTCAAAAATTCCCTATAACCAGCCCTGAACTCCAAAATTGGTGTGGGTGGGGGAATGGCATTTTTATTTCTGCTTTTTCTCTGGAGCACAACTGGCTCTACTTTCAGAGGAGCATCAAGAATGGCAGAGCCTTCTCAGAACCAAGATATCTGAAAGGTGCATGATTTGAGGAGGTACTGGAGGCTTAACCTCATCATATTTGAAAAAGTGTGTATTTGCAATGGAAGGATGCTTTAATAATAAATTTGTGCTAGCTCATTTCACTCACACACACACACACACACACACACACACACACGGAAACAATAGTAGAGAGATCAGTGGCTCCTTAAATCACACAGATGGTTAGTGAAGTAGTCTCTCTTCAGATCTAATTCTCTGTCCGTAATAAGTTTCCATGATTATCATATAGTTCTTACTGTTTCTACAGGAAAATTCTTTCTCACTTCCTCAGTGAATAACACTGTTACATTGGGAACACTGGAACTGAAGATGCAGATGCCAGGATTGAAAGAGTAGTCAAACGCAATGTAATACAACACAGTAAAACTATTTTACAACGCAAATGTTAGTTGGGGCATATCTCAAGTAATCAAAGTACAGTAAATAATTTCAAATTAAAGACTGAGTAAAAGAGATTTAGTGGCTGGGACAATTAGAGGTAGTAGAGATTTATAAACATAAATCATATGCAATGAGCAGATGGGAAAAAGGAGAGGGCAGAAAGATAGATGAAAACATTATTCGAAACAGGAGAAGCTTAATCCATTGCAAGAAAAGTATTGTGTGATAATGACTCTGCCTCCAACGTTTTTCCCAGTAAAGAATACTGATAGACATGATAGATAAATTACATTTAGCTGGGACATTACTAATATGTGTTGATGACAGAATCATTCTAAGGCACTGAAAAATCAAAGCATGGAAATAACTAAAAGACAAAACAGAGCTGTCTTGCATAATATAATAAATTTTCATTTGATTCCCTTCAAAAAGTCATATCCTGAACATGAAGGTTGCCTCTGTCATGAGCCACAGAAACCTATTAACAGCACAATCCAATGAATAAATCGAGATAGAGTTGTATGTAACCAAAAGCTAATAAATAAAAATGCAATTTAAGATAAAAAGATTATTAGAAGTCAGCATGAATAAACAAAGACCAATACCTTTACAATCCTTAAAAATAGATTTGCTACCTAGTAGTTTTCCCGCATGTAAGGTCTAGCAAAAGCAAGTTGAAATAAAAATAAAAATCCCTTTTAGGAGTTGTTACTTATCTACATATCTATATTACTGAGATGGTTAACGTTATCTTGTCAACTTGGCTATGGTGCCCAGCTGTTTGGTCAAACAATAGTCTAGATGTTGCTCTGAAGGTACTCTTTTCAGATAAGATTTAAATTTAAATCAGTTGACTGTGAGTAAAACAGATTATTTTTCAGAGCGTGCATGGAACTTATCCAATCACTTGAAGGCCTTAAGAGCAAAGACTGGAGTTCCCCAAAGACAAAGAAATTTTGCATCAAGACTGCAACACAGAAACCCTGCTGCCCTGTAGAATTCAGACTTTTACCTGTGCTTCCAGTCTGTCAGGCTGCCCCACAGGTATGCCATCTCCCACAATCATGTGAGCCAGTTCCATAAAATATCTCTCTCCTCTCTCTCTCTCTCTCAATCTCTTTCTCTCTCTTTTTATACTATTATTATTATTATACGTTCCATTATATATTACTACATATTACATGTAACATTTTATTATATACTATATATTTATATCATACATTAGCATATATTATATATGAACATATTTAAATATGTATTTATCCTATTATATTAGGATATTAATATAGTAAGATACATAGCATATAAGATCCATATAATAGGATATGCATATATGCTATTATTGCTTCTGTATCTCTGAAGAACTCTAAATTATACAGTAGTTATCAAATCAAGGGGCACTGGGGTCAGGGAGGCTGTGGCTCTTGAATTCTTATCTCAGGCGATGCCCTATCTGGTCACTGGTTCTATTCCTCCATGCTTTGTAAATTCTAGCAGACTAGTCAAAAATCAAGGGCAAATCTAAAGATACTAGGGTAAATTTGAGGTTCAAAATTTGCTTCTTAGGTAGATAATTTGCTTCTTAGGTAGATAACAGTTCTACTTGTTGAGTGAACTTGCCAATTAATTTGAATAACTGGTTAATTTATATAAGGGAGAAATTAGTCAAATAAGTTGATGACTGAGGAGACCAGTCATCTCTTTCCCATTGTTTAGATGCCAACATCTTGACATACATATAAAGTTGCTGTATGGTTACATAAGTAAAGGAAAAACATCTCAAACAGTATTTCTTAGACTGTGGCCTACAGTCCAGATACAGTATCCATATCAGAATCACCTGAGGTGTCTATTAAAAAGGCAGGTCCTTGGTACCATCTGAGACTTCCTAAATCAAATCTTGTGGAAGGAACTTAGCAATTTTTCTATTTGTCAAGCATCCCAGGGCATTCTTACGCTACCAAAGTTTAAAAACTAATGATCTTTAAATAGGTATTAAAGGTAGTTGAAATTGCAATTTAAACTACCAAATTAAAAATGTCTAAATGATTTTTGCATTTATATACAAGATTTTTGGCTGTGAAAAATGTTTTTACGATGGCCACAAGTTGTTTAAATTTTCAATGTAACAAGATATCTTTCTAATTGTGAAAAATATTTTTGCTTTAGAAATTATAATGATTTTTTTTGTAATTTAAAATACAATCAGAGACAAAACTTTCATTTAACCTTCTAACACATGTTGGCAATTCCCAGAATAAATATTTGAGATGAAATTTTGATTGAAATTATTTGCATACTTCTATAGGACCACTTACAAAATTACCATTGATTACATATATTTGAATCTGTTATGAGTAAACAGATAAAAATATATTCCTGATATCTTCTAAGTTTTCCTAAGTAGTATCAGATCAAAAATGATACCTGCTTTGTGTCTGGTCTTTCCAGGTGTCCTAATTAGCTTCTTATATCCTACCTACACACACACATACACACACTCAATTTCCATTAATTTAAATTTTGTGAATTTCTATGCAGTAGGTCCACAAATAATATATGTTGATTAACTGATACACTGATTGAAAATACAGGCATATTTAGACATTTAAAACAAATTTCATTTTCTCGGCATTAAGGAAGCATTGCCTTAATTCAACTAACTTGAGATGTTCCATAAAATACTTCATGTAATTATCTTGGTTTCTTCAAACTGTTATCTTAGTACACATGACAACTACTGAGCCTGCGCTCTAGAGCCTGTGAGCCACATCTACTGAGTCCGCGTGCCACAACTACTGAAGCCTACATGCCTAGAGCCCGTGCTCCGCAACAAGAGAAGCCACCGCAATGAGAAGCCCACGCACTGCAGCAAAGAGTAGCCCCCACTCGCCGCAACTAGAGAAAGCCCGCACGCAGCAACAAAGACCCAACGCAGCCAAAAATAAATAATTTTTTTAAAAATGAGCAAAACTGGAAATTCATAATCTCAGAATCCTGAACAAATTAAAATAAAATGTCACATATAGATAGTTTACTAAACTATATAAATTATTACTAAAAAATAGAAATATTTTGTCTAAAAGTTGCTCTTTGGAAACAGTGGTACAAATATTTTAAAAATAATATTATGTATTAAAATATTAAGTATATTCATTATGTATTGAGTATTAATTTATACATCCATTCTTCAATTCAGAACATACATTTTAGGCACGAACTATATACCAGGAACAAGGAATATGAAAGCAAGTAAGACACAGTCTCTTTTCTAAAGGATTTTCATTTGTAATAAGAATAATATTTAGCAAATAAAGACAAATATTCTTTTTCAAAATTGTAGGTCCAGCTGTCTCTAGGCTCACATTTCAGAAAGCAAGCCCAGGGGATTCAGACTGGAGTGCTTCCTTGAGGCATACTACTTTAGCCCATTTTGGTGGAACCTGCAAACTCTGTTTTATGTCATGACTTCCACTCCCACATACTCCAATCTTTCCAACATCTCATTTGGGCAGAAATATGTAGACTGTGTTTTCATAGACAATGTGTTTATAGAGATATGACTAACGATAAACAATATAACTCTTTGGACTGATACCAAAGAAATGAGACTATAATCCTCCAGCATTTACCTTCTCTTATAGGACATGTATAACATTTCTCTGTCATTATCAATGATCTCATTGTTTTACTGATATCAAAATGTTGAGTAGAAAATAGGTGCTATTATACAACATAAAAGGGCATATATTTAATATAAAAAGGCATAAATGAGATGTAAAGATGAAGAAGTTTATTGCTTTTATTTAGAGACCTGGATTAATTTTATCTACATTACCAGCTGCCTATCAATCTCTATGGGTATACAAAATGTAGCTATATGATGTGTATATAGAGAGTATTCAGTTTCTCTGTCTCTGTCTCTCTCTATATATATACATGTATGTATACACATGCATACACACACACACATATCTCCAGAAAACACAAATATAGACACAATTCAGATATTTTTATCAGAGTTATGCTTAGCAAATATTTTCTTCCAATCTGTAGATTGTCTTTCATTTTGTTGGTTGTCTCCTTTGCTGTGTAGATTTTTTTTTTTAATTCTGCTGAGAAAAAAATCACTCTTAATGTTGGATTACATTTTCTTACAGTATTTTGTCTATGTTTTAATGTAATTTTTATCATTTTGTATACATAATTTTGTGTTTTGCTTTTATACTCATGAACATCATTTTAATGGTTGCATAATATTCCATCAAGTCGATGTAACATCATTTATTAGCTCTAATTGTAGACATTTAAATAACATTTCCTAATTTTTAATGTTGTGCTAAATAAGGCTATGTATCACTAGAGCACTGGGTATAAATCTTCCTTCACCTCTCTATTTCCTTAAGACAAATTCTAAGAACAAATGATTTCAATTATGTGTCTTGAAAAAGATATTCCCAAGTACCGTTTGGAAACTTTGTAACGATATACACTCCACCCAACAGTGTTTAAGAATGCTTCTCTCACTCTACCTTCACTACAACTACTTCTTTTCTAAATTTTTTGATAATTTGATAAGCTTTCTAAAAATGTTGTAGCATTGGATTTCTTTGCAATTGTGAGGCACATTTTTAATGTTTATTCTCATTTCTATTTCTCCTTTTTAAAAATTTTTGTTCATGTCAAGAGCTGCATCGTGAGTCAGTCTCCTCCCAGGAGATTCTGCTGTGTGCCTTCCGCCTCACTCACTTGATAATTCCTGGACTAGGAAATGTTTAGGAGCTTTAAATGATCTGGACGGCCCTTTTCTGGTCTACTCATCTTAGAGGAAGACAGAGAGGGACACTAAACTTGCTCCCTCTCTCCCCCACTTACATCTCAGCTTTTCTTCCAATCTGTAAAATTGTCTTTCATTTTGTTGATTGTCTCCTTTGCTGTGCAGCATTTTTTAAAATTTGCTTTTGCTGCCTGTGATTATAGTGTCATATCCAAAAAGCCATTGTCAAGACCAGTGTCAAGGAGCTTTTCCCTATGTTTTCTCCTAGGAATTTTAAGGGTTCAGGTCTTACATTTAAGTCTTTAATGCATTTTAAGTTGATTTTTGTGTTTTTTTTTTTTTTTTTTTTTTTTGTAGTACACAGGCCTGTCACCGTTGTGGCCTCTCCCATTGTGGAGCACAGGCTCCGGACACGCAGGCTCAGTGGACATGGCTCACGGGCCTAGCTGCTCCGCGGCATGCGGGATCTTCCCAAACCGGGGCACGAACCTGTGTCCCCTGCATCGGCAGGCAGATTCTCAACCACTGCGCCACCAGGGAAGCCCTGTGTATGGTGTTAAGATAAGGGTCCAGTTTCATTTTTTTTGCATGTGGATATCCAATTTTCCCAGCACCATTTATTGATTATTAATTCTTCCAGTCTGGAATGCAGACTTAATGGCTGGAGCTGCAACAGCTATCATGTGATTCCAAAGACAAAAAGTATGTGCTAAACATAAAAGGACTGGAGAATAGAAGGAATTTATAACTGAGATATCCTCCTTGAGCAATAGCACCAAACTTTGGACTTCATGCCTCCAGAATTATTGGATATGAGAAGCACTAATCTTTAAACTGTTTAAGGCTCAGTTCTTCGAGTGACATACAGTATTATGTTAGTTTCAGATGTAAAACACAGTGATTCAAATTTAAATGTCATGACCATCATAAGTCTAGTACCCATGTGTCACCATACAAAATTATTAGTTTTATTAACTATATTTCATATGTATATTACATTCCTATAACATTTATTTTATAACTGGAAGTTTGTACCTCTTAATCCCCTTCACCTATTTTGCCCCACCTCCCATCCCCCACCCCTGACAACCGCCAGTTTGCTTTCCATATCTGTAAGTCTGTTGCTATTCTGTTTTGTTTGTTTGTTATGTTTTAGATTTCACATATGTAAGTGAAATTCAGCTACATGCAAAAGAATGAAATTGGGCCATTTTCTTATACTACATGCAAAAATAAACTCAAAATGGCTTAAAGACTTAAATGTAAGACCGAAAACCATAAAACATCTAGAAAAAAACAGGGAGTACACTCTGTGACATCAGTCTCAGAAATATTTTTTTGGATCTGTCTCCTTAGTCAAGGGCAACCAAAGCAAAAATAAACAAATGGGACTACATCAAACTAAAAACCTCGCACAGCGAAGGAAACCATTAACAAAATGAAAGGCAACCTACTGAATGGAAAAAGATGCTTGCAAATGATACATCCAACAAAGGGTTAATACACAATATATACAAAGAAACCATACATATCGATATCAAAAGAAAAAATCTGATTTAAACGTGGGCAGAGGACCTGAATAGACATTTCTCCAAAGAAGATATACAGATGGCAAACAGGCACATGAAAAGATGCTCCACATCACTAATCCTCAGGGAAATGCCAATCAAAATGACAATGAAATATCACCCTACACCTGTCAAAATGGCTATTATCCAAAAGACAAAATAACAAGCGTTGGCTAGGAGGTGGAGAAAAGGAAACTCTCATGAACTTTTGCTAGGAATTTAAATTGGTGCAGCCACTATGGAAAACAATGTGGAGGTTCTTCAAAAATTAAAAAAATGTAAGTACCACACAACCCAGCCATTCCACTCTGGGTATTTACACAAAGAAACAAAAACACTAATTTGAAAATATATGTGCATCCCTATGTTCACTGCAGCATTATTTACAAGAGCCAAGATATGGAAGTAACCTAAGTGCCCATCGATAGATAAATGGATAAAGCAGATGTGGTATAAATATACAATGGAATATTACTCAGCCATAAAAAAGAATGAAATCTTGCCATCTGTGACAATATGGACGGAAGTAGAAGATATTATGTTAAGTGAAATAAGTTCAGGTTTTTCTGTAACTAGAAAACAAACACAAAGTTAATTGCTAAACATAGGGATTTCCAGTTCTAATTATAACAATAAATAGTAACATTATATCTATTCCAGTATAAAATTGTATATAAAGTAATCATTGCATTTGGCTGTTCTCCCTGAAAAAGAGAATAGCCAGCCATACTATTTGAACTCAGCATTAGACATTTTGCCATTTCACTGAACACACAAAAAGGCTGATTCAGTGAATGAAGATAGGATGGCACAGTTCACACCTGCCTCAGTGAGTCTGTTATAAGCACTTTCCTAACGCAGGTGGGGGTGGGAATCTCTAACTATAATTACATTAAGTTGCTTGAAGATAGAGGCCATATTTTACTCGTGATCTTCCTTGTGCTTGGAAGTGTCTTAAAAATGAAATTTCAATATTTGTTTAATTGAATTGCATGGCTCTAAATGTTGTTTAGCAGAGTATGTAGCAGTAGAAATAAAAATATGGGGATTCAACTAGGAAATCAGGGTTTGAACAGAAAAACAAATATAACATTCATATTATCAGCATCTCTTTAAAGAGGACAACCCATCAATTCAGACTCTTCTCATTAAAACCAGGGTGAGACCAACCAGTGGTATTACATTTTTTTAATGACTTATTTTAGTACATTCCATTCTTTCATGGGTCTCAGTTAGTGTATGATTTCCCTTAAGTGTCATTGAATCGCTGATTTTAAAATCTTATATCAACTGTTGATATCACTAGGATTAGTAATTTGGATTCCATGTTCTGAGAAACATGTTCCAGGAAAAGTAAATAGCATCTGCTGCTAAATATCTTGTGTTGTTCCAAAGCTCTAAGATACAGATTATGGTTAAGGAAGCTAGATCTGCCACCAGGTCACCTAGTTTTGGATCCAAACTCTCTGTCGCTACATGATCCTGGCCAAGTTATCTGTAAAATGGCATTGACATTTTTAGGAGTGAGATAAAGGACACTTGGCATTTAAAGCTCTTAGAACTCTATCTGCCATTCAATAAGTATCCCATGAACATTAAAGTTATTTTATTCCTGTTTTTGAAAAAGCAATGTTTTCCTTGTAGTTTTACTCAAATCACATCAAATCAATTCCCAAGACATTTCCATATCGCATTAATCATCTTTATAGTATTAATGCAACCAACCAAGGAAAAGATAAGGTATGTACATATTTCCTTCTTCCATTGTTTTAATCCCTGTGTACTAATCTTTACCAACTGCCACTAAAAGATGACAAAAATCTTATGTTAATTCTGAAATTAAATGAATTAATTTAAGGAGTAATGTGTATAGATTATTTGAATTGAAAAAGTTAAGCTTTCCACTTTCTATTTTAGTGAATTGAAGCTTCACAAACGCAAATAATTCTACATAACGTGCTTTGAGAAAAAGACGTGGACAGCAGCCCCACCTCCTGGGCAGCATGTGACACTTGCAACATTAGTCCCTGGGACATAAGCATGGACAAGAAACCAATCCTGGCAAATGAACAATCATTTGTTCCCACTCAGTTTTTAAACAACATCCCTGTTCGTCTACAAAAACCACATGACTTCTGATGTTTCTGCCAAGTATTCACCTGCCTTTGAAATGTCCTAACAAATGCTTCTATTGCATCCAAATCCCATGAAGCATCTCATTACTGAAATGTTTGTAGGGCATAAAAGAAATACTGGCAGCATGTGAAGTAGTAAAAATGCCCTCTCTATTGTAGGTAATTCCCACATTGCTGTTTTCACCAGTTATTCACCATCAGGGGCTTATGGGATGACAGAACTCACATGCAAGGTCTTTAAAAAGCTGTCTTGCAAATGAATTAATATTTTTCATTTTATGATCGTAATTGGTGACCAGCTGCAGTGAATCAGAAAACATGTTAGCGTCCTTTCAACCTAACAATCTTTTGTCTGCTTAACAAACAGCAGGTTGAAGGCTATAAAAGCAAATCAGAAATAAGATGTCAATTATATCCTATCAGCACACAGATAAATGCACAAATATTTTGCTTGGCTTTTTCCATAGATTAGCTAAAAGATATTTACCAGAGTTTGGAACTGAGAAAGAGAGCACAAGTTATTTTCTCAATACCCTGATAGAGAGACAAGGACATATCTTTTGCTTCTAAGACTTGCAAAAAAGAACTGAAGTATAAGTTTCTAAGAAAAAAAATAAAGCTAGGGTACATTTAATAGTTTTTTTTTTAATCTTGTTGAGAGAAATAACATCAGGCATCACTGTGCTTGTATCTATGGGTTGGGGGGTGTGGGGTAGTAACTCTTCAGCCTTAGTAAAAAACAGAGTTATTTTAATTTCCATCTAAGTAAATACTAAGATATTATATAAGAATAAACTCTACAAAGATAGATGATAAATAGATGGATGGATAGATAGATACATAGATGTTACAGTATCATCTTTAATACTCAGTTTCCCTGAAAGTAGGTATGATATAAATGAAAACTTCAAAGTTTCAATAATGATTTTTAAACCATTTTTCTGAATGGAAGAAGAGCTGAGAGTAATCCAAAATGTCTGGAGGACACTAGTTCCTAAACCAATCTCACACGTTCCCTTTGGCATGTTTAATTCATAAATAAACCTTCCACAAAATTAGAAAAATTGTTTGAACACTAGAGATGTGGATTTACAAACTGCATTTACAAGATATTTATAGAACATACTTTCAAAGCATCATTTCATGATGTATCAAGTGACGCATTAGGAACCAAGTACAAACAATGTGGGAGATCACAGCCCCTGTAGTACCTGGCCTTATGTTGTCATAAAAGCTCTTTTCACCAGACCACATAAACTTCCAGAGAAATATATCTGAACTGTTATTTTTAAAAAGAGATATTAATAAAACAGTCTTATTCTATTTTTGAAGTATTGAACACTAGCAAACTTTTCTCTCCTTGTCTGACACTGCATTGAATACTGTGCATTTACATGCAGTTTAGACCACAAAGACATATAAAAATCTGTTATTACTCTAGAATAGTAAACTCATGATATTTTGAATTACTGATATTATTGAACATTTGTTGATTTTCATTATGCTTGGAGCATTTTGTTATTATTTCAGAAGGAATAAAACATGTCCCCTTGAATCAAAGGGCTAGTAATTGAGACAGGTCATTTAAAAAAAAAAAGATAGCGAAAAATAATGAAGAGATCACTGTTAAAATAAATGTTTTTCCTCCATATAAGGAGCTCAGCTCTATTAAGGATACCTAAAAACAGAGTTTGCATATACCTCTTCAAGGAAAATTTGATCTGTGATCCACTGAGCAACCTGGATTCATTTTCAGATAAATTCAATTCATGTTCATAGGCAGAAATTTTTGTTATGATCATATCCAGCATGTGAACATATAATTTTTTCTGCTTAGTCACACCCCTGACTTTAAACTCTACTTGCTTTGGTTGCTTAAAAAAATAAGACCTCATGTTGTTTCCGTCTTTGACATTAAAAAAAAAAAAAAAAGGCATGAAATTGAGCTGTGGACTTCCTAGATAAAATTTAAAACTTAAAATTCTACCCAGAATTATAATCAGGAATTTACTCTTAGCCCTGTTTTAAACTTCGTAACTTATTTCAAAATCTAAATTTTGACTACTCTTTCCTCTATATGTCTTATAAAAAATAGCCTTTGTCCAAAAGCAATAAATTCCGATATGACCCTAGGCTGAAAATGTGAGGAAATATGGAGGCACTGTTTTGTCACAGAACAGCAAAGAGGCTAACGTGAAAGGATTTACATAAGGAGGTGAGTGAAAATGTCAGCATCATGCAGTCTCATTATCATTGTATTCTTTCCAATCCACAAAGAAACCAAGCCAACAAAAACTAGAAGACCCAGGGATGGGCACAGATTTTTCCCCTTGTTGCTCATTAAACAACACATACCAGTTTCCTATGATATTTTGGAAGCAATAACAAAGTTTATGTTTTTGTTAGCTAAAGTAGTTTGTCAAAAGCAGTCACTGGTTCATCCACCCCAGCAGGAATTGTAAAAGCCATTTGCCTTCGGCAGTTGTGTTGAAGTAATCACAATATGTTCATGCATCTGTAAGAACTGCTCCAGCCTGCCTATAATCCAGACTTTAGAATTAGATCAATGAGAGGCTGTGTTTCCAAATATACTGAAAAAGTAAAGTTTTCTATAGCGGCTGTAGTGCACCCCTTGTGTTTGGTGGTTTGGATATATTAATTTGTAGAATAAATATTTATAATTTACCCCCAAATCAGAACAAAATAGTCTGTACTTCAGTTTATATCTAATACTGTCTTAGTTGTATTGCATACTATTGCTGTCAGTTTATCATTAGTCCCTCAAATTGGTATGTTTCAGTGAGCATGGTAAAGTCAATAATTATTTGCAGTAACAGAGTTAAAGTACTTTCATGTGTCTTTTAGTGTTTCAATGTGCCAAGGAAATCCAGTGAGGATAGGAATAACCAGTTAGATGAATCGGAGACCAACAAAATATCAACAGATGTAAACTACTTTAAGTGCTCATACCTGAGGAAAATGATCCAACTAATATATGAACTGGGACACATGCTGTAATAATAAAAGCAACAATAACCCCAAAAATGGTGCTTTTAATGTTCTGAGCCCTACGCTAAGTTCTTTACATATATATATATATATGTATATATATATTTTTTTTTTGCGGTACCCGCGGGCCTCTCCCTGCCGTGGCCTCTCCCGCCGCGGAGCACAGGCTCCGGACGCGCAGGCTCAGCGGCCATGGCTCACAGGCCCAGCCGCTCCGCAGCATGTGGGATCCTCCCGGACCGGGGCACGACTCTCAACCACTGCGCCACCAGCGAAGCCCTCTTTGCATATTTTGACTCATTTACTCCTTAAATAACCCGTGCGGAGGGTGATATTCTTGTCCCTCATTTTAAAGAAGAGGAAACTGAGGTCCAAAGGGATTAATAACTTGCCCAAATTTACACAACTAGTAAGTAGCAAAGCTGATATTCAAATCCGAGCAACCTGACCACATAGTTCATGTTCTTAAGCTACTGCACTAAAGTGCTAATGACAGTGCACAGGTTGGAGCCAAGGAAGAGACTGGCTGAAGAAAAACAACTGGTTGGTTTGTATGTGTGTAAAGAAAGAAGCCCAGTTTCCAGCCCTTAGGTTTCCTCAATGCCTGGCAGGAGCTGAGGAAAGCAGCGGCCCAGTGTGCCTTCCTCTATCTCTCCTTTAATTCCTCCAAGTTTATACAAGTCATAGGTCCTCTGTACTGCAGACTGAGACATGTGAAGGACAGAGTCATCCATCTATAGAACTGATTTCTTCTGTGACCTCTCAAAATGTTTGAAAATATGCAGATGTGTATGTCTGACAACGGTGCAACGTAATGTGGTATCTTGCATGGCCTCTTCTGCCTGTCTCTGCTCTGGCTTTGCATAATTGGGCTTCAATTTTGGGGACTCAACTTATTTAACAAAAGTTCCTTATCAGGTGTTAAAATAAAATTCCTTTCCTTAATAAATGGGATGACATCACTTGATTTTAATTTTTACTCAGGCAAGGAAAAAGCCAACTTTGAAAGGTTTTAGACATTCAATGCTGCCTATTTCTACTAATGGTCTTACAATTCTTTGGAAAGGCATAATTATAGGCTAGCATAAACACAATTTAATTTCCTCAAGAAGGACTTACTGTGTAACTTTCTATTACAAATTTCACTTCAGAGTGTCCAGCTAAGGGCGAGGATTACAAAGACTATGATTAAGAAAGTAAAAAAAGAAAACTCATAAATTAAACATGACTAGTTTATATTCTTAATACTCAGACCCTTCATTTTCACTTCTAAGCCATATTACTACTGATAAATATTTGTAGGTAAAGTAGGGATAATAATATGAATAATTTCAAAATCACAAACAAAAGAATAAAAGAATCTCCTCAGAATAAATGCTTTAATTCTCAATTAATTATAAATATACACTGGAGGCCATTTCCCCCATACAGCCTAATCCTATAACTGGTCTTTTTCCCAGTGTAAATATACTAATATAATACATATTTAATTATCTTAGCGCCTTTTGCCAGTTTTTCTTAGTAATTTCATAAGACAGCATTTCTAAAAGTTGAGGACATAGCTACACTGAAAACAAAGACTATTTTCCAGTTTTGGAATAAATATTACAAATCTTACATACAGACCCAGAAGTTACTTTGACTCTTTTTTGTTTGAAAACAGGAGAATAGTTCTGAGAATAGATAATGCTGTAGGAATTTCAAAAGGCGCCAGGAGTTTTCTGTGTCTTCTAAATTTCTTGAACAAGTATTGTACTAACTATACCACTGATTTATCAGTTAATTATAAACTCATTTTTGAAAGCTATTTCACTGACCTATCTAAAATATGAGGCCATTAAACTACTCAGGGGATAAGTTATTAGTAATGTGTGATTTCCTAAGCATCTAACACTCTGTGTCTATACTCTGTACTTGATAGGCTGGCTGCAAACGTTTGTTGATTGCTCAGATGCGCTATTTAAAGAATATTCTTGCAAGATATTCATAAGGCATTGAGTTACAAGACCGTGGTTAGTTTTTTTTATTACTTCCATGTATGTATTCAACAATCATCAGTGAAGAGCTACACTGTTAAAGAATGATTCCTGGGCCATGAAACAAACCTTAACAAATTTAAAAGAATAGAAATCGTATAGTGTAACGTCAGCAAAATGGCAGTACAGGAATTTCTAGCACCTGCCCCCTCCCAGAAACGTCAATTTGAAAAATTATTCATGCACAAAACTACTTTCACAAGAGCTAAGGACTCCAGACAAGGAATATCAGCACCTCAGTGAAACATATAAATAAGAAAAGATGCAATGATGAGGGTAGGAAAGATAGATTCACATTACCTGCATCATCCCTCCTCAAACCCTAGGCAGCCCAGCATGAAAAGAGACACCCTCCCCCTTGGAGAAGGAGAGTGAAGTGAGTGCCCAAATTTACTGCAGACCCCAGTGCTGGCCTGCCCAGCACCAGGCCAACTCCTGAAGCCTGTAATATGGTGGTATATTAATTGAAACTCTAGTATAAAAGTTAAAGGACCAAAGTATTACATATAGCTACAGCTACAAAACTTTGTTAATGAATGTATAATATAAAAAGAAATAAATTGTGACACAAATACGTAAGAATAGGGGGGGAGTACAAGGGTAGAATATTTGTATGTAGTCAAAGTTAAGTTGTTATCAGACTGTTATATCTTTAAGATATTTTTATGTAAACTTCATGGTAAACACAAAGCAAAACTCTATAGTAGATTCACTAAAGATAAGAGAATCAAGCATATAACTAAAGAAAATCATCAATTCACAAAGAAAGAAAGCAAAAAAGGAAGAAAGAAGACTATAAAACAGAAAGAAAACAATAAGACGGCATTAGTTATTACTTCTCTATCAATAATTACCTTAACATAAAGGAATCAAATTCTCCAATCAAAAGGCATAGAGTGGATGAATGGATTGAAAAACAAGACACAACAGCTGCCTACAAAAGGCTCACTTCAGCTTTAAGGACACATATAGGTTCAAAACTAAGGGCTAGAAAAAGCTATTCCATGCAAATGGAAACCAAAAAAGAGCTGAAGTAGCTATACTAATATCACACAAAATAGAATTTAAATAAAGATTGTAACAAAAGACAAAGAAGATCCCTATATAATGATAAAGGGGTCAATTCAGCAATAAGAAATAACAATCATAAATATATATGCACCCAAAATTGGAGCACCTAAGTGTATTAATAAAATAGTAACATATATGGAGGGAGACATAAATGACAATGCAGTAATAGTAGAAAACTTCAATACCCTACTTTCAACAATGGGAAGATCATCCAGACAAGAAACCAATAAGGAAATACTGGACTTGAACTATACCTTAGACCAAATAGACCTAATAGACAGGAAAATTTTTAAATGTTTAGAACTAAATGAAAATGAAAACACGACTTATCAAAATTTGTGAAATGCAGAGAAAGCAGTGATTAGATAGAAATTCATAGAAGTGAATGTATATATCAGAAATGAAAAAAATATCTAAAATCAATAAACTAAGCTTCTATCTTAGGAAAGTATAAAAAGAAAACTAAATCCAAACTAAGCAGAAGAAAAGAAATAATAAAAATAAGAGCAGAAATCAGTGAAGTTGAAAGCGGGAATCAAAAGAGAACATCAAGGAAACTAAAAGCTGGTTCTTTGAAAAAATCAATAAAACTGATAATCCTCTAGCCAAACTAACTAGGAAAAAAAGAGAGAAGACACAAATTACTAATATCAGAAACGAAAGAGGGGACATCACTACAGATCCTATGGACGTTAAACAAATAGTCAAGAAACGTTATGATCAACTCTATGCCCATAAATTTGATAACTTAGATGAAATGGACAAATTCTTTGAAAAAAACTATTTGTCAAAACTCACACAAGGAGAACTAGACACTCTGAATTGCTTTCTATCTATTAAGGAAATTAAATCACAATTAATAAACTTCCCAAACAGAAAGCCCCAGGCCCAGAGGGTTCACTGGTCAATTCTACCAAACATTTAAAGAAGAAATCATACTGATTCTCTAGTCTCTTTCAGAATATAGCAGCAGAAAGAATACTTCCCAACTCAATTCACGAGGCCAATTATCATACTAACACCAAAACAGACAAAGATACTAGAAGAAAGTACAGACCAATACTTCTCATGATGCAAAAATCCTCAACAAAATATTAGAAAAAAACCCTGAAAAAGTATAAAAAGAATTATATATCACAACCAAGTATGATTTCTCCCAGCTATGCAAGACTTGCTCAAATTAGAAATATTAATAATAATAATGTAATCTATCATATCATCAGGTTAAATGAGATCTATCATGTGATGATATTAATAGATGCAGAAAAAGTATTTGACAAAATCCAACACCCATTTGTGATAAAAAGAAAAAACAAAAACTCAGTAAACTAGGAATAGGGGAGAACTTCCTCAACTTGATAAAGAATATCCACAAAGAACCTATAGATACCATCATACTTAATGGGGAGAAATTAAAAGTTTACTCACTAAGATAAAAAACAAGCAAGGATGTTCCTCTCACCACTCCTTTTCAACATTGTCCTAGAAGTCCTTGTTAATTCAATGAGGAAAGGAAAGGAAACAAAAGGTATACAGACTGGGAAGGAAGACATACAACTGTCTGTTCTCAGATGACATGATTGTCTACGGAGAAAATCCAAAAGATTCAACAAAAAATCTTCTAGAACTAATAAGTGATTTTAGCAAGTTTGCGGGATACAAAGTTAATATGCAAAAATCAATTGCTTCTCTTTATATCAACAATGAACAAGAGAAATTTGAAAATTAAAATGTAATATCATTTACATTTGCATTCCCCAAAATGAAATACTTAGATGTAAATCTAAAAAAAATTTACAAGATATAATGAGGAAAACTACAAAACTCTGATGAATGAAATCAAAGAAAAACTAAATAAATGGAGAGATATTCCATATGGATGGAGAGGAAGATTCAGTATAGTGAAAATGTCAGTTCTTCCCAACTCGATCTATAGAATCAATGTGATTACAATAAGAAACCCAGCAAGTTATTTTATGGGCTACTGGCAAACTGATTCTAAAGTTTACATGGAGAAGCAGAAGTCCCAGAATAGCCAACACAATACTGAAGAACAAAGTTGGAGGACTGATGCTACTCAACTTCAAGAGTTATTACAAAGCTACCGTAATCAAGACAGTGTGTTATTGTCTAAAGAAGAGAAAAATAGGTCAATGGAATAAAACAGACAGCCCCAAAATAGACTCTCATAAATAAAGTCAACTGGTATTTGACAAAGGAGTAAAAGCAATACGATGGAGCAAAAACAGTCTCTTCAATAAATGTTGCTGAAACAACTGCACATCCACATGGAAAAGGAAAAGAATCTAAATACAGACCTTATACCCCTTACAAAAAGCAACACAAAATGCATCATAGACCTAAATGTAAAATGCAAAACTATAAAACTCCTAGAAGATTACAGGAGAAAATCTAAATGGCCTTGGGTATGGCAATGAATTTTTAGATATAAAACCAAAAATGAGATCCATGAAAGAAATAACTGACAGGCTGGACTTCATTAAAATTTAAAAGTCTGTGAAGGACACTATCAAAAGAATTAGGAGAAAAGCCACTGACCATAAATATTTGCAAAGATACATCTGATAAAGAACTGTTACCCCAAATATACAAAGAACTCTTAAAACTCAACAACAACAAAAAAAACCCGATTAAAAAATAGGTCAATGATCTTACCAGAAACCTCACCTAAGAAGATATTCAGATTGCAAATGAAAATATTCAGATTCCACAACGTATGTCATCAGGGAAATGCAAATTAAAACAACGAGATGACATTACACACCTATTAGAATGACCAAAATCTGGAACACTGACCTCACACTGTAGAGATGAAGCGGAGAAGCAGGAACTCTCATATGTTGCTGGTGGGAATGCAGAATGGCACAGCCATTTTAGAAGATAGTTTGGCAGTTACTTACAAAACTAAACCTATTCTTTCCATATTACGTAGCCATCATGGTCCTTGGTATTTACTCAAGCAGTTGAAAACTTATGTCCACGCAAAAACCTGAAGGGGGATGTTTAAAGCAGCTTTATTCATAATTGTCAAAATCTGGAACACACCAGGATGTCCTCCAATAGGTGAATGGATAAACTGTGGTATATCCAGACAATGGAATATTATTCAGCACTAAAAAGAAATAAGCTATCAAGTCATGAAAAGATAGGGAGGAAACCTAAATGCATATTTCTAAGTGAAAGAAGCCAGTATGAAAAGGCTGTATGATTCCAACTATATGACATTCTAAAAAAGGCAAAACTATAGAGACACTAAAAAGATCAGTGGTTGCCAGGAGTGGGAGTGGGGGAGAGATGAATAGGCAGAGTGGAGTTTTAGGGCAGTGAAAATACTCTGTATGATATTATAATGATGGATATATGTCATTATCCATTTGTCAAACCCATAGAATGTACAATAAACAAGAGTGAAACTTAAGGAAAATTATTGCCTTTGAGTGATAATATGTCAGTGTAGGTTCACTCTTCATAAAAATGTACCATTCTGGTGAGTGATGTTGAGAATAGGGGATGCAACACATCGGGGAGGCAAAGGGTTTGTGGGAAAGCTCTATAACTCCTCTCATTTTTGTTTTTAATCTAAAACTGCTCTGAAAAATAAAGTCTTGAAAAAAGTCAGGATAACACAGTTACATACAGACACATTTAGGTTTGTTAAATCACATTTCATATAACTTAAAAGTAGTTAATAAATATTTTTGTACTCTCCCTCACTGACTGTGGCTAAAAGAGCTTTGGGACCCTGTAGCTGGCTGATGCTCTTGGAGCTGCCGGAGGTTTGCTACCTAAGATTCTCAGAGCATACATTCTGCAAACATGGGGATATTTCTGTTGTAACTGGGTTAAGTCTTCCAAGAAATAAATGAGGCGATTTATTTGTTGTTGCTGTTAAAGCAGTTGTTGGCAAAACCCATGTGATGAGTCTTAAACTTTATTTTGGTGGCCAATCACAATTCCAAAACTCTCCTCTTTAATGAAATCTAATTTTTAGTTATAATGAAGTTTCATGCTTATTATTGTAAACATGGAATTTACAGATAAATTTCCTAAGCAACAAAAATGTCTTTGATTTCAAAATTAACCCATTGTCTTCATGGGCTTAACCAGTTGATCAAGAGTGGGGTCCAGGCTGCAATTTTTGCAGCCACCTTTAAAAAAAAAAAAAAGTCAATGCTAACACAATGGAGAGTACTGTACTGTGTTATCATTAGCCTCTACATTATGCATGCATTTAGAAGCTTACCTGAAATCTGCCTTTTATAAAGGAATAGTATGGATAAGTTGAACTGTACATTTTTTAAACTTGATTGCCATTAAAGGAGAAATTATAAGGTTGCAACAATAAAAAAAAAGTTAACAAACCACATCACATCTGAAGTTATTGCAAGGAAGTATTCCCTTTAAAAAGAAAAATAATCCAATAGTCCTTCATACCCTGTTGGCAGCTGGTCCTTGTCATTTCAATAGATAGCACAGCCTTCAATGAAACACGCATGTGGAGGAGGGTGTTCTGTCATCTGTGCGGGCTGTAATCGCTGGTCATCTGTTTAAATACGCAGTGGTATTTCCAATGTAATTAAATTTCTAACCGTATGTCCAAACTTTGTCTATGTATTGGCATGTATAATGAATTATGATTTATAATCGTTAAAAGCGATTAATTTGAAATCTGTGGGGCAAGTCTTCACCATCTTGACTATACCATGAGATTCATTTCTTTTAGAAATTATTTGAACTATATTAATTGAACTTGAGTTTAAATATTATGAAATTGATACAGAAGGAAAACTGAAGCTTCAAATAATATTTATGCTGGGCTATTTTTATATTCTCTGAAAAAGCAGTTATTTATATCAAGAACAATTAAAATAATAAATTCATATGAATAAAAGGAAAGTTTCTAGATGCTATGTAGTGTTTTGGGCAGACATTTCTAATTATACAGTAAGAAGGATACAAAATATTTCTTAGTTACTGTTGAGAACTGGACACAATTGAAAGTTTAGCTTGAGCTATTAGGGCACATTTTAAAGTGCAACTAAAAATGAAAAGGCAGTTAATTTTTCTAAATTAACAACTTTTAACCTTTTTAATCTCATAGTTTATGGTACTGGCAGCACCCTGTTATATGAAAATCTGAACTTATAACATACTTTGGGTAACCCATATCTATAGTGAATAGCATTGCTATTCACTGTCATGCTTCAGTAAGGCCACACCCATTTTTAAGAGCTGACATTACCTAATGGGCTGGGGCATTATGCCATCAGCCAAGACACGGAAGTAACCTAAATGTTCATCGACAGATGAATGGATAAAGTAGATGTGGTACATATATACAATGGAATATTCCTTAGCCATAAAAATGAATGGAATAATGCTATTTTCAGCAACATGGATGCAACTAGAGATTATCATACTAAGTGAAGTAAGTCAGAAAGAGAAAGACAAATACCATATGATATCATTTATATGTGGAATCTAAAATATGGCACAAATGAACCTATCTACGAAACAGAAACAGACTCACAGTCATAGAGAACAGACTTGTGGTTGCCAAGGGGGAGGGCATGTAGGGGAGGGATGGACTAGGAGTTTGGGGTTAGTAGATGCAAATTATTACATACAGGATGGATAAACAACAAGGTCCTACTGTGTAGCACAGGGAACTATATTCAGTATCCTGGGATAAACCATAATGGAAAAGAATATAAAAACGAATGCATATAACTGAGTCACTTTGCTGTACAGCAGAAATTAACACAACATTGTAAAGCAACTACACTTCAATAAAAAGATAAACTTAAAAACAAACTGGCAAGTTAACAAAGTGATACTACCAATGAATATTCACTAAACAATTATCAGAGCATTCATTAAAGTAAAAAGCATTTACCTAGTTTACCTCCCCAAACCATTGTACTAGAATTTATAGCAGCAAGGCTTGGGTTTAGCTGTTACACTAACTAAACTTGTAGATATTCAGCCTCAATATGGTAGTCTAAAAGAGAAATTACAGAAGCCCATATTTCTATTAATTACTTCTTATAAACTGAATGTTTCTTTTCAACCAGGACTTTAACATCCACACTGAACTTCCATACTTTCATCCGTCTGACCTAGTGGCTCTGTATAAAAACTAATCTGGACAATTGATAGAGAAGGTTATTCTTGTCCTCCAAACACTTCATTGACTATTATTTTACATTATGTATTTAGAACTGATTAAGCAGTCTTAAATCCACTCCTGCTTTCAGGCTATAGGGAGGATAATATAATGATTAATTACTGTATTATGTTATAAGCACTATGATAGAGATATGTACAACATATAATACATCAACAAATGAAAGAAAAATCAATCTGCTTGGAGCAGCAAAGAAATGTTTACAAGGAACAGGCAGAAGGTACAGGACTCTAAAAAACAGAGAGAACAATTAGAAGGTTATTTGAAAAATTCAGATGAGAGATAATAAAATCAGAAACTCAGAGGCTACTGCTGTAATCCAGGTGAGACACATTTCATTTGTATCCGGCTATACCTGCCAGTTACTCTGAATGAATATCCAGTCAATCTCAAATGCATCTCACAAGCCCTGATACAAAATCATAAACTTTTACTACAATCTAAAGTCCTAGATGGCTTATAAGAAGCAATTTCTCCATGGCAGTTTTGGTCCTGTTGAAGTGAATCCTGTGTATTACTAGAAGGATAACTAGTGATTATCAATAGAATTTTATAAATCCAGTTAAGTACCCATCACTTATTAAATGTCATTTCATTTTTCTTCATAAGTCATTTGCTCTCTGCTTCAAGAATACAATGTATTTTTAAACACACATATACACACACAATAAATAAAACAAAATGAAATCAGAAACTAAATCAGGAGCGAGGGTGAGAGAGAAGAGTTCTGATAGGAAACGTGTTATTAAAGTGGAATTGATAAAATTTGGTCATCAATAGATGTAGTCAGTAAGTCATATTACGGGAGGAGTGAGGTGCAGAGAGATGGGATGACATCAGATTGTCAGTTTCTGGAGGTCCTGGACTATTAATTAGGAGAAGGGACCCCTGAAAGATGAAGCAGATCTGGGGTACTATAGGAAGTTCAGGTTTAGACATGTTGTGGTATCTGAGATTGCATATATGGTGGTGTAGAACAGCTCAAGAAAGCAGTTTGGAATAGCAACCTATATTTTAATGCATGGGTTTGATTATGATAAACATTAGTGAATTCACAGAGATGATCAAGGTCTGATGCCCAAAAGAAGATGACACAGCAAAAGAGAGTGAGGTGATACTTCCATGTGGCTGCACCACCAACAGGAGGAAGAAGGCAGCACACCGTTATTAACACCTTTAAACCAAGCCTATGAATTGTAATTGTCTTCATATTGCACCTCACAAGATCTTCAGTCATTATTTTTGATACAGGATTACACAGTCACACTTAAAAACAAAACAACGCCCCCACCCCAGCATTCTCTACTTTTAAAAAATAGTCTACTTCCAAGATTTGTACACTCTATTTTGAAATGGTTATGAATGTGATTTTAAAACCTTAATAAAATTTTGATTATAAGAATAAGACTTGAAATATTGAGCATTTTTTCCTAAGGCTCTTTTTCTAACTTACAGAAAAATCTATTTTATCAAATATTTTTTTTAAAAGCAAGCAGAGTAAATTTCCTTGTTTCAATTGTTAAAGCTATTACAATAGTTCATTTTAATGCTAACATAAAATAATATTTGACTACTGCTGGGAAGATAATTGATAGCTTTCTTAAGAGCAATTTTGAAATGGATATTAAAAGTGAAAAATTGGGCATATATTTTATCTATTAATTCTACTACAAGTTTATTTTTTTGCGGTACGCGGGCCTCTCACTGTTGTGGCCACTCCCATTGCGGAGCACAGGCTCCGGATGCGCAGGCTCAGCGTCCATGGCTCACGGGCCCAGCCGCTCCGCGGCATGTGGGATCTTCCCGGACCGGGGCACGAACCCGTGTCCCCTGCATCGGCAGGAGAACTCTCAACCACTGCGCCACCAGGGAAGCCCTACTAGTTTATTTTATTAAAAATATCTAAAGAGACTTTCTTGGCGGTCCAGTGGTTAGGACTCTGCACTTCCAGTGCAGGGGCCCGGGTTCCATCCGTAGTTGGGGACTAAGATCCTGCAAACTGTGTGGTATAGCCATGAAAGGAGAGAAGAAACAAACTTAAATCTGCAACAGTAGTAAAGAGGCCACGAGATACAAACAAGACAACTGAAGAGGGGAAAGCAAAATTAAACCTTCTCTTCTACAGTCTGCAGCTCTAAAAATAAACTGTCAATTTGCTTAGTTGATGACCACATCTTATGAATTAAAGTAAAAACATTTTTACTTAATTACAAATTTATTTTCAATCTACATCAAATTATATATTTGGAACCTTAGTTTTTTCTTTAATTTTAACATATTCTGCTCCTAACAGATATTGAAAGATCTTAAATGTGACATTTCTCAAAAATCTCCAAACGTTTTACTTCATTTAGAAGCTTTAGTATGTATAATTAAAGTTAATATTGAAAAAATACAAATTACATGTTAACATTAAAACAATTATTTCTTTCTTATTCCATTAACACATGACCCCCAGAAGTAGGACTATAAGAGATAATTTACAATTTCGCTCCATAAGTAATAGTTCAAATAATAATTCATTTGTTTTGCAGTAGTTATTTTGATAGAAGGGCCAATATATTTGGAAATCTTTTAGCACACTCAGGGCTTTGTTATTGCTGACATAATTAAATTCTACATTTAGTGAATTGTATTATATACAAAAGTACACCTACTTACCAGTGGGAGTAATTTGCCCTACAGAAATCTGTTATAGTATTTAAATGAAATTGTTGATCAGGGACTATTTACAGCTGCACCTGCTCATATATGCAGCGTGAAACTGTGTAATCACTGTCAGTTCTTCCAGATCTAGGCAGAAGATAACCATTAATACAACAGAAACATAACTAAAGAGAATCCCCATCTGCTGTATTATCCTGGCTTTGTTAAAGAGTGAGCGACATGGGTGCAGAAGCCACCAGGGAGAAGAATGGGAGGAGATTGGGTGTTTATGACAACGCCACCTATCTCCTACACGGGACACTGAGAGAATTACCCAAGAAAGTCCAGCGATTAAAGGATAAAGAATACAGTTAGAAAAGAAGTTTAATACACCAGACTACGGTGAATCCACTTACTTCTAAAGGAAGATTTTAGAATAGAGAATCGGTTTGGAAATGGAAAAAGCCCCGCAAACATTTCTACGCCATTTCTAAGTCTATGACTTCCCACAAAGGTTATTTTTGACCACCTCATGTGTGCAGAAGATACTGCAGCAAGGGCATTAAATGTTTTCAGAGGAAGAATTATGTTATGGTCTGAAAATCATTCATGCATCTTATCTTCAAGTAGTTTCTCCTCCTTGTTTGAATAGTTCCACGATTTCAAAAGTCCCTTCAAGCACTTATTCATGGAATATGGGTTTGTGCATCTGTGATCATATACATATGATAGGCCAGACACTGTGTTAGTGTCACAAGATTTACAGTTATGCATGTGATGTGAACACTAAACTCAAAGTATTTCAGATTACAAAGGCATTACGGACAATATTCCAGGCAAAGATAAGCTTAGAATTCCACCTACATCTATGAGAGAAATATGTGAAAGGTTCAAGAAGATAACATGAGTCTTATTATAGGAATCACTTTTTAATATACTATAAATTTACCTATTTATTACCTTATTGTCTGTCTCTTCACTGATACTTAAGCTCCTACATAATAGAATGTCTTTTTCTTCAGCGATGGATGAAACCTATCTGAAAGAGTATATAACACTGGTAGAGATTCTCAGTATTTGCTGAGTGATTGAATGATCTTCATCTGAAAAATACAGAAGAAACAAATACTCATGTTGTTGTGTGCATTTTAAAAAGAATGTTGAAGTATTTATCTTAGTTTTAAAAAAGCCAGAAGTTTTCATAAATATACTTAGGTGGCAGAGAATCTATAAATTATTTCAGTTAATGAATGGCCAAATGAGTTGTGAATGAGATAAAACAGAAAGGAAACAAAAGAGGAAGATTCCATTTGGAAAACTGGGAGAGTTGTTTAATTCCTATGTTTAGTGATCCAATTTGCATGATTGTGGAACACAGGCAATACCAAACAGAACCAAAATATTTCTACATTAATAAGCACAAGTGCCTCTTGGAAAGGGTGAGCTAAACTTAAACATCACAAGTATGAATAATATCCCCTACAAGGGGAATAATTGGTTACTATAGTGAAAATATTTCTATAAACTGTTAGATTGGGATTGACATGTACACACTACTATATATAAAATAGATAACTAATAAGAAGCTATTGTATAGCACAGGGAACTCTACTCAATAATCTGTAATGACCTATATGGGAAAAGAATCTAAAAAAGAGTGGATAGATGTAGAACTGATTGACTTTGCTGTACAGCAGAAACTAACACAACATTGTAAATCAACTACACTCCAGTAAAAATTAATTAATAAAAAGAACATGATTTATGTTGGTCAATTGAAACACCATTTTTAAAAACCATGCCCACATATAGAAGGACAAAATAGCAATAGTGGACAAGTTGAAATGTGACTGGGAATAATTTTTATTGTAATTATAATTATAAAGGAGGCAAAATCAGAAGTCCGAGTTAGCATAACAAAACAAAAATGTTATCCTAAGACAGGCCTTTAAAATTATTTTGTGAGAAAATAAACCACTAATTTAGCCTCTACACATATGTTCTTCTGTTTCTGTCAAATATTTTGTTTATTACATTTCCATAATTTATATATAAAAGGTTAGAAAAAATTTTTTACTCATTATCAATTTGTAGAAAACTTAATTTCTAGTCTTATTTTTAAATCCCTTAAAACTATCAACAATGTATCTTATTATTCTTACTTAGGAATTTCTTGTGACAAAGTATAATTAAGAACAATGAAACCCTGGCTGCATCTATCCACAATTTTCTTTTTGATACTTAAATTATATACTTAAATTGATGTTATAGAAGAATGAGTAATTTTTATGAATCTCAAAAACTTAAATCATTAAGTTAAAGATATATTTTCGACTAAAACAATGGATGGGAAATGATCAAATGAGCTGGGAGGGAAGCATAATTAAAGATATTCCTTATGAAGCATCTATGAAAAAAGGTGATTTATAATTAACATATCTCCCGAGATGGTCCCATTGCTATGACTAGGACTATTGTCAGAGAAATTTATTTTATGCACGTACTCACATACACATCAAGAGGAGCTATATGGGAACATCATTTTAACTTATTTTTTAATATTAAGCCTTTCTGGCCACACACATTCAGTAAAATTTTCAGGCATATTTTCATTTGGTCTTTACCAAGTGTCTTTATAGCACATATGAATAAAGTAACTGCTTTTGGCAAAAATATACATTGCTATCTAATACAGAGAGTTTGAACTTTGGTTTATTGTCATTTGAGACAAACTGAACAAAGCTTATTTTAAAACTATGCCTAAATTATTGGAATTATTTCATTCCTATCTTGAAAAAAAATTATCTAAATTCTTTCTTTCAGAGTTTAAAGTTAGTTAATTACGGCAAGTGTTTCGTTCCCTAATGGAGTATCACCTGGGACAAGAACTCTTCAATTTTCTAATCTCACTAGGTGTGATGTCTCAGATACAGAAACAAATAACGATCCCCAACCCTGATGGAAAGAAAATTTGCTATGATTGGTTTTCACCCAGGAGAGACCATGGAGTGATAGTCAAAATATCCCCAGAGCTACCTGTAAAACTTTAAAGCAGGGCAGTTAAGTTGCAATTGTGGCTCCAAAATTCATTTTCTCTGTTTATACAATTCAGGCATAGTAAAATGGATTATAAACAATTAAGCAGACACAGGTATTGTGGTAAAGGTTACCTACACTGAGTTTATTGTGATTTCCGTGTTTTCTGTGTAAATAAATATTCTTCGACTGCTAACTGGCAAAATAATTGAAACAGCCATTGATTGAATATTCCAGTATGTTAAAATGCCTACAATAATTTTATTCCTTAATAATTACACTTTCATTACAAGAAAAAAGATTAATTCAATATCTTAGTATTTTGAAGATATATACTGTCAGCATATAGGGGTATACAAAGGGGTGTTTCCTAAACACTTGTAGGAGGTGGGGCATGATTATCAACTGAGAATATGAGTAGAAAAACTAAACACCACCCTAAATAATAACTGTAAACAATAGACTTAAGAAAGTTGTCCATGACAGTAGTCAGCATGTGGCTATAGGTCTGCAGTTCTAAACTTTGAGAATCTTATGAAACCTCTGACCCACCCATTTCCTCAAGGAAGTAAGTGCATATATATATATGCAAAGTTTTACTCTTATTTCCAGAAGTTTCAAGAAATCCTTCCCTAATGCCTCAGTTCAAACACCTACTCTAGGTAAATCCAGGCTGCACAACATGTTAAGCTCTGAGGTTTTCATCCAATCTTAGCCAGCACTGACTGCAACACACGACATTATATTATGTCTCACCAAGAAAGCAAAAATGCAGTCAATTGATCTCTGACACAATGCTTTCTTAACTGCTTTGAATCTTTATTTTATACTTGTTGAAAGGGCTATTTGAGGCAAATTTAGATGTGGATTTTTATCCTATCAGGCAGCTCTATTTTGTTGCCTTTCTGTGTACACAATATTTTGTTTGTTTTAATGTAAAATCAGCGTTAATCTTTTTGAGGATATTTTAAATAGCAATTAATTTCTAATCTCATCATTAACACACATCACGCAATTGAACAGTTATGACCAAATCTGCACATTTGTTGGCAATGACAACTATATATTGTGACTACTGCCTGGCTGATAGAAATTATAAGATGCCATTGATTACAAAACAGAAAAAATCTACAGATATTAATATTTGGAGAAAGTGTGTTAGAAAATTGATGAAATATGATACACAGAAAAAAAAAAACAGGCAGAGGGTAAATATATTATGCTTAGTGCATATTCAGCACAATGAGGGCAAAAGAGAACTTTGGCCAATATCGATGACCTTGGTTCCAAGGGCAAGGCTATCTCGATGAACCTATTTTAACTGAGAAACCTATAATATGGTGTAAGTTTTCTTTTATTCTATTCTTACAAAAGCACTCTTTAAAATGTTGACTGTCCTTTAAGACATGGAGAGAATCTATTGATCTGGGGTATTTTGCACATTCAGATTCTCCTTACAATTGATATTAAATGTAAATTAATTAATTAGCATTCTACAGTTTACTTCAGTCTTTGCTCATTATAATTGTCATGAATCAGTCCCTCAAGGCTTGATCATCCTTTAATCCTAGTAAGTAGAGATATTTTTGTCTTCAGAATGGGAAATTTGATTCTAGAACTCAACCAACTTGTTGAAGATTTGCTACCTCCAGTCTGCCCTGATAGATTCTAAATTTCCATGGGGACAGGGTTGTGATTGTCTTGTTCACACTTAACACCCCAGCATTTAGCAGAGTGTCAGGCTCAGTAAACTGTAGTTGAGTAAACCTTACTGTCAATTCAATATAGAATTTCTTACAGAGTTATGCTTAATTAAATGAAAAATCTCAAGCTGATTTTTATAAATTATTCTTTTTGCATCTAAAAGTCTCACTTAAGAAGATTGTTAGGTTAGTGAAGTATGTGTTCAATACCTTCCAGGAAAAAAAAAATCAGTTTGCCTCTCCAAAATTCATCCCAAATTTAGATTCAAAATGTAATATTTAATGCGAACAGAAAAGAAACAAAAATATTTCAAAAAGTTACCTTACAGTAGGAATTTAACATACACGTCAACATGAACCAGGACAAGGAATAAAGAAGAAGGAACTTTCAGTGCTTTGGAAAATAACTTACTTGTCTTGCCTAAAGAAAAGAAAGTTGCTAACACCCAAGGAAAAGTGATGTTTCAGATGTCCAGAGATGTTTCAGGAAAGAGAATGGTCAATCAGAGCTGATTTGGGTGTAAAAATAAGGTAATAGCAAACGCTAGAGATATTTTTTTTATGGTGGCAGTGATGATATTAATGATATTTTGCTAGTACAGAGTATGAACAACTATCTTGTGAAGAGCTTTTTTCACAGAGCAATAACCTAGAACAATAAAGAAAGTTAGAAAATAAACTCTTAAAGGAATACACAGTTTATCACAACTATGTAAGACAGCAGAAGAAATAGCAGTAAATGTACATGAAACAAGCATCACTAGCAAAATTCCAAAGAATTTACCTCATGTTGAAAATTACATATAAGATGATACATATCATGACATTTGTTGGGGCAGTGTGGAGTAGGATACAACCCGGGTATCATCACCAAAAGATTAAATAAGTAGAATGTGGTGCATCATTAGGTGGCATCCTGTGCAGAGATCAGATTTAATGACCTTAACTTACATATAGCAACATGAGTAGATATTCTGATTATAGTTTAAAGATAAAAGTAGGAAATAGTCTGAAATCTATATAACACAATATAATTTACACATTACAAATTAGACACACAATACACAAACCAATGCTATATAGTTTTTGAAGACGTATGCATATCTAAGGACATAAATTCATTGAGATGATTACCTACAAAGGTGATGGGAATGGGAAGAGTCCTAGAAACGATGGGAACATATAATAGAACAAGACAAAGGCATTACCAATAAAGAAAATAGTTAATAAACTGAGGAACATGAGTACTTCAAATCTGTGCAACCAAGATGAAAACATAAATATTAAAATAAAAGCTAAAACCTAATTTGTCTCCTACAGCAATACTACATCAGAGGAAATTTTTAAGGTATCAGTTTCTTGTTTCACCTTAAATCTCCAGAGAGTTTATGTGACAATTAATAGTGGTTTAATATAAATAACTGATTAATGCAGTTATATTTTGGTTGCTTTTTCAGGTTATAGGAAATTACATTTTTCTAAAATGCATTTTCCATTAATGCCTTCATTGTATAAGGGTTGACATTGTAACACATTTGTAAAAGTGAATCAGACATTTAATATTCCTTTAATCTAAAACCCCTCTAAACTGTGTGATTTAATTAACAGATAATTAAATACCAAGTATGAGAACTTTAGGGACTAACGAATTGAGGCTGTATCGGGATGAAAGATGTTTACACTTATCGCAAAGATTCTCCCCTGACTGAATGAGGCTGGGAATTGCAAGAAAGGCAAAGTGAAAGCCAGCTGATAACAAGCTGTTCATTAAAGCATTAGCCTCCCTGAGCTTAAAGAATGTCAAAGCCTCTTCTCACACATCCATGGAAAAATAATTACAGAGCAAGAAAGAATGCTGCTTCGCATTTGTAGTAGGGGGCAAAAAATTACCTTATGTTATATTTGAAATTAGTTCTAAAAATACTCATTCCCAAGTTTCTTTTCTGATGGTTTTATTTTCAGGATTTATCATTATGACCCTCTCTTTATTCAGTCTTTCTCCCACTCATCTGCCTTCCCTTTTCTGCACTGTGAATTTGCTTTTGTGAGTTGTCGTGTTGTCCCATTTTACCTTGCATATTATATAGCAGCTTTAACACAAGTAACACAGAGAATTCATTGGTATATTTTGGATATATCCTAAAACACAGTGTTAAAGTCCAGAGACAAAAAAGACATGTTTTTCCCAAACAGTTATAGTAGACAATAATTTGGAAATTTAATATTGGTAAAGTGAAAAAGGAAAAAGAAAATATTAGAACATTAGCTAGAAATGAGCTTAGTGTAGTCTTACATTAGATATGGGGAAATAGCAACCTACAGGGTTTAGGAGAATTGTCCGATGTTCTATAATCAGTACTAGAGATTAAAATCTAGAAATGCATTCCCCCCTCCATTTATGTGGTATAACAAAACATTATATACCGAGGACAGGTAATAGATATGGATTCATTCCATACAGTTTTTAAAGTGGCCAGGACACTGGTTAGGAGAAAGGGCCTGGAGTCAGAATGCTTGGATTCAAAGTTTGACTTTACTACTCACTAGAAATGACTGTTCGCAAGTCTCTCTAAACTTCAGTTTTCTTATCTAGACAATGACAAAAATAATCATGCCTAACTCACTGGATTGTTGAGAGGATTAAATGAGACTATTCATGTAAAGCAATCAGCATGGTGCCAGGCACATAATACTACTTTGTAAATGTATTACTTATCTTAAAAATATATTAGCTCCTCCATTCACAAGAAATCTGAATGCCACTCCCCATGCTAAATTCTGACATAACATACAAGATGCAATCCCTACAGGTAAGACAGGTATACCCTGTTTCTGCTGGTTATATAATTCTTTAGTGAATTCAACAATTAGCTCATGTTTTTCTTTTCATCTTGTCCCATACATAATATTTACTAAATTTAATAATTCCACCAATAAACCCTTCTAAAATGTGCTTGAGAATCTCTTTACCTCATTGTCAATTATCTCCATCTTCCTACAGATATGCACTACAAATCCAACACTCTGCATCTTACAATATCTTCAACAGCTTTACTTTTAGCAACTCAACTCTAAAATCTTATTTTATATTAAAAACAACAGTCTCTCCAGCCATCTTATTCCCTCACTCCTCAAAATCTGCTCTTTTCACTACTGACTTTTGGAATCCTTGATCACTTTCTCTCTTCCTCCATTGCTAATCTTCCCTACCTATATATTAGAATCCACAATCAGAAAGTTCAAGCATATGTTTGAACCACTCTGGTATTTGCTGACTGTTCAGTTAGCTTCTGAGTATTATCTTCATTTTAAAAAGGCAACATATCAGATTTAGCCATTTAAAGTTTTGAAGACTAAAAGTATCCCTTCCTATTTAATAACTACTCATCATTCCAATGATCACCTTTCCAGAGGTCAAACAAACTACAGACGTGGTCCCTTTCCTGCAAGAATGAAATGTCATATGACTTGATTGTTTTAGCACCAATAACCTAATAAAATGTGCTTCTAAGTGATATTATTATTAAGACCCTCAAAAAGTACATCATAGTTCCTAATATGATCTCATTAAGCATTGGTCTTGGGAAAGTGAAATATACATTGCAGATTCCTAGACAAAATTTTCTGGTACCCAAAGTTGCTACAGTTTAACTTCATATTAAATTTTTGAATTTAACTAATTACAATATTATATCAAGAGTCAAGTCAATTTTATTAAAGGTTATTTCATGTTATTAAAACCATAAAATTTAGAAGCACAATTTCTAATTATAACCCAAATCATATAATTATAGAAATCTGGCAATAGATAAAATATTTTCTTGAAAAGTAGCTAATTACTGAGCTACCTTGTTACTAACAAATTGCATGTTTTCTGCATTCAGCATATGTATATATAAATCATAGATATATATACACATGTGTGCATATATAGATAATTGTTTACTACATGACACTCTATATTCTAATCTATAAATAGAGCCAAATAACCCTCAGCTTCAGAAACCTGCTGCTCTCAGTCAGGGTAGAGTGTTTTGCACTAAGGCTGAGCCAGTGGACACTCACTAAGTCACCCAGAGACTTGATGTTGTCATATCACTGCCATCCTGTATTTGAAGCGAGTGAGATACAAGAGGAACAAACTGAGTTGCACTTCCGGAAGTGAGAGTAGTGTGACCAATATAAACACATGTGTTCTTGTCCTTACCCATTATGGGCTAGAAAGGTAAACCAAGGCAGACCAGATATCAGGGTAATCCTGAAAGCCTTGAAGGAGTGAATTCTCAACCAGAAAAGAGCCTCTGGCCATAAATAAATAAAAGGAGACAAAATAGGGCTTCCCTGGTGGTGCAGTGGTTGAGAGTCCGCCTGCCAATGCAGGGGACACGGGTTCGTGCTCCGGTCCGGGAAGATCCCACATGCCGTAAAGCGGCTAGGCCCGTGAGCCATGGCTGCTGAGCCTGCGCGTCCGGAGCCTGTGCTCCGCGACGGGAGAGGCCACAACAGTGAGAGGCCTGCGTACCGCAAAAAAAAGGAGACAAAATAAAATATGGCAATAGAATATAACAAAAGTTAGAAAATTAAATAAAGAATAATAAACCAATGTTATGAGAATCACTTAAGCACCTTGAGCTTTTTTTTTTTTTGCATTATTAATTTTTTATAAAATTCCTAAAAATACAACCTAATCTCTAGTGATAAAAATTGAACAGTGGTTGTCTGGGATAGGAGGGCAAAAGAGGTGGGGGATATTTAAAAGGAATACAAAGAAATCTTTGGGTGACTTCCATGTGTATATTCTTGATTACAGTGATAGTTTTATGTATGTATACATATGTCACAACTCATTAAGATGTACACTTTAAATATGTCACATTTTCTTCTGGTTTTCTTTTTTTTTTAGCTTTAATATACAAATAGAGGTGAGAAGATCCCTTTCAGTTTTGAATTATATTACCCTAAAAGATTATTAAAAACAAAAAAATCAATTTAAGCAGTATCCATTTTGTATTTTTTGACCATTTTTTTGCTAGAAAATAGTATTAAATATTTATAAATTTCTCATCTATGTTTTACATTTTCTCATGTTAAATATAAATGTATCATTCACATTCTTGTATAATCATCTATCGCTGACTCCACTGGCAGAGACTAGTATGGCATGAAAGAAGTACATTGATGGTTTAGAATCCAGGCCTTGCAGTATATGCTCTGGGAGTCCCAGAGAGTGTATGTGTGTGTGTGTATATATATATGATGCCTTACAAATAGTAGATGATCAAATAAGTAGAAATTGTTATTGTATTTGGTAATGTCATTCTATAAATGAAATTCCACTCTTTAAAAAGAAACGTGATAATTACCGAACTCTTAGTTTTATAATATGTTTATAAGATTAGGAATATGCATAATGTTTAGGAAATCTCTTCCTCAAGCAACCACAGAATACCTAACACATTTTGAATGCTAACATGTTGTGAATACAATAAAGTACATGAAAAAAAGTTAATTCTTAAACAACTAGTACTTCTTTTTAATAAAAAGCTAATTCCTACCACAAAAGGAAGGTGGTAAAAGAAAAGGCTTATCAGGGAGTAAGTAATAGGAGGAAGATGGGAAAACTTTTAAAATAATTAGCAAGAAGAAGGAATGGGGGAAGAGTAATAGGCAAGTAAAAGAAAGGCAGGTGAAGAGGCTCACACAAGCATGAAGTTAATTCCTTTATTTAAATATTTTTATTTAATTGGGTTATTAAATTTTAGTGACAGAAAAGAACTAAAATTATGTAAAAGGACAAGACAGAGGCATACAATATCCAGAACAAAACTCCTTATATGGGTCTTGTTGCAAAAGAAAAAATACACTCTGAGAAACTGAATCTAAATTAAATGTTAGAACAAGTATATTTCATTAAAGGGAATTGCAACATAGCATAGTTCAAATATTCATCTTTTGCAGAACCCTGTCAAGCTTCTCTTTTTTCTGTCATATAAACTATTTGGGAAGAAATTTTCCAAGTATTGTAGAAATGGACGATATTTTTATTGACAAAAGTAATTCTCCTTTAAATTGTGAAAATACGACCGCTAAATACAACATACTACCCTCACAACGTTTTCCCCCGTTATGTACTCATCTAAAATAAAGCCTCAGCCCTGTTTCAACCAGTTCTCTTCTCCTCAGCACCTACTCTGAAGTAGATGAGGACAGAAGAAAACAACCATCGAGGCTTCCTGGTTTCATCACTTTAAATTTATTATCACAAATTCTAGGGTCCCTCCAGGCTGCCTGATGATGCTACTATAGCCCCTTTGTCAGTGACCTCTCCCACTTTCCAAGACACCTAACATATACATTCTCCTCAATCTTACAACTTCCTCTTCATTTCTCATGGTCAGTTAGCTATCTTGCTCCTTATACTGAGAGAGTAGAGGCAGTCATAAGAGTAATTCTTTCGCCACCACCAGATCTACCACCCTACTAGCCTCCTTGCTCTATACGCTGTCTCACTACCATTAACAGCATGCCTTTCTGCTACCCCTGCCTAACATGAGCTTTCTCCCTGGAGCACTGGATTCCATCCAATCTCATCTACTCATCCACACAGCTCCTCAAGAAGTCCCTATCTCTCTTTCAATATCAGCTTTTTTTTCTCTCTCTTTACTTGGTCATTCTCATCAGCTTAAAATATGTGGAAATATCTCTCATCTTTAAAAAAAGCAAACAAACAAATCTTTCTTGATCTACATTTGCCTCTAGCTATGTCCTAATTGTGTCCTATTACTGGCTACACTTCTTAAAAGTTGTTATAGTCAGTGCCTATACCTTCTCTAGTCCCATTTCCTCTCAAGATTCTCTCATCAGGCTCTGGCTCTCCCCACTCAACCAAACTGTTCTTGACAGGTTCACCAATCACTTTCACTTTGTCAAATCCAGTGATGAATTCTCAGTCCCATATTACTCAATCTCTTGGAAGCAAGGACATAACTGATCACTTCCTCTCTGTTGAATTAATCTCTGAACTTGGTTTGCATGTTTCCAAGTAAAAGGCTCTCTTGATTTTCCTCCTACATTAATGTCTGCTTCTTCTCTTTGTGTCTTTCGCTTTTTCTTCATCTTCCTTACATTTAATGTTAGAGTGTTCAAGGGCTCAGCTTCCTATGGACATATACCTGCCTTGGGTGATTCAATCTACCCTTTCTAAGTGTACTCTATAATACAGTGTATAGATTCATTACACTGATGGCTACAAAACACACCTCTGCAGTCTCAGCTCTGCACCACTCCTGATCTGCAAACTGCTATATCCAGATTTCCACACAATGTTTCCACATGAATAACTAAAAGGCAACTCAGACTTATGTCCAAATACAGAAATACTGATCTACCCCCCACCCCCTCAAAAAATCTCCCTTCAGTGTTATGCATCTTAATAAAGGACACCACTATTTACACCTTGGAATCACTAATGACCTCTCAAACGCCACTTCATATATATCAGTAAATTTTGCTGGCTGGGGAATTCATGTCTATCCTTAATCTCCAATCTTCACCTCCTCCATCACTATCACCTTGGAGCAAGCTTCCATCATTTTCCCCTGGGACTGATGCAATAGTCTTATAACTAGTCTACAGTAACGTATTTTCAGTACAACAAATGTATTCCTTTAACATTAAATCTGATTATGTTACCACTCTCATCAGAACATTCCACGGCTTCTCATCACAATCAGAACTGAATTCAAGATACTTACTTTGGTCTCTGAGGCACTATATGAATCTGGCTCTGGCTACTTTTAAAAATTTCATCTCCTATCATTTATGTCTTTGCTCACTCTCCTTGGCCACAATGGCCTCCTGTTGGTCCTTGAAAACAGCAAGCACACTGTTACCTTAGAGCATTTGCATTTGCTCCTCTCTTTGCCTGGATGGTCTTATTCCAGATATTTGCATGACTTAACCTTTTCCTTAGGATTTCTGCTCAAGTATTAGGCCCCTGAGAGGTTTCCCCGTTTATGCACGCTAAGGTATCACCTCCACACTCTCCGTCTCCTTACGCTGCTTTACTTTTTCTCATGACATCAAATACTACCTTATGTTATTTTACATAAGCTCCATGAGGGCAGAAACTGTTCTGCTCTGATACATAGAAGACCCTCAATATATGTTGAATGAGCAAATAAATCATATGGCATTCCTCGTGAAAATGAGCAGGACTCTGTGGGGCTCCTGAGCAAGAAAACCCTTCTGTGTCCCCCATTTCTTGATTGTAGGGAATAAGTTTCAGCCTCCATGATCTTGCCTGAGTCTCAAAGGGCAGGTTCCAACAGCTAATCAGGGAAGGGAGGTGAAGCAGAGACGAGGAAGGAGCAGGCAAGACACAACAGTGCAGCCTTGGTACAGGATGCTGGTTCCACCTCAAGGGATACACATAATGATATCATCGAACTCTTCTGCAGAACTAAAATCCCCAACAAATGGAAGATGTTAACTACTTGAAGAAGTACTCTTCATTCCTGAGAGGTCACAGTTTGATAACCTCGAGAACCACAGAACCTCATCAGGAGACACCCCTTAGGCCAGACTAAAGGAATGCAGGCCCTGCATACACCCTGCTCCTTATCAGCAACCCCACCCTTGAACCACAGCAATAAAACTCCTCGCCAAATCCCCTGGGGTTGGGAAACACAGTTTTGAGGGTATTAGCCCACTGTGTCCCCCTTTGCCTGGCAAAGCAATAAAGCTAGTCTTTTCTCCATCACCCAAAACTCTGTCTCCAAGATACATTCGGCACCAGTGCACAGAGGCTGAGTTTCGGCCTCACTTGCAGCCATAAATTCATATAGTCCAAAAGCTTTGTGGACAGCAGCTGGAAAACAATGTTTCCTAAAATATTGCTCTTCACTTGATTATATAAAATGGCTTCAGTGGCTGTGGTTTCTTAATAACAATAACTTTGATTGAAGAGCCATGTCAAGCAATTTGGGCTTTTAGTTATTAATTTAAAAACTGAGAATGAAAGAGAAGTTGATAAATCATACCAGTTACAGAAAATTGATAATTTAATAAGCAACTCATTAGAATTTGCTATGGTGGCTCTGAAGTTTAATGAGCAGAAATTTTCCCTCTAATTTTTCTGAAGCAGTGAGATGCCAGTGAACTGAATTGATGCTTTAATAATTGTGATTTCTCCTCTACTTCCTTCTTCATGAGAAATTAGCCCACATAGCCTCTAACTCACACTCACATATATCAGTTGTACCAGTGTGAGAAATCAGAAATCATATAATTTATAGGGTTTAAATACATTACATAGCACGCACTTCAATACCCTGGTTGTAGCCTTGTGGTAACTAGTTCACATTTACACAAAAATGCATATTCATAGATTTTTCTAATATGTTTGTCTAAGAGAGTAAACTAATAATAATAGCAGTAACTACTGCCAAGACCCTTAATACTCACCCTACATACTTTTAAAAATTCTTTCTTTAATATAACAACTTTTATTATCATTAAAGGGGAAAATCCACTGATCCATTTTTAAAAAAACTTAACTACTAATTCACACATATACGTTCACTTCATAATGCTCTTTTAAAATCATGCTGCTTTTGCACCCAAACTTTAATCTTGATAGGCTTTTCTAAAGGCCAAAACTCTTCTTTCTTCCATATGTAGTCAAATTTCATACACCCTTTAGGAAGTCACCTTCATGATGATTACGGCAGAGAAAAGTGCATTTCTCAAAATCATACGTTTTGAAGTCAGATAGAACTGAATTTAACACCAGATCAGTCATTTAGTAACTGTGACCTTGGGCAGTTAGCTTAATCTCTCAAAGGCTCAATTTCTCCAACTTTAAAATAAGGGTAAATCTGTTGCAGAGAATTGCTGTGTGGCTTAACTACATACACTTATATAAAATGGTGACTCATGGCAGGCATTTAATAAGTGTTCTTTCCCACTCCACTACCCTTCTTGAAATACTGACCTATTCATTCTGCCATTCTTTACAAAAAAAAGTCTTAGGCATAAATTAAATGCCAGATATTCCAAATATAATGATATGCAAGCCAAACTTCCTTACTTCAAAGACACTGTAAGAACTGAGGCACTGTCAATCATTTTTCTGCTCATTGCTACTGGCACCAAAAAAAAACTCAGAAAAAAACCAAATGTCCAAAAAGCCTGATTACCTTAATAGATCTTAAATGCACATTTAGTAGAAAATGTTCACATGGATTAATAATCATTAAAACAGCGATTTTATGGTTATATTTAATTTAAAAGGTTAATCTTTCTTCCAGTTATAAAGTTTAAAACTGTGCAAATGGAGACCAGGAATAAAGTATTTCAGGGATAAAGTCAATGCTCATTCATTCAGAAGAATTTTACTGTCCTCGTGACAAGTACGTAAGCAAATTCTAATGACTAGGTTAAATAATATTGCTAGTCAATATGTAACTTTGTGGGGAGTAAAGAATACATGGTTTTTAAGATCATTTATTACAGGCATAAAGGTTTTGGGTCTACTGGTTCTGCTTGAAGAACATTCACTTTGAAGTATGACAGTCGAGATTTCTGAGCCTGGCTATGGAACATGAAATATGTATGTGATTTTAATCAAATTACTTTCAATTTCCTCATCTGTAAAGTGTGTCTTGAGTATTAGAAGTGGTAAAAAGCAAAATGTTTGCCATACAATAAAAACAGAGTGTTGGTGTTTTTTTCCCAAACTTTGTCTCAAATTACTTTATTTAGTTACAGTTTTTAAGTATGTAAGTGGATGAAAATGTTTCTGTTTTCCTGGAGAATGATTATGCATTTGGTTTCCAAATGAATGCTGTGTTCTGGAGCCCTAGTTTCTTACGAGTGCATCAAAGAGACTTTGTTATCTTCAGATTACATGGAATTCTGGGAAGCAGAGGTTTTGAATAGAAGTTAGTAAAAGTATCAACAGCTATGGAAAGCAATACATCTAAATGATTAATTTGCCTTCAGGCTAATCTTTTACTCTCTTTTCGTCAGTCTACAGAACTTTGAACGAATTTTATATCTATACTGACTTTCTGAATACTATAATACCATTGTTTTGAGCTAAGTCTGTATTTCCCACCAGAATGAGTTCTTTAAGGGCATAGGTTCACTTACAATGCTTGGCATCCCACAATTATTTGTTGAATTAATAGCTTAGAATCATAATAGAAAGAGAGAGCAGTCTGGGAATATAAGATAATAAAAGAGATTTATTTCCCTTTTGAAAAGTATCATGTGAAGGCTGAGTCAAGATGGCAGCATGGGAAGATGTGGAGTTCGTGTCTCCCCACAGCTAGGGCGCCTGCTGGACACTGGTGGGGGACCTCAATGCCCAAGGAGATGGGAGGAACACCCAAGCGAACCAAACCGGTAGGACGTGGGGGGACTGAGGGGGGGAGGAGAAGTGGAGGCTGGACAGGACCAGTGCCCCCGAGGGGTGGCTGAGAGGGGGAAGGGGTTCCCATGCCTAGAGGGACCCCTCCAGGGTTTGGATCAGGGAGAGTGTGCGGAGTGTTTCCCCTGCCCAATCAACCCAGGAAGGCTGCCCAGCTCTCAGGCCAGGTCCTATGCCCTCAGAGGCCCCCTCTGGGCTGTGTTGGTCCTGGGAGCACAGGAGGGAGGTTGGGGGAGAACAGGAGAGGCAGGTGGGAGGGTCTCTCCAGGACTGGAGGAGAGGAGAAGGAGCGGAGGACGTTTGCCCTGCCTACTCAGCCTGGGGAGTCTGCTGGGCTCCCAGGCCAGGTCCCCCAGCCTCTGAGACCAGAGGCGCACCTGGGCCCCTTCTGTTCTGTTGAGCCTAAGCCCCACCCCCACCCCCCCATGGCCTTTTCCAGTCCTGCTGATCCTAAGCATAGGACCAACCAATGCCCAAACCCCACCCCTGCCTATACCCCACCCTCCACAGCCAAGGCCTTTTCCACGTTTTTTTTTTTCCCCCTTTTATTTATTTTTTTCTTCTCTTTTTTACTATTGTGGTTCTATTTTACCCTCTGGTTGTCATTTCATCTATATTTTTATATTCTTTCTAACATCTGTTAGTTTCCTAGTCTAATTTTATTTTTTTCTCTTTGTTATTGTTCTCCTTTTTTTCTTTTTTTTGGGAGTCACCCCGCGTGGCTTGTGGGATCTTGGTTCATGAGTCGGGGGTCAGGCAGAAGCTCCTGCAGTAGGAGTTCCGAGTCCAAACCACTGGACTAACAGAGAAACACAGACCCCAGGGAATATTCATCAGAATGTGGTTTCCTGGAGGTCCTCATCTCAGCACCAAGACCCAGCTCTACCCAACAGCCTACAAAGTCCAGTGTTGCAAGCCTCAGGCCAAACCACCAGTAAGACAGGAACACAATCTCACCCATCAAAAAAAAAAATGAGATGGCACAAGAATATGTCACAGATGAAGGAGCAAGGTAAGAACCTACAGGGCCAAATAAATGAAGAGGAAATAAGCAGTCTACCTGAAAAAGAATTCAGAGTAATGATAGTAAAGATGATCCAGAATCTCAGAAATAGAATTGAGGCACGGATGGAGAAAATACAAGAAATGTTTAACAAAGATCTAGAAAAACTAAAGAGCAAACAAACAGAGATGAACAATGCAATAACTGAAATGAAAAATACACTAGAAGGAATCAATAACAGAATAACTGAGGCAGAAGAACAAATAAGTGAACTGGAAGACAAAATGGTGGAAATAACTGCTAAGGAGAAGAATAAAAAAAAGGATGAAAAGAATTGACGACAATCTCAGAGACCTCTGGGACAACACTAAATGCACCAACATTCGAATTATAGGGGTGCGAGAAGAACAGAGAAACAAAGAGTCTGAGAAAATATTTAAAGAGCATATAGTGGAAAACTTCCCTAACACAAGAAAGGAAATAGTCACACAAGTCCAGGAAACGCAAAGAGTCCCATAAAGGATAAACCCTAGGAGAAACACACCAAGACACATATTAATCAAACTAACAAAAATTAAATTCAAAGAAAGAATATTAAAAGCAGCAAAGGAAAAGCAAAAATGAACATACAAGGGAATCCCCATAAGGTTATCAGCTTATTTTTCAGCAGAAACTCTGCAGACCAGAAGGGAGTGGCAGGATATACTTAAAGCAATGAAAGAGAAAAACCTACAACCAAGATTACCCTACCCAGCAAGGATCTCATTCATATTCAATGGAGAAATCAAAAGCTTTTCAGACAAGCAAAAGCTAAGAGAATTGAGCACCACCAAACCAGCTTTACAACAAATGCTAAAGGAACTTCTCTAGGTGGGAAACACAAGAGAAGAAAAAGATCCACAAAAACAAACCCAAAACAATTAAAAAAATAGAAATAGGAACATACATATCAATAATAACCTTGAATGTAAATGGATTAAATGCCTCAACCTAAAGACACAGACTGGCTGAATGGATACAAAAACAAGAGCCATATATATGTTCTCTACAAGAGATCCACTTCAGACCTAGGGATGCATACAGACTGAAAGTGAAGGGATGGAAAAAGATATTCCATGCAAATGGAATCAAAAGAAAGTTGGAGTAGCAATACTCATATCACATAAAATAGACATTAAAATAAAGACTGTTACAAAAGATAAGAAAGGACACTATATAATGATTAAGGGATCAATCCAAGAAGAAGATATAACAATTATAAATGTTTACGCACCCAACGTAGGAGCACCTCAATACATAAGGCAAATGCTAACAACCATGATAGGGGAAATCAACAGTAACACAATAATAATAGGGGACTTTTAACACCCCACTTACACCAATGGACAGATCATCCAAACAGAAAATAAATAAGGAAACACAAGCTTTAAATGACACAATAGACCAGATTGATTTAACTGATATTTATAGAAAATTCCACCTGAAAGTGGCAGAATACACTTTCTTCTCAAGTGCACACAGAACATTCACCAGGATAGATCATATCTTGGGTCACAAATCAAGCCTTGGAAATTTTAAGAAAATTGAAATTGTATCAAGCATCTTTTCTGACCACAATGTTATGAGATTGGAAATCAATTATAGGAAAAAAACACAAATACATGGAGCCTAAACAGTGTGCAACTAAATAACAAAGAGATCACTTAAGATATCAAAGAAGAAATTTAAAAAGTACATAGGAACAAATGACAATGAAAACACGATGACCCAAAACCTATGGGGTGCAGCAAAAGCAGTTCTAAGAGTGAAGTTTATAGCAAATTAATCTCACCTCAAGAAACAAAAAAAATCTCAAATAAGCCATCTAACCCTACACCTAAAGCAACTAGAGAAAGAAGAACAAAGAAAATCCAAAGTCAGTAGAAAGAAAGAAAGCATAAAGATGAGAGCAGAAATAAATGAAATAGAAACAAAGAAAACAATAGCAAAGATCAATAAAACTAAAAGCTGGTTCTTTGAGAAGATAAACAAAATTGATAAACCCTTAGCCAGACTCATCAAGAAAAAAAGGGAGAGGATGTAACTCACTAAAATTAGAAATGAAAAAGGAGAAATCACAACTGACACTGCAGAAATATACAGGATTATAAAAGACTACTACAAACAACAAGTATATGCCAATAAAATGGACAACCAGGAAGAAATGGACAAATTCTTGGAAAGGTACAATTTTCCAAGACTGAACCAGGAAGAATTAGAAAATATAAACATACCTATCACAAGTAATGAAATTAAAACTGTAATTAAAACTCTTCCAACAAACAAAATTCCAGGACCAGATGGCTTCACAGGCTAATTCTATCAAACGTTTAGAAAGAGCTAACACTGATCCTTCTCAAACTCTCCCAAAAAATTACAGAGGGAGGAACACTCCCAAATTCATTCTGCGAAGCCACCATCACCCTGATACCAAAAAATATATCACAAATTAAGAAAATTATAGACCAACATCACTGATGAATATAGATGCAAAAATCCTAAACAAAATACTGGCAAACGGAATCCAGCAATATATTAAAAGGGTCATACACCATGATCAAGTGGAATATATCCCAGGGATGCAAGGATTCTTCAGTATACACAAATCAATCAATGTCATACACCATATTAACAAATTAAGGAATAAAAACCATAGATTCATCTAAAAAGATGCAGAAAAAGCTTCTGACATAATTCAACATGCATTTATGATAAAAACTCTCTGGAAAATAGGCATAGAGGGAAGCTACCTCAACATAATAAAGGCCATATATGATAAGCCCACAGCAAACATCATACTCAATGGTGAAAACCTGAAAGCATTTCCACTAAGATGAGGTATAAGACAAGGATGCCCACTCTTGCCATTTTTATTCAACATAGTTTTGGAAGTCCTAGTCATGACAATTAGAGAAGAAATAGAAATAAAAGAAATAGTAATTGGAAAAGAAGTAAAACTGTCACTGTTTGCAGATGACATGAAAATCGTAAAGATGCCACCAGAAAACTACTAGAATTAATCAATGAATTTGCTAAGGTTGCAGGATACAAAATTAAAGCACAGAAATCTCTGGCATTCCTATATACCAGGAACCATTTTCCTAACAATGAAAAATCAGAGAAATTAAGGAAAGGATTCCATTTACCATCGCAACAAAAAGAATAAAATACCGAGGAATAAACCTATCTAAGGAGGCAAAAGACTTGTACTCAGAAAACTATAAGACACTGATGAAAGAAATCAAAGATGGCATAAACAGATGGAGAAATATACCATGTTCTTGGATTGGAAGAATCGATATTGTAAAAATGACTATACTACCGAAAGCAATCTACAGATTCAATGCAATCCCTATCAAACTACCAATGGCATTCTTCACAGAATTAGAACGAAAAATTTTACAATTCGTATGGAAACACAAAAGACCCCGAATAGCCAAAGCAATCCTGAGAAAGAAAAACGGAGCTGGAGGAATCAGGTTCCCTGACTTCAGACTACACTACAAAGCTACAGTAATCAAGACAGTACAGTACTGGCACAAAAACAGAAATATAAATCAGGATAGAAAGCCCAGAGATAAACCCATGCACATATGGTCACCTAATTTACAACAAAGGAGACAAGAACATACAATGGAGAAAAGACAGCCTCTTCAATAAGTCCTGCTGGGAAAACTGGACAGCTATATGTAAAAGAATGAAATTAGAACACTCCCTAACACCATACACAAAAATAAACTCAAAATAGATTAAAGACCTAAATTTAGGACCAGACACTATAAAACTCTTAGTGGAAAACACAGGAAGAACACTCTTTGACATAAACCACAGCAAGATCTTTTTTGACTCATCTCCTAGAGTAATGAAAATAAAAACAAAATAAACAAATGGGACCTAATGAAACTTAAAAGCTTTTGCATAGCAAAGGAAACCATAAACTAGATGAAAAGACAATGCTCATAATGGGAGAAAATATTTGCAAATGAAACAACAGACAAAAGATCAATCTCCAAAATATACAAACAGCACCTGGAGCTCAATATCAAAAAAACAAACAACCCAATTAAAAATTGGACAGAAGACCTAAATAGATATTTTACCAAAGAAGACACAGAGATGGTCAAAAGGCACATGAAATGATGCTCAACATCACTAATTATTAGAGCAATGCAAATCAAAACTACAATGAGGTATCACCTCACACTGGTCAGAATGGCCATTATCAAAAAAATCTACAAATAAATGCTAGAGAGTGTGTGGAGAAAAGGCAACCCTCTTGCACTGTTGGTGGGGATGTAAATTGATACAGCCACTATGGAGAACAGTATGGAGGTCCCTTAAAAAACTAAAAATAGAACTACCATATGACCCAGCAATCCCACTACTGGGCATATACCCTGAGAAAACCATAACTCAAAAAGAGTCATGTACCACAGTGTTCACTGCAGCACTATTTACAATAGCCAGACCATGGAAGCAACCTAAACGCCCATCATCAGATGAATGGATAAAGAAGATGTGGCACATGTATACAATGGAATATTAGTCAGCCATAAAAAGAAACAAAATTGAGCTATTTGTAGTGAGGTGGATGGACCTAGAGTCTGTTATACAGAGTGAAGTAAGTCAGAAAGAGAAAAACAAATACTGTATGCTAACGCATATATATGGAATCTAAAAATAAAAAGAAAAATGGTACTGATGAACCTAGTGGCAGGGCAGGAATAAAGATGTAAACATTGAGAGTGGACTTGAGGATATGGGGTGGGAGGGGGAAGCTGGGGCGAAGTGAGAGTAGCATCGACATATATACTCTACCAAATGTAAAACAGATAGCTAGTGGGAAGTAGCAGTATAGCACAGGGAGAACAGCTCAGTGCTTTGCAACGACCTAGAGTGGTGTGATAGGGAGGATGGGAGGCAGGGTCAAGTGGGAGGGGATATGGGGATATATGTATGCATATGGCTGATTCACTGTGCTGTACAGCAGAAACTAACATGGCATTGGGAAGCAATTATACTCCAATTAAGATGTATTCAAAAATTAAAATAAAAAGTATCATGATTTCCTATTCAAAAACCCTTTCCTCCAAAACCTAGTTGTTTTTTTTCTTTTGTCATGGCTTAATGACCAGTCTTTATTGAAATATTAGCTTTACATTAAGAACATAATCATTTGTTCTAAATGAGTTTCTGAATTAAAAATTAGATGAATCCATGTCAACTGCCATTTTTTAAACCAGAATAAAATAAAGTCTTATTCACCCTCTCTAGAGTAATCAAAATCCTAACTCACTATAAGGATTCTCTTTTGACAAGTATATTTTAGGTGAAATCTCTGGGATGTTTGTAAAAGCCAACATTTTACCAAATGTCATATTTAATTTTACTTAAGGGTGTTCTTAAGCTCTGTAGGAATTAAATTACATTCAGAGACTCTACTGTTTTGCCTTCATAACTAAAGACATATCTACAAATCTTTTCCAAGTATTCCAGTTGTTGTTCCATTTCTTATTCTTAATAACCAAAGTTGAAAAATTTCTTAGAGTTTATCAAGTTTAGCAATTATGCATTGGAATTTCAAGGTCTAACCCTCTGATTATATCCCATAGCCATAGCCAGCTTCTGAGTCTACTATATTAGAAACCAGGCATTGGCCAGCAATGGAGAAACCAAAGCTACTGATTAGTTAAAATGAATTATTCTTACAATGCTAATGCAAATGCATTAAGAAGATTTAAGTTATTTCAAATATTTTAAATTATAGGATTATTAATATCACAATGCTACACTTTTGTCTGTATATAAGGCTCATGTGCTTATGTTAGAGCCAGACGACACTGAGCTGGTGTTAAAGTTTTCCCTAAGTTTACGAAAGTGGTTTCATTATAAATGTAAAATATAACCAGATATTCTTATCATCTAGAGAAAAGTTCTCAAAATTATTTACGAAATTATTTTGTCATTTGGTCAGAGTTTTTTTGTTTTTTAAATAAAGGATTTTCATTTATCCATATATGTTTCAGTGATTAGAAGACTTGATGAGCAAGATTAATAATGGAAAATGTTATAGACATAGTTGTAGGACATATAAACAAGATTGACATTTCCCAGAACAAGGAGAAAAACCAACAAAACTAGTCTTTAAAATTTCAGTTTCAGCTCCAGTTACTGCTCAGAAGTCTATCAGGGAAAAAAAACTAGAGAACCTCAAACCTGCTCCTATAAAAGACTGAAAAATTAGAAACTTCACAAATGCCTTTCTTTGTGATTTTTTTTTTCATCCTGAGAATAAGGAGAAAAAGATTGCTTTCTACCCGATTACAATTTTCTTATTTCAAATCATAGCAACATTTCTAAAACTCTAACCATGATCACAGCATTTATTTAATAGGAAACTAAAATCAACAACTTTTAGAACACATGCTGAAGGAATGAACCAATCCATCTGAGTAGCGTTGGACCATAAGAACACACCCACGGTGTCTTTCTTATTGCCATTTTCCTGAGGTGGAATAAATCACAATTAATCTTTGTTGCAACTGGATTTAACTCCAGCTTTTATTAACTCTCAATTATATTAACATAGGATGCAGCCACTAAAATAATGTGAGTGGAAAACGGTTATAATGTAGTGTTAAGTAGGTAAAAACACAAATACATGTAATTACCAACAACATAAGAAAAGGCAGAGGTAAGAAAAGAACTGGAAGGAAATGAAACAGAATAATATCTGTTGTGTATGTAGGAATATGAGCACTTTAAAAAAACCCCAAGTTCAAATTTTCTACAATGCTTTTTCTATAATAATTTAAAATTTTCTGTAGTAATTTTAAATTACATTTAAATTAACTAATTTTATTAAATTATAATAAATCTTAATTTTGTCTACAATATTTTAAAATTAAAAAATGAAATTATAAAACCACAAGGCAGATTTTTTCAGCAAAATATCAACATATTCAACTTCTTTAAAACACTTATGCAATTGTGAATATTTCACAGAATACTAATTTATGTGCCAAGAATCTCTCAATGCATTAAATACCTATCAGTTTGATCAGTATAAATATTTTACATGTATTAGGAGATTTAATCATTTAAAGCAACCCTAGGTGAAGATATTTTAAAAACAAGCAATCATCCCTATATTTGCTATCTGTTTTGTAAAAGTTGGACATTTGTGCACTAGGTTTTAACTTGCAGCAAAAAGCATTTAAATAGTAGCTATTTGCTATTTATTATTGATTATTCTGTGTATAGAATATATGAGATTTCTGACATTCCTGAGTCTGTGCCTGATCAACTTCTTGAAAATGTTACTCAGGAACTGAACAGAAAACTTGGCATTTTGTCAAAAAGAATAATAGAATACACAGAGACAACACACAAACATCTTATACCCAGGTATTTATAAACTTCCTACTTTTAAAAAATATGTTAGCTTTCTATAATAATAGAAGAGTATTGGGTTGTTTTTAAAAAATGGACAAGGTCCTACAGGAGAAGGCTTCTGTAAGGGTAAATTTGACATTATGCTTTCTACTTATTTGAAATTATGTTTTCATCAGTTTTATAACCCTACAATAATTTTTTCACAGTTAATACTCTCAAATTCTTCCCATTTGGTGCTGCTTCAACAACAGCCTATTGGAAAAGAAAAGAAATTTTATGCCCAGAATTTTATGAACCTTAATCTGATTTATAAGTCCTTAATTGTGGCTAAACACTCTAATTCAACAGATTCAAAGTCCAAATATTTAAACCAAATTGTGATTAAATGCAGAGAAAAATGAAAAGTTGAATTTTATTCCTTCTCTTTTTTTGTGTTCTTACCAGATATTATAAATATTTTGTCAAGATCTAAAAGAATCTTATCTAAAAGCATACTGCGCTATTATTACCAGTCAACTGCAGAGATTATCTGTACATCACCTTGAACTGATCTAACTTCTACCAAACCCTCAAATAAGAAGTTTGATCCTCAAGAAATGCTGAATGCCTTAAAGAATGCATAGATAGTCCCTCTGCCCAAGTGAAAGCTATAAGCCATACCTTATTAATTTAGCTGAAATAGTGAAATATAAATGCATATTCTTTCTGTATAATATCACAAACATGTAATTTAATCATTGACTGAATTCTCAGTTATTCTTAGGATAATAATTGACAGGGAAAGAAATGGAGGGACATCATTTACTAAATCCAGCTCTGTGTGGAAATGGTGCCCTTTTTAATTGTGTAGCCCTCAATAAACACTTTTGCTAATTCATGGCCTTACTACATAAGCAGGAATGCAGAGTTAAATCATTGTTAAAATTAATCTTTCACAGTGGTTTAAAAATCAAATTCACAATGATATACAAAACTATTTCATTTACTGTGACCCAGGTTTGCAAGAAAAAAAAAAGAGAGAAAGAGAGAGACAAACTATTTGGAACTAACTCTTTATGAAGTAAAAATGGCAATGCTGAAATAATTTATTGAATTGACTGGAAATTAGTACATTGGGCTATATTCAAATGCCACTAATCTTTATTGATGACTATATCACTTACTGATTACTATGTGCAAGGAATTTTTCCATGGGTGTCTGACATCCACACTAGACTTTTATGAAGCAAATAGTGTCCCCATTTTATGAGAAGACAAATGATAATCTTTATATTAATTACTTGGTGAAGTCTTTATAACAAAATAATAGAGGAACTAGGACTCAACCAGGTAATAGTCACAGTATTTACACTAGAATCCTATTCCACTCCCATTTGTCACAGCCAGTGAGAAATTTCCAATCCTGAAGAAACTTCTTAAAAATAAATTAATGAACACTGTCTCTGGAGTAGACCTTAGAATTCACTAGGAGAATTTGAATTTACAGTTTAAGAAAATGTCCTGTGCTTCTAATGTAACCAATCCTTGGTCCATGTTCAAGAATTTAGAAAATGCTGTTTTTACAAACCTTTTTACTGCTTTAATGATTTTGTAAAATTATTTTCAGTTAGCATATTAACTATATGTGCTCCTTATTTATTATTTATCGAAAATATCTTAAAATAAAAAATACAAATAGAACATCATAGAGATAATTTAGTTTACATAAAAAAGATTTCACTTTTTCATCTTAATTCATTCCAACATTTAACCTTTTATTGTTATTAAATTAGTATGTATGGCATATGGCAACTGTACTAGTAGAAAACAATGAGAACACATATAATGAGTAATATTTACCATGTAGCAATAATGTTAGTGAGCCTTTGTCATACTGGTTTCATTACTAATACAGTAAACCATACACAGTAACACTAGTCTATCTTATTTGGTGTGCTATGACAGGAGATGGACAGGGAACTAGATACTTATGGAAGACATTTCTATTAATATTCCTTCACTTAAATCTCACAGAGACCTTTTTTATCCAGGCGTCATTAGAGACATTTAACTTATTTCAAAGCTGTTCATAAAGGTACAAGTATGCAGCATGTAAGGTTATACAGGATTGCTTCAAGCTTGTAGGGTGCCTATGAACTGATTTTTAAAAGTTCCTGTTTTGGGCAGAAATATTAGAAAAATGAACTCCTCCTGGGGAGACAAATGGAACCTCTAAAACAGAAACAAGCCCATGACTTGGCAAGGGAAACATCTCTTGGATTCTAGCCCCCATTCATCCCCTTAGCTGGGTGCCTTTGAGCATTACCATACTACACAACTGTATGAGGTAGCCCTGAGAATACTTTTATTTATCTGATGATTCATTTATTTTATTACTTAGCACATATATTTTTTGTTTTTGCATTTTACAAATTCTAAACTCAGACTCAACATGCCTTTCTACAAGCTGCAGAAACCATATTCAAAACATGACCTTACTGTTACTTTTGTAAAGGGAATGAGTCACTGGATTCTCCATTGTGCTGCCAAAAGAGCATATAGAAGAATGGCTGTTCCAAATTATGACCTGGTTCTTTAAGAATAAGCCAATTAGGAGATTGACCTGCACTGCCAAGACATAAAACACTTTCTCCTCAAGACTAGGACATCTGGGTGACAAATGTATTCATTTGCTAAACTACTGTGTGAGCCCCTATTTGCCCATTTTTACTAAAAAGTAATTATCTAAGCACCATATAAGAGTTCCAAGCTTATTAGGAAAGTTTCTTGGGAATTTAAATAAATTAGCTATGATTAGAACTAATGAAATCTCCAAGAGTACCAGATTTAATTCCAAAAGTGGTTCAGATAAGATACCTAGTAATGTGTATTAGAAATCTGGAGGAAGTTAAATAAATGTCCAAGTGTATCAAAGAGAGAAGAAAAATCCAACATTTGAAAAATAGTAATAATAAAATTTTTTTAAAGGACAATAAAACATATTCAAAAATATTCATGTACTAGTAGAAACATTCAATATAGCAATGTAATGCATGTTAATTTGTTATACTAACACTTTATGTATAATTTTGGGGGTTCTTTGAGGAAAATCACTCTTTTAATTGGTGCCTATAGTTTATTTTGAAAGACTATTTTTTATGGTATAAGTAAAACAACTGAAATTTTCTTTACCATTTGCTGAGGTTTTAAAAGTTTGAAAAAGTTTGTGAAGGTTAAAGAAAGAAACAGTGCCACGCTGCAGCTGAAGTACAATATTCATTTCAAGCTCATAATTACTTTGAGTCAAAGATTTAATAACATGATTTATTTTCATACAACATAAACAGATATTAAAAACTAAGTATACCTCTAAAAAAAGCAATATAGTTTTTATTTTTTGCAATAAATAATATGTCTTATATCCAGAAAGGTTTCCTAAAATGTTTTCCTATTAAATCACTTCATTTGTCTTGGCCAATAATAACTTTGTTTTCTAACGGCACACACATGTTTTTGTTTTACTTTATACTGTGCCTCAATTTGCATACGATTAAAAAAGAATTCAAATGAAAATACCTAGAATAAAATTGTGATTAAAAATAAACAAAGCATTAGGATCAGGAAAATGAACCCAGAAATAGAAATGAAACATTAAGAAAAAGAAAAAAAAAGTAAGTCATAGGGCTTTCATATTTAAGGACAGTTAAATTTCAAATGGAATTGAACATCTTAGCAGGCAAAAATAGTCAGTTTCACAATCCTCACTGTCAGAAACTGGAAGACTCACCAGGAAATGCAGATTTTCTTAGTGCTAAATTTTAAAATTAAATCAATGTGAGGTTTTACATTATAGAAGTGAGAAACAGACACAAGTGGCAAATGTCCTTAGTGATATTACTATATCAAATGTAGTGGTTTAATGTGGCCGAACCTTGTAGCTTCCTGCTGTAAAGCCAAGGATATAAATAAAGCTGATATTTTTCAAGGGCCATTGTAAGGTGCTCTTAGATTGTAGCCTTTTGATAGTCTGGTGTGGCCTAAGGATAACATTTGAGCACATGGATTTATTTTTTTAAATTCGTATGCTTCAGGCTGCTTTCTTTAAAAAATTTTTAACAGGAAAAGAACACTTCTCTGTGTTGTATATTCAATGAAACTGGCAAGTAAATAGTTGAGAGCTTAAAACCTCAAAAATATTGAGCTTTTGGTTGAGGGTAAATATATGAAAATAGAAATCAAATCAACATATATGGTTTGGTCCTTCTCCAAATGTTCAGAGAAAACTCCTCTTAGTAGTGTATACTGACAACTTTTGGAAACACACACACACACACACACACACAAAGTAGTCTTTTAATGCATGGGTCAGCTAAAGAAGAGTAAGGTAACTCCTTAGAGGCCAGAAAGAACAGGAAAGAGCTTACCTAAGCAAGGACTGCAATATGTAAACTCACAAAGGTACCTGTTCATCCATCTATGCTCTAAAACCTGCATACAAAAAACTGTAACAGAAACTAGGGCTTTAAGCATGGGGAAGGTTAGAAAGACATCTTCTACCACTACAAAACTCAGGACTCTGTAGAAAAACATGATTAATGACAGTGGGGAGAAATATCTTTCCAGATATTTTTTAAAGATAAGCCTGCCACTCCTACAACTTAGAAAAGCTCTATATGGCTGGGGGGTGTATGGCAGAATTGCGGAGATGTCATTTAAGGGTACAAACTTGCAGCTAGCAGATAAATAAGTTCTGGAAATCTAATGCACAACAGTGATTACAGTCAACAATACTGTATTATAAACATCAAAGTTGCTAAGACACCAGATCTTAACTCTTCCCAACACACACAAAAAATGGTAATTACGTGATATGATAAAGGTGTAAGCTAACTCTACTGTAGTAATCATAGCATAATATATAAATGTACCAAAGCAACACACTACACCACAGACTCACACAATGTTATATGCAATTATATCTCAATTGCAAAAAAGCGCTAAGCAGAAAATTTAGATTAATGTCATCTTGTTTTGGTAGTGCCCATGGCTATTTTTTTCTTCCTCATTAAACTTTGTTTTAATGGGTTCAAATTTCTGTGACAGATTTTTGGTCAAATTGTTTCCATTTAAAAAGTCCTAATTTTAAAAACTAATAACTTAAAATTGCAACACAGAAAACAAATGGTCTATATAACATTCTCCTTTTTTTTGAAGGTTTCAGAATGCATTGTTAACCACTAATCAGCCTTTCACTATTAAACTGAAATGGCCAATTGAGACAAACAGTTCTGAGACAGTTTTTCCACCACTGGCTCAGACTGGGGTGGCAGAAATTGGGGATAATGTTTATTTAGCCTTCTGAGCTTTCTGGGCAGACTTGGTGACCTTGCCAGCTCCAGCTCTGCCGGCTGCACTGATTTGATGACACCCACAGCAACTGTCTATCTCATGTCATGAATAGCAAAATAGCCCACAGAAGGATAGTCACAGAAGCTCTCAACACACATGGGCTTGTTAGAAGCCATTCTATACGTTTATACTTTAAAACTGGCCTGAATGTATTTTCAAAGGAAAAATCTAATCAAGAAGAGTTCACAATTTAAAAAATGGTCACAAAATATATTGGGAAACACATCATCATCAGTGAGATGCATGAACACAAAAATTTGATATAAAGACATCACTACATGCTGTCAAGATATTCAACTCACCAGAAAGCATAACAGTTGCAAAGCTGATGGCTCCCAATTACCAACTTCAAAAGCTAAACTGATGAAGCTATAGGAGAAAGTCACTAATCTCCATCATTATAGTGTATTTTAACCATTTCTCTTAGTAATTTATCCATTAAACAAATCAAGATGGATATATGCGATTTGAATAGTATATACATGTATAGATATGTGTATATATATATATATATGGAGAGAGAGAGAACTGTATCTACATGAAACAACTACAAAAATGACAAAATCATGGGTAGTAAGTCACAATGAATGTTTTGAAAATCATTATGATGGAGATCACATGCTTTGTATATTATACAAATCAGAAAGCAGTATCAAAGGATAATGAAAAGATAACTCAAATACATTTCTCAATCATTTAAAAATGCTAAGGAAAATATCACCTAGCAAAACGTGAGAGGCAGATAAAGTGGTACATAGAAAGAAATTTATAATCTTCTTATGTTAAAAAAAATGGGAAGAACAAAATAACTGAGCTAAGCCAAACTTTAGAATATAGTAAAAATACAACAGAATACACACAGAAGTTAAGAGGAAAAAATACAGTTAGTAATAGAAATAAATGAAATAGAAAACAAAGACTAGAAAGAGAAAAATAAGAGCCCAGATTTTTTTTTCTTGAACTGCCTGAGAGAAAAATCATGAATTAAAAAAAAAATACCTTGCAGTTTTTATGTACATTTAAAAACTGTCAAATGTTATGTTTGAAATGATATTTTATAGTAAATTGACTACTCATGCTGTAAGGACTTACATCTTCCAAAATTGAATACACAATTATAGTTATTTTGGGGGATCCTCAACAGTGAGTTTGGTTTATAACATACTGGAATTATAATTTAAATTAAAATTACATCATTTACATATATCATAGGAAACTAAAAGTAATTTCTTTTGAGTTCTTTTTATACTCAAAATGTCCTTTGCTTGTAATTGAAAAGTTAAAACCAAACCATTTTATATTTCTTTCTTCACACATTTTTGTAGCTCATCATTACATATAGGTAAAATAGCTAAAAAACTGTTAACTCATTACAAGTCTCTGAATGCACAGGTTATTAAGGAAAATGTAGCTTTATATCTGATGTTTTACCTTTAATTCCATTTACTTTCTGGCACTCTAGATGGAAAGAGCAGAAGATTTTATGATCATTCTACTCTTATTGCTCCTGTATTTATATTTAATGTTCTTAAACTTTTTATAAAGCCTAATCTCTGCAATACTATATTACTTTCAAAATGTCCATCGTATATAAGTGCAGTTACATTCCACATTATCAATAATGCATGAAAAGGTTTCATCAGTCCTGGGTTGATAAAGGTCAAAAAAGAGTGAATGTTGAGGCAGGAAATCTGCATAGAAGTGACAATTTTGGATAATGATATAAAAGCAATTCCTTTTCAATGAATTTCATATTTTAATTTTATTTTCCCTCTGCCTAGAATATTCTCCCTCATGTGTTTCCATGATTCTCTCCTTCACTTCCTTCTCATCTTTTCCCAGCTGTTTTCTCAGTTATCTTTCCTGGTTAATCTATCTAAAATGTCAACTCTATTCCTCTTGCTTTTTCTTATTCCCCTTTCCTTCTTTATTTTTCCTGCTTTGCACTTATAAATATCTAACATGTCATTTATTTCATTAATGTATTTTATTATTTTATCTTTTTCCACCATTAAAATTAACTCCTACAAGGGCAGATATTTATGATTATTTTGTTAACCACTGTTAAATCCACTAACTAGAACATAATCTGATAGGCAGTAGAGACCAAAAAATGTTTCTTGAAAGAAATGAAATTATTGTCTTCATTTAGAACAATGAAATCATTTTCAAAAGTGTGTATTTCTCTAATAATAACTGATACTTCAGCCATGATTTAGAAGTGGAATAAAATAAAAATAGATGTGGAAGCTTATTACTGAAGACATTCTAAGCATAATCAAATAATAATTATTATTTGATAAACTACATAGAATTTTCTCAATATGTTGAAACACTTTTATACATGTATTTGTGCATACTGATTATGTATTTTTGTGGGTATACTATATATTCATTACCTTTCTCCCTGAAATGGGAGATCTATATGCATATTTATTTGTGCTTTTATGCATATTCATGAGTCTGTACACATGTATTTATGTGTATAAAAGCAGGAACTAACATTTGTTGTAGTTTTACATTGCTAAACACAGACCCAACTACGATTTAATCTCTGAATAATCCAAGTACCAATTCAATAGTAAGCAGGACCAGAATTCAACTCAAGTCATTCAGACCCCAAATTTCAAGTTCCTCACTTTTATTTGTTTCTTTTGTATGTCTATTTTGCCGGCTAGGTTTTGATGAAATACATAAATGTTAATTTACAAACAGTAGCTAATCACCAGAATGAGGCATGGTTTCTTTGCATATGTATGTTTACTTTATCATTATGTTTAAATGATTTAATTCCAAGCTAATATAATGAAGTGATAAATGTTATTGAATGGTTTTAGTCATGTGTTCATTCTACTAGCAAGAGTCAGGAAAAAGTGGAAATAGTAGAGGAAAAGAGAAAGAAATACATTCCCTAATTTTCTCTTTATCCCTATTCTAAAACTGCTTCTACACAAAGCGTGTCACATTCTCAAACACCTGCTTCACTGAAGACAAAGTTAATGATGTGAGGATAGTTGGTAAGGTGGTTGGCATCATGGAGGTATACTAACTAGTATAATGATGATGATGTTGGTCATCAGCTCAGAAATATGACAGCATATGAACCAGCCAATATAGGTTTAAAAAAATAACAGGTGATCCTACTTCTAATGGAGCATGTTTTCAAAAGAACTTGACTGCAATCATGAAAACACATGTTAAAACTATTAATTAACCTTCTGAGTCAAACAAAGATGAATTCTTAATCTCTATAAAACAAGGCATACAGCTAGAAATTTAAAACCAGATACAAAAAACAGGTTTAAATCATATAAAATTTTATTTATTTTATATGTGTATTATATATATGTAATTTTATATATGTGTATATATATAAACAGTGCATCTAAGTATGCATGCACACATATCTACAATATATTTATATATATATATTATATATACACACCTGAATGTATATTATACATACATATGTATATATATATATATATAAAATTTAATTTTTTTTTTTTTTTTTTGCGGTACGCGTGCCTCTCGCTGTTGTGCCTCTCCCGTTGCAGAGCACAGGCTCCGGACGCGCAGGCTCAGCGGCCATGGCTCACGGGCCCAGCTGCTCCGCGGCATGTGAGATCTTCCCAGACCGGGGCACGAACCCGTGTCCACTGTGCCACCAGGGGAGCCCAATATTTAATGTTTTAAATGCAACAAAAATTATTCAGTAAAAAGGATCTCCAAATTTATGTCAATAAAATTTTAGTGTTTCCTTACTCTCTTTCAAAAGGTTTTCATTGCCTTTATAGCAACAGAATGGTCACTGAAGCATAACATGATAGGGACGAGTTCTGACTGTACTGATGGACTGATGTTTAAGAAAAATGAATAGCTTCGTGCAATGACTATTTTATTCACATTCTTGGTGTTAAAAAACAATTGCTGAAAGTCTGTAAAATCTCTAAAGAGCTATATCAACTACATTATGACATAAAATGAGAGACTGAGAAAAATGTAGTTCATCTTTAGTAATCATTCTAAGGTTAAATAAGTGAACGGCAAAGGTTTCCAGTATTTGACCCTAAATACTTTCTTCTGCTCTATACTACTTTAAGAGATATAAGGGATTGGAAACAGTACTGAAGAGAAGGCAGGATGAAAATATATATATTTACTTTATTTTCCTTTTCTTTTATAAAATCTTCCAAAAATAAAAATTCAGAGAGATGTATAACAAAAACCCAGGTAGATATCATTAAAACTTAATAAAGGCTAATGATTTACTATGTTTACAAAAATTATTTTAAATAAAATGAAGCATTAGCTAGAGCTGAAATCCACATTTTGCTCCTCCAAAAATCACATTTGCCTTCTATGTCTGAGAGACAACCACTACTCCGAATTTAGTTTGCATCTTTTAATTCAATGTTCACACATGATCTGTAAATTCAGAGTGAGGATGAAATAAAGACTAAGAGTTTCTTTACCACCTACATGCCATGATTGAAAGAATTACAACGAAATGATTTAACTTAACAAACAGAAAAGTGAATCCAAAAAAAATAGAAGACAGAGGTATGGGGAGCACAAAAAATTGGTATAAAAATGTGAATACCAATTTAATGTACATTTTTTCTCATTTCAATATTAATAATACCTATTTCTGTATTAAGTTAAAAAGAGAACTAAAATTCTAGATAATGATTCCAAGGAAAATAGAGAAGGGGTTTTCTACACACACTAATTATTACTTACCCCTAAATCACCCCTTGTCTTACTTAAAAGGAAGAATGAGTTATACAAAAGATTTACATTTATTAGAATAATTCATAGTTAAGGAGCTATTTAAAGATGTAAAGGCAATTGCTGAAAAATTAGAAACATCATATAGAGCTTGGAAATCAGCAAAGGAAAAATATATAAATAAAGTAATATTTCATTAAAGTAAGAAATTAGCACATTGTATTTTTAAATTTCAGATACACAATCCATACATGTTATCAAGAAGTCATACAGGAAGAATGAAAATAAAAGAGTAGATAAGCATGTACTTTGTACAATTTATTTTAAAAGTTATTAATCAGTTAATATTCATGTCAAAAAGAAATTTAAGACTGAAAATGCTTTCATGATAGAGAAGCACTGCGGTACTTGACTGAGAAAATATAACCATTATATACCTACTCCCTCCCAGCCATAAACCCAGACAATTAAAAAAGAAAAAAATATAAATATTCACAATACTAGTATGAGATTATAATACACATCTATCAGTAATTGAAAGATTAAGCATACAAAAGATTAACAAGGGTATAGAAGATATGAACAATAATAAAATTAGAAAATTTAACTTAATATGTAACCCTGCACTAGTATGATTTTTGCATGAAGTAAACTAATTCAGATATCAACAATAAAAAATACGATAAAAAAGAAAACTTTTTTTTGTAAACTGAAAAATATACTCTGCCACACAATGAAGAAGAAAAATTGGTGAATATTATAAATATTAACTAATAAATAACAAAGAAATACTAGACTTCAAAACTTATGGGATTCACTAACCATAAAGGAAAAGTCTGATAAACTGACTTCATCAAAATTAAAATTTGTTTTTCACCCAAAGACATCTTTAAGAGTTTATGTACTTAAGCCACACCCTGGGAAAAAATATTTATAAGACACTTATCTGGCAAATGACTTTTAACCAGAATATATAAAGAACTCACACACACAAAATAATAAAAAGACATATGACTCAAATAATAAGTTAGAAAAATAGCTGAACAGATTCTTTACCAAGGAAGAAATATAAATGGTCAAAACCACATTAAAAAATGCTCAACATCTTTACTCATCAGGGTTATAAAAATTAAAACCACGATTATGTTCCATTTAAATACTCATTAGAAGAGTAAAAATTAAGAACTTTTCATAATACTAAATGTTGGAGAAGATTTGTAAAAATTGAAACTATTATTCATTGCTGTTGAGAAGTTAAACAGCACAAATATGTTGGAAAATTGTTTGGCTGTGTCTTATAAAATTAAACATAAATCTACCAAAAGAGACAACAAGATCTAAAAAATTAAATGCTCATCAGGCAAAAGAGTAGACAGAAAGAAATTGAATTATAGTGGTAAACACAATTCCTCAGAGGAGCAAATATACTGTAAATTCTGAAGCAACAGAACATGCTTCAAATTTGAGCCATTATAATTTTTGAACTAATTTTATAGAAAGTATTTGAATGTTACCTATCATATAAACTTGCTTGATATGTTCATTCATGCTAAGTCAATTTTTCTGAGTAATCTAGTTTGTAAACCAGACTGTGTAACTTTGTCACTAGGCAAATCAAGAAAGACTGACTTTTGTACCCTCAAAATTCATATGTTGAAGCCCTAACCTGGAGATAGGGCCTTAAAGAGGTAATTAAAGCTAAATGAAGTCATAAGAGTCAGACTTTAATCCAGTAGGACTGATATCCTTTTAGAAGAGGAAGAGACACCAGAAAAGGCCATGTGAGGATACAGCAAGAAGGTGGCCATCTGCAAGTGGATGAAATGAAGCCTGTAGGAACCTGGATCTCGGACTTTCAGCCTCCCGAACTGTGAGAAAATAAATTCTTGTTGTTTAAGTCACCTGGTCTGTAGTATTTTGTTATGGTAGCCCTAGCAAACTAATACATTTTATATACAAAACATTGCTATAAAACCTGCCGTTCTATGAATAAAAAAGAATCTCTAAGTGTCACATATTGTATGATTTCCTTTATATACCATTCTTAGAATGACAAATTATAGATGTGGAGATCAGACTAGTTTTTGCTAGAAATTAAGGATGGGGGAGGGGAAGGAATGAGTGTGACTGTAAAGAACAGTATGAGGGAGATCTTGCAGGGGATGGAATCATTCTGCATCTTGATTGTAGTGGTGGTTACACCTTTCTACACATGCTATAAAATGTTATAGAACAATACACACTCATTGGACCAATGTCAAATTCCTGGTTTTGACATTTTACTATGGTTATATAAGATGTAACATTATGGGATTCCCTGGTGGCGCAGTGGTTGAGAGTCCACCTGCCGATGCAGGGGACACGGGTTCGTGCCCCGGTCTGGGAAGATCCCACATGCCGCGGAGCGGCTGGGCCCGTGAGCCACGGCCGCTGAGCCTGTGTGTCCGGAGCCTGTGCTCCGCAACGGGACAGGCCACAACAGTGAGAGGCCCGCGTACCGCAAAAAAAAAAAAAAAAAAAAAAAAAAAAAAAAGATGTAACATTATGGGAAACTAAGTAAAGAATACACAGATTCTCTCTGTACTATCTTTTTAATTTCCTGTGAATGCATAATTATTTCAAAATAAAAAGATTTTTTTAAAAACACCTGCCATTCTGGTTGAAATAAATGGTACCTCTTTAGCTTTTCGACAAGTTTGGATCCCTGATCAAAATCACATGAAGAAAATCTTATTAGACATCATCACTGGATGAGGGATCTGCAGTGCCACAAGAAGCTTTATGCTCCAACTGGCATATTCTCTTCTTTTTTTGATGTATTAATGTATATTCATTTGAAAAAAGATATAGATATGGAGATAAATACAAAAAGTATAAAGATAGACTGATTACAAAATGTAAGTCCAAATGGCAAAAACAAAGTTCTGGGGGGAAAAAAAAAGTGGCAGTATATGTTCATGTGCATACAGGAGTGGGGCGATGGGGTGAGAAAGCTGTAAGAATAAGCAAAAATTAGTAAAATCAATTAGAATATTAAAATGCAATTACTCCTTGCATGTTCCAATTTGTTCCTTTTCCCCTATTAAATGTTATGGGGTTTTTTGTTTTTGTTTTTTTGCAGTACGCGGGACTCTCACTGCTGTGGCCTCTCCCGTTGCGGAGCACAGGCTCCAGATGCACAGGCTCAGTGGCCATGGCTCACAGGCCCAGCCGCTCCGTGGCATGTGGGATCTTCCCGGACCGGGTCACGAACCCGTGTCCCCTGCATCGGCAGGCAGACTCTCGACCACTGTGTCACCAGGGAAGCCCTAAATGTTATGTTTGAAGATACCTGATGCCTTGGCTAGTATTTTTTCGATACATGACATGGTTAGAGTAAGGAAATCTGGAACAACATTCAGCTGGAAACAATTCTAAGTAAACATTTGATCCACTGATAATACATTCTGGAAAGCGTCACTAAGACCCTTTTTTGCATGTCATCCCTCTGACACCAGGAACTGTGGCCAGCATGTTCATCACTGCATCTCCATTATTTAGGATTTATGTTTATCTCAGGAAGGTCAACAAATATTTGTTGAATTAGAACTGAATAGTTGTTAAAAGCAATTAACAATTGTATTTTCCAATTAACAAAATGGATAAATATGGTGTTCCTGTTCAATTCAACAACACTTGCAGAAATGGTATTTCACTACTCATTTTTTTTTTACCACGTCTTCTCTACCCTCTCTTTGCTCTGTGTGGATGACTCCGTCTATCTTTACTTGTCCATTTTAGTGTACATATGACATACTTGTAAATATTACATATTTTCACTTTCTTTCCCTTCTGGGCCAGTCTGTTATTAAATTCTACTTCTCACAAAATCTCCAAAATCAATATAAAATTTTAAAAGCTAAAATGCTTAGCCAATCTGACTTCTGTTTTTACTGCAATGTATTCCTCCACTGGATAGTCTGAATCTTTCTCCCCAGTATATCTAGACCATCTCCAACTCATTATCATGCTAATACGTTTAAATGTCTATTGTATCAAATCACATGCCTTTTCCATTCTTGATAACATTAATGTGTCCTATGATACTAAAATGAAGTATGCTTAATGAAACCAAAAATTAAAATGAATCTCAAGCATAACTATGATTCCAGTAGAACTTGTTAAGCCTTTACTTTAGAAGTAATATTACTTCTGAACTCAGTCTTAATGTCAACGGAGGCACACTATACTCAGGTTATTTAAGTGATAACAGAATCCAGGTCCTTTCTTCCTTGCTTTCTCACTCTCTGTAACTCTCTCCTCACAGCCTGTAAGCCCATCCTTGCCCGCAGACCTCACTCTAATTAAAGTAAGTTGGGATATCGCCAGCCCTGCTGAGAACAGTATTATGAGTGTAGACTCCCTGATTCTACGCCCTTCTCAGCTCCAACTTCATCACCCACTGATTCTTCTCTCAGTATAGCAGCTAACAAAAAATACATAAAGAGATAAAAAATGGATGACTGATGCTGTATGGAAGAGATAAAACAGTAGTGGGGAAAATAGTTCAAAATGGTTTCAATTTCTCTAAGCCTTTTGCACGATCAGGAAGCTGCTAAAGTTCAGTCAGACCCATAGCTATCAAAGTTTGCAGGCTAAGCCCCTCGCACTCACCGGAGGAGTAGTCAGCAAAGCAGTGGGGTCAGACAGTGAGATTTAGAAGCAGATGACTGGGCTTCTATTGCCATTTACTGATAGGGTGATTCTAATAAGTAACTTAACCTCTTTATCTTTTATTTATATATTTATTTATTTATTTTTGCAGTACGCGGGCCTCTCACTGTTGTGGCCTCTCCCGTTGTGGAGCACAGGCTCTGGACGCGCAGGCTCAGCGGCCGTGGCTCACGGGCCCAGCTGCTCCGCGCCACGTGGGATCTTCCTGGACCGGGACACAAACCCGCGTCTCCTGCATCGGCAGGAGGACTCTCAACCACTGCGCCACCAGGGAAGCCCCTATTTATTTATTTTTTAACATCTTTATTGGAGTATAATTGCTTTTCAATGGTGTGTTAGTTTCTGCTTTATAACAAAGTGACTCAGCTATACAAATACATATATCCCCATATCTCCTCCCTCTTACAAAGAAATAGAAAATATAAACAGACCAATCACAAGCACTGAAATTGAGACTGTGATTAAAAATCTTCCAACAGACAAATGACCAGGACCAGATGGCTTCACAGGCGAATTCTATCAAACATTTAGAGAAGAGCTAACACCTATCCTTCTCAAACTCTTCCAAAATATAGCAGAGGGAGGAACACTCCCAAACTCATTCTACGAGGCCACCATCACCCTGTTACCAAAACCAGACAAAGATGTAACAAGAAAAAGAAAACCACAGGCCAATATCACTGATGAGCATAGATGCAAAAATCCTCAACAAAATACTAGCAAACAGAATTCAACAGCACATTAAAAGGATCATACACCATGATCAAGTGGGGTTTATCCCAGGAATGCAAGGATTCTTCAATATACACAAATCAATCAATGTGATACATCATATTAACAAATTGAAGGAGAAAAACCATATGATCATCTCCATAGATGCAGAAAAAGCTTTCCACAAAATTCAACACCCATTTACGATAAAAACCCTCCAGAAAGTAGGCATAGAGGGAACTTACCTCAACATAATACAGGCCATATATGACAAACCCACAGCCAACATCATTTTCAATGTTGAAAAACTGAAACCATTTCTTCTAAGATCAGAAACAAGACAAGATTGTCCACTCTCAACACTATTATTTAATCTCTTTAAACATATCTCTTCCTCTCTATAATGGGGAAAAAACCACACATGCAAGATTTGAGGCGCGACAAACAAAATACTTTGTGCAAGTCTTTATAAACTAGAACTCACTCTAAACTGTAATATTTTTTTTTTTTTTTTTATAGTTCAGGCACAAGAAACTAAGCACTGTATTTTCCTTATACTGGCAGTATAACTAATGGTCTAGCAATGATGTCTTGGATATCATGCTCTAAAACACATTTTTTAAATCTTATCTACAAATTTCATGGATTGTACATAGGTTTCCAATGTTAAACACATATTAACCATGTATTTCAGATTATTTGACATCTGATGACTTACTGGCCCTGGAGAGAATGCCCCACACAAGGCTAGCTAATTCCTAGAGGTACTAAACAACTCACTTGTAAGCATACCTTTGATATGCAAACCAGTCAGTCAGGAGCCCATACCCGCAACAGATCCTTTGGCTCTCGGAAGGCTTATACTCTGGGCCACTACCCACCTATTCTATCATCCCAGAGACAGAGATCAGCCAATTAGTGACAGTCCTTACAGCCCAGAATCTGCCAAAATTACTCTAACTATCCAATCCTAAACCTGCTAAGCCTGCTACCCTTGCCCATTCCTTCCCATTGCAACCACAATTAAGTCTTTGGCCCATGTTTTCCCCTTACTCCTTTCCTCATGACCTGGTGCTTCCCTGTGTGGCCTTGAGTGGCATGCTGTTCTTCCCTGTTTCTAAGAACCTGTGAGTATAAAAACTTCTCCTTCCATGACAGTGTCTGTATATTTTTACCACACCTGCTAGCAAACAAGTCCTGGGTAACCTTAAAAGAATAATTATGCTCTTTGAACATTTTCTGTCAAGTATTTTCTTGTTTTACAAGATTTTAGTTCTTTAAATAGGGACTATTGATCACTTTTTTTGTAATTCCAACTTGTTTACAAAAATATTTTAAATGAATCTGTATAAATGCAGATATGTTCAGATGAAGGAAACATGGAGAATTTAAATAATAATCATAACATTAAAACATATCTGTAAGAATCCACAGAGGACCATAGGATTAATTTTAACTTTGTTGTGAAAACTTGATGTAAAATAGAATGAGTGAAAAGTAATTTCAAGGCTTTGGAATCATATTTGTTAATTATATACCCATGAATTTCTTATTTTTCTCTTCCTTTGACTAGACACTTGTCTGAATAGTGAATCAAAGCAGAGAATAAACCTACACTGGAAAGATTTTTTTTATCCTCTTCTATCTTCAGTCCATAAATCAGTTAATGGAGAAACTGAACTAGTTTTCTAAACCATTGTGTTTACCATTTATGTACCTTGAAAGGACTTTGACATAATAACAGAAGCAGCAATCATGGATTCTGTTACAGATGAAGAAGTCAGAGGAGAGTGTCACAGGTTTTGAACATAAATTTATGAAATAAAACAGGAAATGTCTAAATGCATTGCTACTGCAGTAGCTGGCTTAAAAAAAGGCTATGACAAGGTTATGTTATGTTATCAAGATTGAATTCCCAAGCATGTGAGTTGAGGTAAAAAATAAGAACAGAAGACAGGTATCTGTAAAAACATAATAAAATACTAGGAATCTACCACTGAATAATAAATGGTAAGAAAAGTCCAGCAATAAGAAGTCAGAGTACTTGACTCTCTTAATCTAAACAAAGTACAAAGAAATGCTATAATAAAGAATATATATGCATTTGCCCAGAAATTTTACAACAAAGTGCATCTTTTTAAATTTTCCAAGAGGCATAATGAAGGTCTGACACCCCAGGGAACTTAGTATTGTTGCCATAGTCCATAAGTATTTACTCAACGTTCTTTTTCTAAATACCTAATGTATGAATAGAATATCAAAGGGATATTATAACCACATTCACATACACTGATATATGAAGAGACAATTCAAATGTGTTGTTTCTGTACCACCACCTTCTCCAAACACTCTCCTCCACAATATAAACTATGCTGGAAAATACGGTATTTAATAAGAAAAACTGTCTACTATTCTATTTAATGCTAATAAGTAGTCCTACTTAAAGTCTGGTATTTCCTCATCATTCATTGTTATAACAGAAATTTATATGTATTTTACCATGATTAAGAATATAAAAACATTCAATAATTACATAAAATGTGATAAAGCTACTTTTATCTTGCTCAATTTGGTATGGGAATGGGACTTCTTGTCCATCAAATACTGAATAATACCTTGTCTATACAGTAAATAGAGCATCAACTTCAGAACAGTAAGACTACAAAAAATAAACTTAGTTTATCCAAACAAGCATTCGTCATAGAAGATATAAAGACTGAAGCCAGGCGTATAAATTTTTCACTCTGAAGTACCTCACAAAAAGATCTGAGAAGAAATGAAGGTGAAACACTGATTTTGAAGCTTTCTCAGAAGTAGACCTAGTACCTAGCAGAATGCCTAACCCAAAGTAGATGATCCAAATTTTTTCTGAATTATTGAATGATGTTAATTAAATATATCACTGCAACATGTCATGGAAACACAAATGACAGAAATTTTTACTTTGTGCTCTTACAGAGGCAGGGTTAGTTGATGACAATCAACCTGAGAAGCAGTTTATCATGGGTGGAGGCAGCAAGAATGAGTAGAGCCATTCCAGCCTGAGTGAGAATCATGAGGAAAAGCACCAAGGCATGCGTCGAAGTCCATTATAAACCCTAGAACTTTTGATAAGTATAGATGAATACAGTGATCAAAAGCAGACTGAGGACTTTGCTGGTGGCACAGTGGTTAAGAATCCGCCTGCCAGTGCAGGGGACACAGGTTTGAACCCTGGTCCAAGAAGATCCCACATGCCGCAGAGCAACTAAGCCCGTGTGCCACAACTACTGAGCCTGCACTCTAGGGCCCGCGAGCCACAACTACTGAGCCTGTGCACTACAGCTCCTGAAGCCCGCACGCCTAGAGCCCGTGCTGTGCAACAAAGAAAAGCCACTGCAATGAGAAGCCCATGCACCGCAACGAAGAGTAGACCGACCCCGCTCGTTGCAACTAGAGAAAAGCCTGCACACAGCAACGAAGACTCAACGCAGCCAACAATAGATAAATTAATTTAAAAAAGAAAAAGAAAGCAGACTGAGATTTAACGAACATTCCATCTCAGTTTGTGATGTCTACTCTGAAGTTATGCGTTCATCTAAATTTCTTCAGATCATAGACCTTAATTGTAAGTACCTTTACCTAATATGTTTTCAGACCATCCTCCCTTGCTTGAATCTACCTCATGCCAGAAGTGTGAAATACGGTCCATATGTTGTGGAAGTTCAAGCAAACCACTGTTTATTCTTCTGGCTTTGAGAACTCATAAATCTCAGAGTTAGTACAGTGCAAACATACGTAATTGAATCCTTACTATATCCAAGAGGAATACGTTTTCTTTAAGTAGCTTCTGTTACATTTTTCTTAGTCCTTAGTTGTTGTATTCTATTTTAAGTTAAACAAAGTAACTTGCCTCAAAATATTCTAAAAGCAAAGTAGCTATAAAAGCAAAATGAATGAATGGTACTTTGGTATTTTTCTTTGATAGTAGAGATTTCTCAGAGTCTTATATTCTCGTTCAAAAGAGGTACAGAGTATTGTCAGTTTGAAAGTTATTCCCAGAAGTTCTAACAAAACCCAAAACTTCAGAATTATAGATGGTCAATTGGAAGCAAGCTAATGTGACCTCTTTTGATAGAAGCTTATTAAGATGTACATTTTCCATTGTCACTGAGAATCCAAGGTTCCTAACTTCAGAAACAGCCAACATCCATTTTGTGCTCACTGATTCAGGTACTGTATTAATTTTCTAGGGCTGCCATAAAAAATTACCACCGACTGGGTGGCTTAAACAACAGAAATTTACTTTCTGGAGGCTGGAAGTCCAAAATTAAGGTCTAGGAAAAGTTGGTTTCTTCAGAGGCCTCTCTCCTTGGCTGGTAAATGGTTGTCTTCTTCCTGTGTCTTTCCAGGGTCTTCTCCCTGAACCTGTCTGTGCACAGATATCACCTTCTTATAAGGACATCAGTCATACTGGATTAGGGCCTACCCTAATTACCTTATTTTAACTTAATTACCTCTTTAAAGACCTATCTCCAAATACAGTCACATTCTGAGGTACTGTAGGTTAGGACTCTAACATATGAAGTTTTGGGGGACACAATTCAGTCCATAAAAGATAGACTACTTTATATACATGATTTTATTTGATCGTAAAAACCAACCTGTGAGACACTATTTTTATATACATTTTACAGATGAGAAAAGTAAGCAAAGGGATGGTTAATAACTAGCCCAAGTTCACAAAGGCAGTAAGTGAAGAAGCTCTCACGTATAAATCCTGACATTCTCACTTCAATACCCGTGCCATTCACAACCACCCAATATTGTTATTGAGATTAGCTAACCTTCTAGATGAAATCTCTCCTATATGAATTTCTTCAGAATCTCTCCTTTACGTCTCAAAAACCTCTCTGTATCTATCAACATTATTTTGAATCATTTTTCTTCTTTCTAAAGTAGAAAGATATTACCTTACTGACAAGACTTTAGCTTTGTGCTACAAATTCCCCTTTTACAGAGCTGCAATCTTTCTTTTTACCAGATATTCGTGGTCTCCTTTTTCCATCACAGTGTTTGATCTAAAGTACTCTCAAAGGTTCTCTTTCCCATTCCATTTACTATCAAATACCTCTTTAAAAATAAGTGATGTCAGCTAGTCAGCTACACCCAACTGAAATAACTTTTTCTTTTCCTTCACCAGTGAAACTCAGATCATTTAACTAATAGCCTTTTTCTCAGCCAGCCCTCATTGGGAGCCATGTACCTAATTCATAAAATTTCCTCTGCACTTACTACTCTGATACAACACTCTTTCTTTTCCTCTGACACCTCTGATGGTTTGCAAAGAGTTTTTACAAGATTTGCTAAAGCCCCTTTGGGTTTAATAGACAAAATATTACATTCATTAAGATTCCTTCCTTCTGTGGAGAGCCAAAATGAAGAGAAGTGAAGATATCTCAAGGACATAAAGTGGTAACAAAAGTCAGTAATTTCTGAAGACGTCCTGGCATCTGTGTTTTGTTAACTAAAAAACAAAAACAATTTGTTTGTTTTTCTAAAGGGAGTCTAAAAATGAAAGTGGGTGTAGGGGGCAGGTAAAAGTTAGGTTGGATTGAATTGTTTTGATTAATGTATATAAGATGCTTCACCAGGTAGGATACTTCTGGGAGAGAGAACCTAGACATGTAACTACCAACAACTACTACAACAACAAACATTGGTGGCTAAAGGGTTGACAAGGGACCTCGGAGAATATGCATATATTGTGAAGGATTTAAATGTGTTAGCTGTGGATTGTAGAATATATCCCATCTTTATCTGTCTCCCTGAAAAATCTTCAATAGTTATATGTTGTTCACTATTGTTTTTTGTGTGAGTAGATCCTTTAGGGGTATTCAGAGCTTTTAATTTCTAAGGTGGGAAATGGGATGTAAAAGCCATGATGAGAAGGGGTCAGCTAATATCTAAATAGCATCTTCAAAGAAAGATAAAGTGAAAAAGAAAAATGAATACATAAAAACAAATGATTTATAGTATATTATCCAGTGATGATTAAATGATTAATTGCACTTATATTCAGTAAGTTTGTCTACATAGGAAAATAAAATTGAACTTAATTCTCTAGAAATTTTATATGATTTAAAAGCACCTTTAGATCACACGCACACACATAAAAACACACACATACATACAAACACACACACACACTAACTGGTTGGAAGATTAATTATCCAGCTTACCATTTAGGAAAATAGAGATCATGTACTTCTATTTCTCCTTGTTGGTGAACTCAAAAATTATTCAATGGCGAGATACTATACACCACAGAATTCTAAAACTATTCCCTGAAACTGACCAGTCGTATTCATTTTTTCATATAAATACTCCTTTTTTCTTATATTAGTTTTCCTTTTAGAAAACTGTTCCAATTCTGTACCGCCATGCATATAATGAGTAACAGAAGCATCAAAGATGATAATGATGATATTACTTACAATTAATCTCCTAACTAACAAAGGTTCTCAACATAAAAAAAGAAGAGGAAAGGGCACTCTCTGATGTGATCTCTATGCATATTCCAGGGGGAATGCTTATCATACTAGGTCATTAAAGACTTCCATTTTTATTCGGCAGAAGTGCTATTGCAATTTCATACTTAATTTTATTACAACATAATCTTTTGGTACCAGGGAAAAGAAAAGACATACCTAAGTTCACACATAATAAGCAGCATATGGAAATGGTCTCTCTGGCTCCTTTTCCAAGCACACTCTTAGGCCCTATTGCAAAGTAAATTCTTTCTATATCCTTTGTGGGTGGGGTTAAAATTGGAGAGCATATTGAAAGATAAGTGACTGCAGCTATTGGGCATTTCACAACTTCAAGAGGTTACTTTCAGCCTTGACTCTAGACTGAGTCACTGTCTCCTGGAAGATGTCGTAAAAGCATTCCAAATCAAAGCCTTGGTATATTCAAATGCTTACCTTTCAATCAAGATAGTTGGAATTCTTCAAATTGCTAATTCTAGAGAAATATCCTTAAGTGATTTAATATTGACTTCGCACTGAACCGTGTCAGGTTTACTAACAAACACAGATCCATCAATGGGTAGGTGTGTGGTTTTTCTCTCCCCTTCCCTTTATAACCCCACCTTTGTGGCCCAGGTTTTTACCTCAAGGACTACCAAAGGAGCTAAGAAATTGCTTTCTTTTTTAGCGGGACCCTGCGGATGGCTCACAAACAGACATTTGGTACGCTGCCAAAATACTGTACTATGAGTGTCCACTAATGATGTCCCATTGTTTTCAAATCTCCTTCTCCGTGTGGAGCTGCAGTAACTGAGAGCTGACACAGGCACAACTCTGGTTCCTCAGGGGCTACACAGTTAATATTTGTCAACTCTGTGCTTTCTCTGTCATTCTGGGTTACTGGAGTGCTTACCACATACTTTGAATCACAAAGGGGAATAAAATTACATATTTCATTTGAGCATTATTATTGCCCCCTTTTCCCTGAGTTGATCTGAAGTCTTTCTCAAAAGAAATTTTAAAAAAATCATCTTTGCAAAAGTAACCCGTAGATGTAAGGGCATGTGCTGAGTCAGAGCCATTCACTTCCTGAATATATATTGTTTCTTTTGCCAGTAATCTTCAGATGACATGGATAAATCGGGATAAAGCATGAAAACTATTAATACTACAACATACGCAATCAGTGAAATATGTCATAAAAAATGACTGGCACTTTTAATTATGTACTTATTATTTTGCCTTAAAATATTTGACCTCTAAAACATATGAGGAAACAAAAGTTTTCCTGGTACCTATGCTAACCAGCTAAATGAAAATTAAAACCCAGCTCTGGGTAAGTCTAAATCTTGGGTCTATAACTGTTAAACAGCTCTGGCTCATAATTGTTTCCTTGCTTTCCAGGGAGATGAGATATACTTATTCTGCTTCCTACCCTTCCTTTGATTCACACTGTATTTTGAGAAATAACCACTGTTACACAACTGACATGTGCTAAAATGAAGCCTATCCTGTGGACCACATTAACCAAGAGATTAGCAACTGATTTAACTGTAAGTTTATGTATTTATAGTAGATCCTCACAAGGGAAGCTTTAACAGCCCCTTGTATACATTGTTCCATTCTATTCTACCTCTCTTCTAAATATATGATATTACAATAATTTCAGATTTTTTAATGGATAAGCATTTACAATTTTTCAAATATTTTAAGCACTTTAGCTTCCCCATAACATAACATTTTATGGGCAATAACTAATAAATATTTACATTAAAAATATTAATATGCTCTTATTTCAAAGATCTGTTAAATGTATCATTTGAGAAAATTATATTAACTTAAATAAATGCTTTTTATAATATTGCCAGAACTGGTCAGCAATAAACCACGTTAGAGCAATATGTGAGCAGATATATAGTTTTCTAAATTGCTTTTCCAAAAGCACATCTGAAAGGAAAATTAAATGTGGTCTTTGAACATGAATCATTAAATAAATTCAAAGCATTGCAAAAGATATAGAAAGAGTTACTTACATTGGTAAAGCTTAATTAAATGATCTTAGAATAATATCAATATCAACTTCTAGTTTAACAGCTCAATTTTTTAAAAAAACTATTTTTCTGAAGCTGTTTCAACTCCTACATACACTTGGTTCAAAATAACTAGTTAAATATTCCCATCTGCTTAGTCTTACACATACAGAATACAAAAGTATAACTATTTATTGATCTATGATTGCAACAGTATTAAAATCATGACTGGAGTACTGCATTTAGAGGAAAGAACTAGATTTAACTTTATAAACATTCATATATTCTAGAGAAGAAACACGGGCCTAAAGTTTACTCAGCATACTAACAATCTAAACACGCAATTCAAATATACCATCTGTAGTTGTCCTGCTGATCCATTTGTGGGGATATTTAAACACTGACAGCACAGGTGAACAGTCACAGTAGATCTCTTGAATTAAAATATACAAGCCCACGTGCATATGTATGCAGGCGCGTGCGCACGCACACACACACACCAGTGACTGATGTTAGTTTCGCAAAATTATCAAACTTCTAAAACTCAACAATGACTTAGTCTAATTGCTCATGTTGCCTTTTCTTAGACTCACTTGTGTGCATTAAGAGGAAATTTAAGCAACTATGATATCCATTTAGTGAACAAGAAAATGTAGAAAAATCAAATCACGCTGCCTGTTTACAGTATAGGACATTCAGGGAAATAAAGAGTAAGCTAGCTAAATTATCTATTCAGTTTACTTGAATTTCTGTTTTAATAATATTTTGCCATAAACATATACAGTCTGGATACTCTGATTCATCCTCAGCAAAAATTATAGTCCACAAATTTCAAGTTAGTTAATATGAGTGAAGATATTTACTGACAAAAATACTATTTAACAATGCAAAGCACCAGGAAACCATTATGAAAGCATCATTTACATGCTTAGAAATTACTTATGTTGAAATCTGTAACAATTTTCTATATGCATCTTTTTTCTTTTAAACATCTTTATTGGATTATAATTGCTTTACAATGTTGTGTTAGTTTCTGCTGTATAACAAAGTGAATCAGCTATATGTACACATATATCCCCATATCCCCTCCCTCTTGCATCTCCTTCCCATCCTCCCTATCCCAGCCCTCTAGGTGGTCACAAAGCACTGAGCTGATCTCTCTGTGCTATGCAGCTGCTTCCCACTAGCTATCTATTTTACATTTGGTAGTGTATATATGTCAATGCCACTCTCTCACTTCATCCCAGCTTACCATTCCCCCTCCCCATGTCCTCAAGTCCATTCTCTATGTCTGTATCTTTATTCCTGTCCTGCCCCTAGGTTCATCAGAACCATTTTTTTTCTTTTTTAGATTCCATATATATATATGTTAGCATATGGTATTTATCTCTTTCTGCCTTACTTCACTCTGTATGACAGACTCTAGGTCCATCCACCTCACTACAAATAGTGCAATTTTGTTTCTTTTTATGGCTAAGTAATATTCCATTGTACATATATGCCACATCTTCTTTATCGATTCATCTGTCAATGGACACTTAGGTTGTTTCCATGTCCTGGCTATTGCAAATACTGCTGCTTAGATATTGCAGTGAACATTCTGGTACAAGACTCTTTTTGAATTATGGTTTTCTCAGGGTACCTGCCCAGTAATGGGATTGCTGGGTCATATGGTAGTTCTATTTTTAGTTTTTTAAGGAACCTCCATACTGTTCTCCATAGTGGCTGTATCAATTTACATTCCCATCAACAGTGCAAGAGGGTTCCCTTTTCTCCACACCCTCTCCAGCATTTATTGTTTGTAGATATTTTGATGATGGTCATTCTGACTGGTATGAGGTGATACCTCATTGTAGTTTTCATGTGCATTTCTGTAACAATTAGTGATGTTGAGCATCCTTTCATGTGTTTGTTGGCAATCTGTATAACTTCTTTGGAGAAATGTCTATTTAGGCCTTCTGCCCATTTTTGGATTGGGTTGTTTGTTCTTTTGATATTGAGCTGCATGAGCTGCTTGTATATTTTGGAGATTAATCCTTTGTCAGTTGCTTCGTTTGCAAATATTTTCTCCCATTCTGAGGGTAATCTTTCCAACTTGATTATGGTTACCTTTACTGTGAAAAAGCTTTTAAGTTTCATTAGGTCCCATTTGTTTTTTGTTTTTATTTCCATTTCTCTAGGAGGTGGGTCAAAAAGGATCTTCCTGTGATTTATGTCATAGAGTGTTCTATGTTTTCCTCTAAGAGTTTTATTGTGTCTGGCCTTACATTTAGGTCTTTAATCCATTTTAAGTATATTTTTGTATACAGTGTTAGGGAGTGTTCTAATTTCATTCTTTTACATGTAGCTGACCACTTTTCCCAGCACCATTTATTGAAGAGGCTGTGTTTTCTCCATTGTATATTCTTGCCTCCTTTATTAAAGATAAGGTGGCCATATGTGTATGGCTTTATCTCGGGGCTTTCTATCCTGTTCCATTGATCTATATTTCTGTTTTTGTGCCAGTACCATACTGTCTTAATTACTGTAGCTTTGTAGTATAGTCTGAAGCCAAGAAGCCTGATTCCACCAGCTCCATTTTACCTTCTCAAGTTTGCTTTGGTTATTCGGGGTCTTTTGTGTTTCCATACAAATTATGAATTTTTTTGTTCTAGTTCTGTGAAAAACGCCACTGGTAGTTCAACAGGGATGGCACTGAATCTGTAGATTGATTTGGGTAGTATAGTCATTTTCACAATGTTGATTCTTCCAATCCAAGAACATGGTATACCTTTCCATCTGTTTGTATCATCTCTAATTTCTTTCATCAGTGTTTTATAGCTTTCTGCATACAGGTCATTTGTCTACTTAGGTAGATTTATTCCCAGGTATTTTATTTTTGTTGCAATGGTAAATGGGAGTGTTTCCTTAATTTGCCTTTCAGATTTTTCATCATTACTGTATAGGAATGCAAGAGATTTCTGTGCATTAATTTTGTATCCTGCTACTTTACCAAATTCATTGATTAGCTCTAGTAGTTTTGTGGTAGCATTTTAGTATTCTCTATGTATAGTATCATGTCATCTGCAAAGAGTGACAGTGTGACTCCTTTTCCAATTTGTATTCCTTTTATTTCTTTTTCTTCTCTGATTGCCATGGCTAGGACTTCCAAAACTATGTTGAATAATAGTGGCGGGAGTGGACATTCTTGTCTTGTTCCTGATCTTAGAGGAAATGCTTTCAATTTTTCACCATGGAGAATGATGTTTGCTGTGGGTTTTTCGTATATGGCCTTTACTATGTTGAGGTAGATTCCCTCTATGCCCACTTTCTGGAGAGTTTTTATCATAAATGGGTGTTGAATTTTGTCACAAGCTTTTTCTGCATATATTGAGATGACCATATGGTTTTTATTCTTCATTTATTTAATATGGTGTATCACACTGATTGATTTGCATATATTAAAGAATCCTTGTATCCCTGGGATAAACCCCACTTGATCATGGTGTATGATCCTTTTAAAGTGTTGTTGGATTCTGTTTGCTAGTATTTTGTTGAGGATTTTTGCGTCTATATTCATCAGTAATATTGGTCTGTAATTTTCTTTTTTTGTAGTATCTTTGTCTGGTTTTGGTATCAGGGTGATGGTGGCCTCATAGAGTGAGTTTGGGAGTGTTCCTTCCCCTGCAATTTTTTGGAAGAGTTTGAGAAGGATGGGTGTTAACTCTTCTCTAAATGTTTGACAGAATTCCCTGTGAAGCCATGTGATCCTGGACTTTTCTTTGTTGGAAGATTTTTAATCACAGGTTCAATTTCATTACTTGTGATTGGTCTGTTCATATTTTCTATTTCTTCCTGGTCCAGTCTTGGAAGATTATACCTTTCTAAGAATTTGTCCATTTCTTCCATGTTGTCCATTTTATTGGCAGAGTTGCTTGTAGCAGTCTCTTAGGATACTTTGTATTTCTGCCGTGTCTGTTGTAACTTCTCCTTTTTCATTTCTAAATTTAATGATTTAAGTCCTTTCCCTCTTTTTCTTGATGAGTCTGGCTAATGGTTTATCAATTTTGTTTATCTTCTCAAAGAACCAGTTTTTAGTTTTATTGATCTTTGCTATTGTTTTCTATGTTTCTATTTCATTTATTTCTGCTCTGATCTTTATGATTTCTTTCCTTCTGCTAACTTTAGGTTTTGCTTGTTCTTCTTTATCTAGTTCCTTTAGGTGTAAGGTTAGATTGTTTACTTGAGATTTTTCTTGTTTCTTGAGGTAGGCTTGTATTGATATAAACTTCCCTCTTAGAACTGCTTTTGCTGCATCTCATAGATTTGGGTCATTGTGTTTTCATTGTCATTTGTTTCTATTTTTTTTTTGATATCCTCTTTGATTTCTTCAGTGATCTCTTGTTTATTTAGTAGCGTATTGTTTAGCCTCCAAATGTCTGTATATTTTACATTTGTTTCCTGTAATTGATATCTAGTCTTATAACATTGTGGTCAGAAAAGATACTTGATATGATTTCTTACAGTTACCAAGGCTTGATTTGTGACCCAAGATATGATCTATCCTGGAGGATGTTCCACAAGCACTTGAGAAGAAAGTGTATTCTGTTGTTTTTGGATGGAATGTCCTATAAATATCAATTAAATCCGTCTTGTTTAATGTATAATTTAAAGCTTGTATTTCCTTATTTATTTTCATTTTACATGTTCTGTCCATTGGTGCAAGTGGGGTGTTAAAGTCCCCTACTATTACTGTGTTACTGTCAATTTCCCCTTGTATGGCTGTTAGCATTTGTCTTATGTATTGAGGTGCTCCTATGTTGGGTACATAAACATTTACAATTGTTATATCTTCTTCTTGGATTGATCCCTTGATCATTATGTAGTGTCCTTCTTTGTCTCTTGTAATAGTCTTTATTTTAAAGTCTATTTTGTCTGATATGAGATTTGCTACTCAAGCTTTCTTCCGATTTCCATTTGCATGGAAAATCTTTTTCCATCCCCTCACTTTCAGTCTGTATGTGTCCCTAGGTCTGAAGTGGGTCTCTTGTAGACAGTATATATATGGGTCTTGCTTTTGTATCCATTCAGCCAGTCTATGTCTTTTGGTTGGAGCATTTAATTCATTTACATTTAAGGTAGTTATCGATATGTATGTTCCTATTACCATTTTCTTAATTGTTTTGGGTTCGTTATTGTAGGTCTTTTCCTTCTCTTGTGTTTTCTGCCTAGAGAAGTTCCTTTAGCATTTGTTATAAAGCTGGTTTGGTGGTGCTGAATTCTCTTAGCTCTTGCTTGTCTTTAAAGCTTTTAATTTCTCCATCAAATCTGAATGAGATCCTTGCTGGGTAGAGTAATCTTGGTTGTAGGTTTTTCCCTTTCACCTCTTTAAATATGTCCTGCCACACCCTTCTGGCATGCAGTTTCTGCTGAAAGATCAGCTGTTAACCTTATGGGGATTCCCTTGTATGTTATTTGTTGTTTTTCCCTTGCTGCTTTTAATATTTCTTCTTTGTATTTAATTTTTGATAGTTTGATTAATATGTGTCTTGGTGTGTTTCTCCTTGGATCTATCCTGTATGGGACTCTTTGCACTTCCTGGACTTGACTATTTCCTTTTCCATGTTAGGGAAATTTTCAACTATAATCTCTTCAAATATTTTCTCAGACCCTTTCTTTTCCTCTTCTTCTTCTGGAACCCCTATAATTCAAATGTTGGTGTGTTTAATGTTGTCCCAGAGGTCTCTGAGACTGTCCTCAATTATTTTCATTCTTTTTTCTTTATTCTGCTCTGCAGTAGTTATTTCCACTATTTTATCTTCCAGGTCACTTCTCTGTTCTTCTGCCCCAGTTATTCTACTACTGATTCCTTCTAGAGAATTTTTAATTTCGTTTATTTTGTTGTTCATCATTGTTTCTTCGCTCTCTTGTTCTCTAGATCCTTGTTAAATGTTTCTTGTATTTTCTCCATTCTATTTCCAAGATTTTGGATCATCTTTACTATCATCATTCTGAATTCTTTTTCAGGTAGACTTCCTATTTCTTCCTCATTTGTTAGGTCTGGTGGGTTTTTACCTTGCTCCTTCATCTGCTGCATATTTCTCTGTCTTCTCACTTTGCTTACCTTACTGTGTCTGGGGTCTCCTTTTTGCAGGCTGCAAGTTTGTAGTTCCCATTGTTTCTGGTGTCTGCCCCCAGTGGGTGAGGGTGGTTCAGTGGCTTGTGTAGGCTTCCTGGTGGAAGGGACTGGTGACTGTGTTCTGGTGGGTGGGGCTTGACCTTGTCTTTCTGGGGGTCAGGGCCGCATCTGGTGATGTGATTTGTGGTGTCTGTGAACTTAGTATGATTTTAGGCAGCCTCTCTGCTAATGGGTGAGGTTGTGTTCCTGTCTTGTTATGTGATTGGCATGGGGTGCCCAGCACTGGAGCTTGCTGGCTGTTGGGTGGAGATGGGTCTTAGCATTGAGACAGAGATCTCTGGGAGAGCTCTCGCCAATTGATATTACACTGGGCTGGGAGGTCTCTGGTGGGCCAATGTCCTGAACTCAGCTCTCCCACCTCAGAGGCTCAGGCCTGACAGCAGGGCAGAGCACCAAGACCGTATCAGCCACACGTCTCAGAAGAAAAGGGAGAAAAAATAAATAAATAAATAAATAAAAATTATTAAAATAGAAAAAATTAAAAAATAAAAAAAAACAGAAGAGCAACCAAACCAATAAACAAATCCACCAATGATAACAAGCACTAAAACATACACTAAGGTAAGCATAAAAATCAGAAACAAATCAGTCGCAGCCAGCAAACCTGAAGTCTACAGTTGCTCCCAAAGTCCACTACCTCAATATTGGGTTGATTCATTGTCTATTCAGGTATTCCACAGATGCAGGGTACATCAAGTTGAATGTGGAGATTTAATCCACTGCTCCTGAGGCTGCTGGGAGAGATTTCCCTTTCTCTTCTTTGTTTCCACAGTTCATGGGTTCAGCTTTGGATTTGGCCCCACCTTTGCATGTAGGTCACCCTTAGGCATGTATTCCTGCCCAGACAGGGCAGGGTTAAAGCAGCAGCTGAGTAGGGGGCTCTGGCTCACTCATGCCATGGTGTGGAGGGTGGGGGTGGGAGTGGTTAGGTAGTTATAATTGGAATGCAGGGCCAGCCTGTGCTGGCAGAGGCCAGCATGAAGTGAAAACAGCCTGAGGCACACTGTTTGTTCTCCTGGGAAGTTATCCCTGGATCATGGGACCCTGGCAGTGGTGTGTTGCACAGGCTCCCAGGCGTGTAGATAGTGACCTGTGCTTGCATACAGGATTCCTGGTGGCTGCAGCAGCAGCCTTAGCATTTCATGCCCATCTCTGGAGTCTGAGCTGATAGCCAATGAGCACCCATATCTGGAGCTCATTTAGGTGGTGCTCTGCTTTCTGTGGGCAGACAGGGAAGGAATCCCCTCTCCTCACGCACCCTGAAACAATGGTCTCTTGCCTCTTCGGCGGTCTAGACTTTCCCCGACTCCTTCCTGGCTAGCTGTGGTGCAATAGCCCCCTTCAGGCTGTGTTCACACAGCCAATCCCAGTCCTCTCCCTGGTGTCTGCTCCCAGCCCCAACCTGCCCTGGTGGGTGAGCAGACAAGCCTCTCGGACTGGTGAGTGCTGGTTGGCACCGATCCTCTGTGCGGGAATCTCTCCGCTTTGCCTTCTGCACCCCTGTTGCCGTGCTCTCCTCCATGGCTCTGAAGCTTGCCCCCCGCCCACTCCCCTGTCTCTGCTAGTGAAGGGGATTCCTAGTGTGTGGAAACTTTTCCTCCTTCACAGCTCCCTCCCAGAGGTGCAGGTCCTGTCCCTATTCTTTTGTCTTTTTCTTTTGCCCTACACAAGTATGTGGCGATTTTCTTGCCTTTTAGGAAGTCTGAGGTCCTCTGCCAGCATTCAGTAGGTGTTCTGTAGGAGCTGTTCCACACGTAGATGTATTTCTGATGTATTTGTGGGGAGGAGGGTGATCTCCACGTCTTAATCCTCCACCATCTTGAAGGTCCCCTCCCACCATATGCATCTTTTCCATAAGGTTATTCATACAGTATCAAACCTTAAAAAGTCATCAGCATAATAGAGACTCCATTCAATGAGGTATTGAAATTTAGAGATTTTTTAAAGTAATGGAAATTTAGTTTCAGTAGAATTTTAAACATGGCCTTTCTATTCTCATCTTTGATTCTTCAGAAATTTTATATACAAATTTTTTTCTCTGTCAAAGACTTATTTTAATAAAGTATATGCAGATGGAAAAATTCTACATTCTGATAGACATTTAGAAATCTCTATTAATACAATGATTTCATGTTAATGATGTGACTACTCATGCATTCTTTTTATGGCAATAGGCAGATGACTAGGACCAGTTATCTCATTAAGCACAGTATTAGAAGTGCCTTAACACCCACCTTCCCCACATCCCCAAACCCACATCCAAGTATATTTTATAGATATACATTTTTCAAGTTTCACAAAGGGTAAGTAGATTGCTCACTTTTCCTTAAAAATGTCTTTTACTTACTATGCTTAACTTTCATGACATGAATAAAAATTTAAAATAGCTGATAAGCTTAACCAATAATAACAGACAAGTCAAATACTGCATTAGTAGTGAATAACAATACAGTGTTTAGTACTAAATTAAAGTTACTTGGTACCTACATGAAGGCAAAATCAAAATATTCATATTCTCTCATTTAGTCTTTTACTTCCTTCCCTCTTTTAACCGTAGTCTTCATAGGTAAATATAAACGGAATGAATAAGCCTACCTTTCAAATTAAAATTAAGAAGTATAGAAACACTTCTAGCATAAAGGATAGTCAATTTATTACACAGTAAATGGAATGGATATCACACATGCTAAAAAAACACACTCTCACTTATTTCAAAATTTAACAGCATCGTACTGTGAATTCTAACTCCCCAAACATAAACCATTTAAACTTAAAATAGTACACGGAATTTTTGTATATATCAAAGAATAATTTTTTAAAGAAAATCAACTTCCTTTGAAATGAAGACAGGTGAATCCAGACATACTTTTCTCAATATAAGTATCCATCACTTTACATCCTACACCACTGATTCAAAAGTTCAGCTGTGACTTCATTAGAGAAATCTTCATGAAATGAGTTCAACAATTTGAGGGTTCATACCTCATATAATTTATTCCCTAGAGGGCCAAAGAGTTTTCCTAGAAACAAGTTATGCACTGAATCTGACTGATGCTCATTTTTATTTTTGATATGTCTCTTTTATGAGTGCTGTTTCAATAAGGATAAGACCATATATTTGGTTTCTTTTTGTAGTTTAGGTACTTTCTGCCCAGGTGAAGATACTCCACCTGGGAATTACTTTCTCACTGAGCCACCTTGTTAGGACCTGTGTAACTGAATACAGCCAGAGCTTCTGAGTCCCATGATGAACACTTATCCCCTGTCCCCAGGATGTCAGAACCTGGAACTCAGTGAGTGCATCTAGCCACCCTTATACAGCAACTGAAACTTTAAGATTTAAAACTCTAGAGCTATTGGTAGCCCTGGCCATATTTTCTGCAGCCTTCAACAATACAGGTGACAAAGCTAGTACACATGACAAAACAGAGAGAGGCAAACACACACACGTGCACGCACACACACACACACACATACACAGAGAATTCTAACAATATACTCTATCCCTGAACACGTAATTACTTTTATTCTAATGTAGGTAGAAGTGTGTGATAAATAAGGAGAAAAAATCAATTTTGAATTGTTTTTGAATTAATGTATTTGTTATAAATTTTCTCAATTGAAAAAACAGTAACACATTTTTTGTGTTACTGTTTTTATAATTGAGAAAATTTACAACATATATGTATAACTGATTCAATTTTCTGTACACCTGAAACTAACATTGTAAATCAACTATATTTCAATTAAATACAATATTTCAATTTCAATTAAATACAATCAACATTGTAAATCAATTATATATTATTATATTATTTATTTATTTATATTTATATTTATATATAATATAAAAATTATATATTTCAATTAAAAAACCCATTAAGACTGAATTATCTGCAGTGTTGTTCATGATAGAGGGAGAGGGCACATGACACTTTTTGGATGTTCAAATACTGATATATTATTATTGTGTTTAAAAAGATAGAAACCCATGACAAACACCTTCCAGGACTCTGGTCTCCAAACAGTACATGGCATGGAGGTGTTACATACATTTTTCAAGTGCTTCTCATATCCCCAAGCTCTATGAATAGTGAATCGCATGTATGAAGATCTTCTAATATATCACTGAGCTACAGTCTTTACACATATTACTTCATTTAGTCTCCATAACAGCTTTTTGAGGTAGTAATAATTATCTCCATCTTATAGTTGAAGAATCTGAATTTTAAGTAGAAGGTCCAGCGGCAAAATTCAAACCCTGGTTTAACTGAATTCAATGTCCAAGCTTTTACGTATTGTATTTCACAATCTCAAAATTCTTTATCCCCAGCGGCAATATGGTGGCTTGGATTGGCAAGCAAACAGATTGGGAGTTTCACCTGACTCCTACCATTTAGGCTCTGAAAAATTGGCTAAAAAAGTTTAAGTAGCTGAGTGAGAATTTCAGCTCAGCTATGCCCCAGGCTTATTCATTGTGAACCATAAGGACTCCTCAGGAAAATATGACTCAGCTTTTTCAATACACTCCTTGGAAATGCATTAAAATGTTTATGCATGATTCTCTATCTGGAAATACGTAAAAGAGACCACCAAAAAAGATCTTTAGCAAAAGCTAAAAGGGGCAAGGGATGCTTCCTCGAGAAAAAGAATAACCTATGAGTAAGAAATCTAAACAAAATTAAGTGACTATTTTAAAGCGGTGCATGTTTAACCCCAGGAATAAAGTCGATTGTGATATCTATTTATGGTGTGTTGGTGCTGTGTTATGATCCTGACATGCTTTTATTTTATATGATCTTCACAGCAGTTTATGAGGTACGTAGTGTTATTTTACACATTTTACAAATGATTTAATGGAAGCTGAAGTAGGTTAAATAATGTATCCGAATTCCAGAAAATAAATTTTATGTGTATATATATATATAAATATATATACCACATTTTACATATAAAAGTGAAAATTTTTGGTAGGATTTCATACACAACAATTAGGCTGACTTCTTTTCATCCAATTTCCATCCAATTTATTATAATATTTCAGGTCATTAAATTAATCTTGTATTTATAATATTAAATTATATTTAATTTGCCAATAAGCCTACGCTCTTTAAAACCTACATTATATTTATCATTACAAAATAAGAAAGCTAAATCTGTCTGATTTAGTATTACTATGTGATTTACTCTATTACCCAACTGATGATGTTAAAACCAAAATGAACCAACCATGCTGCAATCAGGTCCAAATGGTTACAGTGTTCTCTGCCTGATTTCTTCGGCAATAAATGTGGATATGGTGAAAATCTTCCAATGGTCTTATATGTTCCTCACTCTAATTTTGTTCCTAGTGAGAGCAGAAAGTTTCATCAAATAAGGAAATTTTTTTTAATTGAAATGTTTCTTAAAAAATATAATGTTAACATTGTAATATTACTTCTGCCACTATAATTCCCAACACACTGTTAACCAGCAAGATAAGTCACTTTTAAATTGCAAATGGAAATACTCCCAAATTCACTACTACAGCTTCTAGGATGAGCACTCCACTGATGAGTATGTGTGTGTGTGTGTGTGTGTGTGTGTGTGTGTGTGTGTGTGTGTGCATGCATGCGTGTGTATGTGTGTGTGGCTTTTGGTCAAAGTACATCAATGTAATAACAATCAAATAACAAATAACAAATGTAGGGTTCCTATCCGCAGAGAACTATCATGCTGGAAGTGTTTTATTTGGAAAATTCAGTTCTGTGTTACTGCAATACCAAAACTTTTTTGGATGATGATGGCTTTTGTAGGACAGATTTTAAAAGGAATTTGTCCAGGTTCAGATAATTTACTGGGTAAATATCTCTCCCATGCTTAACAGAATTGTCACCACAGCAAAGAAATACACAGGAAAAAAATAAGAAAAAAAAGTGTATTTTACAAAATCAGAGGCAAGATTTAGAATGAAAAAACTAAGATTTTATTATCTTTGCCCAAAGTCTGTGATTTGCCTCCACTGGAAGAAAGAATTATTTAAATATTACCTATACACGTTTTTACGGTTAAAATCTCAACATAAGTAACACTATTTAAATCCAAAATGGCAAATTGAATGAAGAACATCATACACAAAAATCCAAGATACACATTGTTTTGTTGAATCAATATATCTGTGAAATCTAAGTATGATAAGTATTATTAAAGTTTATCACTCAAGCTACTTATTAGAAAGGAAATCAAAATAAATTAGAAAAAAAACAACAAATTGGGAGAATTACATTATGAAGACAGAAAACTTTAAGATTGTTTCTTACTCTCAATAGTTGAAATTATTAATTCAAGTGAATTAAATTGAGTAAATTGATATGTATAATGCCTTTTGACGTATGATTGAAGGAGGACATTTTACATCTGGGAAGAAGAAGGGTAAGCAGAGATAAGATAATAAAATAAGATAATTAAATAAGATTAAATCATTAAATGAGATAAACTAAAAAGACTGCTTTCTTGTTTCCTGTCCTGAGAAAGCAGTGCTACTTTTAGGCCCAGGTGAAAAAGTAATTTTTAATATTGTGATGTCATCTAAAAGTTTTCACATATTAAAAATCCACAGAAATATTTATTTTAATGGAGAGAGAATACAAAAAAAAAACCTTTAGAGTCTAGTGGAGTAGGAGAGCTGATTAAGATTTACTTTGCTGGAGCAAACAGAGGACAATTTTCCTCCCATTTCTCCCTCAATAGGTAGAAATGTAAGACCTTTCTCTCTAAGGAACTAGGGAGAGAGCTGTCTTTATTTCTCACTCTTATTATTATGGGAGATCTCAGACATTCATTTTCTTGCCATTGTAGAATATTTATCAATGTAGCTTTCAAGAATCTTATTTTTTTTAAGACTTTAAAACACATTAAACAAGAAAGAAGACAGGGATTTAGTGATGCCATGATGCAACGTGAGTAAAAGCTCATCTGATTATACACTAGAATACTGAAAGCACCGTAAAAGATTCTATCTCCAGGCAACACCTTTAATCAAGTTAGCTACATTTATTTAAATCAAGAAGAATCACTTCCATACAAAGTAAAACAGCCTTGCAAAATGTGTATTACTATAAGTGCCTATTCAAGTTCACGGTTTGTTAACTGAATTCTTTTCTCTTTGCCTCCCTTTGTATGAATAGAACAGATTATGTCTAATTGAAAACTGCAGTCAGAAAGTAATCAAGCTGACATGGTTAATAGCAGGAGTTTCTACTGAAGCATGATCACAAACTAAATTAATATGACATTTCTTTACTAAATATGAAATCTGCTATTGTTATCAAATGTGCAATTCTCCTTTTTAAATTGGACATAAAAGTAAGAAAAATTAATAGATTCTAAGATATTTTTCTTGGTGTGAGCCTATCTTTAAGTAAATACATTTTCAACGTATTGTTCTTAATATCTTTGTATATCTTGTTTAAAATCATCAATAAAAAGTATGAGCAGATGAGTGATAGAGAGGGACACGTTTTCTCTCTCCAGGTAGTTCGGTGAATTTTCACGTGACATGTATTTTATAAAGAAAATTTAAAAGTCGGTTACTTCCTAAAGTAGCACTATGCAGTTAAAAGAATGGAATCAGTAGTAGGATTCATTAGAAAAAACATTTACTAGTCCATCTACCAGTGGGATCTGGAGTATTTTTGACATCTATATTCTGGTAAAAAGTAAAGCCAATTATTTATTATATATTGAACATAATGGTAATAAAATCATAAAGACCACAATAAGCACTGTAATCTAACATATAAAAATCACACATAACATTTACACAGTACATATGTTAGGATCTAGACTATTCTGTTTCCCTTAGTTACAGAGATGGACAGTTTGGTCTACAGTTAGTTCCTCAATTCCCATCCCCCCCCCTTTCCCATTTAATAGTAGTTGTGCAGTTTGGGAAGGTCTGATCCACTTGAGGAGTTCAGGTGTAGTATTGCCTGAGAAGAGGCACTGGTTCTGAGGTGGGCCAAGCACTTAAAATCTTAGGGGATTTTAGGATACGGTGGAACTGTTGTCAGTGTTTTGCTACAAGGAGAGGAGCCAAAGTAAAAAAAATAAAATAAAATAAAAAATTCAAACACAAAGAATAAAAACAAGGTAAAGAGACTTACTATATATTGTTTGTGAGAGATACTGCAGTAGCTTTCAAGAAAACTTGTTTTCAAATATGCATACACTACATACATTGTACACTGCGTACATTGTTTTTATTTCCTCACTTTCGAGGAATCTCAAGGCCCTCACTCCTTACTATATCATTTTAAAATAAGTCAGATTCCTGGAATATGATGCTCCACTCCCTTAGTCCACTCCCTGGTCTGGCTGATAAAATTACAGAATATCAGAATGAGTCCACAGTTAGTGGAGCACCAGAATGGGATGTGCCGTTTGTATGGCTTCCTTCTTCTCATGATCCAAAGTGAAAAAGTAGAGAGGACTCATTGTCTGAGTGGTCTCTCTTTCTCTCTCTTGACACTGAGTGAGAGCTAAGCCTGGCTTTATGGTTCCAGATGGAGAGGTTCAAGGCAGACAACTTGTACCAGCTGCAATGGGGCAATCACTTCCCCCAGTATGTGTGCTGCTCTGGCACAGGAAGGCATACACATGAGTGCACTGTCCTTGCATACAAATGGGCTGCTCTAAGGCTGGTTATCTTCAAAACAGAAATAGATGAAGCAGACCTTATCTACACTTTCCATTCAGGATGACCTAACATAGGGGAAACGTTTTTTTTTTCTGAGATCAGCTCATGTCAATAGAGTTCTGTATTAAATTTTGAAGCCACAGTTCTAGCTAATATAACTGACATTCTGTCCTTGATTATATCTTAGGGGCCTCAAAGAGAGAAAGAAGTAGTTCTGGCCAATAGCTAAATCTGATTACCCTTATATCGTCTTGACAAATATATGACTTTAAGAAGACCCTCATGTACTTCTAATACTTGAAACAACAGGTCCCAATGAGGGCTGCAGTGGGTACCCCACGTAGAATTACAACCTTCCCCTTCTCACCACTGTCATTACTGATTGTTTTAACCTGCTCCACACTTTTTTTCCATAACAGATACCACAATTAACATTTTATATATATATAATGCTATATAATATATATTGCTTATTTTTTTATCTCTCCTTCCATTAAATCTAAGTTCCATGAGGGGGAGTTTCTTTGTTTTATTTACAGATGCACTCTAGGAATCTAGAATAATGTCTGGCCCATTATAGGTGCCCAATAAATACTTGTAGAAAGAATTATTAGTCAAGAGTTTTTCAGCTACAGTTCTTCAATTGCCGAATACTCAAAGATTGCATTTAAGAAATTTACATTTATAAACCTTAATATTATGTTGGATCTCGAAATGAGTTTTAATGTTTCTATGTCTTATTCACAATTCAAAGTACATTTGAGAATATATTTCCTGCATTTTTTGTTTGGTCTTGTCTCACTTGTACCATTGACTCATTTTTTTTCAAAATCTTTCTTTGGATGGATTCAGTATAATAGAATTCAAACTGTTGTTTGAACTGATTTAAAAAAAAAAACTAGGTTGCTGTTCGTTTGTGGCTATGGTTTTGGTGATCTCTACTGTGTATTTATTTTCACATTAAACTGCACTTCCTATTTGTTGTTATTGAAAACATTAGCAAACAAACTGACTTAGGGGGCATAAATCCAAATGAACAATTAAGTAGCTCTACTGATTGGCTTTTTTAAGTGTTCCCTACTTTTTGCATAAAACTCTTGGGAAGGTTCACATGTCTCCTCACAAGCAGGAAGTGCAAAGGAACAATATTTTATAACTGTCTGTGACAGTCTTCTTGTTATACGCTCTTAACAGCAATTTTTAAGCCCTCAATTTCTAAGAGTAATGACTCTTGATAAGCCCTTATTTGTAAGTGATAGGACCATGCAGGAAAATATATACAAAGGAATAATTTAGTATTGAATGAGGTTCACATAAACTTCTACATCAGGTCCATGACCTCTGTTAGTAAAATTCATCTCCAATATAGCTCTGCCAAGGGCCCTGACTACACATAACTGGGATGAATGCTTTACAATCAAAATTACAGATACAGTCTGTGCCCTCTACAGACATGAAAAACAGGTACTCTGCAATGTATAGGGAATAAATAAGAGAGAAAAAAGGAGATGAACATTACACTGGGGGCAAATTCAGGATAATTCCATTTTAGTGCATTAAGACCAAGCTCAAGATAATCACATAAATGTGTAGGTCAAGGAAAATCATCACATAAATTCTAAGATAATTTTACTAAGAAGAGTTAAACTCTGACCTAACTATTCAGAAAGGAGTTTCTCATGGTCATATTTTAGTAACTATTTATCTGTGGAGACTGGCATCACTGTGAGAGACATACAGGCTGGACTAAGTTGTGATAGGCAAGCAAGATTCTATTAGAAATTATTGTAGTGGAAGAGCCAACTTTCAGAGGCCTTCCATATGCTGCTTTCTCCTTTCTCACAATACTACCTATGTCTCTACTCTAGTCATTTGTCTAATTCATTTTCTTTATTCTCAGAGCTGTCTTCATTGTCTACATATGCAAGGTGATCAGTAAATGGTGATGGAAAGAATTATCCTTTGTGTCCAAAAATAATAAACCTTTGACTCATATGGGTGAAAACATAACTAATATACTTTTTCAACATTCAGGAGATGTATCTGGAATTGTTCTGATGTTAATACTATTTCATGAAATCTCACAAGTTGTAAAAAGCTGAGAATAAAGAGTATCACACTGGTTAAGTATAACACTCCAACAAAATGTTGCTATTACAAACTTGTAAAATTGCAGAATAGTTACTTTATCTGTTTGAGATAATGGAATTACTTCTGGAAATATCCACATGTCCCAAGCACATCTAAGTCTTTCTCTCCTTCTGCACTTAACTCACCAGCCAATTCATTATGTCATCTGCTTTTTCAACTATAGCTCTTTCTATCCAGGTGCCACCATTTTTTTAGGCTACTTCCAGGGCTGCCTGGCTTTCTGAAAGAGAGGTATGGATGGAACCAGTATAGACATTCTTTCTTCTTCTCCACTTACACCTGAGGGTTCACGGAATATATATCTCAGAGTAGTCTGGACTCTTGCAATATAAATCTTTTCTTTAAAATTAAACAGTCATTGCCTGTTACATAAAAATGTGGCAGAAATAACTTTCCAGACCAACCTCTGTTTTGAGTACAATAGAGAGAATGAAGTATACTTTTGGTTCCATAACAATACTAACGAGCTAAAACAACTGCATGTCAAAACATAATCAGAACCTAAAAATAAATACCATTTTGTTAATAAACCTTAAGATCCCTAGCAAACGGTCACAGATTTGATTTTACTATTATTTTATGAACATATGTGCCCATTTATAAGGATCTATCAACTGAGTGGTAACTGTAATATGGAAATCACAATTTAGTAAGCAAATACAACTAAAACTTTCCATACTAATTGCTTTAAACGTGTTCAATTTGATTTAAGTGTGAAGATGCTTTAAAAGTGTCGATTCTCCCGGTAACTCTAGGAATGTTCTCTTTCTATGGAGTATATAGAAATATTTCTATATATCCCATTATGCCCACTTCCAGTAACTTTGTTATTGTTTTCACACAACAGTTTTATATATTGTCTTAAATTCTTCAATTTATTACAGTACAGGTGTTCCAAATTGAATTGTTTTTAAACATATTGAATGCCCAGCTGATTTTTCATATTAGGAGTAATAAGAAACTACTAGGATTCTTCATTACTAACAAGAGTCTAAATACAATGACAACAAAATTTCATAAGTCAATTATATGTTCCATTTAAAGATTTTAGAATTTTAAAATCCAGTAGCTTTAATTTTTTTCTACATGATTGTTTACTGTAGCTACTTTTTTTTACTTATATGGCTGATAAAGTGTAACTGTGTTTATTTCTCTCCCTATGCACATATTCGGATATGCTAACTTTACAGAAGCATATACAGTCATTCACCTGGCTTACAAAAGCTTGTATGTAGAATATGTGCCAACGTCTTGTAATAAGTTCTTCCTGTACGGTGTGGTGCTTAAGCGAGTGACACCCATGGGGGTTAGTCTCAGGAATCCTTTGGCAGTCCTCACAGCTTCCTCCCTGCACTTTGGGATTGCCCATATTCCTCAACTCCATTGTAAGTGCTGAAATTCCTTTTTCAGCCAAGTCAGCTTCTTGTCTGATCACTTTATAGGTTTTAGCATTCTCCCCTCTCTTCAATAATTTCCTAACATAAGACAATTACTGCTAAGGACAGAAGCCACAGACAAATATTCTCAAGTGGTATCCAGTTAGAAGTTTAATCATTCCTGAGAAATCTAGGATACCAATCAAAGTGTGAAATTTCATATTAAAAATTCAGTGCCTTGGACATTGTGCAATGCTGCAGTAAACTCTGCCTTACACATTAAAATATGTGATAGGTGCACAGGCAAATAATATTTCAGATAACTAACCTAGACATTAAATAATTTATTTATCATTTCTTTATTTTCTTAGAAAACATTTTTACAGTTGAAATGCAATTAGTATTTTTAAAAATTAAAGTACACCTCTTTGGGGAATATTATGCATCTGTTAGAAGACTGTATACTTACATATACTGACAACCAAAATGCTGACCAAAAAAGTATACTATAATCACATTCACATAAAAAAATACATAGATCTATTTCCGTGTGTGTGTATGTAAAACTCTATTTGTAAATGAACAGTAAGTGTTCTGGAAGGATTTCATACCTGAGAAACCAGGTTGCCTCCGGGAAGAAAACTGGAGACAAGTGAAAAGTAAACTATTTTTTTCTGATTGTTTGAACCCTTACCAAAAAAAGAAAAAAAGTAAAAAAGAACTTAGAAAACCTTCTATTTTATTTTTCTGTTTGAGGTTGTTTTCTGAAGCTTAGGTTCTTAAAGCTTCATTTTCCTTTGGAGTCAGTCTCAAGACAACCAGAGTATATTTTATATTTTAGTACAGTTTTGGAAACAAAGTTTATCCCACAAAATATCAAATGATCTTTAACTAAAAGTCCAGACTATGCTCTTCCACATGACATGGAGTAAACAGCCTCTAAGGACTTCTTGCTTAAGAAGGTAACAGGTAAGCTGTTAACATTCTGGGAGAGTCCGGAATGTTAACTGGACTTGATTACCTTGTGTATCAAAGTGACAGATCTACAGCCGCTGTGACAGTATTTCAGCTCACAAGCATCCATGGCCAATTAATCCCTTATGAATCGGACCAGTTGTGACAGCTTTGGAAGTGTGTCAACTCTCCTTCATAAAGGACACCACAGTATTTAAACTCACATTAGTGAAAGTCCACAAAGACGTCTTAATACAACTGCTTCAGGGCTATTTTAAAAGGCAGAAAGGTTAGAACTCCACAATGAGGGCCAGGTCCCAGAAGCAAAAGAGCAAAGCAGTCATGAAGACTTGACTCTGGGACAAATCTCTTTTTTATTTAAAAACTTGTAATTAGAAACAGTTTTCTAAGAAAATCATTAGCTCTTGAGTGGCGTTTTAAAGTCTGCAGTAGAGTTTCAAGTATATTTTCATTGCACAATGCATCAAGTTTAACTTCTCTTTTCATGACAAGCACAACTGCTCTCAAATTGAGGGGGAGATGTATAGTTTTGTGTTTCAAGATTTCAGACCCCATATGCAAACAAATCATCCTTATGCCCAGAAATAGTGATATTACTTATGGCTTTGTTAGCTTCACCGAATAACCAGAGCATGATAGGAATAAGGTAATCCCTGCATATTCATTTATACTCAGTAAGTAAATAAAGGAGGAAATCACTAAATAATACTATTTGATAAATAGTTCAAAGACACTGTCAATTAACAACACGATGGAAGAACTGCTGTTTGATAAAGACTTGTGGGGATTTAACTTGTGTTAATCAATGAAAATCATGAAAATATCTGTCCTTCTTTTAAAACTAGATTGGGGGAAAGTATATATCCTCAGATGCATTTGCTGGCCTTAATAATGTATGCACTAGAATACAAACATCATTTAACAAAAAATGTTAGGAGTGGATTTCATAACCAGAGAATGACATGTAACCCTCATTTAACCTGTTTGTAGTGTGCAACTGGCAAATTATTTTTATAGCTTAAAGTTAAACAATAAATATTTACCTGTGGGACTAATTCAAATTTCAATAAAATTTGTAAACACTTCCTATATTCTGTGGGGATAGTGGATAGAGTACTAGTTATATATATCCTCTAAAAACACATCCAACCAACAGTTACTGAGTGTATTTGCCTTACAGGAATCATCTCTAATGTTGCAATATTTGGGACTTATTTATACTACAAAGCTTATTCACTGTTCATCTGAAATTCAAGTTTAACTGAGGGCTCTGTATTCTTATTTGCTAAATCTGGCAACCTGAGTCATCTTAGTGAATTCAAAAAAGCATAGAAACTCAGGGTATATTTGGAGGACTTTTAGTTCAAAGTTTTTCTTAAACTTTTAAATGTCAAATGTAGGTTATAAGAAGTAGGGGGGATGGTGAAGATAAGTTGCAGGAAGATCCAATCATTAATATAAAGCTATTATTTTCACAGAGTAATGCTCCAATCATCAATTTTTATCCATTTATGTAATTAGTATAATTAAAGATAATTATTCTGTCACAGTGCTTTCATGGTCTTCATTAATTCAAATATATAATTGCATGAATTTTGGTCAGCTGGAAAAGGGAGATTTAAGAATTCACATACAGGGACTTCCCTGGTGGTGCAGTGGTTAAGAATCCGCCTGCCAGTGTAGGGGACACGGGTTCGATCCCTGATCCGGGAAGATCCCACATGCTGCAGAGCAACTAAGCCCGTGCGCCACAACTACTGAGCCTGTGCTCTAGAGCCCGAGAGCCACAAATACTGAACCCACACGCTGCAACGACTGAGCCTGCACTTTGGAGCCTGAGAGCCACAACTACTGAAGCCTGCACGCCTAGAGCTCGTGTTCCACAAGAGAAGCCACCGCAATGAGAAGCCCGCACACCGCAACAAAGAGTAGTCCCCGCTCGCCGCAACTAGAGAAAGCCCACACGCAGCAATGAAGACCCAATGCAGCCAAAATTAATTAATTAATTAATTTAAAAAAAAAAAGAATTCACACACAAAAAATTACTCTAACAAAGCCAATTTCTAAAAGTTTATTTGTGATGGCCGTAAATATTATATTGAACTGCTGCCAGTTGATATATCATATTGATATTTAAAGTAACACTAATATGCTAAGGACACTTAAACGTTTACTAAACTCTATAAAACAAAACTTATTGTGTTGAAAAAAAAAAAAGCTCTTCTTCCACAACACCCACAAGTTGTTATTACATCCTGCTTTGATCTACGACTCTTGAATGAATTGTAGATGTTTCTAATCTAAACACATTTACAACTCTAGGGCTAAAATGTCCATCAGCGGGTTGCCCTGAAGAGACCACCTTTCCAGCTGCATAGAGCCCAGAACTGCACCAATTTCTCTAAGAAGCTGTGAGAGGAGGTTCATGCCAGCACATTTTCAATAGACTGAACTACATAATGGAAAGTTTTCCTCAGGTGAAAGCTGATGATGTTGGTGAATGTCAAATAGATGTGGATGTCACAATGACATGAAATTTTGAAAGCCTTGTTTTGCAGCACCGAACCGTTCTATTTATGCTAGAGATTGCAGAGATATATTTACATCCTGGATATTGAGTTCTTTTGATTATTGAAAACATCTGGGATTAAATCCTGGCATTGAGATTTATTAAATATGGGATGAGTCATAAATGTATCTCTATGAGCCTCTCTTTCCTCACCTGAAAATTAGACACATGATGACCAATCCCATCACATACATGATCTAAATATGTCATTCTCGCCTATATGTAGTATACACAAGTAATTACTTTTAGTGATAGGTCATTTTCAAGTCATGACAAACTGGTAATACAGAGAGGGAAATATTGGAAGACAATTCTCTATGGATCGCTTTCATTTCTGGTCATTTTGTGGGCATAAACACTGATGTCCTCTCTTGAAGATTAAGTATTTAAAGACATTTGTATATCAGTCAACCCTGGAAGATAGAGATAGTGTCTCCCTCCCCTCTGGGGCAGGATTTTTTTTACTGTCCAGTATAATAAAGAAATAATTCCCTCTGGGACATATGCAGCTTGCTATCTCTTCTAGAGGATCATCGGATTTCTTAAACTCAAGATCCCTTGACTCTAATGAAAATCCATCAGTCCTCCTCCTGGGGCTGCTTCCCTATGGCCCCCACGGGACTTGGGAGGCACAGGGAATGGATGTGAACATAAAGGTCATGCTGCTTGCTGTTTGCCAGTCATAAAGCACTTTGTCTCCAACCCAGGAGTCTTGATCTACCATCATGTATGAAACTGTGGCAGGCCAACGTGTTTGCTTGCAAGAAGGCAAAATCTCAGACTTTTTACGATTTTTGGCAAGGTACAACCATGATACCTTGAATATAGCGATAGGAAGTATTGTCAGAGCTTATCAATGTATTTCAAGGGGTGTTAAATCCTTTTTTCTAATTAGAGTAAATAGTTTAAAAGAGAGTCCTCTTTAGAGGTCAGTTGGGTCAATACCTATAACCTAAAAAGCTCCACGTCAACACCCACATCAAGACTAAATCACATCTACTGAATCTCCAGGTTTCTTGCTTATAGATCAGTGTTACACAACATACAAGTGTGTAAGCTCCATGAGGGAAGGTGTTTTATCTGCTTTCCTCCTTTCCAGGGCCTAGAGCAGTGCCAGGCACAGAGTAGACAAATTATGAATCTTTGCTGATAGAACAGAGTAGTATGATTCAATAGAGTAATATATCATAAACCAATGTATCTGATTTGAACTACTGTCAAGAAGCAAAATGAATTTTTTGCCTCTTTTATCTTCCCAAATTATCATAATATTTTGATTCAGATCAGCTAAGAGTATATATTTGAAAATAAGTACTTTGCATCATCTAATTATACAATGCAACTTCCCATTTTTAAAAGAATAGCAATTTTTAAAAAATTATATTGACCAGAAAGCAGTAAAATCTCACAGAGGAGGGCTGTATAAAATGAGAAGTAAAGAGCACAGGATCAGATACTTACAGTGCTATTTGATAGAAAGTCATTTAACTTCACCATGCCTCAGTTTCCTCATATGTAAACTGGAAATAATAATTCACATATTACAGGTTTGCTGTGAGGTTAATGAGTTAATTTATACAAAGTAATTAGTACAGTGCCTAGAATAAGTGCTGAATGAGTAAGGAGGAATATCACACAAAAATCTGAGAGCTATCTTAATACAACTAAAATCAGATTCCATAACTAGTTGTTAGTATCATGATAAATTCAAGGCAAACCAAAAATACGAAAAAAAAAAAGCAGGGATTTCCTACCCTATGATTCGCTGAACTCTGTGTTCTCTCTGTCTTTTAAAGTTCATTATGCTTATTTGCTGGATAAACGGATACTCAGTTTACTTTGATCCTTTTATAAATAATGAACTATATGTATAAGTTATCATAGAGGAAGTAAACGTCAGTGGGTTTTGCACAGAGATATTTCTCTATTCTAAAGAACAATCAGTGAGTATGGTGGAGAAGTCATGGGGTTTGAAGTCAGATAATGTTAAATTCAGATTTAATCTGTGACATTATTAGCTGTGTGACCTTACAAAACTTGCTGAACCTCTCTGATCATCAGTATCCACATTTACAAAACAGGATTAATAACATTTAATTCGTAATCTAGTATATAGGTTAGATAAAATCACATATCTCCAACATAGTAAATGTTAAAAATAATAACCACCTTTATTAGTTTAAAAAAGTTATTTAAGCTAGTTACTGATATTTCTTAAGTTCTTCAAAATGTCATTTATATGTTTGGTTCTCCTCTACAGTCAGATACCGGTTAACACAGTCTCTGAGATTGCTCTGCTTGTCAAGTTCTTAGGAAAGCCTTGGCTTTCAGCCTTTTAGAAGCATTTTATGCTATTACAAGCCTGTGAAATATGATTCAATGCAGTCAAATTCTGAACCAAAAAGAAGCTCAGTGTCTTTCCAACCTAATAGTGTGGAAAAGTTCATTCTCCAGGGTTGCTGAAACAAGCCACAGAGCCTCCAAATCCCTCACATCTGCTCACTTACAAGCACAGCTGAATTCACTGTCCCTTTCTCCTCCAGGCCTTCATAACGTTCAGCTCTGCATCCTACTGAGCTTTTTTATTTTATTTTTTTTTTTTAGCGGTACGCGGGCCTCTCACTGTTGTGGCCTCTCCCGTTGCGGAGCACAGGCTCCGGACGCGCAGACTCAGCGGCCATGGCTCACGGGTCCAGCCGCTCTGCGGCATGTGGGATCTTCCCGGACCGGAGCACGAACCCCTGTCCCCTGCATCGGCAGGCGGACTCTCAACCACTGCGCCACCAGGGAAGCCCCCCTACTGCGCTTTTATCTCAGAAACTCTCTTCCTTCTGGATAGTAAGCACTTGATGTTCTTAGCTCTTTGAATGTCTACAGAGGAGACACTGTGTTGTAGAACAAAAGACTTTGAAGAATAATTCCCAACCCAGTTGATATCTGCTCACCAAATACATAGGTGTGGAGAACACTGGTAAATACCTGGAGATGTACTAATACCACAGAGCAGGTATAAAGAAAATTCAGTGATGGCTTAATACCTACCCACAATAAGTAAGATTTAAATCACAAAAGGAGAGAATTACCTAATAGTTCCATATAACCTTAGTTCTATGTAGCCCCTGCAAAGAAGTATTTAATACTGAAAATACTTTGAGTATTATAAATGAGTATACACAAAGATAGTTGGGAAATATGGGTTTCACTCTGGGAGAAAAAAATACAGCATGGGAAAGGTGAAGAAAAACCCTATAAATGCTGGATTTGAATTGCAGCAAGCATAATGCACAGTCATCTCTATACAGCTCAAGAGTTCTTTGAAGTTGTTTTCACTCTTAGAATATAGTCATCCTAAAACCATCCATTAAAGTAACTTGAAGAAATGACACTCAAGCAGCAATGAGTGTATCTAGTGTCCGGATATTAATTTCTAAATACCATTCCTTTATCAAGTGTTCTTGGAGAAATGGCTAATTCCAGGTCGGTGCAGGGGAAGTATAAGAAAAACATTTTGTTTTACCAGAAAATGAGTAAATGCTTAAATGGGAAAGTGAGTAAATGCTTAAAAATGGAACATATCATAAAGCACGCAGGAGCCACATTAAAGAATTCTCCCTAACCAAACTTGAGATTTGGGGGGAGTAAAGCACTTCTTCGCAAAAAAATTTCAGATACTGAACACAGATGTAATACTAGAACTCAGATAAAATACCAATGGATTATTGGGGAAAAAGACTGATACACAATCTCGAAGTATTACCTAAGAGATTACTTCTTAATTACAGGTGGAAATGCACATCCTTAAAATGAGGAAATCTAATGGTTAACACATTAAACAAGTGATCACACAGTTTCCTCAATAATGGAGTAAACAGACATAATTTCTCCTGATGTGGTGCAAAAATAAGTGTAAATCAACACCGATGTAGTATTCTTGCCAAAATGAATCTACACACGAAGAAACCATAAGCTACATCCAAATACGAGATATTTTAAAAAGCAACTGGCCTCAACTCATCAAAAATGTCACTGTCAAGAAAGACAAACATCATGGGAGTAAGGGCAGCTGTTCTAGGTTAAAGGAGACTAAAGACACATGAACAAATGTAATGCTTGCCCCTTGATTGGCTCCTGGACCAAATTTTTTAAAAAATTGAGAACAATTTGAAAAATGTGAACATGGACTAAAAATTAGGTAATATTGAGACACTACTACATATTGGAGAATGATAATCATGCTACTAATATATAGGAAAATATCCTTTTTCTTAAGAAATACTTAGGATAATATTTATGCATGCAGAATCATGAGGTATGTAGTAATGTATGAACCATTACTTTCAAATGGTTTGACAACAGAAAATGTGGTAAAATGTTGCCAGCTGGTGAAGGGCGGTCATTGTACTATACTATTCTTTTAATTTTCCTAGAACTTTAAAATGTTTTCAAAACAAGATGGAGAGGGGATGGGGGAGGGGGAATTGGATGAAGGTTGTCAAATAGTACAAACTTCCAGTTATAAGATAAACAAGTAAAAGATATGTAATGTAAAACATAATAAATATAATTAACATTGCTGTATGTTATATATGAAAGTTGTTAAGAGAGTAAATCCAAGAGTTCTCATCATAAGAAAAAAGTTTTTTTTTCTTATGTCTTTAATTTTGTATCTATATGGTATGATGGATATTCACTAATCTTATCATTTCATGATGAATGTAAATTAAATCATTGTGCTGTACACCTTCAACTTATACAGTGTTGTATGTCCATTATATCTCAATAAAAAAAAGAAAAAAAAAACACAAGATGGAAATAAAAATAATATGTAAAATGCCTAGCAAAGTGCTAGATACATACCAAGTACACAAGATTTCACATCTGGTATGATGTCCTGGGTCTCATAGTTTCTGACAAGTTTCTATGAATCAGCCTTCCCTACAACCTCAATAAATGATGCCCCTAACCTATTTTAGAGACCTGATGTATATTCTCCTATACCCTCCCAGAGTCATCAAAAAAGAAGTTTCAAATATATTTAATAACCTTATTTTATGATAGAAATATAAATTAAGTAGAATAAAATTTTCCATCAAAGTGATTATATTTTGAAATTTTTTGAAAGGGCAAGCCTCTGTTATATAAAATATTAATATATAAAACATTTTATTTTCTCATACGCTATAGAGATGAGGCCTATACAGACTCATAACTGGAAGCCTGAAATATAATTTAATTCTATTGCTATGAAGCTAAATAAATTTCACCCTTTATCCATTCATAGACAAGTGCACACTGTCTTCTGGCAGAAACTCCCACAGAATGGAAAGGCAGATATGTAGACAGGATGAATATATCACCCTACTATATATACTGCAGGGAAGAATGTTGTGCAACAATGAAGTACCAGTTACACATAAAACTATTAAGCAGGAGACATAAAATTACAATTATCTAAAAGCCTCAGTAAACAAGTGCATTTTATAGCATGACAAAAGCTAACAGAAATGATGAGACGAAGTGTGGGGAGAAAGCTTTGGTAAAGATCAGTCACCAAATTCTTTTGCTATAAAACGGTTCAAATTATGCCCATGACTTATCCTGCAAAAAGTAAAATCAAAGTAAAAAATAAAATAGAAACATTTAAAGGAGGCATTTAATCTTGGAGGAGATAAGATGCTAGGTACACCATCATCATTGCCATATTCACCAATTATTTTTCGACCAACTCATGTACAATATTCCTATTTTTAAAGAAATCCCATTAAGTATGGAAAAATAAAAATTATTCTTAGGCTTACTTGTGGTATAGTTTAACAGGGTTATATATGACCTAGAGAAATGTTGTAATTCAAAACAATATATTTATTTGTTCATGTATTGGACTTTTTTCCTGAATGATGAACTTCTTAGGGTTTGAACTGTATCTTCTCAATTTTAGCCCAGCAGATAAGAAAATTCCTGGCTTATCAAGCAGTCCTGGTGCAGCACACAGCCTCGGGCTGTTTCTGAGACACCTCTGCAGTTCTGAATGCTGTGCAAGGCACTGTGAAAACAGCTAAAGGCTCTATGAGAGTAGAGATGATCTAATTCATATTTAGATTCTTCCTCACTACCAGAACAATGCTTTGTGTGACACAGATCCTTGGTTGCTATTTGAGAAGTGAATACAGAGGAAAAAGTTAGAGAACAACAAAATAGTAGTAACAAACTCCATATGATTTTTAACTATGCCTACCTATACATTATGGGGATTTATGACATCTGTGTGAAATTTCTGATTCTATAAAACGCTTTCACATGTGACCTTCAAATGTTCTCTAAAGGAAAACATTGAATGAAGAAGAGGCTGTGCTCTTCCAAGACTGAACTATTCAGAAAAATGTATTTAGAGACTTTGTGAATTGCAATAATTTTTTTCTACTGACTGAGCTCCTGTGTAGTGTCCTATAGTGAAACTGAACTAATTCTTCCTTTTCATTGCTTACCCCAACACCAAGGAATGACTTAAGCACTGAGGGGAAAAGAAAGAAAGAAAATAATATTTTATCTATCTAAAAGTATTTCTCCAAACCTAAAATTTTGTTTTGATATTTAAATAAATATCTGTTCAAGAACAGTAATCATAAATGCCAGTTAACATTATGTAGTTTCTTGACTATGACCTCATATCAGCCAGTATCCCTTTCCCATCAGGATCCAGAACCAAGCTGTAGGCAGTCACCATGTCCCATCAAATTCATTCACCTTACATAAAGAGACCCTTGAATATGATTTACTCTTTTTGTAATACAGCATCACAGGACACTTGGGGAGGGAGGAAGGGAACAGAACTATGTTGATCCTTCGCAGAACTCCCATTTGAAATGAGTCTCTGCTTGTCCCATTGTGGCCATTGTTCATGATACCAGTGAGTAGATCATTAACAGAGCATTCACTTAACTGATGGAATAATGCCAAAATATTTCTTATAAATCAGATGAATATCCAGAAACTTCACTGGCAGCATAATGGATCTTAAGTCCTGACCATTATACACAGATGCAGATACTGGATGAATTATTTAACATGCTTGGACCCCCTCTGATATATATGCACACACACACCCCACTCACCGGGTAGGTGGAAACAAGGCAGTAAGAAAATAAAGAAGATAAATCTACCAAATAAATTCCTAATAAGGAATAAAGTGTAGCAGAAAAACCTTAGGGAACAGGGAAAAACAGATGGAGAAAGACAAATTATGCTAGTAATGATAATGACAATTATGTAAATAAAAAATAATGAGAATAATGAACATACCTTTTTATGATATGTCTCATCTAAGAAACTCATAAGGGGCTTAGCATATGACAAACAGATTGCAGATAAACCATTCATCATGTGGGAAAATTTTGTGGATAATGGTAGGAAGCACAGTTTATAAGATAGAAAGATGAGAAGAAAGGAAGAACTCTTTTTAAAAAGATAGAAAACCAACATGGGTTAAGCTTAAAAAGCAAATCTACTTTTATTTATATGTACTTAGGAAAGGAAGGACTGACCCATTAAAGCAATTCAATAGTTCCCACTCTCTGCTGAAAAAAAAATCAAATTTCTTTCCGTAAGCTGCAACTCAATTGGCTGGTCACATTAACTATGGTCAACTACCTGTGGTTTCCTGAACACATCTTACTCCTTCATGTCTCCATGACTTTGTATTTGCTCATACCCTTCCTCCCAAAGTTCACTTGAAAAATAACAAGTCTCTAGACCAGTACCAACAGAACCTTTCTGTAAAGAGCCAGATAGTAAATATTTTAGGCCTTACAGGCCATGTGATCTCTGTTGCCATCATTCAACTCTACTGTAGCAGGAAGGGAGCTGTCCATAACACATAAACAAATGAGTATGTCTGTGTTCCAATAAAGCTTTATTTCCAGACATCAAAGTTTAAATTTCATATGATTTTGCATGTCAAAAAATATTATTTTTTTTTATTTTTCTAATAATCATTTGAAAAATGTAAAAAACCTTCTGGGACAGTAGGCAGTACAAAAACAAATGGTTAGCCATATTTGACCCATGGAGGGCAGTTTGCTGATCCCTAATTCAAACAAATATTGATTTGTGAAATTGTCCCTAATACACTCCACGGCCAGGTACTCCTTTGCCTTATTTTATAGTACTTTGTTGTTTATATTGCCTTTCTCCAAGCTACCATTTCTTCAAAACTGAATTCCTTGAAAATATCAGCTCACAAATACGTAGTGGTTAAGAACATAGATTCTGGAGTCAGACTTACTAGGGTTGAATGCAAGTTCCAACAGTGCCTGTACTGTGACCTTTAAAAACATTTAAGCTTGTTTTTTTTTCCTTTGTTAAAAACAAAATGAAAACAATAATTGTCCATATATAACAGAATCATTTTGAAGCATGCTTAAAAATGTAGTTTATATAGTTCAATGACGCTAACCTAGATTTGAAAAGAGCTCTAAACACATTGGTAGTTGAAAATGAGAACGTTTTGAAAAATTATACTTGGCAAAATTTTATCTTCAGTTTGTCTAATATAGAACCTGATACATGAGTGGTGCTCAGAGTACTTTTTGTGTTGAATGAATGCATTTAAAATTTAACTATTTTCTATTCTTTCCTCCAGTGGTCAGTATATTGGGAGGGGGATGGTCAAGAGGTAAACTCATGTACAATTTACATAGTTAAATATTATAAAGGTTTTTAAAAATATACCCATGGTATTTTTGCATTTTCATTATTTGTTTGAGTAGGCACAGATGACCATCTTGAGCACAGATATCCATTATTTGTTCACTAATTCAGGAAACTTCCACTGAATGTGCATTCTATGTCAGATATATTGTTAAAATAAAGAGTAAGACATGGGGACTTCCCCGGTGGCGCAGCGGATAAGAATCTGCCTGCCAGTGCAGGGGACATGGGTTTGAGCCCTGGTCCGGGAAAATCCCACATGCCACAGAGCAACTAAGCCCATGCGCCACAGCTACTGAGCCTGCGCTCTAGAGCACGGGAGCCACAACTACTGAGCCCGTGTGCTGCAACTACTGAAGCCCGTGCACCTAAAGCCCGTGCTCCACAACAAGAGAAGCCACCGCAGTGAGAAGCCCGCACACTGCAACGAAGAGTAACCCCCGCTCGCCGCAACCAGAGAAAGCTCGCATGCAGCAAAGAAGACCCAATGCAGCCAAAAATAAGTAAATAGATTTATTAAAAAAAAAAGAAAGAAAGAATAAGACATGGTATCTACCCCAAAAAGTTCACAGTTCTGCAGTTAAGATAGACACATAAACTAATGATATCAATAAAATGCAAAAAGTGCCATTTTGGGGGCAAAAAAGGCAGAAGTAATTGAACACGTGCATCATGTATCCAGGGAATCCAGGGAACTCATCAAAAAATATATTTTTGTAAATAAATAAGTTGAAAATTGAAAGTATTGAAGATAAATAGAATGTGTCAGACTGACAGATGAGTTTTCCAGGAAGAGGAACATCTTTTACAGGAACACAAGTGCATTCAGCAGCTTTGCTTTTTCAGACCAAAAAGTCAAAACAAAACCCAAAAAGTGTGAGGGAGAGGTTAAGATGAAGCTGAAGGTGGAAGTTCCAATCATGGATGTATGGTATTTCATGATAAGGATTTGATACATAGAAATCATAAGGATTTTCAGAAGAGAACAGACTTTGGTACCCAAGAAGAAGGACTCAGGGCAAAAGAAGAGGCAGGCAAGTCTAAATCACATATCAATGGTGAAACGGCAAAGGAGTAGTACCTTTGAGTAGTCTTCTGGGACTACTCAAAGATAAGGAAAGGGGAAAAACAGAAGATAACCTAGTGAATGAGAGAAAGGGAAGGTATTCAATAGAACTGTGTTACATTCAAATGACCACAGGACATCCCCAAAACATTTACACCTAGTGAATCATTTAGACATAACATAGCTTATATACAGGACAGCCTAGATGCAATCTGCTCTTTATTTCAAATTGATTTAATAATTACCTCTAAATTAAGTTGAATCACAAATGAATTGTAGTGTAAATGAAAAAGGAGCACACACTTTGGAGCCAGTGAGACCAGGCCTTATTGCTATGTGACTTGGACAAGGTATGACCCTCTCTGGGGCTGTTTTTTAAGAAGTAGCCTTTATCTTTAATTTCTTCATCTATAAAAGAAAGATTCTACCTGCTTTATTGAGTCATTATAAATTAAGTGAGATGGTGTCTATAAAATGCCTGGTGCAGGGCCGATTATAGAATAAATTCTCCATTTCTGTCATTCTCTTTGTCTACCTTTCTGCTGTGGGAGTCACAGAATAAAGAAGAGGCATGGTGTACACCTACAGGAAATTCATGGTCATGCTGGGGTGAGAACTATTACAATGTAAAACTGAATAAGACAGTAACTACACAGTTTAAAAATTCATAGAATAGACAAACTTTTGAAGTGGAAAGTGGTCAGCAAAAGACAATATAATTTTAAGTGAAAAGTTATAGATACAAGTCTATAAAGTTTATGTGTGTTTTTACACTGAAAAGAAATGCAGTAAAATGTTAACTGCAATGTTTTTTTCTCTCAGCAAAGAGAAAAAAACCTAAATGAAACTATATATTCATCGTCATTACCAATATTATATACATCTAATTACATTAAAATGTATATTTATATTTAATAATATAATAAACAATGTTTAATAGCATATATCATATTGTGTATACATAACATAATATTAAATGATATATATATATTATCAATGATATATAATTATATATTATTAACATGCAATAGATACATATAATATAAATTATATAAATATAAATGTAATAATACATAGTATATATAATGTAAATATAAAATAATATATGATGTTATATATATATATTACATATATTATGGAGGGAGAAGATTGAGATGCTTCTTTTAAAATTTAGAGTAATGTGTATAATATTGAATATCACATAGGAAATTTGAAAATTAAGCCAGGCAAGTTTATGTTCATGGAGTGAAGTGAACTCATTTTAGATTTTCTAGAATTACCATATTAATGTTTCAGTTTTTCATGTCACATTTACTATGTCAACTCAATCCAAGTTTCTGAGTTAAACCTTTTTTTTAACTTCTGTAGAACATAAAAGAATATTGATTCAATATCAGTATATATATATTGAAAGTGATGCACTGTAAAATATTAGTTAAGATATATTATTTTAATTCATCAAGTTATCTAAATATGTTTGCAATCAAATGCATTTGTGAAGCAGTGACATGTTCTGTTCTTTTTGCAAAGACAGACAGGCTCAGGAAAAACGTAAGTTTCATATTCCATTACTTAAAGAGAAAAAGACTTCCATTATTCAAACCAAAGATACATTAATGATGAATTATTTGTATTAGAACACTACATAGGGAAAAGTTATTTTTTTCTAGACAAATTTTCGTGCAAGTGGTTCCAACTTGAATCAACATAATATTGTCATAACTGGGAATATTCTTAACATCTTAGATATATCATATATTTCATATAATATACTATAAACATTATTTTAAAAGAACATAAATATTTGCATATTTTCATCAATCTTAATTAAAAAAAATACATGTGGCTCCTAATATTTCAAAGAATAAGATGGACTTTTCAATGTGCTCTAAATTTTTTCTGGACCATAACTTCTTGCACATTCCCCCTTGCAAGTTTCCATATGTAATATTGATTCATATTTGCCCTCTATGCCCAAACAAAGGGAACAACAAAACCCTGTTGTTCCTGCTCTTGGGTTTTCTATCAAGATTAATGATACCATTATATATCCAGATGGGAGAAGCTAAGCCATGTGATCAACATTTCAAACTCTTCTGGTTGCCTGCCTAATTCCTGCCATTCAGGGGACAGAGTGTACTTTCTTTTTAGAAAGGGTCATGCCCTTCCACTGTAACACAAGCATTTTTTAGAATAGACACAATGATAAAAATCAAATTACTTCTAATCTTCCTCTATATTGCCAACACTACAATGCATCCTTTCTGCTCCTGAACAAAAGCGGAAAAGCAACACACACATATAAAGCTGTAAGACTGACAAGGTGAGTGAAGGTCCATAAGTCACAGCAGAGCCCCTTAAACAAAGAAGGAAGAGAACACTCCACACACAATTGCCTCAATTTCTCTAAAAATTGGAAAAAGGCAAGAAAGGAAGTGGGATGTTATGTTTAAAGAAAGAAGGTATTTAATATTAATTTTAAATACCTGACAGTATTAATTGAAACAGGCAACTGAAGGCTGTCTCTCCTAAGTGACTGCCTCTCTTATTGTAGCCAAAGTTAAATTAGCGTGGACCTGGTGAGCATATAACCTTCACAGCAGTCTACAGAGCTAAGAATATTTCCACCAATTAGTCTGTAAAAATGATTACATTTTACATGTTAACATAAAGAGCCAGCTCAACATTTTAACTCAGATGAAATAGTGTTTTGTTTCTATAGTTGTTTTTGTTTAGTTTTAACTTCTATATATTCTGCACAAATTGAAAGGAAGAACTGATTGAAAATCACTTCTAGTTTCTTCTGGTTTTCAATGAGAAACAGGTACACAGGATCCTGGCATAGGATTTCCTTACACTTCATCACGACGTCATCACATCCCGTCAAAGTCAGAGATCTGACAATTGCTATCTCCTTCTTATACCCTTGCTCTCTTCCACCCCCCTTGTTATTGCCCTTGCTCAGAGCCTCACTTTATTTTACCTCCACTGTTGCCATTGTATACTAGCTTGTTGGTTTCCTCCCTTTTCTCATCTATTTTAACCTCTGCCCTCTTAATGCAGACAGACTGATTCTTCCAAAACTCAGGTAGTATCACTCCCCTTCTCAGAAAACTCACTGTGGTCCATTCTCTTTAGCACGACTTTTGTATATCTTTGTAATCAGGCTGCAAATTTGGCTCTAGGTTTACTTTCTAATGAATTTCTCTCCAAACAACCTTCTTTGGTCAACTCACAACCTACCATCCCACAGATACTTCCCTGACTTTGTGCTTTCATTCATCAGGTAACATCTCTCAACGCAGAATGCCTTCATCCTTGTTTTTCTTTAACCCTTTTTATTATTAAAATCTGAATTGAAATGTCACAATCTTCCTGAAGAGGAGAGAACACAATCATCTCACATATTCACTCCACGTGATGTTTAATATTATGTGTCAACCTGTCTGGGCTGTAGTATCCAAACACATCATCAAATATTATTCTGGATGTTTCTGTGAGGGTATTTTTGCGTGAGATTGACATTTAAAGCAGTGTCCTCTAAAATGAGGGTGGGCCTCAACCAATCAGTTGAAAGTCTTAATAGCACAAAAGACTGACCTCCCTCAAACAAGAAGGAATTCTGCAGCCTGACCGACATCCCTCAAACAGGAAGGAATTCTGCAGCCTGACCAAGTTCAGACTTGCACTCTTGATTTGGTTCTCTGAGCCTCCAGCCTGCCAGGTTAATCGGCAGAGTTTGAATTTGCCAACCACCAGAATTCTATAAGCCAATTTTTAAAAATACATCTGTATATAGGAGATTTATGTGGATATACTCATACACAACCTATTGTTTATTTTTTCCTCTGGAGAACCCTGATTAAACACCCCACAACATGCTATTGCCATCTGGAACTTAGCTCATACTCTTTTCAGTTAAGGTGAAGGGTTGCCCATGCCTCCCTCCCTGACTAAATAATAAATCTATTAAGATAGGAACCACATTTTGCTGCCTTTATGGCTAGTTCCATAAAAATGTCTGGCACATGGTAGGAGCTTAGTGTTTGATTAACTGAATCAATCCACATGGTCTATGAACACAACTTTAAAAAGATACCTGTATTAAAATGAATAATATATGATTATTTCTCCTTGCCATAGATGCCCTCATCAACTCCAGGTTTGGAGGACATCCTGGATATGACTTTGTGCAAAGTATTTAAAAATCATTAGCTTGAGATGTCATTAACTGAACCAATGATCCTTGTTAGCATGAAGGCGATATAAGTAAGCCAACATGAACAAGTATTACTAAGCTTTCAAAAGGTTCCCTAATCTCTTATTATCCTTACCGATTTGCTCCCTAATTACTTCTTTAATCAAATGATTATCTATTAAGTACTCATTTAATTACCTTACATGTAGGTAATGGTTATACTAAGAATCTTTGAAGGTTTCATTCCGATAGTCTACGAAAATTATCACTGTAGTGACTTTGACTCAAACACCACGTGAAGAAAAACATGCTTACAATGAAAATATTCAAATATGTAAACAAATATTCACAACTATAATGTACTAAATTGTGAAGACAATTACACTAAACAGATGTGCAAAAAGGGCAATGGACCTCAGCTGGTTACAGCTTCAGTAATGGAAGGATGCAGGATGGTGGGAGAGAAAGGAAGATGGATTCTCTTGCATATGGGCTTTCCCCAACTAAGTCCATCATGGAAAAATAGAAACATAATTTGTATACAACAATATCATTAAAGGGATGCATATGGAAACAAACTGAAGCATTTAAAAGCTGATAGATAGCGGGACTGGAGGAGAAAGAAAGTGAACTCCAAACTCTTACTTTATAGAATTTTTAATATGGTAGATTAAGGCCTATTTTATGCTTTTTAATTTACTTTTCAAAGAAAATATCTAGAAAGTGAAAATGGCTATACTCTTCATTTTGTTAAAACACTGAAATTAATTAAATGTCAAGTTGTAGAGTAACTAGTAGATTAGCCTCAGAAAAGCACAATCACTTGATGTGCACCTTAGAGAAAAGACAGTGGAATAAAATACAATTTTCACTTTACTAAATAATACCCAATGTTTAGACAGCTTTGAAGAGAGCCAGATGCAGTCTCGCATGTATTAGGCCTGCAAGGAGGAAGATATGAGTCTCAAGTGTGGTGAATCTCCACAGTGAATGTAGACTATCAGATTATGTCATTGTGACTTAAATTTAGCAAATGCTTAAGGATGTAGCATTTGAAATACATGGAAGTTTATTTAGAATTAATAAATTTAATTTAAATTTAGAATTAATACACCCTAATAGAAGCTAGAGCATTTCACTAAAAATTTCATTACTAAGACATGAATTAAAGCAGTAAAATAAGAAATATGCGCTTATTTCAGAAGCCATAATATATAGCAATATTATAATTACAGATATGATCAGCTAATCAAATAAATGACATATTCAGTTTTCTAAAGAGACACTGGGATAACAAAGAATGTGTCAGTATTTTCTACACAGTTCACGGAGGAAAAAAGTACTTTGATTTTAAATGACTAATGCAATCCATTGGAGAAATTACCACAGCTTAATTTAAAAATATTAAAATCACTTTCCTTAATATCTTTAAAAGAATTTCTTTCTTTTAGTTGAAGATCCAGTCAAGAATTGTGTACTGCATTTCGTCCTCACATATCTTTAATCTTATATATTCTGAAATGCTTCATTAGCCTTTTAATAGTTGCAATGTGGTACTTAAGACACATGCATATCCATGTTCACAAGAAACATGCACTAAACTATTTACAAGGCATGACGTCTGCTTCCCAACTCGTGACCCACAGAAACCAGGAAACAATAAATTATTGTTTTAATCCACTAAGTTTTAGAGGTACTCGATAAGCAGAAATAAATACCTAATGCAAATTAAATTATGGTAAAATTTTATAAAGCTCAAAATCAACTGAAACTAAATATTGCTAAACATATATACATATCCTGTAAGACTGTTTTAATAACATCAAAAATTAAGAATAATGTTTACTTTTTTTGTGCAAAGGAAATGGGATTGAACAGTTGAGGAGCACACAAATAGAAGAAATGTATCAGCAATGTTCTAATGAGTAGTGCTTTCATAATTGATCACTGACTTATTAATAATTACATTTAATTTGATTTTAAAAAGTCATGCATGGACCAAAGAATCCAGTGTTTTCTCATCCAGGGATTATGTGTATTTTGAATTCTGTGAATTGCAGATCCACTGAGAGTTTTTGAGGGACATGCAGGGTGGAAAATAATATTACCCTTAGAGTCAGAGTGCTTTACCAATTTTTGTAAGATATAATCTATCAGAGGTTGGCCATTCAAAAAGGGAAAATGAACATGAAAAAATATAATGCCCTAGTTATCCCTGAGATAGAAACATATTCGGTTGAGAGAATTTAATATTACCCATCATTTAGCATCTATTTTTTATCATTTTATAGTATCTATTAGACTTGTAACAAACAAGATAAACACTTTTCCTGATGAAAAGAAGAGGGTCTGCTCTTCAGGAAGGCAGGTGGTGGTAGAGAGATGGGAAGAATAATGAAATTTACCTTCTTAAAATAACTTTCTAGACCCAAGATGATGCAGCTCCTATTCAGGGTACTACATCAGTAAATAAAAACTTAAATAACTTTCATGTCCCTGTAAATTCTCTGCTTGACTAGAAAGGTAAATATATCCAGTCAGCCAATCCCCAAATGCCAAGCCAGCGCTGGGCTTTCTTCTCATCCCAAATAAGGTTGACTATGTGGACCCAGCCAATCAGGTATTTCCTATTATTCTCTTCCTCGTTCTTTATTCATTATCCTATAAAAGCTTACCTTCTACCTCATTTTGCAGTTCTCCACAAGAAGAGTGTCTGTTTCATGAAGTGTCAAAGCTTGTCTGTATCACCTAAATTGTCTTCTTCGAACATTCTTTTGAGCTCTTGGTGATGAGGAACGGGATCCAGAGCTTATGGCTAATGGCCTTTGAGACAAGGAGTCTCACAGGTGAGGCACTTAACTGAACCCTCTGACTTCACTGCTCCACTCTTCCGTTCCCCATAATGGAGGGCCTAGGGTAAGCCACTCAGATTTCAACTCTGCTCCTTTGAAGACAGTTCTTGGATCCAAACAAACTTGATTTTTTAAATAAAAATTGTTCCCAGAACTGTTCTGGGATCCTAGAAAGGCTCTGTGCTTTGTTAAAGTTCCCAGAAATGTTCTGGGTTCTGGAAAGTTCTGGGGTAGTTCTATTAAGAGTTCCCAATGAGTGGTAGCTGTTAGGGGACTCACAAAGCCTCAAGGTAAGTCCATAGCATAAACCACTGGGGGACTTGAGGGTGCCATTAGGGTGTCCACCACCATAAAGAAATCTCTTGAAATGAAAACACAGGTCTTTGGCTAATGGGAATCTTGGAGGCCAAGCCACAGAATTGATGGGCAAAGACAGAGCACTTAAAAGCTGTCAGAGGACTCACCACCTAACTCTAAGACTCTCATGTCTTAGATAAGTTGGTCACAGAGTGGGTTAGATTCACACTAGCTCAGCCTTGCCAAATTCTGGTAGATACCAGAGCTACATTATCTACTCTAAACTCCATTTGCTCAGGACCTTGAAGATGGGATCCTGGTAAAACCAGCAGAAGCTGGGTAAGGGTGAGAATCCTTACAAGAGTCAGCTCTCCTGGATCTCTGCAGTGCCCAGTAAAGAAAGGAAGGTAATATTTCACATTGTCCCTTTCTTTCCGAATTCAGACTCCTGTGAATTTGGTTTGGGGTACCCATTGGTGGTCAATCTTTTCTCTCCCAGGGGCAGCTCTTTCCTTCTTGTTTGTCTTCTTTTGTGTCCTGAGAACTTGGCTTAGCTTTCTTCCTGCCTGGGACACACAGGTTGTCGACATTTGTGTACACAGGCAGCTCAACTCTCAGGCTGGGGACCCCAAAGTATGGCTGGACAGAAAGGTGGGTTTCACTCCATTTGTGGTTAGGGTCTACCAACTGTTGCCAGGTCTCAGGGGAATTGTCTAAGTCCTCCTTTCTTTTGGCTATGTTAGAGTATGGCTCTAGATCTTGGGAGGGTAGCAACTTCTGGGGTTGGTCAATACTACCAGGAATATTTACTGTCTGTCCCAGCTGAAACTTGACAAGATATTTGAAAGGATTTTGTTTGTTTGTTTTAAGTAACTCTATGGTCGGAAGTTGGCCGAATTGAAAGCTAATATTCAGAGCCTGACAGCAACTATTCCTAGGCTTTCTCCCCTAAGCTAAATGAAACTATGCACACAAAAGGGTAAAAATTTCAAAGACAAACAGCTCTAATCTAAGACATAGGAATCTTTGGATTTCTATCTTAGTTGAAGATCTTCTCCTTATATAAAAAAGCACACTGAAGATAATATTGTGGGATAAGTATCAATAGATCAGCCGCTTGGTTATCATTTAGGTTGCATCCCAATTCTTTGAGAGAGTAGAAACAACTGTCCTACAAACTGAGGACAATTTGTATAACTTGTCTTACAAAATGAGTCTTTACAAGAACAGAAGAAGCACACCTATTTTTTTTTTTTTTACCAGTCTCCAAAACCTCCCCTGTTCATCTCAAAAGGCTTGTAGATATTGTCAAAGATCTGGATATAGGGAAGAAAGGTTCTTCTTGGTGGAACTTACATTCTTTCTCTGTATCTTTTGAGATGTAAATGTTCTATCCTGTCTTTTCTAAGAACTGAGGGGCATCCCTTTGAAATGCAATCCACAAAGGTAATTCTTATCAGAAGGAAAAAAGAAAGAAAAAAAGAAAAGTTATTTGTAAACTAGGTGAAGGAAAAATCTTAAAAATCTTCAACATAAATATTAGTGAAAAGTTTAAGCCATCTGGGCAAGTAACCTTAACTTATTCCATTTGTCAGAAACACAATTTAGATCCAACACTTCTATTTATAGACTAGTTTTGTATTATTGTACCTGTCTCATGGCTGTATGTTTATGTATGTCTATGTATGTATGTTACAGATGTGTGCCATTTTCTGCCCCATGATGGTATTGCCAAAATTAATGTGTAAAGAGTTGTATTTAATTTGCTTAAAGACAGACAAACATTTAAAAGAGTTTAAAGTCTCAGAAATATAGAATCTAACTCAAATGTTTACATTGAGGCAGAAGACAGATGGGCCCCTGGCTGAGCAGCTGGAGTTGGTCCCCTGTGGACAGATACTCCAAGATGAAGAGGGGGAGCAGCTGAGCCCCGCCCAGATAAGAGACAACATATTTCTTATTCTTGAGGTCAAGGAGACCTTCCTGACTATACATGTGTAGAAAGGTTCCTTGGAGGTCAAAAAGGGAGTGATGTCAACCTACCCATAGGCCTCATCGCTAGAATCCATCTTGGCTAAGAGATGTGCGCGTACATGGGAGGACCCTGAGATAAACCAAATACGGACTCAGAGCCAGGCAAAGCAAGATGACTGGCCAAAGGAAACCTGGAAGTAATGCCCCATATAAGTGATTCAAACTACCACAAGGGCACTACTCTTTCTCTGAGCATGCCCGTGTGTCTACCCACACATACCCTTTTTCCTCCTAATAAACACTTTACTTGTTTCACTACTTTCTCTCTGTGGAAATTCATTTCTACACAGCTGATGGGCCAGGGCCTTGTCACTGGCCACTGGTCGTGGCTAGGATTCAGCATTCTCACTGCCGTGGCCTGACTTCAATCTCTGGCCAGGGAACTGAAATCTTACTTCAAGCCGCTGCCGGCCGAGGCCACTGGAGATCAACATGATCTACGATAATCTTTGGTAAATAAAAGTTAGTCTATGTTTGTTGGTTTAACTAAACCAAACATGTCTTTAGAGTTATCAGCATCAAATGATACTTTTATTCTACCAATGTTTATTAAAAGTCATATAAGCTCATGTTATTTGTTACAGAATTTGTCAGCAAGGAAGATGACTTAAGATAATGGTTAGCTGTTTAATGTCTTGTGAAATTTTTATGAGTAATATAAACATAATTGTTAAAAACAAGTAAATTAAGTGGCTGTAAGTAAGATATAAGTTTACAAATGAACATTTCTACAATAATTATACTCTATGGTATGTCTACTTAAAAATAGTTCCCCAAATCTTTTTGATAACTTAAAACCTCAAAGTTATACTGAAATAAGTTAAATGATAGATACTGATTGAATATCTAGATTATCTCTAAATAAGATAAAATACTGAAACACTATTTAATGAACATAGATTTATCCATTTTTGGCTTCCTTTTACAGAGGAACTAAAGAACATGCTTTGTGCCACATTAAAAATTTTATTATGAGGAAGAATATATTTCTAGAAATTATGAAAAGTATTTATAAATTTTTCAGTTCACAGAATGCTAGTGTAACAGGGTCCACAATTGCTTATATCTTAGTTTTCAAAAGAAATTAAGTATCTTAAGGGTTAAGAATTCTAATGATTTAAAGCTACTGAGAAATAAAAAAGGGTGAAATAAGACAACTGTGTATGAAAAGTAGGTAAGGAAAGTAGATTGTGGGTTTTACGTAGGAAAGGCATGGAAAATAAGTGTTCGTTTGTTTGTTTTGTTGTGTTGTGCTCTGTTTTGAAGGAAAAAAATAAAGTGGTTTTTGTCCTACAGTGAAATGACTGTTCCAGAATGAGAAAAGAAAGAAAGAAAAAAAAAAAGGACAAACCTGAATGGATATAAAAGAATTGTAGAAGGTTTGTGAAGAATGAATCTTGGGAAAGGAAGTTTACCTGTGGTCAAGCTGGCTAAGATTATTTAACTTTACAAAAAAAAGAGTTTTAATATCAAAAGGACACTGGTGCAAAATTAGATGTTGGTCTCTCTGTGTTAAAAGGACAAAGTTCTCTTAGATTATTGGTCTGCTCTTAATAAAAAATTGTAAGTAATGTTTTTTCTTTATCTTTTAAGTAATCTGCCTGGAAAGCAAAGATTTTGTGTCTTACCAGAATAATTTACTATACTTCACCTTGTCTTTAGCAGGCTTTTCATTACTTAAAAAAAAAAAAAAAATCTGTTCTAAAAATCAAGAGAGCTAAGGGTTTTTTTTTTTGTTTTTGTTCTATTAACTATGTGATGTTCTATATTTGCCTTCAAAATCTTAACTTGTCACTTTGATTAAATGGATATTTTTTGAGAAACTTCACATAAATCAAATTCTAAATGAGAGCTTTTTGACCTGGAGCTAAATTTGGGATTTTCCAGAGGGCTCTGGAGCATCTCAAATCATTTGTTCACTAACCTTTATACAAAGAGAAATATTAAACTTATTAGGCATTTTTGATATGCCAAATTACAGAGGAAACACTGTCAAATAAGAAGTGATGTTTAAGCTTCTTAGTTTGTATTTGTATAGGTATATGTTATTAATATAAGTGTTTCAGAAATTATATGAAATTCCTAAAAATCTTATATATCCCGGTATACTATTGGTCATAATTCCAGTTATTAACTTAAAATTTGTGTCACAGAAATAGCCAAATTTCCTTGTCAATTTCATTATAATGAACTCGCATCAGATCTTTAACTGGGCATTTTTAAGTCTTCTGTTATTTACAGACTGTTAAAAGTTTACTTTGATGCTTTTGCATGAAAGTAAATTTCATGAAAAGGACGCTACCAAATTACCTACTCTTGATCATTGACCCCACTACCAAATTACAATGTTTCAAACCTTAGGTACATACTTCACAAATGAAGAAGGTCCCACCTGATATCTGCAGGAGACCCTCAAAATCAAACTGACTGGGAAGAGAAGTAGCCAGCATTGGGGTAAACTAGTTCCTTCCAAGATGTCAGATCAAGAATGTTTCTTTCCATTCCTCCTTCCTTCTCTGACCGTCATTTTCCTAATTCTTAGACCATGAAAGGCTTTATGATTCTTTTGTCCACCCTTTGCCTTGCCCTGGCCTGAAAAAATAAAGTCATTGTTCATGTATCTCAGGCCACTACAAAGAAGAGTATTCCAAACTGCAACCAGCTGTTGAATTTTCTATGATGCTGGTGATCTTATAAATTTCTCCCTGATTCTCAGTGCCTCGGATTCTCTGAAACAAGCTCATTGGATAAACACTTTGGGGGAAGTGGAGGTACAGTTACACAAAATACATAAATAGGACAACGGGCTTAAAGAATTATCCCTCTCTTTGGGATCATTTCTTGACTTATTTGATTCTAGCTGGTTTGGGTTATGGGGACCCTTTCTCAGGATCAATCTCCAATCCGTGGGCATAGTTTTGCTGTTAATGATTATTATTGTTTCCATAATACTCTACATTCTCTCAAAACTTTTAAATGCATGAGGGCAGCAACTGACCCACAGACAAATGGTCTCTCTCTGACTGGAATGACAAAAGGAACAGAAGAACATAACCAGCTCCAAGAATAGGGGTCTGACATCATTTCTTGTGAATACAGTACTGAGAACTGAAAAGGCAATGGTAACTGAAAGTCATGCTACTACCTGTTTGTTTGTTTTTTTCTTGCGGTACACGGGCCTCTCACTGTTGTGGCCCCTCCCGTTGTGGAGCACAGGCTCCATACGTGCAGGCTCAGCAGCCATGGCTCACGGGCCCAGCCGCTCCGTGGCATGTGGGATCTTCCCGGACCGGGGCATGAACCCGTGTTCCCTGCATCGGCAGGCGGACTCTCAACCACTGTGCCACCAGGGAAGCTCTACCACCTGTATTTTTGATCAAACTCCTTGAATGGTTGAGAGAATGATCAAAAAGGGGACTACTGACATAACTTTCTTGGCCCAAGATGGATCTGCTCCTGCTCGAGGTACCCTGTCAGCAAACCAAAACTCTCACATCCCTTTAAATGATCCACTCAACCAGCAATGCAGTACACCCAGTCAGCCAATTACCAAATGCCAAAGCCAACTCTGAGTCTTCTCATCCCAAACAAGGTTGACCTTCCCCAGCTAGTCAGATATTTTCTATTTTTTTCCTTGCTCTTCATTTTTTATCCTAAAGAAGACTCCTTGCCTTTTGCCCTATTTTGCAATTCTCCACAAGGAAGCTGTTCACTTCATAAAGTGTTAAAGTTTGTTTGATTCACCTCAATTGTCTTCCTTAAACATTTTTTAAAACAGCCTTTAGAAGCAGGCAGAATAAAAGTTAAAGCTCCCCAGGATCAACCCGTGCTCCAGGAAAGGAGCTGCTCACAGAAGCTCAAGTAAAGACAAAGTAAACCTTTTTCTTTTTTAAAAATAATCTGAATACAGAACAGGAAGATTGATTTTTTTTTAATATGCGTAACTTCAATTTCACTGTCCTGAATATTTTCAGCCTCTCTGTTTCACTCCTGAAATTGGTAAATTACATTACCTAGATTTAATTTTTCTTTTTGGAATAAAGAATTCTAAAATTTAATTGGAAGAAGAAACTCTCAGGAAAAGAGAAAATGCTCAAAGTTAAAGAAAATGAGTAAGTAAATTTTCTGTTGTCAGAGATAGATAAGAAACAGGATATCATCTTGAAACTAAGACCTGAAACAGTTAGTTTACACCAGCAGAATTTCTTAATCAATTCAAAGATATTTCGTATGGAACTAAATTATTACATATCCCTGAAGGATAAAGCCAACCCTTTGATAGTGGTACCCTTGTACTACATCGTTAGAAAGACAATTCATTGAATTCACTGTCCCACCTTCTAAGTGGCTGTGCTCTAAGAAGTCTGAAACACAAATAGAAGTCTCTTCTCTTTTAAAATATCATTTTTTTCTGATGGCTATGTATTAATAATAAGTGTTTGGGTATTCTGATTCATTCATTTTTAATAATATAACATATACAGTGACCAGTTAATAGATACTACTTGACTAGCAGCTAAGAGACTTAGGTAACATGTTTCAATGATGCCACTCTGACGTTGATGTCTTCAGCAAATAACTTCACCCATCTGGGCCCAATCCCCTTATCAATAAAATAAAGAAGTTGGTTTAAATATTTGCTGAATATCCTGTCAGAACAAAACTTTAGGACCTATGATCTATGCTAATAATTATTGAGCACTTCCTTAGTTTGCAGTAATATTCTGAAATTATTTGAGTAAAAAAATCTGCCATTTTAATGAGGAAAATCAGATTTCATGAAGATGGGTTTTGTCTATGTGTGAAAAATGCAAATCCCTGCGCCCCACCTTTCACCACAAATGTGCTGAATCATAATGTGAGTCTCTGGGACTTTCTTGTGTGTGTGTGTGTGTGTGTGTGTGTGTGTGTGTGTGTGTGTGTGTGTGTGTGTGTGTGTGTGTGTGTGTGTGTGTGTGTTTGATCTTGTATTCCTCTAAGGTCTAATGTCCCTTTCCTTCACATTTTAGAACTCAAACTTCAAAAAAATACATCTCAGAACTGTCACAACATTTTGCAGAAATAAAGAAATTAACCATCTGGAACACCTAAACAACACTCATTCCAGCACTGACAATCTGCTATAGAAACATGAATAAAGAATCCAACAGTGACCCAGACTGAGAAAAGATAAGGGTTTTGAATGAACTACTGAGATGGTTATAAAAGGAAATTATTACCAGATGAGACAACAATGAACAGAAACAAACAACAAGAAACTTCTCACTCCAAGGAGACTATCCATAAATTCTACACTATATTTGCTGGTGTTTATTACGAACGTAATTTGATGCATTTCTTGAACACAGGTACACTGTAGCCCTGAGAGTCTATGCCATTGATCAAATTGTTGGTGTGATTCAATACACAAATAGTATCTACATTAGTCAGTGTTCTCCAGAAAAACAGAACCAATAAAACAATATAGATATTTAAGAGGAGATTTATCATGGGAATTAGCACAAGCAATTATTGTGTCTGAAGTATGGTATATATGCTGTCTGCAAACTGGAGAAGCAGGAAAACTGGTGGGATAATTCAGTCCAAGGCCAAAGGCCTGAGGACTAGGAATGGGGAGGGGATTGCTGGTATAAATCCTGGAGTCCTAAAGCCTAAAAATCAGTAGCTCTGATGTCCAAGGGCAGAAGGAGAAGAAAATTCCAGCTCAAGAAGTGATAGCAAATTAGCCCTTCCTCTGCCATTTTGTTCTATTTGGGTTCTCAACAGAGTGCATGATGTCAGCCCACATTGGTGAGGGCAGATCTTCTTTACTCAGTTTACCAATGCACACTCTAATCTCTTCCAGAAACACTCTTATGAGCACACCCAGAAATAATGTTTTACCAACTATCTGGGCATCCCTTAACCCAGTCAAGTTGATATATAAAATTCACTATCACAGTATCTTATGTAGTCTAGAAATAAGATGAGTAGAAATTTATGTGTTTTTTAATAATTTCTCTTTATATGCTTTTAACACAGGCAATAATGTATACGATAAACTTAAATATTTCTACAGAATAATTTAAGTAAATAAACTTAGGGTTTTATAATTTTAAATTCAAATATCTTACAAGTTCATTCTTAACACATGAAATCTGGGAGCTTGTGGTCACAGACAATTGAAAGTAAAATAAATGAGTGAATTTAGAAGTGATAGTGAAAAAGCAGAAGAACAGTACAGAAGAAAAACAAAATTACAACTGAAAACTCAGCCTTTCTAAAAATAAAACAACTGAATGTAAAATTTAAATATGACTGTAATACAGTGCTATGTTAGCATTTTCCTCAGATATTGACAATAGTGTTTCCTGCTAGTTTCTTGTGTGGGCTAAAACCTATTTGACATATGCTAATGTATTTTTTGACTTAAATGATTAAATTTCAGTTCTGAGTTTAGGTTTTTTGTTTCTAGGACAGTAAAGTCATCAATCATTTGGAAACAACTAGCAATCTGAGACACTGGTGGTTTTTTGTTTCTAATTCCTATTTTTTTCAATTTCCCAAATTTTATTCAAAAGTTGTTGTTTACTATATAGTGATGAAAAATGCAGAATCTATACCAAATGGGACACTTTGGAGTTTAGTTTAAAATTTACGTTGTAATAAATTGGAGTATTTGAAGGATCATTCTCATTTTTCAGATTTATTGGTCAATTTCACATATGGGGATCTTAAAATAATTCTCTTATAAACTCTGTATGTATGCATTTTATGAATTAATTTAACATACGTATATCAGAAAAAGGCATGTCATCTTAAAAAGCAGTTTAAGATTTTGAATAAAATAGATCTGGAGTCATATATAACTCATACCAGTCACTGAGTGATTAACTAGTAGTACCACTATCAAGAAGAGTTAGCTTGACATTTGATGTATGAAAATTTTTTGACAAATGATAAGATGCACGGTAATACTGCTTTAGAAGCAGAAAATATCCTGACTTAAAATCATTTTTAAAAAAGACAGAGGGTGGCTTCCCTGGTGGCGTAGTGGTTAAGAATCTGCCTGCCAATGCAGGTGACCTGGGTTCGAGGCTGGGTCAGGGAAGATCCCACATGCTGCATAGTAACTAAGCCCGTGCGCCACAACTACTGAGCCCACATGCCACAACTACTGAAGCTCATGAGGCTAGAGCCTGAGCTCTGCAACAAGAGAAGCCACTGCAATGAGAAGCCCATGCACCACAACGAACAGTAGCCTCCGCTCACTGCATCTAGAGAGACGTGCACAGCAATGAAGACCCAATACAGCCAAAAATAAATAAATAAATTTACTAAAAAAAAAAAAAAAAGACAGAGGGAATTAATCTAGTTAGCTTCCACAAATACAATATAATTTAAGACTATCAAGAAATGAGTTTTAATAGTATACAAAGCCAACTGATAGCAAGAAAATAGTCAATAAACACTTTTAAGGAATTACATTGTTTTATTCACAATGAGATCTTCCTTTAAAAGTGTTCAAAATATATTCAAAATATATTATAAACACATTCTAAACATATAATAAATTTAACAAGATAAACATAAATAGAATTAATTATAATTTTAAGTAAGAAAACATATCTTAGCATTTTTCATTCATCCCTGTGGTAGTATTTATCACTTTATTAAAATGATATTAACTGAATTAGATTGGTGAATTTTTCTTCGCCTACAGAAAATTAAGATTAAGAATATTCTGCAAAATTTTTTATTCTAGTAAAAAATCAATATTGCTTGATACTTAATAAATAACAACATTAGTAGCTTACAATAATCAAGGCCATTCCTTTCTGAATAAATTAAGGAATATATTGCCAATAAATAATTAAAGGAGTTGGCAATTATGTTGAATATTTCTTAATATTTTGAAAACTAATCTAGTGGTAATCAAGGGAAAATTAATGAATTATGTTAGTATTTGTTTTATGTCATTACTTTAAAATGTATTATATTGCTGTATAAGCAAAATGATTTTATGGGAAATAATACAGATTATATACACAAATAGTTAAATTAATTATTAGCAAATCACTCTATAACTTGTGCCAAGAATGAAAAGATGGTACAGCTGGGAGGATGGCCAGTAAGAGGAAAAAGCAACAAGGGCTTTCAAGAAGTGATACTCCGGATTGCAAGTTGAACATTCTGCACTGATCACTGTCCAGTTCTAGAGAGGGATGGATTTACTCCCACATTTCCTTGAGTGTGACACTGCACCATGATTATGCAAGGTAAAGCCTTTAGTCATTTCTGTATTAAACATAAGGATATTTTTAAATCAGGAAAAATTTGATCTGCATTTGAAAAAAAATCTATAAAACTTGCATTATCCTCAATAATAATTTTATAATGGATTAATTGTTTAAAATCTGGAATAAAAAATACCAGTATTATAGGAAATAGAAAATATTGTTTAAAAAATTTTTAGATGTGGAAATAATTTTTTATCAGTACACCAAAAATTGATATTCTAAAGGTAAAGGAAGATGTATCTACATGAAATAATATCATTAATATTAATTATATTAAAACTTATATATGGCAAAGAAAATACATACCAGTGCCTCCCCTACCACACATGCAAAATCACAGTCAATACAGACACGAATGCAAATTGAGAGACATTTGATATAATATGACAAAAAAGGGTTAATGCCTTTACTTTTTAAATGTCAAATAATTTTAAGTGAGAAAAATAGAAATTATCCAAAAATATAGGCAAAGACATAAATAGGTAACTTACAAAAGAGGAAACATATGGTCAATAAAGATATGAAATAATACTCAGCCTTAATGAAAATGAAAAATGCCAGCTTAAAATAAGTTGTGACTTTTGCATATCATTTTGGCAGCAACTGAATAAAATGATAATTCCAGAGTTTATCTTGACTGCTTTCTGGAAATGAATTTATGTTTTTTTTTTTTTTTTATATTGCCATGACTCTTTATTTTTTTTTTTTTTATTTTTTAACATCTTTATTGGAGTATAATTGCTTTACAATGGTATGTTAGTTTCAGCTTCACAACAAAATGAATCAGTTACATATATACATATATTCCCATATCTCTTCCCGCTTGCGTCTCCCTCCCTCCCACCCTCCCTATCCCACCCCTCCAGGCGGTCACAAAGCACCGAGCTGATCTCTCTGTGCTATGCGGCTGCTTCCCACTAGCTATCTACCTTACGTTTGGTAGTGTATATATGTCCATGCCTCTTTATCGCTTTGTCACCGTTTACCCTTCCCCCTCCCCATAGCCTCAAGTCCATTCTCTAGTAAGTCTGTGTCTTTATTCCTGTTTCACCCCTAGGTTTTTCATGACATTTTTTTTTTTAAATTCCATATATGAATTTATGAAGTTCACAAGTATAGACTCAATGGTACAAATTCTACTACCAAAAATTTATCCAATAAATATTAGTGGGCAAGTATTGGACTAAAAGTTGAGATGTATGCACAAGGTTGCTTACCACAATGCTTTTTACAATGAAAAATTATTATCATGTTAAAGATGTATGAATTAGGAATTGTAAATTATGTTTTATGTAAATAATGGGCTATGTTAAAGTAATTAAACAAGAGGGCCATCAGACTGAGGTGGCTCTAACGCCCTCGTAGCCAACATGGGTAAACCAAAACTTAAGCCAGAGTTAATACACCAGAATCTGAGAAAATAAAACTTAAGAATGACTAGTCACAAACAACCAATTAGCCTTTTTCAAATGATGCCACTGCTTAAATTATGACCAATCTGATAATTCCCTTGCTTTGTTTCTGTGTCCTCTCTATAAAAACCTCTCCACTAGCTCCTGTTGTTGGAGGCCACTAACCACTTCCTGTTTGGTACTACCCAATTTAAATCAACATTTTGCTCAGATAAAGTCTTGAAAATTTTAATGTGCCTTAGTTTATCTTTTAAGAGATAATATACATTTATTTAGCAGGATGAAATATATATATATGTGTGTACATATATGTATATACATACATGCAAAATTTATACATCTACACACACACACTACAAAATATTATAGCACTGATTAGAAGTTGATGAATCCACAGAGTTCATTTCTCTTTTCTTTTTTAAATCTAACATCAGAATTAGTAATAGTTTCTAATTTTGTATTTACTATGTTTCCATCCTTGACAAAACAAACCCTAAACAAGAAGTGTCAGGACATGGGTGGAAGGTGAGAAGTGTAGCTATAATACATAAGAGTAACTTAGCACATTTATATATTAGTTGAGTTTTTGTTCCACTCCTAAAATTAAAAAATAATCATTCTCTATTAAGAAATCTGATCTCTCACTTTTACATACTTAATGAAATTCAAGTGTATTATCATTTGAAATAATTAATTTACATTCTATTGTAATGTACATTTAGAGTTTGGATTAAATAAATATCTGAATATAATAATTGCTATTGTTGTAGGCTCCTATTTAACATTTTCCAGTGAGATCTTTATAAGATAAACAATATATATTTTGATAATTTAACAATACTTTTAATATTAAGTGTATATTTTAATAATGTATACAAAGTACACATTTACCAAGGTGGTACAAAGCCACATAGTTGTCTTTCCTCAATTATGAGAGTATAAAAGCTTAGTTTACATGCGTAGATAATTTGAAATATTAAATATAATGCACTGATGAGAATGCAAGGTTGCAAGAAAACTAAAAACCTCTATTTTTAAGCATTTTTTACTACACACACACACTCAAAAAACAGACATCAAAATTTAAATTATATGTTAAGAAACTTAAAATTAGTCATTATCGAAAATGCCTAATTGTCAACAATTGATCTTGAAACTTTCCTAACGTTTCAATGAGGTACTTATCAATAGTTATTGCTTTGTTGCAGGAAAATGGTTCTCATCCCCTGACCCCCGCCCCCTCGCAGCGTCTGGATTTTTTTTCTTTTTTTTTGCGGTACCCGTTGCGGAGCACAGGCTCCGGACGCGCAGGCTCAACAGCCATGGCTCACAGGCCTAGCCGCTCCGCCGCACGTGGGATCTTCCCAGACCGGGGCACGGACTCGTGTCCCCTGCATCGGCAGGCAGACTCTCAACCACTGCGCCACCAGGGAAGCCCCCAGCATCTGGACCTTTAACCAAAAGGCTAACACAATTCTGACTATTTTTGCAGTATCCTGATCTTGGAGGTTTTAGTTTAATTTATCCTATTTATAATAGAGCCCATTTAGTATTTCTTGAGACTTCCACTACTCACCCCATCCCAAATAAACAGATTTGCATAGAATCTGACTTGTTATTTTTTCTGTACATTTCAGTTCTTTTTAACAGGCAGAGAATTGTGGTATACATATTTATTTTGACTTTCTTGAAATTTCTTCCTTTATCTTAAGGATAATTGCAGATATTTCTATTCCTGCTGTGCTATTTGCTTTATGTCTTTTTTTCTATTCCCAGAACCCAGTTTCCATTTTAAAAATCATCTCCAAAAGGAGTAACTCACAATCTGCAGATACTTAACATGAAAATGCAAGAAAATTTCTGTTTAGAGGTACATTCCTATACTTTTAAGACATTTTCTAGTTTCTAACATTATCAGATAATAAGTAGTATACAGAAATAAAATAAAGTTATTACTTTAAGTTCTCAAATCTTGGGTCAATAGAAATATCAGTTGATTTTTTTTTCAAATGTATCTTTGATAGATTTTACTCGACAATAGTTTTTATTCAGAATGGTTTGTAATATGTTGTTAAATATTTTCTTTTTATAAATTATTTATTTAATTTATTTATCTTTGGCTGTGTTGGGTCTTCATTGCTGCACGCGGGCTTTCTCTAGTTGCAGCGAGAGGGGGCTACTCTTCATTGCGGTGTGCGGGCTTCTCATTGCGGTGGCTTCTCTTGTTGCAGAGCACGGGCTCTAGGCATGCGGGCTTCAGTAGTTGTGGCACGTGGGCTCAGTAGTTGTGGCATGTGGGCTCAGTAGTTGTGGCTCACAGGCTCTAGAGCACAGGCTCAGTAATTGTGGTGCGCGGGCTTAGTTGCTCCGCGGCATGTGGGATCTTCCTGGACCAGGGCTCGAACCTGTGTCCCCTGCATTGGCAGGGGGATTCTTAACCACTGCACCACCAGGGAAGCCCTGTTTTGTGTTGTTAAATATTTTCAATACAAAGGGGCATTTTAAAACCATGGTTGGCATACTGGTAGACAATATATAATACTCTTAACTTTTCCCCTAAAAAATTAGTATGTTTTGTGAAAGACGTTCAATAATATATTTGAGCAAAGAAATATTCATAAGAAATTATGTTGAAGATTTGAAAATATATCATTCAGAACAGAACTGTTCAACTCAAATCATCTCTAGTGGACTGACAATAGTTTCACAGAAAATGACATACACATTTTGTGTATAAGTTTCCATATAACTTGAGAAAAAATGACCATATTTCATCACAGTTCAGTTTTATGTACAATGCTACAGTGTACATGAACATGATGGTATGCAGTGTGCAACCATTTTCAAATGCTAACCAACGATTTGGGTGCTATTTTTCCTTTCCATTCAAATATAAGCTATCTTAAGCCTTCTTAAACTATTCACTGCCTCCGGGAAGAAATGCAGTGCAATAAATAAATAAGTAGGCAAGCAAACACACAGAAAATGTGATGGATTTTTAATACTAGTGGTTTTTGGAATTACTCATCTCTAAAGGGACTCAGGGAATATAAATATGTCATAAGTTAGAATAAGACTTTCTAACCCAGAAAGGAGATAAAGATTCCACATTTTAGGAGAGTGGAAGAGTCAGAAAGGAGGTAAAGAATGCATAGATTCAGAAGGTCATTGATAAAAAAAAACAAAACACAATCGTCTCGCACACGGTGTATGGGGGGGGGAGGTGGGGTGAGAGCAGTGTGTATGTATGGGCAGGGGTGGAAATAGAAATGTCTGGGTATCTGGTAGGTATGGGGAATTAGAGCATCTGGGAACCTGCAAGTTCCTTAGGAAGCATATCTGGATGGTGTATCTAAAAAGATACATATAGCCCGAGCTTCCTAACCACATTCTCTATAACCCAGTGTGACCCAGGAGCAACAGTATGAACTTGTGTGACTGAAAATGGCAGGAAAATAGAATGCATAGAAATATATGGAAATGGATTACAATAGCCCACTTAAGTTTGCTTGGAGCAGTATGATATGGAAGCAGCAGAAAGATCCCCATGTGCTCAAGAGCTGAGAGAAAGCCAGTTCTTACAAATCCGTGATCAGTAGGGATGATGTAACCAGAAGAAACCAAGAACTTCTGTGGGATGTTAGCATCAGTGCAGAATATTGAGATTCAAGTGAGCCCCCAAAATACAATAACTTGGAGCTTTGTAAGCCTGCAGAACTTATATGTGATCCTGAAGAAAAAGGTGAACTGAGATGATGATTTTGTCACAGCAGAATAGGGGTTCTTCATAGATATTAAATTGAGAAATAGGAGATTATTAAATGGCTAAATTTGTATCCTGAGATTACTTACTATACCTAGTAAACTCAAAAATATAAATTTTATAATCTCCAAGAATTACTCATTTTTGTAAAAAAAAAAAAAAGGAGTAACTGAGTTTCATTCTAAGTTAAAGGGACTATTCCTATTCTGTATAATAGAAAAAATATTGCTAAAATTCTCAACAGCAAATACAAACATATTTAAGGCCTCTTCAGGCAATCCCTAGTGGCCATTTATTAAAAAGATATTAAATAGATCAGAGGAACTTACTTTTACACAATCATTTGTTCTTCCAGTCAAGCTCTTTACTTTTCTTTCCCCAGAAATGTTGATAGATTTTGGATAAAGATACATCATGTTTACCAAGAGGGAAATTATTGTGTATGGAAGAAAGCACTTTGTGATCCTAACTTTTGTACAAATCATGGAAGTATTTTATTCAAAAATTTCTTCATTCTTTTTCCTTCCCCTGGGGATAGAGAGCTAAGCACTCTCTCTTTTAAGGTCCTTTTTAAGGTCTCCAGAATAAAGCACATAATGCAAGTAATATGGGTATGTATTCCATGCTAATCACATCTTAGCTCAAAGAAGTGTAGACTGTGTGGAAAAGAGCCCTGTACAAGGTGTGTTGGGAGAAGGAATTGGGCAATAAAATTCTCTAAGCTTTGGCTTTCTGCCTAGTCAATTAGGAGAAAGAATGTCCCCTATCAGCCTCAGAGAAGTGTGTAGGAATTGAATGACCTAGAAAAGAGAAAATATTCTGTTAACGGTGGGATTTTGTTGTTGCATTTGCTGTTGCTGCTGTTATTGTTGTTGACTTGGACAGTATCTACCCTAAAACCTAGCTCCTAAGTTTCTTCATTTAAAACATGAGGTGTAATAATAATAATACCAACCTCATATATTAGTGGGAGGGTTAAAGAATTAGTATATCTATAAGCACAATAAATGTTAGTGATTCTTATTATTTTTAATAAATACAGTATCTTCTATTTATTAATAATAGTTATGTTCTATAACGTTGCTATCAACTATGAAGTAGTGAATACCTGAATCATTTTTAATTCTAGTGAACAATTTAGTAAGTACTCTGTCTGATGGCAGAGAGATTTGGCCTAGAAGTTAAAATACTGGATCAAGACTATGAATGTTTTTAATATTTTTGATACATATCGTCAACCAATCTATATGTAACTTTGTTTTCTGTGCATTTCTGTCTAAAGACACATTATAGCATATACTGATTAACATTGAACTCATAGCTAAAAACACTATACCTCATGCCTGAACAAAGCTTTTATAACACATTTTCTCTGAAAGGCACATAACAGCCTTCTTGCACTCAGGAATACAGGCAGTACTTGGTACTAAATTTGGGGCTTATTTTAAACTGAGAAGTCACCAACAGAAAGCAAATGAAAATGGTTAAGTAATCACGTGATTATCTAAAATCATTTAAAATAATGATAATAACTATACTAACACTGGAAAATGATTATATTGTAGCTGAAAAACAGGACACAATAAATATTATGTATCCTATAATCATCATTATTGTTATAACCAAAAAAACAAGTTTCTGAGTGGTAGGATCATGGATATTTCTTTCATTTAATTTTCAACACTTCCTATAATGTGTATATATTAATTCTTGGAACAATCATTATTTTTTCAAAATCTTTTCATTCTAACACCACATTCTTCAAATTCTGCATTATTTCTTAGTTTTGCAGAGGTTACTCTTGAGTTAAAGAGTTTCAATCAAATCCTTTCAGACACTGACCATGACACGTGTGCCAGGTGTGCTCTATGCAAGCACTAGCAGGCCCCATCCACCTCACCATGATGTAAATGCTGCCCTGGAGTTATCCTGTGAGGCAGATGACCAGCTGTTAAGTAGTCTTCTGTAACAGGACTAGTTCACAGGCAAAAACAACTCTCTATTTGTCTTTTGACAGCCTGAAATTCATATCTCCCTGTAGTTACCTGTCTAAAACCATTTACTTACTAGACATCTCTGGGTTTGGCTAAACCATCTCCCACTCCACTCCCGAATCCCATCCTCAGGGTTTACTTTATAATATGACCAACTGTATAGCTCAAAGTAAACTCTGTGTTTAAACAATCCTGCACATAAGCAGCAGCCTTTGTGGCTCACAGCAAACCAAAAGACTATTATATTCATATGATTCTGTAGTTTGGATCCAACTCTCAGTAATCCCCGTGAAGCAATAGCAATAGGGTCCAATGAGCAGTCCTGAACCACCAGCAAATTAGACGTCTTCAGGGTTTTCTGTTTTAAAAATTAGGCAATAATAAACCTGTGTTCTGCTATGCATTACAATGGTGTAGAAGGGTTACCTAAATCAATTCTAGCCACACTGTTAACATGCAAAGCACAGCTTCAAGCTTATTATTTTGCAAAAGAGAAGTGAAATGAGGGCTTCCCTGGTGGTGCAGTGGTTGAGAGTCCACCTGCCTATGCAGGGGACACGGGTTCGTGCCCCGGTCTTGGAAGATCCCACATGCCACGGAGCGGCTGGGCCCGTGAGCCATGGCCGCTGAGCCTGCGCGTCCAGAGCCTGTGCTCCACAACGGGAAAGGCCACAACAGTGAGAGGCCTGCGTACCAAAAAATAAATAAATAAATAAAAAAGAAGTAAAATTATAGGATGTAAATAATGATGTAATCTATTTGAAAAAGTAATAAGGCAGTATAGCAGGTGCTCAAGGGTGTCATAAAAAACAGCTACCAATACATAGAAAGGAAACATTGCATTAATCCAGGATTTCATAGATTCTGCTTTTTCACCTATTGTCATAAAAAATAGCAACTGTGCACAGAAATATATAATCGACATATTTCATCTATAATTGAATGTCACATTTTCCATGAAGTGTTATAACCATATAGCATATGGTCATTTGGTCATAACAGTTAGCAGACATTTGGTCCTGTCCAAAATGTCCATGAGACATTTGGTTCTTAAGACATTTGGTCCACACCAAAAAGTCCTTGATATGTAGTCCTCGCCAAAACCATTTTTCATGGATCAAATATGCTCATGGATGTTCAGATAGGACTAAATGTCCTGCAAGGAGTTGTAACATATATGGATATAAATGTTCTTTCTTAATATTAAGATGACTTCAGTAGCCCTAAGCAATATCTTTGAAAAAAATCCATCATCTGATTGCAGATGTTGTTCCTGTTGTCAAATCTTTTTCTATGGAAAAAGTGTTTTCTTTTTTATATAAAAGAGAAGACTGCATTAAGTCTCATAATCACCAATTCTATATCCAACCCCTTTCAGACAAGGTTCTATCCTCTGCACTACACTGATCAAGGGTAACAATAAGTTCCAAGTTACAAAATCCAATAATCACTTTTTGCCGTCATTTTACTTGACCTGTCAGCATCTTTCAACAGAATCTACATCCTCTCCCTCTTTAAGCACTTTCTCCTTTGGCTTCCAGGGTTTTCTTTTTCTCTCACTAACCACCTTCCAATTCCCTTTGCTTGCTTGTCATTTTCTTCCTTACCTTTAAATTTTGGAGGTCTAAGACCTTGCTCCAAAACTTTTATTTGATAGACTCTCTTTGTACTTGATCTCAAGAAGATCTGTAGCTTTAAATATCTTTGACATGCTGATGACAATCAAATATGTATTTCCAGCTCTGATCTCTCAATCTTTAACTATTGACTCTAATATTCGTTTGACATCACTATCGAATCTTTAACAGGCATCACAATAGAAAATATCCAAAATACGATTTTTGATCTATACCCTCACCCTGTTCTTATTATATTTTTTCCTATTTCAGAAAAATAATACTCAGCTGATTAAATTAAAAAAAAAAAAACTCCCAGACTCTTTTTTTTTTACTCCCAATATTTATCAGCAGTTTTGGATGGTATCTCCCGAATAAATTTGAAACTACTCACTTTATCTTCACTGCTACCATCTTGCCCAAGGCATTATCCTCTTTTGCACTAACTACTAAAATAACCTGTAACCGTTGCCCTGCTTCCACCTTCGTACCATTTTAATCCAACTTTCACAGAGCGACCAATGATAATTTATTAAAATGTAATCCAGGAACTTCTAGATTAAGAGGACTGACCAAATACTTCTAATCTTGCTCTTTTTAAAAACTGCATAAACTACATCAAATAAACTATTTCAAAAATGCACAAACCATAAATATGGTACAGCAGGAAAGGAGACACAACAACAAACTTTTGAAAACTTGAAAGTAGGTGGATAGCATGTTGGAGAAAGCTACTTTCTTAATTGGCAGTAAGGAAAGCTGAGGAATAATCCAATGAAGATGGGCGATAACTCAAAAGTCCTGGGAACTGGCAGCTCCAGGAACCTTAGGAACCTGGGGTAAAGAGGATGCTAGATGAGGACACGTGGGTGAAAGCTATTTGAGAAGCACCTAGATTACTAGACAACTGCACTCCTCAAAGCTACTGGTTACCGGTATTTCACCTGGGCAGAAACATAGAGATATTCTCTTTAGAGAAGGTAAAATAGAGAGTCTTTGGACTAGAGGACCTGAGATATATCAAAATATGAGAAATAGAAAATACATGCTTAAGGAATACCAAATTCTAAAACTTTCAGACTGGTTCTCCCACACTGCTTCCAGAACTGCGCCAGCCATATTTTACCTTCTAGGAAAAAGACTGAAATACTTTACTTTTGTAAATCTGACCATTCCAGGAGAGAAGAATGCAAAATAATAGAGACTGTTTCCCCAATAAATAACCCACCAAGATCGTCTTTACAGAAATTCAAAATCAACATATACAACTTATATAATTTGAGCTTCACATCAGTTTTTGAGTCCTCCACTCAGTCATGACTAGATAACACAACAAAAATATTATGTAATATCAAAAGAAAGCTGATGTGGAAGATAAAGACCAACTCATAAAAAGAGAACCAAAGAAAACAGCAACAAAGAATATGCAGGGGGAAGAAAACTTAAAAAGAAATTTTTCATGAATATTCAGAGAATATCATGAATATTTCTTTTATAGAGGCAAAAGGGGCTACAGAAAATTAAAATTTTTTTAAAAACTCTGAAAACTCAATAGAAGGAATGGAAAATAAATTGAGGAAACTTCCCAGAATTTTTTTTTTCAGCTACTGTAGGGATTTTATTTTTTAATTAATTTTTACAATTTTTACACAACTTTACAATGTTGTGTTAGTTTCTACTGTACAGAAAAGTGAATCAGCTATATGTATACATATATCCCATCTGTTTTGGATTTCCTTCCCATTTAGGTCACCACAGAGCATTGAGTAGAGTTCCCTGTGCTATACAGTAGGTTCTCATTAGTTATCTATTTTATAGATATCTACAGATATCTATAGATATCTATAGATATCTATAGATATCTATATAGATATCTATAGATATTATAGATATTATATTTATAGATATCTATATAGATATCTATATTTATTTATCTATATCTATATTTATAGATATCTATATAGATATTTTATAGATATATATCTATAAAATAGATATATCTATTTTATAGATATATAGATATAGATATAGATAAATATATACACAATAGTGTATATATGGCAACCCCAATCTCCCAATTCCTCCCAACCCCCTTTCCCCCTTGCTATTCATATATTTTTTCTTTACATCTGTGTCTCTATTTCTGCTTTGCAAATAAGACCATCTATACCATTTTCTAGATTCCACTTATATGCGTTAACATACTATATTTGAAATAAATACCACCAAAGGAATATACAATATAAAAAATATATTGTGATAAAGCAGAAACTAACACACCATTTTAAAACAATTATACTCTAATAAAGATGTTAAAAATATATACATATATACAAAATTAGAGGACCAGTCCAGGAAGTCTACCTTCCAGATAAAAGTAGGTTCACAGAGACAAATTTAGAAAATAAAGAGGAGGATGTCATCATCAAGATATTTTCATTATGTTTTCCATGAGTGAAAAATATGAGATCCAGACTGAAAAGTTCCACACATCCAGCATATAGGATGAAAATGGACTCACACAAATTTATATCATTCTGAATTTTCAGAACACTGGGATTAAGAAGAATACCATAGAATTATCTTAGCAGAATAAAACTGACCTCATTCAAAAGATCAGCAATGAAATGGCTTCAGCGTTCTCAACAATAATGGAAGTTAGACAATACTAGAGAAATGCCTTACAAATTCTAAAAAAAAAAAAATTATTTCCAATGGAGAATTCTATATCCCAGTTAACTATCAACCAAGATAAGGAGCAGGATATTATCATTTTCAAATAAACACCCTGTAAAATGCTCTTGGTCAAAAATCTAATGGAGTATTTGGTTTACAAAAATGAGGAAGTAAACCAAGAAATAAGAATTCAACATGTATGAAAAATGGGAGATCCAACACAGATTAAAGGTAAGTAGAAGCCCCCAAAATCAGGATGGATGACTGAATGGTTAATCAAAATGTTGATTAGAGGGCTTCCCTGGTGGCGCAGTGGTTGAGAGCCCGCCTGCCGATGCAGGGGACACGGGTTCGTGCCCCGGTCTGGGAAGATCCCACATGCTGCGGAGCGGCTGGGCCCATGAGCCATGGCCACTGAGCCTGTGTGTCCGGAGCCTGTGCTCCACAATGGGAGAGGCCACAACAGTGAGAGGCCCGTGTACCGCAAAAAAAAAAAAAAAAAATGTTGATTAGAAAAGATACGTGAGAATGTATGTATATCTATTCCTTAAACATTTTATTAACTTAAACTGTATGGATCTATATTTATTCACACACAAAATATTTTGATGCATAACCAAGAACATACTCTAAACAGGGAAAAACTGACTGGAAGGCCAGGTAGTATTTCTTGCATAAACCACATCCATCGCTTACAATTTCTGGCTTCAATTTCTCTTTAGAGAACCACTCAAGTAAAGACTTTTATGCATTCTTTCCCAATATTTATATTATGAAATAATTCCAAAGCATTCAATTTAATTTTCATAAAAATTCTCTATACATACATACAAATATTGTATTCTCTTATGACTTAATGGAAATCACATATAAATTGGCAGATCATTATGCAAATAAAGAAAACTCATAGTAAACACACAATCCAACTGGACTGAGCTAAGGGAATTAAAAGTATTAGCCGTGAATATTTGTTGTTCCAAGGACATCAGTCAATATATTCTATAGACTGTGTGATAATTGGAGGCTAGTTAAGAGAACTCATCCTGCTGTGTATCTGTGCATTAACGGAATTCTGTATTAAATGTTTCAGTACAGTGTCCAGTACATTTTAAGCAACAAATAAACATATGTTTGCTTTCAAGATTTCCCATAACATTGTAGGTTGGTCATTTTATTTTTAGAAAACTTTATTATGTACAGAAATATTTTTTAAAACTCCTATCCGGTTGATCTAAAAACTCCCAAATCAGGTTCCCTAACTTCAGACTATACTACAAAGCTACAATAATCAAGACAGTATGGTACTGGCACAAAAACAGAAATATAGATCAATGGAACAGGATAGAAAGCTCAGAGATAAATCCACACACATATGGTCACCTTATCTTTGATAAAGAAGGCAAGAATATACAGTGGAGAAAAGACAGCCTCTTCAATATGTGGTGCTGGGAAAACTAGACAGCTAGTAAAAGAATGAAATTAGAACACTCCCTAACACCATACACAAAAATAACTCAAAATGGATTCAAGACCTAAATGTAAGGCCAGACACTATCAAACTCTTAGAGGAAAACATAGGGAGAACACTCTATGACATAAATCACAGCAAGATCCTTTTTTGACCCACCTCCTAGAGAAATGGAAATAAAAAGAAAAATAAACAAATGGGACCTAATGAAACTTCAAAGCTTTTGCACAGCAAAGGAAACCATAAACAAGACCAAAAGACAACCCTCAGAATGGGTGAAAATATTTGCAAATGAAGCAACTGACAAAGGATTAATCTCCAAAATTTACAAGCAGTTCATGCAGCTCAATATCAAAAAAACAAACAACCCAATCCAAAAATGGGCTGAAGACCTAAATAGACATTTCTCCAAAGAAGATATACAGATTTCCAACAAACACATGAAAGAATGCTTAACATCATTAATCATTAGAGAAATGCAAATCAAAACTACAATGAGATATCATCTCACACCGGTCAGAATGGCCATCATCAAAAAATTTACAAACAGTAAACGCTGGAGAGGGTGTGGAGAAAAGGGAACCCTCTTGCACTGTTGGTGGGAATGTAAATTGATACAGCCACTATGGAGAACACTTTGGAGGTTCCTTAAATAACTAAAAATAGAACTAACTTATGACCCAGCAATCCCACTACTGGGCATATACACTGAGAAAACCAGAATTCAGAAGGAGTCATGTACCAAAATGTTCATTGCAGCTCTATTTACAATAGCCAGGACATGGAAGCAATCTCAGTGTCCATCAACAGATGAATGGATAAAGAAGATGTGGCACATATATATACAATGGAGTATTACTCAGCCATAAAAAGAAATGAAATTGAATTATTTGTAGTGAGCTGGATGGACCTAAAGTCTGTCATACAGAGTGAATTAAGTCAGAAAGAGAAAAGCAAATACCGTATGCTAACACATATATATGGAATCTAAAGAAAAAAAAAAAGGTCATGAAGAACCTAGGGGCAAGAAGGGAATAAAGACACAGACCTACTAGAGAATGGATTTGAGGATACGGGAGGGGGAAGGGTAAGATGGGACAAAGTGAGAGAGTGGCATGGACATATATACGCTACCAAACGTAAGGTAGATAGCTAGTGGGAAGCAGCCGCATAGCACAGGGAGATCAGCTCAGTGCTTTGTGACCACCTAGTGGGGTGGGATAGGGAGGGTGGGAGGGAGGGAGACGCAAGAGGGAAGAGATATGGGGACATATGTATACGTATAACTGATTCACTTCGTTATAAAGCAGAAACTAACACACCATTGTAAAGCAATTATACTCCAATAAAGATGTTTAAAATAAATAAAAATAAAAACTCCCTTAGAAACAATGAAGAAAGCAGAGAAATCCACTAACCACTGGACTGCCAGGGAATTCCCTAGCCATTAAGACACTGACTTGATAAAAATATTTAGAAGTACGTCAACCTGTTTCATTAAATAGAATGTAAAACACTGAAAACCAAAAAAAATAAAAATAAAAAAATAATGTATTTATGTTTGAACCAATATTTATTAAGTACCTCCTAGATTCAATGCCCCTTAAAAATACTTGGCTACTTCTGGGGGATCAAATATTGTTTGATGAACGTAAAAATTCAAATCCATTTACTCTTGTATCAAGATAATTAAAAGTGTTTTGGGGGCTTAATGAAATCAGACTTTAATGACACATTAAAACTTTTGATTTTTCTAGTTAACATACTCTTCAGCAAAAGTTTGATTTATTTTGTAAAAATAAGTCCTCCAAATCAGGATTGGCTTTAAGACAAGGTGTCTCAGGATGTCCCTTATTTTCCTTTCATATCTGATAGGAATCCATTTGCCACTTGTAACAGAATCTGAACTACCTCTCTCATGAAAGAAAGATCGAGAATTAACCACTCTAGTGCTGGCATGGAGACTGCAGAGTAATTAGGGACTTAATAGCCTTCTGTCTTTCACTCCACTATCCTTAGCATTTGGCTTCTAACTCTAGGTCATCTTTGCCCTAAGAAGTAAATAAAAAGATCAGTCATCATCTCTACATTCTAGGCAGGTAGGATAAGGAGTGAGGGACAAGGCCCCCACGCCAAAAAAAAATGTAGACCTTCCAGCTAAATCAGCTCCTTTGAAAAAGCCTTCTCTGAAATCTCACACTCTCTGCTTACTTCTCACTAGCCTGAAGTTAGTCTCATGACCACATCCAGTTCCAAGCTGGCAAAGGCAGTCTTCTAGCTGAGCTCATGTTTCTTCTACTAGAGAACAAGGGGAAGTGGAGGTTGGGTATCAACAAGCAGTCTCTGACACATTCCCTTTGATTCTCATTATTCTTATCCTCCCAGAACTTGAGTGTTTTCTAACATCCTAGTACAAAGTCCTATTCTAACACTCTCTCCTCAAGAGAGATACAAAGCTTACAGCTGTCCATTCACTTTACATGATCCACATGGCTTTGTCTCCACCCAATAAAAGTTGATTTTCTGATTGTTCACTCCTTCCAGTGAGTGACCTGAGTTAGTTGTGACTGTAAAGTTATTTTGGATCAATTGATTTACCTAATATGCTAACGGAGAATTGTGAATTACTATCCCTCAGGTGTTAACTGTGTTAACAGAATTAATCTGTAGACATGGAAAACCAAGTACTGTGGCAATTGGAGATGGCAGTTGAGGCAAAAGATTATTTCAATGAGCTGCGGATCATCCTTTGATCTTTGCAGATTACACTTTGATAATACTCTGTGGTTCTGTAATAGTAGATTGAGTTTTAAGTTATATAAAGGGATGCATTTCAGTAAAAAGAAAACAAAAGTATTTAATTCATAAATCTTTAAAGAGGAAGAGTGGATAATTAGTGAACCCCTGTCTTACTTATGGGCTACCTATTTCAAAACTGTTATGTGTCCCACCAATAAAAAATACTCTTCAGGATTAAATCTCATGATCGAGCCAGCATTTATGCTTCTCAAGACTTAAGTTTTACATCTCCCCTCCTTTTCTATTTGAACACTATAAACTTTAAATAATGATTTAGAAATGCATGATCATATTATATGTATTTAGAAGAAATCAGGTGAACTTTAAACACCAAAAAGACATAAAAATATTTATCGCTCTAGTGAGTGTCTAAATTATTTTTGATACCTACTGCGTATACTTAATACTACAAACAGAGCAGAAAAAGAATAGGGTAGGGTTTAATCCTGGTCCATATGTTTATGGGTGGCACATATAAAGATGGAAAGGGGCATCTTTCTGTTTTACATCACTTTGAATTTCATTAGTTACCCTGTTCAGCATTAAACTAACTACAGAGGCAGAATGCTGGTCTCATTTATAAACCAAGCAAGCAAATGGAAAAACATCAACAAAACAAAAAGATAATCAGAATGGCCCTATCCTCCGCTCATCTCAGTATAATAAACACCAAAAGACATCAAGAATAAGGGAAACTGGGTCCAAATACTAAATCTAATTTTTTTGGATAATTACAATTCTAATTATGAATAACTCTAAGTGGCATTGAGTGACTGACAGGTTACAAGGTAAAAGACGAAAAGTGGTATTCTCTCCAGCCAACCTTCAAAAGATCTATGAATACTGAATACTGGGGAACTTACAGTATTATGTGTATGCATGTATGTGCACCTGTGTACAGGAACTCAGTTCATTAAAACAGAGATGGTTAAAAAGTAATTATGCAGGCTGGCCATTACAACAGTGAATATATACATATATTATGAGTATATACATATACATATATATGAGTATATACATATACTATTGACACTCAGTGACTATTGGAATATGTAATCTTATTTGTTTACTAAGGAAACATTGAATCATTTTAGATGAACAACAATTTCTGTGAAGTGTGGTAAAATAGTATCATTATTTTCGGTCGTTTACAAATTTGGCAAGTCGGTCGTTTACAAATTTGGCAAGTCGGTGTTAAGCACAAAATAATCTAACAATAATTTCCCTATTAACACTGAAAGGCTTAAACTCCCAAATGTAAAAGTTACAGGTAGATAAATAATGGTGATTTTCATTCTTTCTGTTTCTAGAGAGAGAAAAGATGATGAAAGAAATGGCCAAAATACAAGCAGAGTGAAGATCAGAGAGCCACCGTATAGGATAGCAAAAATAATTACTAAAGAAAAATTACTGAATTGTATTTGGAGGTGAAGGAAAATCAGGGAGAGAACTAAAAGGATAGAGAAATATTGATAGAAGGATTAAGATGATGTGGTCAGCAAATTAAGAATTGACTAAAATGATTCACTGACAAAAAATCAAAATGTTGAGATAAGGGAAGAGAGCACTGAATTTTTATGGGTTTCAAAATACAGAAGAGGAGGCTTATAAGGACAACCCCAAATATGCGAAGTCCTGGCTAGTTACATATATCCAAGGGATAACCTGACAGACTGGAAACCAAATACCAACCAAATCACATCAAATGCAGTTCAAACCGGAGAGAAGTAATCTCTAGCAAAGCTCAATCCTAGGTAGGGCCAGTTTTGAGGATCCGCAGAAGAAATTATGAAAGAGAACGGTGTTAGAACAGGAACAAATCATCCCCCCAAAGAGAGGGAATGTTGAAAATGATGAACTGGTTAGGCGTGTTTTAACCAGGAGGTTGAAGATCTTGAGTTAAATTCAACCTCTGGCATAAGCACGCTGGAAAGGCAAGAGGAAGACCTTGGAACCTGCTGCCGCCCACTCCCACACACTTCACAAAGGGGAAAAAGAGAAAATGTTTAAACCCCTTAAGTGTATTTAGAAGGTGCTAGTCAATAAGTAAATCACTCAGCTGCAGTGCCTCAGCTGTGACTAAATAAAAACAAAGAGTCTTGACAAAATAAAGAATACTGCCAGCTATCTGAATAGGCTAGTGTTTTAGTGACATCACTTTTTAATTCAACCGCTGAAAACTAATTTTAAACAGAGGCATCTCATGGATACCCACATTCAGGATACACTCCCGTGCAGGTATCTACATTTTACGAAGCGTTCCCTTAAACAGGCAAGGAAATAAGCAGTCCAATGGTTCAAAACCAGCATTTTATTAAAATCAGTAACGATCACTTGCTGTTGACCTGTTTTCCATAAATAAGATAGGCTGCGTATATTTTCAGCATCAAACCTACTCTTCCTTCCCCATCCTTCTCAGAAAAGGAATGTACAAACATTGGTTCTTGAGACTAGTATATTTTAAAATGTTTTAGCACTTTTCAGTTTGGGCTTGGGGGAGGGTTCTTATATAACATATAAAATAATGTATATGAGTTACATCTTTAATAGAAAATCTAAAATAATTACCTGTGAAAGAATAAACTGGTTAGAAAGAATAAATGCACAAGTTCATACTGCATATATGTCAGGCTCAAGACGAAATGAAAAAAATTATACTATACTAGCACCAAGTGATTCTTTAACTAATGCTGAAATATTGATAGAAGGATATAAAACAGATGTTTTGTGTCAAAAACCTGAAGACAAGATATACATATATAACGTATATCTATAATTTGTCAATATTTAGATATATTTTATATAAATGTCAGTAAATATGTATTTATAGATACTTGCATTTATATAATAATGTAATATATATTTATACTTATGTATATATGTAATTTATTAAATTGTATATATATAATTTGTCAAAGACTTCACTTTCTATGGTAATAAATATTAGCAGCTTTGAGTTTTTTTAGTGAAAAACGTTTTGACAATATTTCCGTGGTTGCCATTAAACTGTAACATCACTGTAAGGTAGAACTGGACAGAGCACAAACGTAAGACACTAAGTTCTCTGCAGCTTAAAGTGTATAGCTTTAACATTATCAAACAATTCATGCATTTGTAATTTAAATATGAAGACAGAAATGCAAGTTAAGTGACTGCAGCATACATGAGGAAGAATCACTCACTCTCAGGGAAAATCTTTCTCAATACTATACTATTGATAATACAACATATATGTTAACATTAGCAACACACTACAAAAGGGTAATGAATTCTGCTGTTTAAAAATACAAGCCAGAAGAAATGTTTTGAATAGTTAGAAGGCTAGCATTTGACTGATCTGGTGAAATATTTAGATGTTCACAATCTTTCTATTTTCCTGTGGTCTGTTTTTCAGTTTTAACGAACTCATGCAGGCATATATATGAAATGCTTGACAAATGAGAAAATATATCTTTTAGATCAGCTTTAACAGACCCTCATATAATTTTAGAAAATTTCAGGCTTTTGTTTGTTTGTTTTCTATTTGGCCTGTTATTAAGCATTTACCAACACATCACTGACTATAACACAAAATATTTCAAGTTGTTTTCTGCATAACTTGGAAAATTAAACCTGCTTAAAAGCTGCCATTAATTCCCTCCACTTGGAAAAATTTTAAGAGGAATGCGGGCAGTTTATAGATATTGTGAGTGACTAAACTTTGACATAAAATTTTCCTAGTGCTTCCTTTATAATTTTTGGATTCGTTTAGAGTATCCTGAAATAGAAAGCCAAGCTTAAAAAAAGAAAAACAAGTTTTTAAAAACTGGCAGGATTTTCTGTAAATAGAATACAAAACCAAATTGGAATCAAATATTGATGGAATAATTTGTTAAGCATAAACTTAATTTCATTTTTTAATGTTCATTAAAATGAGTTGTATTTCATTTAATGCCTTTATAATATATAAACCTGATGAATTGGAAAGTATAAGAAAAATTTACACTAATAAAATTTCACTGGTATACTAGGTATTTATATATAACAAATTACAGTAAAGACTTCATGTGAATAAAGGAGTTATACTGCTTAAATAAATTTGAAAAGCATTGGTCTAATCCAATTGCCTTGCTTACAGATTAAGCATAAACCACACATAAACATGAAACAGGGTGCCAAAGATATGAAGTGACTCACCTACAGTAATATACTCACAGATAGACACAGTGTCTTTTTATTTTCCCCGCACCACACTCAAGCTTTATACTTCATATTTCTTATAGCAGAACAGGACAATCTTTGCTTGAACAAACCTTTTCCCCACACAAATTGCATAGAAGAGGTTAGGGAAAAGCCAATGAAATCACCCATCGTCTCCTCTTCCCAAAAGCACAGCTCCTGACTGTTAGATGCACTGCTCATGATCAAAAAGGAGTAATTACAGATTTGAGAAACTACCTATGAAGCTATTCACCTCAGTCATTTTCAAACCTGCTATCTTAATTCTCTTTCAGATGAAACAGAACCTTGGAACAATAAATGTTTTTAGTGGAACCACAAAGGTAGCCGTCCTTGTCTTTCACTTTTAGATAAGCTTTTGGTTTTAAAGTAATTATAACTCTCTTCCCCTTCCATTCATCAACTGATTCTAGTAGAATTCAGTCTCATAGGCATTAGATCTATGTTTAACAGATGGTGGCTTCCTCTTCTTATCTGTTTTTATTCTACTTCACCCCAAAAGGTCTTGAGGTGGATATCCTTTTCTTTAGGTTGTGCACTCCTGGGGTAATGGTTTCATTTTTCTGAGCTGTAGTCCTCATCTGTACTACAATGGCAATGAAATGTGCTTCAGGAGTGCTTATGGAGAAGAGTTGAGAAAATGGTTATGGGGATAAATAGGGGCCAGGCTCATAGTCAGCAAATATTATTTTTCTTAAACCCAACTGAAATAATACAAATTTTGAAAGTAATTTACAATATTTTGGTATGAAAAAATTTACTTTTAAAACAATTTATTTTTTGCCACAATGATCCACATTTAACTTTTAACCTGTGTCTGGAGAAAAGCTCTGCCCTGATAAAGCAAGAAGAATATTAACAATTGGTAGTCATTTAAAATTCAAATGTCTGTACATTGATACACAAATCATGCAGTTCCTTCAGATCTTTTGAATATATGACTGTGTACTTTTCTGTCAGCAACAAATGTAAAACGGCAGCCCTGAATATGACCCAATGGAATGACTCAGAAAAGCAACTCATTTGAATATTTAAGCTCCTCAAAGGCTTAGTTCATTTGAATTCTTCTCATAATTTGAGACTATCTTGTTTTGATAGTATCATAACCTAAATGGCTTCCAAATATAATATATACAGCACCAAACTATATGAGTCAGCTAAAATACCATATGATCCATGTGCATTATAATTAATGAATAACTAGATGATTCTGGAGACAATCAGATCGTTTAAATGGCTAATCTGCATTCACTATCCTATCTAACTTCTAGGAGATTTAACTTAGCAGTATTTTCATAGTAACTGCTGAGTGTCTCATTTATTTAATGTATGAGCTTCCACAATTATCAGGCATGCTTATTGAACTTTGAAAAGAGCACTGCATTTCTGCAAACCCTCAGAAAACTCCTTTGAGTATACTCACTAATGTTCTTAAGAAATATGCCAGACCTACAGAGCTATAAAATGCAAGAAATGTCTTTCCAAGGCCCTGAATGCTATGTCTCAGTAAATCTGAAGAGAGCCTAAAATATATTGGGATAATTGAAATGTTAAGTGTTTTTAAAGTTGAAAACTATAAAGAGTGTGAGGTATTTTGCTGGCTGTGGAAAACTGGTGCATTGCAGATATTGGGAGAGGGCTATAACCAGCTATCTGACACCTCCAAGAGTTCCAATATGATGATTTCTTTTTATTGGAGTATAGTTCCTTTACAATGTTGTGTTAGTTTCTGCTGTACAACGAAGTGAGTCCGCTCTACGTATGCATATATCCCCTCCTTTTAGGTCCTCCCTCCCACCGACCACCCCCATCCCACCCATCTAGGTCATCACAGAGCACCGAGCTGAGCTCCCTGTGCTATACAGAAAGTTCCCACTAGCTATCAGTTTTACACATGGTAGGTTTGTTTATGTCAATCCTAATCTCCCAATTTGATGATTTGTTTTTAATGCATGAAGTACCCTGAGATACTGAGGATTATCACTCATCTGAAATTTTCCCCTCTAATATACATTTCATTCATTTCATTGAAATTTCATTGGTCTTTTATAATCTCTATTTTAAGAGTGAGGAAAAGAATTCTGAATCTTAATTCACCCATTCCCAGAAAGAAGAGAATAGAGAAAATGCAGGGAAAGGCATGGAAGGCGGAGTGGGCAGGTTAACCCACATCCCCTTCAGGGATGTGCATCCTGAAATTTTTAGTTCCACAATGTTTCTTTGCTCCTTTGGGGAAACTATATATATTTATTTTGTTTAATAATAATGAAATTAAGTAAGGTCAAGTAAAAGGGAAAGTCTAACATCATCATAAAAAGCTTTAGATTGAGAAAGCCCATCTCTGGAACTCGAGCTTCACGATGCACTGAGGTTAGCCAAGTCCTTTCAACTTCTGGGGTCACCATTATCTGATCTGTGAGCTGAGGGAAATAACATTGAATACCCACTAGTACTGGAAAGGATAGTTAGGTTCTGTGTGTGGAGTCCCTAGCACAGTATCCAGTACTTACTAGACATGTCTTCTACAACATACACAGTAAATAACTTCAAACAATATTAAGGACTGAACATAGGAAAGAGAATTTCACCTTGAGACCTAAATCGCTGATAAGATACAGAATAGAGACAGCTCAGAAAGAAATGACTGGTGTTAACATTTCATATCTCAGAACAAAGAAGCCATATTTGCCTTAGTTTTGAAAGTCTGAGTCGACCCGATGTGCTCTGCCTCTGCAGAGAGCCTGAGGGAGGGGAGCAGGAGGGGCTCGAGCTCTAGAACAAGGGAATATGTTTGCATTTCTCCTGCGCATGGGGAGCAGGTGGGAGAGGAAAAGGCAGAGCTTCAGAGCTACGGCTCCACTTGCTCAGAGTTTGTTGCCAAAGAACAAATCGATCAGATACCTCTTCTGTTACCTGGCCCTACTAAGTACAGGAATTCTTGTAAGGGTCCAGAGAACAGAAGGCACTTGCTAGCATTGTATTTCTTGCCAAATTATATATATATATATGTGTGTGTGTGTATGTATATATAACCTTTTTGTCCACTAATATTTATAGTCATTACACATGGGTAGCATAGAGTCCTTGATATTCAGGAGGCAAGAGGAAGACACTGTTCCCTGAGAATGAAGAATGGAGGCTTCCAAGAGAGAAAAGTCCTGAGAAGAGAGGTCTGGTAGGTCTTATCCAAAAATACCTGGCCTCATCACTTTGCCCGGCTAAGCCTGTTGTTCTATCTGCCCCCCAAATGTCCCCATGATCTTGCAGAGGTCAATTAAGGTTTTGTTCCTTTTTTATTTGAGGAGGGTATTATGACTTTGAAATATAGTTTTTTTTTTAACCAAACCCTGGTAATTCTATACTTACAGCAATTTGTGTCACACATTAGAAATAGAAATTTTAATAGATACAGTTGTTATTTTAAATATCATATGATATCACTTATATGTGGAATCTAATAAAAAAATAATACAAATGAACTTATTTACAAAACAGAAACGGACTCACAGACAAAGAAAACAAATTTATGTTACCGAAGGGGAAAGGGGAAGGGGAGGGATAAATTAGGAGTTTGGCATTAACAGATACTCCCTACTATATATAAAAGAGATAAGCAACAAGGACCTACTGTATAGCACAGGGAATTATATTCAATATCTTGCAATAACATATAATGGAAAAGAATCTGAAGCTGTATACCTGAAACTAACACGATATTGTAAATCAAATGTAGTTTTAAAAAAAATATATATATATACATAGTTGCTATTTTCTAATTAATGTTTACTGTTTTCACAATAGCTCATTGCAAAAAAACTACTCTTTCTAACTTGATTACTTGCTCTTCCTCCCCCTTTTCTTGTTTCTGATGTGTCTGATTTTAAAGCTGAGATTGTCTGATGTGTGGTAATTCACTTTATTAATTGGAACAATTTGTCCCAACATGACATTCTGTCAAAAGCCAGTCTGTTTATGCTTCACTTACTCAGTGTACATTGGGAAGAAAGTGCTCAATATCTTCATAGATTGCTTGGATTATTCTACAGAGTCATTCACTTACTGAACAGGTTATATCTCAGGGGTTTTTTTTAGACTTTTAAAAGGAATTTAGAAGCAAATAAAAAAATTGGATAGGACGAATCCATTTAATAACCTTTGTTTTTAGTGGAAAATGGTAAAAGTAAAATTTGCCAAATTGTTATAACATTTGACAATTTTTCAATTTGTATGATATCTTTTGCATATGGTTCATAACTATCTACTTTAAAAAAATAGAACTACATCTATTTAGCAATGGAGAAGTGGGAATAAGATCTTTATGAAGAAAATATCCCTCTGTCAGTGTTTCTGACAGAAGTAAATCTCTCTGGAATATTCAGACACTGTTGCAGCTATGCCAGCACTTTATCTTTAAATGTCATAGTAATATTAGACTCCAGTAGGGCATTCCTCAGTTTTTACTACCTGTGCAACAATTACTGCTACCACCACAGCAGGATAAGTAGGCAAATTTGGGCTCTCTCTTCCTGTTCAAGCTATTGCATCAGTAATAGTGCAAAGCGATCCCATTTGGCATGAGGCTTCCAGGCAGATGGGGGAGAAAGACAGGTGAAGATTCCTTCACAATTGAAGGTGATCTAGAATATCACATGATAATCTGTGATATTAGGTATGATGTTATAGAGGAAAACTGGTATTATGTAGGAAAGTATATAGGAGATTTTCAAGACTTCACTCAGTGTGGTGTGTGCATAAATAACATATTCCTATCAAAAGAAACACGAGGTCCATTTAATCCATTAAAGCCAATATTTGGCTTTAGTTCACCCTCTCTAGCAGCACTGTCAAATAAAAATATAATACAAGCCACATATGTGATTTTGAATTTGCTAGTAGTCCCATTAAAAAAATTAAAAGCTGATGAAATTAATTTTAATAATGTATTTTATTTAACATAATATGTCAAGCATATTTCAATTATTTCAATGTATAATCCGTATTTTAAAATTTTTTAATAAAATATTTTACCTTCTTTGTTCATATTAATTCTTTAAAATCCAGTGTAAATTTTACACTTTTAGCATATCTCAATTCAGTCCAGCTACATTTCAAATGCTCAACAGCTACACGTGACTGGTTATTGGGATTGGACAACACAGCTCTATAGCACCTGTTCAATATCTCTTTACTTGTTCTTGTGCTCCCATTAGGCTAGGAAACACATCATCAGACATTTTTTAAATACTCTGAAAATTAGTTAAAATTATGTGTTACCAGTACCTAATACCGGAACCTCAGACCTTACCGATTAGTCAGAGAGTTCAATGTTATAATCATTGGTTAGTCAATTTTTTTCTTTCATGTGTAGGCATATAGCTAATTATGAAACCCAATTTTTTGTTTATCAATATAAGTAAATATGCAAATGATATATCATGAAAAGCAAACAATGGAAATGAATTTAAATGAACAAAATTTTTCAAGATATTAATTTCTTATAACTAAAAGTTACTCTGCTTCAGTTCATGGCTGTTAGACCACGAGATGAATATAAGAAATATAAGAATAAACCATATAAAAGTCAGAGGAAAGTTTAGCAATACTGAATTCACCAACACAGGAAGTCTACTAATAAAATAATTATAGGCTCTGTATAGCCTCCCTGACATATATCTTCCTGACTCATTTGATTAGCTAAATGTACTGAATAAAGAAAATGCATCTACCAATAGAACAAAGAGGAAAGTTTCTCTGTGTTAACATTTATTAATTTCAGTCCTAAGACCAATATACATATATCACAATTATTTTTAATATGACTATGTCTAAATTCACGATTGATACTAGGGATTGACATAGAAACTGACGGTCAGATGATGTCACTATTCCTCAAATTCATATTAAAAACTGTACCCATATTACGACCTGAGGTGCTAGGGCTTCCCACACTCCATAGTGTCCTTGGCTTCCTTGCCCCTCCCAAGGATCACGCAGTGCTTCATTACACGTTGCACTCAGTCTCACTGCAGAATGCTCCTTCATACTCTTGCTGTAGAGAAAAGTTCCTGATGCTGCATACACTGTTCCCCCCGTCCTAATTTATCTCTTCATCTATTCATTCTTTTCATCTACTGAGCTCTTCGTATTTCCTAATGATCAGTGAAATGTATGACTCCTGGGTTATAATGTTTTGCCTTCTTAGGTTCTGTTACCATCACAAGCAACCTCAAAATTACTGTGAATGACCCATCTAGCACCTAACAGAAACTCAGACTCTTACTTTTCTAAAGTTCAAGAACCTTTATGTCTACTCACCCATACCAAAAACCAAATATACCTTGTCATCACTTGAATTTTTTCTGTATAATAAATCTTAAAATCCAGAATCTTAGTCTCAATATAATCTCCTAATTCTCACATGTCCTAACTCCCCTAACAAAGACCATTTGCATTTTTAAAGACCCCATTTGTTTACTTACCTTGTCAAGACCAACACCATGTATAAATTGCATCCTGTTTTCACATCCTACTTGCCTAGCAAGACCTAAATCCTAAAAACCTTTGCTTTTCAGACCTTATTAACAAATGTTCCTGCTATTTGGGGCAAGATTGATCATTAATATGTGTGATCATTGTGCTTCTTTTAACCTATTTTCCCTGGATCTCCTTATCCCCAAATATCTTCTACATGAACCCCTTAAATGTGCAGGGGCATTCTCCAGGCATCCATCTTACCACTGCCCTTCTCATTCCATCGATTCTCCTGGACCAATATCTTCCTACTCTGAATTGTTAACTATGGTTCATATGCTTATGGACCCCAAGTTTTGGTCTGCATTCTGTTTGGCCTTGTGAGCCTTAGACTCTTTGTTGTATATATTCACCTACAAGACCAACAAACAGCCCCAAATTAGCACAGTCCCAAACTGAAAATATTATTTTCCCCACTATTCCAAACTGCAACTCCTCCTATGTTTTCTTTCTTAGTTAATGTTAAAAAAAAAGTATATTAATATAGCAAAGTATAATAAGCTCACATCAATGACATTAAATAAAAATGTAGCAGTGTGGCGGGTTTAGGTAGAGATCATAAATTCAAGTATCAACAGAGTGTCACTTATGACTGAAATAGCTGCAGGCAGTGGAAGATGAAGTCAACTGGAGAGGGAAAATTCGAGGCACACGAATTCACATTTTATTAAAACTCTGAAAGGACCAAACAATACAAACCTACGGCTGCATCTTGCCTGTAGGTTCCTGTTTATAATGTACTTTAAGTGAATGTTTCTGACCAGTTGGCACAGGTACAAGAAACATGAGGCTGCAATTTCTGGGCACTTCTGTGAATTGACATGCTTGCTAGGATTGATCTCACTTATTTTAGTACATGATTTGAAAGGGAGAATACCCTCAATACCTCAGGTTTTCAGTTGATTCTCAGTTAACATGAATAAACTACAAAGTGCGAATGTCCTTGCAGATGGAGCAAAAGCAAAGAGTTCACTCAGGCAGCTGCATTCCACTCTCCTGGAATAGAGAGAGGTACCAAAAGGGGCTGAAGAAGGGGAGTAAACTCCAAAGAGAAGAGGTGAGTAGGAGTCTTGAGGTCTAGGAAAACAGGAGATATAATGGAGTTTGGTATGGTTCAGAAAGAAAAAATGCATTAAATTAAATCAAATCAAATGAATGGGTTCTCCTATCCAAGAATGCCTACAAAAAATTAAAAGTCAACAGTTTGGGGGGAAAAAAGGTGAAGAAAGTATGTTTTTAGCCTCACCTAAAAATACTGGGAAGCCTACTTTGAAAACGAACACAGCCTTATTCAATAATTTCCAAAACACTAAAATTGTGTCTTATTAGGAAATTGGACAAATGACAGGAAATTTACTAAGACTGAAAATATAAATGAGTTGAGTTTAGATGTTTTAAGACTCATGACTCTTAAGACATTAATGTAAATACTTACTGGTATTTTACAGAACAATTATGTCCTTCCTTAAAGAAATTCCTGATGTCAATAAATAAATGATTTTAACTTGGATAGATTGCATGGAGTTAAGTTGTGTGAAATACTTATAATGTTTGAATTTAGCCATTTTGTTTATATTGTTACTGGTATTTTACAGAACAATTATGTCCTTCCTTAAAGAAATTCCTGATGTCAATAAATAAATGATTTTAACTTGGATAGATTGCATGGATTTAAGTTGTGTGAAATACTTATAATGTTTGAATTTAGCCATTTTGTTTATATCGTTAGGGTCATTGTACTTCCTTCTTTGGTTACTCATACTGTATCAGCCAAAACAGGCTGAGAAATACTGAAGTAAAAAATCAATTCCTAAGCACAGCAAAGGTTTATTTTTCATCACAGATTGAACAAATTCTTTTCTACACATAGTTGCTCAGGGATTCAGGCTGTCAAACAATTCCCCATCTGGAAAGATGCTACTCCTCATAGCAAGGGGAAGAGAGAAACTGGAGACTGTTTTATGAGCCTTTCATGGCCTCATTCTAGACAACTTCTGCTCCCATTTCATTGCCCCACGTTCATCACATGGCCCCAATTAACTGTGAAGGAGCCAGGAAACATAGGGAAGCAAACAGAATGTTTTCAGATCATATCTTCCCTGATAAAATGGAAAGAGCAGAGAACCAGGTGGTCAAGGGACCTAGATTCTGGTTGTATCTCTGCCAGTCCCGCCACACAGGAGCCTGGGCAAGTCATTGTCTCGCAGTGCCCAGGACTGGATTGCCTACGAAAAGGGGCCCCTCCCTCTCCCTGATTTTTAGCAACATCTTCAGAGGAACTACAATAACAAAGAAGCAGATAAAAATAAATTCTCCTCTTTAACATATCTCCCCAATTGCCCTCTGAGACAACTGAGGTGTCTCTGCTGGTGGCTCTGAAACATCTTTCTAAAATTAATATAAAGTTAAAAGGCCCCAAATTTTATTCTTCCCTCCTGAACAGGTGTATTTCCATATCTAATCAAAGTAATTAGCTTCCTAAGAGATTGGCTCCCAAAATGGATTTTTCCTAGAGCACCCGCACATTTTTCCTTGAATGGGTGGGTGACAGATGTGGGGAGATGTCTATTTTCTCAATGCTTGAGCAGCTAGACATAGCCCGTGGCAGCTGAAATCTGTCATTTCCTGAACAAGCTGACCCCTCCTTTTACACTAGGGTTCCACAGAAATGCTGTTATGTCTTTTATGTATTAAAAAGTTGGAAAATACTAATCCAAATGATGACCTGTATATTTCATTACTTACTTTCCAATTCTATACATCTAATTAAATAGAGCTCCAAACTGCATAACTGTTTTCTCCCCACTCACTTGAAACTAGACTGTATTTTGGAATTCAAGGTGTCTGCAGGTGATTGCATTCCCCTCTGCTTTTTACAGCATCTCTTCAAGCTTGACATACTGCTTTACCTGCTTTTCCGGTTCATTGATGAGAGTGTTAAATTTAAGTCTGGGCCCAGTACCAATCCTCGAGGCCTCCCACTAGATACCTGTTCTAATTTGATATCCCATGATTTATCATTACTTAGTTTGCAGTTCTTCAGCCAACCTGTGATTGGCCTCGTAACAGAATCTCTGTGATTCTTGATAAAACTGACTGTGTGAAAGTATTTACAGTGCTGAGGCCAAAAGCCAGTGATTCTCAGTCCAATGGGAGATGTCTTTATGTGTTCATTGCTGGGAAATGTTTTTGGTAGGACTATTAATCACAAAATCTTAAAAATAATAATCTGTGAAACTAAGGCTTGCAGAATAAAGCTGTTAACTAATCTTCATCTGTAAATTAGTAGTTGGAATCAAATTTCCAATACTTGGCTACACATAAACACAGAATAAGTTGCTCAGAATTTGAGACCTAAAGTAAGGCAGCTGAAGTCATCCCTGCCTTCCTTGGTGAATCTATTCCTCCCGTAAGCCGTCTACCTTGATTAATACCATCAAGTGCCGTTAACTCTTCACCCCATCCTTTCCACTGCCTCACCCACAATTCGCCTCCCACACCATCATCAACTGACACTGATAAATAGGCCCTCTTAACCTTGGTAAGATCTATTGCACTGTTTGCTCTAATTCCTAAAAACAAAAATTCAATTTATAGGCACACAGATCTGAGCCAATTATTAACTCTATAATCTTGAGCAAATTACTTATTTTCTGAAATATGTTACCCTTACCTTTAAAAGAAAGGGAAATAATGACTATGTCACAAGATGGTTGGGAGTCCATATTAAGGTAGGGACCATTATTAAATCCTCAGTATCCTGTCTGGAAAATTGAGGTGTTATAATACATTTTCCTTTCCTTTTCTATACAAGTCCCTGTATCCCTTCTTCCAGCCTCTCTTCTCTCCCTCTGTGCATTCAAATGGCACTCACAGTGACTTTTCTGGATAACAAATTAAATTATGTAATTTCCTGCTCAAAAATATTGTATGGCTACTACTTCTATGGAAAATAATATCCACAGTCCAGAATGGCATCTTGTATGAACCCACTTGTACAGCCTGAGATTATAATACTTCCCACTTCTGAGACTATATCAGTCTTTGCATGTTTGTTCAAAGAATTTATACTTCCTTCCCTATGTAAAATAATCATTCTTTTCTTAACTTTCAAAGCTCTCAATTTAAATATTTTTAGCTCCCAGAATTTGCTAGACGCTGGTTTCGGCACTGAGGATATGGCAGGAAATAAAACAGGTCATCTTTGTAATTGTGGAGTTTACTTTCTCTTGGGGACAGAGAAAATAAACAGTAAATATGTGCTACAGCATCAGTTAGAGTCAGGTGCTATTGAGCTATAGCGGGTTGTCAAGAAAACCATTGTGAATAGGTGATGTTTAAACAAAGAACAGAATAAAGTGAAGAGATGAGCCATGAATAGGTCTGAGAAAAGTGTTCCCAACAAAAGAAATGTCAAATAAAATGACCAACAAGAGAATGTAAGGCCCGTTGGCCCGGGTGAAAGGAGGCCCGGGGGGTAAGAGAAAACATCGACCAGTATGAGGTAGGAGAGGCATCGGGACATAACGACCTCACCTGTTCTGGGAATCAACAAGAGACTCTAACTTCCTGCCCAGAAAACAATGGGGCTGACGGCAAAGGAAAATGGGCTTACGCCCCACAACAGACCAACCAACACCTGGCCCTGCTGTATCCTCACCAAATAAGGAATTACCCTGTATAGCAAACCACCCCCTCCCCTTGCAAGCCGCCTTCTGCTTTTACCCCAATAAAAATCCCCCTCATCCAGTACTGGACGCGACTTCTCTGGCCCCTTTCTCTCGGACCAGCGAACCTCGCCCGGGAGCGCTCCCTAATAAAGCTCACTTGAAGCTTTCCTCTGTTTCACGGTGCCGTTTGTTAAGATCCGACCTTACAGAGAACATTCCTAGTGTTTTAAAGAAATAGCAGGAAGGTTAATCAGGCATGGGGGGCTCCACCCAAGATTCCAAGATTCAAGTGCTCCCCTTCCAGAATGTAGACTTGTTTCTGGGAATTGGCTGCCCATCCATGGACTACATTTCCCAGCATCCTTTACATCTGTGTCCTTGTGGCTAATTCTTGAAAATAAGATGTAAGCAAAACTGATACATATGGGGTGGGAGGGCAAAGCTGGGGCGAAGTGAGAGTAGCATCGACGTACATACACTACCGACTGTAAAATAGTTGGCTGGTGGGAAGCAGCAGCATAGCACAAGGATATCAGCTCTGTGCTTTTCGATGACCTAGAGGGGTGGGATAGGGAGGATGGGAGGGAGGCTCAAGAGGGAGGGGATATGGGGGCATGTGTATGCATATGGCTGATTCACTTTGTTGTGCAACAGAAACTAACACAGTATTGTGAAGCAATTATACTCCAATAAAGATCTATTTTAAAAAAAGCCAAATGGATAAGTGACACATCCTGGCCTAAATCGTAAAAAAAAAGAGGTGTGCACCCCACCCTCTATTCCCTCATTTGAATGCAGAAAAATCTGTGCTCTTGTATTCTATATTTTTAAAAATTTTGTGTATTATAATGTTTTAAATCTTAAAAAATCCTTTTCGGTTGGGGAGAGACTGTCCCTCCTGGGGCTAGCCAATCCTTAGAGAAAGCAAAGGACTCAGCAGGAAGCATCACCTTTGATATGCAAATGAACCAATTCATAGCCTTACCTCTTCTATCTGGCCCATGCATCCCTGTAGGCAAAACTCCTCTGCCCGAATCATCCCTAGGGCCAAGTACCAGGTATCTAGCGACCACCCCTATAGTTTAAAATCCTCTGAAATTATTCAAACTAGCCAATCCCAATCGTAACCTGTTTGCCCTGCTCTGTCTTGTCTGCCTGTGAAAACCCCAATAAAGGTCCTAAGCTTTCCCCTTACTCCTGTCTTCTACCACCTGACTAAAACCTGGCATGTCTCTGTGACATTGTATGGCATGTGGTAACCCCATCTCTAGGACCTGCAAGTATAACAAACTTTGTTTTCTTGTGTCTCCTGTGTCTCCACTTGTGGTTACACCTGACTGACCATCACATAAAAACACAAAACAGTTCTTCAGGATAGATGCCAGAGCCTTTCGCCAATGAATCCAAGTCAACACTGCTGGGACAGAGTGAACGAAGTGATGCGGAAGTCTCTGAAAGGTGCCCAGGAAGTAAGCAGACCAAGTAAAGAAAGATTCTGGTTGAATTTAAGAAAAAAAAAAAAAAAAAGAAAGACTGATTTTATTTTGGAGGAATAATCCTGAAGAGGACTGACTGTCAAGGGGCTGTGGGGTGTGGGAGACTAAATTCCTCAAGAGTCAAGAGACTCACGCAGTAACCTACCTGAGAACTGACTGCCACTCAGAACAGATTAGTACGGTAATGATGAAAATGTGGCGAAGTCATAGTTCAATGACATTTTGAAAGCAGAGGTTAACAATATTTGATATGGGGCTGTGAGAGAGAAATGTCGATAATAACTCCAAGTTTTATGCATGAGTAGTTGGGTAAACAGAGGTGCCACTTACTGTGAGAGTAAATATTAGTAGAGGACCCATTTGTGGGGGCATGTGTAAGAGCTCTGTTGAGAAATATTCATTTTGAGATGTCTCTGAGACATCCAATTATAGATGTCAAGTAGGCAGTTGGATTTATAAGTCTGGAGTTCAGGAGAGAGGTTAAAATAAAGATGTAAGTTGAGAGTCATCAAAGTACCTGTGTATTTATCGGCATAGAATGCATATTTGTTTTTACAATACATTATTTTTCATTTATCTGCATGATACAGTGTAGTAAACACTTTTCTTATGCCATCCACCGTGTTACAATGAATGCCTTGTCTTAAAGATCCATTCACCCAGCGATACGCTGATTTCCATCCTTAAAGCTTTACTTTTTTAAACATTTCCTCTGATATTTTGAGTTAATTCTAATAACTCAAAGAATTATTGAGTTATTAGAATTCCAAGAATAACCCTTTGGCTTAAGCCATCTCAATTTAGTATCCATTATTTACAAACCAAAAGAATCTTAAGACAACAGCAGTCATTCATTTATGTACCTATTAATTCATCTATTTTAGCCTATTTACTTGCATTCATCTACTTGGCAAGGGTTGAAAAGGATGAATGTGTGCAAGGCATCAGTGGCTGGACAGGTGAGGAGGAAGGGATACTTAGAGTACAGTTTCTATTGATCATTTATAGCTTCGATATTAGCAGTTACCTATAGACCGTAAAGGCTTAGCTACAGACATAGTCCTAAAATTCATTAGGGACTTTAATGAAAGCCTTAATTTTTGGTGGCACAAATACACCCACTGAAATGATTAGCATGCTACTAGCAATGCTTATTTTACCTATTCGGCCTCTTCTCAATCCATTCTCTACTGTTGGAGTGAGCTATCACTCTTACCACCTCTCTCAAAGCTGACAGTGTGGAGAAGGGGCAACCACTGTCAACCACTTGAGTGTCATAATTTCTTATAAAGCATAAAATATGAAACTAGGAAACTTTGATGCATTTAAATGTTTGGTATACAATACTACAAACTAGAATGTACAATACCTTACAATATAGACATAGAAAAAGTTCCTACTATTTTACAATGACTCTTGTAATTGTACCAATATTACATCTGTGTCATGGAGGATTCATACTCTTACATATTTTCAGTCTCCACTGGAGAGTCCCCTTCAGTCAATCAGGGACATTCTCATCTATTTATTAGTTTCACATGTTATATCACCACCCATTTAATAATTTACAGTATGCTTTCAAAAATAGTGTGCATCCTATTCTTCGTCTACTTCTCACAATGTTGCTTGACAACTTCACAAAGGAGGCTTCTCATCCAAGTTTTCAAGTTAACCATTTTCCACATTTTCTGACTCTTCCTTATTATCTTTGTCTACCATCTTGTCATTGATAGCTGTCCTGTATGTCTGCTTTCTCTTCAAACCGACTGTATAGCAAACTCAAACATTATACTATTTTTGAAAATCCTTTTTCAATCTATAGTGAGTGTCATAAATACTCTCAATACCTATCTGTCTTCTGCCTATCCCAGGGCTAAAGGATGCTAACCCCTGGGAGCCCTGATTACTTTAGCGAGGAATTGGATAAAGCCCCAGTTACTGCTAAAGAGAAGTAGCTTCTTCCTCCATCCCATTCACTCTCTTACTGAATCACTGCCAAGCAATCAGCTGAGCCAGTGAGTAATCCCAAAGCAAAGGGCATGGTATGATTCCTTCGATTTTTTACATCTTTTAAAGATTCATGTGCTTTGCACTTCAGCACTGATGCAAAGGAACCAAACGCCACTATTAGACCTGCACTGCTCACATTTTGTAAAGATCTGAATTAATGAAACACATCTTGACAAACAGGTGAGCCTTAAGTACAGTAGATGCCCAGTGAAGTCTGTTGATATGACTTGAATATAATTATCTGCTCGAAAGTGAAGAAAAGACTACTTGTGCTTAAAGGATTTTTAAACACAAGAGAATTGACTATTGATCAGAATGATCAGGAAAGTTTCTTGCCAACTATTATATTTTAAGGGATAGGTATTAGAGCAGTATTAAAATTCAAAAAGGAAATATCCATTTGAGACATTAAAGACAGTATTTGAATTTGAGGTAATCATGCTTCAGTGGTAATAAGAAAACAATTTTAAGCAATATAATATATATGATGCTAGAGCTAGTAAAAACCACAATACATAGTGCTTTATCAAATTCTAGAAAACATTATTTCTGATATTGCTCATTAAAATTCTGTATCCAGGTAATTGGGGCTAATGGAGAAGATGATCAGAATCAATGTCAAAGCAATCCAATCTTCTTTCTCTAAAACAAGCCTGTCTCCTTTACTGAGAACTATCTTCAGGTCACTGAGATGTACAGCATGACACATAAATTAAGGAGACCTAAATCATATTTTCTTGTCAGGAACTACCTTTCATAAGCTGTTTAATCTTCATAGAACTTAGTTTCATCTATAAAAGGAGGGGATTTGATTAGAATATATCTTAAATGTATTTTTACCTCAGCCTTATAAGACTCTAAAAAATGTCAAATATGTTGATGTGTCATTTTTGTGCATTTACATTTGGTAGTAAGATATCAATTCTGTAACAATAATTATTGTAATGGGGACATCTATATATAGATATATAATACCTGTATTTTAGATGTTGTATCAAGAATGTTAACTTAATCTTCCCATCATTTCTATGAAGTTAGTCTTAACTATTTCCATCTTATAAATGAAGAAATATTACCAGAGAATACAAATATTTTGCCTGAGGTCCTAGAGCAGGATAATGGAGAACTGAATCCATTCTAACACTATTAAGAATAGGGTGTAAGAAGAACAAAAAGAAAACCAGGCTACAAACTGGACTTCTTCACTTTAAATATTGCATGCTGGGAGACGGGCACAATATTGCAAATCAACTATATTTCAATAAAAAAAATAAAAAATAAATATTGCTGCTAGAAATATAGATTAATGCTAATGCTATGTCTTGACTGAATCTTCAAAGAATAATAAAATATTTCAAAGAATAATAAAAAGAAGATTTTACAATCTTCAAATGCAAACTAAAGAGCTATGCAAATAGATTCTTCTCTTCTACTGTATTTACAAACACAAGCTTAAAAAAAGGCTTACATGCTAACCTAATGAAAGAGACAAACAGTTATAAAAGTCTACTATCTAGAATTATTAATTGGATTTTACCTTGTATTTCTGCAAATATTCTAATGGGAGAATTCATATTCATGGCATTTAAAAAACTAAAATTCTATTCTTTCTGAGAATTCTACTCTCCACATAATTACATGATTGGTCAGTGGGGAGTTTCAGCTACTGGAGCAGGAAATGTAGTAGCTTGGGAAAATTTTAAGTAGTAGATTTCCAGAAAAAAATAAAAGTTTCATATCATATAATAATCATTTCTTCCATCTTTAAAATATTCTTGGAATTTTAATGTCAATGGCTAAGACTTACATTGTGGGTGGTATGGAAAAAGCAAGCTCATGTAAAATGGAAACAGAAAACACAAATAATCAATTGAAAATTGTCATAAAATCAAAGACTATTAAGGGATTTCCAAAATCATTTTGTCCGGGGTTCTCATCCTACAAGCGAGGAAAATTGAGAGCTGGACAAATTTTTTCTTATTCAAATCAAAAGGTCAATGTTAAGGGGACAACCAAGAACTGAACCTCCTAACACACAACCAAGGGCTCTTTGCATTGTTCTGATTTTCATACCAGGGTCCACATTCATGACCAGCCCTTCATTCCAGGTCTGAATTACCTGGGTGTGGGTGTGGGTGTGCGAAGACAATTTTTATTCATTTCGCAAGTAGCTGCTAAGCATCCACTTTGTGTCAGACCCTGCAGGAGACTCTAGTAATATGGTAGGACAAAAGTGATAAGGAGTCAGCCATGCAACTTTTGTCAGTGGATAATTACATATAAGGATAAACGTTGTGAAGAAAATGGAGTTGGAAGAGGCAAACTGAGAGCAGCGAAATATTTTCCTGAATCGATGATACCCGAACTGACATCTGAAGGATAAGTTAAAAAAAAAAAATACAAAAAACAGATGATGAGTTTTAGAGGGCCAAATATGAGCAAGTACCACGGGCAGGTAAGAAGATTTTTTAGAAAGGAAGGAAGAAAGTTTACTTAACAGGGACATAGAGGACACAGGGCAGAGTCATACAGGATGCGATGGAGCCAGGCAAGGTCTACAATGCACAATGCTTATAAGCCTGTGGTAGTGAATAATTTTTTGTGTCAAGGTGACTGGGCCACCAGGTACCAGCCTCTTTGGTACTCTGATATTAGGTTAAATGTTATTCTGGGTGTGTCTGTGAGGATATTTCTGGATAAGGTTAACATTTGAATTGGCAGAATGAGTAAAGCAGATTGCCCTCCACAGATTGCCTGTGGGTTAGTATCACCCAATCCGCTGAAGAAGGTGGAGTAAGAGAGAGTTCACTCTCTCTGCCTGTCCTCGAGTTGGGCTATCACTCTTCTGCTGCCTTCAGACTTGGACTAAAACTGGAATTTCTACCATTGGCTCTCCTAGCTCTTGAACTCAGACTTGGACTAGAATTTGCACCCTCAGCTCTTCTGAGTCTGAAATTGTCAGCCTCCATAATCTTATGAGCCAATTCCTTATAATACATTTCTTTACACACACACACAAACACACTCACACACACCTTTTTGGTTCTGTTTCTCTGGAGAATCCTAACTAATACAGCTATTTAAGAACTGCTTTTTATCTTTATGGAAAGAGAAACCAGAAACTTTTGAAATGTGTAAGCCCAAGAAGTAACATGATCAAATTTGCATCTTGCAAAGGCTGTTATGCTTGCAGTTTGTACAGCTGCCTTGAAAAAGCCCACACAGGATAAATGAAGACCTTTCAGGGAGAAAAGCGTATTTTAGCAGTTCAGGTTAGTGCTGATGGCAATTTGGAAGAAAGGTTCCCAGGGAGACTCCGAGATTCCTTGCATTTTTTTCATCCACCAGTGGTAGTTATTTTCTTCCAAGTTATCAGAACAATAATTTTCTATGTACGTAGATGTTTGCAACAAGAAAATCAGTTTAAGCCTTTTTTATTTATGCAAAGAATTTAAAATATTACCCACAAGTACATTATCAAAACTATTGTTTTATTGTTTCTGATTTACTGTCTTATATGTAAATGGTAAAATCAAGACAGACTGATTATAATTCTACATATCTGTTATGTGAAAATGACTTAGTATCTATACACATACCTTGTGGAGTGTGTGGCATGTGGTTAAGGTTTTACTAAACGCCCTTTAATCATTCTGTCCATTCATTCATGGTAACCAAACACTAAATTAAGTCTTCCTGTTTCTTCTAAAGTCAAATTTTAAAAATTGTTTCAGTTAGAATAAAAAAGACACATGTGTAAGTAATAAATGTGTCTGTTTATAGAGAAATTTGAATATATATACACACACAGCATATCCTAATTAACAGAACATAATTGTGGAAAAAAAACACTGAAAATCAAATACTACAAAGAGATGACTGAATATGGTATTTATGAAATACTTCTAAGAATTTAAGAAATATTCATAGATAGTAGACTTAGCTTATTATTCTCATATTGCCTTATCAACTTTTAAGCCCAATCAAAATCAACATTACTTGTGTTCCTAGCCTAACCTTAGTTCTGTTCAACAGAAGGCTGCCCAAGTATCATCCATTTTCCTATGAACAGTTGTATTATGCCCCAAATAAATTTTAGGAAGTGAAGGAAGTTTTATATTATTGGGGAAGTTTGTTTTGTTTGTATTCCAATGGAATATATATCATATAAATGATACATATTATTTACAAATATATATTATTTATATAATTTATAATTTGCAAGTTATAGTTATATGATATATATACATATATAATTTACATATTATTTATAATTATTGGGTTGGCCAAAAAGTTCACTTGGGTTTTTCCTTTTTTAAATGTTAACAACATATTTGTCTTTTTTTTTTGAATTTTATTTTATTTATTTTTTTATACAGCAGTTTCTTATTAATCATTTTATACATATTAGTGTATACATGTCAATCCCTATCTCTCAATTCATCCCACCACCACCACCCTCCACCACTTTCCCCCCTTGGTGTCCATACGTTTGTCCTCTACATCTGTGTCTCAATTTCTGCCCTGCAAACCAGTTCATCTGTAACATTTTTCTAGGTTCCACATATACGCGCTAATATACGATATTTGTTTTCCTCTTTCTAACTTACTTCACTCTGTATGACAGTCTCTAGATCCATCCACGCATTCCTTTTTATGGCTAAGTAATGTATCATTTTATATATGTACCACATCTTCTTTATCCATTTGTCTGTCGATGGGCATTTAGGTTGCTTCCATGACCTGCTATTGTAAATAGTGCTGCAGTGAACACTGGGGTGCATGTGTCTTTTTGAATTATGGTTTTCTCAGGGTATATGCCCAGTAGTGGCATTGCTGGGTTATATGTAGCTCTATTTTTAGTTTTTTAAGGAACCTCCATACTGTTCTCCATAGTGTCTGTATCCATTTACATTCCCACCAGCAGGGCAAAAGGGTTCCCTTTTCTCCACACCCTCTCCAGCATTTGTTGTTTGTAGATTTTCTGACGATGCCCATTCTAACTGGTATGAGGTGATACTCATTGTAGTTTTAATTTTCATTTCTCTAATAATTAGTGATGTTGAGCAGCTTTTCATGTGCTTCTTGGCAATCTGTATGTCTTCTTTGGATAAATGTCTATTTAGGTCTTCTGCCCATTTTTGGATTGGGTTGTTTGTTTTTTTTAATATTGAGTTGCATGAGCTGTTTATATATTTTGGAGATTAATCCTTTGTCCATTGATTCATTTGCAAATATTTTCTCCCATTCTGAGGCTTATCTTTTCGTCTTGTTTGTAGTTTCCTTTGCTTTGCAAAAGCTTTTAAGTTTCATTAGGTCCCATTTGTTTATTTTTGTTTCTATTTCCATTTCTCTAGGAGATGGATCAAAAAAGATCTTGCTGTGATACGTCAAAGACTGTTCTTCCTATGTTTTCCTCTAAGAGTTTTATAGTGTCCAGTCTTACATTTAGGTCTCTAATCGATTTTGAGTTTATTTTTATGTATAGTGTTAGGGAGTCTTCTAATTTCATTCTTTTACATGTAGCTGTCCAGTTTTCCCAGCACCACTTATTGAAGAGGCTGTCATTTTCTCCATTCTATATCCTTGCCTCCTTTGTCTTAGATTAGTTGACCATCGGTGTGTGAGGTGGTGAGCATCCTTATCTTTTCTATAAGACCTTATAGATATTTTTCTATAAGATCTTATAGAAAAACCCAAACGAACTTTTTGGCCAACCCAATAATTTAGAGTAAAAGTAAGATGTTACAGAAAATTAGTTTATTTTGTAATAATAAGAGCAAATATGCATCAAGTACTTATTTTGTGCTTGATAGTAAGTGCTTCAAACATATTAACTCCTATAGTATTTATGTCAACCTTATGAAGCAGGTACTACTATTATCCTTTTACACAGATGAGAGAACATCCTCAGTGATGTTAAATGACATGCCTAGGTTTTCCCAGCTTCTAAGTAGAAGAATGAAGATTTAAATTCAGAAGTCTATCTCCACAACTAGTCTTGCTGGACTGTTTCTTCAGGTTAAGACTGCAGCACAGTTTTAACTGATGCAATTCTGATTTTTATCTACATATTCTTTGAATGTTCCATAATTTTCACTTAATGTGTATTTCTCTTTTACTTCTCTTTGTTCAGATAATTTTAAAGGGGTTCTACTGAAAAGATAAGTAAGTGTGGAAGAAAAAGTATTTGATGCTGTTTCCATTATAAGCATTTAAAATGCTGTACAGGAAAACAATTTATTGTTATTCATTGTTATAGTTATTCCCTACATACTTTTAAAGAATAGTTACAAGAATAGGTATATTATTGTTGCTAATTATTTCCCTTCCCTATACAAGAATGATATATTCTTTCCCACTGCCACGTGATTTACAATACCTCAGTGGGAGGAGTACATGTCTCTCTACTGGGACCAGTTTTTCCAATGGGATATAACACACATGACGCCAAAATATAACTAGCTTCAAATTCCGCGATGTCATTGGTTCCGTCTGCCTTGCTTTTTTCCTCCTACTGTGAAAATTGTTTGTCATACCAGGCGGCCCCTTTCACCTAGATATTGGAGTGAAGAACACACATGCAGCAGAGATCCTCAGCTGACATGGAACATGAGTGAGAAAGAAATTGTTGTTGTAAGATGAAGAGATTTAGGGCCTGTTTTACCAGGTCACGGTGAAGGCAGAGAATATCCAAAGAAAGCCCAAGTAAGTAGATTCCCTAAGTTGGGGACATAGAGTCTGGGGTGAAAAAGGCAGACTTTGCAGTACAAAGTTTGAGAGAGACATCTATGGAAATCTGCAGAGTTCCCACATGAGCAGTTACCTAATCATAGCAGGAAACTACCCAACACTAAGTAAAGAACACCAAAAAGATAAGAGGTTTGGTGCCCAGCATTCACGTTAGGGTAAAGTGCCTATTCCCTCCGCCAGACTGGAAAAATTTATGACTCACAGGTATTGACTGGAACACAGAGAAGCGCCTTGCCTCATTAGTAGGGAATAAATAATCCTAAACTGAGTACTATTCCAGATATGCCTAACAACTTTTAAAAGGAGATGAAATGATCAAACTATTTTCAAGTAACTTAACTGCATACTAAACAAGGCTAATAACATTTATAAGAATATAAAAAACAGCATCCAAAGAGCAAAATTCACAATGTCTGGAAACTAATAAAAATTACCAGGCACGCATAAAAGCAGAAAATGATGACTCATAATGAGAAAAGTCACCAACAGAAACTTACCTGTAATTGACAAAGATGTTAGAATTAGCAGACAAGGAAATTAAAACAGTCATTTTAACAGTATTCCATATGTTCTACAATTTATGTAGAGACATGGAAGATGTTAAAAAAAAATACATTAAACTTCTAGGGATGAAAACTACAGTATTTGAGGTTAAAAATTCACAGTATGAAATTAATGACAGATTAGATATAGAGAAGAAAAGATTAAAAACTCAATGATGGAGCAATAAAAACTATCCAAAATAAAACACAGAGAGAAAATAATTTGTCATAGGAGATTAAAAAAAAAAGTAAGACATAACTATGTGCTTCCTAAAACAATGCACTCCAAATATAAAGACACAGTGATAAATGGATGGAAAAAAGACATAACAAGCTAACATAAATAAAAAGAAGTAAGGAATGACTATATTAATATCAGACAAAGTAGACTTCAGAGCAAAGAATATTACCAGAGATAAAATGGCCATTTCATAAGGATAAAAGTAACAGTTCCTCTGGAGACATCACAATGCTCAACATCTGTGCACCTAATCACAGAATTTCAAAATACAGGAAGCAAAAATTGATGGCATTGCAAGAAGAAATAGACAAATCCATAATTATAGTCAAAGACGTTAATACTCTATCAATAACTGAATGAACAAGAAGACAGAAAGTCAGTTAGCTTTTAGCAGACTAGAATACTATCAACCCACTTACTTAATTTACATTTATGGAATGCTTTATCCACTAAATACTTATGTTGGAAAAAAAGAAAGGTTGTAAATCAATTTTCTTAGCTTTCACCTCAAGATACAAGGAAGAGTTAATTAAACCTAGCATACATAGAGAAAGAGATATAATAAACATCAGAGTGAAATTCAGTGAAATAGAAAACAAATAATATGGAAAAATTTTTAAGAAGCTGGATCTCTGAGGAGATGAATAAATTAATATATCCCAGCCAATTACCAGGAATGAAAAGAATGAAAATATAAATTATCAATATTAAGAATGAGATCATAGCACTACAGATTCTACAGATATTAAAAGGAAAATAATTATTATAACTTTGTACCTAAATTTGACCACCAGGAAAAAATAGTAAAGTTTCTTTAAAAACACAAACTGCTAAAAATCACTCCAGAAGAAACAGAAAACTTGAATAGCCCTATATTTACTTCAAAAATTGAATTTGTATCTAAAAATCCTTCCACAGGAAAAGAAACTTCAAGCCCATATGGCTGCACCGGTGAATACTACCAAACATTTAAGGAAGAAAAAAAAGTCAATTCTGTACGAAATTCCAGAAAATAGCAGAGGTTCTACTTCCCAATTCATTCTCTAAGTCTAAATTACTCTAATTCCCAAACTTGATAAAGCCATTCCAATAAAAGAAGATTGCAGACCAATATCCCTCATGAACACAGGTACGAAAACCCTACTTTCTTTTTCAGCAAATTGAATCTATCCAACAAAACATAAAAAAGATAATGCAATATAACTAAGATAGGTTCATCACAGAAATGCAAGGTTGACTGTGAAATTAAGTGAATCTGTGTAATCTATCATATTCACAAAGAAAAAAATAAAAACAGGAAGGACAATCATGTGATCATCTCATTAGACACTGAAAAATCATTATAAAAATCCAGAATTCATTCCAGATAAAAATCCTCAGCAAACCAGAAATAGAAAGAAAAATCCTCAACTTGATAAAGAACATATATAGATAGATAGATAGATACACACACACACACACACACACACACACACACACATATATAAAACCTGGAGCTAATATCATACTCAATGATAAAAAATCTGAGTGCTTTCTCCCTAAAATCAGAGTAAGTCAAGTATGTCTGCTCTCACCATTTCTTTTTTTTTATTGAGATATAATTGACATATAACATTATATTAGTTTCAGGTGTACCACACAATAGTTCAATATTTGTATATATTACAAAATGATCACCTCAATAAGTCTAACTAACATCCATCATCACACATAGCTACAATTTTTTTCCTGTGATGAGAACTTTTAAGATCTATTCTCTTAGCAACTTTCAAATTTACAATACAATATTATTATTACAGTCACCATGCTGTACATTACAGATCTATGACGTTTATTTTATAACTGTAAGTTTGTACCTCTGACCTTCACCCACCCCTCACCCTCTGCCTCTGGCAACCACCGACCTGCTCTCTCTACATATATGAGTTCGATTATTTTGGTTGCACCATTTTTACTCAACATTTGTACTCAAGGTGCTAGGCAGTGATTTCATAAAAAAATATAAAGCATCCAAATTGGAAAAGAAGCAAAAATGTCTTTGTTCCAGACAAGATGATCATCCATCTATACTATTAGATGGCATCTACAAAGAAGTTACCAGAACTAAAAAGTGAGTTCAGCAAGATGCAGGATAAAAGATCAATACAAAATAATAAATGTCCATAAACTAGCAATAAACACTTGGAAAATAAAAATTTTAAGTTCCATGTACAATAGCCTAAAACTTCTATCTATGATAGCCTATTAAATTCTTAGGCATAAATGTGATGGAAAATGTTAGACACTCTATAAAACATTTCTCAAAGAAATAAAAAAGGACAAAAAATAAATGAAGACATAGCCTGTGTTCATGTGTCGGAAACCTCAATACCTTGTTAAGACATCAATATATTGTCTCTCCAAATGGATCTACAATTTCAGTACAATGTCAGTTAATATCCCAGCAGGCTTTTCTATAGAAATTGAGAAAATCATTCAAAATTCATGTTTAAATACAAAAGGCCTAAAATAACCACAATAACCCTGAAAAAGAGGTAAGAATTGGAGGACTAACACTGTCTGGTTTCAGAGCGTATTACAAAATTATAAAAATCAAGATGATATTGTGTTGGAGAAATGACAGACACACTGATGAATGGAACAAATAGAGAGACCAGACAGACCCACACATATATGGCTATCCCTTGCAAAGACGGAAAAGCATTTTCATGGAAGAAAGATAATATTTTCAATAAATGATGTTGGAACAACTAGGTAGGCATATGCAAGAAAATGAACTCTGATTGATCGCTCTCACTGTATATAAAAATTATATATATATATATACACACACACATATTTTACATTTCAGACCTGAATGTAAATCCTAAAACTATAAAAAATCTAAAAGAAAGCATAGGCTAAAATGTCACATTGTATCAGGCAAAGATTTCTTAGGTACAATTCCAAAACTATGATCCATGAAAGAATGAATTGATAAAATGGACATCAGCAAAGTCAAAAACATCTCCTCTTTGAAGGACTCTGTTAAAAAATGAGACAAACCACAAAAATGGGAAAGAATTACTACATCACATAAAGGATTTGTATCAGAATATATAAATGACTATAAAAATCAATAATAAGTAAACCAGCAACCCAATTAAAAATTTAGTAAAATATTTGAACAAACAGCTCACCAGGGAAGGTATATGGATGGCAAATAAGCACAAAGAAAAATGCTTAATATCATTGGTTATTAAAGAAACACAATTAAAAATCACAATTAGATATCACTACACATATACTGGAATACCTAGATTAAAAAGATTGATCGTGGCAAACAGCACTGAATATGTAGAGGAACTGAACCTCTTACACAATACTGGTGGGAATGCAAAATGGTAAATCCACTCTGAAGACAGTTTGTCAGCTTCTTAAAATGTTAAATACACACCAACCATATGATCTAGCCATTCCACTCCTAGCTATTTATCCAAAAGAAAATAAAAGTATATGTCAATAAAAATACATTTACCTTAATTTTCAGAGCAACTTTAATTTCAATAGCCAAAACGTGGAAACAAGTGAATGGATAAACAAGCTATGGTATATCCACACAATGGATACTAGTCATCAATGAAGAGAAATTAGTGATATACACTACAACATGGATTAATCTCAAAATAATTGTGCTAACTGAAAGAAGCCAGACAATAAGTAGTAAATACTGTATGATTCCTATTACATAAAATTCTAGAAAATGACAACTAATGTATCATGACAGGAACCAGATTAGTGATTGCCTAACACATAGGTGGGGGAGAGGCAGGGAACAAGGAATCTTTGGTGAGTTGTATATAGGTGCACTATTTTGAAAGTGGTAATTATTTCCTGGATGTATATTTATATCAAACTTATCAATGCTTACATTTTAAATATGTGCAATTATGCTTCAATAAAGTTGTTAAAAGAGAAAACAAAGCGAGGCTGAAATTGGAAATTATATAGCTCCTACCCCTACCTAGGATAGAAATATATTTAAATTAAACATAAAAACAGCAATGTGTCTTTTTTCTTTATCATTTTTAAATCACCTTAACACAGAAAGTTAAAGGTTTTTTTATTTCTTTTTATATAGGCATTGAGAAGAGTATATTCTATTAAACAGTCCTACTTTGGATTTTGCAAGATGATATACCCATTTGCTCTCTTCTGCATATAGGCTAAATCATATCTCCCTTTGTGTTCAGAGAAACAATTTGTTTGCAGTGCCTTTGGACAATTACATATCTGATGTTTGCTTTATATCAAATAATTTCATATTCCCTCACTGGTAAACTTCATATATATACTATTCATGTAAATTTTTCATTCAAATGTTCATTTAGTAAAAGCAGCCAAACTATGCAGGCACTGTACTGGGTTGTGAGGTTACAATAATGAAAAATGGCACGGCCATCGTTCTAAGTAGTTAAGAGTCTTTTAAAGGGGAGAGTCCCATTCAAATGAATAATTAATATACTGTATCATACATATAATAATCAAGAATCATAGACAGAATTGTGAGAAACAAAATGAATGGTTAATTTTGTCTAGGGAGTTGATGGAGTGCTGGCAGGTATGTTTCAGGGAAGGCTTCTGGAATTAGAACCAAATATGCTGAGTTTTGAAGGGTAAGAGTTGGTGGGGCAGTATACAAGATAGTGGTATGATCACATCTATGTGGAGAAGAAATTAACACATTAATGTTTAGCCTTAGCTTCTTACAATATAGGAACACTTTTACCAAACAATTATCAATGGCTTATCTAAATCTTTTAAAGTAATGATTTGTTGATGACTTTGAAACCCAAATACTTTCATTATATTGTTGTTCTGTCACAACACATTATTGACTAAAGAGATGGTCATAACATTTTACATAAGAAATATATTTTAAAACTTTTTGCATCTTTGAGGTAATCCATGTGTATAATAGTGTTTTCCATTTGTATCCATCCTCTTTGTAATTACTAGTCTTAGCCTATTGCTGGACACTTCTGGGCTTTAGAGGAAACACTTTCTTGGGAATCTAAGTTGATTGAGAAAGGAAATTGTGCCCATCTTCTCTAATTTCATGACTTTTCTTTCCCCCCACCCCAAGAATAAAAGGAGGATTATGCACAGGATAAGCAGTTTTATTAAAGGAAAACAAAGGTAGCTGTGATCCTTGAAAATACACAGAAGTAAAGTATTTGACATAAGGATATTCATTAGACCAATCTTTGACATTTCTTCTACCAAGGAAATACACTTCAGCAATCTATTTGTCCCCTCAGGTTAAAGGTTCCTTTGTCTCAGTTTTTGCAGTTAAGGGTACTGTTGATCCCTAAACTTCCATGATCAAATTTTTAAAAGAGACCATATCTTAAAGCTTCTCTGCCCAATCCATCTTGGGAAATAAAAGCACAAACATTCAAGTGTAATATTTCTCCAAGTGGTACAAAATAATACCTTTAAATATTTGGAACATGTACAGTATAGCCTTAAGCTTTAAGTCTAAGAATCATTTGGAACATAGAAACATCACATCAAAGTACAAAATATTTTACAAAGTCTTGACACTTTGTAAATAGTTGATAGAATATAAAATATTCAAATATGTATCCAGTTGATGTATGCCTATAGAAGATTCTGATTTTTTCTAAATATTAGGAAAATATTAAGACGGGAAGCTCTTATTTTTTATATGATTGAGTAAAAATCTATCAAAATGAAAACGTCATTCAACAAGAGTTACTATTGGATACATGTAATCCTGAGGAAATGCCTCCTCAACAACTGCCTGAAAACATTTCTAGAATTACTTATTTTTCATATCAATTAAACATTTTATTGACTTTTTTTCCTTATCACCAGGTATCTGCAATCTTCCCTACAAACATCTTGTCTTTTCCATTTTTAATCATATTTAGTTTTTGGCAACTGAAGCTTGTATAATTATGTTGGACCCAGGATCCAATGTAGAAAAATTATAAAGTCCAAAAATTTTTTCTTTGGCTTATCTCCCACCTCTAGTGTTTCATAGAGTAAAAGCATTTCTATCAATGTCTTTTCTGGATACCTGGGGTACTATTCCCAGATTCTCTTTGCTAAACTCTACTGAGGGGTTAGCTCCTAGAAACATGTTTATACTTCTATGGGGCTTTTGCTTTCCTGATAATGGGAACCAGAATGGAAATCTGATAATAGAAGACAAGATATGCACTGCTCATGAAGGTAGCCACATTCACCATCAAAAAGCCATCTCTGCCTTCTGAGCATACATAGAAAGTGTCTTCCAATAATAACCTGATTGTTCATTAATTAAATCAGCATTCATGTTCGAAGGAAGTAAAATGAAAGCATGCATATGTAAATCTGTGCTATTTGCAGTTTAAATAGTTTTGCCCATGGATTTCTAACTTCTGCATGTAACCTCATTTCCTCTTTATAGTATAAAACTTTCAGAGAATGGAAAGAGGAAGTAACAATAAAAGTGCTCCTGTGAGTAACAATTAGTTGCTTTATGAGAAAGCGAGGCTTCTAAACACAGGTCAAACATTGTCCTTTGCATCTCACCTGAAGCACGCCGGCCACTCCAGTCCACCAAATGCAGTTCCCCTGGGACCTACGCTGGATGGACACACAAGGTCTCATGAGGTAAAAGGCTAGGACACTTGCTCTTTCTGACCAGGCAGTGCTGTGGCTGATTAATATCCACCCAAAGCCACAATCACCTTCTGATCTGAGGAGCAGGTGACGTGGAGATTCTGAAGTGTCTTGATAAATTATGCAGGCATATCAAACAATACACACAGCAGGTTAAAAAAAAAGTCAGTCCCTAGAGTGGTTTGCTTTGTCCTTTTATAAACTGAATCTAGATAGCTCATCATCAATCACTGACAGCCCTTAGCATGACAATACTGGGAAATTAGTACTACATCGGTACCAAATAATGAAATGTTTGGGAAAGGAGAGAGGAAGGGAGGAATATAAACAAGGTTATTTTAACAGCCTTTGAAATTTTACTTTCTCCATTCTTTCACTGAATAAGAAGACCAATTTATTCACAATATACGTCTTTCCTACACACCATTTTGTCCTAAGCCTTCCTTCCTCCTTGCCAATACAAATTATACCCATCTTTCAAGCATTTTTCAAGGCCTATATTAAAGGTCAAATGTTATCTGCTCCACAGTCATCCATTTTGTAACAACGCCAATTTTCCTGTGATTCCTCTGACAGTTATACATATGCTGTCAGAACTTCTAATAATCTCTTCCAGTTCAGTCACAAAGTATAACTGAAATACATCATTGTTCTTTTGCTTTTTTTGTGTTTACCTCATTTCCTTAACTATTCAGTAATTCTTAGGCACAAAGACTTTCACCTTGCATACACTGGGCTTTTAACAAAGAGTTAGTGCTTTAAAAATTATAGGAAAAATGATTCACCATACCACTTGGTTCAAAATTCACAAAACAGAATGTTAATTTGCACTACATGAGTTAATACATGGGAATTAAAAATATATATATACATATAAAACTTATAGTTTATTAGACTCCACATTGTTCTATAAAGAACTCAAAGCAGTAAGAAAACTTACAAATGTACACATTTATTTTAACAATATATACTAAGAATAAATTACCAAGTTAAACTAAGTCACTTCTAAAACCAATATATGAAATGCAAAAATCCCTACATTTGTTCTCATCATAGGAAACCAGTTGTTTTTGCTGTTGTCAACAGTCTTTCTAAATATTATGATTATGATAAATGTACAATATCTATATCTATCTATCTACCTATCTATATGTTTCTATGTTACCCAGGAGAAAGGGCAAGGATTAACTGGTTCTTCTGACTATATAAATATTTTTGTGGATCTTCTCAGAAATATCAGCAGGACATTTGTCTGAACATTTTATTATTTCTTTAACAAGAAGGTATGGGGAGAGTAGGTCAACTGACATCAGAGTCCTAGCTGGGTACAATAAGCCCTTCAAAGTGTGCCCCTCTCGGGTCTCCCCCACCCCAGCCATCAAATGCCCATGACCACTATTCACAAGATAAGACCCGGCAGAGTCATCAAGGACTGAGCAGTCCTACTCTGTGGCCTTTCCTGGGACGTCCTGACCTTCCCTGTATTTGGCTAGCTCACTCTTCCTCCAGGATCCAGCTTCGATGCGAATTCCTAAGAGTCTCTATTCTTATTTTCCCTGCTTTGGGAATCAAAATTCTGTACTTAGTGCTCTCACTACACCTGGCCCCATCCTGGTTTACGCTTGGTATTCTCATGCAAACTCAATACCCATTTTACTTTCAACAGTGTCCAGGTTGAATGACAGATGATAGTCATGAGGTTCAATTTAAAACCAGCCTTGACTGGAAGGTCAACTCCTGGCCTCTCAACTCGAGGTACCTCTGCCAGGTACCTAGTGGCTTTTATCAATACTGACTAACTGAAGCCAACTCTGAAAACTTATCAAAAATTCTGAAAGGAAACATACGGTCAGATTGTGGTTGTATTATTGCAAAGGCCCACAGAGGCAGGAGCTTTAGGAAATCTTCCCAGGAATGTTCCCCTTTTGGTTTTCATGAGCTTGAAAGCAGAAACATAATAGCGCCCAGTAACACAACAGTAATGTCAAATTCCAAAGGCAGCCTTGTGATACTTTTGCCAGCATATAATTCACTTAATAGAATTCTAAGGCTTTCGTTTCTCATGATCCTCACTGTTGGTGATTTGAGATTAGGGCCACAAAAGGAACAGACCCAACTTTTCTTAAGGGCCTACCTGAATTTTGCAAGACATTTTCCAGTGATAAACAAGTTTATAACATAGTCACTGACAATTCACTTCCTCTTTGCAGTACATAATTTCTCCAGAATTTTCTTTTTTAGTGGAAAAACCAGTTTTATTTCTATCAGCAGACCAGCCCTAATGGTAATACAAGGGTTAACAAATCAATTTAACCTTTATAAATTAATTTCTCCAGAATTTTTATTTGAAGTGTTTAAATCCATGACTAGTATTTTCTGAGTTAATTGAAATAAAGCATATCGTTAACTATTTAAGTTGAGGGCAGGGTTAAGGATGGTACCTGGAGTCAAGATATAAGTTCAATTCTTAACGCATGTCTTGTAATGTTTAAAACTTGGCTAAGAGATGATGTAAGACTGGTATGTTACGATTCAATTAGAACAAAAGGAAGAATCACCATACAGGCACATCAATAGTATACACTGCCATAAATCCCACATCAACCGCCAACAGTTCAGGTTTGAGGTGAAGAGATTCAAAGAAAAAGAAATGTAAATGGATAATAGTACAAAATATATTAAGTGCTATCTAGTTCCCAAACAACTGCAAATTATTATTCTTGAGCAACATTTTTCCAATATCAACTTGGTAAAGTTTTTTAAAAGATGGTAATATCTGCTGTTGATAAGAAGCTGGGCACCCTTGTAATCTACTGAGAATGTAACTGAATAGAGCTTTTCTAGAGAACAGTTTGACAACAGTAAAGCTCTCTCCAAAATAAAGACTAAAACTTTTAGTTCCACAGTTTCTGCTGGTTATTCCAATAGAAAATAATTAAAAAATTAAATCAGAGTCTCTGGGCATGAGGCCCAGGAAGCAGTGTTTCTTACCCACCTCCAGCCCCAGGTAATTCTGAAATAGCAAATATAGTCTTATTAACATTCGCTTAGAGTCAGAGAAGTAAAGAGAACAGGCGACATATACAAGAAGAGAAATTCTACCCTGATTAAGAAGATATTTCTCCAACTCTTAAATCCAGTTAAATTAATAGAATCAAGTGATGGACTCTTGTAATAGAGTATTTCCCAGTGGGAAGAGAAATCTCAATCGAAACAATGGGAAACAAGTAATTTAACTGCATGTAGGTAATGAATTATTTTAGATATTTAAAAATAGTCAAAAACATTTTTTATAATTAAGTTGTTTTAAAATCACAATACCTCTACCATTCTCTTTAGCATTATTACAGTATAAAATAGAAGGGATGGTTTAACAAATGGTTAGAAACACAAAACTTTTTGATAAATACAAAAAAAATCAAATTCTCCTCCTGCTCTAGTCTGTTTCCTGGTTTGTGGTGTTGCCAGTTGTCTTGTGGTCACAGGACCAGAGAGCATAAGGGTCTCTTCCCTCTCCTCCGCAATCCCTATCTAGTTGGTCTGCAAATTCTGCACTTCTCCTTTTCATACAGCATTTCAACCTGTTCCCTATCTTCCCTTTTTAATGCTGATACCACAGTTCAAGTCTGTTATTCTCTTTCAGATGGGCTTTTATGAAATTTTCTCTCTGTCCTCAATTACTTCCTATACTCTGTTGCAAGAACTCAAGTTTTGGTGAGGAAAACCATGATATAATCACAATACTCAGTTATTGAAAATGTTTAATGATACCTGCTACCTGTAAAGCAAAATACAGTATCTTCAGCATTGCATTCAAGGTCCTTTACCATCGGACTCAAGCTACACTATCATTCCTTTACCTTCCTCTCCTCATCCCACTGTCCCACCTCTATATCACTTCTGCCCCTTACTTCCAGTTAAACTGCTGTCAGAACATACCCCATGATTCATAAGGATCCTTTTTTCATGCATATCTTCTTTCTAGAAAGCTCTCTACCTCACCTCTTTGTGATGTCTACTATTAAACCCAAAGATTTCTCCTCTATAAGTTGATAATTTCTTCCCCTGCTAACAGAAAAGAAGCACAATAAACCCATGTGAATAACTCACTCTCTGCATTATTCTGGCAACAGAGCTGGATGAGGCTGCCTGAAAGAGGGTGGTGGCGGTGTGTCTGTTCTTTGACTGCAGGTACAGGCATCACTCATCTCTGTGTACTCCTTGACCTAAACCAGAGCCTAGCATGATGTTCAGAGAATCTCTGTGCACTTGGATCATGTAAGGGATCAGGCAGGAGATCTACAAAAAGACAATACTTAATCCAAAAAGTTAGAAACAGGATCATCTTCTAAAAGGAGCTATGAGGCTTGGAACCTTCTTCTCTACTATTTTACATGCACTTAGGGAGCTAGCTAATTAAAGAAACCCTCTGGTGAATTTCCTATAATGAGAAGAATTCTTTGGCAAAGCAAATAACCAACCCTTAATTTATAAAGTACTTATGGAGTTAGGTGCTTACAGTATCACCAAATTTAGGGACCCCTTGTCATTAATCTGCCTCTGTAAACACATAACTCAGAAGGAATCCCTAAGATTCTGGAGAAAATTGGGTTGTAGATGATTTAAGCTGTTAATTTTGATATTCTACAGAAGAATGTTAATAAGACTGTATTTGCTTTCTTATTTAAGCCTTAAAGCATAGCATAGACAAAAGAATCTCCGCAAGTAGCATTCTAATATTAACTTCCTTTTGATTCAGGCAAAAAAGCAATAAGTTTTCTATGATTAAAAGAAAGAATCTATTGTGTTATTTATATAGCTTTGATTTGGAGCAAAATTTTGGTACTTTGTTCTCAGTCTAAGGAACGATAATTTTTAAAGTCTACTGTGAAGTTTATTGTTGTTCTTCTTCTTCTTTTTAAAATAATTCTCCTCCCAAGGGCAGAGGAATTGAATTCTTCCTATGGATTAAGAGTTAAAGCTCTGGTTTTACTTTGAGTATTTTATCAACAACATTCAAAAGCTTTGAAAACAAACGTGGTTATTAATGCTGGTACTATGAATGTAAAAAAGAAAAGGAACACACTCATCAATCCTTGTTTATTGAGCCCTATTTTTCAAAAATTGTAAGCTCCAGAATTTCCATACATGACAAATTTCTGGGGGTGGCAATATGCCTAGGGCAGGATGAATCAGAGCAAGCACTAGGATATCGCCTCCAAATTGCAGTTTCTCTGTAAGCACACTGGTTTTTGTTTTGTTTTGTTGCACCTAGGATACACATGTATATGGGTGGTTTTGGTAAAAGTATTTGAAATTCTAGAGAAGCTAAAATTTCCATAAACCATTTCTTGGTTTCAATCTTATTTCCCAATTTCTAGGCCAATCCCTACCACAAATGCAATTTATTTGATATTCTCCCACCCTTCCTCCCTCCTTTCTTTCTTTCCTTCTTTCTTGGAAAAACAGAGATATGTTTCTAAAATTTGTGCATGCATTCCATGTTAAGACAATCAAGTTGAAATGCCTTAGAAAGTTAGTAACCACGTGGTGAAAATCTCTGCCGGAAACCCTATGTGACCTGGAAAACGCCCCACATCTGAGTTTCTGCCTCCCTCCTTAGCATCCTCTCTATATTGTAGACATTCTCGGCTAATGTCACTTTTAAGAATCTGTCAAACTGTTTCATACTCCCATGCCTTTGCCTTTGCCATTTTCATTGCCTGGAAATCATACATTCACTGAATATTTTTACTGAAATCTACTCTCTGCAGAGAATGGTGCTAGGTCCTGGGAATACAGCAGTGAAAACGATATGATATTCACAGTTGCTGCCCACACATGACTCAGCATCCTTCTTCCCTGGCAAACTCTGCTTGCATGTTGCACCTTTTGTGCTTCTTTCTCCGGGACTTGTTCCCTGACCGTCCAGTCAAGACTTATCAATCCTTCTTTTGAGACACTGGTACAGCTTTAATAGTCCTATTATAGTCCTGACCAACATGCTTTTAATATGGTTATTTCCCATAATTTCTGATTCCCTTATGAAACAGTGAATTTGCTGTATCTCTTTCATTTTTGTATTGTTAGCACAGTGCTTAGCACTGAATGAATTAATTAATTGATAGAATGAATAAACTGCATAACTGATTTTTCTGGGGAGAGTAAATTGAATTTCAATCTGAATATTGTTTTAACATGTACTAATCTAAGCCTTTGCAAAGCACATATTGATCTGAAAGAGACAATTAGCACAGAATTTTAAAATGTGAAGTTACAGAAGCTACAATGAATGTAATCTCTTACATGAGTATGACATGCTCTTATAATAAATCTCAAAATTCCTCAATTTTGTTACCTGAAATAGAAGAGTTATGATGCTCTTCTACTATTCTCCAAAGTAGTCACAATTATTACGTGGTTCTGTCTGTATATGAGGGTATTTTATTACAAAGGTGGTTATTATTAATATTAGAGTGGTTGAACTCTTCAGAAGAAATATGCTATTAATTGGAAATTCACAATGGTAATAGAATCAGCATCTTTTATGAAAGCTGAAAAGTTGGGTTTGGAGAAAGAAGACTCCTAATTCTCTATGAACAGAATGCAGTTTAGAAATTTGTAGGCAGCTCTTTCAACCACACAATGTATATATACATTAGATTTCAATGGAACCTAAAGGCACCATACACACTGCTAGGTTGGAGTCATCAGCTAATTTTTTCCGTCCTTCTTGGAAATTTTTTTTAAATATCAGAGTCGGATACTTTATTGAATTAATTGTAAATTCCTTGAATATCACTATATTACTTATTCATCTTTTTATCTACCGCACTTCCTAGCACACTGACTTGACCACAGTAGATTCTCAGTAAATAGAAGTCAGTTTTATTTGGGTTACCTACTCCTACTAAAAGAAACTTGGGCAGATTTCACTGATTTGGGGACTTAGAAATAAAACAGGGATGAATGTTTAATACATTTTTTGCAAATATTTGCCAGATTTGGAAGTATGTGTGGTTCCAAAGAGCCATGTAGATCCATGCCATAAGTTAGATGAAGTTAGATTTTGGGTAAATTTAATGGAAATTGTTTTCATAACAGCAGTTACCTAATAATAGAATGGATTTCTTGTAAGGTAAGCTGTTTCCCACTGGTGGACATTGTGAAAAAGAATGCCTGGAGGCAACAGAGGACTATCTTTGGCTAGATACTGTGAGACAATAACTGTTCTTTAAGTGCTATAAAGAGAAAAGGGCATAGATGGGTACAGTCATCCCTTGGTATCTGCAAGGTATTGGTTCTAGGACCTACAAGAATACCAAAATTGTCAGATGTTCAAGTCACTTATATAAAATGGTATGGTATTTGCATATAACCTACACACATCCTCAGACCTTAGATTCAGTATTATGAGTAATGCAGAGTCATCATTTTTAGATTACTCATAATACCTAATATAATGTAAATGCTATATAAATAGTTGTAAATACAATGTAAATGCTATGTAAATAACTGTAGGCATGCAGCATATTCAATCTTGCTTTTTGGAAATTTCCAGATTAAAAAAAAAATAGTTTTGATCTGGGCTTGGTTGAATCCACAAACATGGAACCCAAATATATGCAAGGCCGACTATATATTCAGTTCATGTGTCGGTTTATTCTGTTATCTTTATAAAGTGATACCATATATTTTTATAGTCTATAATACATGTCCTCAATATTATTGAGTTGTAGATTGCCTCTGGACAACTTCTGGGACTCTAGAGTCCTGTGAACTTCAGGACTGGTCATAAACTACCCTACAAGTGATCGCAAGGTAGGGTGGCTGGAGTCCTGAAAAAATTCCTCAAGTTGGAATATGCAGATGTTCATTACATAAGATCAAGAGTAGTCATTACTGAATTACACATTTTCAGAGTTAAAACACTTAGATAAGTTCATGGACCTAACTCACTGATGGAACAGAATTTCTTCAATCAACCAAGATTTGACTACAGTTCCTACAAGGATAAAGATGAGAAGAGGTTAATTTTCATTAGAATTTCATGAGGAACCCCAGCTCCTTCAGCTGATGCTGGTCAACCAATATTCAGATACTATTTAAGGAACATCATTTTACTTTTAAAAACCCTTGGCCACATGCATACCTAATTAGGAAAAGCAACCTCTAAAAATGGAAATTAAATTTCAGAAGGGTGCTTCTATAATATTATTTGTCCACTATCATTCTCTTACGCTGCTTGGAAGCAGTAGGAATTTATAACTTCTGGAAAGAAAGGTATGAAATTAAGACATTTGTCCTTACTTGTACCATAGTCATAAGATTTAGCAATATTATAGGGCAAAAATAATTATAAAAAATGCTGAAAGCAAAGGAAAATTGTGATTGATCTTTGGAATTCTGAAGAAAAAGATTAAAGTGTAGTAAGTGTCAGAAACATACTTTTCAACTGAAAATACTATTCAGCAATTTGAGAAGTTCTAACTTCATTTTCTTTCAGTGACAAAGAAAAATGTTTTCAGTAATGGGACTTTTTAGTTTTCCCTGGAAATAATTCATGTATTTCAATATCTTTGAAAAGAAAATGGTCTTCTTACAGTCAACCTGACAATTGTGCTATATTGTTTAATTAAACATAATAATTTACCTTGGACTGCTTAAAAGTTAATTGTCCAGAGCTAATGTGATTGGGTCGTAATTGTTACCTGACATCTTCTACAAGCACAATTTTGTAGATCATTTTTTATTACAATTTTATGAAGGAAATTTGTTTCCAAATATAAATTCTGTGGGTGGGGTTGATTTTTTTTAACTCATCAACTGATGTTTAACTAATCAACAAAAACTATTGGTTTAAATTTGACTGAATTTGATTAAAATAGGGAAAATATATATTTATATTATAATATGCATTATATTTATATTATAATGTGTTTTAATATTATGTTATAGTATATATGCTTTACTTTGTTTCCCCTATGTGTCCTTGATATGCAGATTCTCTTCTATCTACTAATATCAAATCTAGACTGAACCTTAAGCTTTCTGTCTTAAACCTAACGACAGCTGGACATAGTGAATTCCAGAGCGTGTATCAGGTGATGTACTATCATCAGTGAATGCATATGGTCCTAAGTACTGTTCTCTGAAAGCCAAATAAAATTGTTATAAAAGAAAAGAAATGCATATCTATTATGTTAGAATTTTAAGATGGTTCCCAAGGTTTCCACTCCCTTGGGCACATTCATTTTCTCCCAGTTATCCAGTTAAAGGGTAATCTACATGCCTCCGTGAAACCATTTTTGGGTATAATTATGGTCCCAAATCAACTGATTTTAGAAAACGATATTATCCTGGCCTATTCAGAGGTGAGTTCACACTTAAAAGGGGCTTAGCTCTTCCTAAAGAGACTTAAAATGTAAGAGGGATTCAATGGGAGGAAGATTTTTCACTGATGGCTTTGGGGCAAGAACTGGGAGCAGTCCACAGCTAAAATCCAGAAAGATAACAGAGACCTCATTCCTACAATTGCAAGGAACTAAACTCTGACAACAACCTGAATGAGCTTGAAAGAGTACCCCAAGTAACACATAAGAATGCATCCTTTCAACACGCTGATTTTTTTCTTTGTCTGACTACAGAACTGTGAAGTAATAAATGGGTATTGCTTTCAGCTGCAAACCTTGTGGAAATTTTTTATACAGCAGTAGAAAACTAATAAATCTATGATGTAGCTAAATAGAGCATCACTATTTTAGATAAAGGAAATTTGTGTGGCTGTACTGAGAATCAAATCAGAATAAAGAATTCATTTGAAGATAATAATTGTCTCCTAACGTCTATAACAAACTTCTTCATTAACTCACCATTCAACTGGGGTCAGTGCGAATAAAATACAAACAGCATATATTAGAGTGGCTAGCAATAAAATCTCTTGCAAGGCACTTTACCCCTTTGGACTGCAGTTGTTTTTAACTGCAAAATAAGAAGCTAGAACCTGATTATTTCTGAGATTTCTTCCAGGTTAAGAAATGTATGATTTAACTAAATAGTAGTAAAGTGAAGAAGCTATGATATGGTGGAAAGAATACAGTACTAGAGAAAAGGAGAAAAAGACTTGGGTTAAATTCTATGTCGTAAACAAGGAGCATTGATCTTAAATAAACTGTTTCATTTCTGGACTGTGATTCACTTGGTTGAAAATGGGGATAAAACCACCATGACTCAAAACCCTTTGTGAAAAGAGTTATTCTGGGTAACTTACTTCCAGGATGGCAGTGAGGAACTTTGTGAACTCACTCACTCTCTAAAACAATGAAAATATGGCCAAACCAACTTCCATGAACCATTTCAGAATCCTGGTAATTAACAAAGCCTCAGAACAAATGAAAAATCATCTATTCAAGAGAAACTGCTGAATCTCTATAAGAGAGAAGGTCTGTGACATTTTCACTTGGGACTATTCCTATTCTTTCCTCCCACCTCCTTGGTGTGGTAGCCAAAATCTGGAAGCAGACAGTAAAGATATCTGACCATCTTTGGAACTCTGTTAAAAGCACCATCCCCAGAACACACTTAATACTTTGTCCAAACATTTAGATCTCTGTGAAATACACAAATATGTAGAAATCAAACAACACACTTCTACATAACCAGTGCATCAAAGAAAAAAATCACATGAGAAAATACTTTGAGATAAATGAAAACAACAACACATTAGGCCAAAGCTTATGCGATACAGGTAAAGCCATGCACAGAAGAAAATTTATAGCTCTAAATGCCCACATTGAGAAAGAAGAGCTCAAATCAATCTCACCTTCCACCTCAAGAAAAAAGAGCAGCAAACTTTATCAAACTTTATATATTTTGTTCTTTTTAAACTTCAAAAAAGAACAGCAAACTTCTCCTTTATCAAGGAGAAGGCAGGAACTGTAAAGATTAGATTAGAAATAAGTGAAATCCAGAATAGAAAAACAATAGAGAATATCAAAAAAAACAAAAGTCGGCTCTTTGAAAAAATCAAAAACTTTCTATACATTAGCAATGAATAATCTGAAAATAAAATTTATAAAACACTCTTAAATAATAAAAATAATAAAATTTCTAATAATTTTTTAAAGTACAAGACATATACTAAATATATAAAACAATTGAAAGAAATTAAAGATGCTATAAATAAACAGACATACCAGGTTCATGGGACAGAAGACTTAACATTGTTAAGATGGCAATACTTCACAAATTGAGGTACAGAGTCAACACAATCATTTTCAATATCCCAGCTTTTGGCAGGGGCAGGAATTTACAAGATGATCTCAAATTCATAACCCCCTTATCTGAAGCCCTCATAGAAAAAATACAAGGGACCAAAATAACCAAAATCTTCTTGAAAAAGAAAAAAGTTGGAGAGCTCACAGTTTCCAATTTCAAAACCCAGTACAAAGCTACAATAATCAAGTCATCATAGTACTAGTGTAACAACAGACATACACATCAATGGAATAGAATTGGGAGTTCAGAAATACATCCTTACGTTTAGGGACAATTGATTTGGACAAGGATGCCAGAATAATTTATAAAGAAAAGTATAGCCATTCAGGAAATGTTGCTGGAACAACTGGATATCCACATGCAAAAGAATGAATTTGAAGTCTTCACACCACACACACAAAAATAATCCAAATCTTAGATTTAATTGTAAGAGCTAAAACAATAAAACCCCTAGAAAAAAAACACAGGAGTAAATTTTCGTGATCTTGGGTTAGGCAATGATTTCTCAGTTATGACACACAAAGTAGAAGGAATAAAATTTTTACAAAGATAAATTGACTTTGTTAAGTTAAAAAAAAAAACCTTTTTTGTGTCAAAGGACACCACTAATACAGTGAAAAGAAAACCCACAGGATAAGATAAAATATTTGCAAATCATATATATGACAGAACTTCTATACAGAACATACAAAGAACTCTTACCATTCAACAATAAAAAGAAAACTAGCCCAATTAAAAATTGAATAAAAGATTTGAATAGATATTTCTCCAAAGAAGACATATAGTCAATAGACACATAAAAGGATGCTCAAATCATTAATCATTAGAGAAATGCAAATCAAAACACAATGAGAAACTACTTCATGTCTACTGGATGTCCAAAATATAAAAGAGAGAAATAATAAGAGTTGGTGAGGATATGGAGAAACTGGAACCTTCATACATTGCTTATGGTATTGTTAAAACAGTGCAGCCACTTTGGAAAACAGTCTGGCAGTTTCTCAAATGTTAAATACAGAGTTAGCTTATGACCCAGCAGTTCCACTCCCAGATATATATATCCAAGGGAACTGAAAACATGGGGACAACACAGAAACTTCTGCATGATTTCATAGTAGCATTATTCATAATAGAGAAAAGGTAGAAACAACCTAAATGCCCATCAACTGATAAGTGGATAAATAACGTGGTATATCCAAACAATGGAATGTTACTGAGCCACAAAAATAAATGTAGTACTGATTCATGCTACAACATGGATGAACGTTGAAAATACTATGCTGAGTGATAAAAGGCAGTCACAAAAGGCCACATATTGTATTAATCCATTTATATGAAATGTCCAGAACAGGCAAATCCAAGGAGAAAGTAAACTAGATTTTAGTGATGGTGGCACAACTCCACTGAACTGTGTATTTTCATTGAAATTGTATGCACTCCTGCCCTACTTATCAATATGGGACGATCTCATGGACAATTTAGATAAGAGGACAAAATATGGAGTCAGAGTCTTAGGTCAAGCTCTGTTATTTACTAACTGTGTGACTTAACCTCTTTGAACTTCAGCTTCCTCTTTATAGCTAATGGAAATAATAATGCCTTCCACTTACTTTACATAAGGAAACTGAAATGAAAATACAATTTCCATGATAATATTATGCTCAGATTATGCAATTTCTTTTAGGAGCCTTTAAATGGATTAATCATAATCATTATTTAGTGGCACAGTATCATTATCAATTAATGCATAAAAACTTTATTTGTATTTACTTCAAATAGACATTACTTTTTGTTCCCTTTGTTCTATTCCCAATCCCTTTCTCTCTCTCTCCTCCATACACCCTGTCATTGGTTGAATTTTCCAGGAAACACTCTGAGACACAATGTAATGGATGGGATGTTCATTAGGGAGTATCCCATGGAAGAGAGTAGAAGGGAAGCAGGTTTGAACAGAGGGAGAAGTCCAGCTGGGATGCAGGCCATGGCAGCCTCAGCCAACTTCAAGAGGAGCTCTGGAGCTCTGGCCCCTCAGAGTTGTCCTGCATTGGCCAAGTGGCCGAGACTCTCTACCACAGTCTCAATGTGTCATAGGTTGTGAGACCTTGGGCAAGGTGGCGCTCTGTGTGGTTAAGGCAATCCCTAAAGGGATTAACAAATGGCTGGAGGCTATCTGCTCACAACATCCCCAGAAGTTGGAGCAATTCGTCCTTCCTTGAGGGGACATTTCAACAGTGTATCACAGTACCCATCAGAGCTCCGAATTCTAGGTATTTAAGTACATAAATGGCATTGTGTAGGATATTTCGCTCTGTTTCTATTTTACCTTTGGTGTATGTCTGTCAGATTTATCCATGCTGCCAGTCATAGATCTGGTTAATATAAAATTCTTTTCTATATTTCCTTCTACGTAATAGAATGAACACTGCTGGTACTGTATCAATAGACACAATCCCAACACATTTATCATTGCTGGGTAGAAGAGATAGTGTTAAAATAAAATAGATCAGTCTGTTGCACACACACTGCTTTGGTTTTCTAATCAATTAACCTATTGCTCAGAACAGCAATTTGGCCGCTCCAGTTTGCTTTGCGTATTGCTCACCGTCTGTATCTTTTCCCTAAGCCCCACTGTTTGATTAGACTAGCGTGGTTCCTGACAGTAGCATGACTCCTTCCGATCCCTTCTTCAGTCCACCTCCTGTTTTATATCTCCAGTTCCACTCTGTTTTGGCTGTCTCTTCTTTTCTACCTGCCTTCACCACTGCAGTATCAGCATCATTTGGAGTCAGGTCCAACTTTACAAATGTTTTACCACAGAATATAACAAAATATATGATATGGAACAAGGGCACAATATTGTTGATTTGTAATGTTTGAGCATTCCTAATTCTATTGATTGCATCTCTTTTTACATCTATGTAAATTATATGTAATTTTAAATGAAAGGGAGAAATAAAGATTTTTTTGAAATAAATTATATGTATCATTTTTGGAAAGACATTGCAAAAGGTTAATGCTTCCCTAGTCTCATGTTTTTGTTTGTTTTCTCAATTCAGAGGCAAACTCCTTCTGATTTTATACATTGTCTTTCAGACTACTTCATCTTCTGACATAAACAGGGAAACCTATGAACCTCCTTCATCTAGTGTTGGCCTATCTCTAAATCCCAGAGCACAAGGTGAGAACCAGAAGGAAGCTCTCCCTGCGTTTCTCAGCTGTGTTCCTTAGACTCCTGGGTTAGTAAGGATTCAGGGACCACTGTAGGGTGAGAGGCTATGAAGAAGGCAGGACTCTGGGCTCACCTGGGTTTACGTTTCAACTATATTAAATATAATGTATTAAATACCTGTAATATTTAGTTTAAAAAATGAGTTTCCCTGCTGAAAGAAACAGAGACAGAGAGTTGAAAATTACTGACTAAGCCTTACCTCACTTAATATTGAAATACACAGGCCCAGCATGGAATTCACTTGTCCAAGATCCAATGATATTCTCTAACTTCATATTTTACTCTATTTCAGAGCTTAATATTAATAGCTCTTTGGCTGTTGGCTTTAGTAGCCTTATGTCTCCTGAAATCATAACCCAGCCCAGTTTCTAGACTCCAGCTCCTTCTAAGCAAGACTGTAGCTTTGACCTGGCCTGAAGCTCACACCTATTCCTCATAGCTATTCTCCCTGAGATCTGGTTTCGGTTTCTGTTTTTGCTAGTAGCAGTCTTCCCTTGCTTGGTTTCTCTTCTACCGTTAAATGTCATGGGCCTTGACAGTAGCATTAAAGGTTATCTTTTATGTTTAGGGAAGTAAATACTTGAAGGCAACTTGGGATAGATATAATGATGGAAGCATTATCCTCTTACTATATATTAGAATAGCAATCAAGTAATAACAAAATGAATTGTAATGGAGCCAATCATTTGTTTTGTCATCCTTAAATTTCATATGGGGAGTTTAGCATAAACTAATTACTCTTGACGATTATCTGACAGATTGGTTTCAAAGACCATGGAAAGAGATAATTTGAAGCGTTGGGTTGAATAAACAATCACTATGTTTCTCTAAGAGTCTGATTAATTCTAAATATAAACATCTTGTTTAGAATGCACTAAAAGATATGCAATGCACATCTTTCCCTTAATGCCAAAAAGCTTTCCAAACAGGTCCTGTTTTTGACGCATCTTATAGGACTGAGTCTACTGTAAGGTTTATAAAGACACTGAGTTAAGGACAATGTCACATAATTTGTATTAATAACGTTCACAAATAATTATTTCCATATTAGCAGAAGGTAAACGAACTATTTCCTTATGCAATCAACTATAAATAAATAGGATTTTTTTTCTTATGCACTTCCCTTCTTGGTGGGTGGATGGTAAAGAACTAACATGTACTCAGTGTCTAGTTTAGACTCGACATCGACATATATAAAAGTTTCTACAAAGTAAATCTCAATCAAAATTAGAAACAGTATTATGCTCATGATTTTTAAAGGCCCTTCTGCTTGCAGAAAAAAGTGTTGGGGATTTCCTAAGTGTGTATAATACCAACAGGATAAACATTTAGAATTCAAACATTTAGAATTCAATTACTTTAAAAAAGATAATTAGATGTTTAATATGTTGCATAAAAATTTAACCACTTTTTTTTGTGTGTGTGGTACATGGGCCTCTCACTGTTGTGGCCTCTCCTGTTGCAGAGCACAGGCTCTGGACGCACAGGCTCAGGGGCCATGGCTCACGGGCCTAGCCGCTCTGTGGCATGTGGGATCTTCCCGGACCGGGGCACGAACCCACGTCCCCTGCATCGGCAGGTGGACTCTCAACCACTGCGCCACCAGGGAAGCCCTTAACCACTTTTAATACATATTTTCACATTGTATTTTATGTTGCAAATTGTCAACATCACAATATAACTAATTTTAAAAGAAAACTCCAGAGTTATGTCTCCCTATTTGTCCTTTTTTTCAATCCTCCAGTCTTCTTGGTTTCAATCATACTGAAGTCACTGTGGTTCTATTTGTTTGCAGGTCCTCGTTCTCTCTCTCGCTCCCTCTCTCTCTTGCTCCCTCTCTCTCTGTCTCAGCTAGCCTGTGCATAATCTTTCTTCTTCCAGAAAGTATACAGTATTCCCCACCCACTGCTATGACCTCTCCCTTGCCTTCTTAAACTCCTAATTGTATTTATTTCTCCATTCAAATATCACCTTCTCTGGAAAGCCTTCCCTGACTCCTTTACTGAAAATCCCAACCCAGGCTGGGTTAAATGTTGTTCCAGTGGGTTTTCATAAGCAAAATCTGCTAGATATCCCCGCTTTGTACCACTCACCACTTGCTATTTAATATTCCCATGTGACTATGTGTTTCCAAATCAGTTCAGTTATCCCCCTGAAGAAAGGCACTGGGTCTTGCCCAGCACTGTATGCTTGGCACCCAGCATAGTGCTTGATTGACAGTGGTACTTGGTGTTGTAGGATTAATGGATGCCCCTATGGTTTTAGATAGAGTAGTATATTATCTATTTGTTATGCCTATGTACTAATACCAATTTTACTTGTCATTTCAAGAGCTCTGTAGTGTGATTATTGAGTATGATACATCAAATACATGCTGTCAGGCAAAATGTGTAATTACCTGGGTTGCACCCCTGTTTGACTGAAAATTTTTTTAAATAAGAGTGATCTCATTCTCAATAGCTCAGCCAGATGGGATCACTGTTTCCCCTGCCTTGTCTGACACTTCTTTGAACCTCCATCACAGCCTGCATTGAGATCCCTTGTAGTTGACGGAACGTGTCCTTGCTCTCTTAATTTAGGCCTTGAAGGCAGGAAAGAGTCTTTTTTCAATCTTATATTTCCCACAGTGCCTGGCACATAGAAGAGGTGCAGCAATTATAGAACTGAGCTGGTACCTGATTACGCAAAGGCCAAGCCAAAGTCAGATTTTTTTTTAATCAGTCCTTTCAGAATAAGTACAGAACTCTGGGGGGGTTTTGTTGTTGCTATTGTTGTTTTTACACTTTTCTGATTAAAAAATAATGCAACTCGTATTTGGAAAATTTTGGAAAGAACACAAAAACATATAAAGCAGAATTAAATTTACCTGTATAGTGGAGATCAGTTTATGTTAGAATTTTAGTACATTTCCATCCAATCTGTCTTCTTCAACCAATGATAACCTTATATCATATAAATTATTTTATACTTAGCCTTTTCACTTAATATAATAGCATATTATTTTCTATCACTATAAATTTTTTGACATTATATTCCACCCCATAAATGCCCATGGTTTTTTAAGCCACTTCCTTGGTAACTGAATACTGTTTGTTGAAGACTGTTTTTTAATTTTTCACAACTGTAAGTAATTTTGCATTATTTCAATGAATAATATATTATTTCTATGTACCTGGCTTTCTGTTGTTTTATGGGCTGGGATATAGCAGAGAAGAAACTGACAAAAATCCTTACCCTCATAGAACTTACATACTAATTGAAGAGACAAAAAATAAACATGATAAAATAACATGTGCTACATTAGACAGAAATGGATGCTGAGGGGAAATAAAATACAGGAGGGAAGTGTAAGAGTGTCAGAGGGTGGTCACACATTTGGGTTGAAGTGGCTAAAGAAGGTCTCACTGAGAAGAAATTTGGGTAAATACCTCCAGGAGGTAAGGGAACAAAATCATCTTGAAATGGGGTGGAGCTGGGGAAGGGAGAAAGACCAATTGCAGGGGAATGTATAAGCAAGACCTGAGAAAGAGTATGCCTGGTATGTTTAAGGAGCAGCAGAAGCTCACACTGATTGAGGAGGAGGGAAATAAGAGATAAAATCAGAGCTATCCCAGGAGGACTAATTTTTTGGCTTTTCAGGCTTGGCTACTACTCTAAACGAGCTGAGATGTCACTGGAGCAGCACGATATAAGTGGCATTTGAACAAGATCACTCTGCTTCTGGGATGAAATAGACTGAAAGGGGAAAGTCACAGGCAGGAATGCCAACTGAGAAGCTTCTGATATAAAATTGGGGAGGGCATAATGACATGGGCCAGAGTGTGGTGATGGAGGTGGGAAGGAGAAGTTAATTGTGGAATTTATTATTAGATTGAATGTGGTGTATGAGAGAATAAAAGGGGTCAAGGATGATGTCAGGTTTTTAGGCTTGAGCAGTTGCAAGAAAGGAGATGCCATTCAGTGAGATGAAGCAGATTGGTAGAGGAACAGGTTGAGAGTCAAGGTCATGTCCATTTTCCACATCCTTCAGTTTGATATCTAAGTGGAGATGTCAAGTAATCAGTTGAATGCATGAATATGGAATTCAAAGAACAAGTTCTTACCAGAGATAAAAATTTGGGTGTCTTCAGCATAGAGATTATATTCAAAATACAACACTCTCATGCATAAATATTTATTCAGATTTTTTCATCATATGATTTCAATAACTATGCCTGGGATATTGGAGTTGGCGTTACCTGATTAATTCATATAAGTTATTTCCCTAAAACACTGTGACAATTTAAGTTTTCTGCCTGCATTATCATTTTGCATCTTTGGACATGGTAACTTAAAGAACAAAAACTACATATACATATATAGTTTTGTACCTTCATTTTGCATTACTTTGATTATTGATGAAGACATTCTTAAATTAGACACTAAAATGGGAACATGATTCCATCAAAAATAGCAAAATCTACAAACACGTATGTATCCACACAGCCACAGAATTCCACTTTGCAATATTTAAAATATTAATCTAGAGTTTGTTTGAAAAGATAAATGGGTTTAAAAAAGGCCTAAGAGTAATGGAGCATTACCCCTATTAAATATTCAATCATATGTAGAAGCTAAAATAATTAAATTAGTACAATACTGGCCCCCAAAACAAACAGACAAATTTGCAGACAGGCCACTGTACTTATTTAAATTACTATATGACAAAGGTGGTATCACAAATTGGGGGAAACTATGAGAGAGTCAAGATACAATGAATTATTATTCCATTTGGAAAAAAAATAGTTTAGTTCTTTGCCTCCTGCTGAATACAACATAAAGTACATACATAATTAAAGTAATTAATTATGTAAAAATCTATCCATATTTTTTAAAACTAGAAGAAATTTGGAGAATATTTCCTAATTTCTAATTAGGGAAATACATTTCTAAACTTAAATAGAAGAACTTACAAAACAATAAAAATAGTCCTGTGTGTATGTAAACAATATTCAGTGGTCACCAACAAATGGAAAAACAGCTGTAATAAGTATGACAGGAAAGTTAATAATATTGATAGTCAAAGCTCATATAAACTTATTAGAAAAGCATTAAGGCTCTTAATAGAAATGGAAAAAGAATATAAACTGGGGATCACAATTTTTTTTTGTTAAGTGAAGGACCAATACACAAAATAGTGACATTTATTCTTAAATGAGAAAGACGTTAATCGATAAGTTTCCAGGACACTGTTTTGTGGGTGAAGTGAATGAGCTGATTAACAGAAGTGAATACCTGAAAGGTACTCTTTTGCCAAACACGATTTCATCACAATCTCTAGTTTTCATTTTGTTATGCCCGTATCTGAACCTCACCAACTTTTATCAACCCTTCCTGCACTTATTCAGTGATTATGATTTTAAAAAGTTGTCTGATCAGATTAAAGGAATGAAGGAACATAAGTGAGAGACTGAATATAGAAAGTATGCATGATCACTTTATAAGCAAAAAATAAAGAAGCAAACAACAATAATATTCCTTATTATAATTTTGAAAGACATAGAAAGTTTATGAGGGACTTCCCTGGTGGTCCAGTAGTCAAGACTTCACCTTCCAATGCAGGGGGGTACGGGTTCAAGCCCTGGTTGGGGAACAAAGCTCCCACATGCCTCGTAGCCAAAAAGCCAAAAACATAAAAGAGAAGCAGTATTGTGACAAATTCAATAAAGACTTTAAAAATGGTCCACATCAAAAAAAAAATTTAGAAAGAAAGTTTATGAGAAGAATCCATATAAATCATTAGCCTAAGAACCAAAGAAAACATTGATTTCTTTCAAAGTAATTACGCAAATGCATATTAAATTGCCTCACTGCTTGTGCGAAGCAAAAGAATATTACAAATATCAATTCTGGTTCATTCAATAAAGCATAATGCCTTTGATCTGCCAGTGAAATCCACTGTCTCTTTTCTCATGTTTGTTTTTCTCAAAACTACACAAGTTTAAAGCAACTCCTCCTGTAATAGGGAAGTAAGGATTATTTTCCCTTATAGGTTTATTTCTTAGCAGGTTGTGATGGATATGGTTTAAAATATTAATTTAAATGATATGGTACATGGCTACATGATCTTTCCCTTTTAATAAAACTTGGGGCACATTTCAAGTAATCATCTAAGAGGAATCAAAATATTATCTAGTCCATTTACCTTTGTCCAAGGTGGATTCAAATTAGCATGACTTTCTGGATTTCCCCAATCCCTTTCCCCCACCTCCAACAATTTTCCTTAGAGTGCTTGAAGTAAGCATGATACTCCTAGAACCTACTACACACTCTTAAGTTTCAATTTAAAACATTTATCATACCTTCTCTTACTCAAAAGAAAAAAATGCCAAGAGTACAATACATCATCAGAATATGAATGTGTGGTATTTGTGACAAAAAAACTATTTTTAAATTCCACCCCCTCAGCTTTCTTTCACCAAGTTCAGCTCCTCTTTATAGAGGAAGGACTAACGAAAAAATGTAGATAGATAAAAATCCTGTAAAAAGTATTTTGCCTGTAATTGAATTTTTTAAAATTGGGTTTAATTAGAGGCTCTAATTACCTCTCCCTCTCCCTAGGCTCATTGTTTCAATTTTAGGAGATCCTAGGAAACATTTATGGAATGGCAAAGTAAGGAACTCTGAAAACCTGCTCTTCCATAAAAGCAATCAAACCCAAATTGTTAAACTCTTTCAGAATTCTAGAAATTAACCAAAGGTTTAAAACACTCTGAGAAGCATGTGTTGAACAAAAATGGATAAAACTTGCTAAGAACAGTGAGCTTCCTGGCATTTTAAACTGTCATTTTGGAAAACAATCTGGCAGTTCCTGAAAAAGGTTAAATACAGTTATCATATGACCCAGTAATCCCACTCCTAGGTACAGCCCATGAAATTTGAAAACACAATGTCCACACAAAAACCTCTATACCAATGTTCATAGCAGCATTATTCATAATAGGCAAAAAGGAGAAATAACTCAAGTCTCCATCAACTGAGAAATGAATAAAATATGGTGTATCTATACAACGGAATTTTATTTGGCAATAAAAAAGATAGAAGTTCTGACACATGCTACAATATCAGGCACCTTGAAAATATGCTGAGTGAAAGAAGCCAGTCCTAATAGGCCAAATATGATATGATTCCATTCACTGGGTTCAGTTTTTTTCCGTAAGACAGCTCTAGTAGCACTTAGATGTCTTTAACTTCATTCGAAACAATTTTGTTAGATTACGTTTTGACAGCTTTCATATCGGCATGCACTTAAAAAAAAAAACCTCATCAAAACTGGTTAATTTTTGTGTAGCCATTTTAGTATTGAAGATGGAAGAAAAAAGCAACATTTTTGGCATATTATGCTTTATTATTTCAAGAAAGTTAAAAACCCAACTGAAATGCATAAAAAGATTTGTGCAGTGTTTGGAGAAAGTTCTGTGACTGAGTGACTGTGTCAAAAGTGGTTTGTGAAGTTACATGCTGGAGATTTCTCACTGGATGATGCTCCAGGGTCGGGTAGACCAGTTGAAGCTGATAGTGATCAAATGGAGACATTAATTGAGATCAACGTTATACCACGTGGGAGATAGATGACATACTCAAAATATCCAAATCAAGAGTTGGAAATCAGGGGCTTCCCTGGTGGCACAGTGGTTGGGAGTCCGCCTGCCGATGCAGGGGACGTGGGTTCGTGCCCCGGTCCGGGAGGATCCCACATGCCGCGGAGCGGCTGGGCCCGTGGGCCATGGCCGCTGAGCCTGCGCGTCCGGAGCCTGTGCTCCGCAACGGGAGAGGCCACAGCAGTGAGAGGCCCGCGTACCGCACAAAAAAAAAAAAAAAAAAAAAGTTGGAAATCATTTGCAGCAGCTTGGTTATGTTAATCACTTTGATGTTCTGGTTCCACATAAGTTAAGCAAAGAAAAAAACCTTCTTGACTGTATTTCCACATGCAATTCTCTACTTAAACGTAATCAAAATGTTCTGTTTTTAAAACAAATTTTGATGGGTGATGAAACGTGGATACTGTACAATAATGAGGAATGGAAGAGATCACAGGGCAAGGGAAATGAAACACCACCAACCACACCAAAGGCCAGTCTTCATCCAAAGAAGGTGATGTTGTATATATGGTCAGATTGGGAGTTCTCTATTATAAGCTCCTTCAGGAAAATGAAAAGATTAATTCCAACGAGTACTGTTCCCAATTAGACCAACTGAAAGCAGCACTCGACAAAAAGCGTCTGGAATTAGTCAACAAAAAACGCATAATTTTCCATAAGGATAATGCAAGACTGCATGCTTCTTTGATGACCAGGCAAAAACTGTTACAGCTTGGCTGCGAAGTTCTGATTCATCCACCATATTCACCAGACACTGCACCTTCGGTTTTCCATTTATTTATGTCTTTACAGAATTCTCTTAATGGAAAAAATTTCAATTCCCTGGAAGACTGTAAAAAGCACCTGGAACAGTTATTTGCTGGAGAAGGTAAAAAGTTTTGAGAAGATGGAATTATGAAGTTGCCTGAAAAATGGCAGAAGGTAGTGGAACAAAAGGGTGAATACATTGTTCAGTAAAGTCCTTGGTAAAAATGAAAAATGTGTCTTTTATTTTTACTTCAAAACTGAAGGCAATTTTGGCCAACCCAATATATGAAGTGACCAGAATAGGCAAATCACCAGAAACAAAGGAAAGTAGATTAGTGCTTGCTAGGGCTGCAGGAAAAAGGAATAGGGAACAAATGCTAAAGAGCATGGGTTTCTCCCTGGGGAGGTGAAAATGTTCTGAAATTGCAGAGTGGTGATAATGGCCCAACTTTGCGAATATACAAAGACTCACTGAATTATACACTTTAAAAGACTGGCAGGACTTCCCTGGCGGTGCAGTTGTTAAGAATCTGCCTGCCAGTGCAGGGGACAAGGGTTTGATCCCTGGTCCAGGAAGATCCCACATTCCGCGGAGCAACTAAGCCTGTGCACCACTACTGAGACCACGTGCCGCAACTATTGAAGCCCGTGGGCTCTAGGACCTGCATGCCACAACTACTGAGTCAGCACACCTAGAGCCCGTACTCTGCAACAAGAGAAGCCACCGCAACGAGAAGCCTGCGCACCACAATGAAGAGTAGCCCCTGCTCACCGCAACTAGAGAAAGCCCACGCGCAGGAACGAACCAAGGCAGTCAATAAATAAATAAACAAATGACTGGCATTTATGGTATATGAATTGTATCTCAATAAAGTTATCTTTAAAAATAAAAAACTGCATTTAAAAATATTCTTTTAATATTAATTTTCTATAGAGAAAAAGCTCCTAATAAGGAAATTCTAAAATGGGATATGGAGTTCACACTATTTCTTTCATATTAATTTATTATGTTGGTATTACTTCATACGTACAAACTAATTGGTTAAGGAAAATGGGAGGGTGGTTAAGGGGTCAAAGACTGGGCAAGTTACTTCGCTTGGGCTCAAACTGTTATCTATAAGATGATGACAAAAACACCTGCCATATATATGCTCTCAAGAAATATGCTAACATATAGTGTTAGTATATACATTTTAAATAAGCATAATATTTCTAATCAGAATTTATCTCAAATTTAGTTTATATCTAAGCTTAGATTAAAAAATTATCTTATGGCTCCTAGACAATTTCAAAATATTCTCCAATGAGTGTATCCCAAGTCCCCCTCCTTTCTAGACCACAGTTCCAAGCACTCCCTGGGTTATCAAGTAATGTAACATGTGACATCAGGATGCATCTCCTGAGTGTCGGTATATCACAACATAGCTCATTTTCCCCTCTGATATTTCTCTCATTCAATAGCATGATACACAATGTAAATAAGTGTGAGCTCACTGCACTGAAAAAGAAGCTGCCTATTCTTCTGAATAACGGACTTCTGTGAGATATGACTGCAAAAACTAACTCTGAAACATTAAAAAGGGAAGTCTGGAAATCCTAGCAATCACACACACACACAAATTTTTATTGCATCACTCTTCTTTGGCAAAAGCCAAAGTTCTGTTCTCTTTTCTTATAAAACCAAAATTAAATGTTTGTTTTCTTAAGAGTTTATCAGTCAACATATTATGGGTACACCTATATCACTAGGTTTTAGACATGTGTTGAGGAAAAATAAATATACTATAGAAGAATAAATAAGGCTTGTTTCCACATAAAACTGCACTGGAACTTATTTTTTAAATTACGATGAATTTTTAACAACTTAATAGGAAATTAAATTGGGAAACATGGTCATCACCATTAAAGAGTCAATGCCCTGTCCACACCAAACCTGCACACGGATGCTGACAGCAGTTTATTCATAACTGCCAAACTTAGAAGCAGCCAACATGTCCTCCAGTAGGTGCTATAGACCGAAAATTAGTGTCTTCTCACAATTCAAATGTTGAAATCTAATCTCCAATGGTGTTAGGAGATAGGGCTGGTGGGAAGTGATTCATGAGCAAAGCCCTCATGAATGGAATTAATGCCTTTATAAAAGAAACCCCAGAGAGGTCTCTTGCCCCTTCTGCCAAATGAGAATGCAGCAAAAAGACTGCCATCTATAAACGAAGAAATGGATCCTCACCAGACATGGAATCTGCCTGTGCCTCCTGGACTTAGCCTCCAGAAATAAATTTCTGCTGTTTATATTTCTCCAAGTCTATGGCTTTCTGTTATAGCAGCCTGAATAGACTAAGACAGTAGGAATAGATAAAGTATGGTACATCCAGACAATGGAATATTTCTCAGCACTAAAAAGAAATGAGCTATTAAACCTTGAAAAGTCATGTAGGAAATAAGTGTATATCACTAAGTGAAATAAGCCAATTTGAAAAGGCTATGTATTTGTGTGATTCCAACTACACGACCTTCTGGACAAGACAAATTATGGAGATCACAAAAAGATCAGTGGTTGCCAGCAGCTGGCAAAGAGGAGAGATGAATGGGAGGAGCACAGAGGATTTTTTTGGGCAGTAAAACTATCTGATACCATAATTATGGATATATATATATAATTATATATTTATCCAAACCCACAGAATATACGACACTGAGAATAAACCCTATGTAGACTATAGACTTTGGGTGATAATGATGTGTCAGTACAGGTTCATCAGTTGTACGAAATGTACCACTCTGAAGGGGAAGATTGATGATGGGGAATATATGGGAAATCTGTGCACCCTCTGCTCAGTTTTGTTGTAACCTAAAACTGCTCTAAAAAAGTCTTAAAAAAACCACAATTCCTGTGATCAATTACTTTCACTGGTGAATTTCATTCATCTCCCCCTTAAAATGGAATGTTTGAACTAGTTGAGTTCTATGTTTCCCTTCCAAATCTAACATTCTGTGGTTCTAAAATCTGATATGATTGAGTGGTGATTAGAGAAAGAAGTACCCACACTACACATAACAACCGCTAAGCCAATAGTCAACTACAATGGAGCTATTCTTCCATATAGTCCATGTGTTTGGCAGAATGATGGCAGGGTCCACACCCTGCACCTTACATGGCTAAGGTGATTAAGTTAAGGACCTTGAGAAGGGGAGGTTTTCCTGGATTATCCAAGTTGGTCCAATCTAATCACATGGGTCCATAAAAGTGGGAACCTTTTCAGTCAGTGGTCAGAAAAAGAGATCAGCGACAAGCGTAGGGTCAGAGAGATGCTACCTTGCTGCTTTGAGGATGGAAGGAGGGGGCTAAAAGCCAGGGAATGTCAGTGGCTTCTAGAAGCTGGAAAAGGCTAGGAAAGAGATTCTTTCCTGGAGCTTCCATGAAGGAAACAGTCTAGCCAACAATGTGGATTGATTAACCCAGTAGGACTCTTGTCAAATTTCTGATATCCAAAGTAGCAAGATAATAAATTTATATTGTTTTAAACTATAAAATGTGGCAATTTGTTACAGGAGTAATAAAAATTAACACATTCCAAAAAAGTACCAAATGTATTTTCTCTCTTTAAAAGAAATGGTTTGTGCTAGATTGTGAATGATTAGCTGAAGCTTTCATCTGATCTCCATAATTTAAAATTTTTTCATAAAGCTTTATAAATGTTGCTGTCCTTTATCAGTGATCCAATACTGAGTCTCAGGCAAGAGACAAGAACTGCACTGACAAGTGCTCATGACCTTCTTTAGCTATGATAAATATAACTTACCTACCAATGTTACACAGAATCTTAAATAGTATGTTAAGTAATTTAATGCCCTCACTTTGCTGATCTGAAGAAAACATCGCTAATAATCATCTCTTCACAAGACTTTGGTATTTTTCTAAGATGTTAAAAGTCTAAAGTGCCAACTTGACTTAATAACTTCAGCTTTATTCATGCTATTTTATTTAGCTTTATTATTGCAGTAGTGACAGTTTCCTCCCTCAATTCTTACTCCTATGCCATTTGTAAATTCTTAAGTCCAGAGAATAATTGATGACTGTTATCAAAAGCAGCTGCTGCTTGGCTTGAAGTTTCCTTTCAATAAGACTGAAACGCTCTCATAGAAAGCATGGGAAATATTTAACTTAATAAACATAGCTGTATAAAGCTTAAATTTATAACATGCAAATGAGTTTTAAGATACTTAAGAAAATTCAAATACAAAACATTCAGTAAATATAGCAGATGTGCAATGATTCTACATTAGTTAGACTTTTTAAAAAAAATTCAGTATTAGTTTTCAAATGAAAAACTGCTTTGAGAAATTAAGCCGCTACGATTAATGAAATAAATGCCTCTGTCACAACCTCTGTCCGTTGTTGCGAACAGCATACTTCAAACCTATATGAATTCATCGTTATAAAATCGATTTCTATCTGGCATAGATAATTGAATGTCAATGTGCAGACTTAAAGGGAAAGATCGACTATGCTCTTTCACTGCCTTTAAAAAGCCTGTCAGCGTCCCTTTGGCAATGAGTCCAGACAGAAATGGGCAAGGATTCTCCAAATTTGCTCCGCAAGGGTCCTTCCTTCAGGTCACAATGAACATGAGTTTTTATTTTTTTGTTTCTTTTTGTTTCTTATGTTTGCTGGGCCTCTCATATTGGTGATACAGTTTTTACATTACCCAAGGGAGACATTACTAATCTCACTGAGCAATCTTTTAAATTCCCAGACAAACCAGTAGTTTTGGAAACTACTTCAAGTAAAATGTTTGTCACCTCTTTACCAAAAATCATAAATAAATAAACAAATGACACCTTATTAAAATCAAACACAAACATTTCTTTTCAGAGGTTCTTGACAATTCAAAGGCTATAGAATGAAAGAGAGGTATGTTAAAAATATAAATAGTTTGGGCTTCCCTGGTGCGCAGTGGTTGAGAGTCCGCCTGCCGATGCAGGGGACACGGGTTCGTGCCCTGATCCGGGAAGATCTCATATGCTGCGGAGCGGCTAGGCCCGTGAGCCATGGCCGCTGAGCCTGCACGTCCTGAGCCTGTGCTCTGCAACGGGAGAGGCCACAACAGTGAGAGGCCTGCGTACCGCCAAAAAAAAATTTTAAAAAATACTCCAAGTAAACAAAAAATCACTATTTTTATTAATCCCCCTAAATAAGAGGTGAAGAAATTACTATAGGTATGTGAGTTGAATTTTGGTTCATCTGCTTTTATTTTGGTCATGTTGTAGGTTCTCTTTCTCTTACCCTGGAATGTTGGCTTTCAAGAAAGAGAATGTACCTCCTTAGTTGCCTCTTGTCCCCCTAAATTAAGGATATCTGAGGGGAAGAAGAGTGCCTGGTTCCCAGGTGCCTGCCTCCTATCCCCACATATAGCATGATGACAGCTCTGACGTCAGTCAAGGTTATCGGGGGTAAATACTGACTTTACTTTTTGTGTTGACTGATCATGGAAAACCTTCTTAACTTCTCTAGACCTTTCTTTCCTCATCTGCAAAAAAAAGAGGGGTAATAGTACTAGTTTGATAGTGTTCAAAGAAATAAATGAGACATTCATGTAAATATTTTGGTTAATATAATGCCTAACACAGAGTAAATGGTCAGTGAATATTAACACATAACGATATACATAATGAGCCACTGATGACAAAATTAATGTCTGATGCTCCCTAGGAAGTTCTTATCTGATAATAGGCAAACACTGAAAGTTTAGCTTAAGAAATAACAGTTAGAAATTGAGTTATTTGTAGTGAGGTGGATGGACCGACCTAGAGTCTGTCATACAGAGTGAAGTAAGTCAGAAAGAGAAAAACAAATACCGTATGCTAACACACATATATGGAATCTTAAAAAAAAAAAAAAGGTTCTGAAGAACTTAGCGGCAGGACAGGAATAAAGACTCAGACGTAGAGAATGGACTTGAGGACACAGGGAAGGGGAAGGATAAGCTGGGATGAAGTGAGAAAGTGGCATGGACATATATACACTACCAAATGTAAAACAGCTAGTGGGAAGCAGCCACATAGCACAGGGAGATCAGCTCGGTGCTTTGTGACCACCTAGAGGGGTGGGATAGGGAGGGTGGGAGGGAGATGCAAGAGGGAGGACATAAGGGGATATATATATATATATATATATATATATATATATGTATAGCTGATTCACTTTGTTATAAAGCAGAAACTAACACACCACTGTAAAGCAATTATACTCCAATAAAGATGTTAAAAAAAAATAAAAGGAAATAACTGTTAAAGCCAACCTGTTATACTGAATCTCCCCTAAGAATAGTTTGTAACATCTAGATTCTCTCTTTTTTCAGGGTTTCCTTGGATCAATACCCTATAGGTGGGGATGATTTATTTCTTCTGTCTTCACAGAGTTCCTTCCCTCATCAACATGTGGATGGTGAGGCAGGCTCCCAAATTATGTCTTCAACCTAATTATTGTACAGATCAAATTAGAGTTCAGTGCTATTTCTAACCATTGACTAATCACCAGGTATAGATTATAATGAAGATTATGAGACATAATGCATATATCTCTGCATAGACCACACAACCATGATACTAAACTCTATTTTTCTACAACTTTATCTTATCAACTAAAGGCCATCGTTACCCTCCCCAAAAGTTTTTGGCATTGGTATACATATCTCTGGCTTTGAAAGTATCTGATGCACACCTATCAACAAAAGAGATGCACTCCTTGTCCTCATGAATCTTATATCCTGTTTTTAAATTAATGGTAAGGTAAAATTATTTAATTAGCACTATGATTAAGTGAAAAGAACAGATGTGCTTAGGGTGTATAGATTTGGGTCATCAAGTAAGGTACTCTGAGGAGGTACCTTTTAGGATGAGTTTCACCAAAGAGAAGCAATGATCCAGGAGCAGAGAATGATGGGAAGAAACACCTGTGTAATGGGAAGAGCCTGTGCCAAGGTGCGGCGACAGGAGGGAACAACAGTGGGGACAGCGGCTGAATCTCAGAAAGCAATAGGAACATGGTCCAAGCGCGGACGAGAGAGGTTTGAAAGGCTGGACTTTGCATAAGTATGCAGGTTCATTTAAGGATTTGGCACTTTATTCTGGAATCAAAGAGAAGGTATTGAGTAGGGGAGTGATATGATTAGGCTTGTTTTCTTAAAATATTCTTTGGGTTTCAGTGTGAAAAGAAGATTTTAAAAAGCAAGAGTAAAATGAAAGATGATTTTTGGACTTGGATGAGAAGAGTAGAAGTGAAAAGATTCTAGAATGTGTATGAGTAGAATCAAAGGGATTTGCTAAAGGAGAGGTGCTCTCACATATTTACATGTGAGAGGTGAGAGAATAAGAATAATCCCCTGCTGTTTGGGTTGACAGGATGAATAGGGGTGCTAATCTGCAATATAGAGAATACTTGTTGGGTACATAAAAGGATGATCCGATGGGTGATACCTTCTGTTGAAGAGGTATATTACAGGCATCCAAGTGAGAAAGTTGTGTAGGCAGTTGAATAATTGAGCCTGGAAGTTGGAGAAGAAATTTGTTAGGGAAATAAATTTAGGAGATTTTGGTTTATTAATAAGTAAATGTATGAGAATGAAGAGAACATAGGGTAATAAGAGGCTGCCCAGATGATTGGGTCTGTTTGAATAATAGGTTTGTTACCATATGTAATTTTATTTATTTTTGAAAAGACAACCATTTTATTTAAAAAGGAATTGTCATTATGTTCCTGGAGTCAAGGTTAATGACATAATAGCTACCTTAGTCATAATTTATCAAAAATCTTTACATAACACCAACTGGGTGCAATGAACATATATTTTAGGAAAAATTATGAGTTAAAATGTTTGATAATTGTCATAACCACTACATCAACTTGCAGTTTAAGCATTTCCTGTAGTCCTTCCGTCCCCCCTCCCTCCCTCTCTTCCTTCCTTCATCCATCCATCAAATATTTATATAACAATTACTACAGTTTGAAGATATATGAAATGAGTAAAGGATTTCCTGCCTTTAAAGATTTTATAGTCCAGTTAAGAGATTTGTAAATTGCTACAATAAAGGCAGACTGACTGTGACTCGGCGAAGGCTCTGCAAAGATGTTGATCTTTGAAAATAAGTAGCCATTTCCTCCACAGACAAGGGAGGTGCACTGGACAAGCTGGAGAAAGCTTGCCATTCCCTTAGCCCTGCAGAGAAAAGCAGCTACGGGTTCTGAGGTTCCCTGCAGTGAATCGCTATGCTAGGGTCAGTGTCTAATCTGGAGAGTTTACGGAGTTAAGCAACAAAATGGGTTTTTGTTGTTGTTGTTGTTGTTGTTTTTTACCTGGGAGGTTGAATAGGAAGGAGGGGCGTAAGAAGATAAGGCAACATATATACAAGACTATACCTCAGAATGAGGAAGGAAGGAAGGAAGGAAGGAAGGAAGGAAGGAAGGGAGGGAGGGAGGGAGGGAGGGAGGGAGGAAAGGAGGGAAGAAGGGAAGAAGGGAGGGAAGGAAGGAAGGAAGGTAGGAAGGAAGGAAGGAAGGAAGGAAGGAAGGAAGGGAGGAAGGAAGGGAGGAAAAAGGAGGGAAGAGATGAGAAAGATGAGGAGAAGAGGCGAATGTTTAAACACTGCAACAAGAGCAAGGAGATGAAGGGACATGGACACCCTGTGAGTGATTGTAGCTCAGGGTACCCTACTGGTGAAAATGTATGATATGAGGATCTTCCTCATTCTCTGAGAGGAGACCCTTCAGTGAACCCAATTTTTCTCTAGTTACTCTCCAGAAGTTGAATATTTTATGAATACCATAAACTCTTCCAAACTATCAGAGTAACTTTTTTATACATTTTCCATAAATACTTTATCTATATAAATGATATCAATTTGACTCTAGGTAGTAGTTTTAAAAAAAGAAAATCATACAGAACACTGATAACTATAAACACTGATACATTTTAGAAGGATAAGTTATGAACAGAAAGTAACATTTAAAAATCAAATTATTTACTTTCCCTAAATAATAATTTGATAAATCTCCAGTGATTCTAGTTTCTACCATTTCTTCATTCATTTGATGAGTGAATCGTGGTGAAAGGGATACTATTGTCAATAACACTGCACAGGAAGCTTATACCTAAAAGTGATATTCAGTAACCTGTACGGCACAGAGAAACCAACCCATCAAAATCAACACACCAACAGCACCGAGGATTCTGTTTCCTAAACAACCAACTCAACTATTCTGCTGTGTACTGGCTGAATGGCAGCGCTGATTATATCTATTAGCCCGTATAAAAAAAATCAGTTTATTCATCAATGCTGAACTCATTGAAGGTTTGTCAGTTTAAACTAAATATCAGGTTTGACTTCAATTTAGACATCAGTGAAACTCATGCTGAGTCTCATTTTTAGATTACAATAGGAAATCTGGAAGATATTTGATCACTGAAGTCAAGACAAAGTGCAGTTGAATTCATTTAATAATCATGAATATCACTGGCTTTTATTTACACTTCCAAAGATAACATACTCCAAAATTCAGAATCCCTTAAAAAATAGGCACTTTGCATATAAACACATTGTAGGAATGTTGAAATTAAAATGTTTTTGATTAATTTGTACTCTCTGATTCATAAGATTTATGCCATGAATTGAAAACCTTGTCTACCAAATATGATTTTTTTTTCCTCTGTGGACTGTTTAAATAGCTCAGACTTTGAGAGTTTATAATCTAATTTATTAACAATAAGATTTTGTTTAATAAGTTGTAATTTATGTTGGGAAAGAATGCTTACTCAAAGGAAGAGAGCTTTAATTCCTGTTACATTCGCAGCCTAAATATTCCTTCAGTTATACATATGAACTACAAAATCTTGGATCAAGTTACAACTTCTAGTTGGGAGACTCTTCTATCATCCTTAATGAACCCTAAATTAGATAAGCATAGTTAGGAAGTAATTGGCCAAAAAAATCCTCCTGTGATGACTCACTGGTGGCAGCAGTTTTATGATGAGTTGAAGGAATGTAAAGAAAACTCTCCATTATCCATGGAGGTGCCTCACAAGCAGGTCTAGTGAGTCACCACACACAAGTTCATTGCCCTGTGCTGATAAGAAAACAAGGACATTAAGAGAATAAAATTTAGGGGTATAAAATTTTTCTCTATGACAAAAGAGCATTTTTAGTTACTATTAAAGGTTTACCTGGTTTCAGATTGAAAAAATTGCTAAGTCAAAATTTTATTTAAAGAAGACTGCATATATACCATGTGCGAAGGACTGCAATTATTTGGGAAAAAAATTCATAAAATTGTGCCAAGCAATATATCAGACACATATACAAATGGGACTTAAACAACAGATTGTCCAACTTAGAGATTTTATATATTTTTTTCTTTTTTCATGTGCAGGGAATGTCACATTAATGTAAGCCAACTGTGCAAGAGAAGTGTTCTATCTAAAATAAGTGAAAATAAGACATGAAACAAGTTATGGGAAAATGATTCTTGTTTACATCTAGTACCAGGAATAAATGCTGACAGTCAATTTTTTTGGAGGGGGCAAAAATCACTCACTAATTGGTAATATCTATCAGTAATTATGATTCACCATTTTAGTATATACATCAATGTAAATATTAACAGAGGCATCTGATTTATTTTAAACTATTCTGCTCAGTAAATGCCTATGCCCACAGTAAGTTTAACTAAACCCTGCCTCTAGATACTACATCATTTGCCTCAATGAGTCTTTCATGCAATGTGTTGTCAGGGCAACTAAAAGGATAGAGAACTGAAATTTCATTATTAAGCAACAGGTTTTAAAATGTTCACAAGACTACTGGCAAATAAATGATGGTATGTGTACCAAAATCTAAGACTTACCACCATATCTAATAGTGATACAGCAGCACATAAAACTTACGACCCTCACCTCTAATCACTGAAGGATACCAGTAATTATCAAAAAGAGCCAGATAATATATTGGCTTAGGTTAGTTTGTAACAGAACATAAATCTTAAAATTCTGACCCCTCCAAATAAAAGTATTGACCAGAAAATGTATATGCAAATGGGATGGCTATTAAAGTAACTTAAGGTATATTTGAGTCTACTTGTTGAAGGACAGATAGATAATTTTTAGATAGATGGGTAGATAGACATTAGCCACTAAGATGGATAAAATATTAGAAAAGTTTCAGTTTTAAAAAAAATAGGAAAATTATCCTGAAGGACTCAAACCTCAGAATTTGAAGGACAGCTGGTATGGGAGCTACGTGTAGCCTTTAATAGTGGTATATAGAGCCAGTTGGGCTACATTATATAGTAGACCAAGTATGATGATTATTACAACAGACCATGAAACAATTCAGAAATATAAAGAGAGGAGATACATTGCTGGACTCGGGTAGAAGTGACAAGAACTCAGATGGAAGAAATAACAGAAAAGAAGAGACTTATCGGATGCATTTACCTAAGGAGGGTTAAAACACAAACTCTAATCATGCCCTTCCTCATAATTAGTAATATTATATCAGGAATTTTGGGTCATTTATTCAATATTATTAGACGAGGGCATGGCCATTTGGAGTCTGGAATAATTGACAAAGTCAGTTAAAGGAAATAATTTATTAAATTTTGTGTAAAAATAGTCATATTCTTTCTCAATTTATAATCTTACACTGTTATCTACCTTAAAGTGTTTTGTAAAATGGGTTTACCCTAAAATAGGTTAAGCTGGACATAAGGGAAAATACCCCTTGAATTGCTTTTTCTGCAAATTCTTTCCCCTGACTTTGTTTCTTTGGGAAAACACACTTTATCTGTCAATCCCTTGTGTCTTCCCTGAAAACAACATTGCTTCCAAGTATAGAGAGTATAGCATAATGTTTTGGTACAAATGTCAAAGTTATTCCCAAATAACTTAATCCTTTTCAGAAAAGATTAGATATAGTTCAAAATGTCATGCAAAACATCTCATTATCAAATAATATACATACTTCCCCTTTCTGTGAACTAGAAGGAAAATTTTATCTTTCATTTATATCTCAAACTCATTAAAAAATAATTTCAGCAGAAATGTTTTAAAATTTATCTGTAAAATTATATATTCTTATCAGAATAAAATTCCTGATGAATTTGTAATTTGGCCAACAGCACAATTTGTTGATGTTTTCAGTGAAAGAAATTTTCTCAATAAGATTAATTCAAACTAAGTATTATACTATAAAAATTTTGAATCACTATGTTATACACCTAAAGCTAATATAATATTTTAAATGAACTATTCTTCTAAAAAATTAAGTTTAATTAGATAATATTCAATATTTATATTCTATAATTAGATATTCTGTTATTAGATATTAGATATTCTGTTATTCTGCTAAGGACATCTGCTTTTTGAATTATTTTACAAATTCTGTCAATAATTCTTCTTAAAACTGCTTTAGTATTTCTTTTGTTATTTCATTTCTTTATGATTTTTCATTGAGTATTATTTCTTCCTTAGATAACCATTATTTTCATTTTAACCTTCCTGATGTTTCTTTTTTAATGTTAATTTTTACATTTAGGCAAAAGTAGATGTTTCATAATAAAGATTATTATATTAATAAAGAAAAAATAAACCCATAAAGCTAATCAAAGAAAATACAAGACAATATCCTTGTGACTTAATGAAATGGGAAATACTTCTTAACACTAGTCCCACTCCCATTCTTAAGTCACAGATTATAAGGAGAAAAATTGATGGATTTCATTTCTTCAAGCTTAAATATTTTCTTTTGTCAAGTAATGACAGCATAGACAAAGTTAACAGATACGAATTTACTATCTAAAATATACTAGGAACTTCTTCATTCATCAAGGAAAAGATCTGGAATCCCAAAAGGAAAACTGTCCAGGTTACAAAGAGGAAATCTGCACGAAGGAAAAACTGTGTAAGCTGGTAATGGTTCATCGTAAAAAGATGCTCTACCTCAATAATAGTCAGATTAATGATAGTTATAAAAGAATGTAACATGACATGTTATGTTAAACGTCATGTTAACATGACATTTCTCATTACTGGAAAAATAAATAAGTCAGATAATATTAAATCCTAGAGAAAAAAGGGGACTAAGGACCCTTATCCACTATTGGTTGGAGTTGAAACTGGAACAATAAATCTGGGGCACAATCTCCAGTATTTGCTGAAACTGAGTATGTGTATATTCTATCACCTAGAAATTTCTCAAATATACCAGAGAAACTCACACACACACACACACACACACCCCTATGAAAAGTAGTGTATGATTAAACTAATCACGGTGTTAATCATCATATCAAATAGTTGGAATCAACCTAGGAATTCATCTAGGGAAATGCATACATAAAGACTTACAAGAAGTCAGAAGCTACAGACCAGAGGGTAACAGCATGGACAAATGTTCAATTAAACACTGAGTTGGAAAAAATAAGAATAAAATTTTAAACTCAAAACTATTTATATAAGCTAAACACACACAGAAAATAATATCTATATGCATTCATACACATATATACATACATACATACTTACAAGGATATACAAATATCTTAGTACATGTAAGAAAAGTACACTGCAAGCACATTTATAAATACAATAAAGGGTCTACCTATGAGGAAGAGATAGTGTTAGGGTTTGGGTGAAATATAAAACAAAACAAGGTTTTAAAAGCCCAAAGAAAAGCTTCCCAAAGACACAGTTTTTGTGCCATTCACTGAGATAAATAAAATGCTGTGTGTTTGAGACATAGAAAGAAAAATAAAAGCAATAAAGAAAAGGCTAATAATATACTGAGTATCAGCACTCTGTTTCACATACTGCAATAGCTACAATTTATTAGTTTTAAGATGTCCCCTATTATTTTATATAATGAACTGCTTGTGGAAACTGAGGATCATAATAAATGTGCATATTCAAATAACACTTGAGACTATTTGGACATTTTATAAATGTTACTTTTTGAAGATTTTTAAAAACAGAATACTTTTACATAAATGCCTACAAACCTTAAAAAAATAAATATTCAGAAAGATACTAGGTGTCTACTAAACCAATAGTTCTTAAACCATGCTCTGGAAAACTTAACTACTATGAAGATGTATCACGTCATCCACAAGCAAAGGGTATTTTTGTTTGTTTCTACCAAACCATGAAAATTTACACTGCTACTAATTTAAAGAAAGACTTTGGCTTCTAAAACATTTGAAAGTTACTCAGTTGAGTAATTGTCCTAAATCTACAATCACTTTATGTCTCTCATCCATACTGAAATCAACAAACTAGGATTGATAAGAATGAAGGTTAAACCACAGAACATTGTGTGATGCACACGAACTTCTGTGAAATCTACTGGAGATCATCCATGAGGTGTGTATAGATCTGTTTAGCTTTAGAACATTATCGTTTGCCTCACTTGGGTCCTTATGAGAAAAACCTTTCTTTGTGAGTAGTACATGTCACAAATAGAGCAACTAAGGTAATAAACTATGCTCTTGTTATGAAGTAAGAGTACTTTCAAATATATACAAATATCAGTGATATTTCTGCCACTCTGAATTTATAACAATTCAATAACTTTAAATTATGTCTCATAGATAACTCAAACTGTCACCATAAAATATTCTTTTAATTTTATTCTGCCTGCAAACATGATACTAGTTTTATACATGTTAGTGGATCACTGAAATGTAAATCATTTGTTTATAAAATGATGGTAATTTACTTTATCCAGGCACCTCCAAGGTATGGGGTCTAATCTTTCCCAAAGTTTTTTTTTTTTTGACTTCCAGTTAATTATTAAAAAGTACTGCTTCACCTATGACTAGATGTCTCCAGTAACTAACTTGTGCTTGTTAGTAAATTTTTTTTCTTAATGAAGAATGAAAACTGCTTGACCTCATTTGTTACCTCTTCCATCTCTCCCTCTGCCCTGGGGTGTATGTAAGTTACGAGAATAGGAAAAAAAAAATAGCACAATTTACTAACATTTCTGGAATAAGATGGCTAATTACACCTATTCTAACTCTTATTATCAAAAAATACTAAATAATATTTAATATTCATAATGTATACAACCAAGGGCAAACAACAATTTTGGAGCTAGGAACAGTGTATTAATATCATTAATTAATGCTTTTTGGAAAGGATAATTTGTACTAGGGAAAGTTATACATTAGTTTAAATCATGTGAAATCAGTGTACTTATTTTCAGGTCAAAGCCAAACAAATAGGGACCATTAGAAAAGAAAATTTCTGGCTTGTTATGTGCTGCTGTACACTGTGTCTGCAGTTAGACTGAAAAAGATTGTTGATAGAATTTTTCACATCTCTTTGATAAGCTGATAGGAATAATTTATAACAAGTATATGATATATTTATGTATTACAATTTCTTTTAAATTATTTTTATCTAAGTTACTGCAATTGGTACTCAAAATGTTCAATAAGTTTAGAAAGATAGGTATGATACTTAATTTTGAAAATAAGGGGAAAAAAAGTTTATTTATTCAACACGTATTTAACTAATGGCCATTGTATAACATGTACTGACTGAGGACATGGCAAACTCCCCATGAGGTCACATCCAACGAGGGAATATGATAAACAAAGAAACACATGAATGGGCAAGTTACAGATTTTTATCAAGGTTCAGAGAACCCCATTCAGACTGTTAGCAAATATAAGTCAAGAAAACAAAGTTTCTGATATTTTGAATTCCTAGATTCTTATTATACTAATATGAGACCAATAATTGGTTACTTAATTTTCTACTGCACTGTTGTGTGTCCTCTATTTTTTTCTTTCAGATATTTATCTCCCTAATTATTCTGTCAGATTCTGATAACATGGGCCATGTATAATATGTCATTATCTCTCTCACAGCACCTAGGACAATGCTGGAAATAAAACAGGGACTTTAGTGATGTGGATCAATTTTTCCAAAATTACTAAGGAGAGGTTTGCAAATTACTTGTATCACGTTGATTAAGTATCTCATCCTGTTTATGCTATTAATCCATTCAGTTAATCATTTTACCTTACCTTCCAGCCCACTCCTCATGTCAATCACTATAATTTTCAATTAGCAGAACCCAAATTAAGCAAGGCTTTTTTTATGTATTGATATCTACCTGGCCTCAAGGAAAAACTGTTAAATTCTGAAGCTATCTGAGTTTTAATCTAATTTTCTACTTCCCCAAATAAATCACTTTTAGATAATTCCTTTAAAAATATTTAATATTTTCCTTGATGTACAGTTCTTTATCTAGCAAAGTGAGTAATTCCATGTTTTAATTTTGTTATGTCTTTCCTCTATTGACTAGAAATATGTTTAAATTAATTTTTGCTTGTTTTTCCTTTCAAAATCTGAAATTACCTTAACTTCCCCACATCTGGTTTATCCATGCTAAACATTCACAAGTCTTAACTTTATGTAATATTATTTTTTCAGTAAATTTTGTGAATAAATATGATTTAATTATTAGGCTTTTAAGACTTTTTTTTTCTTTTTAGGCCATAATAGTTTTAACTAAGAAGGCACAAGTATAGCCCCTTACCTGCCAAAAAGATAAATGTAAATCAAAATCAAGTACAAATGGAAAGAAAGCTATACAAAGTTAGCACAGTGTACTTACTGTCTATCACTGAGGGTTTTCTGTTGCAGTGTAATTGACATACAATATCATATTAGTTTCAGTTGTACAACATTGTGATTTGATATTTGTATACACTGTAAAATGGTCACCACAATAAGTCCAATGACCATCCATCACCATACAAAGTTAATACTATATTATTAACTATATTGTCCCTTCTGTACATTATATCCCCATGACTTATTTTATTATTGGAAGTTTGTACTTATTAATTTCCTTCATCCATTTCCCCCATCCTCCAAAACCCCTCTCCTCTGGCAACCACAAAACTGTTCTCTGTAACTATTAAGTCTGGGGTTTTTTTGTTTGTTTTGTTTTTTAGATTCCAAATATAGGTGAGATAATGCAATATTTGTTTGGATCTGACTCCAAAGGCAAGAGAAACAGAAGTAAAAATAAGCAATGGGACTGTATCAAACCAAAAAGCTTCTGTACAGCAAAGGAAGCCATCAACCAAATGAAAAGGCAACCTACAGAATGGAAGAAGATATTTGTAAAGCATATATCCAAAAAGGGGTTACTATCCAAAAAGGGATTACTGTCCAAAATATATAAAACTCATACAACTCATACAATACAAAAAAACCCAAACATGGCTTCCCTGGTGGCGCAGCGGTTGAGAGTCTGCCTGCCGATGCAGCGGACACGGGTTCGTGCCCCGGTCCGGGAGGATCCCACATGCCGCAGAGCGGCTGGGCCCGTGAGCCATGGCCGCTGAGCCTGTGCGTCCGGAGCCTGTGCTCCGCAACGGGAGAGGCCACAACAGTGAGAGGCCCGCGTGCCGCAAAAAAAAAAAAAATAATAATAATCTGATTAAAAACTGGGGAGAGGATCTGAATAGACATTTTTCCAAAAAAGACATACATATGGCCAACAGGCACATAAAAAGATGCTCAACATCACCAATCATCAGGAAAATGCAAATCAAAATCACCATGAGATATCACCTTATACCTGTCAGAATGGCTATCATCAAAAGGACAACAAACAACTAATGGTTACTTGAAGATGTAGAGAAAAGGGAACTCTCATGAACAGTTGGTGGAAACGTAAATTGGTGCAACCACTATGGAAATCAGCACGGAGGTTCCTCAAAAAATTAAAACTACAGCTACCATGTGATGGCAATTCCACTACTAGATATTTATCTAAAAAAAAACAAAACAAGAACTTAATTTGAAAAGATATATGCACACCTATGTTCATTGTAAGATTATTTACATGGCCAAGATAAGGAAACAACCTAAGTGTCCCTTGATGGATGAATGAATAAAGAAACTTGTGAGATATGTACACACACACACACACACACACACACACACACACACTGGATTACCACTCAGCCATAAAAAAGAATGAACTCTTGCCATTTGGGACAACATGGATGGACCCTGAGGGTGTTATGCTAAGTGAAAACTTTTTACATAAATACTTAAAGTTGAGGAATTCCTTGTCAGCTAACATGTCAGATGTTGATCTGGGAAAATATGATGATTTTAATTATAAGGCATGGTTTTAACTACTAATCACCCCCCTCTAGGAACTCTGGCTTGTCCATTTATATTATTTTCGTGCTTAAAAACATCCCTCAATTCTGTCACCTAGAAATCAACAATTCTCCATGTATTCTTTGAGCAGTGTAGACATATAGTGAAACCAGATATTTTGGACAGCATATTTATATGTACAGCCAAAAATTGAATCATGCTTTGAGTAACTATTAGTGGTTAATAGAGCTTATACTCCACTAATTCCTCTATTTATAATACATGAAATTCTATCACGTCAACTATATCCACACTCTGTGCTTTAATAGTCAGCTTATCTAAATATAAAATGTTCTATTTATTATAATTACTTTTCATCTTACTTAAGTTATGGCAATCTATTAAACTTATGATCCTAGTTAGTCTTTCAAGTTTGTATCATCAAAACCAATGATATAGTTTCCATACCCTCATTTAACTGATGATAAAAAATTAATAAGGTAACTCTCAATTGGTTAAAACAGAACTCTTCAATTAGCAATTACTGTCATCAACATATATTGGGATAAACTCATTCAACTGGTTAAACTCCATTATACATTCCTCAATCATCATTTTACACATAAGAATATCAGGGAACAACTTGCCAAATGACTGATTATTTGTGGCATTTCCTTAAAACTTATTTTTAGTAAATTTATAATCTTATTGCTATCTTTTTAAGTACACATAAACCTTGTATTTAGTAATGTTCTCAAAATTTTGACTGAGATTAATAAATATTTTTTTCTTAGTAGCTGAATCTAGAGTTTTGGTCTGACTTTGGTCTGAGTCTATTGATATATATTTGATAATACACATTAACAGAAAATGCTAAAGTAAAAACAGACTGAGTTACTGATTTCTTTAGACTACCTAGCCCACAATTTCTTCAAATTTATATTATTGTTAGATATCTATTATATCTCTTATGCTGAAAAGAGGATGATAATCATGTGATGCCACGCTTTGTAAGTCATTAGAAAAGTTATTTAACTTGGTTTATATTGTACTTTAATATTCTTATTAAAAACCACATGGTATTTTTCAGAAGTGTAGAAGAATACATCCTAGACGATTGCCAGTTTGAGCAATAACCCTAAAGTAGATATAATAACAAATACATTTGGCAATCTATACCAGAATAATTATCTCAAAGGTTCTAACAATCAGATCACTAATTTGTTCATAAGTGATAAAATATTCTAAATTTCATTATGATGCCATATATTAGATGATACTTATGTGTTTTTTGTTTTATTCTGTTTTGTTTTGATGGGTGGTGAGATAGAGATAATTTTGCCTGTCTTCATCAGATGAGAAGCACTCTGAATTCTTTGACATATTTCAGGTTTATTTTTCCACCTTCTGAGAAGTGATGCAGTGAGCAGAAAATGCCTGTGGGCAGTGGGTGTACTTCAAATTGTCAGAGTGATCATGGTGTCCAGGTCTGGATTAGTTAGATTCTAATGGCTCACATTTCTAATCTACCACAATCTATTACATTCCAATAAAAACAGTGATCCTGGATGATTTCCTGCTCCCCATATCTCACAGAATATTCTGACACCATAGCCCATTCTTCCTGTGGAAAGACAGCATCAAATCAAATCCGGGATACTAAGGTATCTATCGAATAAAAAGCAGTTACACACACACACAAACACACGCAAGCATTTGGTAAACAAGAAAAAACACGGCATGCTGTCAATTACATAATCCCCGACAGCTAACCCTGGACTACTAATCATTTGTTAATTTAAGAATCAGATATAAAAATTTTAATAAATATAAAATTTCAGAAATAATGAATGCTCTATGGAGAAATTTAACTTCAGATTTCATACCAAAACCTGCTTGCAGAAATGCTTTACTGATTGTAGAAGTATTACAGTTTGTGACAATGAGAATATATCTTTAGAGGACTATAAAGTACTGTTTGAAGTACTTTATATATGTATACATACTATTTTATCTTTATCTTTCAATCTCTCTTGTCATTTATTTCCTAAAAAAACTAATTAGTTTCAGAAACTGAGCATATTTTATATCTTACATACAAATTCAAATAAAATTTTGAAAGAATAATAAAAAATAATATGAAGTAACTTTTATCTCTTTACTGAAATGATAAAAGGATCCTGCACATGTCAAAGACTTTAAATAATGATAATCTTCTAATAAACCATCACTTTCGCTATTTCTGTTTCTTCATTTACATATCTGAGGTGAAGAGTAGCTGCTTTAATGCTGTGTTAGTTATCTGTATCTATTTTATTTACATATATTTTTTTCTGGTTTATAGACACTTAAGTATCAAAAAATAATTTTAAAAGATAGAGTGGTGTCTTAAATAATAAACTAGAGATATAACAAGAAAACATTCCCTTTCAAAATTCTTCTCTGACGATTACACACATTGGACAGACGCATGTTGTTGTTGCTCCACTTAATGACTTAAAAAATTGAAGTTATGGTTTATAGGTTTGCTATGCATACGCGATACACCAAAACTGACTTAAGACTCCAAAACGAAAAGTCTTCCAGATTGACACTTCATAAAATGTCCCTTTGTAAGAATATAAAATCCATCTTACTTCAGCACAGGAATCATTAAATATTACTTTATACTGTATGTTTAGAACTATAAAATTTTAGAACATAGATTCTTTCTAATGTTTCATCTCAACAAAATCATTTTAAGTAACTGTACACTTCAAATGAGGACAAAATAATGTGAAATACAGTAATGATGTTTCCAAGCTGTCATGGATTACTTGCTTGTCAAATAAGGTTTCTAACTCACAGGGCCATGTCTGTCAGCAATACAACAGCATGGCAAAATTCTGAAAGTCACCCCTCACCTGAGAACGCCAAGATAAAAATGTCAGAAACGATGGCCTATATACAGATCTTGGCTGCAATGTGAAACACCACTGTTTTGCCAGAACCCAGAAGCTTCCAGAACTAATGAAAAATGAAATTTTGAGTTGATTGTGATCTCAACAGGAAATGAAATACATCTTTCGATTTCTTTGGAGGACTACCAACAACGTCTCCTTGTATCAGATCTGCTTCCAATTCTTAACTGGGTTCCAGAAAGGAAAAAGACTAACACCCCACAGTGAGAGAATACACTGTGTAGCTACCCACTTATTTAATCATTCTTGTTTGGTTTAGACTGCAATTTAGTTTGTTCTATTTAATAAAAATATTTTTATAAATTTTAATAATATGTGTTACCATAAATAAGTGTGCCCAATGTAGTAAACAGAAACAAAAATGTGGAAAGGTATATCTGTATTGGCAAATATTTTTATAACTCATTTTCAATTAATTAAAAATAGAGAAAATCTCATCCTAATTGTTCAGTGTAGCCTTTACAAATTAGGATTTTGACTTTAACTAATAAAAATTTCAAATACTTATTTGCATGACTTTAAAAACTATACGTAATTACTTAATAAATACAATGAGTAGAAAAATAAGTACTTAAGTACCTTCTTATTACAATTCTAAATATGTAGACCAATATTTCCTAAACTGTGTGCTAAAAACCATAGGGTCTTTGAAAAGTAGGTCTTGCGTTAAATACATTTGGGAGAACTACATCAGCGAACAGTTCTAATTCATCTTTGCATGCTTTGAAATGTTAGAGAAAAATATAACAATACTAGTTTAACTTTGTTTATTTCATAACATCTTTTCTCATAACAAACTTTCATCATCTAGGCCTGAAAAGTTTACTGTTTCCCTGGAAGAATATACAAAGATGTCTGCAACCAAAGTATGAAGCAAGTGTGTCCTTCAGACAGACTTCCCTCCACCAGAGTGCTGCCCATTTATTTTCTCATGAACGTAAGCAAAACGTATTAATGCAACCATTATGGTAAATTTTATATGTGACATATTTAATAAATGAGAGTACTATGCTCATTAAAAAACATTTGTATATAATAACAGGTCTTGGAAAGATATCAGTCAGAAATCAATGTGGGAAAATGGCAGCAGGCAGAAAGGCAAAGAAGATTCTTTAGTAACAGGTTTTCCAAATGAAGTCCCTTCAAAGAAAAATCAATACAGCTCTCTGGTCATGAGGATGATAAAATTAAAGCTACCTTGTTTCAGAGAAATCCCTAGGACAGCTGATCTTCATAAACTTGAGATGAAAAAATAAGAATTAAGTTTTTAGAAGAATAAGCAAAAATGTTCTAGTTTAGAGCATACTCATGAAATTCACATTTTCCCCACATTTATACAGGTATAATTGACAATTTAAAATTGTCCATATTTAACGTATACAACTTGATGATGTGACACCGTAACGGAGCAGGACCCCCTGGGAGGCCTTCCCACAATAGACCCCCCCCCCCCCATGTCCTCCACCTGCCTTTTGTCTGTAGAAACACTTTGGTCAAAGAATAAATTTAATCAGAGAAGTGAGAAAATGCAGAAAGAGGAAAACAGTCAAGTAAGACAAAATAATAATACTTTAGCCATTAAACAAAGTCCAGGACCTTTAGTTCCTCCTCAAGGACTATAGATACTGTTCTGAGCCGCGTCCTGTGAGCTGTTTGGTAGATACTAAAACCCCCGCCAGGTGGGAGAAATAAACTGCCGCCCACAAGCACGTAGACGCCAGACTGATTGGCACCAGGTTGATGGTGTTGACTCCTGATTACCTCACCACCAACTAATCAGAAGAACGTCCACGAGCTGATCACGCCCTGCTCCTTGAACACCGTAAGATTCCTCACTACCCGCTCCAGGGCGGGACACACAGTCTTGAGGGCATTAAACCCGCTGTGGCCCCTTTTCCCTGGCAAAGCAATCAAGCTATTTCGTTCTGCTTCACCCAAAACTCTGACCCCGAGATTCAATCCGTCACTGGTGTACAGAGGCCGAATTTCGGCAATAATATATGTATACATTGTGAAATAATAGCCACAATCAAGCTAATTAACATCCATCACCTCACATAGCGACCATCTTCTTTTTCACATTTTTAATAGTTAGGATGTAGAAAAATGCATGGATAATCACTGTTGTGAGAATGCTTTCCTTTTAAAGGGTATAAAAGATTATTCAGAAATAAACACTTCTAAAGTGTAAAACGTGTTCAGAGAAATTGTGCAACCTACAATCAAACATACGTATTATGCAAACATATACCGAAGATGTACACACACACTGCATACATATACACATAATATGAATGTACTGATGTCATAAACAAAACAAAATAAGGGAGTATCTGGGGCATCAATATCTTAACTTCAATTTCTGTCTCTATGCTAGCCTCTGCATCCCTCCATAACACGCCTAATTCCTTCTCACACTGGCAATGTTAGCTTCTCCCAATCATCCTATACCTGTGCTCCTGGTTACATCTGAAAGCTTTTAAGTCAGGGAATTGCCTCTGTTCATTTCATGGCCAACAAAGAAATCTATTTGACTAAAGGTTGTTTGGAAGCAGGTAAGATACGGTGAAAAATGCCTACACTAGAGGCATATCAAGAGAGTTCTTTTAGCCACGGTACATACATTCCAAAAATAACCCCTACCTGAATAACACTTTAAAATCCAACGGAGAAAATATACAAAATAACATAGGCACTTAAAGTAATTTGTAAAATGCTCTTTCAAATGTTGTTCCCCAAATCTTATCAAACAAATAGGCAAAGGTACGGGAAGATACTCTCCACAATTATTAGTAATTCCTTTGTATACTTTTGGAAAACACATTATTCCTTTCAGCACACTGGCGAGCTATTTTGGGGAATACTGTTATACATGCAATTCAGAAGGTCTCACGTTGCAGAAGAACTTGTTACATTGCTGGGAGCCGACCCAAGGGCCCCCAGATCATTTCTATTAGGTTGCTAACACTGCAAAGCCTTTGCAAGCAAAAGGAGGATTGGCAGGTGGCATCACTTGGAACTGAGCATGACACGTATTTGCTACATCTCATTTGTGTTTCTTACTGAAGTAAAAATATTTTTTTTTCAGCCAGTAAAAGCTCTTTCATATCTATCTTACTGTTTTTCCATCCCCTTTCCTGAAGAGTTCAGAGATTTTTTTGTAAAAAGTATGGATATCTTCCATAGCTTTAAAGATGTACAAAGTTTATGCAGTTATCATGAATCTAGCACCATGGCACCATACAAAAGTATCTGTAAATTCAATAGCAAGCCATTTGGGGAAACAAAAGTCTATTTGTATGTGTACATCAGCTATCACAGCAATTTAACTTCAGAGACTGGGTACTTGAGAAATAAAATATAACTAGTCTTATATTTCCAATAAATGTTAAACATTTTAACAGGTTCTCCAGTAGCTTGATAAATAAATTGTTGGGATTTTTAAAAAGTCACAACTAGTTTTTGTATTGAAAGTACAACCTAAACACACAGTATATTAATATACATGTAGGTTTGTAGAATAAGATAATAATGGCACTACTTATAGACTACAAGGATTAAAAGCATTTTTGCATGGTAGATACATTTCAAAAAGGAGGTTTTAAAATACCTTGTATGAGCAATTGGTAAATAACAAAGTAATATGCCAGACTTCTACTAAAGCTCTTTGATTTCTTATCCACTGCCTTAAGATTATGAAACATTTATAACTAGAAATAAAGCAATAGTCATGCTGTTTAGATAGCACAGGTGTAGCACAGAGAAACAAAACAAAATTCCGTACTCGAGAAAGCCAAAACTTTTTGACATGCTAAACAACAAACAATAACTTTTAGTGAATACTTGATAGAAGTGCTACCAGGACACACACACCATGGAAGAAAGAAGGAAATAGTTCAAAAATAACGTGAAGAAACAAGTGCCCCCCAACCCTTATCCCCAGGAAATACATTCCAAGACCCCCAGACGCCTGAAACCGCAAATGGCACCAAACCCTTGAGACACTTATGTTTGTTTCCACTGCAGACATACTTGTGATAAAGTTTAATTCATAAACCAGGCACAGCAAGAGACTGACAACAACAATAATAAAATAGAACAATTATAACAATAAGCTGTAATAAAAGTTACGTGAACACGGCCTCTCTCAAAGTATCTTACGTACAAATTTAAGGATTTTTCCATCTTAGCACTTACTGCGCTCTGTGGCTGTAACTCTGTCAGTCTGAGGTGCGACAGCAAAATTAGCACAATCTTTCCTTTCTCCACAGTTTCACGAAGATTCAGTTTTACTGTAGATCGTAGCAATGTCAGAGTATGGCTTTTCTTTTTTCCTCATTAAGTCAAGAGCTTTCACCTTTTCACTTAAAGGAAGCGCTTTACGGCTTCGCTTTGGCATGTTCAAACTGCCAGCAACTCTACTTTTGCACTTTGGGGTCATTATTAATTAAAACGAGGCTCCCCTCTACCTCAAGCCCTGAGGCGGCTACTAGGTAACTAATGGTCTGTCGGGATATGCGGGGGAGGGGACGTTGTTACGTTTCAGGCAAGACCTCGCGAGATCATCATGCGACTCTGAACAGCAATGTAAAACTTATGAACTGTTTATTTCTGGATTTTTCCATGTAATATTTCAGATCCTGGTTGACCGCGGGTAACTGAAACTGCAGAAAGCAACACCGCGGGTAAGGGGTAATACTGTAAGAAGATGTTTTTCTCAACCAAATGTTAGCAGAATTGTGGAATTGTTACTGTGCCAGGCTATTTTTTCAAGTATGTCCCAAATTTGCCAGTGACCTTATTCACACCGCGAACCGTATCTAGTATAAGGCAATACTTGGTTGTGGAACATTATATTTTGTAATCTGTATATAAAATTTCGGGCTTCCCTGGTGGCGCAGTGGTTGAGAGTCCGCCTGCCGATGCAGGGGACACGGGTTCGTGCCCGGTCCGGGAAGATCCCACATGCCGCGGAGCGGCTGGGCCCGTGAGCCATGGCTGCTGAGCCTGCGCGTCCGGAGCCTCTGCTCCGCAACGGGAGAGGCCACAACAGTGAGAGGCCCGCGTACCGCAAAAAAAAAAAAAAAAAAAAAAAAAAAAAAATTAACACACCTTTCTTTAAAGACAAACAAGCAATTTAGTTCTACAACTAAGATCTCATTCTGCAAGATGGCACTTTATCTTGATTTAACTTTGTCCATCTAGACGTGAGCAAAGTTCCTCTTTCTCTACAGAAAGCTGTTCTGGGTAACTAGTCCTATATACATAAGTGGCATTAACCTATACTCACAAGTATGTAGGTACATCAGAGGGTTTGGATGGGTGCACACCGCAGCTACGGCATAACTATTTTCAAAAGAACAATTCCTAGTCCTTTGGTTATTTATGGACTTTGTTTACTGTATTAATCTGCTGCTAGGTTTCTGCACAGATATCTTTATCTGTGCCAGAAAAAGCAGTCGAACTGAAAGCATAATATAACTTTCCTTTAGGCAATATAATTTTGGAAGTCATCACATCTTTAAAAAGGGACAGTTGTAATCAGATTCATTAGATAAAATATATCCTATTGTACTCAGCAGGTATAGCTATTAGCTTATCAAGGTTTACATTGCCAAATAAATCTCTCTCTGCCTGAATTATAATTTATCAGCGTCACTGCAATCTTATACTTAATTTTATAATTTTATATAATGCTGTATTGAGAAAATTAACTTAAAATGAGTGAAACTTTGAAAATTCCAATAACAAAGTAGCCCATTTAAACATGAGATATTTTTCAGCTGACCTATGATTATTCCTTTTTTCCATTATAACTTTAACCAAGTAGAAGGAAAATTTATTGAGGGGATCCTGAATGCCGATTTTATTTCTAATTCAGTTTCTCACGAAGTTTAATCAATAAAACTACTGGGCAAAAGAGACTTTCCAAATCATTCCTAGTAATGTAACACTAGGATTAAATTCTTTAAATTTTCAATTCTTCCTTTGGTGTAGACATTTCACAGTGATCTATTGATCCATACCAAACAACTCTTATTATAAATTAACCAACCAAATACAGACTCTGTCCGTTCTGAACTGTGTGTTAACAGATCACTAACTTTGCAACTTAACTCCATGTATATAAGGTTCCAGAACACTCAACAGAGCTGAACTGAAGGAGAAGTCAAAGGGAGATTATGTATTTGTAAAGTGCATTTTTCTCCAAGTGTATGTTCTGACTGCATTTAAAAAGAACAAACTAAATGATTCTTGTTGTCTTTTCCATTTTGTATCATCTGTACCTTTCTCACATCATTAGAATAACTGAGGTGAATATAAAATATGAAGTCATAATGCACTGTATTTGTTTGGCTTTTAACATTTCAGGGTGATTTCAGTTCTATTATCTCATGGTACACATAGTACATTTCTGTAAGATTTTAGGTCAATTATTTTTATACTAGTTATTATTACTTCCCTTAAATATGAAAAAATATATTCATAAAAAGAAACCAAAGAATTGTTGCCCTCTTAGAAGTCATGTCATATAGATAGTAGCAAAGCCAAGACTTCCATTAAAAGTGATTGTCTAATTTTGTACTTGAGATTCAAGAAGATACTGTGCAGTTTTCTTAAGGGACAGATGAGATGAATACCCTCATATTTCCTTCTTCCCAGTTTTTTTTACTCATCCGTCTAAGGGAGAGTGTGATTAGATTGCTGCATCTTAAGTAAGTGTAGCCACAGACTATCTATTGATATATCACCTGTTGGCTTCATCTTACTATTTCTCAGAACAAAGCCCACAGTTTCTGGACAGTTAAGAACACTTTAATTCATGAAGGATTAAACACACTTCTCTGGGTAGTATTCTTAGAGTCTCTTGCAACGTCTTTTTAAAATAAAATTTATCATTTCACTTTCAAACAAATTTTACATAACAGTTTTATAAACCCGAGTCCTTTAATAAGAAGGATATTCCTATCCCTTTGAAATGTGCAATACTCTTCTGAAGTCTAAAGCTATTCATGTGTAAACAAAAAAAATGATAATAAAGTGGCCCATCAATTAAATGGAGTAATTTTCTATAATGGAAGCAACTCGGTACTTTACATTCTCACTGAAACTTCTAAGAGATTAGTTCCTCTGATTAAACAACCAGTAATTTTGGTTCTTAATGTATTTGGGGAGGGCTTCCTTACTGTCCCATAGACCTTAGATGGGGTTCCTGCTTCTTCTACTGCTTTGTGTAGAGGCATAAGAATGTCCAGTTACCATCAGAGACTCAGTTTTCCTCATTGTAAGAACAACAGTACTGACCAGCATACATTACAGGATTGCTGCCAAGAGCTAGCTAATGGATTCTGTGAAAATATTTTGAAAAATGTAAATTGGTACATAAATATGATTAATTGATCTGGAGGCAGCATATGTTTTGGTTAGTGGTGTTGACTGAATGGTTTCAAGGCCTCTGCCATGATGTTCTGTGACCTTGCGTAAGATTTTCACATTTCTAAACATCAGTGGGGACAATAAAATACTTAGTTTTTACATTGTTAGGATGATTCAACCAGTTAATATTTAAAACTTATTTAGAATAGTGTAACTTACATGCTGGTAATATTTATGTTTGTCAAACAAATAAAAATATCTCAATTGTCAATTTTATACTCATCTTGGAGAGCACACAAATAGAATTAGAAAATGTTAAAAGTTCAAATACAGATTCTGTTTAAACACTTACAACCGTTATCCCCATGATAATTTTTAACACTAACAATGTCTACAATTTATTAAACATCTTCTAGTAATATTTACTACACTCTTGTCCTTATACATCTTTCTATTTAGCTTCACCATCATCCTTTACATACAGCTTATTTTTCCATTTGAAAAATGTAGAAACTAATACCAGAAAATTGTAGAGGTAAGATTCCCACTTATCTGGGCTGCTTTGAGTAAATTATATATTGTTTGAAAGCTGGATGAACTAAATAATAAATGGAGTGCGTTCTAGCTCACGACTTTGTGCCGGGCTGGGATTGCTCTCTACTGGACTAGGCTGTCAGACACCAGGAGCACAGCCTCAGAAGATCATAATAACCCAAACTGAAGTGCTGCTATAATAAGACTTGAAAGTGACACTTAATTATTCCTGGATCACATGCCAGCAAATCTGTCACTTCAAGTATCACTGTCTGCATTACAAAGAAAACTGGGCGATCTTGTTGAAATTCACTGTTTTTATCAAAAAGTTGTGAACCACTTACAAAGACTATATTTACAGGAGAAAATGTCAGTAGAGGTGGGGCATGAACATATGGGAGTCAACGGACCTCCAATTAAAAAAAAAAATTCAGAAAAAAGCAACAGAAAGATAGCATTCTAGTCCAGAAGATGGGCCAAAGACACTGTTGAGGAAAAAGAAGAGAAAATAATAATAAATTAAGAGGATAGTGTGAAGGAGGCTGTTAACATCTCTGAAGAGACCCAATAAAGATGGACAAATGGAGAGGAAGGAGCTCTGAAAATGTTATGAATGTACCCTAGAAATACACAGGAAAGATGAAAGTAAGCAGAGCTATGCAGTTAAAAAGTTATACAGTTAACTTGTATTCAATTAAAAATTATTAGGATACTTAATTTTGCACCAAAGTGTATTTGTTTAATTCATTTTAATATACATCATTGATTGCTTATCCTGGAGTATTTTGCTAAGAATTATTTTTTAGGGACCTCCCTGGTGGTGCAGTGGTTAAGAATCTGCCTGCCAATGCAGGAGACACGGGTTCTATCCCTGGTCCAGGAAGATCCCACATGCCGCGGAGCAACTAAACCCATGCGCCACAACTACTGAGCCTGCGCTCTAGAGCCCGAGAGCCACAACTACTGAGCCCACGTGCTGCATCTACTGAAGTTGCACGCCTAGAGCCCGCGCTCCACAACAAGAGAAGCCACCACAATGAGAAGCCCGTGCACCACAACAAAGACCCAACACAGCCAAAAATAAAATAAATAAATATATAAATTTATTTTTTAAAAGAATACATATTTTTTTAAAAAAAGAATTATTTTTTAAAAGCATACTGGAGAGACCCTGTGGTGGACACAGTGTCTTCTCTTCAGAAGTGAGGCAATAACCACCCCCCAACCCACCGTCACAGTACTAGCTTCTAAAGACTCAAGATATTGAGACAAAAGACGAGCTGCTTCACCCAAGCTCACACCCTCCATACCAGGCAACCCACATCCATTTACCAATGAGTGTGGTAAGAGGCCTAGCCCTCTTACCTCAATTCAGAACAGTCCTGAAGGGCCAGCTCAGCTTCACAACTTCTGCAGATAGTCTGAGGACACTGTTACAATTGCATCACAGTTCAACCTCTCCTTCTGCCCAATTCAGCTTCCATCATTCCTTTAGGAGAGTTCTGGAGAACACTCTCCAATAGTGGCCCTGCATTCCAGCCTCCCTTTCAGAAACTAAGACAATATGAGATGTGGTTGAAGTCCCCCTGAAGAGTGGAGTGGTCAGATCTTGAACACTCAAGTCAGGAAAACCTGTGTTCAGTTATCAGCTCCTCACTTACAATCTGTGTGATCTCAGGCAATTTCTCCATTAAACGTTGAGGGGACTATTAGCCCCTACCTATAGAATTGTTGTGAAGATTAAATAGAATAATGCATACGTGTACAACATAAATCCTTAATAAATATTGAATATTTAACAACTGTTAGCTGGAGTTGTAAAGTTAATATAAACTGTGCTTCTCTAAATCCACATTTTTAGAAAAAGCTACTCAGTGGACATTTGCTCCCCTAGATAAACAACTCCAGTCAATCATTGGCATGCCCAAAGCTGAAGCCATCATGGTCAGAATTTCCTTCCAGAGGGACTGCACAAGTCCCTGACATCTTTTACAGACGAAAAGTTTGCAACAGTCGACAAACTGAACAACTCGTGTGATGATGACTTGTATTTTTCTTTCTGTAGATTTTGTTACAATTTAATAAAAGATCCCTTTTTATAGGAGTCCAAATATTTTCAACCAATGAAAGGGCTGTAGACATGTAAAGGATTGGCTGAACGATGGAAACACTAGATTAGAAAATAAAAGCAAAAATGGCACTAAGCAATTGGCATGGCTTTTACATACGAAGCAATAGTAATTCATGAAAACATACTTTAGGCAATGCTATAGAATAACAAATCATTTCTGGTGGTTTAAAAGCATTCAACTCATGTTTACTTTCTCTGAATAATTTTATTATCCTAACCACCAAGATGCTGATAGGACTTGAAGCCATGCCAAGTCATGCTTATCCCTGCTTTGGCTGCTTTATTTCAAATATCCCTTAGTCAGCTTCAGACTTTGGAGAACCAGCTAAGTAAGAGGTGAAGCAGTAGCAGCTAGAGAAATACACAAGTATGAAAGGACTGCTTACAACTATCTTTTATTATGACATTGTTACTGGGCTAGGCAATTAGTCTTGTTGCCACCATGCCCTAATATAGTTGATATTGAAGGATTAAATAAAGATAATCTTTAAGAAATGATGCCTTCAATTTTAAAATGATTCATTCCATCAAGTGTGTTTTCAGAACAAAAATTTTTTGCTCAATTAACATTATTTGAGAAAATAGTGATTCAATTGAATGTAAGTACTTTTGCATATATCTAAGACAAAACAACATTTCAAGGCAATATGTATCTGTTAAATATGGAGAAAAAAACAAGAGGAAACAAAATAAAAACTTAATTGCCAAGACCCAGGGAGGTTAAGGAAAGAAAGAAAGGTTCTTGGAGGAAGTTGTCTTTTTTATTGGCCGCAGCACAAGGCTTATGGGATCTTAGCTCCCCAACCAGGGATCAAACCCCGGCCCTCAGCAGTGAAAGCGTGAGATCCTAACCACTGGACCACTGGGGAATTCCTGGAAGTTGTTTTCTTATACAGACTTATGTATTTTAAACTCAACCACAGAGGAAGAACTGAAATTTCCATCATTAATTTCTAACACTGGTTGGATTAATTTTACAATGGCAAGTTGAACTTCTACATATTAGGCTATACCTTTGTATTTCAAATGGATTTAAAACTGTTAAAAATGAAATATGTGGGCTTCTCTGGTGGCGCAGTGGTTGAGAGTCCGCCTGCCAATGCAGGGGATATGGGTTTGTGCCCCGGTCCGGGAATATCCCACATGCCATGGAGCGGCTGGGCCTGTGACCCATGGCCACTAAGCCTGCGCATCCAGAGCCTGTGCTCCGCAACGGGAGAGGCCACAACAGTGAAACGCCCGCGTACCGCAAAAAAAAAAAAAAAAGAAATGTTTTTCCGAACTAGAATTTAAAAATTTGTTTGTGTTTGAAAGACCATTTTCTGGCAGGAAACTGTGAACTCAACTAAAATCGCTCGGTAAGTTCAGAGAACAGTAAGTCCCCTACATACAAATGAGTTCCATTCTGAGAGTGCATTCCTAAATCCAATTTGTTCATAAGTCCAACTAAGGAGGTACCCAGCTAACACAATCGGCTATATAGTACTGTACTGTAATAGGTTTATAATACTTTTCACACAAATAATACATAAAAAACAAACACAGAAAAGTAAACACTTTTAATCTTACAGTACAGTACCTTGAAAAGTATAGTAGTACAGCTTAACAGCTGTCAAGCAGGGGCTGTCATTGAGAGAACAGGCAAGTACCAGATACATCACTGCTGCTTTTACGCTTGCTTCTGGACATCCCGGGCTGGAAATAAAGATATTGTACTACTGTACTCTATGCAGTAATGTACAGTAAAGTACACAAAAGCACAATCACTTGTAGAGGATGCACGCACGTGACAATGTATGCCAGACATGTGAACTAGCTTATGTGACTGGACATGCAAATGGATGTTTGCATCTTTGAAAGTTTGCAACTTGAAGGTTTGTATGTAGGGGACTTACTGTGGCAGTTTGGGTGATGTGTGCTTTCACAAGCAAAATAGTACTGGCATCTAGAAGACTGACTAATCCAGATGTCCTTTAATTCTTGACCTGATGGAATGGCTGCTAAATATTATCTACTGTGATATTTCTAATAGAAAACTGAAATTTCTCCGTTCAGTATATTTTTACTAAAAATGTGTAAATTTAGCTTTCTTAATTTTCAGGGAAAAAAAATGAACCTCTCTGAATGTATGTCTGGAACTACCAAGATAACAGAATTGGATATGCAGAGACAAAATATAGATATGGTAGCAGTTAAACAAATGAAGATTGCTCCCATAGTGTTTGCTTCTCATATGGAATTTTTCTACAGCTACAAAATGCCCCGTTATAAACTGAGTGAAAGAACTTATTTTTTTTTTTCTTTTCTTTTTTTTTTTTTTGGCTGCATTGGGTCTTCTTTGCTGTGTGTGGGCTTTTCTCTAGTTGCGGTGAGAGCGGGGGCTACTCTTCGTTGCGGTGCATGGGCTTCTCATTGCGGTGGCTTCTCTTGTTGCAGAGCACAGGGTCTAGGCTCGCGGGCTTCAGTAGTTATGGCTCTCGGGCTCTAGAGCGCAGGCTCAGTAGTTGCAGTGCACGGGCTTAGCTGCTCCGCGGCATGTGGGATCTTCCCGGACCAGGGATCGAACCTGTGTCCTCTGCATTGGCAGGCACATTCTTAACCACTGCACCACCAGGAAAGTCCCAGGAGTTATTTCTTTTTATGATACTGTGCAAAGCTCCCAGGAGGTCATAGATTAATTGTTCCCCTATATGTTCTATTTATTAAAAATCATTTCAAGATTCCTTCTGTACTTCACTATGTATGGGATGGAACTCAAAGCCAAAGAACACTTTCAAATCCATTGGAAACATAAAGTTGCATGGTAAACTACGTCACAAGAGAACAATTGTTGCTGTTTAAGCAAAAGCTTAGTCTTTTGCTTTTTTTTTTTTGATTCATGTTTTCAAATTTTATTTTATTAATCATCAGTACAGCTAGTGATTTTGCTACAAGAACATCTGACACAGAATTAGAGACTGACCCTTGTAGGACCCACTCAGAATCCCAGAGTTGGTATGACCATTATTTTAGCCGAAGACATTTGAAATTCGACAGGTGCAGAAAAAAGCTTTCTCAGAGCTTCCCTTACCTGACTAAAAGCAGCTACTTCTAGAAAATGAGGCCTCCTTAAATTACTCTCAGGAGAGAGACCAAGAGTCAACCTACCATAAATATTCTCTGGGGGTGGGGGAAGGAAGACCAGTCGCACTTCCATAAACAAATATTACCACATTTTTTTTTTTTAAATCTCCTGTTAGTTCTCCTAAAAACACATTAGCCTTTCCTAAAGAAACCTATTTGTTCCTCTTCTAAACGTCTTTTCTTCCCTTTCCCCTACTATATTAGGTACATTTGCTTCAACTATAACCATGTAGTGAGTTAGCTACTTCTTTTATTTGCTCTTTCATGCATATGAATAAATCTTTTTCTCCAGTTAATCGCCTTTTGTCAATTTAATTCAGTCTCACATTTACTAAACTAAGAGGGTAGAAGATATGTTTTTTTTTTCCTCCCAGACAATTGCAATCAAGGCACATAAACAGCATTTCAAGTATCAGATACAGTAAAGTCAATTCATGTATCAGGACCCACAAAATGGAGGCTGCCCCACTGGCCCAGCTCACATCACACATCTAAACCCAAGTCAGCCTGTCAAGGAAACTGAACAGAAACCAATCACAATCCTCCAACTCATCTTTGGCTAACTTATCTTCCCCTTGAAAATAGGACCTGATCACCTTATAAGGAAATCCCTGACCTCCTGGCCAATTGTTCCCAGTTCTGGCATCGCCTCTCTAAGGTCTATAAAATCTGTTCTTGACAAAAATCCCTGGGGAGGAGTACATCACTCCTTGTGAGCCACTGTACTCCCCAATCCCTGGATTGTTCTCCCTTGAATAAAGAAAATCAAACTCGTTACTAACTTGTTTTAGTTTTGTCACTTCACAATTCTGGTGACAAGATGGAACCGGAAGGCAGTTGCTGAAGATTCCAGAGATGACTCCTGGATGCACGTGAAGGCACCCGAAGAGCCATTTTGATTTGCTGCCTCTGGCTGCTCTCCAGAATTTCAAGTAAGCTTTTCTCAGATGGAGCTCTGCTTATTTTGCGATCTGAGCTCTTTGAGTGTCTTGGTCTTAATCCTTCCTGGTGGAAAATTGAGGTGTGAGAGATTCTAGGTTTTTCTGGGTGAGACTATGGGCCACAACATTTGGGTTTGTGGCTGACCTCATTTACAAGGTAGTGCCTCCTGGAGGTCCTGAAAGGTCTAAAGAACTGTGCAGAGGCAGCCAGAAACAGTAAATCTGGTTGAATTAGGAAGGGTCAACAAGGGGAAATAAATAGGTACCCCTCAATCTAAGAAGGCAAGATGGCAGTGGTGAGGGTAAGTCCCTCACCAAAGCCTCAGGTAAGTCCACAGAATAAAGCATTGAGGGTCTTGGGGAAATAAGACAAGTAATTCAAACTGTTTTGATCAATGGCACATCAAAATGTTAGTAGGCACAAGTGGGACTATTAAAAACCATTAAGGTGTCACCACCAAAAAGAAATCTTCTCCTGAAAGGAATAACAGATCTACTGCTAATAAGAATCTTAGAAGCCAAAGTTGCAAAATTGATGGGCATGGTGGAACACTTAGAAGCTGTTAGAGGGCTCACCATTTTGTCATTTGACAGATATGAAGGATATTAGAAAAATGTAACTTAGCTTTATTAAGAGCAAAAGCCCACTAACACAACATTGTAAAGCAACTATAATCCAATACAAATTAACTTAAAATAAAAGAGCAAAAGCCATTCATGAGTTTCACATATTTTGGTATCCTTTAAGGAAGATAATTCAAATAATCAAGACTATATACCAAACAAACAAACAAACAAAAACCCATGCCTTCCAATTTACATGAAACACAGGCTTATCCATATAATTCTAGATGCTTTAAATAAGACAAAATAGTGCTCAGAGCGGGGATGTATTTGTTAGTGACATTTACTTCGTTTTTATTTTCTATATAAATAAACTTCAGAAAGGTAATAATGAGATGAAATACATTCCTTAAGTCTTTTTCAACATAGCAAACTGATTTTGAAGCTAAAAATCCCAACATTTTTAACAAAGCTTAATTTGTTAAAGTTTTAACAACAATAAAAACAATAAAAACAAAAGTTTTAACAACAATAATAATACTAATAGTTATAATATTCATATTGTATTATGTTTATTTCAAGTATATTCTCTTATATTTTTAGGTATTTAAGAAATTTTCTGTACTGCAGCACTTAAATTTAAAATTTGTCTTATTTAATGTATATGTATGCACACATGCAATATTAATATGGTCCTTATCATTATCAAAGGTAATAAAAAGTACCAAAATTCTCTTTTGAAAAGAACACTATTCTACTACACGTGGCATTTTTTAATTTCCTAATATCAGAAATCTTACTGCACTCACAGCATGAGAGTACCAACTTAAAAAAAATAAAAAAAAGGAAATTAGGTGCTAAGCGTTTTGTCCTTTACTTTTATATACCAAGAATCGACATGTTTTAAGAATTGACGTAACAGATAGAGAAATTCATAAAAAGATGCTTCTCAAAGGCTTTCTTCTCAAGAAAATGCATACTTATAAATAGATGGGCAGAAATGGCAGAGACCTGATGGCTGCCTGAGGTTGCTTGAAAAGGCAAACAACTCCTTAAAGAACCCTGATATTACTGATCCAGGTGACAAGATTCCTGGTCCAGGCAAAACAAAGGGGGATACCTTAAGAATTTAGCAAAAAAAACAATGCATAAAGGGAAGTGTAACTATTCTGGACAATATTTTATAAACACGATAATTATACCAGAGCAGAGATGATTTTACACTGGTGAACACCAAGGATATCATTTGCAAGTAGATAGCTGAAGTGCAGATTATCTCAATGGGTCTTAAAGTTAATCATCTGAAAACTGTAGATGAATTCACAAGGGAAAATATAAATTATGATTAATGTATAGGACAGTCACTCTGAAGAATACTGGTCATCAAGGTTAAACTTTGATTTCAATGAAAATAATTCATATTTCAGCAACATAGATATTAAGTGAAAGATTTTTAACAACACATACATGTTCTTTCATTTGTAAGGCTAATTTTAGCCAATTTTATAGAAAATAAGCATACAGGATAATAAGTGGTTATAAGGAAGGATTTTTGTCATCATGTTTCACTTATACAAATTATTATACCTAATCCAGGTTTTTACATTAAATTATATTGGAAAGATAAATATACATAGAAACATTAATATTAAAAACGTTAAATATTTTTTTTTGCGGTATGTGGGCCTCTCACTTCTGTGGCCTCTCCCGTTGCGGAGCACAGGCTCTGGACACGCAGGCTCAGCGGCCATGGCTCACGGGCCCAGCCACTCTGCGGCATGTGGGACCTTCCCGGACCGGGGCACGAACCCGTGTCCCCTGCATCGGCAGGCGGACTCTCAACCACTGCGCCACCAGGTAAGCCCCCTAAAAACTTTATTTTTTGACTTTAGTAAGTTTTTGGATCTAGGTAAGCATCATTCCTATGAAAACCTTACTGGAGCATGGATACTTTTCATCTAAGCGCCTCAAATGAAAACCTTACTGGAGCATGGATACTTTTCATCTAAGCACCTCAAATGCCCTGAGCTTCTTAATTCTAAACAATGACACTATATTTTGTTGTCCTGGTTTGTTAGGACTGCTGGATGAACTCAGTTGATAACCTTGATTTTGAAAAAGAACTGAGCATCAAAAAATTAACTTAAATTTCCCGAAAGTCAGAGTCCAATGGACATACTATATAGATGGTCTCTCAGTATCAACTCTACTTTGATAGAAAATTTAAATTTGACATATGCCATAGTAAAGTATATGATTCTTAAACTCAAAAAGATAAACAAAAAACTTGAAAGCTGGGATTTTATTTATAGTATATAAATGTAAAGGAGGAAGAGAATAAAGAAGGAAGGAGGAGAAGAATGTCATAGAGAAAAAAGGGGGAAAGAAAGTAGTATAGAAAAAAGGCGGGAGGAGAGAGGTATAAGGAGGAAGATGGTAGAGCACTGGAAGGAAAATAGCTGGATATTTATTTGAGAAAAGTTTTGAAATAATTTGTCTAGGGTGTTTATCTTTTCAATACGTTAGCATATCGCAGAAAAGGAAAATTCTATTTGAGACTTAAAAGCAAAATGAGGTAACTTAGCATCATCCTGCTTCATTAAGGGGTTAAATTCTACCTTATGTGTTCCTACTGTCAACAATACTAATAAATACCACGATTCCCCACACAAATCAGCACAAAGAGAAACAGCTACGATGGAGTTCAACCATCCTCATTAGTACACATTTAAAGACTTTGGAACATCCCAAGAATGTGGCCATTATTGATAAATGTCCTATCATAGTCAACTCTTTCTGGCTTTAGTTGACCTCTTGAGACTTGATTACTTGTACATATCTGCCAGATGTCTCTGCTTTTATATAGTTTCAGGTCTTGGTCCCTTCTGAGTGGCTTGTCACACTGCCACCCATGCCACGTGAAAATATTTTTTGAAAACCTAGATGTTTCAGATACATTTATCTCTTGGCAGGACTTTTCCAAGTAATAAAAAATTAATATCAATGACATCATTCAAGATTGAAGGCTGACCACATCAAATATTTAAAACTAAATATTGGCATATAACTTATAGTTATGGTGAGCATATCCCTTGGAATTACTAATTAATTCTCAAAGTCAAATATTCTGGTGTATTGTTCCCATAAATATGTCTATGCTCAATGATACAACTGTGGTAACTCTTCTTATATCCTACAGAGCTCTAAGCTAATTGATTATATGAATGTGAAAAGTAATATAAAATAAGACAAAGGGAGATAAAAAATAAAATAGAAACTTCCTGAAGGGTATAGAAGAAATATATATTACCAGACATAAGAGATTTGCTGATTCTTAGAATTTTATCTCTGAATTTGGCTTTAGGTGTGCTGCTAGTTAAGGTAAAAAAATGAGAACATTGGTTTACACAGTTTTCATTTTATTAAATTCTTGTAGAAAATCATATTGTTTGGGTCCTCACTGGCAGAAAGTATTTCACTGCAGATTTATTAAAGACAGAATTGTTATAGAAATTGACATTTTAAAATATAAAATTGCTATAAATGCTAAAGGCATAACAACTTTGAAGTATTCCTACATGTAGGACTTGTGACAACTTAGTCTATGTATTTTCCTTCTTAGAGATCTAATTGAATTTAGAGACTTAAATGTGTTATTTTAATATAGAGAAATGGAGGTCTACCATGCCCAGTCGATCATCTCTCAAATATTAAATTTCTTCAAATATCAAATGCCTTTGTTTGACAGGAGCTTGATTATATTCAATTCACAATTGCATTCTTAAAACTCCCCTAATGTAGCTACTCTGTGCTGCTGTATCAGTAAGAGGCGTGGGCTTTGAATACGAGAGGGAGACTGAATTGTTATTATGCAAGGGCTCAGCTTATATTCTCACCCCGACACAGTGTGATGGAAGTGCCTTACACAATGCCTGCAAAATAAATGCTCTATAAATGTTAGCAGAATCTGAGGCTGAGGCGGTCCAACATACTGATCATTGGCCTATGGGCCTCAGAGGGTCTGAGTCAAATCAATCTAAAGGAAGAGATTTTGTTAACCTATTGTTAGTCTTCCAAACCATGAAAACACACCTAGCGGCTCCCCATTAGTCTCTGAATCTACATTTTGGGACCACCTATTGTAATGTCCTTTGGTATGTCAGAAATAAACCACAGATGAAATCCAAGGCTGACACTGCGGATTTGAATTCAGGTTTTCATGGGTAATTAATGTCTTTCTTGCTCAGTAACAGATGGTGCTTTAACATTATAAGGATGTGGAATCTGGCGGAAACAGATCCTCATTATTATTTCAACAGAACGACAGGCACCAGATAGGACCTAAAGTTGACGGCAGTCATTCACCAAATAATTATGGTCAGAAACCGAGTTACTGAATTTTAAAATAATAGCTCTTTCAATGTTCTAAACTTGGATATTCAGTACTATTTCCCAGTTTCAGGGGTAAATCCTGGTATTTCTGTACCTTGAGAGAAGATTGTTTTAGAGTCCTAGTAGATATTTAGAAAACTCAGAGCTGTTATTTATTACCTCATGAATGGTTTATGAGTCAGATGAGTTGTGAATTAACTGTGATTTGGATAAATCCTCTTGCTTACCTTTCTCAAATAATTTACATTCCTTTATATCCAAAATCTAGAATAGGGTTTTCTGATATCTTTCTCAGATATAATATTGGCTCTATTACTTCCTTCACCATTTCACATTAATTTTTCATTGAGTTCTTTGATTGATTATTTTTTACTTTTTTAAAAGACTGTATTTTGTGTAGCAGTTTTAGGTTTATAGCCAAATTAAGAGGAATGTACAGAGATTTCCCATATACTCCTGGCCGCCACATATGTGTAGCCTCCCGCATTGTGAACATTAACCAGAATGGTACATTTTTTAGCAAAGATGAACATACAACAACACAACATATTAACCAAAGTCCACAGCTTAACTTGAGGGTTCACTCTTGGTGTTGTGAATTCCATAAATTTGGAAAAAAGTATTATGATATATGTCCATTATTATAATATCAAACAGATTACTTTCACTGTATTAAAAATGCTCTGTGTTCTGCCTGTACATCTCTCTCTGCCTCCCAACTCTGGCAACCACTAATTTTTTTTGGGGGGGAGGGGTTCTAGATAGTTTTACCTTTTCCAGAATGCCATACAGTTGAAATCATACAGTATGTAGCCTTTTACAGATTGACTTATTTTTCTTAGTAAAATACATTTAAGATAACTCCATATCTTCTCATGGTTTGATAGCTCCTTTCTTTTCAGTGCTGACTAATGTTCCACCATCTGGATGTATCACAGTTTATTTATCCATTCACCTGCTGAAGGACCTCATGGTTGCTTCCAAATTTTGGCCATCATGAATAAAGTTGCTATAAATATCCGTGTACAGGTTTTTGTGTGGACCTAAGTTTTCATCTTCTTTGGGTAAATACCATGAAGTGTGATTGATGGATCCACAGTAGAAGTATGTTTAGTTTCACAAGAAACTGCCAAACTGTCCTTCAAAGTGTCCATACAATTTAGCATTCCCACCAGCAATGCACGAGAGTGCCTCTTCCTCCACATCCTGGCTAGCACTTGGTGGCATCAGTGTTCTAGATTCTGATAGGTTTGTAATGGTATCTCATTGTTGCTCTGATTTGCACTTATCTGTTCACATATGATGAGGAGCCTTTTCATATGCTTATTCGCCATATATATATATCTTCTTTGGTGAGGTGTCTGTTAAGTTCTTTGGCCTATTTTATAATAGGGCTGTTTGTATTCTTCTTGTTGAGTTTTATGGGTTCTTTGTATATGTGAGATAACAGTCCTTTATCATACACATGTTTTGTAAATATATTCTCCCAGTCTGTGGCTTGTTTTCTAATTCTCTTGACGTTGTCTTTCACAGAGCAGAAGTTTATAATTTTAATGAAGTCCAGCTTACCAATTATTTCTTCATGGATCATGTCTTTGGTGTTAACATCTAAAAAACACTCACCATACCCAATGCTATCTAGGTTTCCTCCTTTGTTACCTTCTAGGATTTTATAAGTTTGCATTTTACACTTAGTCTTTAATTCAAGTTAATTTTTTGAGAAGAGTATAAGGTCTGTGTCTAGATTCATTTATTTGCATGTGGATGTCCAGTTGTTCCAGCACTATTTGTTGAAGAGACTATCTTTGCTTCATTGTATTACATTTTCTCCTTTGTCAAAACAAAGATCAGTTGACTATATTCATTTTGTACCAAATCTTAGTGGAAAAACTCGAGTCTCTCACTATTAAATATGATGTTAAGTTTAGTTTTTTGTAGATATTGTTTTATCAAGCTATGGATGTTCCCCTCTATTTCTAGTTTATTGAGAGTTTTTAATCATGAATGGGTAGTGGATTTTGTCAAATGGTTTTTCTGCATCTATTGGTATGATCATGGTCTATCGATATAATGGATTACATTAATTTATTTCTGAATGTTGAACCAGCCTTGGATACCTGGTATAAGTTTCACTTAGTAGTGGCGTATAATTCTTTTCACACATTTTTGGATTTGATTTGCTAATATTTTGTTAAGGATTTTTGCATCTATGTTCCTGAGAGATATTTGTATGTAGTTTTCTTTTCATATGATTGCTTTGCCTGGTTTTGGTATTTGGATAATGCCAGACTCATGGAATGAGTTAGGAAGCATTTCTTCTGCTTCTATCCTCTGAAGGAGATTGTAGAGAACCAGTATAATTTCTTCCTACAAGTTTGGTAGAATTCACCAGTTGAATTCATTCAGGTATGGTACTTTCTTCTTCGGAAGATTATTAGTTACTAGCTCAATTTCTTTAATAGATATAGGCCTATACAGATTGTCTATTTTCTCTTGTGTGAGTTTTGGCAGGTTGTGTCTTTCATGAAATTGTTGTATTTTTTCTAGGTTATCAAATTTTCGGGACTTAGATTCTTTTTTTTCTTTTTTTTTGCGGTACGCGGGCCTCTCACTGTTGTGGCCTCTCCCGTTGCAGAGCACAGGCTCAGAACGCGCAGGCTCAGTGGCCATGGCTCACGGGCCCAGCCGCTCCGCGGCATTGGGATCTTCCCAGACCGGGGCACGAACCCGTGTCCCCTGCATCGGCAGGCAGACTCTCAACCACTGCGCCACCAGGGAAGCACAAGGGACTTAGATTCTTAATCACATAATACACATCATCTATTTAATCTCAATTATACTGCTCAAAAAATCACTTTATTTACCCATAGCTTGTTGCTTCATAATGATATGAATTTTCATTCATTTTACAACTTTTTTGGTCAATTTTCAAATATTCCCATCTAATTTAATGATTTCTACTTTACTTCTATTTTAAAATAAATAATTGATAAAATGAATTATTCCAGAAAGATATTCATATTGTACTTTGGGCATATTTACTAATGTTTCTAGAAACCCACTTTTACATTCTTATAATTCCCAGATTAGTGCCACTGTAAGATCAGGAGCAAAAGTAAAATGACATGCCAAATGATCTTTTTTCTTTATTATTATCGTTTAAAATTTTTAAATTTTATACAATTTTAAAGATTATACTCCATTTACAGTACAAAATTACAGAATATTACTTATATTCCCCATTTTGTACAATACATCCTTGTAGACTAAAGTGGAATTCTTCCTTCCCAAATGATCTTAATATATTTTAGCAACCTGGTCTTTCTTTGCAAGAAATCTGATGATGATTCCATCTTTCTTTCAAAGTGAGCTGTAAAGCCATTTAGATAATTTTCAGATTATTACACTGAAAATATTAATTTTCTTTTATATATGTGAATTATAGAAGTTTAGAAAATTCATAAAATAGCTCAAACATTCTTTCTTTTGATATTAAGGCTGTTTTTAGAGGTCCTAAAAATACCTTTGTCCACGAGATGAACATTTAATGGGAATTTTTGGATAAGTTACTTCCAACAATATTATGCCCTTTTTTCAGTAAATTCTTTGTTTCCATGTTTGTTTTTTAGTCACTTTTGTTTTAACCTTGACACTGCTGTGACCCCAGTTTGAAATACTATCTGGAACAATCACTGATAAGACGTTTCGTTAAGTGTGCCTTTTGTGGAGACAGCTTGTACAATATTAAAGTCGCATCCTAATGTATTGTTTATGGTTAAGCATACATTGTTGTAAATCTAAACTATATTAATTATTTCTTGAATATTTACAGTTGTGATAGCTTCATCATTATCACTGTCCTGCTGGCAACTGAATCTGACCTCTATGAATTTTATTCTTTGAAATTTGTTTTAAATTTCCTTTAAGAAGGAAAATTATATAGTGTGATAACTAAAAATTATGCCTGCCTTGATAAAATTAAATCCATATTAATAAATTATGTAAGTTAGAATGCTTAAATTTTTAAAGATTCAAAATAACATAAGACCACTGGTTCTAAAAGTTCTCAATTTATTCTTAAGTGGCTTCTGGCAAACTCTAATAGCAATTTCATTTATTCATCTCAGAAGACAGAAGTTATTTGTCCTTCTAATATAACTGATGAATTGCAAAATATCTTCCATCATGATGCAAGGAATGCAATAAAACTGAATCTTACTTCATGCTCTATAAAGTTGGTACATTCATTCTGTATAAAGAATTTGGCCTTCCAAATTTTCACTTAATTTGAAAAGAGGGAAACAGCGATTGCAGATTCAATATGTCACCTTAGCTGTTGACATCATGACATATTTTACCCAAAGAATGAAGATCCTGGCAATGTGTACCCGCTAAATTAGGCAAAACAAAAAGAAGTAAGCAGAAAGAGCTAATAGTGTAGAATTGTGTATCCAATAGAGAATACACATTACTTTCAAAAATGTATGTAATGTTTAGAAAATTAACAACCTAAACAAACTTCTCACTTCAAAGTAACTAAACTTTCTGGATTAAAAAAAATTTTCTAAATGCATTGCAGAGATTAAAATAAAACAGTAGATGTATGTACCTAGTGGTGAGAGAGCATTCAATCAAGCATTCACTTCTAGGGCATCTGCCAAAATCTGGTAATTTGGGGCCTCCCTTTTGAAGACTGCACCAGACACAGCAAGAGGACTCAGAACCTAGGTCTCATCCTGGAGAGAGGTCTGAGAGGAGACCTCTAGAAAAATAGAACCCCAGATGGTTTCACCACTACCATTGTTTTTCTAAGACCTAATGCCCAATAATTCGTGTTAAATGTTCCCAAGTTCTTAGTACTTCCAAAAACACATCCTTTGTTGTGATATGTACTTTCAAATAATTCCCATCAATAAAGTTCTAAAGAGCATATACTCACAATCAAAAGTCACTAAGCACAAAACCAGAAATGGAACAAGGCAACTCTGCATGAAATCTATAAGAAATAGTAGACAGCAGAATCAAATCTGGATGAACATTAAATACTGGGAATATCATATATGGAATATATATATATATATATATATATACACACACACATAGACACACACACACACACACACATATACACACACAGTAAGTCCCCTACATATGAATGAGTTCCGTTCCAAGAGTGCGTTCATAAGTCCAATTTTTTTGTAAGTCCAACAAAGTTAGCCTAGGTACCCAAGTAACACAATTGGCTATATAGTACTGTACTGTAATAGGTTTATAATATTTTTCACGCAAATAATACATAAAAACAAACACAAAAAATAAAGAAAACGTTTTTAATCTTACAGTAGAGTACCTTGAAAAGTACAGTACTACAGTACAACAGCTGGCATACCAGGGCTGGCATCTGAAAGAAGGGTTACTGACTGGAGGAAGGAAAGGAGGTGGGAGATGGTAGAGCTGAGGGATAGTCAACAACAGGAGACAGAGGGCGAGCTGCAATTTCACTTATGCCTGACGTTGATAGCACACGCCCTGGTTCCTTGCTGGATTCAATTCTATCTACCCTATTGAAAAAACGATCCAGTGATGTCTGGGCGGTAGTTCTTTTTTTCTCGTCATAGATGACATCCTGGGCTTGAAATAAAGATACTCTGCTACTGTACTCTGTACAGCATTGTAAAGTACACAAAAGCACAACCACTTGTAGAGGATGCACATACATGACAATGTATGCCAGCCACGTGAATTAACTTACATGATTGGACATGCGAATGCACATTTGCATCTTTGAAAGTTCACAACTTGAAGGTTCCTATGTAGGGGACCTACTGTATATAATAAACAAATATAAAGATACACATTTGTGTCAGGACTGAATATGTGAATAAGGAATAAGAGACTATAAAATGACCAAGATTATTTTAAAAAGAACCAAAGGGAACTTCTAGTAATTAAAAAAGTAAAGTAATTTAAGGTAATAATTAGACAGTTTAAACAGCAATTTATCCATAGATGAAGAAAGAATTCACAAATCGGAAGAGAGAGCAGAAGTAAGTACCCAGGCTGCATCTCAGAGTTAAAGAATAGAGAAATATGAAAAAGAGGTTAAGACACATAAAGATAGATTAAGAACTTCCTACATTTCTAGAAGTAAAATAAAGACAGGATGAGGCAGAAACAGTATGTTAAGAAATAATGTTAAAGGAGAATTTTTAAAAGTTATGAAAGATGTAAATCTTCAAATTCAAGAGGTGTGAAGAAATATCATACCTAGAAGTAGCAAAGTGAAATGAAAAAGACAAGGAAAATGTCCAAATGCATCCCAGGAAATACCACAAGTTATCTACAAAGGAATAAGAGCTAGACTGAGAGGTGTCTCTTAAATATGAGCAGCAAAAGCCTAACGTCATTAAGTAATAATGTCACTGTAAAAAAAAAAAAAGTCAACCTAGAATTGTTTATCCAGAAAAAGTAGCTTTTAAAGAGGAAGACAAAAGGAGGAAAAAAAGAAAGGACAATTTTACAAAAGCAAAACGGTGATAATTGCCAAACATTATATTTTAACTAAAGAAAATTATAATGAAAATCATATAGAAACATGAAAGGTGTAAAAAGAAATTATCATGTTTAAAATAGACTGATTTGTTTTTAGACAATAATATTAATGTCTTATTAAAAATAGAACTGCCGGGCTTCCCTGGTGGTGCAGTGGTTGAGAGTCCGCCTGCCGATGCAAGGGACATGGGTTCGTGCCCTGGTCTGGGAGGATCCCACATGCCGTGGAGTGGCTGGGCCCGTGAGCCATGGCCGCTGAGCCTGTGCATACGGAGCATGTGCTCCGCGATGGGAGAGGCCACAACAGTGAGAGGCCCGCGTACTGCAAAAAAAAAAAAAAAAAAAAAAAAAAAAATAGAACAGCCATGTTACCCAGCAATTCCACTCCTGGATGTATATTTTTAAAAAACCACTAAGTTGAAAAGATACATGCATCCCAATGTTCACAGCAGCACTATTTACAATTGCCAAGACATGGAAGCAACCTAAGTGTCCATCAGCAGATGAATGGATAAAGAAGACATGGTATATACATACCATAGGATACTACTCAGCCATAAAAAAGAACAAAATCTTCCCACCTGCAGTAACATGGATTGAATAAGTGAAATAACTCAGAGAAAGACAAACACTGTATGATATTACTTATACGTGGAATCTAAAAAGTACAACAAACAGTGAGTATAACAAAAAAGAAGCAGACTCACAGATATAGAGAAAAAACTAGTGGCTACCAATGGGAAGAGGGGGTGGAAGGGCAACACAGAGGTAAGGGAGTAAGAGGTACAAACCACTGGGTATAAGATAGGCTATGAGAATGTATTGTACAACACGGGGAATATAGCCAGTATTTTGTGTATTTGCTTAGCATAATTTATTTTACAAATCCTTTTTCTAAAAATTGGCACTTTTCATCAAGTAAATGTTTTGCCAGTTTTATTTTTAAATGTCATATAACATCCATAAATCATCTCATAAATGAGATTGTAGTAAATAAAAATATATATTGAAGTATCAAAAATGTTACAGAGAATAAAACCAGATATTTAAAATTTCATAATGAAGGGATAAGTAAAATAATACATTTTACTAGTAATATAGGGGAAGGTCACAATTTATGAGCTTAGTAGATATTTTCATTTTGCAAAGTCAGCTAAAGAAATATTTGATTTGAAAATACTTGAACCATTGGAAATTCATCTCCATAACTCACCCACTCTTAGTAAATATATATACATTAACACACATATACATAACAATGTATATTTTATTTATAAAATGATTTTTTAGTATTGTTCACTGTTGTACATTGGCTTATATAGATTTTACGTGTTAGAAGAAAGTGGAGTCACCCAATTTTATAGTGTAACTATAATGGAAACAACGGTAGACAGAGTAAGCCAGAAATGCAAATTAGCAGATATGAGTCCAAAAATACATATATTTGCAAGTCACTGTGTGTGACTTGAATATGTAAAAATACATATATATATATATATATATATATATATATATATATATATATAGTCAGCATTTTAAAGAACAAGCTCATTAAATTACTTAAATATATTTTTAGCACTTATCTTGGAAGTTAATTTATTTCAAAGTTTTGTCAGTAATAGAACTTTGAGTATATTCTTTAAAAAATAGTGACACAGGAGCAACGGATTTTTCTCTGTTTTCAAATGGCCAATTAAAATTTATTTTATTAATGTTTTTATTATACTAGCATGGTTGAAAGCTGATACACATTACAAAAACTGAACTAATTTTTGAAAATTAAGATTTAAAATATATTTTAGTTTAAAAGTTCTATTGCTTCTGAACACACATAACCCTATAAATAAATTTTTATTAATTTCTAAAAATTGAAATATATAACTATATTATTAAACTTTCAGCTAACAAAAAGAAATTTTGATTTTTTTCTACACTCATTATGTTTATGTTTCGTTCAATTTCCCACATATAATTACTCTCTTTTATTATACATGTTCTCATTTATTTCATATTTACCATGCTGCAAAATATTTCCTTATGTTGCATCAGCTGTTTTAGAAGAATGAACTGAAACAGGCATGACAAATACCTGGCTAGTTCTACACAATTCATCCTGGCTGAGCCAGAGGAGACATTACTAACAAAGTATTGCAGCCTTTCCCACGAAGCCCAGCACTGCTGCAGTGCCTCTCAGTATGTGCCTCAGCCCTGGCAAAGTTGGACCAAAGCAATGGAGCCAATCAAAGTCAGAGCCCGCACCCACACAGAGAACTCATTCACTAGCCCCAGAGACTTTCCAGGTACTTCATTCTAGGATTCCTGATTTCTATTTCAACTTAGATGCTCTTTGCCAGTCAGGATCCTATTCCAGTGTACACTAGGGACTAAGACGTTATGCCTGTTCCTGGTCTAGGCCACCTTTGGCAGAATAACTGCAAGCTGGAATCCTGCACCTAAAGCTACTCTTGCCTCGATTTATACTCTTAGGATCACTAAAGCCAACTGTAAGCCTGATATGTACAAAAGTAAAAATTTAAAACTAGCTACAACTGCTAAGCACCTACCTTACAGTCAATATCTTCTTCAAAACATGGTTGGGATGAATATACCTCAGACTATAATGCTTTCTGAAACAGTGGTTTCTAAATTTTTGAATTTCATAGACCACCACACACACACACACACACACACACACACACACACACACACACAGACACACCCCTAAACAAATTTAATAAGATAATAAAACAGAGCAGACTTTTTGTCATGTGAGGATAGTTAAACAAAATTGCACTAATCAAGCAACAAAAGTGATCACTATAGATTCATAAAATAAGTGGTATTTTAACAAAAAACAGTAAGGGAAATGACATCATCTCAGAATACTGGACCTCTGCAGATTAATACTGCCCTATGTAAATATTCATTTTGCTAAGAGCTGGTGAAAATTCATCACCAGTCTACAGACATATTTCACATGAAAACAAAGGAAGTGCCAGGTAAAACTAATGCACATAGTATTCACTCAGGGGAAGCAGCTTTGGGGACTTCAAGGTTTCCACATTCTACCCTCCTGATTTCCTCTGCACTCTAGCTTCCACCCCACCTTGTCACAATTAAAAGAACTAAAATCACATTGATTTCAACTAGGTATTAGTAACTGTCACCCCTACCTAGTTTAATGGACTAGTTATAAATGGTATAATTAATTCAATTAGGCAGCTGTTTATAAGTTTTGTTTATGTTTATATAGAGATATGTGCTTAAGGTCCATTCTTAAGTCACTGGGAAAAAATTCCCTTTTAACCTATTAATTCTACCTTCTGATACTGGTAATAATCAAAAATTCAGAGTAGCATAACCACCCAGTCTCTTGGGATTCACCCTAGAAAAGCCAAAAAGCCTGGCAACATCCTGAGATTTCATAAACTGGAAAGTAGCAACCTAGGAACATATCACTATAGGGACAATAATATAACCCACCTTCACCTTTTGACCACCTAAGATGTTTGTCATCTTACCTAATGCATTGTGCATCATATAAAATATTTACAACATGTCCTCAAATTTGAAGACCAGTAGTCTAAATAGACTTACTTACATAATAAGTTTATTTCTTGATTAGATGCTATATTTATGCTCTCAAAACTATACCGACAGGCAGCAAAGAATGTAAATCTTAATATCATTAGTAATGTTCTGAGTTTTTCTACCTATAATATACCTACTTGAAGAAAACAAACTTAGAATCCTAAGTCAAAGTATATAATTTAAATTGAGGTGGGCTAATGATTTACACATATAAATAAGAGGATAAAGTATTACAGGAAATTTATAAAATTTTCTGTTATCTGTTGGGAGAGGTCTGTAAGGCAGAAAACCTGAAGCCAAAAGGAAGAGATAAGCATATCTGACTATGCATGAGTGAAATGTGTGTATTTATAGATAACCAAAGACACCAAAAATGAAGTCAGAAGAGAAACCACAGAATGGGGGGAGAGATTTACAACATATATGAACCAAAAAGGAACTACAGTGTTAATAAATAAAGGGCACCTACAAATTAATAAGAAAAAGACATTCTAATCGGAAAAGCATATGAAAAGATAATTTATAGAAGAGAATGCACATCTCAAAAAAACATATTAATAGATGTGTAATCTCTTTAATATTTAGTAAAATGCTAATTAAGATGGCAAAAAAATACCATTTTTGCCCATCATATAAGCGAAGTTTACAAAGAGTTAACATGGAGAGTTGGTGAGGAATCTGGGGATTGGACTCTTTTATACGTGCAGAAATGTGAAACACTAACTTCATTTTAGAAAATAATCCAATATAGCTTTCACATTTTTAAAAAATGCAAATTTTAACACAGTAACACCATCTTTGGGAAACTATCTTACAAATATAAAAATAATGGTGTGAAAGCATCTACATTTAAGGATACTTATTATACCTTTACTAACGGTGGCAAAACCAGAAAGTCATCTGAATATTTATCTAGACAGAATCAAAAATACATTAATGGTACAAGCATACTATGAAATAGTACTTAAAAAGTGCTCTTAAAACTTGTATTTGTATAATTAACAGGAAAATAAATACTTGTGGCAAAGTAGCATGTATAATATGTTTGTATTTTTCTAACAACTACTAAAACTCCAACACAATATGTAGGAAATTATGGGGTATGGAATAAAGATTATGTATATGTTAAATATAATAACCATATAAGGTAAAGTAATTCAAATTTTTAAAAGTTAAAATATAAAATTTAAAATGCATGAGCCTAATGTGATAGTTATATAACTTTACTATATTTATTATTGATATATGTTATCATACAATATTGGAGTTTTGCTAACCAGAAGAATTGGTTAAAACCCTTACAATGGATCCAGAATATCATTAGGAATCCTCAGCAGGAGACATACCTTGAAGCTGGGCTGTTTCCACAGAAGACTCTTAGACTGGTGAGGATTGTCTGGGTCCCAGGTCTGGTCCTGTACCTTGAGTGTACCTTAACCCCGCTTTGTCCCTGTAGAGATAAGTACCCTTCTCTCATGGGAGAGCTCACGTTCAACCGAGAGAGATATATAAAATCAGAATGCTAATGTACTCCTTTAAAACATAGTTTCAATCAGAATAAAATCAAAACCCTAATGTATTTATTTACCATGAGAAATAACAGTAACATGGATTAGAGAAATTGAAATGTGGGATGACATAAATGGGAAGTCAAAGTATAAGCAAAAGACTGCTTGATATCCAAGCAATCAGATATTTAAAGCCAATTAAATTACCAAATACTTAAATATATCAAGGTAAGACTGGCCACTGGTGAAAGTGCCTTCTGTTTGGCAGTATCTGAATGAGCCAGCTTTCCCTCTGAAATACTCCTTTTCCCATGTCTCCATGGCTGACAAACTCATTCTCAACCACATTTTCCCCTTTGAATATATGAATACATTCATTCACATTATAGCCCCAGTATTGCTATGGTAAAAACAATTTTGTCTCTTTTAGGCGATTCCATACCTACATATTGATTCATTGGATATTCATCTTGCAGTTTAAAAAAAAGCCATGTTACATCTCTCATTTTTCTGTTCTTAGAGGCATTTTATTGCAGTTCCCCAGATACCGAAAATAGGCTATATTACTACTCTTCAGAGAGTATTGCTTAACATATGCACCTTGATCGATTACTGAATCATGCCAGTCTTATTCAGACACATTCAACTCATATCTTCCAACAATGAAAAATAAAACATTAGTTACAATGAAGAATCCTTATAATGCAGTAATATTTCACTAGTATTAACAGAATGTACAAAAAGTGATTCACAACATTGCATTCAAAATACTTGTACTCTTCCTTTGACTCACTAAATCTAGACTATTTAAGTGTCAGCAAAGGATCCATTTTCAAAGATATAAAACAGAGCCTCTGAATGAAGATGGAAGTGACATTTTTAAAAGGTGGCTATATACTTTGAAGAGGTGAAAAATAATTATTTTATTCTTCCACTGTAAACATGTAACAAACAGGATGTGGAGTGAAACAGGTTTGTTGCTCCTAAACTGTCAAACAAGGTAAAAAAACCACTAAGTACCTCACATTCTAAGTCAAGCCAATTGACATTTGGAACAAGCAAACTGTGGAGTCTTTGGAAGCATGTTGACTCTATGGGGCTTGCTGGGTCCAAGCAAGAATTAACTAGCCCTTTCTTAATCTCTTTCCCCTCACTGAGAATGGAAGGGAAGAGCCAGCACATTTCCTGTTAAACTGAGAATTTGGGATTCTGATCCAACCTTTGTCTCTCTTCTTCATTCTGATCATATAGACTAGAGAATGGGAAGCCTGCAGGCTGAACATAGCTGACTCTTCCACCTCTTGGCAAGCTGTAGGGGGTCCTGCTGCAATTTGGGCAGCTCTCTTAAGCACATCTTAGTCCTCAATCTTAGAACCTCGTTGCCAGTAGGGTGTTAATAAGACAAGCCTTATTCCCATATAAGAAACTGTATTAGTCTTATAAGTCCTCAAAGTCACAAAGTATGTCACTGCACAAGGTAGTGTCACCAGGTAGTCATGAATAGGAAGAGGTAACAGGACACTACAGTCCTTTCTGTCCAAACAGTCAACACAAATCCAAAACTGTGATTGGATTTTCTGAACAAAAACAATATAACACAGTCTGCCAGTAGGGGTGTGATTTTGATAACAATGGACTGAATATATGACTCATGAGTGTATTGGAAAATTGAAACATATTTTCTTTGATCATTAACCTGAAAATGAACTTTAGGTAGTTATGTCACATTACCTTAATGAAAGAGAATAGGTACAAGATGTAGGTAAAATACCACAGAACCCAGTTTTCTAGTAAAACAATAGACCAATAGATTATACTAGTTGGTAATGGTAAACAATTACCCAAATTATATAAATAAAAAAATATATGCTTATATTTATATATTTTTAGCTATATATATATATATATACTTATGTATGTCCATATTATAATATTTTTAGTCATGAAAATCAAGTTACATGAGCTGCAGGCTCAAAATTCCTGTTAGGCTGCCCAGACTACATGCTACCTCAAGAACCAACAAAAATCTCAAATAAACAACCTAACCTTAGACCTAAAGCAATTAGAGAAAGAAGAATTAAAAAAATGCCCAAAGTTAGCAGAAGGAAAGAAATCATAAAGATCAGATCAGAAATAAATGAAAAAGAAATGAAGGAAACATTAGCAAAGATCAATAAAACTAAAAGCTGGTTCTTTGAGAAGATAAACAAAATTGATAAACCATTAGCCAGACTCATCAAGAAAAAAGGGAGAAGACTCAAATCAACAAGATTCGAAATGAAAAAGGAGAAATAACAACTGACACTGCAGAAATACAAAGGATCATGAGAGATTACTACAAGCAACTATATGCCAATGAAATGGACACTGGACAAATTCTTAGAAAAGCACAACCATCCGAAACTGAACCAGGAAGAAAAGGAAATATGAACAGACTAATCACAAGCACTGAAACTGAAACTGTGATTAAAAATCTTCCAACAAACAAAAGCCAACGACCAGATGGCTTCACAGGCGAATTATATCAAACATTTAGAGAAGAGCTAACACCTATCCTTCTCAAACTCTTCCAAAATATAGCAAAGGGAGGAACACTCCCAAACTCATTCTATGAGGCCACCATCACCCTGATACCAAAACCAGACAAGGATGTCACAAAAAAAGAAAACTACAGGCCAATATCACTGATGAACACAGATGCAAAAATCCTCAACAAAATACTAGCAAACAGAATCCAACAGCACATTAAAATGATCATACACCATCAAGTGGGGTTTTCCCCAGGAACGCAAGAATTCTTCAATATATGCAAATCAATCAATGTGATACACAATATTAACAAATTGAAGGAAAAAAACCATATGATAATCTGAATAGATGAAGAAAAAGCTTTTGACAAAATTCAACACCCATTTATGATAAAAACTCTCCAGAAAGAAGGCATAGAAGCAACTTACCTCAACATAATAAAGGCCATATATGATAAAAACAGAGCCAACATTCTCAATGTTGAAAAACTGAAACCATTTCCATTAAGATCAGGAACAACACAAGGTTGCCCACACTCACCACCATTATTCAACAGAGTTTTGGAAGTTTTAGCCACAGCAATCAGAGATGGAAAAGAAATAAAAGGAATCCAAATGGGAAAAGAAGAAGTAAAACTGTCAGTGTTTGCAGATGACATGATAGTATACATAGAGAATCCTAAAGATGCTACCAGAAAACTACTAAAGCTGATCAATGAATTTGGTAAAGTTGCAGGATACAAAATTAATGCACAGAAATCTCTTGCATTCCTATACACTAACGATGAAAAATCTGAAAGAGAAATTAAGGAAACAGTCCCATTTATCACTGAAAATAAAAGAATAAAATACCTAGGAATAAACCTACCTAAGGAGACAAAAGACCTGTATGCAGAAAACTATAAGACACTCATGAAAGAAATTAAAGATGATACAAACAGAGGGAGAGATATACCATGTTCTTGGATTGGAAGAATCCAATCTTGGATTGGAAGAATCAACGATGTGAAAATCACTATACTTCCCAAAGCTATCTATAGATTCAATGCATTCCCTATCAAACTATCAATTTTTCACAAAACTAGAACAAAAAACTTCACAATTTGTATGGAAACACAAAAGACCCTGAATAGTCAAAGCAAGCTTGAGAAAGAAAAATGGAGCTAGAGGAATCAGGCTCCCTGACTTCAGACTATACTACAAAGCTACAGTAATCAAGACAGTATGGTACTGGCACAAAAACAGAAATATAGATCAATGGAACAAGATAGAAAGTCCATAGATAAACCCAAGCACATATGGTCACCTTATCTTTGATAAAGGAGGCAAGAATATACAATGGAGAAAAGACAGCCTCTTCGATGAGTGGTGCTGGGAAAACTGGCAGCTACATGTAAAAGAATGAAATTAGAACACTCCCTAACACTATACATAAAAATAAACTCAAAATGGATTCAAGACCTAAATGTAAGGCCAGACACTGTAAAACTCTTAAAGGAAAACATAGGCAGAACACTCTATGACATAAATCACAGCAAGATCCTTTTTGACCCACCTGCTAGAGAAATGGAAATAAAAAGAAAAATAAACAAATGGGACCTAATGAAACTTCAAAGCTTTTGCACAGCAAAGGAAACCATAAACAAGACTAAAAGACAACCCTCCAAATGGGAGAAAATATTTGCAGACAAAGCAACTGACAAAGGATTAATCTCCAAAATATACAAGCAGCTCATGCAGCTCAATATCAAAACAAACAAACAACCCAAGCCAAAAATGGGCAGAAGACCTAAATAGACATTTTCCCAAAGAAGATATACAGATTGCCAACAAACACATGAAAAGATGCTCAACATCACTAATCATTAGAGAAATGCAAATCAAAACTACCATGAGGTATCACCTCACACTGGTCAGAATGGCCATTATCAAAAAATCTAAAAACAATAAATATTGGAGAGGGTGTGGAGAAAAGAAAACCCTCTTGCACTGTTGGTGGGAATGTAAATTGATACAGCCACTATGGAGAACAGTATGGAGGGTCCTTAAAAAACTTGAAATAGAACTACCATACAGCCCAGCAATCCCACTACTGGGCATATACCCTGAGAAAACCATAATTCAGAGAGAGCCATGTACCACAGTGTTCACTGCAGCAGTATTAACAATAGCCAGGACATGGAAGCAACCTAAGTGTCCATCAACAGTTGTATGGATAAAGAAGATGTGGCACATATATACAATGGAATATTACTCAGTCATAAAAAGAAAAGAAACTGAGTTATTTGTAGTGAAGTGGATGGACATAGAGTCTGTCATACAGAGTGAAGTAAGTCAGAAAGAGAAAATACCATATGCTAACACATATATATGGAATCTAAATAAAAAAACAACAGGGTTCTGAAGAACCTAAGGTAGGACAGGAATAAAGACACAGAAGTAGAGAAGGGACTTGAGGACAAGGGGAGGGGGAAGGGTAAGCTGGGACGAAGTGAGAGAATGGCACTGACATATATATATACTACCAAATGTAAAATAGATAGCTAGTGGGAAGCAGCCGCATAGCACAGGGAGATCAGCCCGGTGCTTTGTGACCACCTAGGGGGTGGGATTGGGAGGGTGGGAGGGAGATGCAAGAGGGAGGGGATATGGGGATATACGTATATGTATAGCTGATTCACTTTGTTATACAGCAGAAACTAACACAGCAATGTAAAGCAATTATTCTCCAATAAAGATATTTAAAAAAAAAGATATACAGATCAAATTTGCATTATAATCTCCCCACTTCCTCTATGAGCTCTGTCACATGCTAGTCTTTCTTAATGAATTCTCTCACATCCTGTGCAAGACTCATAGTAGGTATTCAGTGATAATTATAAGATTGCGTATTCTAGTACTCTCTTAGCCTTTTGTGCATGGAAGTCGTTCTTCGAAATACCATAAACAGTTGGTTGAATTTCAAAGACTGGCAAGAATGACAATTCATTATTGGTTCAAGACTACTTTTATGTTGCCTTATTACTGAATGAAGAGCAAGCAGAGCAAAGGATAATATCACTTTCACAGTGAGGACGTGTGGATCCCTGAAGCCTCCCTAGTTCCTTACAGTGGTCAAAAGAGTTCAGAGAGAGTGCAGACCCATAAGCTGGAAAAGGTAAAAACCTGCAGGCCTACGGTCTCATATGATGCTAGTCTGGGGCTGTCCACATCCACTCAGCACCTAACAATAGTACTTTATGTTCCATTTCCAGCTGCTTCATGGCCAATCTCAGCAGGATATTTTCTGTGCACATGAGTGTGTTCTTTCACGTTAGTGCTTCAGGTATTTGCATTTGGTAATTAGGTTCTCCACCTAAATTGCAAAGTACCATGCAGCACACAAATCTTTACCTTTTGTACTCTGCTGGGTGTCTGGCACCGTGTTTGTATACATATCCAGGGTTCTAATATGTTATTGAACAGCAGGGTTGAACTCACTTCATACTTAAATCAGAGGATTTATTAGAAATATGAAGTGTTTCCTCTTTCCATATTGAGTTCAAAAACATAACCTGTTTTGAGAAAATGAAACAAAACAAAAACCTCTGTATCTTCTTATCCCTCCCACCTCAAAAAAATTAACCCCAGTGTATGTACATCAAATCCAGTTTTGAGTAGGCACACTCCCATCCATCATGAGAGTGCTGGTAGCTGTGAGTGTTTGAGGAAAGACAAGTTGCTCCTACCACAAGGAAAACAAAATGTCTTGGAAGCAATTCAAGTTCCTTAACGGACAGTTAACTAACCATAGGTGAGGCAGAGCTCTGGATTTGGGTGGACGGCACTGTTTTGATCAGTGACTGAAATCTAAGAGTGAGATCGATTCAGACGTTACGATACCCCACAGAACTCTGACTGGATCTTTTAAATGTATTTGTTCATTTATAACTGTTTCTCTGTTCTGATGTGGACAACCCCTGTAAGGTTTTAAAATTCCCAGATCTCTGATCCTTTTAAAAAAGATGTTTTTCTACTGGAAAAGTAGTGTAGTGGGAAGGTAGGGGGAGCAGCATGAGTCCACATTGCTCTATAACTACACTGAACATAAAATTTTTATGCTTATTTAGTAAAGACATAGTGCCTCTTCAATGCCAATAATCAGTTTTGCAAGGTGAGCAAGAGGAAATGTCATTAGATATTTTATTCACTGTGTTTAATCCATTATAGATGACACTTGGAAAAAAAGCATTAAATATGATGCCATTTTACAAGGATCCTGTCATTTTAATGTATAAGGCATTAGGGCATCTCATTCAGCATAACTTTGACTGCAAGCACAGCATTAATGTTTTAATAAGCCATTTGATTTGCCTTGTAGGTGGCTACCGAGGAACAAAAATTTCTTTATAAAACTTATCGGATTGTATCTTAAAATCTCATGATGTGAGTTGATCCAATTATTTTTTCTACTTCTCTCCACTAAAGCTGTATTCGCAACGAGCAAAGGCTTTTTTAAAGGCATTTTTGTACTGTTTGAAGAAGGCAAGGCTTCTGGGACTTTTATCGTGGGGAAGGGGAAGAGGGAAGGAGCTGCCACAGGATTTGGGGGCTACAGGTTTGTAGAGGAACAGCCCTGACATTGTCCCCTTTTCTGCAGGCAGAATGGTTGTATTTATTCTCTCACTAGGGATACTCCTAGGACTGATCAAGATTTAACTTGCTGAGTGAAGATGTATGAAAAAATATCATATTTAACATTTCTTAGTTGGTTGAGATAGAAGCTATAAAAGGATTTTGCATCCTGAAAAAAAATGAAGGCCGTTGATTATTCTTCCTCCCTAATATACTGGCTATGGGAAATTTAAAATTAAACAGACCACCTAACTCCTAAAATTTACTCACAGTACTAAGAAAGAAATGGAGAGATCATTAAATCTGTCTTCACAGAAAGGTATTTGGAAAGATTGTCCTCAAACTCATCTCTCTCATCTAAAAAAAAAAAAGAAAGAAAGAAAAGAAAAAGAGCTATACCTAGCTATTACTACTTTTCTTCCCTTCACACTCAAGCTTTTTCATTTTTTTTTTTATATGAGAAATTTTTATTTGGGAAAAAAAAATGACAAAATGGCTGTACTACATTATCTGACATATGCCATATATGAGTTAAAGTAAAGCCCAGAAGAATAGACTCTAAAATGTTAACACATTTTCTGAATAGTGAGCTTTCAGGTGATTTTTGTTATTTTTTATTAAGTAATTTTTTACTGGAAAAATTAACGTATAACTCTTGGTTTCAAAAAATCACAATACAGATGGAATACAGAATAAAACAAATCTATCTCCTTCAAATAACCACTTTTTCCCAGTTTCTTAACACTCAAGCTTTTTCAAAGTGGAACCTAAGTTTGTAGTCTTGACTTCTCACATCTCATTTATTCTGTAACCTACTCCACATGGTTTTCATTTTTCCTTTTTTTTTTAATGATTTTTTTTTTATGTGGACCATGTTTAAAGTATTTACTGAATTTGTTACAATCTTGCTTCTCCTTTATGTTTTGTTTTTTTAGGCTGCAAGGCATGTGGGATCTTAGCTCCCCAACCAGGGATCGAACCTGCACCCCCTGCATTGGAAGGCAAAGTCTTAACCACTGGACTGCCAGGGAAGTCCCCCATTTTTCTTTCTTAATGAAACTCTTCCCACCAAGATTATTAACAACTTCCTGTTTGGCAAACTCAGTGGATGCTTCTAATATCAGTTCCATCATCTGAAACATTTTACTAGGTCAACCCTTCTTTCCTACTAGAACCCTCTTCCGACTTCCACATTCACGGCATACTGCTGGCGTTTGGTTTCTTACTTCTTTCTGCACGTTCATTCTTTTACTCAGTTTCAGTCTTCCCTTTCTCCAACCTACCCTTCAAAGCTGGGATTTCTCAGCTTTTGTCCTCATTTGTGTTTCTCTTGTTCTATTTTCCTCCTCATTTCCCCCAGGTGACCTTATGTACAGACATATCCACAAACATTCCCTACACATACGTCCAACTCACTGTGTCCAAAATACATTCAGCTTATTTCTACTGAAACTTGCACTGACTCAGAATTTAATCTCTCATGTTTCCAGCCAGAAACCCAAAAATCAACCTAAAAAGACAACTACAAAATTTGTTTATGTATTAAATATTTTAGCTAGGTTTTCACATTTATCTTTAAACTGTGAGAGGGATGGCAGTCCAAGTAATAAATAAATAATAAGTTTAGCTGAAGATAATAACAATGATGAGATATTTTCATTTTATAAGGAAGAAGATACTGATCAGATTCTATTGGGAAAAGTAATAGCTAGAAATATTGCTTTACTTTCGACCTTAGACTATTTTATGCAAATTGAATAAAAAAGGACAGATGATGACGTTGAAATAGGCACCTATTTCTTTAAAAAGAAAAGACTTCGCTATATAGACCAAAAATTATTGTGTAAAAAGAAGATGGATTTCACTACACATGAATGAGTTGTCTAGAGTATGAAGATTTATTATCATAAGAAGTTATTATTTCAGGAAACTGAAGATAAAATCAATACTTTGGAGATCATTAAATCTTGGCGTAAGTTGAGCACTGAAGGCAGGATATTTTACTGGGGCATTGGGGAATTTATATTTTGAGAACTCGGGAGGTCATTTTGCTGACATTCTTCATTTCATTTCAGTCTAAAACAAAGGAAAACAAATTATCTCTTCGGATTATCTCTGCCGAATGCTTTAACAATGTATGCTACTCAACATTTGATTTCAAAGTTTTGTTTTGCTCTATAACTGTGATCAATAAAACCAAAGCAGGTGAGAAATGAAGTAATAAAAGTTTATAGTCAATGTAATAATTCTAGAACAAAAACCATTTTATCCAAAGGAAGTATAAAAGAGTTTGGCAAAAGATGGAAAGTTAAAGTAATTCATGTTTAAAACCAATGTTGTAAATGTAAATAAAAGTGAGTTATTTTATCTTTGAGTGCAACAGTAAATGAAACCACCAGGTTATTTCTTTCTTAGATTCTGTTCTTCTCAAATACAGTACCTGGCTCCCTATTAAAAGCTTTCAAAACAGATTTCAGTAAATCAGGATTCAGGTGATTCTAAACCATTCCTGAAACAATGAAACTATCCTCTTTCTGGGAGTAGTCTATTCTCTTTTGCAAAATGAGTTCCATTTTCTGGAACATTCAATAAATGAATGGCCACTCTTAGAATTCTGCAGAGAAGGTGGAAAATGGGACAGAAGGCCTTTATAGGAATTGATAAATACAGACCAAAAGAAAAAGTTCTGTATTGCCAAATATCAATATATATGTGGTTTCCTCCCTCCCTCCCTCCCTTCCTTCCTTCCTTCCTCCCTCTCTCTTCTCCTCTCCTCTCCTCTCCTCTTTCTTCTTCTCTCTCCTTTCTTCAGAAGTACCAAAAAGGCCAAGGGTTAAACAACATGTAACAACCACTATTAATATAATCTTTTGATTAGTAGTCATCTTTGGTGGAAACAACACTGGATATGTCTAAGTGGGTTTGTGTTTTCAACTTGACAGTAGAAATGGTACTTTTACAGTTAGACTGTTGGCAATGAAATTATAATTCAGTGAAAATTTCTAGAGACACAGGCATTCATGAAGGAGGGATATGATTTGAGAAATGAACAAAAATAAAACAAGCAATAAATGAGAGTTGTATACATGAGGATATGTAGCTGAAACAATTTAAAATTAAATCTGTATTATCAATGACATTATTTATAATAAAATTTGGTCCATAGTGTTTTAATAAAAAATGTAAGAGAAAAGCTAAATAGTTGATAATAGAATAATTTAAAGTCAAATTTAAATGGGAAGAGCAAACATTAATGAATATTGTGGAGTAAAGTCAAAACATTCAAAAGTGGGTTAAGATAAGTCCAATTTGGAGAGTAAGAAAATTATAGTCCATATGTAAATGAACATTTTACATCAATTTGCTGGAGAAAATCAGATGAAGGACCCCAAATTTTTTTTAATCTGAGTATTATATTAGAGAGGACACTATTTAAACAATGGTCCTAACATCTTAAAGAGTAACACCTATCGCAGAAGTTGGACTAAACAGTTTACTTTTTATAGTTATACCTCAATCTTATTTGTGGTGTCAAATTAAAACATATAAATTATTAATTTTATGTAGAAAATGTATACAAAATTAGTTTAAGAAATAAGCTGTAAAAATTTAGCATTATATTAGGAACTTTAAAAACAATTATTTCCTTATACTACTCACATCACATAAACAAGATTTCTAGGGAGTGAATTTACATACCTATGATGCATGTCAAATTCATTGTCTTTAGAAAGAGAAAGAAAACAGGATTATTTTTTACATGCTGGCCATGCTAAATTACTCTTAAATACTGCTATGAAATTATACGGTAAGATATTAGATATATTTACTACAAGATAATTCTTAAATGTGGCCATAACATGTGAAGTCTTATCTGATACTAGTGAATTTATAGTAGTTTAAATATTGTTAGGTTTACATTATAGCAGTCTAACATAAAAAATTACAATTAATCACCAGTGTAAAACTCTACAGCTAAGTGATAAGTTGCAATTTGGAATGGTCATTAAAGACATAGTCACAGGCTTTAAAAAGTAGCAACACCTCCAAATTCAGAGTTTATTTCAAGAACATGGGATATGTTCAACGTCTGTATACCTGCATATAGCAAAACTTTTCAGTTACGTTACCAGCATGTTGTCAAACACATAAATTGGTCCTGCACAGCAAATGAAGAAAATCTACCTCCTTTTTAAAATGAACATTTCAAATCACTTCTAAAGAGAGCTATTTTTATTTCAAACAAGGTTTTGTTTACCTAGTGGGCATTCTTAAACATCTGATGGACCTGCCAGTCTTCTGAATTCATGCATTCATTTGATATGTTTTTTAACTAACATATTTGTATTATTTTTTATCTCATATGCTTTATACAACTTGAGTTAAATATTGTTCTGTGTTAATATTTGATGTGAAATACAAGGAAGAATTATAAGGCAAATCATATTCTTAAACTTACATAGTAACACTTAAATTTATTTTTTCTAAATACAAGTTATTACTAAGCATAATCTGAATTATTTACTATCATTTCACCAAGATAATAAAAGTTATAGGCACAGTTTTGGTCATAGGTCAGGCATCTTTGCTCTGGCTTTGTTTATTTTAAAAGCACTTAGAAGTTATATCTATATCTGAATCTCTTAACATTTTCAGTTCTATCCAGGAGGTGCTGATTTAGTGGTAACACTGAATTTTTTATGCCAAACTTAAGCTCTGGATCCATCATCAAAAAGGTGAGTGTAATTAAGTTGACCCTCATTTGATAGTGTTGATGGATTTGCCTTAATTTTTTTTTCACTTTTTCATCTTCATCCTCTAGCAACTAATAGAATGTGTAATAATGCTTAGCTAGTAGAACTCTGACCAAGTTGAAGGATATTTTAGGGGCTCATGGGAGATAGTCTCCATGATTTTGGTTTCATTAAAATGAGGTTCTAAATAAGTACCAAAAAAAATGACAAGAATACTGCTTTTCCTTGAACTCTAAATTTCTAAAGTACTTAATGTTACCCAGGAAATTCTTCCTAGCAATACTCTTTAAAGGAAAGGTCTCATACAAAGTGTTCTGCACATCTTACTCTATGCCCAAAACCCTCCTGGAGAAAAGATAGGTACTTGGATACAACTGTAGTTGAAATCAACATTGCAAAACTCTAGGCTAGGTCTCAAATAGAAATAAATATGGTAATTTTTATATTTCATACATGGATATCTGATAAGAGATAGAGAAAACCTTTTATAATACAGTGCAGTGTATAAAACTCTATTTTTTGATGAAATTATAGATAAGTGGTTAATGTAAAAGTCATCACGCAACTAAATTCACATTTCATTGATTTTCAGATTTTGCTATAAAATATTTCTAGAATCTAAGCTCAGAGTACAATGCCCAGTTTGTTTCCTTGTTTTTGCATTCTGTTAAATTGTTAAGAGAATAATATATTTTTTCTTTTCTTCTACTTTTTAGGAAGGGTAATGAATTTTACCATTTGACAGTTTTGGTGAGTTGCCAATACACACACACACACACACACACACACACACAGATATATGTGCCCTAGCATGAAGGAAAAATAAACCTGGAACTTTATACAATGTAAAGGCAGACTATGCTAAGTTTTATCATCTTTTACAGTTAAATTAATTTGAAGGACTTGGAAAAATACTTAAGTGCCAAGAAGACCTGTCTCCACATAAAGTTGGACTTGATTACAATTATTATCATTAAATTCTGTAAAAATGTGTAATTTTGTTTTATCTTTCTTATGCAAAAAACCCATGTAAATACGGAAACAGATGGTGATATTGTTCAGTAGAATGAATATGTATTAACATATGCATCCAAATTTATTTGGCGAATATAAATTTTCTTCTTCTTTTTAAATGTAATGGTTAACATAAAACTTTAGTGGTAAAGTAAATGTAAGCTGCAGTACGTATGTGGAAAATTTATATCTATTTACATTATTTAGATGTATTTTTCAAGGAAGCTGTGGAAAAATATATTAAGCTTTCCATTTCTAATCATTTGGTTTATTGCTGATTTTCAAAAATAGATTTATTTTTGACACTGAAACATATTTAATATAATTAATATACATGTTTGGCTCCCAAGCCTGAATTCTACAAATCATTCACGTAATGTGCAATGAGATGAAACTACCTTAGTTTCCATGTTTTACGTGAGGGACACTGTTAAACTTTCTTATATAGATGATGTCCAGACACATTTTTTTAAAGCTATTTGGGGATCTGTAGTATTCAGAGTAATTATTTTAGTCCCTTATTTTTAATGGTAACTTTATATATTGCAAATACAGTTTAATATATTTTGGATATATATTTACATATTGTGAGTTCAAGTACTCGTGTTAGATGCTGTAGTCAGAAATACACGTGAAACAAAAGTCACCAAATGCTAGCTTTTGCTACCTGAAAGCCTAAGATGCCTTATGTAATGCACATTCATTCATTCAATAATAGATAAAAACAAGACTTATAGAAAATCTTATGTGAGAATCTGAGACTCTGAAATAAATTTACCAAAATACTTTCAACTACTAAGTGAATCTACAGTCCTTTAAGGAAATAAACAATAACACATTAAAAGTCATAAAACTGAGTTTAGTTTATCACATACTGAGGTATATCTTAGCTCATTACTCATGAAAGGATAATTTCACTTTGTATCATGATGATTAGAATCAGTAGGGGTCCTTTGGGCTATTTTATTTGGGCTATTTTTGTGTTCTTTCCTTTTTTATATTTTTGCAAAAAAAAGGAATAATAATTTATTTTATTTATTTTTATAAGTAAAATTTGAAAAGGACCCAGAAATTTCACTCCTAAGTTTCACCCAAGAGAAATAGAAATATATATCCATAAAAATTTGCTGGTAAAAGACGGTTAATGGTAGCTTTATATATGATACCCAAAAACTGGAACAAATTAAATGCTGTTGGTGAATGGATAAAAAAAATTAGTGGTATGTTCATACAATGGTATACTCAGCAATAAAAAAATATAAAACTGATACATGAGGTAACATGAATAAAGTCACAAAACATAATGCTGAATAAAGAAGACTTTCACAAGAATACATTCTGTGTGACATCATCTGCATGAAGTTCTAGTACAGGCAAATCTAATCCTTAGAGGGAAAAAAAAAAAAAGAAGAACAGCAGTTGCCTGTGGAGCAGATGACTGGGAAGAGACATGAGAGAACATTTTAGGCCTTTAGATCTATATCTTGATAGGGATTTGATTTACACAGGTTGTGTGCATTTGCATAAACTCAGAAAATTTACTCTTGAGATTTGTGCATTTTATTGTATGTAAATTTTATCTCAAAAGCATAAAAACTAAACAATATTGAACGGTATGATGTACATGCTAAAATATATAGGAGGAAGCACTCTGATGTCTGCAACTTATTTTGAGATACATAAAAATCCCATGGTTCTTTGATGGAGGAATAGAGAGATGGGTAGATGGATACTTAAGTGTAAGATGATAAAAAAATATTAATTTTAGAATCTAGGTGTTAGGTATATAGGTTCACTGTACAATCCCTTTAATCTTTCTATAAATTTGAAAAATTTCTAACATGTTTGAACAAAATTAAAAAGATATCAATAACTCCTACTACATATGTGGAACAAATATTTTCTTCTTCATTATGGTTTGCAAACATGAATGCCAACTTACTGTATAAACACTGCTGTCAACTACATATATTAACCAATAGATTGCAAAGACTTTTTTTCCTCAACAGTAAAACCAAAATGTAGCAGCAACAAGTCATAAATGTTTTAGGGGTCTAACCGATATGAGAGGTTATTCACCTAGAGGCCCATGGACATGATATTTCTTTGAGAAATCATTATATTCATAGTGATACAATGAAGGTGAAACTGAATGCAGGCTACATATTCATGATTCCTTTATAACTGATGATAATATTGTTTTCTTTGCTTGGTTGGTTGACCAGTATATTGATTTTGGTGCACTGGGAGTGAGACAGAAGAAAAGACTCAAAATTAGCAGATGGTAAATTTTCAAAGAACGACTCAAAATTGAGAGATCAAACATGAAGTAATACCCAAATGAATGAGTAAATCCAATGTTGCCTGTGATATATGTGCCGTAATCTTTTCTTAATAACATAGGATGGTTTGTTTTAAAAAATACAAAAGAAATGAATAAATAATTTAACTTTACCTAATGCAGATGCCTATTTTATAAAAAAAATCTGATATCCATATATGGGCTTTTGGATTCTTCTGTTTAATATCTACCCACAGCAGCTATAAGTACCATTATCGAACACTTAAGTTCATGTAATACCATATATATATGTTCAATAGCAAAACATGTGTCCATTAAGAACAAACTGTTCCTACATGGCATTTTAAAGATTCTACATAACTATTCACTTTTTAATTCTACTGGTAAGTGTATCATTCTCTTTACCATCTATCTGGTTGTATTTGAAAGTAATCTTTACTCCAAATAAAAAAGAAGAGTCACTACCCTGTTTTAGAAAAGGAGAGTAGAAGCAAAATGCAGGGAACAGGTAATTAGCTTTTCCTGATCTTACAGCATGCCCTGAAGGAAATGCCAGTTTTACTTGATTACCATGGAATTAAGCAACCAATCAAAAGTTTTACAAAAGCTTTTCATTACAGAGTTCATGCTGCCATTTCAATAGCCTTAAGTTTTACTTTGCTGCCAAATCAGTCATGCACCAACCAAGAAGCAAAGTTTGTTTAGATTGTAAAGGTGAAGAATAAAATACATGTGCAAAACCAAAATATGATGAAAGTTTTTCCAGAAAGTTTTTTTAAGATATCAACTTATATATCAATAAATGACAATTTTTACCAGAGCTTTTTTTCTGAGAGAAGAGATGGTATTTTTTCTGTAAAAGTCACTACAATATAGACTTTCTAATTACTATGACCCATGGATCACTTGCTATTTTATAATAAAATTTATTATTTATTATAATAACATACCATGATTTGTGTGGCTTGATCATTTTATTTTTAGCCATGGGTTAAGATACCATGGAACACAAGTTGCTTCCCCATTTTTCTCTGACGGCATTGGGGATTGTACCAAAAGAGCACTTCTGACAGTAGGAACTGACATTTAAGATGCAATGATTCTAAGAAAATGTTGGCAGTCAGATTTTCATACACTAGAAGTTCTACAATGTATGGATCTCTGTTTAACCCCACCACAAGCAATTGAAGAACATAATCTTTCTTTTATATCTTGAACAGCTTCATCTTTCTTTTGAGCAACTGCTATAATCACATTTCTGGGCTAGGGGTTATGCAGTACCAGAAGCGTGAGGAAAATTAATCCATCCCTGTCTTAGAAGTTTGTACATTACCAAGACATCAGTGTGAAATAATCAAGTCATAATAAAATACATTATATAATTAATCAGTGCCCATAAATACGGAACCACTTCTGAACTATGAACTAAATAGCCAAAGAAGCCCATTTATATAGCATCAAGCAATAGTTGTTATTGTCTACTATGTCAATTAAAGAAATTAATAATAATATTTTCACACCCTGCAAGTCGTTTAGTGCTATGAAAACAGAAATGCATAGCCATTTAAAGTAGAATTGTAACCATTCAGAAGAGAACAAAGAATATCATCTTCCTATTCCAAGGAAATGGTGACTATACAAACACACACACACAAACAGAAACTGCAAAGCCAATTTTACATTTTGCCAAAGAATAGAGTGTATTATTGTCTATCCATGGATATCCTTTTATGCGCTTACCATTTTAACTGTAAGCTCTTTGGCAACAAGGCCTGAATCAATGCTTCAGTGATGCCTGAAGTACACTGAATTATGCCTTTTACTCTGTGGGTACTTTTTGTCTACAAATGAGCTTAAACAATCTGCTAACATTTTCTGCTCCATCATTTTCCTTTCATCAGTATTTTTATCTGCGGGTAAATCTCTCCAAATCCTAAGTACCAGCCTAGATTCAGAGGAGCTACCTACTGACCAGTTGCTGGTTGTAGGAAGAGTGAACTTCTCTGAAACGTTTTGGAAAACTGTTGTTGCCTTCTTGACTCACATGAGGAAAATCCAGGCTGACTTCAGAGGAACAGAACGTATACTACAAGTGTAATCACAGGAGGAACTAGAACATAGAGAAAAGAATCTCATAAGCAGTAGAAGTGGATGGGCAGTACAAGATTGCCCAGTGCAGAACATGGAAGCAGGCCCTCAGTGTGTATAGGAATAAGGCCCAAAACCACTCGCTTTACGCAGTGACAAGGGAGTAAGTCAATCTATTTTGTAATTCATTTGGGTTTCTGAATACTTTTCTTATCCCTTCTTGTAGGGAATTTATTATATCATTCTTTATCTTATTGTATGTTTCCCTCTCCAATTAGTCTGCAAATTTTCAAGACCAGGTAATAAGCATTCAATAAATGTAGGACAGAAAGAAGGACAAGGAAATGGGCAGGGAAGAAAGAAGTTTTATTCCTTTGCCTCCTGCAACATCGAGTGTGTCATTGAATTCCCTAAATGGTGTATGAATTATGATGTCTATCAGTTCTGATTTATTTTCCCCAGTCTCTCTTCCCCTCAAGGGATGAGGGTTTCTTATATAGACAGTAGTTTATAATTTTATTCTTTAGTATATTGCACCATGAGTTTAAGAAAAGACATATTGACTCAGATGGTAATAACCATTGCCCTTCCTAATAAGGAATACTAAAAAAAAAAAAAAAAATTAGATCAAGGTCATCACATATATGTCTCTACAATTTATGATCTATCATGCACACAAGAAAAATGAATTAGTATTCTATTTTTATTTATAGATAGAATAAATATTATTTATTTATATAGAAGCTTCTCAAGTACTAATTTAAAAAATACACAGCATTATCCAGCTTGAGTATTTATTGGTGTCCCTGTTCTTTATTACTACAATGTGAAAATATTTTCTAATTTGAAAATACGGAAAATTCATTTTGGTATGTTTGACATAGTAACTGAATAAGAATAGCAACACAATCACTAGTCATCTAAGTAAATGCTAGATCAATTGGATTTCATAGGAAAGGTTGGCACAAAGACATTTAAACAGTATGTTTAAACATAGTAGAAGGACTATGCCTTAAATGATATTTGCACTTGGGCAAGTGTCCCACATTAAGAAATTCACCAGAGATAAGATATGCAGAACAAGAAAGTTTGAATAATTTCTGCCATATATTGTGAGAACAGTTTGTTCTTTTCCATTGTAGACATGAAAAAAAGAAAATCCATATAAAATGTCACTGGCAATAGGGCATTAGCCCTGTTCTAGTAAAAAGTAGGTCTCCTCAGGGCTTGCTCTAGACAAAATTGTGAAATAGGAGGAGGAACTAGTTAACAGAGTGGGAAAAATTCATGGACTGAAAGTTCAAATTTTTGCATTTTCTTCAATTTTTGAACTAAATGGCAACATGTTTGTCCAAGTCTCTTAATTTATCTGTATCTTATTTTGATTACCTTTAAAAATAAATATCTCTGAATCCCCTTATAATTACCAAAGCCTGTAAGTCTGTCTTCTTTGGATTCCATCACACCCACTTACTCTTTTCTCATACATGCTAGCAAGCAGAACCTCTTTTCGCATCTCCAGTTATCAGTCTCCATGCTCTTTTGCTGCCTACTAGCTGCTTAGAATCATTTGCTATCATGGCCAATCCATAATTCCAGGATGCCTCATGTTCCGGCATTGCTTTGGAAACATTTTTTCCTTTACATTCTTTCACTAAACCCAATGCCCACAAATTTGAAATCATAATTAATACTGCTGGAGAAATAGAGGTTAGGCAGGTAGCCCTACCACAGTATAAGACATATACTAGTACTCAGTAAATATCTATTGAATAAATGTATACATATGACAAAACGGAAGTAGATTGGTAAATTGATAAAAATTCCCCAAAATGGGAGCTACCCAGTAAGGTATAAAATCCTTTTCTAATTTTCAAAATAGTATTTATTCAGAGTTCAAGCTACCTCAAGGAAATTCACTGCTAATTGTTTGAACTTAAGGAGCCATAGGGAAAATATTTTCAGGCAGTTCATACTTTGCAGCCCTTCTCAAAGTCCACTATTTAAGATAATGTTTATTCCTCTATAGCAGGGATCACTCATTGCAGTCTTAAAGTTTCATACTTTCCTTCAAATTTATTCATTTCTTTCCAGTGCTTTCTTAAGTCAAAATCATTCTTTTTATCCCAGAAAATAAAACTTCTTCTAAGTTGTTCAATAGAGTTTCTAAAATGACGGCACATGGATACTATAAGGTTACAAGAATAAATTAAACCCTTCTCCTTTAACTCCTATGTAAAATTTACAGGAATAAATAAATTGATCCTATAAGCCATGTGTTGAAGGAACAGAATAAGCCATATGTGTCTGTAAATTGAAAGGTTTGGTTTAATTGACATTCCACCCCCTTCTTCCATTCTGTGATTCGGTCACCCTCAGAACTGCTTGGTCACCTAGCCAAATCTTTCTTCCCTGATTTAGCCTAACTGTGACGATTGCGCAAGATTCCAACACAAAACACTTTAATCCATTACAGTGGACACAGATAAATCATAACATCATGAGACATGTGACCAAGGTGGATCCTTGACATACAACTTTGCTGCTTGTTTCTTATTCCCTACTGAGATGACTCAACATATATAGAGAAAAACTTTCCCACCACTATAAATCAGAAAGATGCTCGCCTAGACCTTTTGAGCTTCATATTTCTGCAGAGACGCTGTTGCTAGCCAGGTTCCCTGAAAAGCAGACTCTGAGATAGAAACTGCATGTAGGAATTTTACTGGGGCAAACTCTTAGGATCCATACTTGTAGGGAGTACAGAAAACAGGATTGGGTAGGAGAATTTTAACACAGGGAACTCTGGAGATACGGTGGCTCTGAAGCATTGTCCTGAACGGAAGCAAGGAGGACAGTTCTTTATAACCCTGCTTTGAGTAGTTATCGGATATGGGCTGCCCCCAGGAAAAGTGGCTCCTTTCAGTCCAGAGCAACGCTCAGAGAAGGAGGCAGCTAGGAGCTGTCAGCTTCCAACACTCCCGGACCTAGAGGAATGAGTGCTTCAGTCCTGAAGAGGGATCCGGGGGTGTTCCACAGCACCCACTACTGATGAACATGTAAAAGTGAGGTAGAAAGCTGTGCCAGCCCTTCTACTGTCACCACTATTCAGAGTCCCTCAAACCGTATGAAGCTCATAAACACCAAGGCCCTCCACTCCGTTGTGGTTTCTCAGAGGATGAACCCACTTAGCTCTAATCCACCCAAGAGGAGACGCACCTCTGTATACTAATCCAAGGCAATTATTGTATATGATGCTAAAAGTCACATAACTGGTTTACTGGGAGTGGGGAGATAGCAGTGTGTTAGGATGATCTGTAAATTCAGGAGGGGATCCATTGAGGACAACTATTCATGCCACAATTCCCAGAATTCAAGGTAAAGCCAGTTGAGATCAGTAGTTGACTTGATTATGAACCTAACTCATTTGGTATCTCCTCCTCATTGGCACCACTCATATCTGGCCCATTGACAGTAGCTGCTCAGTGTTTCTAGAGTAAAATTCCTAGAGCCACATGCCATTTTGGATTGGGGTTAGAGAAACATACACCTGAAAAAAATGACAAGAAAGTTGAAAATAAAAGTAGGCCAAAATGACTATATTAGAAAATGCAAACAAAAGAAAACACAGGTGGTGATACATAATTCTTATCAAAAATGTAGAATTTTAGGCCAGAATGTTAAATAGATACAAGCAGGATATTATGTAATAATCACAAATCTTTATGCACCTAGCAAATGTACTACAATATAAAAGGAATGAAAAATTGCTAGCAATATAGGGAGAAATTTAATCTTAATCAAAGATAATAAGTCTTAATCAAAGTCTTAATCAAAGATAATAAGACACCATTTTTTAAAAATATAAATCAATAGATTATGTAGAGAAAAAATGATATGGAGTATTTGTATAATACAACCAATGATTTTGGTTATCTGTACTAATATCAAGATCTCTATTTATAGTATTTTACTGCTAAAACAGTGAAGTAACACAATCTTCTCAAGCTCATACAATAATTATATCAAAATTCATCATATACTGGGCCATAATTTCAATCTTGATAAATTCTAAAAGTAGACAGCTTTCAAGATATAACCTCAAACTGCACAACAGAGGATCTAATAATAATGTTAAATTAAAATTTTGGAATTAAAAGAAAAATACTGCTCCATAATTTTTAGATTAAAGAAGAAACAAAAATTAAAATGGTAGACTTCTTAGATTAAGAAATGTATAGAATGCTGTCAAATGAGCACTCAAAAAATTGTCTTAAGTCCTTTTGCCATTATGTAAGTCATTAAAATAATGAACTCCAGAAAGCTGGAAAAAATGAACAAGAAGAGACACCCGAAAAACTAAAGGCTTTAAATGCAGAATAAATAAATAACTTAGAAAACAAAAATACACGGAAAAACAGATAACCAAAAATATAGACAAAACTAGGGCAAGAATGTATTCTAGAAAAGAAAAGAATAAGGAGGAGTGGGAAATGGATTCATGTTATCAGAGATAAGAAAAGGAAAATAAATAATCAGATCAAGAGGAGATGATAAGCTCTTAAGTTAAAAAAAGAGATTCATCATAAATAATCTGCATTCAACTGTATATTTTTATTTTGTAACAAAGAAAAATGTTCTATTTTATCCCACCATATAATTGTATATGTTTTTTAAAAATCTGGAAGTATATACACAAATTGTTAATCATTAACTCTAGGGGAATATAAGATTATAAAGGATTTTGTGTATTATTAATGTTTGTAAAGTACAAGTATTAATTACAAGATATCCAAAAAGTATTCCAATTTCAAAGGAAAACAAAATATTTTAAAACTTCATTTTAATAATACCATATTTACCAGTTTCTAGTTATGAATGCAATGCATAATATTATCACCGATTTGCTCCTGTGAAAGTGCCGAAGTTTTTTTAAAAAGTGAAATGTAACACAATTTTAACATGCATGCACCTTCTCTAAATTGGTCTGAGGTTATTTGTTGTAAGGAAACAGCATAGAAGAGATATGCTGTCCAACATGGAGAAGGGTAGGGAACTCAGCTTTATTTCAATAGAATATTCAAAGGAAAGAGAATAAATGACAAAGAGATATAGGAAAGCCATGAATTTAAACTACAGCCAGGGTCAAATTTGAGTGAAGGTAGATGTGAATTTTATGAAAGGAGTATAGAAAAAAAAGTGGTGGATTAAAAGAAAAGATGCTCTCATTCACTTCATTCACTTTCCATTCTCTCCCAGTTTTGTATTTATTCATTCATTACATAATTATTACAAATTTAATATATTCCAGGAAGTGTGCTAACCTCCACGAATACACAGTTTAGAGTCAGTCTCTCGTTTTAAGTCACTCATGGTCCTGTAAGGAGTGGAATGAGTAAACTGCAAAGTCCCTACTCTATAGCACAGAGTGTCATAGAGTTGCACTTTTCAAACTTTCTTGCATTAAAATCACCTGGAGATCTTATTAAAATGCATGTCTCCTGTGGTATCCAAGATTTGGAATTCCTACTCAACATCACCAGTCTTTGATTATAGTTTGAGGTACAAAGTTATTGAGCCTCTAACCTGTGCTCTGTCTCCAGTCCACTTGCCCAAGGTGCACAGCGCACACATGGCTTCTCATTTTCCATCCATTTTTTCCTATTTTCATCTTCATCTTATCCACTCAGTCTTTACTTTCTCCTGAGCTCACCCACACCTCTGTCTTTAATTATGACTTAAATGAAAAAAGCCCACAACTATCTCTAACCCTCTTCTGAGCTCCAGATTCTCCTACTCAGCTGTCTGTTTGACATTAACTTTTGTATCTGCAAAAGCATCTCAAACTCAACATGTCTAACAATGAAACCAGTGTACTTGTCCACCTCCAGCCAATCAGAAAATACTGGCCAATTTGAGCATTTCATATCTCAGTCATTAAAGCATCCAGTCCTGCAAAGCCCCAAATCTTAAGACTCCCCACCTTATCCAATCCACACAAAGTCCACTGAACCTCAGAAATTTATTTCTATTTCATTCATTCTCTCCCCCTCTACTACCGCCAGGCTGGTCTGAAATCCACTCATCTCTCATCTGGATAACAACGGCCTCACCAGTGATTATGAGTTTCCACTTCATCCCACCCAATCCTTTCTCCATACTGCAGCAACACTCTAGCCAAAGGCTTGCCTTGTTTTTACAGTGAGAAAGCCTTGTTCTTCATTTACTTTTCAGAGGTTTTGTCTATGACCAACACTTTCCTCTGTTGCGTCTCCACAGATAGGTTGATCTTCTTTTGATCACCTTTAGTCACAATGCTCCTTCCGGACACACCTGTGTACCTCCTCTCTCTTTTGCCTGGAATGTTCTCCTCTCTTTTCCTAGTTAATTTCTATTGACACTTCCTATCTCAGCTTAATCATCAATTTCTCAGAGAAACCTTTGCTGACTTCCCTGTGTAGGTCAAATGCCTCGATTAGTCTCTCCTACTAGGTTTACCTCTTGTTTGGGGCACTTATCACAACTGAGTTTCCCCTCATGCTTTATATGATTATTTGATTGATACCTGTAAACTCCATCAGGCAAGAAACAGTGCTTGATTTTATTTGTCATTTAATTTCAGGCACTAGCATGGCATTTGAACAAAGTAAATACTCAAGAAATACCTGGAATAAAATGTTAATTTAAAATGATCTGTGCCTACATCTCTGTACTTACAATCGGATAACTGTATAACCCAGAGGAGCTCTAAAGCTCCACGCCAGAGCCAGTCACTCCTATTATACAGTTTTCCACCGGGAAATTACTTTCAAATACAAAGTGTCCAGTACGCATTTGTTTGAATTAAAAAAATAGGTGATGCAATGTACCCATCTTGTACAGAATTTAATCCACCTAGAATTTATTGAGCCCAATCTGGGCACGGCTGTATAATAAGCATAAGAATAAAATGTAACAATTCTGGTGTCTCATCCGATTGGTTAAAATGAATGTGTGACTCTAGTTGAGTGGTTGAATTACTATCAGAATCCACACTCCATATGGCTCTTTCATTTGATTTATTCAAGCAATTTGTGGTATCTCATCTTGATACTATCAAACATATAGTATACGACATGACTGTAGTTTCTAGTATGATTTTTGTGACAGATTGATTAAAATCACTTGAATAGATCAGCTGGGAACATTTAGAACTTCAGCATTTTATTTAAACTTACTGATTTATATCTATAGAGCAGACATGGTGGCAAAAGAAGCATGTAGAAAATGTGACATTTATCAGGGTTTTCTCTAAACCAGGGTTATACCCTCCAAATAGATCAATTTAGTTAACATTTAGTTATTTATTTATCATATAGCAGATTCTAGATTAAGATGTTATGAAAATATTACATTGCATTCTCTTAGGATATTAAAAGTCTAATGGGCAAGACAGACCAGTCAATGGATAATTAAAATCAAGGGGCTCAGGGCTATAGAAGATGTTTGTACAGATGGTTGCACAAACACAAAGAAAGTGAAACATAAACAGTTAAGGAAGATGCTATTGGTATGGGGAGGAGGTTTAAATATACTGCCTTGAGAAAATGACTCCAAATATGACTATTGAAAGGCTAGAAGAAAATATCCTCTTGGTCGTGGTGTTTGGGAAGGCAATCTGGGCAGAGGAAACATTTTGAGATTCCATTTGTCTATATACTATTGGTAATAATTGGAGGCTAAGGCTTTCAAATTTTATGACATTCTAAATATTTTTTTTTAAATTTTTCTAACTTTTTATTTTATATTGGAGTACAGTTGATTAACAATGTTGCACTTGTTTCAGTTGTCCAGCAAAGTGATTCAGTTAGACATATACATGTTCTTTTCAAATTCTTTTCCCAATTAGGTTATTACAGAATATTGAACAGAGTTCCCTGTGCTATACAGTAGGTCATTGTTGGTTATCCATCTAAATATAGCAGTGTAAACTCTTTTAATGACCTGGATGACTTTTCACTTGGGCTTTGTTTCTCTCGAAAACAATATTTTCCTGTGCAGATAAAAGACGGAATTGTGAAGTACAGAATATTTCCTTTACCCATACAGCCTACTTTAGCATTAGGAGAAGATTTAAGTCATCCTGCTTCTAATACTACTATATTTTTTGGCAAGTGCGACTGGGCTAGAAAAGATGTAAAGCTATTGAGAAACTATGACCCAATTAACAGAGTACTCTTACATCTACTAAAATTAGATTCTTGCCCTCTTTTAAATAAAAACCTTGGCTTGTATTTGCTGCTTAAAATCCAAATCCAATAAATTTCGCTCACATGTGGAATCTAAATAAATGACATAAATCTTATTTGCAAAACAGAAACAGACTCACAGACTTAGAAAACGAACTTATGGTTACCAGAGGGGAAGGGTGGGTGGGGAGGATAGTTAGGGAGTTTGAGACTGACATGTACACACTGCTATATTTAAAATGGATAACCAATAAGGAGGTACTATATAGCACAGGGAACTCTGATCAATATTATGTTACAACCTAAATGGGAAAAGAATTTGAAGAAGATAGGTACATGTATATGTATAACTGAATCACTTTGCTGTACACCTGCAACTAACACAACATTGTTAATCAACTATACTCCAGTATATATGGAGTATATATATACTCCAATATATATTTTAAAATAAAAAGTTTAAAAAATCCAATATGTTTCTCCCACAATTTCCAACATACGTTTGTTATTAAGACACATTATTAAATTTGGATATCTATGAGATATTAAATTTTTAGGTCACTGCAGTAATTGTCTTGTGACACCCTATCCTATCTGTTTCCCACAACTGCACACTCACACATTTACTCTCATCATTTTTTAAAGCTTCATTGAGTTGTAATTGACATAAACAGCATGTAAAGTGTATAATTTGGTAAGTTTTGACATATGTGTACAACCATAACACTATCATCACAATATAGATAACGAACATATTCATCACCCAAAAATATTTTCTCTTGCTAGTTTGTAATACCTCTCTCTTCTTGACAGTCCCCAACCCTTGCCTCCAGTCAACCTCCAATCTTCTTTAAGACATCGTATATCAGCATACTTATTGTTTTATTTTTTATGGTTTTATATAAACGGGATCATACAGAATGTACCTTTTCTTTATTTAATCTGGCTTCTTTCACTCAGCATAATTATTTTGAGATCCATCCATGCTGTAGCATCTATAAATTGTTTATTCTTTTTTTTATTGCTGAGTAGTAGTCCATTGTATGATGTACCACAGAATTTTTATCCATTCACCTGTTGATGGACATCCGGGTTATTCCCAGTATTTGGCTACTATAAATGAAGGTGATAGGGACACTCATGTATAAGTCTTTGTAGGAATATATGCATTTCAAATATATTGGTTAAATACTCAGGACTGAAATGTGAGGCGTACGTTTCAACTTTAGGAAACTGTCCGACTATATTCCAACATGGTTGTACACTTGTACATTTCCTGTTGTATGAGAGTTCTTGTCCTTCCACGCTCTCTCCAACACTTGGTAAGATCAGTCATTTTAATTTTCGCCATTCTAATAGGTGGATTGTAGTATCTCACTGCAGTTTTAATTCACACTTCTCTAACAACTAATGATGTTGAGTATCTTTTAATCAGCATGCTTCCCATCCCTGTACCTTCTTTGGTAAAATGACTGTTCAAATAATTTGCTCATTTAAACTGGATTGTTTGTTTTGTTATTATTGAGTTCTAAGAATTCCTTATGTATTCTTTTTTTTATTAATTAATTAATTTTTGGCTGCGTTGGGTCTTCATTGCCTAAGGCAAAAAGGCTTGTTTTTCCCCCTATATTTTCTTTTTTTTTTTTTTTTTTTTTTTTTTTTTTGCGGTACGCGGGCCTCTCACCGTTGCGGCCTCTCCCGTTGCGGAGCACAGGCTCCGGACGCGCAGGCTCAGTGGCCATGGGCTCACGGGCCCAGCTGCTCCGCGGCATATGGGATCTTCCCGGACCGGGGCACGAACCCGTGTCCCCTGCATCGGCAGGCGGACTCTCAACCACTGCGCCACCAGGGAAGACACTCCACCCCCATATTTTCTTTTAGAAAGTTTTCTTTTAGACGTTTTATAATTTTGGACTTCACAGTTAAGCCTATGATAAATTCTGAGTTATTTTTTATATTGTGCAAGGTACAGATTGAAATCCATCTATTTGCATAAGAATATCTGACAGTTCTAGCACCACTCCTTGAAAAGACTCACCTCTTTATACAATTACTTGTGTTTTTATGTTGAAATGAGTTGTTCACATACGCATGTTCCTATTTCTGGACTCTATTCACTTCCATTGATAAATGGTCTACCTTTGTGCCAACACTACACCGGCTTGATTATTGTAGTTTTATAAGTCTTGAAATCAGGTAGTGTTAGTCCTCCAATTTGGTTCTCCTTTTTCAATGTCATTTTTGCTGTTTTAATTTCTTTCCATTTCCACTGAATTTTTGTTTGGCAATTTTCACTTTTCAAAAGCCTGTTGACATATTGATTGGCATTGCATTGAAGCTATAGATCAATTTGGGGAGCACTGCAATGCTAAAAATATTGTATCTTCCCACTTATGAACACAACATATATCTCCATTTATGTAGGTATTTTTCATTTCTCTTAGCATCATTTTACATTTTTCTGTGTTTTTCACATTTTCTGTAAAATTTATCCCAAAGAATTTCATATGTTTGATACTTTTGTAAATGGTATTTTTTTATTTCCAATTTTTTGTTGCTAGTTTATAGACATACAATTAACTTTGTATATTGATCTTTTATCTTGCAACCTTACTATTATTAGTCTGGAAGCCCTTTTAAAGATTCCATTTGATTGTCCACTTGGATGATCATGTCATCTTTCAATAAAGACAGTTTAATATCTCCTTTTCCAGAAGATGCCTTCTCAGTGTTTGCTTGGGGTGTGTGTGTGTGTGTGTGTGTGTGTGTGTGTGTGTGTGTCTGTGTGCATGTTATTTCATTGGCCAACACCTCTGGTATAATATTGAATAGAAGAAGTCAGAGCAAACATACTTGTATTTTATTACTCATTTTAGGGGGAAAGCATGAAGTCTTTCATCATTAAGCATGATGCTAGCTGAAGGTTTTTCATAAGGATTCTCTATCATTTTGAAAAAGTTCACTTCTATTCCTAGTTTGCTGAGCGTTTTTATCAGGAGTGAAGGCTGGGTTTTGTCAAGTGCTTTTTCTGAGATGATTTTACAGTGTCGCTTCTTTATTTTGTTAATATAGTAAATTACAACTGATTTACAAACGTTAAACCAATCTCTTGCATTCCTGAGATAAATCCTATTCAGTGATGAAACTTTAACATTAATAAATGTTGTTGGGTGCTATTTGCTAAAATTTTGGTTAGAGTTTCTGAATCTATCAATAAGGTACCTTGGTCTGTAGTGTTGCATTTTCCCCCCCCCAAATACCTTTGTCTGTGTTTGCTTTCAGGTTACTCCACGCCTCATAGAATAAGTTGTAAATGGGACTTTGAGCTCCACCTCTCAATCCAGGGAGTCGACCAGGTCTCTTGATTTTTACTGCCCATCTTTATGGCCTGGGAACTCTCTTAAGAAACATAGACAGATTAATGATAAGGCTTACTTCTTGATTTCACATCTCTCAGGAACCATTGTCTATTGTACAGTGACTTAAAAACGGTTGTTTCACATGTTTGTCCATTATTCTTGTTTCAAGTGACAGAATAAAGCTGGTTCCTTTTACTCCATCTTGGCTATAAACTAAAAATGGAATCAACTGTCAGCTGAAGATGGAGTCAATATTGTCTATTTTATAGATGTATTTTATTTTTATAAGGGCACAAGAGTATAATGTCTAACAGAGTTAAAATGATTGATGTATAGACCAGAAATTTTTTAACATGCACATGCTTTGGTCCCTCTGTCAAGGTCCTGGTTAAAACTGCATGTCTGAAATAAGAATCTAAAACTTTAGTATAGATTCTGTATTTCTCACTTTTGCACCTCTCCTATGATGTTATAGAGCACCTTACATTTAGCACTAAAGAGTGAATGTTCCCAGGCACACTTACAGCAGCTATTTTGTGTATATAATGCCTTCTTGATCTGTGGCTTTGTATGACTGTGTATCTGAGCTTCCCTACCACCCTTTCTTGATACCTCTTTTCATATATGTAACTTTTTTGGAATCATTTCATCAAAATGATTCGACTAAAAGTCAGTTTCAAAACACCCAAAGCATTTAAAATTAGCTTCACCTTCTTCATAGGTCTTCTTTAACTGCCAGTGTAAAATTTCTTTTCATTTAAATGCACTATCGGTGTCATAGCTTCCCAAATATTCACAAGAGTATTTGATTCGTTATCCACATAATAAGTAATTTTGTATGACAAACCTTATTTAATTTTTATATTGATTTAATTGCCTAAAACCAATGCTGTCCAATAGAAATAACTGTAAGCCACAAGTGTCATTTAAAATTTTCTAGTAGAAAAATTTTAAATGCAAAGAGAAAGAGGTGGAATTAATTTTAATACCACATTTTATATGGCTCAAAATATCCAAAACATCATCATTTCAACATTAGTCAATAAGAAAAATGATAATGATATATTTTATATTCTTTGTTTATACTAAGACTTCAAAACCCAGTGCGTATTTTACGTTTGTAGCACATCTCCATCAGACTAGCCACTTTTCAAGCGCTCAATAGCCACATATAGTTAGTGCCTACCATATTGGATAAGTTAGACATAAATAATATATTGGAGGTCATTTTCAGCAACTGCAGTAAGTCAGTGTTAGGATTTGATTTCTATGGCACGCTACTAAGTCATATTTTGCTCACATTCCTACTATAGCACATGCTTAAAATTACCAACACTATCTTCGGCTATTATGCAGACTTCTAGCCATTGGGCTGTGATTGATCCTGGCTTTATCATCTGTCAGTTCTGCGACTTACTTAGGATGGTTAATATCCTAGTGACTCAATATTCTAATCCACTAAATAAGCATGACTTTGGTTGCTGCACATTCATAACTTGCTATGAAAATCAAATAAGAAAGTAGATATGAATATACAAAGAGTTTAAAAATATGGCATCATCTAAACTTAAATCAGGGCATTTCTTCTGACCAAAACAGCTTTAACCTTTGCCTTGGCTTGACAGAACTTTAAACAGGCTTCTTCTTGACTCTACGCCCCCCACCTGCCTTTTCTTAGATCATTTACTCTAGAAAACTTACAATTGTCCATTCTTTTTATTCTTTTTTTATTAAGCAGTGATAGTAAAAGTTATATTTTACTCAAGACTCAAGGTAATGGAGAGATAGTAGAAACTTAATTTTATAATCCAATCTTTAAAAATTTTTTAAAAACTTTATTTTTTTATTTATTTTTTTTTTTTTTTGCGGTACGCGGGCCTCTCACTGTTGTGGCCTCTCCCGTTGCGGAGCACAGGCTCCGGACGCGCAGGCTCAGCAGCCATGGCTCATGGGCGTAGCCGCTCCGCGGCATGTGGGATCTTCCCAGACCGGGGCACGAACCCATGTCCCCTGTATCGGCAGGCGGACTCTCAACCACTGCGCCACCAGGGAAGCCCCTAAATTTTTTTAATTTAATATTTTAAATATACTGTTATTTTAAAATTATTATTATCATTTAACCATTCTCTCTTTGCCCCTGTGAGCTATAAAGCTTTTTCAAAACCTCTTCACAGTTATATAATATCTTTCTCAAGGACCTGGGCACCATCTCGTTGAGATATAACCCTCGCAGAGAGTTAGTGCTCCTATTTCCCAGTCTCTGTGGGAAGGTAAGAACCTAACCATGGAGGTGTAGAACTACTAGAGAATGCTTACTTTTCCTCTGCATAAAGCCGATTAGCCAAAAATGATGGTCTGCGTTCTTCTCAGCTCAGCGCGTGCGCACACACACCATTCACTCCCACTCCACTCCCACCTTCTGTTTCAGCAGAATTGAGCTTAGACGCTGTTTTGGTCTCTCTCCTCTACTGCAATTGCTTTGAATAAAGCCTCTTGCTTGTTTCACTTTGTTGATGCAGTATTTGCTTTGGTACCACCTTAATGAATGTGCTTTCTTCTCTGATATAAAGGAATCTAGACTTGGACTTTTAATCTTTGGCATCCAATGCAGCTCACTTTCTCGGAAGTCATCATCAATCACATAACCAAAAAAGTTCAATGGTTTAGAAGATAGATGGAATTAACCTGGATTCTTCTACTCGATCTTCTTATGACCTTGAAAAAGTCGCTCATACTTTGGAAAAGGACTTCCTCCTCTGCAACGTGAGAGGATTGGGTAAGGAGACCTGTAAATTTGCCTTTGAATTCTGAACCTCTTTGATTCTATTCTTGCTGGAGCCCTGCTGATTATTTAGGCTAACCCAGTGTATCCATGTTTTTAATCAGTTAATTTACATCAACTTTATGTACATGACATGGGACTACGCATTTTTAAGTCTAAGGAACATTTTCACATTTATAACAGGAAGTGAATCAAACACGTATACTCCCTGAGGGTGAAAACGAGGTACAATTTTCCTCTACCTATAAAGCGGCTGCTATCACTGTTTGCTGACTTGCAGATCATTGCTGAATGCTTCAGCACATCTTTTTACTTATTGACATTGTGCAAAGTCAGCTCTTGAACTACCCATAATTGTTGGACTCATGATTTGCTTTTTTTTTTATTTCAATGTAGAAAAAGATGTGATTAATGGTGTAAGTTGCACAATACATTTTTATGATACTTTAAGAAAGTGTGTGTGTAATTTCTCACCTTAAACAGAAATACAGAAATGCTGCTTTATATGGTATCTGCTGTAATATTAAAACATATCTGGGAAATTACAATTAGCAATGTGATGCCTTTGGTACCACAGTTTTCATCAAAGCATACCTGGAAGTAGGGGAGAGTTAATCTTGGGAGCATTTATTAGGTGTTGGGTCAGTGATTCCCATATTCCTGTCTACTTTAGAATTACTTATAGATCTTTTAAAACTTCCAAAGCCCAGGCCACACCCCAGACCAATTAAATCACAGTCTCTGGAGGTAAAAAGCAGCCTCAGTCTTTTTCAAAGTGCCCCGGATTTTCCAAAGTGCAATCACGGGAACCACTGTGCTGGGCTCTGTACTCAGTACTTTACATGCATGATTCCATGGTGATTCGCACAACCACCCTATGAGGTATACATCTTGTTATAAACTATGGTCCATAATACTAGAATTAACAAAGTACTTGGAAACAAAGTTACTTTTAGCAAATTCACCTAGGTGAAAAAATAAGGTAAGTGAGGAAGGAATTGAATGACATGACTTCAGCAATCTAGGTGGTCCAGTGACTGGACATTTGAAATTCCCAGCCTTCAGAAGTGGGAAAAGATTTCAGCCTATTTCCCTTTTATGTCTCCAAGATCTAGGTCGTGGCAATGTCCAAAAAGAGACAATACCAAAGGATTCCAGCCTCATTTAAAAGGGAATTGTGTAACAATGGTCAGTCAAATCTGGAGGGAAAAACAGGGTCTGGTTCTTATCAAAAGCTTAGATGCATAAAATAATATAGATAAACAATGATCAGATGCATATGTAAGCTCCCATGCTAGAGAGTCTAGATTTTTCTCTCAATGAGGAGAGCTGACCCTCTTCGACCTTTTTTTAATTTTTTACCCTGCAGGATTGTTTTCAGTGGATTATATTTTAACATGGGATTTTCAGCTTGTATTGAGAGGTGCTGAAAGAAATATTTGTAGTTCCTTGGTTGTCTAATATAGAACTCAGTAGATGTTTCATGGATAATCCATGGGAGCTATTTCTCCCCAGTTTCTGTGGTCAGTAAATGCTGTGCTTTCCCACAGGAGTTGGTGTTTTCATCTTATTGACAATATAATTTTTGTAATTCCACTTTTTCCCTATGTGTTTTGACCAGGAACTTCAGACCCAAATGTGTTCCCCTGTTTTATAATCAAAAAATCTAGACATACAAAATTTTACATACTAATATTCCCTCTGAAATAATATTACTGCCTTTAATTACCTTTACCATCCCTGGCTTCATATTTTAAACTTACTGTGTGTGTTTCATAATCTCCCTTGTATCTCATAAACATAGTTACAGATATTTATTCATCTAACCACTGCAACATGGCTACCTCTAGCTGTGAAATTTCTGACACCAACACATAAGGTCAAAAACACATTTTTACTTACAGCAGAGTTACTCTCAAGTTAGTAGGAAAATTCTTGCAGCATCAATGGAGAAGTAGAATAGATATATAGTGCAAAAATATGACAAAGATGAAAACTTATACTATCACATACCCGTGTTAATCTTGAGATAAATGTTAATCCTACTCTAAAACTCATGAATTATAGAACTTGCAATGCTTCTTCCACTTGTATGAATCTCTGAGTGCTAAGAATCAAAAAAGTGTAGATAGGCCAAGTTTAGCACCGGACCTACCATAGGTAGTGCTGTAAGTTCTGGAAGTAACTGGCTTGGAAATTTGGGTGAAGTATATTGTGACATTTAAAATTAGACTTACCTAAAAGTATTTGTAGTTGTCACTTCTCGGTGAAGGATGCACATCAAAGAGTTAGGGCATATAGAGAATACAGGAGTCTACAAGTATTTGCCCTCCAGGAAATTTAGTGCTTTCTGTTGTTGTTGTAACCCCTTTTCACCGATATCATTCATTCATCTAAAAACAGTTTCCCAAACAAACTCAGATGCAGAAACATATGTAAGAGTGTTTTGCTCGAATGAACTCATTGAAGGCAGCTGTTATGTCTTCCTTACAGTTGAGCCCCCATCCTCCAGCACCCAGATCTCTTTAAGAATGAGGACCCCCCCTTGCTGACTGCTCTATCACTAGCACACAGAGAACCACAAGGTAGAAAGGAGGTACTAAACGAACATTTGCTGAATGACTGATCAGGGAATCCTTGCACACAGCACTGAACAGCTCTTTAATATTTACTTAATATGCGGTGAACTTTATCACCAGTTCTAAGCAATAGTGCTTTATCATTTTCCATAGCTACAACATCATCCTTTTTCATCCATATCATCATAATACTATTTCCTTACATTGTAACACTGAGAAATTATGTGCCAGGCACACTATAAGGTACCTTGTCAGCTCTTTTAAACCTAATGATGTTATCATTAACTTTTAAAGTAACAGGAAAATAAAAACTTAGAGATATGGAAAAAACCTGCCTGAAGTATATAAACAACACACCAAGGTCAGCCCTAAGGCTTAGAGCTTTCCCCTCACACTTGGAAAACAAAAACCTTTCTAATGATTGTGTTACATTTTTCTAGGAATATTAAGCAAATTATATATTATTTATCAGCTTTAAAAATCAGGAAAAACTATATGCATGTATTATGTATGTGTGTGTGTAATAATTATTTTTCTCAAAATTATAAATTTTCTTACTTATCTTTTCTTACAACTTGGGGATTATTTTATGCTACTAGCTTTCCTCCTAAGTGGTTTTTTTTTTTTTGTATTCTAGAACCTTTTATTTTGAGATCATTATAGATTCACATGTAGTAGTAAGAAATAAAAGAGATCCGATGTGCCCTCTATCCAGTTGGTAAAACCAAATGGTAACATCTTACAAAATTATAGTGCAGTGTCACAACCAGGATATCAACATGGATACAATCCAATGCTCTTATTCAGATTGCCCCAATTTTAATTGTACTCATTGGTGTGTGTGTATTTAGTTTATATAATTTGATCACCTTTATTGGTTCATGTATCCGCCACCTCAGTCAAGACACAAAACTATTCTTCCACCACAAGAATCCCTCAAATTGCTCTTTTATAACCATATCCACCTCCAAATGTCCCCACCCATACCTATCCTTGAGGATAACAAATTGGTGAATCTCAAGAGAATTATGCTGAGTGAAAAAAGTCAATTCCAAAAGGTTATATACCACACGATTCCATTATATACCATTCTTGAAATGATAAAATTACAGAGATGGATAACAGGTTAGTGGTTGCCAGGGGGTGTGTATTCTCTTGAAAGTAAAAGTTATTTAAAATTTCTCAGGGGACTTAAGGTTGTCTTTTTTTTTTTTTAATGTACATGTATATTCATTGTGGCATTCCTTTTATTTATTTTTTTTTTTTTGCGGTACACGGGCCTCTTACTGCTGTGGCCTCTTCCCATTGCGGAGCACAGGCTCCGGACGCGCAGGCTCAGCGGCCATGGCTCACGGGCCTAGCCGCTTCGCGGCATGTGGGATCTTCCCGGACCGGGGCACAAACCCGTGTCCCCTGCATTGGCAGGCGGACTCTCAACCACTGCGCCACCGGGGAAGCCCATTACTTTTTTTTTATTCAAACAGAAAGTCACAAAAATTATAATCATCCTCATCAGTTCACTCAGTCCCATGTAATTAATTTTTTTCATCTTGATCTTTTGTTAGCACTTTTATGAATTCATCAGTTTTCCATTAGAGTTCTGAAAATGCTTATTCATTCAGTTCAGCAGTATAGTCAGTTACCAGAAACCTGTACTTGTCAGAGTCTTTTCCATGAATTCCTTGAAGATGAAACCCTTTTATAGGAACATTTTTGCAAAAGCATCAGAGAACACCCAGAACTGTCTGTAAATGACAAAAGACTTAAAAATGACCACGGTTAAAGAGTTGATGAAAGTTCATAATAATGCAATAGACAAGGAAAATTAGTTATTTCTGAGATACATATTTTAAACTAATAACTAGAACTATGACTTATAACATTATACCAGAACGTATAAAATTTTTAGGAATTTCATGTAATGTCTGAAACATTTATATTAACATATTTCCATACAAACAACCCAAAGAAAGTTTAGTATTAGGTTTTTTTTCTGAATTTTTGAATTCTATTTTATTTATTTTTTTATACAGCAGGTTCTTATTAGTCATCAATTTTATACACATCAGTGTATACATGTCAATCCCAATCACCCAATTCATAATATACTATTTCTAGCACTAAGGCTTCCCTTTCTCAGCTATTGTTAAATGAGTTCTACCAGCTTCTCATATGCCATCTCAACTCTTCTCTATTTCTTTAAAATTTTGCTTTCGTCCCTAAAAGTTATTTTACATAATTTATATCTGCTTGCCTTTGATGCCTTTTACTCTAAACTTCTGTCAGAGTGGCATTTGCTTAATTTTATATACCAGCTTTTATCACTATTTAGTTTTTGTTGTGTTTTTCTACCTGAACCTCAACTTCTAGCAGACCAGAAACATGCCTTCAGATCTCTTTCCTCTCCTTTCTCTGCCATTAAACACTTTTCTTTAATAAAGTAAGGTTTTATGAGGCATCTACTATTTTCTTAACACAAAGAGAGAGACCAATAAATCGATTACCCATTTCCTGCTATCAGAGGGTTTACTATTTTCTTATAGAGACAAGACCAATAAATCGATTACCCATTTCCTGCTATCAGAGGGTTTACTATTTTCTTATAGAGACAAGACATAGGTACCAAACAATATCCAAAATGATGAAAATACTAAAAAGGAACTAACTTGAAAATAATCAAGGGTTTTGACCTGGGTGACCTCAAAAATGAATTTTAATGAGGGTTTATTCTTGTCATAACAACAGTAAGTGTGTGTGACCATAACACACACACATGTACATACATACATACACACGTTTAATTCCAATAGATAAATATTTTGGAATTGCTAACTTTCATTTTTGAAGTATTGATATTCAATTATCTGCATCTATAATTCAGAACCCAGGATCCAGAAAATTTGTAACCATTAAAAATTAAGTCTACAAATATGGGAAAGGAACATGCAAAATGCTTACATAATCCCTTCGGAATTTCAAATGGATGTACCTTTTTGACATCTTTTCTGCTACAGTTGTTCAGTGTTGCTTTTTAATGTTAACTGCTACCTCATTATCTCCCCTGAGAAAACTTCACTTAAAGAAGTAAATGAGGCAAAGACTGCATTTTAGAAGATGTTTGCTAACTGCACTTGAATCAAAGGCACCATTATTAATACCAGTCCCTACAATTCAAAGCCATGCCTTTTAAATCAACTAACATTCAGCACTGAGGAAGTTCTTCTTTTACTTTTTCCTAAATGTGCTAGACTGATTATTAGGATATGAATAGATAGTGTTAGCTTTGGGTAGGTGCTAACAGATCATCCTTAAAATGAAAAGAAATGATTAAAAAGACAGTTTTGCCTTTTCCTAGTTTCTGCTAATCTTTTGCTTTATATTTTTTTCTCACTGTGTGTTTAACACTAGTAACAACATTTTAAAATATTTGTACAACGTTTTAAAATTGTAACAATCATCTTTGGAATAATTACCTCAAATACTCCTCATAACAAACTTAGGAAATATGCAACAAATAGCGAAATCAACATTTAGAGAAGTAAAATGATGGAAATCAGGTAAATGCACAGAGGCCACGGCTTGGGCTCTCTGGCAGCTCAGCATGGCTCTGTGACAGCGTTCTTATCTGTGGACTCTGATGCATGTATTATAGGACACTGTCTCACTGGCTGTAAAGGAAATTTCTTGGCGTGGTTGTGCTCTTTCCACCACACTAAGGAAAGTAAGTGTGCCAACCTGATCATGCAGATGTGGAGAATAACCTAGAGGAAAGCAGAGTTCAAAGAAGAAAGGAAACTACTTCTCACTGATCAAAGAGCCTGGGAATGGGAAGCCCAGAGTACTGACATAAAACCAGAAATGTTCTCCTACCATTTTTATGCCACGATATTTTGAGGGTTTAATTTTTATTATAAGATCTTTATGCTTTCTTTAATTAGTATAGAAATATCAATCTGTCCATCTATCATCATCCATGCATGCTCTATACATTCTCATCCTTAGTCCGTTTTCCTTCAAAATTCCTCACCCATTCCACACCATACCTCATTCCTTGACATCAGGATGGCTACAACAGCATTCCCTTTGCTCATAAACTCTCCTTGACACAATCCACTGAACATAAGACTGCCATACCAAATCTTACTTAAATATGGCTCGTGTAAGATTGTTTCCCTTGGGCTTCCCTGGCGGTGCAGTGGTTGAGGATCTGCCTGCCAATGCAGGGAACATGGGTCCGAGCCCTGGTCCGGGAAGACCCCACATGCCGCGGAGCAACTAAACCCACGTACCACAACTACTGAGGCTGCGCTCTAGAGCCCGCGAGCCACAACTACTGAGCCCGCGTGCCACAACTACTGAAGCCCGCGTGCCTAGAGCCCGTGCTCCCCAACAAGAGAAGCCACCGCAGTGAGAAGCCCGTGCACCGCAATGAATAGTAGCCCCCACTCGCCGCAACTAGAGGAAGCCCGCGCACAGCAACGAAGACCCAATGCAGCCAAAAATAAATAAATAAATAAAGTTATTTATTTATTTTTTTAAAAAAAGATTGTTTCCCTTGCTCAGAATCACTATCGACTTCTATGTGCTTTGGAATAAAGCACATTCTCTTAGCCTTTCACTGAAAGCCCTTCTAATCTGATCTCCTCATATCTCCTTTACTGAAATTACACCTTAGCCACTCAGTTCAAACCCCAACTCTTCTATCAAATTTTGCCCAATTAAATTAGCCCCCAATTAATTGGCTTCTTAATCTTGCATACTTCTCATTATCATCGGAATATATTTTTATACCTATTTTTATCTGTCCATCTGTATTAAGATGCTGCCAAAAGGAAAGGAGCACAATTTAGATTTCTTTTAGGCCCTCTTCCTTGACTCACTGAGGACAAAAAGTCGTGCGGTAAAAGTCTGGAGGCTACTGAAATAAACGGAGTGAATTCTGTAGGCTTCCTATGTGAAAAAGCAAGAAGAGTGGGTGCGTATATTCATAAGAATATTCCTCAGCATCAAATTACCGTAACTCTTCAAGCAATGCATTACAAACTAGATTGGGATAACAGCCTTTTATACTTTCCTGTATCCCAACTCAAATCCTGGTGAGTTTTTGTTCAGATGATCCAAAACCTTGACGGTTCCAGTTTACTACAGGCGATACACATGATTCTACGAATGGCATATGCGTAAGTACACATAAGAGGAGCAAGCATGACAACTGATAAGTAGGGCTTAGAAGCCCTAGTGAATAAGACCTATGACTTATTTTAATCATAAAACATTTGCCACTTGGAAATGTGATAACCACATCAAGTGTATTCTCTAGTCAAGAAAATAGCATTTCAAAAGGGAGTGCCGTCGTATGAAAATGAAATTAATCATATTTGGCTGGACGCTAGAGCTGGTGATTACTGTCTCAAGTGATTGAAGGCAAAAAGTGCCGTTATTTGATACAGCGCCAAATGCCTGGACTTTGAAGATAGGTTAAGCTGGGTTTAAATACCTGCTTCACAATTTACTAGTTGTGTGATTTTAAGCAAATTATTTAAGTTCACTGAGCCTCAGTCTCATAGACAAATAAGATAGTAGCACCTTTCTCAGAAGATTATAATTAAGGGTACAATGTAATATTATTGCTAAAAATTTGGGGGCACAACAGGTACACATTAATTGCTAGTTTCTCGTCCCTTCTTGAGATACTTGGATAATAAAATTATCCAAATGGGCTTTTAAATCAACTCTACCACCTTTCATGTATACAGAGTTTCACTCATTTACAAGCTATGTGCTGTCTGGCAAGTTATTCGCTAACTTCTAACTCCACTCGCCTCCTCTGTTCAATAAGGACAATCTTTCCTACCTTATCTGGCTGCTATGGCTGCTGGACGCATAAACTAAGTTGACATGTGCAGTGTTAAGTACCATGATTGTTAAATTGTAAGTGCTCAAGTTAACAGTTTGCCATAGAGAAGCTAAATTCCAGAATTTTTTACCTTAACTTTTCAAATGTAAGATATAAATTGTGGGAGGGGATGACACTAATGAAAACAACATAAAAATTAACTTCTTTCATGCATATCCTACCATTGAAAGCAACCACCGCTACTCATCCTGTAAACATTTATTAAGTATCCACTATGCGTCATTTTGCTCTATGTCATATATCCAGATAAAGAGCACAGCTTCCGGAGTCAGATGGCAGAGTGTGTATCCCAGTGCAGTCACCTCCTACCCATTCGTACCTGAATGATTCCTTTAATCCTGTGCCTTTATTTACTGGTCTGTAAGACTTCATGATAGACACTTAGCTCACAGGGTTGTTGTAAGGATTAAATGAGTTAATATATGTTGATAACAAATTTAGAACATAGTAAGAGTTATGTAAGTACCAGGGCTTATTTCATTGCATTGGGAGCTTTCACAAAATATTCAATTGCACAGTACTCCTTGGAGGTGGGCACACATATTACCATTTTTATAGAAGAGGACGTTGAGGCTTGGAGGGCTCAATGGCTTTCCTAACTAGACAAGTAGCATATGAGGGCATCAGACTGTTTTTTTCATCGTCTAAATTCATCTCTATTTCAGTACACCATAATAAATCCCGAAGTATACTCTATATCTATTATCCCTTTATATTCTCTGTTTCTTTATTCTTTTTTATTGGCGTATAGTTGATTTACAATACGGTGTTTGTTTCAGATGTGCAGCAAAGTGATTTAGTTATATATATATACTTATCCATTCTTTTTCAGATTCTTTTCCCATTTAGGTTATTACAGAATACTGAGCAGAGTTCTCTGTGCGATACAGTAGGCCCTTGTTGATTATCTATTTTATATATAGTAGTGTGTATATGTTAATCCCAAACTCCTAATTTATCCCTCCCCTATCCCCTTTCCCCTTTGGTAACCATAAATTTGTTTTCTATGTCTGTGAGCCTGTTTCTGTTTTGTAAATAGGTTGATTTGTATTTTTTATTTTAGGATATCATAATAAATCCTGAAGTATACTCCATATCTATTATACCTTTATATTCATCTGTTTCTTTATATATTCAACTTTATAAAATTATATTTTATTATACAGGTACCACAAACTCTTTATTATCTCAGGTTCTCAGAACTATACCATAACAGTACCAAACATTATAAAGATACCAGAGTGGAGTGATATAGGAACATTTAGCCTAATGTCAATGCTATTCTCATAAAAAATTATCTTCAAGAACCTCTTTTTTCTATTACGGAAAATTGCATCATATACATAAATATAGAGAAGCATATAATGGACCCCCTACATGTATAATTATCAGCTCATGAACTCATGGCCAATTTTGTTTCATCCATACACCCAATCCTCTTAAATTATTCTGAAGCAATTTCAGAGAGCATAGCATTTAGTCTGTAACTATTTCAGTATGAAATAGTGGCACTTTGACAAAACACAACTGCAATTCCATTATCATCCATAAAACAGTTAAAATTGCATTGTATAAGTAAATCACAAGTCAGAATCCACATTTCCCTGTCTTAAGATTTTTTAAAAAATACTTGTTTTAAGCCAAACACAAATGAAGTCCACATTTACAGATTCTTCTTTGTATATCTTAATTCTCCTTTAATCAATAGATTTTTTTTCCCCACCATCTCTCTTTATCTGGCAAGTTTTTGGAAGAAAACAGGCTTTGGCATGCTCTCATGTCCTGTTCTATGCGTGAGAAGGCATATTGTCAGGCCCCTCTAGGAAGGGAGAAAGGAGAGCATTGTTCCTTTCCCTACACCCAAATAACACACATGAAGTCATCTTATCTCAGGCCATTTTCTGCCATAGGACAGAGCAAACGGGGCTAAAAATTTATGAGAAAACTAGGGGCTAAAATGTCCGGAGATTTAGAGCCTGACCTCAATGCCTTGAATTACAAATCAAAGTAAACAGAAAGCAGTTTGGAATGCAGGATGTGTGCTTAATGTATTCTATTCAGTTCACTGCCAGAAATGAATTGTTGCATTGTGTACAAGTCAAAGCATCCAGGAATGATTCAAGGATGAGCTCAAGGAGAGGGGTTCCCAGTTGTCCATTTAGGGCATGAAAAAACAACATAGGCAATATCTGAAAGGACAGGTAGCTGAAAAACGTCCCGTGAAACACCAATGAAAGCTTACACTTACTCATTGAATATTTAGAATTATTTTAAGACCAGAAGTTTATTGGACAATAAAGCTTCAAATCCAATAGCAAATGCCTAGTTTCCAAAGGAAATAACTGTAGAAGAAAATAAGTGAAAACTTTCAGATGTTTTGATCTTTGGTGGGGGACCTAATGACTATTAAATTCTGAAATAAGCAGATGTGGGGTTATTGAATTAGAAACCACTTGTGTTAAATATAAACGATATTTATAATTATAGAACATTTATTAATATTCTATATTGTAAATTGTGGTAAATCAGTAAGCATTACTGACATAGTAAATTGACAAATATAAGTATTATTCATGTTATTATGGTAAATTGCAAAAAATATATTTTATTGTCATATACCCCAGATATCTATAAAAACAAAATTGTGAAATGGGAGGCTATCAGTGAAAACATACAGTACTGTCAACATTAACTATGGTAGAGTAAATTACTTGGAGACTTTTAGTTATTACTTTCAAATTCTTCGTAGTAACTGAACAAATCTGAAGTGATTTGCTCTTGATGAATTATTTGATCTTAGGTAAATTATATTTTCCTGCTGAATATGTAAAAATTTGGAATAATGTTTTGCTGATTTGTTTTACATACTTGCCAATTATACCTTTACGCTAAGTGCTATACCATCCAATGTTTTTAAATTTTACACAACTTTTTTATTTTAGAGAGACTGTCAGCTTGAAATCTAGCTGGAGAAAATATCTTAAATGCAAAATACTCTGTCCGACCTGATTCTTCTCCATGTAAGACTAAGCTGTAGAGGCCCAAGGCAAACTTTCATGACCTGTCAATTTGATAATAAAAGTTTTAGTCTATCTGAGTTTTTCATAAATTGCCACATTATTTTTATATGCAGGATCATGGATTAAAATTCTGTTATCACTGTCCAGTAAAAGGTGAAGTGTAAAAGGTATTTAAAAATATAATTGTGGAAAATATTAAAACAGGAGACTATAAATGGTCAATTTATAAACTTAAATTGATGATTCATGATGAAATAATTTTCCTAAAATGAGTTTAAGTAATTTATATATTTATTTATATTTTTTGCGGTACGCGGGCCTCTCACTGTCGTGGCCTCTCCCTGTCGTGGCCTTTCCCGTTGCTCAGCACAGGCTCCAGACGCGCAGGCTCAGCGGCCATGGCTCACGGGCCCAGCCACTCTGCGGCATGTGGGATCTTCCCGGACCGGGGCACGAACCCGTGTCCTCTGCATCGGCAGGCGGACTCTCAACCACTGTGCCACCAGGGAAGCCCGAGTTTAAGTAATTTTTAAATTAAATATTATGTCTCAGTGTCTGTAGGTCAAATTTAAGTCTTCTATTCCACACAGACAATATATTAATGAATAAAAGTTATCAAAAGTGACTGGTTAGAAAGCTGTGAATTACAGTGTTTCTATGATTTGCTAAGTTATCCCTCCAGGTACTTAAAGATTATCAGCTAAAAAGCAAGAATTTTCCTTTATGGAGAAGGATAAAGTATACTTTTTATAAGAAGATATATTGTGGCATTGGCTCAAAACACTGAAAATTTCAGAGCTAAATTTCCCCAGGAAAGGAAATATTCAAAAGAGAAATGAAATCATTTAAAATATCAAACCTCTCTTAGAGACAGGAAAATAATATGTGCCCTTTACATATCCTTCTTATAGTATGTGATATATTTTACAGAATAATTTTTTCAACATTTCTGCCAATACTTGACATGCACAGGATAATCTGATCATGTTCCTGCTACTAAATCTTGAATTCATCGTACTTAACAAATACTCTAATGGCTGTTAATTTTTAAATTCTGACTCTGCATAGGAACCCCACCGGTAACTTTTCTTATTAATACATTTTCATTTTCCACTTATATATCCAGGCATCCCTCTCCAAAATATAGTAAAAATATTCCAAGAATTTTTGGAGAAAATATTCTTTGATCATGGGTCTCTTAAGTGGAAGAAACATACCTACATTATTAATGATCACAATGTAATTAAACCAAAACCGTTTACACTTTTAATTTGAAGCTGTATTGCTTCATAATTAACCCAAAAAGAGAATAAGGTAATTAATTTTTCAGGGAACAATTTCACTGCATATAGTTAAATATCAACTAACGTGTATTAAATTGCCAGTAGTGTTTTGAAAAATTAATTTTCTCCCGAACTTTCAGAGCAGCTGAACTTTTGTCAGTGTCATCTCAATGTCAAGTAATTCACAAGTAAGACACAGGGTGAATTTAATTACAATAATCACTAAGAATATAATTATGGTTTAACTTTTCTTATGAGCGTTCCATCCTAATTTTTATGATATAACCCAAGAGACCCTCCATATACCACTAATTTTTTCTGGTTATAAAATAGTGATTCTCAACGTATCATTCTGGGAGATACATGAAAACATCTCATTCTTTAAAAAACACAGAATCTGTCATATTTGAAGAATATAACTAGTTTATCTAGTAATATTAATAAAAATCAACTATGTGTGAACTTTAAGTTAAATATTGCATCCTTTAAAAATAAAGGACAGGGGCTTCCCTGGTGGCGCAGTGGTTGAGAGTCCGCCTGCCGATGCAGGGGACGCGGGTTCGTGCCCCGGTCCGGGAAGATCCCACATGCCGCGGAGCGGCTAGGCCCGTGAGCCATGGCCGCTGAGCCTGCGCGTCCGGAGCCTGTGCTCCGCAACGAGAGAGGCCACAACAGTGAGAGCCCCGCGTACTGCAAAATAAATAAATAAATAAATAAATAAATAAATAAATAAAAATAAAGGACAGGCTTGCTAACAGTCACCCATATTCCACATGATATATGTATAATACACTTTCTATAGGCAATAGTGATCACATAAAACTGACAGCTTCTATGCTCTTCCTTAGAGTTCCTGTGGAAACTTAGATTTACACTAGCCATCTTGACAAGCTTGATTTTTCCTATATTATACGGTTCATTATTAACCTAAATGTGATTCAAAAATAGTTTTCTTCTTTTTACTATGAGGTAGAATTGAATGAAATTCAAATCATCTTATAGTTTTTATGTAGCTGATGAATCTGTGTTCTTTTTTAACATTTTTCATACAGTATGACAAAAATAAAACAAAACAAAAGGCTGTTAATCTAACAGTTGACCATAGATAGTGCCAAAACATGAACTATATATGTAAAAATACATATCAATAGAAATGTTTCACTGTGAAAATAACACACTTTGGGCTAAGAAAGAAATATATAACTAATGTTTTTTTCTTAAGAAACATAGAGGAAAAATATTTTGGAGATATTATCAGATAAAGTTTTAATCTTTATTCCTGGATATGAAAAGTTGCCATATGGCTCTCTGCTAATTGAATCAATGCCATTGGTGGGTAGGGTGGTTATGAGGCTAGAAAAATTAGTAATTGGTTAACTTAGAGTTTCAAAACACAATTTTGTTATTTCAGGCTCTTAAGAAGGAAAGAAGTGTTCTTTCATGGGACTCTAAGAGCATGGATTTTCATTAAGAACTCTGGGCACAGAGTTTGTATTCTGGACAGTAAATAGGAGAGTAAAATTTCCCTGGGTTTATTCCAAGGGGAGTGGCCAGAGCAATGGAAATTCCAGTTGAATTTAGGGGATTCCCAGAACAGAAGGGTCTGTAACCCGATTTTAAAATGGTAACTTGACAGATGTAAAACCAATAGGGAATACGTATGCAGAATGATTTTTGAGTGGTACTTCAGTAATAATTGAGGGAGCTAGGATGATCCTAAGGGTGCCTACATCAGTGTCCTGTGCTCCCTAATAGGGTGTAGGAAAGAGGAGACAAGTTTCTTGGGCCCCAAGAGGAGAATGGAGGTGGGTAATCAGAGTCCACAGAGCAGAAGAAACCTCAGGAATTCTGTCCACTAAGGAAGCATGGATCCCATGAAAATCCTGAATTGATTGAGGAAAACCCTAAACTGATCATGTATCAAACTAGAATAACCTAGTTACCCTCCGCTGTCAAGGTAATTTTTTCTGTCATCACCAGAAATGGACACTCCTTAGTTAGGCAGACATAGAGAAAAAAGAAAGAGAGAAAATAAGAGAAATAGAGTTTCATTGTTTTCATACCCTGTCCTTGTTAGAAAAAGCATCCATATGCATTCCAGAAATAAGTAGTAATCTGGGCTCCTGGATGAACAGCTAAAGGGAAGAGAGTTGGAGGCTGAGCAACAGAGGGACAAGAGAAGTACCATGGCGTGGGAGCAGGTTGCTGCCATATAGAGGGATGGCTGGTGGAAAGTCCCTGGAGGAAGGACCTACTGAGGCACTATTAATAACATATTGTCTCTATTTTAATTTTAAGCTGTTTCACTTGTTGTTTGCTGATGACCAGTGCCCTCCTCGCTCAGTTCCAAAATCTTCAGTCAAATGTTGCCCCCTCCACCCACAACTAATCATGTCTTTTGGTACTTTGTAAAGTAAAGGGATCAAAGCAGTGGCATTTAGTACAATATGCGTTAAGAAAACAGACCACCATGCTTGGTGTGGAAAATCAGAGTACAAACTGAAAATTTAGTGGGATTCAGAGCAAGAGGTAACCTCAAGGAATAGCCTGCACCTCCCACCCGACATAAAAGGTCTCTTGAGATACAGAGGCAGAAGTGTGATCCAAATTCATTTAAACCTCAGAGGACTTTGGAACTCCCAACCCAACTTAGCATATGATTTAGGGGCATCCAGGAGGCTGAAAGTGGGTTACATTCAAACACAATTCTTTTCTATAACATTGTTTATACATTCTCATTTTCTAAACTGGAAAATACAGAAAACCATTAAAAATGCAGAAGACTGAAAAACTTAATGAATTTAACCCACTCATAATGATACCACTTCAAAATATTATTAACATTTTGGAAAGCAAAAGGTTATTATTTCATTTATTGCTTTATGTTTTTCAGATGTTAAAGATAATCACTTCCTTATTCTGCTGGAAGTCTTTTTTTCTTTAATTTTTAATAGACTTTATATTTAAAGCAGTTTTATTCTGTTTTTGAATTTTATTTATTTTTTATACAGCAGGTTCTTATTAGTTATCTATTTTATACATATTAGTGTATACATGTCAATCCCAGTCTCCAAATTCATTCCACCACCACCACCACCACACCCCACCCCTGGTGTCCATACGTTTGTTCTCTACATCTGTTGCTCAACTTCTGCCCTGCAAACCGGTTCATCTGTACCATTTTTCTTGGTTCCACATATATGCATTAATATATGATATTTGTTTTTCTCTTTCTGACTTATTTCACTCTGTATGACAGTCTCTACATCCATCCATTGTCTCTAAAAATGATCCAATTTCGTTCCTTTTTATGGCTGAGTAATATTCCATTGTATATATGTACCACTTCTTCTTTATCCATTCGTCTGTCGATGGGCATTTACGCTGCTTCCACGACCTGCTATTGTAAATAGTGCTGCAATGAACATTAGGGTACATGTGTCTTTTTGAATTATGGTTTTCTCTGGGTATATGCCTAGTAGTGGGATTGCTGGGTCATACGGTAATTCTATTTTTAGTTTTTTTCAGGAACCTCCATACTGTTCTCCATAGTGGCTGTATCAATTTACATTCCCACCAACAGTGCAAGAGGGTTCCCTTTTCTCCACACCCTCTCCAGCATTTGTTGTTTGTAGATTTTCTGATGATGCCCATTCTAACTGCTGTGAGGTGATACCTCATGGTAGTTTTGATTTGCATTTCTCTAATAATTAGTGATGTTGAACAGCTTTTCATGTGCTTCTTGGCCATCTGTATGTCTTTCTTGGAGAAATGTCTATTTAGGTCTTCTGCCCTTTTTTGGATTGGGTTGTTTGTTTTTTGATATTGAGCTGCATGAGTTGCTTGTATATTTTGGAAATTAATCCTTTGTCGGTTGATTTGTTTGCAAATATTTTCTCCCATTCTGAGAGTTGTCTTTTTGTCTTGTTTGTAGTTTCCTTTGCTTTGCAAAATCTTTTAAGTTTCATTAGGTCCCATTTGTTTATTTTATTTCCATTACTCTAGGAGGTAGATCAAAAAAGATCTTTCTGTGATTAATGTCAAAGAGTGTTCTTCCTATGTTTTCCTCTAAGAGTTTTATAGTGTCTGGCCTTACATTTAGGTTTCTAATCCATTTTGAGTTTATTTTTGTGTATGGTGTTAGGGAGTGTTCTAATTTCTTTCTTTTGCATGTAGCTGTCCACTTCTCCCAGCACCACTTACTGAAGAGACTGTCTGTTCTCCATTGTATATCCTTGCCTCCTTTGTCATAGATTAGTTGACCATAGGTGTGTGGGTTTATCTCTGGGCTTTATGTCTTGTTCCATTGATCTATGTTTCTGTTCTTGTGCCAGTACCATATTTTCTTGATTACTGTAGCTTTGTAGTATAGTCTGAAGTCAGGGAGTCTCATTCCTCCAGCTCTGTTTTTTTTCCCTCAAGACTGCTTTGGCTATTCGGGGTCTTTTGTGTCACCATACAAATTTTAAGATTTTTGGTTCTAGTTCTGTAAAAAAATGCCACAGATAATTTTATAGAGATTGCATTGAATCTATAGATTGCTTTGGGTAGTATAGTCACCTTCACAATATTGATGCTTCCAATCCAAAAACTCGGTATATCTCTCCATCTGTCTGTGTCATCTTTGATTTCTTTCATCAGTGTCTTATAGCTTTCTGCATACAGGTCTTTTGTCTCCCTCGGTAGGTTTATTCCTAGGTATTTTATTCTTTTTGCTGCAATGGAGAATGGGAGTGTTTCCTTAATTTCTCTTTCCAATCTTTCGTTGTTAGTGTATAGGAATGTAAGAGATTTCTGTGCATTAATTTTGTATCCTGCAACTTTACCAAATTCATTGATTAGCTCTAGTAGTTTTCTGGTGGCATCTTTAGGATTTTCTATTTATAATATCATGTCATCTGCAAACAGTGACAGTTTTACTTCTTCTTTTCCAATTTGGATTCCTTTTATTTCTTTTTCTTCTCTGATTGCCGTGGCTAGGACTTCCAAAACTATGTTGAATAACAGTGGTGAGAGTGGACATCCTTGTCTTGTTCCTGATCTTAGAGGAAATGCTTTCGGTTTTTCACCATTGAGAATGATGTTTGCTATGGGTTTGTCGTATACGGCCTTTATTATGTTGAGGTAGGTTCCCTCTATGCCCACTTTCTGGAGGGTTTTTTATAATAAATGGGTATTAAATTTTGTCAAAAGCTTTTTCTGCATCTATTGAGATGATCATATGGTTTTTCTCCTTCAATATGTTAATATGGTGTATCACATTGATTGATTTGCGTATATTGAAGAATCCTCATATCCCTGGGATAAATCCCACTTCGTCATGGTGTATGATCTTTTTTTTTTTTTTTCAGTATGCGGGCCTCTTACTGTTGTGGCCTCTCCCATTGCGAAGCACAGGATCCAGATGCGCAGGCCCAGCGGCTAAGGCTCACAGGCCCAGCTGCTCCGCGGCATGTGGGATCCTCCCGGACCGGGGCACGAACCCATGTCCCCTGCATCGGCAGGTGGACTCTCAAGCACTGCGCCACCAGGGAAGCCCTATGATCCTTTTAATGTGTGTTTAATGTGTTGTTGGATTCTGTTTGCTAGTATTTTGTTGAGGATTTTTGCATCTATATTCAACAGTGATATTGGTCAGTAATTTTCTTTTTTGTAGTATCTTTGTCTGGTTTTGGTATCAGGGTGATGGTGGCCTCATAGAAAGAGTTTGGGAGTGTTCCTTCCTCTGCAATTTTTTGGAATAGTTTGAGAAGGATGGGTGTTAGCTCCTCTCTAAATGTTTGATAGAATTCACCTGTGAAGCCATTTGGTCCTGAACTTTTGTTTGTTGGAAGATTTTTAATCACAGTTTCAGTTTCATTACTTGTGATTGGTCTGTTCATATTTTCTATTTCTTGGAAGGTCATGTCTTGGAAGGTTATACCTTCCTAAGAATTTGTTCATTTCTTCCAGGTTGTCCTTTTTATTGGCATAGAGTTGCTTGTAGTAGTCTCTTATGATGCTTTGTATTTCTGTAGTGTCATTTGTAACTTCTCCCTTTTCTTTTCTAATTTTATTGATTTGATCCTCTCCCTCCTTTTCTTGATGAATCTGGCTAAAGGTTTATCAATTTTGTTTATCTTCTCAAAGAACCAGATTTTGGTTTTGTTGATCTTTGCAATTGTTTTCTTTGTTTCTATTTCATTTATTCCTGCTCTTATCTTTATGATTTCTTTCCTTCAACTAACTTTGGGTTTTGTTTGTTCTTCTTACCCTAGTTCCTTTAGGTGTAAGTTTAGATTGTTTATTTGAGATTTTTCTTGTTTCTTGAGGTAGGCTTGTATTGATATAAATTTCCCTTTTAGAACTGCTTTTGCTGCAACCCATAGGTTTTGGATGGTCGTGTTTTCATTGTCATTTGTCTCTAGGTATTTTTTGATTTCCTCTTTGATTTCTTCAGTGATCTCTTGGTTAATTAGTAATGTATTATTTAGCCTCCATGTGTTTGTGTTTTTTACCATTTTTCCCTGTAATTGATTTCTAATACCATAGCGTTGTGGTTGGAAAAGATGTTTGATATGATTTCAATTTTCTTAAATGTACCCAGGCTTGATTTGTGACCCAAGATGTGATCTATCCTGGAGAATGTTCCATGCGCACTTGAGAACAAAGTGTAATCTGTAATCTGCTGTTTTTGGAGGGAATGTCCTATAAATATCAATTAAATCTATCTGGTCTATTGTGTCATTTAAAGCTTGTGTTTCCTTATTAATTTTCTGTCTGGATGATCTGTCCATTGGTGTAAGTGAGACGTTAAAGTCCCACACTATTTTTGTATTACTGTTGATTTCCTCTTTTATAGCTGTTGGCAGTTCCCTATGTATTGAAGTGCTCCTGTGTTGGGTGTGTACATATTTATAACTGTTATAGCTTCTTCTTGGATTGATCCCTTGATCATTATGTAGTGTCCTTCCTTGTCCCTTGTAACAATCTTTATTTTAAAGTCTATTTTATCTGATATGGGTATTGCTACTCCAGCTTTCTTTTGATTTCCATTTGCATGGAATATTTTTTTCCATCCCCTCACTTTCAGTCTGTATGTGTCCCTAGGTGTGAAGTGGGTCTCTTGTAGGCAGCATATATATGGGTCTTGTTTTTGTATCCATTCAGCTAGTCTGTGTCTTTTGGTTGGAGCATTAAATCCATTCACGTTTAAGGTAATTATTGATATGTATGTTCCTATTACCATTTTCTTAACTGTTATGGGTTTGTTTTTGTAGGTCATTTTCTTCTCTTGTGTTTCTCACTTAGAGAAGTTCCTTTAGCATTTGTTGTAGAGCTGGTTTGGCAGTGCTGAATTCTCTTAGCTTTTGCTTGTCTGTAAAGCTTTTGATTTCTCCATCGAATCTGAATGAGATCTTTGCTAGGTAGAGCAATCTTGGTTGTAGGTTCTTCCCTTTCATCACTTTAAATATATTATGCCCCTCCCTTCTGGCTTGTAGAGTTTCTGGTAAGAAATCAGCTGTTAACCTTATGGAAGTTCCCTTGTATGTTATTTGTCTTTTTTCCCTTGTTGCTGTCAATAATTTTTCTGGTATTTAATTTTTGTCAATTTGATTAGTATGTGTCTCGGCATGTTTCTCCTTGGGTTTATCCTGCCTGGGACTCTCTGTACTTCCAGGACTTGGGTGGCTATTTCCTTTCCCATGTTAGGGAAGTTTTTGACTATAATCTCTTCAAATATTTTCTCGGGTCCTTTCTCTCTCTCTTCTCCTTCTGGGACCCTTATAATGTGAATATTCTTGCATTTAATGTTGTTCCAAAGGTCTCTTAGGCTGTCTTCATTTCTTTTCATTCTTTTTTCTTTATTCTGTTCTGCGGCAGTGAATACCACCATTCTGTCTTCCAGGTCACTTATCCGTTCTTCTGCCTCAGTTATTCTGTTGATTCTTTCTAGTGCATTTTTCACTTCAGTTATTGTTTTGTTCATCTCTGTTAGTTTGTTCTTTAATTCTTCTAGGTGTTTGTTCTTTAATTCTTCTAGGTCTTTGTTAAACATTTCTTGCATCTTCTCGATCTTTTCCTCCATTCTTTTTCTGAGGTCCTAGATCATCTTCACTATCATTATTCTGAATTCTTTTTCTGGAATGTTGCCTATCTCCACTTCATTTATTTGTTTTTCTGGGGTTTTATCTTGTTCCTTCATCTGGTACAAAGTCCTCTGCCATTTCATTTTGTCTATCTTTCTGTGAATGTGGTTTTCCTTCCACAGGCTGCAGAATTGTAGTTATTCTTGCTTCTTCTGTCTGCCCTCTGGTGGATGAGGCTATCTCCCACTGGAAGTCTTTATTCTCATTTCTTTCAGTAATTAAACAGGCTACCTAGTAATAGGTACTTTGCAAGTCAAAATATGATACAAGGACCAGCAGCAGTATCATCACCAAAAGGCTTGCTGAAATGTAGAATATCAGACTCACCCCTGACCTATTCCAGCAGAATCTGCACTGTAACAAAATCTGCAAGTGATTTATTAAAGTTTGAGAGGCCCTGGAAGACCTTTCATTCCTAAATTCTGCGGCCTCAAGTGACTCTTAAATATCTACCTTCACCTCAGCTCCAGACCTTTGTATCAACTGGCCACTTGATGCTCCCCTTGGATGTCACCAAAGCACTTAGGCCCAATATATCCACAGTTAACTCATGAGTTTCTGCTCCCCAAATCTGGCCTTCTTCTAGATCTCCTTAGGGTAGTGGAAGAAAACTACTAGAGTTATCCTTAAAATCTATCTCATACGTATCCTCCACATCCAATCTACTCTTGAATCTTGTAAACTAGCTCTTGAATCCATCGGCTTCCTTCTATCTCCCGTCTTACTCAAGGTAATATTACAACCCCTAATTGATATGTTCCCAACAGTTCTGCAAAATTCAAAGCTGATTGAGTCACGTGTCCCACTTATGCATTCAAGATCTTTTCATTGTGCTTAGGTTAAATAAAAATATTATGAGATTCTTCATGATCTGATACGTACCTGCCATTCTAGCCTAATCTCACACTGACCTTATGCCCATTACTCTTAAGTTCTAGGTGTCTCCTATCACATGTCCTTTGTATATTTCTTACCTTTGCATACATTCTCCTCATTTTCATCTTTTAGTTGGCTTCTCATACACTCAGCAAATATTTACTAAACATTAACTATTTGTGCACAAGCCAGATGCTATTCTAGAAATGACAATTTAGAAGCAAAATAATAGATGGAAACCTCTGGTTAAAATAACACATGAAAATGATGGCGCTTATATTCTAGTCATATGTAGACAGACACGAATGAGCAAATAAGTAGTTTCCCATGATGATGATGAGTGCTATGAAGAAAAATAAAGGAGAAAAAAAGGGATAGGATGGGAAACACTTGGACTAAAGAGGGGTATATCCTCACAATTTCATAGAGAATAGCTGGAAAAGTCTCATTGAGAAAGCATAATTTGAGCAAAGACCTGAAATGGGTAAGGAAGGAGCATCCTAGGCAGAGCAGTAAATAAATGTCCAGGGGTGGAGAGCCTGAATGGCAGGTTTGATTGGAGCCAAGCAGTCCAGTGTACCTATAGCAAAGTGGGTACCAAGTGGAGGAGTGGGAATTAGGTAACGGGGCAAGATAAGGTGGACTCTTATGGGTCTTTGTTAGGATTTTGGCTTTTTCTCTGCATGAAATGGGAAGCTATTGGAGAACTTTGTGAGAGCATGACATGGCCTTGCTTAGGTTTTAACGGGGTCACTCTGGCTGCTGTGATAAGATATGGCAGCCATCCACCTGAGAATATGTTGGGGGCTTGGTCATGAATAGTAGCTCTGGGCATAGTGAGAAGTGATTAGATTCTGGATATATTTTGATTGTAAAGCTGCCAGGAGTTATTGTTACCTCTTTCAAAGGCATTTTTTTCTTTAAATAAAACTTTGCTCAATTTTTCTTCTATAGGAAAGCCCTCCGACCTCCCCATGTCAAATCCCCTATCATAGGCTGTATTAGAACTACCTCTTCACATGTGCTTCAATCACAGTGCAAACTTTACACTTACATTTGTGACTATTTGTTTTAAGATCCATGAGGGAAGGGACTCCTCATGGAGTGTGTGTGTGTGGGTGGGGGGGGCAGTACTCACTGATATATCTACAACACCTAGAATACAGCATAGCTCACCCATCTTAGGTGCTGAATGGGCATTTGTTATTTGTTGAGTGAATAAACTTGTGACTGTTTATTCTTAGTATAAAATTCAGATGAAGCTCTTCATATTTTAGATACCTCTACAATTTCATTTCTCAAATACCACACACCTTTTTTCTTAAAATATTAGGCAATTAGTGGCTTCCCTCTCTGAAATGCTACTTGCCACTGTCAGCTGGAAAATTCCTAAACACCGTCCATGTCTACATACTTAGAAAACACTTTCTCCATGAAGCTTCCCCTCATTTTATGTGTTCTTTTCTCTAGTGGAGAAAATAACAAGAAAAAAATGCATTCTGTGGGCTTAGGACCTTGAGAAGTTTAATATCTCTAGGATATACTGTTTGAAGTGGGAGTTCAAGGGAGAAATGGCCACAGAAGTCAATAAAGAGAGGTCATGGGAGAGCTTAGGGCCATGGTGAGACATTTGGACAAGGAGACAGTGAAGTGTGTTAGGGAATGATTTGGTCATATTTATGCTTCAGAAAGGTCATCTGGGCATCTTTGTGTAGGATAGGTGACAAGCAGGAGAGACAAGAGACAAAGAGAGTAATCAACCTAGGGAACACTGCAACAGTGTAGAAGCTGGGTGATGACCACCTGATGAAAGATGGTGGCAGGATGGAGAAAGAAGAAGATAGAGAGTGAAAAATAATTAAGAAGTGGTCCTTGGAGATGATTAACTGGGGATGAGGACAAAGGAGAAGAATTTTCTAAGATGGCTCCTGGTTCTACTTTGGGTGATTGAAAGGATGTTGGTACCATTAACTGTGAGAAAGTCCAGGAGATGAAGAGCTCTCTAGAGAGCATGTTTGTGAGTTCAGTTGCCAGCAGGTTAATTTTGGGATACATCCAAGTGGGAAACTATCTTTATCTATGTTCATGTCATAAAGCGCTGGGAACTGTTCTGGCAACTGTAGCTACCACTCAACGGCAATTCAGTGAAGAGAGGAGAAGATCATCCTTGGAGAATGCTGATCTCAAGTTGTTCCTTAACCGCTCCTGAACTCAGTTTCTTCATATGTAAAATGGCATAATAATAACTATATTATAGGAAAAACTACATTATGTATCTCATAGTTTATTATGAAGATTAAATAACAGATGAAAAGTACTTTATAAATTCTATACATTATATAAAATATCAGGTATCAATATTACTACTAAAATGTACTCATATCTAATATTCATAGAAATCTTGATAGATAATATTCTAAGGCTTTCAGAGTTACATTGTATTACTATGCTTTTTATTGTATCCAATTCTTAATTTTTAAAGAAGGCAGCAACACTTATTTATTTACTTTTATGTCAGTGGTCATTTCTGAGAAATAATTTATATAAAGATTTAAGATTCTAAGACAAAATCCACTTAAAAATTGCCAAAAAGCGTATGTCCTTAAACATGCACTTAGACAACTGGCACAACCATGGGAGGGGTGACTGGAATGAAAGTTCTTGTAACAGCCTGGTGAAGGCTCCCACACTGGCATCACAGAAAGTGAGATGAAGGAGATCAGAACTGACTCTAAAGTTAAAACGGAGAGGCTCTGTATCCACCTGGCTTTTTCTCGAAGTTATAGCTACAGTTGGAAAAGCGCATCAGGGAAACTCCAGAGATCTTCTGGCTCTCCTCCCAAATCCTGGTCATCCATGGCCACAAAGTGACACTTTGGCTAAGAAACACTCTGTGCCCCACAATAATTTGCCCAGGTGCTACTCCTGTACGTGGTAATCATTCCAAAGTTAACTCCTTGGCGCACCTGAGAGACTGAAATTTCTGACTTGACTTCTAAAATGTAGTCATTACACAGCGTACCTCCAGTTATACAGGGTGATACACAGTTAATAGCCTATAATTACTGCTCTAAGTCCAGTTTGCCTTTAATGAAAATACTTATAATATTGCTATCAACCAAGAGGTGGTAAAAAGATGATGCTGTTTTGTGTTAAATTTTTAAAAAATGGGTGGGGTGCTAATTTTTTTTACTTGAGGGCACTGGTATCTTTCTTAGTGTTCTTTATAGAATTTAATCTCCCTTTATATTTATGATATTTAAGGCTAAGCATTTATTTTATGATTACATATTTTAAAATTTTCTTTTCTTTCCCCACATTCACACAGCCATCCAGTTTCTTCTTCTCAGTATTCTATTCGCATATTCATTAAGCTAATAATATTCAGTTCTAGGAACTTCCTTTAAAATTATTAGAATTTTAATCAATGATAAAATATTATTTTTCTACTCTAAAATACATACAAGGGACTTCCCTGGTGGTCCAGTGGTAAAGAATCTGCCTTACAATGCAGGGGATGCAGGTTTGATCCCTGGTCAGGGATCTAGGATCCCACATACTGCGGGGCAACTAAGCCCGCGCACCACAACTACTGAGCTCACACACCTCAAGTAGAGCCCACGCACTCTGGAGCCCTCACACCACAACTAGAGAGAGAAAACCCGCACGCCACGATGAGAGAGAAGCCTGTGCACCACAACGGAAGATCCCGCATGCCTCAGCAAAGATCCTGCATGCCACAACTGAGACCCAGCGCAGCCAAAACTAAAAACTAACTAAATGAATAAATAATAAATAAATATTTTTTTAAATTTTTAAATAAAAAAATATACAGTCTTTTGTGGGTTATTCCAGCAGATGACTGAAAATATTATCCATCATACAATTTTATGATAAAGCACATATTATCCCATCTGAAAAAAAATCCTATTGATTCAGTCGGCAAAATCCTATTGATGCTGTCTCTGTAAATAAGCTGCATGTTTCTGTGAGTGAATTAATTATTAATAAAGATTAAAGCAAAACTATGTTAGCATGCAGGTCCTCTTATCACAGTAAAATTTACTCAAAGATCATATAATCCATCTGCAAATGCTTCAATTGAAAGCTAAGTAGCTGTTTTCAATATGCAATGATATTAATCAGGGGCATCAGCTTTCCATTATTTTCTGCACCACTAAAATGTAAGGCGTCGTTATATTTAAAATTTGTGCTATTACAAATGGGATTAGTCATGTCACTGCTTTCAACATATGAAGTAAAGAAATGTAACTTCCCATCTGTACTTTTCTTTTGTCAGAAACATTAAGAAGATGCAGGTAAGGAGTAAGAGATACACTAAAGCGCTGTGCCTTTTTCAAACAAATAATGGAAAAATAGTGTAGCTAGGGCAAAATCATCAGCACTTGAAGGCCCAGAAGCACTAACTTACAAGGGGAAAAAAAGTGAAAAACTGTACATAAACAATTTTTTCCAACTCCTCAGCAAAGGCAATGAAAAAACTGTTTAGAATAGAACAAGCCTTTTAAACTAAGAGTAAGGCATCTTTCACGTGAAAAATACAAATACTCCTTGGTAGAAAGTAACCTCTGAATAAACTCCTGGGTTACAGTTATAAACTTTCCAGTTAGAAAATGATATGATTATACATGTATTCAGTGCCTAAGTGGCGGCATGCTTTTAATAGCAAAGGTGATGATAGGTAGCATGGCATCGCTAATTACCTGCATTTAGCGCTTTGGAGTATAAATCCCAGTTAAATTCATTAAAAAGTTAACTTTTCCATTAAGGTTCAATCCCACTTACCAGTCAGAATCAAAGACTCATCTTGACTTCTCTTGTGGCTTTAAAGCAGCTTTAGTTTTCCATTACAAATTTCAACAGCAATACCCAGGAATTATACTAGGTATAAATCTCTACTTGAAGGCAATTATTAATATCAGAGTCTTGTCTTGTTCAGATTTGCAATTCTTTTATAAAACAGGGATATGGATGCAGCAGTATGTTGAACGTGCTTTTATGCTCACATTCAATGCAAGTCTGTATATGATAATTGATCTTTTAAATTATGCTAAAAACTATTGTGAATGTATCCATATCATTATAGCTGTTGATATTGGCTGTTGAGCCAAAGTGGTTCATGATAGGACTCAAACAATGTATTGAATTTATGTTCCACTTTAGGATTATTAGCAGGAATTTAGCTACTTCTGTAATTTTGGGTATACCTGGATTTGATGTCAAGTGAATGGTCTTATCCACACCTGGATAATCCTCATTACAGCATCCCTGGCAGTCTCAATTAATTTATTAAAAGGGTCAGGTTATGTATGCTATACAAAGTCATGTGGATTTCTGTGGAAGAGGAGAGAGACAGTGAAAGGTTCAAAACATACGATCAACAAGATCAGTCCCTTGTTTTAGAAACATTATTAGGACAGAAGTGTGAACAAGGTATTAGAAGGGGGGGCTACGGGTTGAATGCCCTCCATCCCGCCCTGATTTTATATGCTGAAGCCCAAAGCCCTAGGACTTCAAAATGGGACTGTTTTGAAGACAGAGCATTTAAAGGGATAATGAAAGTTAAATGAAGTCGTAGGGGGTCATCCCTAATCCCATTTGATTTGAGTCCTTATAAGGGGAAATTTGGACATACAAAGTGGTAACAAGGGCACACACACACAGAGGAAAGACCATAGGACGAAGCAGCAAGAAGATAGGCATTGCAAGCCAATGAGAGCGGTCTCAGAGGAAGCCAATGGCACCTTGATCTTGGACTTCCAGACTCCAGAACCATAAGAAAATAAACTTCTGTTGTTTAAGACACCAGTCTGTGGGATTTTGTCATGACTTCTCTAGCAAACTAATACAAGGGGGTAAAGCCATCCAGGAATGGATGTTTGGAGGTTGTTTCTGTATCACAGGTGAGAAGAAATGAAGACCCAAACTGAGTCTCTGGCAAGAAGGACTGACAGGACTGAGTGATGCTTCAGGACTAGCTCAGCGACAGAAGAGCAACTTGCTTCTTGGGATTCAAGGTCAATACCAAACATTAAGGGGATAAAGTGGTTCTCTGAGTTTCAGATGAAATAAATTCAGAAATAATACAATTTGACAAGATGGAGAATGGTTTGCTAATGTAAGGATGAACTGCATCATCACATTTCTAACGTAAGATTTCAAAAATGTGGAACATCAAGGCCCATCCCCCAGACTCTTCCTGTCTCTGGTTGATGTTGCCTTCGCCGGGCGGGGTGGGAGAGCTTGCTTTGTGGAAATGCTATGCAAATTCACCAGGATATTTATCACAAGGAATCTGAATCAGTCATGTACCTGTTAGTGTGAATTAAAGAGCTGAGTGTAATGATGATATTTATCAAGCATTTCTACGGAATACATACTATTATTATCTTCATTTTGTATACATAGAAATTAAGATAAAGAAGAAGCTACAACCTAGTTCCTGGTTGCACAGTTAGTAAGTGATCAGGCTGGGATTTCACACCAGGCAGTTTGGTCCCCAAGGATACCACTTTTCGAAAGTTCAATATAGAGTGAAGGGAGTTTGGGAACTCTGAGTGCCTAGGAGAGCACACAGCAAAAGTAAGTTTCACTCTTCTTTAAAGTTGTTGCATAGATTTGCCCTGTGAATGGTAGGCAAACATGCTTAGAAATGAACAGCAAGAAAAAAAGAAAGAAATGAATAGCAAGACATATAAGATATAAATCACAGAATAACAGAATAAGCACAAAAGTTATTGACAATGTACAAGTTAGCTATAAAAAGTCACCAATATTTAGTCAATAAAAAAGTTAGTGCACTGATATTTGATTTTATAAAAAGAAAGCCAAGAGGTAATTATTTAATCATTTAAATTAATATTTTAAAAAGATATAGTTCTAAAGACATTTGTAGAATACAAATTACATGGTTGTTCTCCTCTAAGGAGATAAGATATAATAAAAATTAAATAGCATAGTACCTTTTATCTGATTTATGAGGATTGGGGGGCCTCTTAATTCTATATAAGGTTGTTAGACTCATTTCTGGGAATGTGTGTGGCTGTGTCATTACTCTTGATATAGAAACCCAGAAGGATCATGGTTGCAACTGACAAGTTGTTGAAGGTTGCATGAAGCACAATAAAAATTTAAGTGAGAAGAAAGCCTGACTACAGCAGCAAAAGGAAACCTGGCAAGGATACATGTGCTCATCCCATCACCCTTCTCAGCTTTTTTCAAAGAAGCTCTAGTTTCCATTTCCCCATCTTAAATCCACCCAGATTTTTAAAGGACAACCACGACCACAGCAAGAAGTTGTTCTTTCCTGCATCTACAGATACTCTTTTGTATTTCAGAAGGATTATCACGCAAAACCAGATAGATGTGCACCACCTCTTTCATCTGAGGCATTGATAACCTTTCACAGAAATGACTGATGGCTAAACAGGGCATTTTACAAGTGCACTAGAAGTTATATTAATACAAAATTGATATGTTGTTGCTATCGTTAAGTTATTTGCTTGTAGCACTGCAAACTAAGTGAGTAAAACCAAACAATACCAAGTGGAAAATGGAATGGTTTGCCTTGAATGAATACAGCCAACTGCACAAATAGAATATCAAAAAGAACTCTGAAAAAGATAAGTTTTTACATCACTCTTTAGCTTTTGGAAGACATGGCTATTTTATCTATCTAATCTTTATACATATATAATCTTTACATATAGATTCTTTTTTAAAAATGTCCTTGATAAAGCAAGGAAATTATTAATTTCATTAAATCTTAAGTGCACATCTCTTTTTTTTTTTTTCTGGCTGCGTTGGGTCTTCGTTGCTGCACGTGGCCTTTCTCTAGTTGCAGCGAGCGGGGGCTACTCTTCATTGCACGTGGGCTCAGTAGTTGTGGCTCATGGGCTTAGTTGCTCCGTGGCATGTGGGATCTTCCTGCACCAGGGCTCGAACCCGTTTCCCCTGCGTTGGCAGGCAGATTCTTAACCACTGTGCCAGCAGGGAAGACCTACATATAGATTCTTTATACAATAAAGATTTACATACAAAGAATCTTTATGTTGATTCATGGTCTTGATATATAGATATCTATCTACATGTATATATTCCAGTGAAAATGAGAAATCAAGTTTTTTGAATCAAGTCTCAACTTCCAGAGCGGTTACAAAGGAGGATTCATTTTCTTTTCCAAGAATGTAATGCCTTCATACCCAGGCCCAACAGGTATTATCTGTGACGCCTACCTCACAAGTGTAGCAGAGGATGACAATTTTAACAGTAATTGCCCTCAGTACAGAAACCATAATAGGGATCAAGCCTCGTGGAAGGCAGTGAGCACGTAATATGTCTCATTCTCCCCAACCACTCCTCAAATATATATTATAGAGGGAGAACTGAAGTACTGATGAGCTAGTAAATGGTAAAGCTGAATCCAAAATCAGGATGTCTGACTGCAGACACTAGTTTACAACAGGGATTCCCAAGGGATCCTTAGAAGAAACCTAAGAATTCTTGAATGTATATTTGTGGACAGTTGAAATACAGATTCTCACCACTACCCCACTCTCACCCCCAAGTTCTGATCCAGGGTTTCTGAAGTGGTATCTGTGAATATGTGTTTCTAAATAAGCTCCCATGTAGATACTGGTGAATGAAGTCAGGCTGAGAACTGTGGTTCTATCCTGTGCTTTTCTCTCTAGATAGTTTTAGATGGTGTTCTGATGCCACAGGATTCCAAGGGGTTAAGAAGCATCCTACCTTTTAGTAAGTTACCTATGGTGAGACCATTTACATTACTTTCATAAATAGAAGTAAAGTCCCTGGTTTTGAAAGGCACAGTTCTTCTCCAAATGGTGATACCATTATAATGAAGATTCCAAATTTCAAGTAGCTTCTGATGTTTATAGATAATTGTGAGATATTGTACCTAGTCACTCATATATTTAAGTAAAAGATAGAGTCCTGTTCTAATTTCACAACCTTCTAATTCACTCTAAATCCATGTCATCACACAGCATAAGGATCTCTGAATATACCACAGGAATATCTACAGATATTACATTTCCTAAAGCCATGAGTTATCACCTTGTGAGCTATGGTACAACCACTAAATTTTGATTAATATGTGTAATTTATTTTTTCTACTATGGAGGAACTGGCCATGCATGGTATAGAGCTGCCAGGTTCAATTTACAGCTAACAAAAGGCAAGAAACTTGTGTAAGACCAAGAGAACCCTAAAGAAAGATACGCTGTTTCCTGGAACATCTGGTAAGTTTGCAGTATGATAGCAGTAACAGGCAGTAAAGAGTTCCAGTCAGATAGAGACACAGTTCTGAAGAGATGCAAATGAATAACAGACTTTTACAGACAATGAGAGTCCTTGCTGTATGTGCTGGGGACTAAAGTTACTTACCATGGACATGTTTAATGTTATTTTTAGAGTGCTCTGCCATATTGTGGAATTTTTTAAGACATTAAAACCAGTTCATCCGTATCCCCCCTACTTTTTTCCCCACAATACATAAATTGAAAGTATAAAAATATGATAATGTGTAGGGTGATATCACTCTGCAGTCAATGTAAGCTGTGCTAACACGGTGTGAGCACCATCAACCACCAAATAAATTAAACAGAACCAAATATTTAAAATTCCAAGATTTATTATCATAGGAATACCTGAGAGTGCAAGTTTGATGGAAGAATTCTCCATTCCATGGTATGCTATGCATGGCAATTAAAATAAAATAGCACAGCAATTATTCCCAGGAATCTGAAATATCACATTACAATGAAACATTTAAACCTTATAAGGTCAAAACTATTTTATTTTAGGAGACCGGTGTCAGCATAATAAGAATTAGTTGAATCTTTCGATAATAAGGCTCAATTTGCTTTCTATGAAGTTTTTAGGTTAATAATGTGGAAAATGAAGTCACATTGTCAGAGTGAATCATTTAGAGAGGCTACAGTGAAAATTAGGGGCTCTGAGGACACACTGTGTGGAGTTTAAGCCTAGATTCTCCACTTACTAGCTGTGTGACCTTGGGGAGAGCTACTTAACCTCAACCACAAATGGTTGTAGAGAAAATTAAATAAGGTAATAATATAAGGAAATTAGGACATTGCCCGTAAGTATTAAATGCTCAATAACATTAATAGTTGTCATTACTATTGTTATTAATATTGACCAGTATCTGGCAATACTATCAAAAAGTTATTGGTGCTGAAGCAGAATAAGAAATGGTGAAAATTCTGCTCTCCAATGGTATGATTTGGAGAAAGGTGAATACTGATTTGACATCCTACATTGAAAAACACAAAGTCAAGCAAGTGAGAAAGTCTGATTTTCATTTGAAAATTATGAGTCCATTGATGTTAAAGGAAAGCTCAATTACTGGCCCTTGGAAGAAAAGATAACCAATTTTCATACTGTTCAAACATCACCAAAATGACAAAAGTTAATGAATTTATATTCAATAATATAGAAAATCATAGGACTCATGTTGGAATTTGGTGGAATGTGCCAAAAGATAAATTAGACACTTAAAAATTCTGTAGTGTGATTATATTTTAATCCAAAGATATTTTCATAGACAAATTGTAAAAATCTATGCTGAAATTTTCAATCTGCACTTCACAAGACTGCTAATATTGGAAATTATACCATAAGGGAATTTTAAATGTGCCTCTTTAGACATTTCTATAATGCAAAGAAAGCTAGCAGAAATGCTGATTTTTGCATATTAAAATATCAAGGAGCAAAGTGTTGTGAAGGAACACATTATTAGTTATTTTCAAAGAAAGGAAATAATAACTCTTGAAAATAACTTAAGAGGGAAGTGTAGTATGCTAAGTTAGCACTTCGGCTGGTACATTTAATTGTTGCAGCAACATTAGTACTGAAATTTAAGGCTGAGTGAAAACATTCTGCCCTCCATAGACAAGCAATTAGCTTTTCCAAACAAAAAATATATCTGCAAAAGGACAGTAAAAGAAAAACAAAATGGAAATGTTCCATTTGACAGTTAATTACAATATCAAAATGCTCTTACCATGAGCACTTCCCACCTCAAATACAAAAGTATGTTTAGATAAGATATCAATTATCTCCATTTTTGTATGTCAGATTCTGATATTATGTTACTAAACGACTGTAGAGAATACAGTGTTAAAAGCCATTTGAAATGGCTTTTGAACAGAAATAGACTCATAGACACAGAAAACAAATTTATGGTTACCAAAGGGGAAAGTGGGGGGGAGAGATAAATTGGGAATTTGGGATTAACAGATACACCCTGCTATATGTAAAATAGATAAACAGCAAGGACCTACTGTGGCACAGGGAACTATATTCAGTATCTTGTTATAAGCTATAACGTAAAACAATATGAAAAAGAACATATATATATATACATATATATGTAACTGAATCACTTTGCTGTACACCTGAAACATTATAAATCAACTATACTTCAATAAAAAATAAATTAAAAAATAAAATGCCTTTTGAAAAATTCTGGGTTTTGTCTAAAGATCTTGCAAATTTTACCTTAAATTCTCTAAAAAAAGCATTACAGTTTTGTAAAATTATTCTAATTTCTTACAAGTAGCAGTACAGTGTGATATGCAACAAAGGGTAATGATAAAACCATGGTCTCTTAAGCCCTATGGCTGGGGGCACATTCTGACTCTGGCACTTGCTTACTACGTGACCCTGGGCACATCTCTGTTCCTCAATTTTCTCATCTGTAAAATGGGATTAATATGCCTGATATATTTTAAATTCTTAAGCATTTGTTGTAATTCTATTAAATGATAAATAACAAATTTAAATGAAAGGATATCCTGAACATGCATGTATACTAATATTGAAATGACTAAAAAACATTGGGCTTAAGTATCACACTAAAAATACTAAAATACTAGCTGAAGTATAACTACTATTTGGAATCGACAGCACCATTTATTATTGTATAACCTTGAGGATATAAAGGTATTGAAAACTTAGCTATGGGAAATATGTTAGATAGAATCATAACATGTTACAAATGGAAATTTTAAAATCACTTCAAATATGCATTCAGTACAGTTCACATTTGCCTTTTAATCTATTTAGTATTTCCACATAAAATACTAATTTTATATCTCCCAAGTCCAAATAAATTAATTCTAACTTCATAAATGTACTGTCTTTTTGCTTGCATTTTCCAAATTTTCTGTAAAGATGTCTAAGCAGAAAAATAACCCTTTAAAAAGTCCTCATTTTAACTCCTCTTATCAAAATGATCTTAAACTAGGATATTATCTCATTTTCTGTGCCTTTTTGTATCTCTCCAACCACTTGTGACCCTCATTTCAAGTGGCATATCCTCTTCAATTTGCTTTTAATCTTCTCTTATCTGCTGAGGTATTCCCCCATTAATTGGTGGGGCTGTTTACGTTTGTCAAATGGGTGCATTACCTTTCTGTCATGTTTGATCAATGACTGTGATATTTTCACTGTGATATTTCTATTTTTATTTCCATTCCCCCCCATATAGACCTGGGTCCTGTCCCTGTGCAGACCCTCCAAGTAGACTTGGGTCCTGGAAATATCACAATAGAAATGGTTACTTCCTTCTTATTTCTCATCTGAGGAGCCTTTGAAATTACAATAAAAGTATAATAGATGTGGTCACAGTTACGAAAACCAATTCAAAGATCAACAAAATCTATTTCATTGGCCCAAGATCATCCACTGTAAAATGGAGAAGCTGGAAAACAATAACTGGGTGTGTTTAAAAAAAAAAGAAGAGAATGAACCTAGAAACGGACAATTTCGATCCTCTGACAATAAAATTATTCTTAAGTAAAAAACTGTCCTCATAGTAAATTCGTTGCCAACAAAACACACACACAGACAAAATTGTAACACATTCCCTATTTCCTGTGTTTCACATATCCTGGCCCAAACTATACAATTGTCCCTTCTATGTTTGGAATTAGTGCAAATCTCCATTTATATCAATATCATAGTTTTAGCAGTCAATTTCAGTAAGAATATTTAGAGATAGATCCTGTCTAACTTTCTCAGGAAAGCGTTAGGAATCTATGTCCTCTTAGATGAAACAAATTGTCATACAATGTCATACAACTATTTAGTGAGGATGATGAAAAAATCAGTTAACCATTTCTTAGCAGCTAATTACCAATGACATAGAGAATAAGCCCTAAGAAGTTTCTGGGTCAGAAGCTAACTCTGGGGCTCCTGAAAATGTATTCCTTGTATATGCCCATCCCTCTCTTCATCACTATTTAAGATATACAGGCATATTTTACAAATGTAGAATTTGAATAAGCTGGTATTTCTAATATGGATGGGCATTTGTCCGTTTTTTTTCCAGTAATTCTTAAAATAATTTTAGTAATGCATCCTAAATTAATTTCCTCAGTAAAGATAATTACATAACCCTGACCAAAACCATGCAAATTTTTAAAAAGTCTTGTTTTACTCAAGCTTAAAGGTAAGAATATGTAATAATATTAGAATTCTTAATAATTATTAATAATACTAATAATAAACATTTATTTATAAAGGAACCTTTGCTTCAAGTTTTTGAAGAAAATATTTAGTAGTACATATACATTTCTGCTGCCTTTAATAAAAAGAGAGAATATGTGATTTTTTTTTTTTGGCACAAGGGCCTCTCACTGTTGTGGCCTCTCCCGCTGCGGAGCACAGGCTCCGGACGCTCAGGCTCAGAGGCCATGGCTCACGGGCCCAGCCGCTCCGCGGCGTGTGGGATCCTCCCAGACCGGGGCACGAACCCGCGTCCCCTGCATCGGCAAGCGGACTCTCAGCCACTGCGCCACCAGGGAAGCCCAGAATATGTGATTTTATTGAGAAATGAATAATTATCCTCTAGCAACAGGAATAATGTTAGCCTCTTGTTAATAATAGTTAAAAAAAAATTGGCCTTGAAATGCAATGTTTAAGAAAACAAATCTAAATATTTGTTCTATAGAGAAACAAAAAGAATAGTACTTTCAATGCAAACAGTTTATAGATAATTTGTTTATTTCTTAATTAAAATTCTTAATTTATGGTTTTGATATTTTACTTATTGATGAGTTGGAGAATAATTTAACCAGGAATATTAGTTTCTGCAGTTTTACTAAAATGTAGGATGCTACCTATCTTATATGCATAGACATCTCAATTAAAAACATTTCAAGACTTTCAGAGTTACATTGTTACCTTTCTTGTATTCACTTCCTAATTTTAAGAGGTAGCATTTATTTATTTACTTTTCTGTCAGTGGTCATTTCTGAGAAGTACTAATTTATATAAAAATTTAAGATTCTGGGGGCTTCCCTGGTGGCACAGTGGTTGAGAGTCCGCCTGCTGATGCAGGGGACATGGGTTCGTGCCCCGGTCCGCGAAGATCCCACATGCCGCAGAGCGGCTGGGCCCGTGAGCCATGGCCGCTGGGCCCGTGCGTCTGGAGCCTGTGCTCCGCAACGGGAGAGGCCACAACAGTGAGAGGCCCGCGTAGCACAAAAAAAAAAAATTAAGATTCTGATTAAGACAAAATTCATTTAAAATAATCAGAAAGCATATCACCTTAAACATACACAGCCATGGGAATGAAGGTTTTTCCAACAGCCTGGTGATGGCTCCCACATTGGCATCACAGAAAGTGAGACAAAGGAAATCAGAACTGACTCTAATAGCTGAGAGGCTCTGTACCCACCCAGCATTTTCTCAGTTATAGCTACTGTTGGAAAAGCACATCAGAGGAACTCCAGAGATGTTCTGGTTCTCCTCCCAAGGTCCTTGTCATCCAAGGCCACCACGTGCCCCTCAAGCTTAGAAATGCTCTGTACCAAACAATCCTTTGCACAGGTGCCACTTCCTGTGCATGGTAATTATCAGAAACTTAGCTCTCTGGCAAACTTGAGAGGCACTGAAGCTTCTTTCCTGGTTTCTGAAATTTAGTCATTATATACTGTTTTATCTACTATACAGATGTTTTATCTATTGAGGAATCATAACATAATTAAGCCAGGATTATTGTTTCTACTATTTGTCTTTAAATTTCAAAAATTCACAAAGCCAATCTTATCTGTTTGATTTTCTTTTAATTTTTATATATTTTTATGCATTCAAGGCAGTAAGAGTTATGTAAACATAGAAATTTTGCTTAAATGTTTGAAAAAATTTCATTTATCCTTATGTGTTCAAAGCAGTTTAACTCTGATTATGCATTTTTTAACTGAATATTAGGATAGGGATTATTAAAGTTTATCCAGAATCTCCCAAGAGTTATAAGCCTGTTAACCATACTCTGTCTCTTTGAACCTGAAAGGAAACGATTTGCCATTATAGAGTTTGTCAGGAAAAGTCCTGATGATTTTGTTTGTGTATTTAAAGTAATTCAAGTTTTGCTTTTCTAACTACTCAAATGAACAATCTAAATAAAATAGTTAAATTTGGCTTTCAAAAAAAAAAAAAAAAAGGGCTTCCCTGGTGGCGCAGTGGTTGAAGAGTCCGCCTGCCGATGCAGGGGACACAGGTTCGTGCCCCGGTCCGGGAAGATCCCACATGCCGCAGAGCAGCTGGGCCCGTGAGCCATGGCCACAGATCCTGTGCGTCCGGAGCCTGTGCTCCGCAACGGGAGAGGCCACAACAGTGAGAGGCCCGCGTACCGCAAAAAAAAAAAAAAAAAAAAAAAAAAAAAAAAAAATTGGCTTTCTCCAATGATTAAGAAATAATCTAAAATTGTTCAACAAATATTTAACATAACCTCATTTGAAAGAGCATATTAAGGACTGCCAATGGCAAATTATATTTTTAATTATGATAGGTGAAATTCTATATACTAGATTTTAATACTTAAATTCCAAACTGTCTCAATTTTGAATGAAAATGAATTCTTCTGTCACATCTTAGTAATGTGTAATTGGTAATAAATGTTTTTTCCCACAGAAAATTGTACAGTTGTCAAACTCCATACTCTCTATTCTGCTAAAAGCAAAATTACATCTCTGTTTAAAATATCATTTTAATGGTATTTCTCCAAAATATTTATTGTTGCATGAAATTATCACCTTGAATATACATTGTACATGAAATGTGATAATGTTAATTATATAGATGCCAAATAAAAAATCACAAAATTATGAGTGCATGTATACTATAAATTCATTCTTTTCTTTAACTACAGTGATTAACAGTAAAAATATATCATCTAGTCTTGGCATAATTTACCAAGCAATTATATCAAAACAGGGAGATCTCAATTAGTAGGTCACATTTGCATCTATTTTTGAACCTATATATAGAATTCTCTGTGTATTGTATTATTAAAGCTATTAAAATCCATCCTTATCCATATTAATGCACTAACTGGATGGGTAGAGATGTTTCAGATGATACCCTTCATATACATTATATTATCTGCTTACCTATTAATCCAACAGCTGACAGTATAAATTAAATACTTATTCTTTATCACTGCTAAGCATTTTCTTTCCAGTGATTTTTAAAATTCATTTTTAAGGCCAGAATATGGTATTTCATTTTGTTTTCTCATGCACTGGTAAGTGACCAAACCACATATAAAGTGTTAAAAGTTATCCCACTCTTAAGTTCATATTTTGAAAAGCTATTCTGCAGAAATGGTGTCTGGTGCCAACTTCCTAATGGTAAATAAGTGGATTTTCAAGGAATGGAGTTATAGTAAAATTTTAAAAATGATACCCAGTGTACATTAGAGAAAAATGTATGCATCACATGGTGACTCATTAAGTGAAAATATAGTAGACTTATCTCCCTTATTTGATTATTTGATGCACAGATATATATCCCTTTCCTGAAATGAAAATCTTGATGCATTGGATTATCTCAATACATTTCTCTTCGTTTGTACTGAAATAAAATTCTTAGCTATGAACCCTTATGAACAAACCAGTAGACTGAAAATAAAATGATCTGAATAATGGAATCATACAGTTGTTATGGATGGAAAGAGCTTCTTTGAGCATGTATTTTATGCCCACAATTAAAGTGGGGAGTATTTAATCTTTCCCTTACTATGTATAATACAAAGGAATACATGACCACAAATAGTTCCTCTAAGTGTACTTAAAATCACTATAGTAATGCCTATTTCCTTTTCCTCAATAAACCTCTCCCTTCCTTCCTTCCTTCATTTTTTCTTTCCTTTCTTCTTTGATCCTTTGATTTCTCTAAAGTAACCTTTTGAGATAATTAATGCCTAGGAAGGAAAAAAGAACTAAGCATGATGTTATACAAAGAACTCAGAATTAGAACAGGCAACCTTGGTTTCAAATTTTGACTCTACCACTTACCAACTCTCTGCACTTAGACCAATTACCAAACTTTTCTGATGTTTAGTTTTCCTCACTGCAGGGTTGTCTTGAGAATAAGAAGTAATATGCAAAAGACACCTGTTCTATATTATATGCTCAATAAATAGTAGTCATTATGATTAAGGAGAAACATATATACACTTTAAAAGTTAAACTGACAAAACATGAAGAAATTGACACAATAAGGCATGTTTGGGATACCCGGAGAAGAAACAGTTTGCTTCCATTAAGCAGAGACAGTTAAGGTGCACACTTTCCTAGTTAAATGCTATTCGTGTTACTGTTACTTTTTATCCACAGTCAAGATGGGATGACCAGAAGCAAAACCTAAAATGTAGCCCCATTTGGGAGCTGGATCCAAGACAGGTCAAAATCTACTCAATTTCTCAGGGCTAGTGAGGATAATAAAAGCTATTTGTTTGTTCAAACATCTCCCTTCTGAAATGAGAAAGGGTAAATAGGCCAACGGTGAGTGGTCTCAAGATACACTTCAAGGATGTACAGAAAACAAGCCTGAGGCACTGCAGCATTTATGTAGGCAGCTGGGAATCCACCACAGTTGACAGGACCTGCTGGTATGCAGCTGTCAATAAAGAAATGGTCCAACCATTCTGTAAACAGACCAATTCCATGGTGGCCAAAAGGTGTGCTGGGCATAGAGTCAGGTCCCCAAGGCATCAATACTGGGCAATATTCACACTGGTTTTATACGTGGCCACAGATGCAGGTCCAGAATGATTGTATCCACTTTCTCAGGAATGGTGTCTTCATTTGTATGTTTCTCTGTGGGTGAAGACTGTTTATGATTCATCTCTTCCCAGAGAACTAAACAAATAGTTACTTGAAATCTGTGCTTATTGCTGAAAAAGTTTCAATATGGCTGTTCTACCTGGCCTTAAGCCCCAACACATTTCTACCCAAGAAACACTAGGCTCTGGTCACCAGCTACCTGTATCTATGGTCAGGTGTCCATAGCATTTGACCACTCAGCACAAACATGTGGTTCTTTTCCCTAAAACACCCCATCTGATATGGGCTCTATATGGACAGCTCTTCAGTGCACATGACTCACCAAAACTAGAGGTGGTTCCATGACCAATAGTCCTTCTTGACCTTCTAAGAGGATTGATTTCTTCAGAACAGGCATTAGCACTCACAATTCTGTCGGGACAGTTACAGCTCTAGACAAGAGAGCAGTTCATGATCCCTCAGCGACTGCTACAGAGCCAGTATCTCCAGGAAGAAACAGACCAGCCCAAGCAGGCTTCCATAAGGACTGGTCTGCTTATTACAGACTTCAAAATTCTGAGTCTACTGGAATAAAACTTTTACAGTAAAACTTCGAAATTTTATTTGTCAACTGACAACCACTGATGATAAATGGACTATTTGAGAATATCTGAATGAACAACATAAAATAAAACTGAGTACAATTCATTGTCACCTGAAACATAAGTAGATAGAACAAGCAATAAGTAATAAACAACTTATTGGTTGTGATATCAGTTTACAATTCCTCCTGCCTTAGTCTTTTTGGGCAGCTCTGACAAAATACCACAGACTGGCTGGCTTATAAGCAACAGAAATGAGTTTCTCACAGTTCTGGAGGCTGGAAGTCTGAGATCAGAGTGCCAGCATGGTCAGATGAGGGCCCTCTTCCAGGTGGCAAACTTCTTGTGTCCTCACATGGTGAAAGTGGCTAGAGAGCTCTGTGGGCTCTCTTTTATAAGAGCACTAATTCCACTCATGAGGGTACCACCCCCATCACCTAACCACCTCCCAAAGGCCCTACCTTCTAACACCGTGAGCATTAGGATTCCAACACGTGAATTTGGGGAGACACAGACATTCAGACCATAGCACCTCCCTTCTTGTAATGTATTAAAATTTTCTGTTTGTTTGTAACTTATTGATCGCTTTTTTTATGGTCTCATCCTGATTTTCTGCTGATTCTTTTGCTTCAGGCTCTCCTTTTCCCTTCCATTGTTTTCTGTTTCTGTGCGAGAAACATTTGCAACAATTCTTATTCTCCGTACTTCCGGGTGCTAAAGGTTTACATTCACTTCACAGCCTTTATTGCTTAAGAAAAAAATGCACTGCCCTCCATTATATTTGCAAATCAACCGAAAAAAGCTAAAATACATGGGTCTCATGATCCACCCACAGTTAATCCAGGGACTCCATGCTTCCCGAGTTTCCCCTAAATATTCCTGGGACTCCTCTGGGCTGTGCCTTACATGGGTTCACACTGCCCATTCTTCTGGATCCACTCTTATCCACGTCTCCTACACTCATGGCAGCTCTGCCAGTGGTGGCTGCTGAAGTAACGGGCAAGTAAGCGGAGAATGAGCCACATTAACTGTTCTACCAGGGGGATGACATGCTGGTGGTGGTGGTGAGTGGATTGGGAGATGCTGGAAAATGGCTTTCTCCCACTTTGTATCACACTCTGTTGGTAAGATCACAAGGTAGTGTGACCTGGGTGAAAGAAAGAAGAGAGGGGGAAGGAATGGGAGAAAGAATCGGGCAACTTCTTTCTTGAGGTTTGACCAAGGACGCACCATTATGATCATTCCTCTTTCTACACTCAGAAACCCCCATGGTTTTGTACAGGATCAAAAACATGGTACCTCACAAGTGGCCTCACAGACCCTTTCCCAGTACCCTTGAAAATTATCTGGAGAAATAATATTTTAAAAATCAATTGCTGGATTCAAGCCGAGATTTGAATCCTGGCATGGAAACATTCACTGCATGATAAGTTTTTTGTTGTTGTTTTTGCGGTACGCGGGCCTCTCACTGCTGTGGCCTCTCCCGTTGCGGAGCACAGGCTCCGGATGCGTAGGCCCAGTGGCCATGGAGCCGCTCCGCAGCATGTGGGATCCTCCCGGACCAGGGCACGAACCCGTGTCCCCTGCATCGGCAGGTGAACTCTCAACCACTGCGCCACCAGGGAAGCCCCGTATGATAAGTTTTTTAATCTCTCTGAGACTCGGTTGCCTCATCAGTAAGTAGGAGTAATAATTATACCTACACCAGAGGATTTTTGTATAAGATTCAATAAGACAATATATGCAAAGAGCTTAGCAGGCTTCCAGGCACGTAGTCAAGAAAAAACAGCTTCTATTATCATTGTTACGCGCCCGTTCACGGGATGTGTACCATTCTGCCTGATCAGCTTTGGACACAGGTAAATTTTTGAAATTTACCCCTCAGCTCCGTGTAAATTTTTGAAAGGCCTATTGTTCTAGTCAATAGGCACATCCAAATCTCAGACGTTGACACAGGCTAAGGTCAAACTGATATTGGCTCCACTCTTTAAAATTGTATCCCTCTCCAGAGGCACTGAGCAGCTCTTGGGCTCCACTAACTTACGTAGAAACCGAATTTGTTTTTCATAAATGCTCTGCTGTCTACGAAACTCAAAAGTTTATGCAGAAGAATTCCATTTAAGATACTGATGCTGAAATGCTATCAGACAGCTAAGCACAAGTCAATCATATCAATTTTCCTCTCCCATCTCATACTCCCCAGCACCAAGAAGACATCCTTCAGAGGTATTCGAGGTATTTTATCCTGTACACACATACTTACACATTCAGCACATGTTATTAAGCTTTCATTATGTCACAGACACTGTTCTAGGCTCAGAGATATTTTCGCTATCATAAATAAACAAGACAGGGCTTCCCTCGTGGCGCAGTGGTTGAGAGTCCGCCTGCCGATGCAAGGGACACGGGTTCGCGCCCCGGTCCGGGAAGATACCACATGCCGCGGAGCGGCTGGGCCCGTAAACCATGGCCTCTAAGCCTGCGCGCCCAGAGCCTGTGCTCCGCAACGGGAGGGGCCACAACAATGGGAGGCCCGCGTACCGCAAAAAAAATAATAAAATAAATAAATAAATAAATAAACAAGACAGATAGCTTATTTTTAGGTGGGAGGAGGGAAATAAGCAATGAATGAATGGGTGAAAGCAATAAGTGGAAGAAAATGAATAAGAAAATACCACGGAGGAAGGAGTACTATGGTGATTGGAAATCACCACGCAGCTACTTGAAGTTGGATAGTCAGGAAATGGCACTCTGAGGAGGTATTTAAGCTGAGATCTGAATAAGAGAAGGGAACCAGCTACAAAAAGATCAGGTGCAAAAGCAGTCAGGGCAGAGGAGAGAGCTGGTGCAAAGGCCCTAAGGCTTTTTGCTGCACTTAAGGAATTAAAAGAAGACTAGGGTACTAAAATCGGGTGAGGGAGAGAGAGAAGGTAAGGGAAGAGACAAGGATGAGGATATATAGAGGCTACTGTATCATCCTAAGGAATGTGGAAACCACTAGAGGGTTTTAAAAAGAAATGTGATTTGATACGATATTTGGTGCTGGGACAAAAGCATGGATGTTGGTGGGGTGGGTGCAGTATGAGGCCATTGTAGTTCTCCAGGCGCAGAGAAGTAGAGGAATTCAGGATATGTTTTGAAGAGAAGGGGAACAGAACTTGATTTGGGCAGATCAGGAAAAAAGGAGGAATCGAGGACGCTGTTGATTTGTGGCTTATGCACCCGAGCAGAGTTTAGAGCCACTTACCGTGATGCGGTACATGCTCTCTCATAGATGCACATTTACAAATTGAGGACCCTCTCTCAGCCCCATCACTCCTCTCTAGGGGAAGAGGTTGGACTTACACGACCGGTAAATTTGAAAGAAGCTAAGCAATGCGGAGTCAGCCCCTTCCTTTCTGCTTTTCCTGGCTGCTTGGCTTCAGAAAGCACACATTCTCAGCCCCTCCAGCCTGTGTGTTTCATGTAGGTAGGCAGATGGTGGGGATGTAGGTCGAAGCTCAGCCTGGGAGCAGGTGTGGTCATAGGGATCTCACCGTGACTCTGCAACTAAGCCTGTCCTCCAACCTGGCTTTGATCACTAACAAACCTGGCATTTGTCACTTTATCTTTGTGACTCAAGTGTCTCTCTATTAATCGACTTAGATCTCAGGATGCTCTGAAGAAATATTGGGAGGGTAGCATATTCAGGGGAATCAGGAAGCAAGAGATCTGCTTGGGACACATTAGAGTTAAAAGACAGATAACTGGATATTTCAAGAAGAGTTATGAAGATTAGTTTTGAATTCGGGGGAGAGGTCAGAGGTGGAGATGTAGACTTTAGAGTCATTGGTTGATATGTTATAAAAATGCATGTGTGATTTTCTTGGCAAGTTGTTGTTAAACAAATAAATATAGTCTATGAGTGTGTAACAGGAACCAGCATGGATTCGAGCTGCAGCCAGCAACATCACTGTATTTTTTAGAAGCGATAAGACTCTTATAAACCAGATTGGGTGTCACCATGCCAACTGACTGAGAAGATCATGTCTGCTGAGTCACTCTACCCCAGAAGGCCTTCCAGGTGTACTCCTATACATCAACCATCAGCAATTATCCTTGGCTGGCTCGTGTAAATGATTTGATGCAAATCAAATTCAATTAAAAATCCTACACACTTCACCTCTGACTCATCCAAGGTGCACACTGCCATAGTAATTGGAGACATCTGCCCTACTGAACAATACAGGAACAGACTCACGCAGCTGAACCTCCCACACTGGGTAAGTGATTACCTCATGTAGAACTGAAGGGGGCGATGAAGGCTGGGGACAGAGGTATATGTATATGTGAGGAGATGTGCTCACGGACACTGTCAAGGTTTCTAGCTCTTATTATTATTCTTGATGAAAATATATCCATTGTCGGGCTTCCCTGGTGGTGCAGTGGTTAAGAATCTGCCTGCCAACGCAGGGGACACGGGTTTGAGCCCTGGTCTGGGAAAACCTCACATGCCGAGGAGCAACTAAGCCCGTGCGCCACAACTACTGAGCCTACGTGCCACAACTACTGAAGCCCGCGTGCCTAGAGCCTGTGCCCCGAGACAAGAGAAGCCACTTCAATGAGAAGCCGGCGCACCGCAGCAAAGAGTACGGCCGCCCACACGCCGCAACTAAAGAAAGCCTGTGCACAGCAGTGAAGACCAATGCAGCCAAAAATAATTAATTAATTAATTAATTTAAAAAATTATAAAAAACTAAAATATATCCATTGTCAGTTCAACACCAGAAAATAGCAACTTTAACTTTTGAAGTCACCTCAGTCAAATACACAATTCTGTTATGGTGCATGAATGGGCAATATGAAATATGGTTGGCATTGTCAGTGATCAACAGGATGGATTACAATTTATCTTAATTACAGAATACTTCTTTTCCTTATGGTCAGTAATCCACCTGTCAAGTGCCTAGATAATATATCTTAATAAACAATGAAAAGTAGTTAACATAACAGTACTTATTTAAAATAGTCACACTTGTTTTCTCTTTCCATAAATGTAGGCTTTTTCTCATGCAATCTTACTGCAGACAAAAACCTCATTATTCATACCATTTTGGGGGTAACATTTTAAAATTCAGCTAAAAGTGATCATTTTAGTGGATTTGAGGAAAGTCCCTACATTTTTTAAATGCTTAGTTTCTTGAAATCAAATCAAATAGCCTAAAAATTCAGAATTACTGCATTTTTTCTTTTCAAAAAGATCTTTAAACATATTTAAATCCATCAATATTTCAGGATTTGGCTAAAGAGATGTTATATATGCATGAACCTTTGCCAGCATTTCAACTCAGAAAGTTCATCTGACTAAAATGCTTTGGATTTAAATGTTAGTAGAATGAATAAAATAGTCCAATATGAGGAGCTATTTTGTTTTGAAAGTTAAACATATTAAAACTGGTATCAAGTTAAAATACTGCTGTGCTTACATATCTGACAGATTTAGAATTGATATCAATTCCGTAAGTTGTGGAATAAAGCAAAAGAACTGCAATTCATGTTTTGCTGCAAATTAATTTGATTATATCTGAAGAGGATGATGAATTCAAACCTCTTGGCATTGTCTACAACTGGATAAAACAGTGCCTCGAATCTCCTGAATGCTGCACACGCTGGTAGCTGTGTAAGGGAAAGGCCTGTTCAGACTTGTGTTGAAGCACCTCAGTCATTGCACGTAGATCAGAATCTCCTGGCTAATCCGAGGTGGCACACCCTTCTGACTACCAATTTACAAGCAAGAAGTGAATGAACAAGGCTTACTCAGTTTAGAACAACTGGCTAGAAACTGAGAGCTCTCAACTAACCTGCTGCAAAACTCTTCCACCGGGATTCAGGAGAAGAAAGAGATGAACAGATTAGAGGAAACACCACCCACTGTCCATGTAATGTGAACTGTCAACACGTGTCCGGCTTTCTACTACAAGACTCACACTTCTCTATTCATTAGGACTTGTCTCCATGCCCTCCTTTCGTTGCCAAAGTCTTCCATATTCCTTTGACCTAAATGATCTATATATTGTTGTTACTGTTGTTGTTCCTGGAACTTGCAAGTGAGCTGCGTCACTGCCTCTAAGCCATTAAGCGCGCCCTGACCACCGCCTGGAAGGTGCTCTATAATTCTCTGGGATTACTGAAGTATTACTCACTCTCTCTCAGACCAAGTTCACATTATAACTTTGCCCAAGAAACATGCTGATGACCCCATGTTATAGAAATAAGGTAATAACATAAAAACATAACCTTGCCTATAAATTGCCTTTCCTATTTTGGTCTTTGTGATAATACCATGAACTGGCCCTGAGGGTGCTGTCATGCATTCATAACAAGACAGGCTAAAAAATGTTAAGCCTTGGCAATTCCAAATTCTACCATTGGTCATTGTCAGGGAATGAGGCCTTCCATACAAATGAATTACTAGCATTGATTTATTTATACTTTAATTTTGTTCAAAAATACATATAGGGGCTTCCCTGGTGGCACAGTGGTTGAGAGTCTGCCTGCCGATGCAGGGGACACGGGTTCGTGCCCCGGTCCAGAAGGATCCCACGTGCCACGGAGTGGCTGGGCCCGTGAGCTATGGCCGCTGGGCCCGCGCGTCCGGAGCCTGTGCTCCGCAACGGGAGAGGCCACAATGGTGAGAGGCCCGCGTACCGCAAAAAAAAAAAAAAAAAATATATATATATATATAATAAAAAAATTGTTAGACTCTTTATTATGTGATGGGTAAGTGAATGTTTCAATTAGTATAATCTACTGTTTTAAGGATGAAATGTTAAGAGATTTAGGTTGAATTATTTCTAAATAGAACAAAATTTCACTTACATTGATGATACAGGATCAGTATACTAAATAACACAATTCTAGTAGGCTGAAACATAGAAATAATAATTATAATAACTTTCAGTGATATAGTTATTTCAGCAATTGCAAAGTAGTTAATATATGTTGTATTAATTGACAGTCCAAAAGTCTATGAAATAGAAATTTCCACATTTCATGGATGAAGGTGGGGCTTAGAGAGTTTAAGTAACTTAAGGTTCTCAGCCAGCACACAGCAAAGCCCCATGTTTGAACAGTAGGTTATGGACAGGCCAATAGGAATTGTTAGCATTACACTAAGTGGCCCTAGACTACGGTGCACATTTTCTTCATCCTTTTGTCTGATTATTCAGTCAGCTATCAACTCCTCCAGTTGCCAGAGAACAGTAACAGTCATTTCTTCCTACTGCCAGCTGTCATCATCTGTTTCTACTCTGTGAGCTGGAAAATCAGATAATCAAGCTTGCTGAAATTGGACATGGAACAGATTAAAAGGCATCTGAGGGACAGCTTCTGCTTTGGAGTCAATCAAGTTCATCGCTTTGATGTACAAGTTGCAGACCAACTATCACAGTACCTCATGAGCTTCCTCCAGCAGCTTCTTGGCTCGTGACTAGGTCTTAGAAGGGAGAACCTACTGTTAACCCTGCTCACTGGGCAAGTAAAGTGTGGCTATGTTTATATTTTGTCCTCAAGTAGGAGACAATAACATACCAACAGCCATGCCTTCTTGCCTTCACACCTGCCTCTTCTGCCTGGACTCCAATTTGTTCCAGGATTCTAAGATGGGCCATTAATGGACACTCAGTGTATGGTTGCCCATGCCACTCAAAGTGCGGACCTCAATCTAATGCCAGTGTCTAATCAATTTGTTACCATTCAACAAAATAAGTAAAGAAATTACAGCACAGGGAGATCAGCTTGGTGCTTTGTGATGACCTAAAGGGGTGGGACAGGGAGGGTGGGAGGGAGGCTCAAGAGGGAGGGGATATTGGGATATGTGTATACATATAGTTGATTCACTTTGTTGTACAGCAGAAACTTACACAGCATTGTAAAGCATTTATACTCCAAAAAAGATGTATAAAAATTTTTTTAAATAAAATAATTTTAAATGTAGAAAAAAAAAGAAATTAAGAGCAAGCATTTAGAGAGGTTTTTTAGCAATTTGACATTGATGCAACAATTTTATCATTTTTTTAAAAACATTGGTATGCAACAGATTGGAAGTTTGTTGTTGGGTTTTTTTAAGTGGTCCTGTGCCATAGTGAATTTGAGAAGCATAAATTTTGGTATGCCCACAACTAAAGTACTAAATAATAGACAAAAAGATTATGTGAGACTCCCACCTGGCCTGTGAAGCAGTTGAACAAAATAATGTGAGCTTCACATGTGCATATAACTGAGAAGGTCAATCATATCTGCTACAAATTTCTCTCCATCCTTTAATAGAGAAATACTCTATTTTTTTCTTATCGAGACAAGGGAGACACACGCGTTTCAGGCTGTCATCCTGAAGGCATATAATTGGATCTTTGCCTCTTTTCTTCTTTCTGCTACAGTTTCAAAGGGTAGAAAAGCCTGGAAAATAAAACCTTTCCTCCTCAGGCAGTTTTTCTTGGGCTAGGTGAGAGGTGAAGAGGCTGAAAAGATGATAAAAGAGTGTAAGAAACAACAGATTGAGAAAGAAAGCAGATAGTGGTCAAAAGCTTCTTAGTTTGAGATCCCATTCTTCTAAGAATCCACTAGAGATTTGATGACAACCCAACACCTGAAATTCCAGACCTACTAATAAGCCGTGTAGAATCTTATAACCAATCAAGGATTTATTCAGGTTTTGATTTTTAAACCACATTCTCATTTGATATGGAGAGAAAATTAGTCTTGGAACAGTTTCTAATATTTGAGTTTAGAAATTAGTGAGAAAAGCACCAGATTGTACATAAGCATTTTTTTTCTTTAAATCTTGCTCCACGTGCATCATCTATACATATGAAGTAATTCTAAGCTGTAATGTTTAGAAATGTTTATATGAAATTATTTAATATCTGCTTTTATCTACTAGTCTTACTTTTTGTTTGGCATATGTAAACTTCACCTGGTGCTTTAGACCATGCAAGCATATTACATATTATCACAGAGTCTGGTATATCTAGCTTCAAATTTTGTCTCTTCAAAGGTAATCCTAAAAACTTAAATATATAAAATTAAAATATCAAAGGTCATACTATATGCACTTGCTTTGTAGACTATCCTTTAAAACAACATTTTTTCAGTTGCTAAGCATCCGTGGTACCCCAATAGGGCTTCTATATAGAAATTGTATTTTTAATGTTTATATCAAATTCTAATTTGAATGACCCAAATTTGCCTCTAGATTCATCCAAAAAAGGGGGGAAAAACCTGTTTGATCTCTTTTCTAAAAGAAAATACCTAAGATGAGAGCAAGACATGATTTCCTAATGTCCTCCAATTTTCTGTTTATTTTAAAGCAGTGACATTTTCTGGGTGAAGAAGGAATCCTAATTTTTAAATCATCCACAGGGGATTTTGTCATGACCATGTGGTAGATTTTTCCAGAAAGAAAAGGAACACAAATCATGGATTAAGGTAAAAATTGTAGACAAAACGTTTGCTATTGTGCCTCAAAGTAAGGCAGGAAGAAGTTCAAACTAAAGTGCCGTAATTCCAATGTATATATATTGTCAACGGCAGATCCCAGCTGTGCGCAGATACCACTAGAGCTTAGGGCACAGCTGTGACATTATAAAAGGGACTCGACTGCCAGTCAGAGCTTGGCTTGAGCGATTCACTGCCCAAGCCACTCCCTAATAAAGCTTCTGGAACTCCGTGTCTGCTTCAGGTATTTTCTCCATGGACAAACCTGCATTGTACAACTCAAGACATTGCACAATTTCTCTCTTATTTATTGTAAGGGACTTTAGCTTTGAAACACAGTTCAACAGAGGATTTCCCTTATCACTTTAAATTTCTCCTTTCCGCGGAGACACATGAGGTAGAACATCAGAGAGCCATAACAAGTCTCATGTTACTCAGCAATCAGCAGTTCTATTGAGGGTTAATATCCTTTTAACCTGCTTTGAAAATGGTTTCAAAGGACAAAGGCAGCACTGCTGACAGAATCACACAAAGAAGCACAACTGCCATCAGTATTGTTTTGCACCTAAAATGAAGTCTCCATTGCCTAGGGTGTACTATGTGCCACCATTACGGCAGCTTCCACAAACTATTGTGTCTCTATGAAACCCCAGCCACGTGAGATATTTTTGTTTTTGCTCTGCCACCCCAAAGACATCATGGATCAGATAAGTTTTTGATCCTTCTCTTACAGAGTAATAATGTGCACTGACTTTTTAAAGACTCCAAGAAGTCCTGGAATAAAGAAACATTATTTGTCTTCGTTCAGTGTAGGATTGTTTCTCTATAGGACACTTCTCCCTAATTCTAATCAACAGCCCAATGCTTTATGTAACAAAAATGGGAAAGTTATTTTAGGGATTGTTGATTTAAAAAGAATCCTTGTTACAATCAAAATTTGTCTTCGATCAAATAAAAAAAGGAATACTTTTTGAGACACTACCATATAACACTCTGCTACCAAGAGATTTTGATCTTTTATGGCATAAATTGTATTGAGTTTGACACATTCTGAGTAAAACTCTGTCTTTCAAGAATACTTACAGGTAAATATCTTATCTTCTAATTATATACAATAATATTTATACCTAAAGATGCAGAGAAGTTATGTAACAGGAAGCAGAATTCCATTAATAAATCTGAAGATATTGCAAGAGATAGTTATTACTTCAGATATGCTGAATATCAGACGGTACCTTCAAATTTCAAAACTGTATTAAATTCCTTGTCCTTATTAAATCCACATCCCTTGTTCTATATACTAGTTTTGATTTGTGACTATAATCCTTAAAGAAAGAGAAGAGGGAGGGGTAAAAATACTACCTCATAATTTTATTGAAAATGTAAGATCTATTTATAGTATATATTTATTTAGCTTACTCTGTGTCTGGCACTGTTCTAAGCATGTATGATATCTATTAACACATTTATTCCTCATAACAAACCTAGCAGGCAGGAATTCTTTTTTACCTCCATGTTAAGGTGAAATAATAAAGGCACAGATAGGTTAAGAATCTTGACCAAGATCACACACCTATTAAATAAAGCATAAAAATGCACTCATACTCTAACCACTACTCAATGCTGCCTAACAGCTTTGCTCTACTTCTAGAGATTATAAGATGTTACTACAACTGTCCCTTGACTGGTCAAATAATAAGAATTTGAATCATAATTATCAGAAAAATTTAATTCTATCAGAATTTAGAATGAGGTTGCCCTAAATAGTTTGTTTTTCATCTTTTGGATTCTAGCAATTCCATAGCTTTAATGAAGGTTAGAAAGTCATGGGTGTTCTTTGTTTCCTTTTGGAGTCTTTATTAGTAGAAGTCAGATTCGTAAGAAACACATTTTCCAAATAAAATTGCTTGTTGCTTCCTCGGTTCCTTCAGTCATGTTGATTCAAGTGAATAAAATATAAACCCTGTAAATGATGGTATAAATGCTAACTAAGTACATTGATCTCAGAGATGACTCTTACACAAATAGCTTTGGGACTTCCCTGGTGGCGCATTGGTTAAGAATCCGCCTGCCAATGCAGGGGACATGGGTTCGATCCCTGGTCCAGGAAGATCCCACATGCTGCAGAGCAACTAAGCCCGTGCACCACAACTACTGAGTCTGTGCTCTAGAGCCCGTAAGCCACAACTACTGAGCCCTCGTGCCACAACTACTGAAGCCCATGCACCTACAGCCCATGCTCCAAAACAAGAGAAGCCACTGCAATGAGAAGCACGTGCACCGCAAGGAAGACTAGTCCCACAACTAGAGGAAGCCCGCGAGCAGCAATGAAGACCCAACACAGCCAAAAATAAATAAATAAAATAAATAAATTTATATATATGGAAACATAACCTATCACTTAAAAAACATTAGCTCAATTGTTCCTTTTCTGGATGCAAGGAATAGGTACTTTTATTTATGAGATTAGGTTCTGCATATCTAAACCAAAGACTGCATTGTTCATCCTCACACATTACTAAACTAAAATCATGTACTTTCATGGTGCTTAAAGGTCTGTAAATCCTCCAAATTCTATTCATTTAGACTATATCCAAGAAAATTTAAAGACCAGGTTGCAAGATGTACATAATTCAACTTTTCTGAACAGTATAAATGTGCAGAGAAAAACATTCTCCTGCATTTTGATGAACTAAAAGTCACTGTCTACATGAGACATAACTATTATAACACATGCCTAAGCAGAGATGATTGGGAGACACAATGATTAGCATCCTAAATTAGATACTGTTATGGAAAAAAATCTTGACTTGTAGATGTTCTATATATAATATATACATACTAACAAAACCAAACATAAACCATGTTATAATACAAAAGGAAAAATTCACTGAGCTCTGGTATCCTGCTTAAATAATTTTGAAGACTCTGATAAATGTGCCTTGGAAAACTGGAGTTCAAGCGTTCAGAATTAGCATTTGAACAGTGGGATTTTATTTATGGAAACAAAACTTATGCCCATATGTGCATGTATTTAGGACAATATTACATAATATTGCATGTAGGCCATATTCCAAATATATGCAATGTTCTTTTTATCTATGAGGTTTTTACTGCATATCCCGGGGGTGGGGTGGACGGGGGTTTGTACATATATGCAAAAAAGAAGCTTAAAGTTAAATTAGATTGGGTTCTTAAAATTGGGTCAAAGAATTTTAGTGTAACAACTGAAATTTTGAAACAATTCCCCAGTGAATAGTTAAAAAGAATCGGGGCTTCCCTGGTGGTGCAGTGGTTGAGAGTCTGCCTACCGATGCAGGAGACATGGGTTCGTGCCCCAGTCCGGGAAGATCCCACATGCCGCGGAGCGGCTGGGCCCGTGAGCCATGGCCGCTGAGCCTGTGTGTCCGGAGCCTGTGCTCTGCGACGGGAGAGGCCACAGCAGTGAGAGGCCCGCGTACCGCAAAAAAAAAAAAAAAAAAAAAAAAAAAAAAAGAATATATATTCCTTCTTTCTTTTACTCATGAGAAGAAAATGTTATTTGAGGATTTAAAGACCAATCCAGAAATCCCTCCCTTGTCCATTGTAGAATAAGAAAAAACACTGAATCCCATTTTTGTTTCCCTACAAGTTTATCAATTTTTGATTATGCTTTCACTGTTTTGAGTAGCTGAGTTTCAAGCCAAAGCCTTTACAATCTATTTCAACAAAGCAAAACTATCATCATGCCTTCTGAAACTAATGGCTTCCACAAGACGTTGAAAATAGATCATCCTGAATTAGAAATCCTTTATGTAGCCTCTCTCAAAGCAAGAAAGTGATCTGCAATGGAATATGCGCTTCTTTATTCCATTCACTGTGCTACACACTATCAATTCAACAAGTTTCCCGAGTACCTACTCTGTGCCAGGCCCTGTTTTTAGTGCAGGGAACAAAAAGATGAAAGGTGACTTCAGAGAGCACACACTTTTGTTAAGGCAATAGACATGAAAAAGAATTACACCCACACAAAATCCTACATGTGGATGTTTACAGCTGCTTTATTCAGAATCACCAAAACCTGGAAGCAACCAGGATGCCCTTCAGCAGATAAATGGATAAACTGTGGTACATCCAGACAATGGAATATTACTGGGCACTAAAAAGAAATTAGCTATATAAAGCCATAAAAAGACATAAAGGAACCTTAAATAGTTATTATTAAGTGAAAGAAACCAATTTTAAAAGTCTACATAGTATATAATTTCAACAATATGACCTTCCGGAAAAGGCAAAACTATGGAGATAGCAAAAAGATCAGTGACTGCTAGGGATTAGGGGAAGAAAGGGATGAATAGGCGGAGCATAAAGGATTTTCAGGGCAGTGAAACTACCCTGTATGATACTATAATGGTGGATACATGTCGTTAACATTTGTCCGAACCCACAGAATGCACAACACCAAGAGTGTACCTTAAGCTATGGTCTCTGGGTGGTAGTGATGTGGAGGGGAGGCTGGCACTGGAGGAGGCTAGGGGCCAGGGCATATGGGAAATCTCTGTACATTCTGCTCAGTTTTGCTGTGAACCTAAAATTCTCTAAATATAAAATCTATTAAAATAATAATTACAGGACTTAGCCATTTAAAAATATGAAATAATGCCGTTTGCAGCAACATGGATGGACCTAGAGATTGTCATACTGAGTGAAATAAGTCAGACAGAGAAAGAGAAATATCATATGATATCGCTTATATGCAGAATCTAAAAAGAAATGATACAAAAGAATTTATTTACAAAACCGAAGCAGATTCACAGACTTAAGAGAAGGAACTCATGGTTATGGGGGTGGGGGGGGAGGGATAGTTAGGGAGTTTGGGATTTACACGTACACACTGCTGTTTTTAAAATGGATAATCAACAAGGACCTACTGAATAGCACAGGGAAACTCTGCTCAATATTATGTAACAACCTAAATGGGAAAAGAATTTGAAAAAGAATAGATACATGTATATGTATAACTGAATCACTTTGCTGTACACCTGAAACTATCACAACATTGTTAATCTACTATACTCCAATATAAAATAAAGTTAAAAAAATGATAATAATTACAGTATAGAGTAGTGCATGCAATAATAGCAATGGGTACAGACTTGGAAGCAACACAGAAATTGGCAAGAATCCCCATGGAAGGAGCAGACAAGAAACTGTGCATAAAATGATATCTAATATGGGCTGTGAAGAATGAATACAAGTTTTCATAATGCCAAAGATCTTATTCTTCCTATAACTAAGATTTAATTTCCTTCTGTGACAATGTTCCCATACTAGAATGGCAACAAGGAAAAGGTTTAACTAAATAGTTATAATATCCTTTGAATAGTAAAATAAAGATTTTTAACAATGATGTGATAATGTTAGCCTCATGGTAAAGATTTCATATTTTCATGGTAATGTCTGATGAAGTTTTAGGATACAATTGTGTCTAAAGTAGTATATGTTAGCTGTCCAAAGCACTTGGAGGAGCTGGAAGAAATAATGAGAAGGGATGTAAAGTCTGAGGAAAAAATGTAAAGGATCTGTATCCTCTGACTTAGGCAAAGTCACCAGAACTTCATTAAATGAATTTGTATTGCCCACAAGGGACCATTCTAGGCTCCTAGAATATAGAGATGAAAGCAATTTTCTTTCCTCATAGAGTCCACAATATGGCTAAAGAGAAAGCTTACCAAGTGATGATTACGTGATTAAAGAACATGGCAGAGGTGAGCCACAAAATTACATGGAGGGACACTAACAAAGAAAAGGCTACCTAAATAAAGAGTGAGTTAGTCACTTAAAAGAAACTGTGACTTGCAGTTTAAGTGAAGGAAACAACCTACGGACGCTACAAAGCAGATCACACCCACTGCAGTTTTGGAGAACACAATATATGGAGACAAATTTCCTGGGGGGAGTCCTTCAGGAATGAAATTCGTATTTCATTTTAGATCATTATGCCACATCTCATTTGTGTGTGTGTGACTTATCTCATTTATAAAGAACTATTAGAAAGGTCCATCATAAAGCCAGTCTGCACTGAAGTAGCTTTATTCTAGCTGGGATGCTGTGGCATTTCTTTTTAGTACATGAAGTTATTCATTAAAAAAGAAAGTCTTATCACCCAGTATGGCAAAAAATAAGTTCTCTACTACATGCCAAACCCAACTACTTCTTAGATATTTGGTTGAGGCATTTGCGGTAAGGATCCTAAGGCCTTGTCTCGTCCTGGAGGTAAAGAGGGCCATGTTTGATTAGTGGTGTCTGCCACTCATCAGGGAGGAAGGAGAGTTAAATCTCCACCTAATCCCTTAAGAATCCCTAATCCCTTATTTATTTTGCATTAGCCTAAGATCCATGTAAACAAAATCCATAATATCAATGATGGCTAACATTTATTAAGCACTTACAAAGTGCTTTCCACCACAGAACAACTTTTCATGCATTAATTCATTTAACCTCACAACAGCCTTGTGAGGTAGAAACTAAGGCCCAAGAAAGTCAAGGAAGGTATACAAGATTGGAAGCTAGTAAGGCTTCCAACCCTGGCAGTGAACTCTAGGGGAAATGGTCTTGCCATAGCGCCTCCCTGTCAACCATCCACACTAAATTACTGACAGCACAGTGGCAGCTATATCAGTCATGCCCCCAAAGTAGTAATGCACATTCAAATACCATTCACATAAACAGTCTACAGGAATCATGCAGGCATAGCAACTTCTTCGAGCATCTCTACTTTGGAGCCCACCAGAGCAGTTTTCAATTCTGCAGTCCTCTAACTGGGTTTCATTTTCATGTAACACACACCAAATGTGCGAGAGGGAAAAGAGTATGGTTTGGGAGTTTCACAGACTCAAATCCCAATGTCTGTGATATTGCACAAATAACTTATCTGAGCTTCAGGGTCTTCATATCTAAAATGGGAATATATAAAATATCATATATTTGCCTAAGCAAGGTAAAATGAGGTGACATACTGTATCATAAGTGCCTGACGTTAAGGGGTTTCAATTGCAGTATGAGTTCCTGACTTCGAGCTTTTCATTGCTGAAGCATCCATTTTAGACATCTGTCTCTTCCCATATAGGTTATTACAGAAACTAACATAACATTGTAACTATACTCCAATAAAATTTAAAAAATCATTATTAAAAGTTGGTAACCAGTTTAGAATAAATAAAAAATAAAACATTTTACTCTAAAGCTAAAAAAAACAACAACAAAAAACCACATCCATTTCACTACTAGTCTCGCTACTATCAAAACAAGGAGATAAGGAACCAAGCTAAACCCACACATAAATTTCCCCTTTCAGAAAGCACTGGGTAACCTAGAAACTTGACCTGTTGTATGACCTCACCCTTCCTTTCCCATGTCCCAATTCCCCCTTTTATGCTTTAAATTCACCAAATAAAGAGTGAACCTTTGGGGACTTCCCTGGTGGCGCAGTGGTTAAGAATCTGCCTGCCAATGCAGGGGACACCGTTTCGATCCCTGGTCTGGGAAGATCTCACATGCCGCGGAGGAACTAAGCCCGTGCGCCACAACTACTAAGCCTGCGCTCTAGAGCCCACGAGCCACAACTACTGAGCCCGCGCACCTAGAGCCTGTGTTGCAACAAGAGAAGCCACCACAATGAGAAGCCTATGCACCTCAACGAAGGGTAGCCCCTGCTCTCTGCAACTAGAGAAAACCCGCGTGCAGCAATGAAGACCAAAACACAGCCAAAAAATAAAGTAAATAAATTTATATAAAAATAATAAAAATAAAGAGTGAAACTTTGAAACCCTAGGCACCCCACCCCCAACCCTAATAAAGGCAGAGCCCCAGGTCCATACTTCCTTAATATCTCTCTCTCTCTCTTTCTCTCTCTCCCTCTCTTTGTGGTCCTCAAGCATACGGCATGCCCTCCAGAACCTGTGAGTGATAAATCTTATTCTTCAGAGTTCCCTAATCGTTTGCCGAGGTGCATCCGGCAATCATATTAAGAACCACAGGGGCCAGTCCAGCCACAACATTGTCCCTGGTTGTGCTGGGAGGGATGTCTGTGGGGCTCACTAAGAGTAAATAGCCTTAGGCAATTCCTAGCCCAGAGCATCACTATCAGTAGGCTGGGACCAACACGACACACACCGGAATACCTAGCTCAATGCCTGACATACAGCTTATCTTCTAAAAGTTATTTTCTATTGCTTGCTTATACATCATTGTACACGAATAAATAAGCTAGGATACTATCTTAAATGCAAATTTTCTGTTTTTAATTATTTGAATATAAAAGAGAGGATTTCATCTGTAATTATTACTTTCCAATGAATTAGGTAGAGTTTCCATTTTCCATGTATTCCTTTGACATTATATTTTGCAGGAAAGGGGTAGTTTGGATGAACGGAGATTTAAAAAAAGATATTGAATAAATGTATTTTCAGAAGAGGACCACGTGAATTCTATAGTTCTGTAATGGCTTTTTAAAAATAGCTTATTATAATATTTTCAGGAAAATCTTATAACTCTCATTCTCTAGATCTGGTACTTTTCACACTGACACCAGTGTGTTTAAGAAAATTTTACTGTGTGTGTTGGGGGGGGTAATTATGCTCTATTACAGAATGCTATTAGATACATAGTTAATGGACCACATAAGTTCAAACCTGTATTTTGTTACCTAATAAAAAAACACAATCCATATTAATAATTGTGGGTCTGGGCTTCCCTGGTGGCACAGTGGTTGAGAGTCCGCCTGCCGATGCAGGGGACATGGGTTCGTGCCCTGGTCCGGGAGGATCCCACATGCCGCGGAGCGGCTGGGCCCGTGAGCCATGGCCGCTGGGCCTGCGCGTCTGGAGCCTGTCCGCAACGGGAGAGGCCGCGGCAGTGAGAGGCCTGCGTACCGCAAAAAAAAAAAAAAATTGTGGGTCATAGACTACAAGCCATTTATTTATATAGTCAGATACAGAGAATCTTCTGCTATTATTTCTTTAATTACATTTTGTTTCTTACCAGCTAATAAAGGTTTCTTAGAACATTAGAAAAAAGACTATTTTTCCATGTTATGTTTTTGTTTAATGAAATTATGGTTCATTCCTGTGAGTAAAATCGCTAAGAGCAAAAGATGTTTTTTCTTAAAAACTCTTATACTGAATATGGGTTTGCACTCTGGATAAATCTTTGATTTATTAAGTAATACTGAGATTTAGGCAATTCTCTAAGATGTGTTCATTCAAAATCATTTCTATAAAAATACATTGATTAACTGATATAATCCTCCAGCGTAATTTCATTTTAGCAGGCTTCTTGATTACAGAAACTATGTTAAGGTATCAGATTGTGGTTATGATATGACTCTCTTATCATCATTATAATCATGAGCTATGTTCATTAACATTAGTTTCTTCATCTGTGGCCAGTGATTAAGAGCGTAAGAAGGCTTAGGAATCAGAAAGTTTGTGTCTAAGGTGGCTTACCAGCTGTGTGATTTGCCAGTACCTTACTTTGATCAGAGCAGGGTTTTTATGTTACTTAGTAACCAATATTTCAGCAAAGAAAAAAAATACCCATTATATATTGTTCAAAGTATGAGTTTTAATGGCTTCATTGATTTTTTTAATTAAAAAAATGTTTATACAATCTTTAAACATTACTTTCCCTTTACAGTTATTAACAAAATGTTGGCTCTATTCCCCGAGTTGTACAATACATCCTTGAGCCTACCTTACACCCGATAGTTTGTACCTCCCACTGCCCCACCTCTATAATGCCCCTACCCCCATGGGTAACCTCTAGTTTGTTCTCTATATCTGTGAGTCTGTGAGTCTGCTTCTTTCTTGTTATATTCAGTAGTTGGTTGTATTTTTTGATTCCACATATAAGTGATATCGTACAGTATTTGTCTTTCTCTGTCTGACATATTTCACTTAGCATAATGTCCTCCATGTCCAACTATGTAGCTGCAAATGGCAAAATTTCATTCCTTTTTATGGCTGAGTAGTATTCCATTATATATATATATACCACATCTTCTTTATCCATTCGTGTGTTGACGGGCACTTAGGTGGCTTCCATATCTCGGCAATTGTAAACAATGCTACTATGAACATTGGGGTTCCTGTATCTTTTCAAATTAGTTTTTTGGTTTTGTTTGTTTGTTTGATATATACCCAGGACGAAAATTGCTGGGTCATATGGTAGTTCTATTTTGAGAAGCCTCCATGCTATTTTCCACAGTGGCTGCACCAATTTACATTCCTACCAACAGTGTACAAGGGTTTCCTTTTCTCCACACCCTCTCCAACATTTATTATTTTTTGTTCTTTTTGATGATGGCCATTCTGACAGGTGTGAGGTGATATCTCATTGTGGTTTTGATTTACTTTTCCCTGATGATCAACGATTTTGAGCATCTTTTCATGTGCTTGTTGGTCATCTGCCTTTCCTTTCTGGAAAAATGTCTATTCAGTTCTTTGCCATTTTTTTAATTGATTTAAATGATTTTTATCATTTGTACATACTATAGATTTTTTATAAAAGGCCAAATGAAGGCATTTAAGTTTATTTCCACTTTCCTATATTAATCAATAGGCTATATATTCTTTGTAAAAATCTTTAAGCATTTCCTCAGAATACACTATTCAAACTGAAATCTTCAGTCAACGTGTGCAAGTTTTTTGAGAATCTTTATACTTCTTAGCACATTGTCTCCAAAAAAGTGTAGCAACGCAACACACACTCTCACCAGCAGTACAGTATAACCTATTTCCCTAAAGTCTATTTCAGTTGTATATGAGTTATTATACAAGACAATGAAGTAACAATTTTTTAATTTAAGTAGCTTTGTGGATAGATCCCAATTGTATTCGACATATATTTAAATACTGACGGTTCTAAGAGAACATCAGTTTCAGTTCTTTCAACCACATTCCTCCTCATTTCCTTTTCTCCATGCTAATGGTATAGTAGGGGTATATCATACATGCTAATGAATTGACCTGAAGTCTCCTATCTTTTTAAGTGATTTTGTTTCCAAGTGAAAGTGTATGATTATATTTAGTTGATCATAATGCTTTACTTTAAATAAACTGCTTCTTCATGGTAATTGTTTTTTGGTTTTTTTTTATGGAAAGAGGTATCTGTCTAGTCTCAGAAAAGATCACCGAACTAGGGTAAGCTGCTATCTATTTCAAGCATATAAAAAGATAATTTTTTGTTTTTAAGTTTCTATGCTTACCAAAGTCAGGATAAACTGATAAAATTGCAAACTGGTAAATTTTGTTAAAAATTTGATTGCAAACTATGTAATTTCAATTCAAGTATATTCTCGGAAAAAATGTTTATGGAAGACATTTGTGCTTAATTTAATTTCTCTTCAGAATCGGAATAAATGAAATGATTAAAAATTATTAACAAGTGGAAATATACTTTCTAAGTATGAAATATATAAAATGTAGCCTCTATTATTCATAGTAATGAGGTAGCTTACATTATAGGAACCTTAGAAATTAATTTTTTTCTAAAGAATTTGGTTAAATCAGTTCATATTAAATAGATATTTCACCATGATCTAACACCATGAGAAAAATTCACAGAACTGGTTTCAACTTTTTAGATAAGATCATTATATTTATGAATGTTTGGGTATCAGTTTTAAAAAGTAATTTTAAAATTATGGTTATAATTATATTGGTTATATATTTCCAATATGACTTAGAAAATTATACAATTCTTGTTATTGTATTATAATTTAAATCACAAGATAAAATGTGTTTTAAAGTATATATATTAGGAATAATTATTAGTTGTCTTATCAACACATAAGGACTACTATATCATCAAATAGAGCTGAATATACATCATATAATAATAATAATTATACATTTTATATAATTTTCTTTATTTGGCTATGTACACATAGTTAAAGCACATAGGCAATGGGTTAACCAAACAAACAATCATAAAAAGCATTTCCTAGTCAAATTTGGAATAAGTATTTGCATAGAAATTCATATTTTGACTTTATTGCATTTAATAATTTTCCTTTATCAAAAATAAGAAACAATTTTATAATGAAATCGAAGCACGCACACAAATATACAAATAACTTTTCATGTGGGGAAAGACTGTTGAATCCTTATGTGGGGAACAAACGGATGTCCGCAATTATACACCAGTGAAATATATAAGCTAGAATGCGCCAATATAAAATAAAAAATTTTTTAAAATTATAAACAACAAAAATAACTGAATCACTTTGCTGTACACCTGAAACTAACACAACATTGTTAATCAACTATGCTCTAATATAAAATAAAAGTTTTTTTAAATTTATAAACAACAAAAGATATATAAGCCAGACATTTGAAATCCAAGAATATAGAACATGTTAACTTACTATCCAAAAGAGACCAAAGGATTAATCAGTTTATAATATATTCTTTCACTATTTAGATCTGGTCCCAGTGCCTTCTATTTCATTCTCATTCATGCAACTAATTCTGAAATACAATGTAATGCTGAATATAAGAACATGGGAAAGGCTAAAGAATGTGAAGGAAAATAATTAGTATATATGTTCTAATTTATTTCTGACTACATTAATTTTCTTACTGGTTTTTGTGGGAAAGGGTCATTTTTGTGGGAAATATCATTTGTGTTCATAATAAGATGATAAAGATGTTGTTTTACCAGCACATTCTGGCACTGAGTTAAGATGATGAAAAACTTTTGAAAAACAAACCTAAATTTACCTATAGAAAATCCACACATGTTTCAACCAACCTTTGCCTCTCTAAACAACCCCACCAATGAATCAGAAGAAAGCTAAAGTACAGTTGATGGTCCTTCTGAGCTGACGCCTCTCTGCTGAGGTCCGCAGCCCTCGTGTCAGCTCCCAGCCCTTGGTCATCTTGCTGCACATTTCTGAGAGAGTAAGCAAGGTTTTAAATCACAACACAGCTTGGGGAGCTGCCAAGTCAGCTGCAGCACTACAAGGTAATACACCCCACTGTGTCTCAAAATAATTCATTTCTGAATAGCTCATTATATTTCCTCTAATTTAGCAAGATTTAAAGGTGACCTAACACAAACTAACAAATACATCCTTTGGAAATAATATACCAAATCCACATCCAGAGTATTACCTGAAGTGGGTTAACATACTGCCACTTTTTTTTTTTTAAACATACTGCCACTTTTAAACAGTTTTCTTCCGCATTGAAAGTCTCTATATTCCTACCATCTAATCCAATAATTATTTGGTATGAAGCTCTTTGTGCACATGTCTAAATATAAACATATTTATAAACTCTTGAGAAATGTTATATATAATAAATGCTGTTTGTATTTACAGCACTTTCTCCCTTCCCACATCAGATGAAAACATAGCTAGTTTTTGCTCATTCAAACCCAGGTCTCCCATGTGAGGAAAACGGAGGGAATAACTTTGTTTTACATGGGGGCATACCTTGTCTGTATCATTAGTTCTTCAACTGCAGTGCCTTGTACTTCAATAAGTGGAGTCATTAGCACTTTCTCAAAAGGCATATTAGAACTTCCTGACTAGAAGCTTTGTTAGTCTTGTTCATTTCCTTAATCACTTAACCCTTAACCATAGGACAATGCTGTCATGGCAACATATTCTGCCTAGAATGAGTGCACAGAATGTGTTACCATAGCTTCTCCAACCACCAACTGGGAGTCTTAAGAATTCAGTATGTTAAAGAAGACATGGATATTGTTTTGATTTCATTTTTTAAATCAGTAAATAAAATAACTCTTTCCCCCCTCTTTTAGCAGAACAGTGTAAAAGCTTCAGTCTCAAGAAAATTAGAAAATGATTCATATTTTATGTATATAAATATACATTATATATAAAATATATATAAATACATACTGAACATATCTAGTTAATGTATGCATGTGTATATATACATATATATTTCATATATAATATGTACAGTGCCCGTTCTATATTGAATAAGCCTAAATACCATGGGCTACAAAACTACTCAACCCAGAATTATTTTTTGTTTGCCACATGTCCATTTGGCAGGCATGCACTGTTAAACCTGGTTCTCCATCAGTTAAACCCTTCTAGTTCTGCCCACTCTTATTAAGTCAATTAGAAAAATTCACTTTACCTTTGGGTTCATTAGCTTATGAATTGCCCCACTGGGAAAGTTGAAACTCTTTGTCAGGCATCTAACGGGTATCCTGTATGTAGTTTTCTGCCATACTCTTGATAGAGTCTGCCTTTGCCTTTTTGTGAAAATACTTTACTTTGGAGTAGAAGAAATGATTTTCCCCCCAAGTACATAGAGAATCAGAAATAATTATGAAAAACAGTAAAATTCCAGAGTTTTCCAAATATCTACAGTGAATAAAAGTTAGGATTGAGTTTAGGACATATTAATGCTCGTAATTGTGTTCAATTTGAGAACTGTTAATTGAGATCTGCTAGATGAAAATTATTCATTTGGTGCTGTGAGGATTGCAAAAATGGATAAAATTAGGATGGATTGGGGTGAGTTAGACTTCATAGGATCTGGTGAGGGCTGGATAGTGCTAGGAAAACTTAGCACTTATCACAAGTACAACTAGAATGAAGACAAGAAATGCTATAGGTGGTTTTGTAAAAGTAATTTTCGATTATTTCATTATAATGAATAATAATGGCTATAATAGTGAATACAGAATGATATAATAGTAAATTATAACGATTTTGTTGCTTTGTATATGTTTAGACTACAGAAAGTACAGCTCAACAAAATCTCATTGACTCATGGTTGTTGGATTTATACGGACATGGGTATACATTTTGGGTATTAGATACAGAGGGCTTGTACACAGGAAATGTCATGAGCTTTTATATTTCTCTATCGACATGATTAATAAACACCATACTTGGGTTAATAAGCAATGTAAAATATCTAACTAGCGGAAAGAAATTCACACAGAAAGAAATGGCTATAATTCAAGGCAGACCATGTATTAAATACTATTTTAGAGAGATCAACAAACACTAGAAGAGACTTGGAATAATATACAGAATTCAGGGGAGGGGTCAGAGACCCTTTGTAGAGTTAAGGGCAGTTGAGCTGGGCCTTAAAGGATTGGTAAATTCAGAATGAATAAAAGTGACTTTGTTTTCTGAGTGTCTCATGTGGGAAGGAAAAGAAAATAACATCCTACAGACAGGGACAAGTACAAATATACATGGCTTCACAAATTTTATATTCTGAGACCTGAGTTAAAATGTGTTCATATATGTGTAGTTTAAATCAGTAACCACCAATTCTTTTTTCTTGGGACTGAGCCACAGGAGTTGGGGTGTTAAGACTGAGATAAGTTTAGCAGGTCAGTGTTAAAGTAATTCTGAGATGTCACGTTTGCACGTATCACTTATTATTATCTATGCTTGCAAAGTGCTTTTGTTTATGTTTACTTCCCCAGTGTGACTGCACTGATCTGTACCTCGGTACTCTGCTACCCTGACAAAACAGATATCTGATCAGAGTTGAAGGCTCCTTCCTTCAACCAGATTGATTGCAAGTGACATTTGACAAAGTGGCTAATCAGAGCAGTAGTCAGTTCTCTTCAGTGTAGAGACAATCCAATCAGACAGACCCTCACTGGCCAAGGCGAGACCAAATTAGAAGAAAAGGACAGGGAACATTTTCCATCACACTGTTTAATGAGATGAACTAACACCCAGATACTGGCCAATAGATTTTTTTCCACTCAAATATATATTCGAACATTAATGAAGAAGCCTGTCATAGTCTTTAACATCCATTCACATATTGATACCATGTAGACTACATTCTATTAAATTATGTTGTTAGTGCACTTATTTACATTGAGCACTTTCTATTTTGGCTCCTTGTGTTCATACTGAGTTTCATTCCATAGTGAAGAGCATTTTTAATACAATATAGCGCACATGTTAAAAAAACTAAAATAGAAGGAAAAAAAAACACTAAAATAGTGGAATTTTTACTTTCCTATTAAAGAAGTCTAACATCTTGCATGCTTAGTACTTTTCACACATACCATGTGCATCATTGAAGAATGTGTAAGTGCCAGATAAACAACTATTCAAGTTATTAGTAAAATAAATATAGTAGCTGAAAAATAACTCAAACATCAAGCTAATGGACACTAAAATTAATTTTCAAAAATCTTTTTTATTTGATTATTTACTTATATCAATATGATCTCATGGACTCTCACCTCATTCAGTGAGTTATAATCTATGATTAGGATTTATTCTTCAAATACACTCCTCTTCCTGGGATTGAGTGCCATCTGTAACAAGTTGCAAAGTCAAGAAATGTGATACATTTTTAGTACAATAACTCATTGGAATTCAGTTAAGAGGTTCTCAAACTCGGCCGTATAATAGGTTTGATAGTCTTAAAGATGATTTATTCTGAGACCAGACTGCTGACAGCTGCTTTCTTCTCCTTCAAACCCTTCTTCACCTGCGGAGATTCAAAGACCTATTCAGATGCATCCAAGTGAAAAATGAATGATTCACCATCGAGGTCAAAAGTGTAGAAAAAGAGGTGGAGAGGAGCAAAACTGGGGAAAGGACTTGGGGAGGAAAGCTAAAGAGGAAAAGAATACGTATCCGTAATATATCTGGCCTTTTTCACTCCATATGAGATTTATTCTTGTTGCTGTTTATCTATAGCTTATTCTTTTAAATTGTGATGTAGTATGAATACCAAAATTTTTAATTAGTCATCTCCTATTGACAGACTTGTAGGTTACTTCAAGTTGGGGCCTATTATGAATAATGATGCTATGGCCATTCTTATAGGCCTTTTTTGGTGGACATAGACATTTATTTCTCTTAAGAACAAAGCTAGGACTGGAACTGTTGGGTGGTAGGGTAGCTGTATGTTCAGCTTTAGGAGTTACTGACAAATAGTTTTCCAAAGTAACGGTACTAATTCCAGCGATATGTGAGAGTTTTGTTGCTCTGAAGTCTTACAAACCCTTGACATTGTCATTCTTTTACATTTTAGCTCTCATGATAAATGTGAGCAATATCTCATTATGGTTTAAAATTTTATAGCTTTTATGGAATTAGCATTTTTTTAAAAGCTCCTTGGGTGATTTAATGTGCATCCAGGTTTGAAACCACTGTCTTAAGCAGCTTGGAGTTGAAGAATTGCCTCTGGGTGTGTAGTCTAGCATTTAAGCTGGAAGGATAGGAAGTATGAAGAAGCTGGGAGGAGGTAGCCTAGTTTAGATTTACCTCAAAACTGGGATGCTGCAGGGGAAAGAAGAAGACTCACTAGAGACGAGGCTGTCAAGAAACAGAGGCCGGCATGGATGTGTCCATGGAAGTCACTAATGTTAGTGTCAAAACACAGATGGTGAGAGGAACAATCTAGCCATCATTTAGACCATTCAGTGTTGAGAAAGGGATCATTCGAGCTGGGTTGTTTGTCCCTAGGAGGTCATCAAATTTCCTCATGAGGAGGAGAGAAAGATTAAGAGCAACAGGTATGAACATTTATACATGACCATGTAACTTCTTTGCTTATAATCCCTGCGTAGCTCCTCATCACTTGCAGGCTAAAGTCCAGTTCTCGTGGTAGAGATGCAGGGCTCTTCATAACATGGGGCTCACCCTTCCAACACACACTCATCTCCAGTTAGGCCCAATCATTACCAATGATTTGCTGGGCAACTTGGGTAAATTCTTGTGCTCCAGTTTCTACATCCATGGACTAGATACTCTAATAATATCATATGGGTATTATACTCGAAATAATGTCTGACATATAAATTCTCAAGAAATGGTAGCTATTAGTATTATTATTTTTATTATTTTTGCTACCCTTCATAATTGTGGTAGGCCTTGTCCAAAACATGCATCTGTGTGCACGTAAGTGGAAAATTTCCAGGTCCTATGTAGGAACAGAAAATGTATGATTGCACAAGAATTTCAGAGGAAACATGAAAGCTAGGTCTGGGAACAGGGTGTGATGTGTTATTGGTTTACATGGAAGCAGGAACCATTTCCAGGCAGTGGTGGTGGGCTTGAGAGGGTCAGAGCCTGGGAGCCCCTTTGCCCAAGGCTCCTGAGACCATGTAAATTCCTCCTGTAAGCACTGCCGGCTGCCACTGCCAACCAATGAGGATCATGCGGGAGATCTTGAGAAGCGGTGTGTACTCAGCTCTCAAAGCTCAGTCATATCATGATGCTCAACAAAGCTTGTGAGCAGAACAGATTACTGTCCTTGAGTTGCATTTCCATCCACAAACCCAGCCTAATGCCTTGGAAATACCTCTTCAAGCCTTTGCTGCTCCACCTGCCTGAAAGGCCTGTGTTCCTTGACTTGTCCTTTTCACCTAAATCTCTGCCTTCCTTTATCTATCCAATAACTAAACTAAATATTTTGCTTCAGAGAATTACACCAAGAGTAAAACTGGGTAAAGATATGTAGTGATAAAGATGCCTTCCTACTGTTCACTTTTAACCTGTTTAGAAAATGTGCTTAAGGATCGCTTTGTCCCTGGACAATTCAATTCCTTTCTGAAGGCCTTGGTCCAGAATGTCTTTCCTCTAAAACAGCTCTCCTCGCCCCTTGCCCCCAGCTCCAGGTCAAGTACTGCTGTTTATAACACTAATCACAAGGACTCTTTCCTTCCAGACCCGTGGACGTACCCTTTGGAGATTTCAGCTGCGGAAAGGAACAGTTCTCATCCTTTTGTGCGCTTTCATGGGATAATATGAACAGATCTGAGAGGAATATGTGATTTCCTGTTCTATCGTGAACATTAATTAGAAAGAAAAAAATATATCTTTTTTTCTTGTGCCTCCCATTATATTTTCTGTGACTTGAAAACAGGAACTCTTATTTTGTCATCCAAAAACAATGCCAGGTCCATTGTAAGAAGGACAATAAATGTATTATTTAATGAGTAAATGGGTGAATAAATGAATGAATGGATGCTGTTTTTTGAAGACTTCTTTGCCTTAATGTACATGAAAAAACAAACACTAACATATGATAGGGTCTAAATCCAGATATCACAAGCCTACATTTATTTTGTTGTATTGTATCTTGACCTAAACATTTTTTTCCTCTCCTAAATAAAGATCTCTGTCACATTCAGAATGGGCTGAAGGAGATTTTGCAAAACTCAGTGTATAGGCAGGTTTCATGTGAGCCTAAATGTCAATATTCATATTGCTCCACTTCATTAAATCCACCTTCCTAGTGACTTGGACTGGGACAAATTTATTTCTTTAAAACTCCCCAAATTGTGCCCACATCAGCAATGCAGCACCTGTTAGTCATCACGGACCCAGTTCGCCTCTCGAAGCTATTGCTTAGCATTCTGACAGGCAAGATTTATGACAGGCAAGTTGAAGGTGAAGGGGATGGATGTATAAACAGCGGAATACAGCCAAGCACTGACCTCTGCCAGATTGTGTGTGCGAGGCTCTGAGGGTACGAGGTCACGCTGCCAACAGCCAGGATGGCAGTGAGGGCTGGAGTGCCCTGAATTTGGTGCACACGCTTTGGCATCGCTGTGCCCCGATTAGCACCATGTGTGGGCCAATCGGCATGAGGCTGGAGCGTGGCACTTTATGGGAAGAGCATATGGGAAGTGCAGATGTTCAAAGGGTGGCTTCACCCTCCGTGCAGCCAGCAGCCGGCCTTGAAGAATGATCATATCCTATCTTGAGTACGTACAGGCAGGAGGGATCTGCATAAACTTGCTGGCTGAGAGAGAGTCTGATCGTTTCCTGTTCAGGGACTCCCCACTTGGTTCTCCCACTAGGCACCATGACTTAAAACTGTATCCTTGGAGCACACAAACACTACCTCCCTCTTCCTGTGACTGAAAGGAAAGAGATCAGTCATATCATATACGAAGAAAATCAAAGATTCTCTCAGGGCAGGGAGAACAAAAGGAATCTAAATGCTACCAGATCACATAAGTTAGAGATATATGTTACTACAGTATTCATTATTTATTCATTTATTAATTAAGCAAGTTTACGCCAATACACCAGAAACAGTGAAGGGATAATGGACCTAGGCATGCAGAAAAATGGAGGCCAGAAAAAAGGGATTCATTTACTTACAAAGGACAAAATATGGCATGGTGACATATAAATTAGATGACAGCTAAGGAATTAGCCCCAATTCTTCTGATAATTAGCTGTGCTCTCTAGGCCTCAGTTTTCTCACTCAGAGCTAATCATGTTCAACTAAATGATTACAAATGCCCCTTCTATGTCTAAAATGTTATGAATTTTATGATATGAATATATTCTTTATTTCCCTTATCATGTGGTTAATGTATTAATTAATGTTTTCATCTATTCAAGAATCTCAGAGCCTAATCTGTTCCAGGCATAGTTCTAGGTGGTGGAGACATTTTGGCCATAAGACACCTAAGCCCACATTCTGGCTATGGCAGGACACAGTTTAACGCGTAAATAAGTGCATAAAATAACATCCTATCCAGAAGTCAACAGGACTGTGAAGAAAAGTAAAACAAAGACATAAAATAGAGAGCATTAGGTGATGAATTTAGTTAGGATGGTCAAAGTAGATGCTTCTACCACATTTTAGTGGGAAGATAACAACAATAAACATGGACACCAATCAGTCACAAGATACTTTTAGACATATTCCTTAACAAAAGGAATATGATAGCAAGTGAAAGGAGTGAGGCCGTAGGTCATGTGGGACTTTAAGACCATCTTAGGGAATTAAGGTTATCATTTCAAGTTCAATGGGAATGCTTTTACACCAGGGATTGACATGACAAATTTATACTACAGGAAGTGGGTGCTGGCTGTTATGCTTGGAGAGTGGATTGTCGGAGGGGTAAGGTAAGAAGCCGGAGAACCATGAGTGGTACTCAGAAGGCCAGGGAAAAGACAGCAGTGGCTTCCTCTGGAGCGAAAGTGATGGAAATGAAGCAAAGTAGGTAAGTTCATGAGAGATGGGATATGAGGGCAGAGAAAACCAGGACTTAGGATAACTCCTAATTTTCACTTGAGCAAAAAAGAGGACTGAGATTGTATTTGTCAAATTGGAGGAGACTTGTGGAGACTGAAATCTGTGCAGTAGGATCTCAAGAGGTTGAAGTGAGGAGGAGGGGCAGGAAATAGACTGAATAGGGGCAGAAAGAAAGCCAGGAGAGTATGGGGCCATCTGCATGTGCTGACTTATTAAAGGGGTAGCGTAAAACGCCAGGCAGTGTTGAAAGACTACTCAAGATTTTTGGTTTTAATTGAAGATTTAAATTCAACACTTAAGTAAAAGGGAAATGAATCAGTAGAATTGTGTGAATTTTTTTTTTGAGCAGCAGTTATGCAGCAGCCCCACTGAGAAATTTACCCAGGACTGGGCTTTCGCCTGATGAGTAGGACAGAGGGAAACATCAACGTGGGAGCAAAGCATGTTTGCCAGGAAGTGGTTGTCACGATGAAGCATTGGCTTCAATCCTGAGATGGCAAAGGGTCAGGCCACACATCCTAAAATGGTCATGTAGCAGAAGCTTCTCTCCTGGGCAGATCCAGCCCCATGGAGCGTGGCCTGCATGGGAGTCGTATCTAAGGGGGCAGTAAAGGGGTGGAATTATAAAGCAGCAACAACATAAACTGGATAAGAAAGGAGCAAGCATATTTCACGGAGGATAAATAAGCAGTAGAGCCAATGATTTCCAGGTCCCCATGTGCTTGCAGAACTTTGGGGAAGAGGCGCTAGAATAACAGAGCAGACAGAGCAAACGCTGACTGTGCGACAGTGAAATGTCTGGAGTGCTGGAATGAATATTTCAGAGATATTAAGAACATTGGCTCTCCTCTCTTTCCTTCTCTCTCTTTTTTTTTTTTTTTTTTTTGTTTTTTGCGGTACGCGGGCCTCTCACTGTTGTGGCCTCTCCCGTTGCCGAGCACAGGCTCCGGACGCGCAGGCTCAGCGGCCATGGCTCATGGGCCCAGCCTCTCCGCGGCATGTGGGATCTTCCCGGACCAGGGCACGAACCCGTGTCCCCTGCATCGGCAGGCGGACTCCCAACCACTGCGCCACCAGGGAAGCCCTCTCTCTCTCTATCTCTCTTTTTCTCTCAGTCCCTCTCTGTCTCTCAAACTGGGGGAGCTGCTAAGAAGTAATGACCATCCCTCCCTTATCTGAGAAGTTCCCCACCGTAGGAGTTCATGCTTCCCCAAGTTAGATACTAAAATTCACTTCCCCAGCCTCCTTGGAGCATTGTGATCTAGGATCCATCAATGAGACCTTCTGGCAGAATCTGAATTAGAAGTTGATGGCCAGAAGAAGTATGTACCCTAAAGGATCCACTCAGAAGATGTGACAACACGCTTGTCTATCTCCCAGAGGCAGTGGCGGCAGAGGCAGTGCCCGTGCCGCAGCCATGGGGCCTACCCTAGTCCAGGCAAAGCCGCTGTGCTGTCTCTTCTGGCGCCATCCTGGGGGGTAATCTGGGCATTGTTTCAGACTGCAAAGCCTTGGACCTCTGCAAAGGTTTTATGTGCTACCAAATATCCTTTGATAAATTCATTTTCTGCTTAAGCTAATGGTTTCTGACGTAACCAGAGACAGTACAATTCCTGGCCATGACAAGGACTAGCATTAGATTATGGCAACGAGACTGTCAAGAAATGAAAAGACCTGGATAGTGAATGAGTCGGAAACTTTATCAATGATTCACTAGGAAAGTCTGACAATACTTGATACCAAAGTAAATGCATATAAACAACTGGAAACCCAAACAAAATTCCGCAAAGAACACCTTGTGGGTCACTATCCCAGCATCATGTTTATCACGCAGCATAAGTCACTCACTGTGAAGGATATCTAAGGTCCTGGTATAGCTTCTTAGGAGACAGTAACACAAAGGCACAAAGGATGCCCAAGTTTTCCAGTCTTCTCTAGCCCAGGGTTTTTAACACAGTATTTACACACATTAGACAGAGAAGATGATGGCTGAACAATTATGACCTTAGTTAAGAGCTTCATAATTTTCTACTTGGATTATTTTGGTGACCTGCCTTTTACTCTCCAGATTAATCGGCTTATAAAAGCTACCATGCCTCTTCCTTTTCAAAGAGTGTCACATGTACAGTAAAATATCACTACATATGATTAATTGATTTGGCCACTTTAAGTTAGTAAAAATATAGAACTAGGAAATGTATTCAAGGACATGTAGTTTTAATTTTTTTTCAAGGGTACTCAATAAATAGATCTTGGCTAACAAAGTACTGCCTAGTAGGAGTCCTCAAGGAACATGCTAGGAAAAATATCAATTGTTTAGAGTGGCACTTTCAATGTACTTGAGGATGGTTTGAAGGCATTTAATTTCTTTCTCATATCTCGTATACCTCTTGGGTTTGCCTAGAAAATCCTTTCTTTAGAGAATAAATCAAAAATAAACTTCTCTCACTCAAAATGGATTAAAGACCTAAATGTAAAGCCAGAAACTATCAAACTCTTAGAGGAAAACATAGGCAGAACACTCTATGACATAAATCACAGCAAGGTCCTTTTTGACCCACCTCCTAGAGAAATGGAAATAAAAGCAAAAATAAACAAATGGGACCTAATGAAACTTCAAAGCTTTTGCACAGCAAAGGAAAACATAAACAAGACCAAAAGACAACCCTCAGAATGGGTGAAAATATTTGCAAATGAAGCGACTGACAAAGGATTAATTTCCAAAATTTATAAGCAGCTCATGCAGCTCAATAACAAAAAAACAAACAACCCAATCCAAAAATGGGCAGAAGACCTAAATAGAGATTTCTCCAAAGAAGATATACTGATTGCCAACAAACACATGAAAGAATGCTCAACATCATTAATCATTAGAGAAATGCAAATCAAAACTACAATGAGATATCATCTCACACCAGTCAGAATGGCCATCATCAAAAAATCTAGAAACAATAAATGCTGGAGAGGGTGTGGAGAAAAGGGAACACTCTTGCACTGGTGGTGGGAATGTGAATTGGTTCAGCTACTATGGAGAACAGTATGGAGGTTCCCAAAAAACTACAAATAGAGCTACCATATGACCCAGCAATCCCACTACTGGGCATATACCGTGAGAAAACCATAATTCAAAAAGAGTCATGTACCAAAATGTTCATTGCAGCTCTATTTACAATAGCCCAGAGATGGAAACAACCTAAGTGTCCATCATCGGATGAATGCATAAAGAAGATGTGGCACATATATACAATGGAATATTACTCAGCCATAAAAAGAAATGAAATTGAGCTATTTGTAATGAGGTGGATGGACCTAGAGTCTGTCATACAGACTGAAGTTAGTCAGAAAGAGAAAGACAAATACCGTATGCTAACACATATATATGGAATTTAAGGGAAAAAATGTCCTGAAGAACCTAGGGGTAAGACAGGAATAAAGACACAGACCTACTAGAGAATGGACTTGAGGACATGGGGAGGGGGAAGGGTAAGCTGGGACGAAGTGAGAGAATGGCACTGACATATATACACTACCAAATGTAAAATAGATAGCTAGTGGGAAGCAGCTGCATAGCACAGGGAGATCAGCTTGGTGCTTTGTGACCACCTAGAGGGGTGGGATAGGGAGGGTGGGAGGGAGGGAGATGCAAGAGGGAGGAGATATGGGAACATATGTATATGTATAACTGATTCACTTTGTTATAAAGCAGCAACTAACACACCATTGTAAAGCAATTATACTCCAATAAAGATGTAAAACTAAATAAATAAACTTTTCTCTGGCCCAATATTAATGCAGTTCCATTGTACTATGTCTGATTTCCCACTATTTTAACAAACTTCATTTTCTTTGGAACTGCCTAGGAAAAAAACACAGTCCAGTAAAAATTACTATAATATATAAACAATCAAAATTGTGATGTGCCAACTAACACAGGCACATTTAATATGCAATACTAGGCCCCATTCAGGAATGTGATTGGTTATTTGCTTGCTTATATTGTCCTTCTTCTATTGGAATAATTTTTGCATAGCTTGTTAAAAGGTGGCCTACATAATAATTTCTTACATGTAGAAAAAAGTACATTAGAAAGAAAGCAACAATACTGAGTTTGACAAAAGAAATCAGAAACTTTACTGACAAATCATTGGGCAATAATTTAAGTTTTATCACAATGAAAATATAGCCCAGTGTATTGCTTCATGACTGCCAATGATCTTTTAGAACCTCTTTTAAAGTACACATCCCTTTAATGCAGGGGTCCCCAACCCCCAGGCCACGGACCAGTTCCGATCCATGGCCTGTTAGGAACTGGGCTGCACAGCAGGGGGTGAGCAGCGGGCGAGCGAGTGAAGCTCCATCTGTATTTACAGCCGCTCCCCATCGCTCGCATTACTGCCTGAGCTCCGCCTGCTGTCAGATCAGCGATGGCATTAGATTCTCATAGGAGCGCGAACCCTACTGTGAACCGAGCATGCAAGGGATCTAGGTTTCATGCTCCTTATGAGAATCTAATGCCTGATGATCTGAGGTGGAGCTGAGGCGGTGATGCTAGCGTTGGCGAGAAGCGGCAAATATAGATTATCATTAGCAGAGAGGTTTGACTGCACAGAGGCCATCATAAATCAATTGCTTGCAGACTCATATCAAAACCCTAGCAGTGAGTGGCAAGTGACAATTAAGCTGCATCTTACAGAGTAGACTGGACATAAGCAACACACTTTGGGTGTCACCGTCTCCCATCACCCCCAATGGGACCATCTAGTTGCAGGAAAACAAGCTCAGGGCTCCCACTGATTCTGCATTATGGTGAGCTGTGTAATTATTTCATTATATGTTACAATGTAACAATAATAGAAATAAAGTGTGCAATAAATGTAATGCATTCGAATTATCCCGAAACCATCACCCCCTCCTCAGTCTGTAGAAAAACTGTCTTCCATGAAACCGGTCCCTGGTGCCAAAAAGGTTGGGACCGCTGCCTTAATGCACTTCAACTTTTGCCAGAGCTGCACTGTCTTCATTATTCTGAAGTGACTTTGAATATTGCTTGTCCAAAGATTTAAATTACGTATTTTTACACACATAGAGCTTCACAGAAGCCCAGTGAGCCAGTACGCATGACTGTCACAATTTGAAAGACATCTGGAACAAGACTTAGGTGAGGTCATGGGACATTTCTCCTTGAAACTGAGTCACCAGTATTATTCAGATTTAACTTACTGTAGTTGCATTCTAAGAATTTTAACTGCTTCATCTTTCTTATTTCATTTCATGCCTAAGGCTTATAGTTAAGTGTTGCCTTGATTCAAGGTTCGTATTTCTCTCTATATTAGGAAAAATATTTGATTCCCTGAAGTTATTTTATTTCCCATTATTCTAATATTTTATTCTGGTCCTCATATAATAACGTAGGCCTTCAGATAAGACTCAAATTTTCTACATTTTAGGACACTCCTTTGAGGTTCTGTCATATATTTTCTCTCTACCTACTTTTCAAATGTCAGTGTTCTCCAAAATTTCCCATACTGGAAATTTTGGATAGGAGAAGAAAAAAAAAAAAGAGAATGGCTAAGTTTTGGGGTTGAGTGATGAAGAATGATGGTGTCATTTACAGAGGTATGGAATACTAAAGGCCTAAGGCAGTAAGTGATGAATTCTCCTTGAGACGTTTGTGGTTTTGTGCTTTTGAAACATATAAATAGGTATGTCCACTAGCATTTGAAAACATGAATTTTGAGAAATGTACACAACCACTGGTGAAATCACATAGGAAAGCAATTTCTTTCATTAATGGCTTATTAAACCTGTTTAATATACAGGTTTTCATCTTCTTGTTTAAATTTATTCCTTGTTATTTATTTCTGGTTGATGCAGTGGTAAGTGGGATTTTTTTAAAATTTCTTTTTCTGATAGTACTTTACTAATGTATAGAAAATAACAGATTTTTGTGTATTGATTTTGTATCCTGCAACTTTACTGAGTTTATCAGTTCTAACAATTTTTTATGAAGTCTTTAGGGTTTTCTATATATATAATATCATGTCATCTGCGAAGAGTGACAGTTTTGCTTCTTCCTTTCCAATTTGGATGCCTTTTATTTTTACTGCCTAATGGCTCTGGCTAGGACTTCCAATACTACATTGAATAAAAGTGACAAGAATGGGCATGTTTGTCTTCTTCCTGATCTGAGAGGGAATGCTTTACAGCTTTTCAATGCTGAGTATGATGTTAGCTGTGGGGTTGTCATATATAACCTTTATTATGTTGAGGTATGTTCCCTCTGTACCCACTTTATTGAGAGTTCTTAAGCATGAATAGATTTTGAATTTTGTCAAATACTTTTTCTGCACCTATTGAGATGATATATGCTTTTTATCCTTCATTTTGTTAATATGATGCATCACACTGACCGATCAGCAAATATTGAACCATTCCCAGAATAAATCCCACTTAATCATGGTTGATGATCTGTTTAATGTATTGTTGAATTTGGATTGCTAATATTTTGTTGAGGATTTTTACATCTATGTTCATCAGGGATACTGGCCTATAATTTTCTTTCCTTGTGATGTCCTTGTCTGGTTTTGGTATCAGGGTATTGCTGGTCTCATAAAATGAGTTTAGAAGCATTCCATTCTCTTCTATTTTTTGGAAGAGTTTGAGAAGGATTGGTATTAATTCTTCCTTGAATGTATGATAGAATTCACCAGTGGAGTGACTGGTGCTGGACTTTTGTTTGTTGGGAGGTTTCTCTTATTACTGATTCGATCTCCTTATTAGTAATAGGTCTCTTCAGATTTTCTGTTTTATCCAGATTTAGTCTTGGTAGGTTGTATGTTTCTAGAAATTTAGTCATTTCTTCTAGGTTGTTCAATTTGTTGGCATGTAATTGTTCATAGCAGTCTCTCATGATTCTTTGTATTTCTGTGCTATCAGTTGTAATATCTTCTTTTTCATTCTGATATTATTTATTTGAGTCCTCTCTTTTTTCTTAGTTAACCTAGCTAAGGGCTCATCAAATTTTGCTTATCTTTTTCAAAGAACCATCAATTGGTTTCATTGGCCTTCTCTATTGTCTTTTTAGTTTCCATTTTATTTATTTCATCTTTGTTATTTCCTTCCTTCCACTACCCTTGGGCTTTGTTTGTTCTTCTTTTTCTAATTCCTTGAGGTGTAAAGTTAGGTTATTTAAGACTTTCCTAAGACAGGCATTTATTGCCATGAACCTCCCTCTTAGAACTGTTTTAGTGCATCCCACAAATTCTGGTGTGTTATATTTCCATTTTCATTTGTCTCAAGGTATTTTTGATTTCTTCTTTGACCCATTTGTTGTTCAGTAGCATGTTGTTTAACCTCCACATATTTGTGAATTTTCCAATTTTCTTCATGTAATTAATTTCTAGTTTCATATCATTGTGGATGGAAGAGATGCTTGATATAATTTCAGTTCTCTTTAGTTTATTAAGACTTATTTTGTGGCCTAACATATGATCTATCCTGGAGAATGTTGCATATGCAGTTGAGAAGAATGTGTATTCTGTCTCTTTTGGACGGAATGTTCTGTATCTATCTTCTAAGTCTATCTGCTCTGATGTGTCATTTAAGGCCAACGTTTCCTTACTGATTTTCTGTCTGGATGATCTATCCATTGATGTAAGTGGGGGACTTTCCATTTCTTAAAAATTACTGCACATTGAATAGATTACTTTTCTCTTTCTTTTAAAAAGGTGCATCTCTGGGCTTTTAGACCAGCTTATTTCCATTTCATAACTCTCAAATTCTGCCACCCAGTCTCTCACTATGAGAATTTTATTCACAGAAAATTTTTGACACCAAGCCCGATACATTATCATGGAGGAATATTACAGTTGGAAAGCAGGAGGATTTCTCTGTATATAAAAAATGACCTAAACTGACAAGCAAATGCAATCTTTCTCAAAAGTATTATCTTTATACAAATCATCTGTATTTATTGAGGTTTTTATAAGATATAAATAATCAATAACTAGGGAGAACATTTTCTTTATAATACTAAAATAATTGTGAACTATATGTCAATATTTGGTTGCATATACAATAGTTTGTATCCTTTAAAATATATACGTAAATTGTATGTAAATAGCTATAATGTTTATATTGAAATGACTATGTTTAAAATTTCTAACTTTGTATAATTTTCATTCATTTATTTCCATATTGGACCCCATTTCATTGCAAAAACAATATGCTTTTGCTTATGTATACAACACACACATACACATGCTATCCTCATAATGATTAATTTTTAAATGTGCATACTGAAAATTTTATATCACAAAATCTTGTGTTTAACTTCACAATTGAGCTAAAGAATTATGTGTCTTAGGACTAGAAGCAACCTCAAGGAATTATTCAACCTTTTGCATTTAGTTATATATATTTTCTTTCTTTAATATATAATTTATTTTATTTTTATTTTTTTAACATCCTTATTGGAGTATAATTGCTTTACAATGATGTGTTAGTTTCTGCTGTATAACAAAGTGAATAAGCTATACATAAACATATATCCCCATATCTCCTCCCTCTTGTGTCTCCCTCCCACCCTCCCTATCCCACCCCTCTAGGTGGACACAAAGCACTGAGCTGATTTCCCTGTGCTTATATAGATTTTCTTATCTTTACTCTATAGATATACTTACTAAAGCCAAAAGAAAGTTAAATGAATTTACAAATATCATCCAGTGAACAGTAGGTCTTGATGTCTGAGCATAAAGGCTCTTAATCCTATTCCCTAGTTCCCTGGACAGTGCTTATGTAAATATCTCTAATTGCTATCCATTGACTTTGCAAAGTCTTCTTTTGAAACATTTTATACTTAATTTATACCACTTCTTGGTTTTCTGAACTTGACAAAATTATTTCATATGAGTTTCCTTGATTATACATATATTTACCATCATCATCCTCAGAATTCACTCATCCTTTCTTTCATTCATAAATATTTATTGTCCTTCTATGTAGGCCATGCACCGTGCAAGGTAAGGAATGCACACATAAGCCATAATCACAGAGCTCACAGTCAAGTGAAAGCTACAACCAATTAAACACTGCAGTTTAAATACTATCCCTATGCCTCCTATGCCATGTTATTATAGAGGAGCACATTAGAGAGATATAGAATGGAAATGGGGATGGAGAGAAGACCAGTGACCAAAAAAAGACTTAAAGGATGAGTTGGAATAGCCAATTGACCTGAAAAAATAATTTTCTAGGCATAGAAAGTACCATACACAGAGGTCATGGCACATTTTGGTGACTAAAGTAGTTTAGAATGTCTAAGTTATAGAATATAAAAAGGTGTGAAGATGTGAACAGGGATCATATCAACATGGACTTTAAAATCCTTACAAAAGAAGTTAGATTTTGTCCTAAAGGCAATAAGTAGAGACTTAATCTCTCATTCCAATTATTATTATTATTAGTCCCATTATTTGGTGCATAAAGCATTCAACATCACTGTGATATTTATTCTTGGGTTCAATTCCCATTCTAAAGAGACTTACCGTTATGGTAATCACCCTACTCAGAGGTTTTCGAATTTAATATCCATCTTCAAGTCTGTCCACTTCGGAACAACTTAGGCTTTAGTGTTAGAACATGTAAAAATACTAATTACCATAATCTGCGTACCTAAAGTATTAGAAACTGTGCTAAGTGTTTTACATTTGTTATCTTGATGTATCATCATAAAAACCTATGATATAGTCCTTTTTATCCCCTAAATACAGATGAGAATATTGATATTCAGAGAAGTTAAGTAATTTGTTAAAAATCATATAGCTAGTAAACTTGTAGTATCAGTTCTGTACTCATGATCTTTTTATACCCATACCTCCTTAACATAAAATGGGTTCTTGCAAAAAATACTGAAAGTCTAGTATGTAAAACTTGAAAATAGAAAGTACCTTTTATAAAAAGAAAGTCCCTTTCTTGCTAAAATCTTCAAAGGTAGATTACTACCATTTAAGATATTTCCTTAATTTAATAAAACATATTTTTAAAAAACATTTCTTCCTCATTTTACACATAGTCAATTCAATTAAACCCAGCAAGACACAGACTGAGTTTAAATATTTGCTGATTTCTTTGGGTCCAATTTTTTTCTATTATAGTAGGTTTACTGGCTCTGTGCTTCTAATACTAGTGTCAGCACTTTTATTTTTCTATTTTACAATTGCTTTTATGAAACAAGAAGATCAAAATACAATGAAATCTAATATTCAAAAAATTAAATCTTACTGGACAAAAAAAACTACTGCTAAAGGTGACATACTGGCTGATAGGCAGCACCATTACACAATTTTCTAAGAAGTTCTTTCTTAATTTGATAATAAAAGTCCATATTCTGAGTACCAAAACACAGTCATATAGATTTCACCCCATAATTTATGATAGTGCAAAGTTTTGAAAGCATTATTGTTCAAAGTCTAGAATTGCTTTCTATTTACAAGGTTATTATAAATATCACACAAATGCACATAAGTGTTACTATTTTTCATGTGTGAACACCTCGAGATTTTATATAGGAGTCGAATTTGCCTTCATGGTTTTTCTAAAATTCTTTCTGGTTAAGGCTACCCAGCAGTATGCTGGCCCAGAGTGTTTGGAAACAGTAACCTGCAGTTTCTTTTCCTGGATTCCATTGTTAATTTCACTTCCGACATCCTGTTAGTTCAGTTTTGATCATTGCCCCTAAGTGTATTGCTTCACTTTTGCTCATTGTGGAATTCAATATCACTATTTCACACTCATTGTCTTCTCTAACATCCATCATTTATTTTGGTCATGTTGGTGTAGAATTAACCTGAAGAATTTAATATCACCTGCAAAGTCAGAGAATGCATTTCCCACATCCTTTTCCAAATCACTCATCCCAATATTAAATAATGCACATATATCTTGAAATTTTCCACTTTCCTTTTTTTAATCTCCTTTAAAAAATAAACGCTATTCTTTGTAAGCTATAGAAATGTGTGCATATGTGTTTCATTTTATGTGTTTCTTCATTATGCCTAGACACATGTATGAAAGTGCATTCATGCACACACAAACACACACATATCTGCAGAAGAAATTGACAGATGAAGTAGCTGGGGCAAAGAAATATGTGAATTTAGAGTTAAGACTTTCTGCCTCTCAACACTGAGCAAAATTATCAATGTCCAATAAAAATTCTTCCAGTGTGAACTGTGTAGCATTTTCCTTCCTCAGCTACATGTCATTTCTACTAACTAGCCAAAAAAAAGACACATAAAATTTTGATGGTTATATTAGCTACTCTCAGCAAGCTTCAAAGTATTCCTCTGATCACCATAATTACAATTTGGGAGGGCTGCAATACACATATAATTGAATTCAGAAAATTGTAAACACTAGATCCATTTACATATTATCATGAAAGCTCAGTTTTAAGGGTCATCTTCTCTGAAGGCTTTCCTGTATACAAGGACCCCTGTAAAATCCTCCTATATCCACATGATTTGTTTCATTGTTCTGCTATTGATAATGCACCTCTGACACTTTCACTATATGCAGCTTTTCTTGGAACAGTAAGACGCTTGTGCACATAAAATGAAAATGATCATGTAGTAATTGCCTGGAACTTGAGTTTAAGGTAATAGACTAAACCCTCCTAACAATGAATTTCTAAGCACTCAGAGGAAAAAATGTAAGGAGTACACATTGCATAGGGCCCATGGGCTTTCCAGAAAGAGTTTGAAATCCTTTAGCTTGCATATAAAAATTTATTGCAAATGGATTTTTACAGCACAGGGATGTTACTTAAAGAGTAAATCAAGACTCAGTGTGATATTTAGATTTAATATTTTACAAGCTTTATAGTTAACTTCTTTTAACTCTTTGGAAATAAAAACATGATGTAGTCTTCTAGCTGAATGAGTGTATTAGCCTTCATTCCTTGCGGTTTTAGAGACCAGTCTAGTAGAGTATAGCAGAAAGAAGCATAGGATTTGCTGCCAAACCACTGAGGCTTCCATCTTAGACTTGCCACTCTGAAGGGTCCTCAGACGCATTACTAAAGTGCTAACTAAAATGGGGGGATAATAACATGCCTCTCTTAGAAGAGCTGAGGTAATATGTACATTGCAGATGCTCAGTAAGTGGTAGGTAACTTTCATCCTAGGAAATACCTAAGAAGATTCTGACTTCCTATGAAAGCTTCTTCATTTTTCAAGGGAAGGAAAAACAATTCTTTAGAAAAACCTGATTTTTAATCATCACTTAAGTAAAGTTTCCTCTTTAATTTATAGTGTTTAGTAATAAAGTTGATATTTTATAATTTTAAGTACTGAGAAAGGCAACTTGATAAAATGAGAGATGATCATATTCTTCCTACGAGCTTCTTAGAAAGTGTTTTTCTATTTGTTCTTTAATCTGAACAATTAGCATAGAATTCCATGATTTCTTTGAAGGGTAGCTAGGTTTCTTTGAGAAATCCTTAAAGCTGAATGAGATATGATGCAAGGAGCAAGACTGAACTTGAGAAAAATCTAAGTTACACTCACAACTTTTCTATTTATTACCCATGCAATCTTAAGCAAGATACTTTAGATTTTCTGTATTACTGGATCAAAACACTTGCCATGTCTACTTCACAGGGGTATAAGGATCAAATAAAAGAATATAAATATATAGCAGTCTGAAAGAGCTATGCAACTATGCTCTTTTATCTTATTCATAAAATTTATTTTAATTCAGGAAAATCAGCATTCATAAATTCAAAGTATATCCATGACTTCTGAAATGTAAGAGTGTCATTTGTGTTTGAGTCCCAGCCTCAAAGTCAAAACAAACACCTGCTTTGGTGGTTCTCCACGGGTAGCATATTTGGATAGGTTGCTTGTCTGATCTCATTGACCTTTCAGAGGGGAGTAGCTTAGGAAGATGGTTTCAAAAGTGAGTATAGGGACTTCTCTGGTGGTCCAGTGGGTAAAACTCCACACTCCCAATGCAGGGGGCCCAGGTTCGATCCCTGGTCGGGGAACTTAATCCCCCATGCATACTGCAACCAAGAAGTCCGCATGCCGCAACTAAACATGCCACGACGAAGATCTCGTGTGCAGCCTAATAAATAAATATTAAAGACTGTCTACCCTACCTGGGCCTCCCACAGGGCACAGAGGGGTGATCTATAATAATCAGAGGCAGACACCTTCTTTTCAGGAAATTCCTCAGGACTTCTCTCATTGACTAGGGACCAGCTTGTATCCATCTTCATAGACCATTAGTCCCTTGACACAAACTCCAGCATGTGAAGTCTGTTTCTTTCTCCTTGGTTTTGGTTACACATTGATATTCTCTTCCTCATTTCCCAGCAACTGATCAAGCTTCAGGGGGGCCACTCTCCCCACTCATCTGGACTTTATTTTCTAGGCAGTTTGTAATGCTGCACTTGTCTCATCCCCAGTCATAGGAAGGGAATTCAGATTAAGTCTAGAGCCTGGACATCTAGGAAGTGTGTTTTTATATATGAAACTTGTTTATGTGAAACAGACATCAAGGTGGGGCTGATTATTTAAAAAAATGAAATGTATAGTTGAAATTATTTATATACCATAGTGTGGTTTGAAGAATACCCAAAAGAACAGTAACAAAATCCCATTGCCCCTTCCCAATAGATTTCTTTGAAACTCCAAATCCCTCCCATTAGCTTCACATCAGTGGTCAAAGCATTTTCTCTGCAAGGACAGTATGTTAAAAGGCTTACACACTGCCTGAAATTTAAGGCACACCAACCTATGCTGACCTACCCCTTACCTATTGTCACATATTAATTTCATTGCTTTTTTTAGCTTAGCTGTGCAGAAATTGGATATAGAACATTAAACTGGGGATGGAGGCCAGCAGTGTGGGACCGGGATGAAACCAAGAAGGTCAAGATTGAGGCAGGGGTCACAATGGGGAGTTCTGAAGAAAGAAAAGACCTCCAAAAGGAAGATTAAAGAGGCTTTATGATACATTTTATCCACTTAATAATTACTAAAATCATTTAATCTGTTAAATGACCTTTTAGTCCAAATAAACACATGTTCTGCCCCCAAGTGAAAAACATTTCTAGAGAGCAACATATGCCTCTTAGAAGGATGTTCTTTCAAGAGTTTAGAATGAACCTCATATCTAGGCTTGCAAAGACTATCCACAGAGCTGTGGCTTTTCTGACGCTGGGAGTGATTTTCTGAGCCTTTAAAGAGTTACGTGCAATTCCATTCAGAGCTGCTCTAGAAAAGACACATGTTAAGGGCAGAGACATGTTCAGTTTCCTATAAACTGATCATAATCCATCCCAGCACCAGCTTCATGTGGAGACCGCAGATACTAAAGGCCAGGGCTCCCGAGCTGACGAGGCAACAGAGGAAGGTGGCTGTAAATATCCCATATCATTGGGGGAGCTTTGTTGCTGTTACTGTGGTTTTCATTCAAAGAAGTGCTCTTTTCCACCGCTTTAATAATCAGACTAGCTTCACAACCTGGCTGATAACAACATATAAAAATATTGCTTGACTATAATTTCATTTTGCATTTTTTGGTGCTAACCTAATTTTGTTTTCTGAATTAATATGAGGAGGAAGTGAGACAGAGAGAGAGAGAGAATGAATTCCACGTGAAAATCCTGCGTAATGATTCACAATAAATTAATATACAAGATTAAAAAAATGACAAGCTGTGATGGCTAATTTACACACCAGTTTGGCTAGACTATGGTGCCCAGTTTGATCAAACACCAGTTTAGGTATTGTTGTGAAGGTATATTTAGCTCTGAGTGACATTTAAGTCAATAGCCTTTGAGTAATGCAGACTAACCTCCATAATGTGGGAGGGGGCTCATCCGATCAGTTGAAGGCCTTAAGAACAAAGACTGAGGTTTCCTGAAGAAAAAGGAATTCAACCTCAAGACTGCAACATAGAAACCTGCCTGAGTATCCGGCCTACCTGGCCCGCCCTGGCAGATTTTAGATGTAAGGCTGCAATGTCAACTCTTACCTGAATTTCCAGTCTTCCAGATTGCTCTATAAATTTCAGACTTGCCAGTCCCCACAATGTCATGAGTCAATGCCTTAAAATCTTTTTTATACTGGTCTGTTTCTCTGAAGAACCCTAATACACAGGTCATAGCTCATCATCTTTCCCAGAGACTTTTACAAGGGCTTCCTGACTGGTGTCCTTGTATCTCGCCTCCACCCTACCACATTACTCTCCATACTATTTTAAAATAATATCGCTAAAAGCCACCCCATTCATCATTTTTTCGTCATTACCTGATGCACTCAGGATAAATTCTAAGTTCCTTCAGATAGTATACAAGGCATCAGTCTCATGCACCCTTGCTTGTTCCCTTCCCTCTTCTCCTGCCACTGAAACGTTCTCTGCCTTTTATTTTCCAGGAATATAAAACCTCTGTTTCTCCAAACTCATGACACTGCTTTCACATCTGGACCTTTGCCCAAGCTCTGTCATCTGCCTGCCATGACTTTTCCTCTTCCCCTACACCTCTTGCCTCTTGGGATACACTTTTACATCTTTTCTAACTGAACTGAATGGAGGCATCACCTTATGTGATGAATGTGACATCACCTTAGCTCAGCCCAGTACATCAACTGCCCCCTCTGTGCCGCCACTGGATCTATGGATCCGACGGTGCCTCTCAGTCTGCTTGGCTAGACTGTGGGATTGTCTCATTCTTTTCTGCACCCTCAACACCTAACCCACCAGCTGTCACAGAGTATGCCCTAAACAAGACTGTATTAAATGCCTATAGCTTTACTCTCTTTTCAATCAGCTCCTTGGAAACTAAACTTCATAATATATTATGTAAATTAACATCTTTCTTTATATATCTCTTATCTTCAGAATTCAAATTATGTGAAATACCATTTTTTGCATTTGTTCTAGAGAATACAATTATAATATATAGTAATCAGACATAAATGTGGGATATCATTCCTACTTTAGGGATAGGTGCTTCTAGGCTAAGAAATGCACTTCCCATATTTAGAGTGTATCTAAATACTTTAGACATTGAACATACTTAAATTCCAAGGTGGCATTCATTTTTAAAATGCCCTGACATTTCATGGGGTCATTTTCTTTTAAAAGCATACTGAACTTTACGAAGGAAATGAGCATGACGATAACTTATAAAGCATCTTTTAGAAAGGAACATGGTGATGGAGAGCTAAAAGAGGCATTGCAGCTCTAGCATAGTACTCTCAGATTTTAGCAACAGAGGAAATTGAGGCCCAAGGATTTTGAGTGATGAAAGGCACAAAACTGGTTAGTGGCAGAACCTAGACTACAACTCTGCCCTGGAGATTGTCACATCGGTTACCTCTTTTTTACTCCAGGCACTAACATAAGCTACTCATAGTTCAAGAGCAATTACACAAAATGCCATTCGTATTACCTGCAAGATAGACAAATGCATCCAATTTTTTGCACACATTGCTATTTTGAGACAATATTTTCCTGCTGTAAAGCCTAATTCACTGAAAGAAATTTGTGCTTGCCTATCATTTTTTTTTCCTAAAGCAACGTAAGCATCAATGAATCACTGATAAGTACTGGGTATAAACACAAACCACTAGACATATACCAGACCCTCCGCACAGAAGTCAGCATCTTATGAACTCATGATTTCTCACAAAACCAACATTGTACATAGATAAAAGTAAAAGATATGGCTCTTTTGCTGAAATATCATGACTTCTAATAGATACCTAAAAGATAAAGCCAGCACATACAACGGGTTCTCTTTTTCCCTTCCACAGTCTAAGAAGATGAAGGAAACTTAAACACATCCAAATACATTTGGCTATGATGAGAGGGTTTTTTTTTTTTCCTGAAAATTTGCAGGACTTTTGAGAAAGGGAAGCATGTTAGAGGTGACATGGGTGACGATGGAGGCCAGAGGGCAATTGGAAAGAGAAAGACAGCAGGCAGGAGGAAGTGGGGAGGGGGTAGAAAGAGAAGGAGGGGATGGGAGGGAAGATTGTGACTGCAGTCAAAGTGTTAGAAGTTATGCTTATATGCAGAATCTAAAAAAACATGATACAAATGAAGTTATTTGCAAAACAGAAACAGACTCACAGACTTAGAGAATGAATTTATGGTTACCAGGAGGGATGGGTGGTGGGGAGTTTGAGACTGACACGTACACACTGATGTATTCAAAATGGATAACCAACAAGGACCTACTGTATAGCACAGGGAACTCTGCTCAATATTATGTCACAACCTAATTGGGAAAAGAAATTGAAAAAGAATAGATGCATGCACACGTATAACTGAATCACTTTGTTGTACACCTGAAACTAACACAACATTGTTAATCCACTGTACTCCAATATAAAATTAAAAGTTAAAAAAAAAGTAGTAGGAAAGGCGATAAATAAAAAAGAGGACAATTAGATGAACTCTTCAACGTTCCCATGAGCACATCACTCAGCATTTACTTTTCTTGCATAATTCCACTGCCCTGTAAACATGCCTTCCACTCCTGTCCTTTTAGCACTGAGGTCAGCTATCACTTTAGTTTCCTAACCTGTATCCTATGCTACCCTGTACCTGTTCTCTAGGACTTCTGCTGCCCTCTTTGCCTCCTTCCGCTCCCACCCGCATCTCAGTCTCAATCCAGCCAGAAGGCAGAAGTTGCTCTAAATTTGTGTCTTCAAACCTTTCATTAGTGTAGTGAGCCCTTCATATCCACGGTTCTACATCTGTGAATTCAACCAACCCCGGATCCGAAATATTTGAAAAAAAAATACAGAAATTTCTCAAAAGCAACACGTGAGTTTGCCACAGACCAGCAAGTACTTACATAGCGTTTACATCATATTAGGTACTGTAAGTAATCTAGAGATGATTTTAAATATACAGGAGGATTGTGTAAGTTATATATGCCATTTTATATAAGGGACTTGAGCATCCCCGGATTTGGTTAACCAAGGGGATCCTGGAACCAATACCACACAGAAACCGAGGGTCAACTCCCGAAAGTACTTAAGTATAATAAGGAAGTCAAAAAAGTGTCTTTTCTTCTGCCTTCCTGTCTGTCTTTATCTGCATAGGTCCAGCCACCCTTTCTTCACTCCCCTCCCCTTGCATCCCCTCTTTTACTATTCTCTTCTTCTGTCTCAAAGAGAAAAAAAGTGGGATATTTCCTTAGACTGCCACCCCTCTATAAGGAACATCATTTAGGCAAAGACTTCCATGGAATATGCTTCATTTCAATTGATTGGGAGTTTAAAATCTATGATATTTGACAAGCTGTGCATTCTTACATAATTACAGCGTGCTTTGGGTAGCATTTTAAGTTATGAAGCCAAGAGCAAAGTGATTTTAACAACTTGAAATGTTAAATTACTTGTGTGGAATGTTCCTTATGGAGACTCATTGCTGTAATGAAATGGAATTTTTTTGGTCATAAATAATAGGAAAAGTGAGAATTTCAGTCAGAGTATTTTGAGGATATATTTGACTTCACTGTATCATTAATAGGCATTACAATGGCTTTGAAGTCAAGAACAGTTACCAAATCATTTCAAAATATGAATCTGACAAGAAATACATTAGAGAAATCAAGCTATTAACATTGAATAAGCCCATGCGATAGAACACAAGTGTGTTGCATGTATTTACAACAGTTATAGCAGTAATTTGCTGTGCTTGGCAGATTTTCTACTATAAAATAATAGAAATAAGAGTTTGCTATGGGAATCAGATTATCATAAATATTAGAAAATCCTTAACTTATTTGCATATTTTAAAAATGAATGTGTGTCACAAAAACCTATTAAATGTGGAAACCAATCAAAGAAACTCAATCTTTCTATTTGAGGAAGAAGAATGGGATTTTTTTTTCTCTCCCATTTACCATCTTCATTATACCATCTTCATTCTAACATTATAATGTTACCCTCCTTCTATGCTGAACTCCAGGAACAGTCCTGCATTTAATGTTTGTCTTCAACATATAGTTCACACACTACACATAAACTTCCTTCTATTCCCTGTACTTGGGAAAATTCCAAATTAGTATTTTCCTCCCAGACCTGTCCAATGAGTTTAGATTAACGTAGATACTACCCACTCAGCAGATCTACTTAGGCAGCCCGTAGACCCATCCAGCTCAAGAGGTGCAAGATAAATGGACCATCTTTCTCTTCAACATCCTTATCCAATCAATACTGCCCATCTCAGTTGATGGTGATCCCATGAGAAACCTAGGAGGAACCCTCCTTCTTTCTCCATACCACATCCGGTGGGTAACATAAAATCCTTCTGTTTTCAGATCCTCATGATTCCTGAAATCTACTCTCTGTCTCAGGTCAATATTTCATCATCACTCCTGTGGACAAACTGTGGTAGTGTTTTGACTGGTCTCCCCATTTCCAGATTTGTCTCTTTTAAATCCACCCCCATTGGAGGGATCTGATATCTGCTGTACACAGCATATGTTGGATTTTGCCTTTTGATCCAATCGGTGAGTCCTTTGGTTTAATATGATGTTTGGTCCCTTTATATTTATCTGCATTTTTTTTATGTGACACGTGTTTGACCTTAGTTCTGTCATCATAGGTTACATTCTCTGATATATTTATTCTAATGTATGGTCTTTGCTTTCTTTGCATTTCTTCTGATAATTTAGATTTATTTTTGTTTGCATGGTTAGACTTATAACTCTAATTTTATATAGTATCTTAATACTCTTTTCTCTCTTGTTCCTCTAAAGTAAGAATTTAAGTAATATATTTAACCTTCCCTCTCAATTTTATTGAATATAATTTTCTTAATGTTTATCTTTATGCCATTTAAGCATACTAATATGTATGCTACCTGATTTATGAGTTTTAAATTTTATCTTTTGACCCTCAGCTTTATAAATCTGCATCTTTGGAGTCTCCCAACTATTTTCCTCTTCCCTCTCCCAAGCTCAGTCTTTTAAAGATATGTAAATTTTACACTGTCAGGGCTTATAACTTTCACATTCTGTTTTGAAGCCTTAATTCTCACACTTATTTTAGTCTTTTATCCTATATAATTGGATTCAATTCTCATTGCCAGTCTTTATTAAATTTATTATTAGCTGGATTTTATCATCATGTTTTTATCAAAGATGGTGGAAACTATATTCATTGATTTCTTACACGTTCAAAAAATGTTTATCTGCTTCATTTATAGATATTTTGCTTGCTTTGGTCTAAACTCTTTGGTTTAAACTTTTCTTTTGAGAACTTCATAGGCTACATTTTCTTTCAGTCTTGACCACTGTTGTGAGTAACTATAAGACTAAATTAAATTTTTTGCCTTATAGATGAATTGAATTTTTCAAGTCTACTTAGGCAAATATCTTTGTCTTTAGCAATTAAACATTTTACTGGGCTATGTCTCAATCAATTATTCTCTGTTAATTTCTCCTAGGACATGTCCATTCATTCTGTAGATTCAAGCCTCCTCTTTTTCCGGAAAATTTTCTTCAATTGTCTTGATCAAAGGTTTTCTGTTCCTTATTTTGGTTCTTTTATTCAGAGATACCACTGAAGTATCTCTCTATTTTTTCTCTCTAACCCTCTTCAATCCTTCATTTATGTCCAATTTCTTCTTTAGCCTATCCTCTAGTGAATTTTTTTTGTCTGCCATTTGTTTCTCTTATTCTTTTTTAAATTTTTTTCTGGTGGCACCTCTGTAAAGATTCCATGCCGGTTCCCTATCAGTTATTCCTCATCTTTGAGTCTTGGACTACATATTTATGTGGAGGCAGTGATGAGGTGGCTCCAGGCCATGTTCCATGCTGATTTTCAATGAGATTTTACACAACAAGATTTGCTTTATGAACGTGGCTTTTATGTTTTCTTTTTCTCCAGCCAGTTTCTTGGAAGCAGCAATGGTATTCACAACGCCCAGTAACTCTCCTCCATCCATCCTGCCTCACTGAAAGACTCTCCATGTGAACTTGACCTCATCCGCACCTTCTCAGTGTCAAAGGAGCGCAAGAAAGTTCCAAGAACCACCCTGAGCATAATTCCCTCCTCCAAAGAGTGGGTTGATGGTATGTGTTATGGGCTGAATTGTGTCCCCACAAAATTCGTATGTCAAAGTCCTAACCCCCAGAACCTCAGAATGTGACTGCATTGGTAAGGAATTGACTGTAATGAAGAAAAAGGAAACGAGTTAAGTGAGAAAAAAATGTAAGCACCCAAGTTGCCTGATAGAGTTAGGTTCTATACTATCCTCTGTAGTTCTTTAGATTTGTTGATTTTATTACTCTGGGCCCTTAAATAGAATGTGACTTTCTTTATGATAAGAGCCATATGTCATGTATTATACATATTTGAAACAGACAAAGTGGCTTAGTTTGACTTCTTTTGAATCTCCACCACCCACCCACCCCCTCTACAGCATGGATTTAGTCTACCTTAAGTATCAATAAACACACATTGGCCAAATAAGAGAGAAAGAGAGAGAGGATTAGGGAGGATGGGAGAGAGTTTCCAAAACACTAGATGATTTACAGAAATTACTAAATCCATGTAAAGATCAAAAAGAGTGAGATCTCTGTCTTCATTCTTGTAAACAGGGACATATGGCATAGAATATGTAAATGTCCAGTGCAAAGGCATCACCAAGGGACCTAGAAGTAGGAATGATGTTTCAATACTTATTTGTCTACAATTTACATCTATTACCCCTGAGAGGACCTTTGGTACTTTGGGGTTGTTTCCCTTTCCACCTTCTTATAAAGTCAATATGACTTAAAGAACCATTAATGGGGCTCTAATTGAATCAAGCAACAATTCTGTTATTATTGCTCACTTGACTTTCTGTCATTTCTGAAAATGACCTTATTCTAAAAGGCTGACATTGAAGATCGTTTATGTACAAAAGGTTTATTCAGACAGTACTTAACTTCCTGGTTCTTTTTTTCTCTTTTTTTTCCCAAAACTGAAGATCAAAGCACTGTATTTCACAGTTGGACTTTACATTATTTATTTATTCATTTGATTTTTTTCTACAGACAAATTTCTTTTTGAGAACAGGAATGCTCTCTTATGTCGGTAGCTTATGATATAATAGTCATGGTCATATAAAATATCTACCCTTAAAAGTAAACAGATAGATAGATCTTACCACAAACAAAATAATACATACTGGATTACATAGATGCGTAGAGAACATTGGGACTGTAACATGAAAGCAAAGAAACCATAGATTATAAACGTTCATATCAAGTTCCCACCTTTCTTTGGTCAGTTACAAATCTATTAATTTCCCATATTGCTATCAAAGCTAAATTAAATAAGTCTTGTAATCACTGGAGAATCAGTTAGCATATAACAGATCATCTCCCTTTAAAAATGAGAATCATTAATTTTTACAGATATAATTCATACAACCTAAATTTTACTCATTTAAAAAAATGTCTTAGGTAGATCTTCTGACATATTAAAATATTTCTTTACTAAAATGGACTTTTAAAAACATGGGGTTCTCATTAATAAAATGGATTTACTATTTCATTAAATTCAGAATAATTTTCTGTCATTTCTTCTTATGAGAATTGGATTTTTTTCAAGTGTTAAATTCTTCCTTATGTTTCATAGTCTTTGACGTATAAGTTGCCAAGTTATAGTCCTTTATGTTCAGTGACCATTTTACAAAAAACTCAGTGAAATAATCATGAAATATTCTCACGGCCATAAGAACACAGTTGAAAATATCTACTATGCCATTTGCAATTTTTTAGGAAGTGATTGCCTGTCGTTGTGGTAATCTCCAAATGAGCAAGTCGGTTTTGAAGAAGAATGTGGAATCTTGGTCATTAAGGTCCTTGATTTCAATAATGTGCATGGTCACTGTTCTATGTTCTTCATAGATATCACAGATACCTTCTTCTAATATCTTCTTTTTATTAGTATGTCTATGATGATTTTAATGATAACAAAGAAGTCCAGCCTATACTAATATATTAATCATTTGATGTCTGTTATGAATTATAAGGCACCACAAAGATTATTGATTACACATCACTGCATATTCAGATGAGCAAACCAAATACATGAAGACATTAAATAAGTTGTTCCAATCAATGAAGCTGGCAATATTAGATTTTCCAAAGAAATCAGAGTCCTGATGGCTAATGTAATACATTTTTGGTTATTAATCTCTAATAAGATGTGTTTCACTTAGCAACACACCAAAGACTTTTTAATAGATTTTATCTTATAAATTCACACCAAATACATCTCCTTTCCCTCTTAGATCCATTAGCAATGGTCAATATAATTCAGTAACGATAATTATGAGTATGTGCTCAATCTAGTACATGCCAAGCGACCAAGTAATTTGATAAATGCACATTATCTAATTGTATCCTCAAAATAACCACAGGAGATCTATGTAATCAATTATCCTGGTTTTGCTGAAGGAAATGAGGCTTCAGAAGGTTAAATAACTTAGACAAACATAGACAGTCAAATGAGATGGGGCCAGTGTTTGACCCATGTTTGTTTAACTCCAAAATCCAAACTCCACCCGTGGTTATTGAATTTTCATGTCCTTAAGTCTTATATTCTTATTTGGACATTGAGTTCCTTGAAGATATAAACACTCTTTGTGCTCCCATTATGCCCAGAATCTCAAGTAAGTTATCTTTGATTTACAAAAGAAGGGGTAATGATCAGTACAGGTGATTCTGTAAACCATTAGACATACCGCTGAAATCTAAGACTACACATACACTGCGGCTCCATTTGTCAGAAGAACAAAAACAAAAGAACTTGCTTCCAGTTTCTAACAAAAGAGAAATCAATGGCTCAGGAGTGGCATTATCAATTTCACTAAAACGGGAGGATGTGGAAAATGACACGTGTCTACATGTGTTCAGTCTAAACCAGCACTTTTAAGTGCCCTGATACCTTGGCTATGGTAAGAAAATAACACCTGACACACAATCCCTCTGTAAAAATTAGTTCCAGGACAGCCTGAACCATCACGTACATTTTATTTTGCTCCATGTTTCACTGCTATCCTAGCCATCAGCTTTGCTACACCTTTTTCCACTCCCGTCCACACGTCTCCCCTAGTTATGAATTAGCCATTCTTCCGGGATCCCTCTCTACATTTGGCCAACAAGTCGTCACACTTTCTTCTGTTGTTTCCAATCAGAGTTAGCCTCTGCCTCTCATGTTTGCGTGCTCCGGGGAGTATTTCTCACATCCAGCCTCACCTACCCACCATCCCAGTACGGAACCTATGCATGATTCAAAGTGTGGGGTTTTTTGTTTGTTTGTTTGCGGTACACGGGCCTCTCACTGTTGTGGCCTCTGCCGTTGCGGAGCACAGGCTCCGGACGCGCAGGCTCAGCGGCCATGGCTCACGGGCCCAGCCGCTCCGCGGCATGTGGGATCTTACCGGACCGGGGCACGAACCCGTGTCCCCTGCATCGGCAGGCGGACTCTCAACCACTGCGCCACCAGGGAAGCCCAAAGCGTGGGGTTTTGAGGTTTCCATTTACTTGAGGTTCTGAAATGAGATTTTATTCTTTTGTGGTTAAGAAGATACATTACGTGTATATTTAAGTCTGCGTCTTGATTTGGAACCTGGCAATTTTGTGAAATGCCATGGATGTTGAATAATAAAATCGAAACTTAGTAATCATGCTTCAGAGAAGAACACTATTTAGCACTATTTAAAAAGGGCACATTCTAATAAGCAAAATAGGAAAATCCTAGGGGAGCATGAAAGATTCTTATTGCAATGTTTGAACAATATATCAATTTCTCCTTAAATCTCTGTGCTCAGAAATCAGGAAAACATTTTCCTTAATCCTAAAAATACACTATAGTTGCTAAAGACACACACAAGCTTAGGTTTGGAAAAGACCATTCATGATCCTTAATCCAGCTGTCTCTTAGACAGAGATTTGTGCAGCTCTGCCCTTAAGTCAATTCAGCACCTTTTGAAAACTACTTAGTTACCTGAATGTACGTGCTGTGGAGTTTTAACCATATTAATCCTTGCTTCATCTTCTCTTCTACAATCCAAATAATTCTGGAATTTTTTATATGTCATCCTCCCCCCAAATCTTTACTTATTTCTCCACTAGCTTTGTGGACCTTGAATATTTTCAAATATAAAGAAAATTAATTTTTTCTCCTCTACATTTTCTTCCTTGAAAGTGGGTTTGACCTATTTTTCCAGCCAGATGGAAACTTTAGTCAAGGGGAATTTCAAACTGTCAGTGAATTTCTGAATTTCTTACCTTGCATATTTCCTAGTTGTCTGAGAGAAAGTTTTAGCAAAATGGTTAATCAGCTTATTTTCTCAGAAGATGACACGACATAGAAGGACATGAGATTTTGACTCACACATGGGATTTAGTTCGTATTTGTACTAAGCTTTCTGTTAAAACTGTAAAATTGAGTAAATCACTTAACCTCTCTGTATTTCTGCTTCCTCATCTGTAAAATGAGGGTAATAAAACTCACTTTATAGAGCTACCGTGGAGATTAAAAGTATCCAACACATAGTCAGCAGTCCAGAATTGTTAATTCGTGACATTCTTCTGGACATAGTAAATTTTGACCGGAATCTACTACAGAAATCAAGAGGCTCAGGGATTTTTCTATCTGATGGAGGTGGTGACTTGTAATTTTCCAGTCTTTCCTATATGCTTCTCAACACAATCTTACGTACATGTTGGGATATTTATGTATGAGATGTCATTGTGAACATCTCTGCTGTAAAGGCAGAAATGAGAGATTCTCAACAACTCAAAGACTGGTTTTACTCCCCATTGTTTTGGGGAAACACTAAAGTTTGAGGAGCTTGATGAACTTCTACCAATAGACAAAAGTCCGATTGGTATCAAAGTATTTTCAGATACTGTTGTGATCAGTGAATCTTCATTTGGGATAAATCTTATATACATGGGTCTATAAATAATCTACCAGAAAAGCTGACAGTTTTCACTTAATGAGATTATTTTAATTTCAGGTACTGTAATTAATTATTCATTAATGTAAATCTCTTTTTTACGTGGGTTCAGCTAAACTAGCATTAAAGCTTCAAAGGCTTAAAGAAAAAAAGAGCTAAAGAAGAGTGTCAAAACCTTAAATTTACTCAGAGTATTAAGGCATTTTCTGCAAATAAGCTAGTATACCTAACACAACATACAACTAAGAAAATATAATGCATAGTATGAGTCTATTAACCTAGATTTCTTAACACTTACCATGCAAATTAAAATGAGGCTTTATTTTAATTTATGACATTCAACTAAAATGTTATTTTTCAGTTACCATCATCATCATCGTATGCCTCATATTTCATTTCTTTTTGATCTCCTGTTATTAACACAGCAGCAGGGAATAATGTAAATGTCCAGCAGACAAAGTAAATGTCAAATCACCAATCTCACTGAATGGAAGAAGAATCTGAAAGTATAAATCTACCATTTTCTGAGTACTCCTGTGCTGTGTAACACATACAACACTTTATATATGTTGGTGTTTGATCATATTATTTGATCACCCATGTTTTACATAATAAGGTAACTGTGATTAGGGATGTGACTAAATTCACACACACAGTACGTACTGGAGCTGAGATTCAAGCTATCTCCTTGGCCCATGCTTTTCCATCTACTGCATGAGAATCTGTCCTTCAAAGGAAGTTTATATAGTTACTTTTCTGCTGTATGGTTATAGTAACGCTGTATTTTTAAAGGAGGAACACATTTTCCTGCAACCACATCAGAAAATTTCACTCTGTTTCTCTACTATAAAAATGACTTGGCCTGAACTTGTTCAAAAAAGCACAGTTGCAATTCACTTGTTTTACGCAAGTGGAGATGTTAATTATTGGAGTAAACTGCAGCGTTGAGAATTGTTTAGGTACAATGAATGATGCTAGGCATGAACTAGACAGCCAAGACCTAAAACCAGGGAAAATCTGCATTCTCCTCACTAAAGAAGAACAGGGTCCGGGTGAGAACGCTGCTGTGACTTGCTGATGGGACATCCCACCCCACTGTCCTCACAGGAGCCTCTTCGGCTTGTATGCCATCAAGCGCAGATCTCATCCTTACAGATGCTGGTCCCTAAACCATCAATGTATCATAAAACATACACCATCCTCCAGAAACAATCAGAGAAAGAGGCTCAAATCACACATGGCTTTTGCATCACAATCACCAATAACTGCTATTTCACTTTTAGCTTTCCTTCTGGAAACTACAGACAAAAATGAACCTGTGTTTTAAATTTCTCTTTTTGCTTGGAATTTAGCAATGGCGTAAATGGTGCTTAGAATTTAACAATAGTCATGGGTGCTCCTAACTGTCATGAGAATAAATATCACTCTTTGTCTAAATTTATTTGCATGTAAGACATTAATTGTAATACACTTTATCTCTATTAAAGGTAGAAGAAATGCCTTCAAACTATTGAAAATTTGACATTAAAATATTGGTTTATGACAAAGTTTTATAATATAAATGTTTAATCTAATTTTATAATCATACATGACTAATCTGTATATACTGAAGTTTAATAATTTGATATAAAATTATTTAACAAACTGTGACTAGCTAGGATTCATTTCTTTAATTTCCCTATCCCCTTTGTTTTAGTTTCTAGTACATTAAGTTGACTAGAAATGAGTAGATTTTAACATGTTCAAAGAAGTGTGATCCTAATTTCAACATTTCTCCTGTCTAGGACCTGGACAACTAAAATACTTCTTGAATTCAAATTAGTGTAAATTCCTTGAACCAGCCCACCTCTAAACATTCAAAGACTGACTCAGCTTGTAGTTCTTTCACTTCTCCTGCCTTTTTTGAGACTTACCAAAATTTAATTTTTATAATACAGTGATACACCTCACGGAAAGAATATGAATGGAAAGCTAACTTTCATCAAGTTTATGTTCAAGATTGAGACTAAAAACAAAAGCAGACTCACAGATATAGAGAATAGACTTGTGGTTGCCAAGGTGGAGGGATGATTGGGGAGGGATGGATTGGGAGTCTGGGGTTAGCAGATGCAAACTCTTATGTATAGGACAGATAAACAACAAGGTCCTACTGTACAGCACAGGGAACTATATTCAATATCCTGTAATAAACTATAATGGAAAAGAATATGAAAAGGAATATATATATGTGTGTGTATATATATTTCTATAACTGAATCAATTTGCTGTACAGCAGAAATTCACACAATATTGTAAATCAACTATACTTCAATAAAATAAAATTTTACAAAAGATTGAGATGTAAAATGCATATAATTAAGACCTCTGGCTCTAGGCCACTCACACACGTGGCTCTGCCGCTTTGTACCTGTCTGACCTTGGGTGAGTTCCTTAGCCTTTGTGTGCCACAGTTTCACAATCACAGTACTCACCTCCTAAGTGTATTGTGGGAACTGAGGACATACACAAAAAGTGCTTACAATGGTGTCATGCACACACTAAGCGCTCAATAAATCTCAGCTATTGTTGTGGGTCATATTTTATCAATACAGCTGTCAAAATGTAATAATGCAACTTTAATTTATGGATGAAGTTACTGCTGAGTGAGTTCGTACTGTGTTCAGAGAAGGATGAATGAGAAAAAAACAATCAAGTATGTAAGCATTGTTCCACAAAATGTGGGTCAGACGTATTGTATGAGACAATACAGTTGTCAGACCATCTAAATTCAAAGTCTGTGGCCTGAACAAGGTAGAAAAAATAGTTGGCACTTCTAGTACAGTGTTGTTATATGTAATTAGTTAACATGTTCTTTGCCAACTTTACAGTTGCTGACGGAGTGCATTAAAAATGGAAATTTGGTTCTCAGATAAAAAAAACTGGTTGAATTTTACAGTTTTCAGACAAAGGTCATAATATCCCTGAGAAAGAAATTGAATCAATCACTATTTGCCATTTACTTACAATCTGACCCAGGGTTCAAGCCCAAAAGTTATAAGTGCAGTAACGGCAAAAAATACCATATAGTTTGGTCAAACTATACTGCCTAGTCTTTAGAATTAATGTATGAGGCTTGACTTACACATCCCCAAATATAGTTCCCAAGACCAATATCTATGCATTTTCTATATTTGAACACTGTGTTGATACATGACAATATCACTGGGTGTGCAAGCCCGAAGAACGCTAGAGAGAAAGAGCTATAAGTTACTTCCAATGAGGCAACTCAGGGGGCAGTGCACAGACAGTACTAAATCCAGATCAAAGGTCTGCATCTCCAGAAGCACAATTCAAACTTTAGCATATTCCTGAAAGGAAGAGATATGCTCTCATTTTAGGAATTAAGTGAAAGATTAAGAGCCAGAGAAACTGATTAAACAGGAATTTGTCTGCAAGGGCTCCAGCAGGTGGGTGCAGGAAGATACCGCCAGGGGCTGATAGGAAGCAAACAGATGGTTAATGACTTGTGGGTGATAAAAGGGCTGGTTTGGGACTAATCTCACAAACACCATTTCTTCTTACCCTTTTTGTCTTCATGCCAAACAGGTGTGTGGAAATCTGAATAGTGAAATGTTGAATAGTTAATTTAGGAGGCTGGCAAATTAAAATACGAAATTAACAGGGGAAATGCTAAATAGCCAAAATAAAATCTGGACATCTTTCTTCTTCTAGGTTGATAGGTGGCCTGAATTTTTTCTTGAACAATTAAGGCTGATTACTTAATTCTGCATGTTAATCTTGTGGCATCTCGTTGATTGACAGTTATATACAGATTTAGAATAGAAAATGGAGTCATTTAATAATGTTTTCATATTAAAATAAATGTTTTGATTTATTACCATAGACATGTTTGAATTGATAAGGTAATCAGTCTTCTCAAATAGACACTTTTTCGTTACCTCTTTTGGCCAGGATGGATGGTAGATGGGCATGCTGTTAACAAACTTTTCACTGAGATAATTCAATTACACAAAACTCCTTATGAATCTCAAAAAGAAAGTTGTATTTTATCCGTACTTTTTATGTTCACTTGTATCTCTAGAAATCATCATTCTGGAAGACTCAATCATCCAATGCCACATAGAGATCCTATGCTTTCGATACACGTTTCAGATACTATTTTATATACACACAGTGTGCTTGAATGTAAAGATCATAAGCCAAAATGTTTACCAAATTAATCAGAATCACCAGACAGCCTTGTTAAAAATGAAGACCCAGATTCTACTACAGATTGCCTCCCAGACCTACTGGAGATGGAACTCAAAAATCTTTATTTTAAATAACCATCTGATATAAATCTTATGCACCCTTTTGAATTCTGAGATTCACTAAGAAGACTCCAAATCTTAAAGCACTGCTGCTATTCCCACTACTTTAATAATGTCTCTATGAAAAGCACATGATATGGTCAGTGAGAACACTGGACTTAGAATCTTGGAATGTAAAGCCTGTGCCTTAGTAGCTCTGCAACCTTGCACAAGTCTTTTAACTTCTGTAATGTTCGGTTTAACCATCTGTTTCATTGAGTAGTTAAGGACTGTTTTTCTCCCAGTCCTACATGCCAGAATTCCAGAATTAGTACTATACTGCTGCATTGGTACTATAAATCCTGAGAACTCTATAATTAGTATTGGATATACATAACTTATTATATATCAATTTTTAATAGTTATGTGTAAATCTGCATTTATTGCTATCACCAAACTATATCACTATAACTATTAAAAGCTTACTTTGTGTTTACAATAATTTGGAAGTGAGAAAGAATTTTTTTAACAAAATACAGCTAGCCTGAGTATAAAATCAGAAAAGTATTGGGAGAAAAATTCTCATTTACATAAATTAAATGATTATTCATTGTTTTATACTGAGAGAAAGAAAACAAATTATTAAGAAGCTATTTTATATATTAACTTCTGTATACTTAAGATGTAAAAGCAACCTACCATTGTAAAATATCCCTGGTGACCTTATTAATATAACTTTTAAAATTCTACATTTCAAAAGACCAGGAAAACCATATTTTAATATCTTTCTGTTACATATTGATCAAGCCCTGTAAAGTTCATCCTAACAGAAAAGAATTGAGATCATCATCACATGCATTATCAGGGCTTCTAAAGAATGTAAAAGCTTTCAAATATTTAAAGTACACCCGCTTAAAGCTACTTGATAATACTGCTAACAGGAGAGCAGATGCGTAGGCATCAAAATAAAGCTTGGATATGCAGAATGTCATTTGGAAATCATTTGCAGATTGCTTGTGGCCACACATGACAAATACATGCTCTTAGTACCACACTCCCCAGGGTGTTATTAGAATTTTTCTGAAGATGACTTGGCCATTATTATAAAAATACAAAGTTCAACCCTGGTCCTGTTCTCTAGTAGTTCATCAGCCTCAGTAATAATAATAAAACAATGAAATAAGTTCTCTGTGACTTGAAAAAGATAATGTTAAGTTTTCTTAGACATAGGTAACATGATAAAGAATTTCTGCATAGATTTTAAGAATACATAAGCCTGGATGACTTTCATGGAAGGTCACAAATGCATGTACACTTACTGGACACTCTTTGACTTCTATTAGAAGTTCATATTTCTCAGCAGGAATTAAGGCTGTGTTATCCTAACTCAATAAAAGAGTAGTTTGATATACACATTAAAAGTCATTCTTTTATGGTCTGTCCACCATGATGATTGTTTTCTTCATTTCTAATATTTTTCCATTATAATCAGCACAACTGCTCAGAAAAATGTTTCAGTTATTTTCCCCCATGTATGTCAACATGAATAAGATTCATTTAGGAGAAACAAGTATGTACTGTATAAATTGAGGTATAAAATTTCTCAATTTCCCAATTTTGTGTTTGGCTTAAATAGCAGCTTGTTGTACCTCTTTTTTTTTAACTTTTTATTTTTATACTGGAGTATAGCCGATTAACAATGTTGTGATAGTTTCAGGTGCACAGCAAAGCGACTCAGCCATACATATACATGTATCTATTCTCCCACAAACTCCCCTCCCAGCCAGGCTGCCGCATAACATTGAGCAGAGTTCCCTGTGCTATACAGTAGGTCCCTGCTGGTTATGCATTTTAAATACAGCAGTGTGTACATGTCAATCCCAAACTCCCTAACTATCCCTTCCCCCTACCCTTCTTCCCAGTAACAGTAAGTTCTTTCTCTAAGTCTATGAGTCTGTTTCTGTTTTGTAAATAAGTTCATTTGTATCATTTCTTTCTGGATTCCGCATACGAGGGATTTCATACAATATTTCCCTTCATTAAGGAATGTTAGAACATTAGCACTTGATTAATATACCTCAAAGTGAAAAGTTCTGTTTTATTGTTTATTTTGACCTCAAGGTTAATTGATTTGTAATGATTTGATGTGTTAGGCACAATTTACATTATAAAATTGAGACTGGAAGTTGCAACAATAACCCATTCGTTAAGCAATCTATATGCATGCTCAATCATGTCATATGACTACCAACTTAGAGAAATACAGCAGTATCATTTATTCACAAATAATATTTAAATAGATTCTGTATACTAGGTCTTTTATGGGTCCTTGGGGTACAGCAATGTACAAGATAAGTGAGAGACCTCTGTTCAAGTGGTCCTTACCTGCTAGTGGGGGGAAAAGAAACTAAGTAAATCTAAAAATAAATCTAAATAGAGTCCCTTGGCTGAAACAGACAATGATTGGGAAAATCCTCTAGATTGGACAGTTTCTGAGGAGCCATTTGAGTTGGGAATTAAATGATAGAAAGGAGATATTCCTGTGAAAAGAGCTCCCAAAATAAAGAATAACAATACGAAAGCCCAGAGTTACTGCAAACATAAGCCAGCATCGCAGAGCTCACAGTCTAGCGAAAGATACAGACAGTTAAGCCCTGCAGTTTGAAAAGCATGCCTACGCCTCCTATGGCATGTTATTACACAGGAGCACCTTAGAGAGACATGCAATGGAAAAGGGGAGGAGGAGAAGACCAGTGACCAAAACAAGGCCTAAAGAATGAGCTGGAATAGTTATTTGGAGACTAGCACATTCCAGGATCAGGGAGTTGACATGTGACTGGACCATGGTAAGCAAGATGGAGAGGGGCATGAGATGAGACACAATGGGATCTTCATTTTACCCAAAACCAATAGGCTCTATATTGTGAAGTCAGGAAAACTATAACACTTCTATTTCAAACAGATTTTGAGAAAGCATCTTAATTATATGATAACATTTGATCTGTTCATTTCAGTTGTGCGATTTCTGTTTGTCCCTTACTAGGTTTTCCTTTCTATACCTTTCTCATTATGATAAATTATCCCCTAACTGTTTGCATACAGTTATATTAGCAGTTTTCCTTTAAATTAAAATGAAATTAGACTCCCTAAAACATGAGGACTTCAGATTTTTGGAAAAGAAGTATACACTCTGCATATTCTCCCAAATGTTTTCTATTACCAAGCATAATTCGTTCAGCCAAAAAGCTCCACTCTATCAAATCAGTAAGGGTTTCTTTTGCGCACTCATCTGATGGAAGCAAGCAGCAGGCTAAGGAGGGTGAATGCAGTCATAGCTCAGAGTTTTAAAACTTTACACTTTTCAATGAACAGTAATTAAAGAGCTGGCAAATCAAAGAAAATGTGTCTTTAATTTCTGCAAATTCAACCAACTGATGTTCCCAGGAAAACTAAGCTAAAAGTTCTACTCCTCCCTAAATCAGGCTTATTTTCAACAAGGATCAAGCCTTTTCAAGAAACAATTTACTTCATCTATTTCCAACTAATTCGCAGACTGATGAACTGGTTCACAAAAGTGAGCAATTCAGTATTTTGAACCAATCGAAAATATCTCAAGATACCCTGCAAGAAAAAGGCTCTGTGCTGTCTTTCGGCTGCAAGGACTCACCAGCAAGGCCTTTGCTTGGAGGAGGAAAACCAAACTGTGCCTTATCTAATGCATACAAGAAATAGCTCCTTCAGCTTCAAGACGGTCTATGAATAGAGGGAACATATAATATATCTTCCAAACTGGGACACTTTTAAGATTAAAAGGAGGCTCTATTAACCACTATGGAGGGACCGCAGGCATTAACTGGGACACGTGTTCTCACTATCTATGAAGCACAGGCCCGGGAAGCCTTTAGAAAATTATCCTTTATCTCCCCACAGAGAAATATGAAGCATAATAAATTGTAAACATCTTTGATGAAGGAAAAGACTGTTTGAGGCACTATTATCTAAAACCTCTAAGCCTTACAGCTTCCCCTTAGTTTCACCGACTTTATAATGTATATAAACATGAATATAGAGACTCTGAGCTTTTTGGAGAAAAGCACCAAACTCTTCAGCTGCTCTTGAACATGGAAACATAATTGTGACATACAACAGACTGACCTCAATGCAAAAATAGTCGCAGTGTATCCACACTTAACCCATTTGTCACCAAGTCTGAAAAAAAAATCCCACTGCTGGAAGACCAGATGCTGCGTATTTCTCTAGAAATAGTTACAGGTACGCATCTCCTCTCATTATCAGGCTACCCTTGGGAATTAAACTACTGTCAGCCTTACTAACACTAAGTTTAAACTTGTGGCTTGGAAATCTACCTAGCCTTGAATATTAACTGCTAATTCTACACTTATAATTAACTGCCCCCTCTTACAGGCAGAGCAGGATAGAGAAAGGTGATAAGAAAAGAGGTGTTATAGAAGGAAGTTAAAGGAATAAGGAGGAAGAAGAGATAGAGGAAAAGGAAAAGGAAAAATAGGAAGAAGGGAGAAAACGAAGGAGAAAAAACTGAAATACGAGTGAAACTAAAATGTCACATAGCCTTCCTCACATCTTCACTACTCTTTTGACCTGGGGTTAGCTGAGCATGTTGGATGCAGGTAGAGTTTTACAGAACTGAAAAAAATCATACAGATCATCAGAAATATGTCAGACTCAAAACAAAACACAAAAAACTGTGGCCTGCTCAGTATCACACAGCTGGTCAGTGGAAAAGTTAGTTCTAAAATCCATGCCTCCTGACTCTTGAGCCCAGTTTTTTATTTACAAAAGTGTTTTGCTTTTAGAATGTGCATTTTTATCTTATAAAACACCAAATTGGAGTTTTCTATTAAATTCTGGTTTCATCACTTTATAAATGCTATACTTATTTTGAAGAACTCAAGCATATCTATTTCTGAAATGTTCACCTGCTTCTCCTGTTTCCCCAGTTTTTAAATTTTAATATACCGTGTACTTCTCTTTATAGAAATAATTTAAATTTTGGTACTCAGTAAGACTTGATTCACATCAACAAAGTGAGAAAACAACCTATGGAAGGAGAAAAATATTTGCAAACCATATATTTGATAAGGGGTTAATATCCAAGCAACTGAATAGCAAAAAATTATTTTAAATCCAATTTAAAAATATGTACAGAACCTGAATATGGATTTTTCCAAAAAAGATATATGAATGGCCAACAGGTCCATGAAAATATATTCAACTTCACTAGTCATTAGGGAAATGCAAATTAAACGCCTATTAGAATGGCCATCATCAAAAAGGTAAGAGATAACAAATGCTTCCAACAATGTGGAGAAAAGGAAGCCCTTGTGCATGGTTGGTGGGATTGTAAACTGGTACAGCCACTGTGGAAAACAGTACAAAGTTTCCTCCAAAAATTAAAAATAGAACTACCGTATGATCGAGCAATTCCATTTCTGGGAATATATGCAAAGGAAATGATAACACTAACCCGAAATATCTGTACCCCCATTTTCATACAGCAATATTTACAATAGCCAAAACATAGAAACAACCTAAGTGATATATTATACATATCACTCCAGTTATTAGATAAATAAGTGCTAGGGGTGTAATGTACAACATGATGACTGAAGTTAACATTGCTCTATGATATAGAGGAAAATTAAGAGACTAGATATTAAGAGTTCTCATCACAAGGAGAATTTTTTTTTCTTTTCTTTTTATTGTATCTATATGAGATGATGGATGTTAACTAAACCTACGGTGGTAATCATTTCACAATATATATAAATCAAACCATCGTCTTGTACACCTTAAACTCATACAGTGAAGTATATCAATTACTTCTCAATAAAACTAGGAAAAAACAATTCTGATTTAGTAAATGAATGAATAAAAGGTAGTACTCCTGCAGGCTTTATTGAACAACTGAATACTTCTAAATGAAATGGATTGACCAAATATGTCTTTTCTTGATAAATTCTGTAGAACCAAAATGCAAATAAATAATTAAATTGTCTTTCTGACCATGTGTGATTGCCTGTACCTGAATAATGAAACTCTTCAATTAGAAATGGATCTCATACTTTTCATGTTATTTGTTTGCTCTTTTCTATATGCTTTTGAATATGTAATGTACCACATATATATTCACCAGGAGAACCAGGCCTTGGGTACTGTACATGAAGCATCTACGGTAAGTTCTATTCTAAGTCTTCTTTATAATCTGTTAAGACATAAATATAAACAAATATAGAGTAACCAAATATAAATGTAAAAAAATCATAAACTGCAAATTACTAGCATCAGAAAAGAAAGAGGGGTCATTACTACTGATCTCATGGCATTAAAAATATAATAAAAGAATATTATTAATAACTCTATGCAACACAAAGTTGACATCTAAGATGAAACAGACCAATTCCTTGAAAGACACAATTACCAAAACCCACACATGGAGACATAGACAATTTGAATAAAAATATGGAACCAATAATTAAATAACTTTCCAAAACAGAAAGCAAGAGGCCCAGATGGTTTCAATGGTAAATTCTACAAAACATTTAAGGAAGAAATGATACCAATTCTCCTCAATCTCTGCCAAAAGAATTAAAGAGAAAGGAACGCTTGCTACGTCTTTCTATGAGGCCAGCATTACCCTAATACCAAAACCAAAGATATCACAAGAAAAGACAATTGTAGATGAATATCTCTCCAAAAATCCTCAATGAAATATAGCAAATCAAATCCAGCTATGTATAAAAAGGTATACACTAGAACCAAGTGAGATTTTTTCCATTTATGCAAGGCTGGTTCAAAATTAAAAATCAGTTAATGTAATCTATCACATAAACAGGCTAAAGAGAAAAAAAATCAATGATTATATCAATAGATTCAGAAAAAGCATTTGAGGAAATTCAACATACATTCGTGATAAAACTGGGAATAAAAGGAAACTTCCTCGATGTAATAAAAAAGAAATCTACGAAGAAACTCAAGAGTCAACATCATACATAATGGTAAAAAAACAAAAACAAAACAAAAGAACAACATCAACAAACTAGATGTTTTCTTAAAGACCAGGAAAAGGACAAGGATGTCCCCTCTTACTATTCCTATTCAACACTGTACTGGAAGTCCTAACTAATGCAATGAGATAAGAAAAGTAAATAAAAGGTATATAGATTGGGAAGGGAGAAATAAAACTGTCTTTGTTCTCAGATGACATGATTGTCTATGTGGAAGATGCCAAAGAATAGATAACAAAACCTCCTGGAACTGTTAAGTGAGTATTGCAAAGTTGCAGGTTATAAGATTAAAAAACAAACTCAATTTCTTTTCTGTATTTCAACAACAAACACTTGGAATATGAAATTTAAAACATAATGCTAGGGCTTCCCTGGTGGCGCAGTGGTTGAGAGTCCACCTGCCGATGCAGGGGACACGGGTTCGTGCCCCGGTCCGGGAAGATCCCACATGCTGCGGAGCGGCTGGGCCCGTGAGCCATGGCCACTGGGCCTGCGCGTCCGGAGCCTGTGCTCCGCAACGGGCGAGGCCACAACAGTGAGAGGCCCGCGTACCGGGGGGTAAAAAAAAAAAAAGGTCAGGGGCTTCCCTGGTGGCAGAGTGGTTAAGAATCTGCCTGCCAATGCAGGGGACACAGGTTCAAGCCCTGGTCCAGGAAGATCCCGCATGCTGTGGAGCAACTAAGCCCATGTGCCACAACTACTGAGCCTGTGCTCTAGAGCCCGTGAGCCACCACTGCTGAGCCCTTGTGCCACAACTACAGAAGCCCGCGTGCCTAGAGCCTGTACTCCACAACAAGAGAAGCCACCGCGATGAGAAGCCCGTGCACCTCAATTAAGAGTAGCCCCCGCTTACCGCAACTAGAGAAAGCCCGCACACAGCAATAAAGACCCAAAGCAGCCAAAAATAAATAAATAAAATAAATTTATTTTTTTAAAAAAATGGGCAGGAGATCTGAAAAGACACATCACCAAAGAAGATGCACAGATGGCAAATAAGCATATGCTCTGTATCATGTCATTAGGAAACCAAAAATTAAAACAAAAGTGAAATACCACTAAACATCTATCCGAATAGCTAAAATCCAAAATACTGACAGCATAATGATGGTGAGGATATAGAAAAACAAAAAGTTTCATCCACTGCTACTGAAAATTAAAATTGGTATAGCCAATTTGGAAGACTGCTTGACAATTTTATACAAAGCTAAACATAGATTTACCATGGAATCCAGAAACCACACTCCTAGGAATTAGCTAAAATGAGGTGAAAACTTATGTTCATACAAAAACATGCACAAAGATGTTTATAGCAGCTTTAGTCATAATTGCCAAAACTTGGAAGCAACTAAGATGTCCTTCAATAGGAATGAGTAAACAAACTGTGGTACAGCCATACAACTGAGTATTATTCAGTGATAAAAGGAAATGAGCTATGAAGCCACAGAACGTCACATGGAGGAAATTTAAATGCATATCTCTAAGTGAAAGAAGCCAGTATGAAATGGCTACATGCTGTATGATTCCAACTATCTGACATTCTGGAAAAGGCAAAACTATGGAGAGAGTAAAAAGATCAGTGGTTGGAAGAGGCTCAGGGGTGGACAGAATGATAAATAGGTAGAAACTTTGAGAACTGAAGATGAGGAGGGTATATGGGAACTCTCTGTACTTACTGCACAATTTTTCTGTAAATCTAATAATTCTCTTTAAAAAAATCCTACAATGGTTATATTGGTAAAAAGGACCAATTTATGGAGGAAGGTATTAAAACTTTCATTAAAGTGATCATGATTTGTGTAGAAGAATATCTTTGCATGGAAGCTCTACTTTTTCTCAAATCTTCTATTTCTAGTGAATCTTACTACCTCATTCAAACCACTGTTAACGTGGTAACACTCATCAAGAACTTCTTTTCTCCAAGACTGTATGTAGTTGCTACAAACACAAAGAAATATAAATTTTATTCCTCGCTTCAAGGAACATATTGTCTTTCTGTGCAAACAGAAAGCAGATATATTACATAAAACACAGTGTAGTATAAATAGAACAAAGATATAATATGTTAAAGAACAATACAATGTTGTATATGCTGAATGTCAAATGAGAGATGGAGGAGTTCATAACAGAAAAATGAAACTTCAGCCTGTGGAAAAGCTGGATTTGAGGAAGGAGAAATTGAAGAGGCAATGAACAGGTTCAATGGGCCATGGCAAAACCAGTTTGGTTGCAGTGAAATCTCTTGTAGAAAATGTATTAAAGTTAGAAAGATAACTAGACTCATAGAGTGAGACACCAAGAAGTTGGGATTTTCATTTGGGTTTCATTCCTTAAGTAATAAGAAGCTAATACAGGAGTCTAAACAAGAGGAACTAGAGGAAGAGTAATGTGATTTGGGTATTAAAAGAACTAAAACTATTTTTATTTTATATATTTTTATATATATTTAGGAGCCTGGCACCTAAAATTGATTTATCTGATTGACTACTAGTAGTAAATAAACCAGCACAGTTTTTTGGTTGGTTTTCTAGGGACCTTAAACTCTTAGTTTCATTATCTAATTGACGCTTGCAACACCTTTCTGAGACAGGTATGGGTCAGTTTTTATTCCTCCTCTCAGAGATTTAGATGATATCCAAAGCTTGGATAAAATACTAAATAAAATTTATATTTAGTACTTGTAAAATACTAAATAAAACCATAATGATGCACATTACTAAGTATACCTAGTATTATATCATATTTAATTTCTTTCTGTCAACAACAAAATAATTGAAAAGACTGTATACTTTTGCCAATAATACATAGTCTGTAATAAAATAGGGGTCATAGCGTTGAAATCAGGGAAGAGGAATCATAAACAGGATCAAAGGGTAAAATGCATAAAATCTGAAGCTAATAAAACAATAAACTGCAAGAGAAAGTTTGGTACTATTAAACACTCCAGGAAATGCCTAGCATAATAGGAAAAAATATAAACATGAAAGGAAGAAAAGCAGTTCCCACTCAAGATAATATTAAATCTAATTGGTGCTGCAACACATACAAATATGAAGCAAACAGAAAAAGTGTCAAAGTCATGCAAAGTGTTGATTACCAGATACTCTAGATGACAAGCAACCTAGCAATGGAAACACCCTTTCAAGCAGCATGTTTCTCTAAATTAGAGGAACTACTCCCATTTCCCAATTAGGAAATCATCAAGGGTGAACTTCAGCTCTGCCCCAACTTGTCCCCTCCTTCTGCTTTCAGTGATCTATTTTTTTAGGTCATCTTCAAAATAATCCCTCATTCAGGATTCTGACCCATTCCATCTAAGCCACCCAGAGGCCAGTTATATAATATAGCCTCTTACACAGAGGTCAGTTTACAATGAAAATTTGTGTCTGAAGCAATGTATACAAAGTATTAGACGAAGACTACAAAGAAAAATTGAAAACCATGCATAGGCTGCAATATCAAAGGAGACAAACCACACAAGAAAATATATTTATATATACATATGTATCCAGTGTTTTTAAGTTCTTAAAACTAAATTCATAATTTAGATACTACAAAAGGTTAAAAAGTGAAAAGTAAAATTCTTGCTTCATTTGCATTTTCAATCCACAGAAATAGCCACTTAAAGAGTTTCTTGCACATTCTTCCTAAAAAGTTTCTATGTATAAACTATTACATAAGTATGTATATGTCATATGCTAATTTTTACACCTATTTATTATATGACCATATGTAAAACTTGCTTTTCTCTTGGGCATCTTTTGAGTTCATATAGCTTTCCAAAGTGGCACATATAAACCTATCACATATGCTACAAGTTATTTAACTAGTACCTACTTAGATTGTCTAATTTTTGCTGTTACAAATAACACAATAAACATTTTTTAATCCTTTTCCTACTTAAATTTTCTGAATCACAGGGTATGATCAATTTTTGTTGAAATACTACCAAACTGTCACCCAAAGAGTTTATTCTCTCCTTTCTACCCTAAGTGTATGGGAAAGTCTATTTCACTAAACTATTGCTAACTGAATCTTGTCATTTTAAAAAATCTTTGCTATCCTGAAAGACTATTTAATTGCCACTTTTGCTGTGAAATTAAACATTTTTAAAGTTACTGGCCACTTAAATTCCTTTTATAATACACAGTCCATGCATGACCTTGCACATTTTTTTCACTAATTATTTTTTACTATTTGCTGTGTTCTTTCTATATTAAGAAAATTAAGTATATTCCCAGTTTAATTTTTGCAGTTTTGATTCTGCATAATGTTTCTGCAGAATCAGAAAGATGAAGATGTTTCTGATTATGGTCAAATTTATCTGAAGATGTTTCTGATTATGGTCAAATTTCTCAGTCCTTAATCATGGCTTCTGAGCTTATGATGATGTTTCTGATTATGGTCACTGAAGATGTTTCTGATTATGGTCAAATTTATCTGAAGATGTTTGAAGATGTTTCTGATTATGGTCAAATTTCTCAGTCTTTAATCATGGCTTCTGAGCTTATGATGATGTATGCGAAGGCATACAGCACTCACATATATACCAAATTTCACCAAACTTATTTTCTATAATTCAGTGGTATCATCTTTTAAAATCCTTCATTTACCTGTACAGCGGGACACAGGTAGAACCCCGGCTTAACTTTTTGCCAAGAGAACTAGCCAGTTCTTCTCGAATAATTATTGAATAGCCTATCTTGTTCCCCATGAATTTAACCTGTGAAACTTGGTATTTTTTTGAGGGGATTTCCCAACTACCTTGAATAGTTCTGGTTCCACTAATCTGCTTATACCAATCCCAAACTGTTTAAATTATTGTGGAATTGTTATATGTTTTAATATCAGTATGGATATCCCCTTTATTACTCTTCTTTTTTTAGAAATTACTTGGCAACTCTCATACACTTATTTTCCCACATAAACATCAGTATCATTTGTAAATTTTATAAGAATTCTTGATATTTTCGAAGACATTATGACCTAATGAAATTTAAAAGCTTCTGCACAGCAAAGGAAACCATAAACAAGACCAAAAGACAACCCTCAGAATGGGAGAAAATATTTGCAAATGAAGCAACTCACAAAGGATTAATCTCCAAAATATACAAGCAGCTCATGCAGCTCAATATCAAAAAAACAAACAACCCAATCCAAAAATGGGCAGAAGACCTAAATAGACATTTCTCCAAAGAAGATATACTGATTGCCAACAAACACATGAAAGAATGCTCAACATCATTAATCATTAGAGAAATGCAAATCAAAACTACAATGAGATATCACCTCACACCAGTCAGAATGGCCATCATCAAAAAATCTAGAAACAATAAATGCTGGAGAGAGTGTGGAGAAAAGGGAACACTCTTGCACTGCTGGTGGGAATGTGAATTGGTACAGCCACTATGGAGAACAGTATGGAGGTTCCTTAAAAAACTAAAAATAGAACTATCATATGACCCAGCAATCCCACTACTGGGCATATACCCTGAGAAAACCATAATTCAAAAAGAGCCATGTACCAAAATGTTCATTGCAGCTCTATTTACAATAGCCAGGAGATGGAAACAACCTAAGTGTCCATCATTGGTTGAATAGATAAAGAAGATGTGGCATATATATACAATGGAATATTACTCAGCCATAAAAAGGAATGAAATTGAGCTATTTGTAATGAGGTGGATGGACCTAGAGTCTGTCATACAGAGTGAAGTAAGTCAGAAGGAGAAAGACAAATACCGTATGCTAACATATATATATGGAATTTAAGAAAAAAAATGTCCTGAAGAACCTAGGGGTAAGACAGGAATAAAGACACAGAACTACTAGAGAATGGACTTGAGGATATGGGGAGGGGGAACGGTAAGCTGTGACAAAGCGAGAGAGTGGCATGGACATATATACACTACCAAACGTAAAATAGATAGCTAGTGGGAAGCAGCCGCATAGCACAGGGAGATCAGCTCGGTGCTTTGTGACCACCTAGAGGGGTGGGATTGGGAGGTTGCGAGGGAGGGAGATGCAAGAGGGAAGAGATATGGGAACATATGTATATGTATAACTGATTCACTTTGTTATAAAGCAGAAACTAACACACCATTGTAAAGCAATTATACTCCAATAAAGATGTAAAAAAAATTTAAAAAATAGAATCCTAAAAAATTAAAAATAAATAAATAAAACCTTTCTATCCACTGTATTTTATCACCTATTATTGCATACAGACTACTAATTTTTATGTTTTCATCTTTTATAACTCACCACTTTATTCAATTCGCTCACTATTTCCATTTGTAGTTGTATTTCTTGAACTTTTGGTATATGTCATATTATATACAAATAATTCCAATAGTCTATCTCAATCCCTATTTTCTAATATTTCTTTCTCTTATCTAATTATGGAGTTAAAATTCCTAGTAATTTTAAATAGTGATGGTGATAGTAGTCATCATTCTTGTTTCTGACTTTACTGAGAAATCTTGTTTCACAATTAATTATGAGATGTTTTATATTCCATATCAGAGGAAAGAAACTATTCTCAATTTCTACTATATTCATATTTTTTATTAATTCAGGATTTGGTGTTGAATTTTGCCAGATTAATTTATGTGTAGACTTATAAAGCACTTTTCTCCTTTAACCTATTAATATGATAAATTATGTTGAGAGCTTGCCCAACACAGACCTACACTTGTATTCCTAACACAAATACCCTTCATCACATGATCAGGATATAATGTTTGTCAATGCACTGCTAATTCTGAATCATATTTTTATGGTTTTAACAGATATTCATAAATAAGATTAGTTTACTTAATTTTGTGTACACTTTTAAAAGTTTTGTCATCATAGTCTGCTAATTTATAAAAATATTTGAATACTTCTATGTTTTCTCAGGCCTGGAACAAGTTGAATAGAATTGACGTTCTCTATGCCTCAAAGATTTTAGAGAATTTCCTTCTGAAACCACTGGCCTAGCACTTCTGTGAGGTTTACTCACTGAAAACATTTTTCATTTCTTCCGTGGTCATGGATCTCTTCTGAGACCAACTTGTGAGATTTATATTTTCTTAGAAGTCATCTATTTCATTCAGGTTTTATATTTATTTGAATAGACTCGGGCAAATTATGCTTTTACAAGGGTTTTAATTCACTCTGTAGCTGTGATTATTCTGCCAACCTCATTCTAATTTACATAGTCTTCTTTTTTTTATTAGATTTACTAGTAGTTTTCTTTTCACTCCTACAAAAGAGGTTTTGATTTATTTATCAATTCTACTACTTTCTATTTGATAATTCACTAATTTTCCCTTTTGTTTTCGGTGATTTATTCCTTCTGTTTTCTGTGGTTTCAACTGGTTACTCTTTTAATATCTTCTTAATTTGAATTTTAATAAACTCCATTAAATTCTTTCTTAATTAGTAATATATGTGTTAAACATGTGGTACTAATTTTTTTCATGATTATTCTTATAGCAGCCCTACCTATAATTTAAGTAGCCCATAAAAGCAATGAAGAAACCTCTTCATGGACAAATTTCTGTTAAAATGTAACCAAGATAGGAGGACCTTCAAGATGGTGGAGGAGTAAGAATTGGAGATCACCTTCCTCCCCACAAATACATCAAAATACAATTACATGTGGAACAGCTCCTACAGAACACCTGCTGAACGCTGGCAGAAGACCTCAGACTTCCCAAAAGGCAAGAAACTCCCCAAATACCTGGGTAGGGCAAAAGAAAAATCAGAGACAAAAGAATAGGGACGGGACCTGCACCAGTGGGAGGGAGCTGTGAAGGAAGAAAGGTTTCTACACACTAGGAAGCCCCTTCACTGGTGGAGACAGGGGGAAGCTTCAGAGCCATGGAGGAGAGCGCAGCAACAGGGGTGCGGAGGGCAAAGCAGAGAGATTCCCGCACGGAGGATCGGTGCCGACCAGCACTCACCAGCCCGAGAGGCTTGTCTGCTCACCCGCCGGCGTGGGCGGGGCTGGGAGCTGAGGCTTGGGCTTCAGTCAGATCTCAGGAGAGGACTGGTGTTGGCTGTGTGAACACAGCCTGAAGGGGTTAGTGCGCCACAGCTAGCCGGGAGGGAGTCCGGGAAAAAGTCTGGACCTGCCGAAGAGTCAAGAGACTATTGTTTCGGGATGCTTGAGGAGAGGGGATGGAGAGCACTACCTAAATAAGCCCCGGAGATGGGTGCGAGTCGCTGCTATCTGCACGGACCCCAGAGACGGGCATGAGACACTAAGGCTGCTGCTGTAGCCACCAAGAAGCCTGTGTGCAAGCACAGGTCACTATCCACACCTCACCTCCCGGGACCCTGTGCAGCCCGCCACTGCCAGGGTCCCGTGATCCAGGGACAATTTCCCCGGGAGAACGCACGGTGCACCTCAGGATGTTGCAATGTTACACAGGACTCTGCTGCCACAGGTTCACCCCTCATTCCGTACCCCTCCCTCTCTCGGGCCTGAGTGAGCCAGAGCCCCCGAATCAGCTGCTCCTTTAACCCCTCCCCCACTCCGTCTGGGTGAAGAAGAGACACCCTTAGGCGACCTACACGCAGAGGTGGATCCAAATCCAAAGCTGAACCCCAGGAGCTGTGTGAACAAAGAAGAGAAAGGAAAATATCTCCCAGCATCCTCAGGAGCAGCAGATTAAATCTCCACAATCAATTTGATATACCCTGCATCTGTGGAATACCTGAATACACAACGAATCATGCCGAAATTGAGGCAGTGGACATTGGGAGCAACTATAGACTTGGAGTTTGCTATATGCCACTGACCAGTTTCTGATTTATATGTTTATCTTAGTTTAGTTTTTAGCGCTTGTTACAATTGGTGGATTTGTTTATTGGTTTTGTTGCTCTCTTCATTTTTTTTAATTACCTTTTTTATTTTCTACTTTAATAATATATGTTTTAATCTTGTGTTTTAATAACTTTATTTTATTTTATTCTTTCTTTCTTTTTTTTTTTCTCCCTTTTCTTCTGAGCATGTGGCTGACAGGGTCTTGGTGCTCCAGCCAGATGTCAGGCCTGAGCCTCGGAGGTGGGAGAGCTGAGTTCCGAGTGCAGGACATTTGGCAGGACCAGAGACCTCCTGGCCCCATGTAATATAAATTGGCGAGAGATCTCCATCTCAATGCTAAGACCCAGCAACACTCAACAGTCAGCAAGCTCCAGTGCTGGACACCCCATGCCAAACAACTAGCAAGACAGGAACACAACACCACCCATTAGCAGAGAGGCTGCCTAAAATCACAATAAGTCCACAGACACCCCAAAACACACCACTGGACGTGGTCCTGCCCAACAGAAAGACAAGATCCAGCCTCATCCACCAGAACACAGGCACCAGTCCCTTCCACCAGGAAGCCTACACAACCCACTGAACCAACTTTACCGACAGGGAGCAGACAGAAAAAAACAACGGGAACTACGAACCTGCAGCGTGCAAAAACAAGACCCCAAACACAGTTAAGTTAAACAAAATGAGAAGACAGAGAAATACGCAGCAGGTGAAGGAGCAAGGTAAAAAACCCACCAGACCAAATAAAAGAAGAGGAAATAGGCAGTCTATATGAAAAACAATTCAAAGTAATGATGGTAAAGATGATCCCAAATCTTGGAAATAGAATAGAGAAAATAAAAGAAAAGTTTAACAAGGACCTAGAAGAACTAACGAGCATTCAGGTATAATGTTATAAGTCAAAATTCTAGTTATTACTTGAAAATGTATATCTCAGAAATAACTAAATTTCCTTGTCAATTGCATTATTATGAACTTTCATCAAATCTTGAACCATGGTCATTTTTAAGTCTTTTGTCATTTACAGACAGTTCTGGGTGTACTCTGATGCTTTTGCAAAAATGTTCCTATAAAAGGGTTTCATCTTCAAGGAATTCATGGAAAAGACTCTGACAAGTACAGGTTTCTGGTAACTATACTGCTGAACTGAATGAATAAGCACTTTCAGAATTCTAATGGAAAACTGATGAATCCATAAAAGTGCTAACAAAAGCTCAAGATGAAAAAAAAATTAATTACATGGGACTAAGTGAACTGATGAGAATGATTATAAATTTTGGGACTTTCTGTTTGGATAAAAAAATGTTATAAATAAAAGAAAGACTAAAATTAAATTTAATTCAATTAAATGCAAAAAAAAAGAACTAAAGAGCAAACAAACAATGAAGAACAACACAGTAAATGAAATTTAAAATCCTCTAGAAGTATTCAATAGCAGAATCACTGAGGCAGAAAAACAGATAAGTGCACTGGAAGATAAAATAGTGGAAATAACTACTGCAGAGCAGAATAAAGAAAAAAGAATGAAAAGAATTGAGGGCAGTCTCAGAGACCTCTGGGACAACATTAAATGCACCAACATTCGAATTACAGGGGTCCCAGAAGAAGAAGAGAAAAAAGAAAGGTACTGAGAAAATATTTGAAGAGATTATAGTTGAAAACTTCCCTAATATGGGAAAGGAAATAGTCAATCAATCCAGGAAGCACAGAAAGTCCCATATAGGATAAATCCAAAGAGAAACACGTCAAGACACATATTAATAAAATTATCAAAAATTAAATACAAAGAAGAAATATTAAAAGCAGCAAGGGAAAAGCAAAAAATAACATACAAGGGACTTCCCATAAGGTTAATAGCTGATCCTTCCACAGAAACTCTGCAAGCCAGAGGGAGTGGCAGGACATATTTAAAGTGATGAAAGGGAAAAACCTACAACCAAGATTACTCTACCAAGCAAGGATCTCATTCAGTTTTGATGGAGAAATTAAAACATTTACAGACAAGCAAAAGCTAAGAGAATTCAGCACCACCAAACCAGCTTTACAACAAATGCTAAAGGAACTTCTCTAGGCAGGAAACACAAGAGAAGGAAAAGACCTACAATAACAAACCCAAAACAATTAAGAAAATGGTAATAGGAACATACATATCGATAACTACCTTAAATGTAAATGGATTAAATGCTCCAACCAAAAGACATAGACTGGCTGAAGGGATACGAAAACAAGACCCATATATATGCTGTCTACAAGAGACCCACTTCAGACCTAGGGACACATACAGACTGAAAGTGAGGGGATAGAAAAAGATATCCATGCAAATGGAAATCAAAAGAAAGCTGGAGTAGCAATTCTCATATCAGACAAAATAGACGTTAAAATAAAGACTATTACAGGAGACAAAGGACACTACATAATGATCAAGGGATCAATCCAAGAAGAAGATATAACAATTGTAAATATTTATGCATCCAACATAGGAGGACCTCAATACATAAGGCAAATGCTAAGAGCCATAAAAGGGGAAATCAACAGTAACACAGTAATAGTAGGGTAATTTAACATCCCACTTTCACCAATGGACAGATCAAACAAAATGAAAATAAATATGGAAACACAAGCTTTAAATGACACAGTAGATGAGATGGACTTACTTGATATTTATAGGACATTCCAATAAAAAAGAAAAAACAGAATACACTTTCTTCTCAAGTGCTCATGAAATACTCTCCAGGATAGATCATATCTTGGGTCACAAATCAAGCCTCGGTAAATTCAAGAAAACTGAAATCGTATCAAGTATATTTTCTGACCACAACACTAGGAGACTAGATATCAATTACAGGGAAAAAAACTGTAAAACATACAAACACATGGAGGCTAAACAATATGCTACTAAATAACGAAGAGATCACTGAAGATATCAAAGAGGAAATCAGAAAGTACCTGGAAACAAATGACAATGAAAACACAATAACCCAAACCTATGAGATGCAGCAAAAGCAGTTCTAACAGGGAAGTATATAGCTATACAATCTTACCTCAGGAAACAAGAAATATCTCAAATAAACAACCTAACCTTACACCTAAACCAACTGGAGAAAGAAGAACAAAAAACCCCTCAAAGTTAGCAGAAGGAAAAAAATCATAAAGATCAGATCAGAAATAAATGGAAAAGAAATGAAGGAAACAATAGCAAAGATCAATAAAACAAAAAACTGGTTGTTTAAGAAGATAAACAAAATTGATAAACCATTAGCCAGACTCATCAAGAAAAAAAGGGAGAAGACTCAAATCAACGAAATTAGAAATGAAAAAGGAGAAATAACAACTGACACTGCAGAAATACAAAGGATCATGAGAGATTACTACAAGCAACTATATGAAAACAAAATGTACAACCTGGAAGAAACAGACAAACGCTTAGAAAAGCATAACCTTCTGAGACTTAACTAGAAAGAAATAGAAAATAGAAACAGACCAATCAGAAGCACTGAAATTGAAACTGTGATTAAAAATCTTCCAACAAACAAAAGCCCAGGACCAGATGGACTCACAGGCGAATTCTATCAAACATTTAGACAAAACCTAACACCTATCCTCTCAAATTCTACCAAAATATAGCAGAGGGGGGAACACTCCTAAACTCACTCTACGAGACCACCATCACTCTGATACCAAAACCAGACAAAGATGTCACAAAAAAAGAAAACTACAGGCCAATATCACTGATGAACATAGGTCTGAAAATACACAACAAAATACTAGCAAACAGAATCCAGCAGCACATTAAAGGATCATAAACCATGATCAAGTGGTGTTTATCCCAGGAATGCAAGGATTCTTCAATATACGCAAATCAATCAACATGATACATCATATTAACAAGTTGAAGGATAAAAACCATACCATATGATAATCTCAATAGATACAGAAAAAGCTTTTGACAAAATTCAAAACCGATTTATGATTAAAAACCCTCCAGAGAGTAGGCATAGAAGGAACTTACCTCAACATATTAAAGGTCATATATGACAAATCCACAGCCATATCATTCTCAATGGTGAAAAAATGAAACCATTTCCACTAAGATCAGGAACAACACAAGGTTGCCCACTCTCACCACTATTATTCAACAGAGTTTTGGAAGTTTTAGTTACAGCAATCAGAGAAGAAAAATAAATAAAAGGAATCCAAATCGGAAAGAAGAAGTAAAAGTGTCACTGTTTGCAGATGATGTGATACTATACATAGAGAATCCTAAAGATGCCACCAGAAAGCTACTAGAGCTAATCAATGAATTTGGTAAAGGTGCAGGATACAAAATTAATGCACAGAAATCTCTTGCATTCCTATACACTAAGGATGAAAAATCTGAAGGAAAAATTAACGAAACACTGCCATTTACCATTGCAACAAAAAGAATAAAATACCTAGGAATAAACCTACCTAAGGAGACAAAAAACCTGTATGCAGAAAACTATAAGACACTGATGAAAGAAATTAAAGATGATACAAACAGATGGAGAGATATACCATGTTCTTGGATTGGAAGAATCAATATTGTGAAAATGACTCTACTACCCAAAGCAATCTACAGTTTCAGTGCAATCCCTATCAAACTACCAATGACATTTATCACAGAATTAGAACAAAAAATCTTAAAATTTGTATGGAAACACAAAAGACCCCTAATAGCCACAGCAAGCTTGAGAAAGAAAAATGGAGCCGGAGGAGTCAGGCTCCTGGACTTCAGAGTATAATACAAAGCTACATTAATCAAGACAGTATGATACTGGCACAAAAACAGAAATCTAGATCAATGGAACAGGATAGAAAGCCCATAGATAACCCACGCACATATGGTCTCCTTATCTTTGATAAAGGAGGCAAGCATATACAATGGAGAAAAGACAGCCTCTTCAATAAGTGGTGCTGGGAAAACTGGACAGCTACATGTAAAAGAATGAAATTCGAAGGCTCCCTAATACCATACACGAAAATAAACTCAAAATGGATTAAAGACCTAAATGTAATGCCAGACACTCTAAAACTCTTAGCGGAAAACATAGGCAGAACAATCTATGACATCAATTACAGCAATATCCTTTTTGACCCACCACCTAGAGAAATGGAAATAAAAACAAAAATAAACAAATGGGACCTAATGAAACTTAAAAGCTTCTGCATAGCAAAGGAAACCATAAACAAGACAAAAAGACAACCCTCAGAATGGGAGAAAATATTTTCAAATGAAGCAACTGACAAAGAATTAATCTCCAACAGATACAAGCAGCTCATGCAGCTCAATATCAAAAAAACAAACAACCCAATCCAAAAATGGGCAGAAGACCTAAATAGACATTTCTCCAAAGAAGAAATACAGATTGCCAACAAACACATGAAAGAATGCTCAACATCATTAATCATTAGAGAAATGCAAATCAAAACTACAATGAGATATCATCTCATACCGGTCAGAACGGCCATCATCAAAAAGTCTATAAACAATAAATGCTGGAGAGGGTGTGGAGAAAAGGGAACCCTCTTGCACTGTTGGTGGGAATGTAAATTGATACAGCCACTATGGAGAACAGTATGGAGGTTCCTTAAAAAACTAAAAATAGAACTACCATGTGACCCAGCAATCCCACTACTACGCATATACCCTGAGAAAACCATAATTCATAAAGAGTCATGTACCACAATGTTCAGTGCAGCACTATTTACAATAGCCAGGACATGGAAGCAACCTAAGTGTCCATCAACAGATGAATGGATAAAGAAGATGTAGCACCTATATACAATGGACTATTACTCAGCCATAAAAAGAAACGAAATTGAGTTATTTGTAGTGAGGTAGACGGACCCAGATCTGTCATACAGAGTGAAATAAGTCAGAAAGAGGTAAACGAATACCGTATGCTAACACATATATGGAATCTAAAAAAAAAGTTCTGAAGAACCTAGGGGCAGGACAGGAATAAAGATGCAGACGTAGAGAATGGACTTGAGGACATGGGGAGAGGGAAGGGAGAAATGAGAGTGGCATGGACATATATACACTACCAAATGTAAAATAGATAGCTAGTGGGAAGCAGCCGCATAGCACAGGGAGATTAGCTTGGTGCTTTGTGACCACCTAGAGGGGTGGGATAGGGTGGGTTGGAGGGAGACACAAGAGGGAGGAGATATGGGGATATATGTATATGTATAGCTGATTTACTTTGTTATACAGCAGAAACTAACACAACAATGTAAAGCAATTATATTCCAATAAGGATGTTAAAAAAAAAGTAACCAAGATAATAGAAATATATATACATATATATGTATATTCTCTGTATATATTCAAAATATATTTTTAAAATTTTAATATGTTACCAAATGAAAGAATCTTGAAAATAGACATTACAGTTTTCCATAGGGCATTTTGCAAATACATATCTTGTGAGCAATGTTTTCTTTCTGTCTCTCTTCATCTCTCTTCAGGCCCCAGAGACATTTTCATGAGTTAATAACTTAGAGTCATTTTATGACTTAAAAAAAATCTAGCATGAGTGAGAAATCTAGAGGGAATTTAGAAAACAAATGGAACACTCGTGAGACTTCTGGATGGAGCTAAATTACTACTTTAAAGCGCAAGCATTTAAGGGGTTATTATTGCTTTTGGAGGGAGGGAGAGGCAGACCAACTAGATGACCTGTGAGTTACCTCAGGGCTCCAGATTTGCTTCAAAAAGACTTCTGTACTGCAGTATTATCAGAAAATTATTAATGAGATACATTGTGCTCTAGAGATTTTAGTAAAAAATGTAGGCTCGTAAAACTGTGTTCAAGATGATCATCTGGTAGTTCCTATAAGATCCATGGAGACGGCTGACCCAGCTGAATGCTGCATGAAAGTCAGTATTTACTGTCAAATATGTGCATGGTTTTCTAGCAAGATAGCCAGAGAGCCTTCAGTTACTTATCATCATAGAATTATGGTCCTCTGGTCCACACAGTGTAGGCCACAGGGTTCACCAAAGTGAAATCAAAGTAAATCAAAGGGTGCACATCCCACCCCACAGGACACCTGAGTCTGCCACCTCCTTGGTCCCTAGTACACAGTGAGCAAAGTAGCACGTCAAAAGCAGTCACCTTGGTGAGAAAGCTTTACTATAGGTATTAAAACAACTAGTCCTGTGATCTCTCTCCCTCTCTCTCTCTTAGTTAGATTAGATCTTATGTTTGATCTTCAGTTTGTGGTGGTTTAAAAACATGGCCTTACAGTTATTTAACATTCTCTCAATTGAGATGTGGAGCACACATCCCCTCACTTTGAATCTCAGCTCTGTGAGTCCTGGACAAATAGAATCAGTGGAAAATATACTATGCCAGTTTGGGAGCACAGGCCGTAATAAACAGGCAGTTTTACTTCCTGTTTCTTGTGCCTGTTGCTCTTGAAACCCAGCCATGACATGAGGAAGCCCAAGCAGCCCCTTGGGGAGGAAATAAGGTTCCCAGCCCATAGTCTCAAAGGAGCTCTCAGATGACAGCCAGCACCTGCTTACCAGCTGTGTAAGAGAGTCACATTACTGGTGTACCCTCCAGCTTACAGGCGAGCTGCCGCAACTGATGCTGTGTGGAACAGAAACGAGGTGCCCCTGACAAGTTCTGCCTTACTTGCAATTCATAAGCAAAATAAATCATTGCCCTCCTTTGATGCCATAAGTTTGGGGGTCACTTGTTAAACAGCAAAACATAATGAGTTCTTCATGTGAAAGCCCTAATTTAACTCCATCTCAAAAATCCTTAGCAAATGTTCCTACTCATCTATATATCCCATTGCCTCTTCTCCCAAACATACCAGACTTTCTCCCCCAAATCCTTCATTCAGCTAATGATAACAACTGGTCTGTCTTTACACTTGGCTCTAAACTTCACTCATTTTCTCCCTCTTTCACTCCTGCCCAATGGCTAGTCCATAACCAAATACAATACCCTCCTCCTCAAAATATTTCTGGCTTCAGTGTCTTCTTTCTCATTACTATTTTAATCGCCCAAGTTGTATCCCTTGCACTTGAACTAGCACCATGAGATACAAATGGTGTCAGCTGTATTCCTGTTTCCAGCCTTTCCATCTCAAATTCCTCATGCAGCCTGTCACTTTCCAAAATCATTGCTTAAAATTATGCAAATGTTCCCACTAGCTCTTTTACTAAGGTCTTAACTTGTTAGCCTGACTTTCCACAATCCACCTCCAATCCATTTTCTTCACCATACTGTCACCCTGCTTTTATAGTTTCCCCCAAAGCCCCATCTTCTTGCACCACCATGGAGTCCACATTGCTCCAGATACCTCTGTCTGTCAATCAGCCCTGTTTTCCAATTTTCTCCAGGCTTACGGTTCTGCAATCATTCTTTAACTGAGAGAGCACAATCTCTCTCTAATTTTAAATGAGGATTTGTCTTTCCTTCCTTTTGTCCCTCAGTATTAGAGAAATAAATTGTGTTTCCTGATAAATTTGACATTTAATTTACTTATTTTGGTGTAAACTTCATCTAAAAGATTGCAATATATTATATATGTGACATATAAATATATGCATATATAAATATATACATATATATCCTAATATATTACTTCTATCTCTAGTTAATCAAGTTTTTGATTGAAATGCATATCACTGGCCTATATAATTTTTGTGGTTAAAAGTAGAAAGAACCCTGTCCTGGATATCTAGACATTTGAGTTCTTGTTATCATCTTCTCTCTCACTGGCTGCATGGCCTCAAATTATTTTCCTTCCATGGTCTTTAGTTTGCTTCACTCTAAAATCAAATAGTTGTATTAGATGGCTTTAGATTTTTTTCCCAGTCTGAGATTAGTAATATCAAAATTCAAACTAATATTCAAATAAAAAGTAAGATAGTATTCTCTCTTTATAAATGTATTTTTATTTATAAGGTGATTCAGAAAGAAACTCCTTTGATAGCAAGCCTTTGCAATATATTTAAATCACTACTTTGAGTAACAACAGCAACAAAATTGTGATTGTTTTTCAGAAACCTGTATCTATAGGGAGCTATGCCTATTATTGGACATATGAAATAATCTTGACCTGACACTTGAAGTAAGAATAGTTACTCAAACCACACAGATATATGGATCCGAGCTATAAATTTATATACAGTGTAGCCTCCCTGATTCTCAATCCTAGAATACAGATATTTGCTTTGCTCTTTTCCTTAACTATCTCAAATCACCTAGGTGCAAGTAGTAAAGAGAGCTACGTAGTCAAAACTGTCAGAGAGCGAACTTGAACGCTGAACTTTTGATTCTATATCCAATGAGAACTCAGCACAGAAAAAGGAAAAATTTCTATTTCAAAACCAGTAATAGAGACAATAAGTAGGCATTAATAAATAATTGCAAGCAAGGCTACAATACAATAGTGCATTAGTTATGATAAAATTGGCCATGGAAAATAATCAATACACTCCAAAATCTAAGTGTCTGACAAGTTTGAAAAAGGAAAAGAGAAATTTTATTTCTGGCCACACAAAGTCAGACGGTTCAACAGGGCCTTGCCTTCATCCAGTGATTCAGGGACCCAGGCTTCCACCATCTGTGGTGTTGCCATCTCTACCCAAGGCTTCTGCGGTATCAGAGGCAGGGAAAATCAGAGCATGGAAGAGGCACACTGGCTTTTAAATGCCTTGGCAGCAAGTGACACACACATGATTTCTGGTACATTTCATTGGCTAGAACTAATTATGGAGCCCCACCTAACTGCAACGATCTTGGAAGTGGATTCTTCCTGTGAGATCATGACTAGTAGAAAACTGGATATAAGTAAGCACTAAAGCTCTCTACTCGAAATGGTATGACTCTGTGCCCTGATGGAAGTCTAGGATTTTAGGACAAGCATATCCACTTAGGATGTCACATAAATTGTTAATCATATGTTGCAGATTACACATTAGCTATAAAGGACTATTAATTTAAAAACATGCCAGAGGTTTTCCTCTCAAAACATACACTATGTTATCAGGGTTCACAGAGAGAAATATTTTCAGGGCTTACTGCTAGATGTCTAAGAAATATTAATTTGCACATAAAAACTCAGTCTTAATTGTTCTGGATTCAGATGTTCTACTGTTCAAATGTCTTTTAGGTCACTGCTATTTAATGATATTTTTGAAGAAATGTAAACTATTTAAAAACACAGAGCTTCCTCACATATTAAAAAAGTGTAAGATTCATTCACAGATGAAAACCTGTTCTTCTGCTGAAAGCAGTCATATTTCCAAAGGTGGAAAATATTAAAGATAATTAAGAAAATTAATGTAGAAAACAGTACCAGTTAGTCTACAAATAGGAATCTTTATAAAGGGTCAGCAAACTTTGTCTGCAACAAATCAGGTAGTAAATACATTAAGCTATACAGGACATGTGATCTTTGTTGTATTTACTCAATCTGGCCCTTATAGCATAAAAGCAACCCTAAATAACATGTAAGTAAATGAGACTGGTTATGTTCCAATAAAACTTTATTAACAAAAACTGGTGCGGCCAGATTGGATCTGCAGGCAATAGTTTGGCAAGCCCTGATCTACAATCCTGAAATGGTGCTGGATACTATGCTTCTAATCACTTTAAAATTTAGCTCTAGGCCAAAAAAAAAAAAAAGGAAAATAAATCAGTCAGAAGCAGACTATACACATTTGTTGTTATCTGCAATATTTGGCTACACTAAATTTCAAAATTAATTGAAATCAAATGGGTTATGTACTTTTTGTTCCAATCCATATTGTGTAAAGTAGTCCAGTGACAGCTTTGGGTTAAAAGAATTTCTTTAAATTATTAGTTTAAATTCAAACATAGATTCCCTGCATACACAATATACTCCAACAAGAAATGGGTAAAAATTTTAGTATATTGGATAAAAATGGCTTTTAATCAGCTTGAAAATGTAGAGTAGATTTTGTCAAGGGTGTTTTAGCTGAGTGACCAGTCCTACTTTATTAAACCACGTTCAACTATTGCTTCTCAATAAAACTGGTATAAGAGAAGGCTTATGGTAAGAAAACAGTGTATATCACAAATAAAATATACATAATAAAGTACACATGAAAAGTGAAGAATAAAGGGAAAGCATTCAACTTTATACAAATATCAATGGAAAGAGCTTGCTTACTACCTCTCAAAATATTTTTGTTTGGTGCTTTATCATTTCTCTCATTCCTAAAGGATCAGAAACTCATTATATAGTAGTTTTAAAACTACAAGTAACTTAGTAATATATAAATACTGTCATCAAGTAATGTTAGAACTCATTGTTCTAGAAATACAACTGCAATCATAGATATATGCTCTCTATACAAGTATAATTTTAGGGGTGTACATTGTATGATTTTTCTTCTAGAATGGAAGTTTTAAGATAGCCATGCTCATGAATTTTCATGCCATCACTCAAGTTATCAAGTACAATAACAGTTATATCATTTCTAAAATGCTATTTCTTCAAATTACAGCTCTGTAACAATTCGTTTAAATTATGTCACTTGTAAGAGTAAGTGTATTATTTGTTCCAAATATGCTGGGTGTTGATTACTTTTTAAAGCAAATATTATCTCCTTTCAAATCTCATTAATTTATAAATCAATCATAGCAGAATGGAAAAACCAGAAGGCAGGGTCAGAAGATGAGACTTTAATCCTTGGGTCTGATACTGATTAGCTGTGTGATGTTGATCAGGTTATAACTTTTCTGATTTCTGTCTTATCATCTGTAAAACATAGGAAAGGACACATGCTCTACCTACTTTTCATTACTTTGTGAGGATATTATAAGATAATATACTTGTAAACAAGTTATCTTATACACTGCAAAATGCTGTACAAATGTGAGTTATTGTTATTATTTCCCAATATCCCTTTTCGATAAGAAAAGTCATTTACTAAATTGACAATTTAACTACTCAGGAAATAAATGACTGCCTTATCACATTCATAAACAATATCATGTAACCAGTCAGCTGTGCTTTAAGGCCAAGATTTCCATACGTTAGAACAAATACATATTCTGTATATTAGGACAAATGCAAAAACTCAATATTACCTAGATATACCTTAGGTATTTATTGCTATGCTCGATGTAATAAATGTGGATTTTATCCTTGGAAAAATATTTGTTTATACTAATATACATATAGCTAAAATGGAATGATTAAATCTATGCCAAATTATCATGAAAGATAAGAATTTCCTTATACTTTGTCAGATTTTCATGGAGCACTTTAATATTTAGGGCAGAAAAATAATCTTCAAATCTCATTTTACTGTAAGATTTATAAATCACATACCAAGGCTTTATTTATAGAATTCAACAGCTAAATAAGAAAAGCAATTAAGGTTTGATATTCAATCGACACAGTAGGTCTTTCCTAGTGATTTCCTATATTTCTGAATAGGGCAAAGAAAGTGGTAAAAAGTCTTCAGGAGAATATTTTTATTTTTTTATGTACCAAGAAGTTGTGGGGCTTTAAGCCCATCCTTGGTTTCAGTTGGATTCTCTAAGGTCTTTGTGTGGCTTCCAGAGAGCAAAGGAAGAAAGAAGCTAGATAAAGGGGTAGCAGACACACTAACTAGGATCCCCAGAACTGCCTTCCTGGCCACTGCTGAGATGAAGCACACCCCTGTCCAGACATTTCTTTTCTCCATCCCTGTAGGGAGCCAGTTTAGGTAAATCTCTCTGCCTGCTCCTGTTTGTGAAAGATACAGAGACATCTGAGTGGGAGGCTTACAGTCTTTTTTTCCTAATGTAGTTAATAGGTCGATCAAAAATAAAGTTGAGAACCCCTGATCAGGAGGAGCTTAGACTGTAATGGGAATAAAATCTCTATTCTGTCCAATCTGAAATATATTAGAAAAAAAAATTTAACGGCACCCTAGGAAACCAAGCTTTCCACATTACGACAGGTTATTATCCCCATGGGACAGCCCTGCAGATCATCTCCAAATAGTTATAAATATGTGCCTTTAAGTAATAAGGAGTCTGTGTCTACGGTACTGGCTTTTTAAAGGAGTATAAATATGTTCCAGATGAAATCTTGTACATTATACAGAGAAAATCTCTGAGATTTTACTCTTAATGTGGGCTTTCTAAATTACAAAGTGAACATTTTCTCCCAGTTCACTGCTATTTGAGTAATAGGCACGCTGTCGGAAACTTACACTAGGCAATAAATTATGATTCGATTTTTTTTCAGAAGTACATCTTTATGCTTTAGTCCTTACCCTGTTTTAAGGATGCAATGAACCATTTGTTAACACTCTAAATAGAGCACAGCTGATAGAAATAGCAATGAGCTATACAAATATTTATATGGTAGCAGACAATTTAAAATAGCAAATAATTCCTTTAAAAATCTTCTTATTTTTCTAATAGAAAATGTCCATGCATGGTAAAATTGGGTCAGAGTATTTTTAGGTTAGACGACAGCTCAATTCCCCTCACAACTAGCTCTGTTTTTAGTGATATGGTTCCTCTTGCGTTTTTGTCAGATGCATTCTATCCTGCACAGAAATTTCTTCTTTCCCTACCCTTCATTTTAGTTCCTTCACTCCCCTATCACTGCCATGCTTTAATATTCTGGCCTTAACACCTTTCAATTCTGCTTTTATATTTTTCGAACAATGTTTCACTGATACTGACAAAGAGTTATAAAATAAATAAATAAATAAAAAATGAGATCTTGTAGATTTAAAAATTCCTATGATTTTGTTCGAGATTATCACATTTGATAAAAACTGTAAGCATATGTAAATTGTGAGAAAATCAGATGCAACTATAATTAAGCTGTCTTTCATAAGACTATTCAGATGTTTTCTATCAAAATTTTATATGTATAATATTTAACCCCAACACTGTCAAATATATTTCAGTTCAAGGCTATATTTTCCCCACTATTCCAACTATTTAGATTTTTTACTTAATTTAAGTGGTTAATACCTACTGTTACCAAGGATTTTTCTTTTAAAGTGGCACTTTCAGATTTAAAAAAAAGAAAAAAAAATGCTTATCCTTCCTTTTCAATTTAGCAGATGTTACAGTCACTACAGTGATAATGTTAGCAATCTGGTATTAAGGTTTAGAAATCTCATCCTGTGATGTAATAGATAGAGACTTCTATAAAGACTCCATTATACTCCCTGAGACAATAAATTGACATGCTATGTCCATCACCCGTGCTTTAGGTCTACCTCACAAAACTGTTATCTCTTTCAGTTCAACTAGATAACAACAAAATTTTCAAAGAAGGGTTTTGTTGATTTTCCCAATTCTCTCAAACTTTACAATATTAAATCACTGTTCCATTTGCATATGAATACCTTGTAACAGTATTTCTTTTTAAAGATACTGAGGTAGCAATCAGCCCTGGGAATTAATCCAAATAACAGCCTCTGAAGATGGCCTTCTTTGGTATCTAATCAGAACCATCAGTGCCATGACAGAGCCCTGCTGGGAATCCTGTCAGATTCCATTTATCTGAACACACTGGATAAGTGACCCAATGGATAAGTGGTTTCAAATAACCATTTTTTCTGATTTTTCATTGGGTTGCCACAATGATTTTGTAATGGGAACATAAACTGGTTAATAAGTATTTACACTGAATGTGTGATACAATTTCATTTTACCCTTATTTGGTTACTATGAGCCATCTCCTCAAAGCACCGTTTGAAGTTATATCTCATAGCTTTACAAACCAGTATTGTCCCAAAACAATCTCCATTCACCCTAATCACACCAAAACCATTCACCCTCCCTCTCAGATCTTTGCAATTTCTTCTAATAAGCTACAACAAATGACATTTCTTTTAGACACAGTTGATATATTGGCTCTAGGCACAGAACTTTTAACACATCCCAGAGAACTTCTCATCGAACCTCAAAGATTACAAAATGTGACCAATAAATTATTCTCCCCAGTACCAAGAAGATGCTTTGAATAATCATTGAACACACACAACGCAACAGCTCTGGGCAAAAAGTTCCACCCATAAGATGCATATATTAATCTAGTTGTTAGAGTACAGCATAAGTGCATGAAACAACCAATGAATGAATCTATACATATATAATAATGTGGGAGTTTATAATACAGGAAATAAATGCATAAAGATTTAGCAAAGACCACATGTTGCAATAATTTAGAAAGCTTCACTATAACCTGAAATAGGGCTTTAGGCCCTAAATAATAGGTAGGTTAAATAATAGGCAGGATAAATAAATGGAAATCACTTCAAGCAAGAAAACAAATAAAATCCAATAAGCAAAGTTTCAAAAATGATGCTAATATGTGGGAAGAAGAAAATATATTCTGGAAAAATAAAAACAAAGACAAAAACTCCTGACTTGAAAAGAGGTTTTCTCGTGAACAGTGCAGAAAATAAAGATCAGTTGGATATACAAGAATTTTAGAGAAACTTTTGAACCAGTTAGAGTTGTTGAAAGCGGCAGAGATATTGATGTGCAGTAATATCACATAAGTTTAATACAAAAATCTGAACATTTTTATATAAAAATAGATGACTAATTTACTAATTTCTCTGGCACTATTTCTTCATTTATTAAATTTGCAGCTTGGATAAAATAACTCCAAATTCCCTCCCAGCTCTAATATTTCATGGGCTCACTCAACCTAAAAACTCTGCATTTCAAAAATATTAAATAAATAACTAAACAAATAAAAACTCTGCAATATAGATAGATAATCTGCAATGGGTGTGAAAAAAAATCTATTCCTTCCAAGTGAGGAACTTGGGAACGGCTTAATGAGAATTGTGGCACATTGAATAGAATCTCAAAGTGTCATAGAAATTTAAAGTGAAGTGGAAAATAGGGACATTCAAGACTTAGAAACTTTGATAAATTGTTTTTTCATTTTCCCTCCATTCTAGAAAATCGTCTTGCTGTCATACATATTAGAAAATGGATTCAAATACTTTATTTCCTGGGAGCTGAAATTTTTTGTAGTATATCTTTAGGATAGGATATCTTTAGGATAGAGTATCTTTCTGGAAAGGAAAGTCATAAATAAAAAAGGAAAAGCACAAACAACTAAGAGTTGAAGATACACATATTTTAATGGCTCATTATCTTGACCAAGAAGGCAGAAAACAAGAAGTAATGAGAATGACATTAACTGAGTACCTAGCATATGTCTCTCTCTGTCTTAGGTGCTTCATTTATACTATTTCATTTAACAATTAAGGCCGATTATAAATGTTTTCCAGATTTCCTGTCTTGACCCCTTACACTACTAAAAATCAAATTCCTACAAATAAGCTTAGCTATAAATATCAGTCAGTAACAATTCCTGTTTGTTAAATTTTACCTATAAAGGTATCACAGGACTCAGGTGGTCTGGGAAAACTAAGTTTGTCCACTGAAGATAAGGAATACCAAAATGCATAGATGTGACATACTGTTCATAATGTTATGCCATGAAAAGCATAAAAATGAATAAACGGAAACCTCAATTAAAATAGTGTCAGGAGACCAGAAGAGGAGGATCTCATGCCCTACAGCAATAGCAGAGTTCAACAGGAAGAAGAAAGACTTCCTCTTCCTGCCTGGCAAGAGCTCAGCCAATGAGAGACTGCCACAACTCAGCCAATGAAAAGCCGCTATACACTGAACTTTCAATTCCTCCAATGGACTCTTTATTTACTCTAGCCCTCCAGGCTTCCTTTTCCCGTCTTTAAGAGAGTTCTCTTCTCCTTGTTCTGCGGGACGAGCACAGTAACTCGCCCGGGTTGCAGACCTCGAATTTCAATTCTTTGCTGATCCCAAATAATCCCATTTTTACTGGAGAAATAACTGGCAGTCTATTTGTTTAAGGTTAACAAAAGGGTTCTTATTATTATTTGGAAACTTGGAGCTTCCCATGCAAGTAGTATTGAGTCAATGTCTATAATTACATTGTAAATAAACTGACCCAAAAACATTTCCCAAAAAAAACCTACTTGCAGATATTTGTCACCCAATAGCACTCTGATACTGCTCTGTAAATAGGAAATCCCATTTTGTGAAGCTTTCATGCTCTTCTGCTGTTATAAAGGGCTCACAGCCATGACACTGATGTCATTTTCCACACTGCCTTTTCACTTCAAGGTATTTTCTAACTTTATGTAGCATCATACGTTTTTTCCAAGAACATTTCTCAAAATAAAACCAACTAATTCTACCACTCTTTAGCTTCCTATCCTTGGCAAATATACAAAGACTTACACATTTTATAAAGATTTATGTCTTTCATTCTTGTTGTTTATCATATCCAGGCCTTCTTTCTCTAGCTAGATTATTAGTTTCTTTCTTTCAAATATTTTGCATTGGATCTTATATCTAACATTTTGCTCGGAAAACATGATACTCCGTAGTTTTTGGCTTAATGATAAATAGGATCATAGAATTTTAGACCAGATGGGATACAGAATTTATGTAATCCCGACGTCCTCATTTTACAGCTGATGAAATGGGGATAGGCTCAGAGATTAAAATAATTTGATCAAGACTGACAAGATGATGAGAACTTTGGTGACTTACCTATCTCATGCTTTTCACATTTCTTATCTCATCCACTTAATAAATAAGTACATTCTAAGTGACAAGAATGATGCAAGGAAAAAAAGGTAAACAAAGCACCCACTCTTATAGTTTCTGCTTCATGTGTAGAAATAGAGAATAAATAGTAAATATAATGTGAGAGTGTAGCATTATCATAAGTACACTGGAGCAACAGTTATCTAGGCTCAGAAAGTCCAGTGAGGCTTTCTGGAGATAAATATATATCATGTGAGAAGAGAAGAGTGAGTTAACAAAATGAAGGTTGGGGTACAGAAGACAGTCTACATACTGGGAGCAGGGAAGAAAGAGACTAGACAGGTAGGTGAGGATAGATCATGAATGGCCTTACCAGTAAATTTACAATTTCTATTTTGAAATCTATTACTACATTTTAAGTAGGAAGGAGACTTCATCAAATTTGTATTTTAGAATAACTTTAGCTGTGAAGTGGGGAATGAACAGGGTGGAAGAGGCTGAGATAGAAGCCAGAAAACCAGTTAGAAGACTATTGTAATAATCCATGTGACAGACAGTGATAGCCTTTATTATTGCATTTCAAAAAGCAGTGAGCCTGCTCTAATATTTTGAAAGTAGGCCTTTGATATTGCATCTGTACTACCAGGATGGAAAAAAAAGAGAATGTGTTTATCTTTGAGAAGTAAATAAAACTTGGCAAGGAAGAATTTCATATTGTGGGAATTAAGATTATTAACCTTAATTATTGAATTGGTTTATTGCAACCCACTGATGGGGCAGAAGTGTTTGAGTTCTAAGGACATCAGTCCTCAACTACAGATGAGGACTGTAGATGTGTTCTCAATGCCCAGGCAGCTTGTCTAGCCACGTATAGACATGGCTTAATTCAAAATAGAAAAGAATTTTAGAATAAATATTCTCAAAACCCCCAATACTGCAAGAGGCTATTTACTTGAAGAGTTCCTCTTCAATTACAAAAGCAAGTGCTGAAATATCAGCCAAGCTCTCGATTGCTCTGCCAATTCCAACTAGTTTTGCGGTTGTGCAGTTTCTCCTGTGCCAGCTTAATTTTTTTAAACTATTATGAGGTCTAAACGCTGGAAATGCCAAAGGGGAAAAACAAGGTCAAACAATGTGATTGCATTTTAGCTAAATGCATCCATTACACAGGCAAGAGGCAAGAGGATGCAATATGGTTTTTTAAAAGACAAAAAGTATGTGGTTTACTTGAAGAAATTCTTAAGTTTTTCTTCAAAGAGAAATCAGTACAAAATTTTATTTCGTGCCATAATATATTATGGCAATGAATTCTGAAAATGAGGTCTAAAAATAGAGACCGTATTGAAGTATTACACATAGCAGTAGTTGCTTTAAGAAAGCACACTCAAACGTGGTATTTTATACACATTATGAAAAATGGTTACAATGTAAAACTAATAAGAATCGGCAGAGATTTATATTCATTCTGTGGATGTTGACCCTTTATTCTTTAGACTAAATAAGAAAGGATATCTGCATATAATTGCTACTTTTTTTTTTTTTTGGTCCTAAGATTTTTCAAACAACTGGTTCCTCTCTGTCTTTCCATATTCATCTTCCCTTATCTACACTGGGACCATGGCCCCTTTGACCTGTGCTCCAGCTTTCCAAACACACCCAGCGTGATCAGGCCACTTTTCGGTTGCTCATGGTACTATTTTTCTGGGTAGAATGGTGCGCTCCATCTGAAAAAGTCTTAGTCATCATCAAAGAACTAAATTAAAAATTATCTCCATTGTGCCAACTTCTCTGATCTCTCCAAGAAGAATTAATTATTCTCTTCTGTATGCTTCCATCAACTCTCCTAGTATGCTTTTGATTTACAAGCTTCATAAATAGAAAAATACAAAACGCCATTTTTACTTTGCTATTTTTTATATTCTCTGATATACTCTTATAGGATCTTAATGAAATAGATGAGAGAGAATAGAGATACAGACATAAACATGTATAAATAATATTGACATATGTACACATAAACTCATTTAATTCATAATAATAAATATTCATTTTCATGATGTGCCATGTCCGCAGTTCTTGTGCTATAATCTGTTACTTAAAAAAGTATGATGGGGAGGAGCTTCAAGATGGCGGAAGAGTAAGACGCGGAGATCACCTTCCTCTCCACAAATACATCAGAAATACATCTACATGGAACAACTCCTACGGAACACCTACTGAATGCTGGCAGAAGACCTCAGACCTCCCAAAAGGCAAGAAACTCCCCCACGTACCTGGATACGGCAAAAGAAAAAAGAATAAACAAACACAAAAGAATAGGGATGGGACCTGCGCCAGTGGGAGGAAGCTGTTCAGAAGGAGAGGTTTCCACACACTAGAAGCCCCTTCGCAGGCGGAGACTGCGGGTGGCGGAGGGGGGAAGCTTCGGTGCCGCAGAGGAGAGCACAGCAACAGGGGTGCGGAGGGCAAAGCGGGGAGATTCCCACACAGATGATCGGTGCTGACCGGCACTCACCAGCCCGAGAGGCTCATCTGCTCACCCGCCGGGGCGGGCAGGGCTGGGAGCTGAGGCTCGGGCTTCGGAGGTCGGATCCCAGGGAGAGAACTGGAGCTGGCGGCGTGAACACAGCCTGAAGGGGGCTAATGCGCCACAGCTAGCCAGGAGGGAGTCCCGGAAAAGGTCTGGACCTGCCAAAGAGGCAAGAGACTTTTTCTTGCCTCTTTGTTTTGTGGTGCAGGAGGAGAGGGTATTCAGAGCGCCACTTAAAGGAGCTCCAGAGACGGGCGGGAGCCGCGGGTATCAGCGCAGACCCCAGAGACGGGCATGAGACACTAAGACTGCTGCTGCCACCACCAGGAAGCCTGTGTGCAAGCACAGGTCACTCTCCACACCTCCCTTCCAGGGAGGCTGTGCAGCCCGCCACTGCCAGGGTCCCGTGATCCAGGGACAACTTCCCCAGGAGAACGCACGGCGCACCTCCAGCTGGTGAAACATCATGCGGGCCTCTGCCGCCACAGGCTCACCACGCATCTGTACCCCTCCCTCCCGCAGCCTGAGTGAGCCAGAGCCCTTGAATCAGCTGCTCCTTTAACCCCGTCCTGTCTGAGCGAAGGACAGATGCCCTCCGGCAACATACACACAGAGACGGGGCCAAATCCAAAACTGAACCCCAGGAGCTGTGCGAACAAAGAAGAGAAAGGGAACTTTCTCCCCACAGCCTCAGGAGCAGTGGATTAAATCTCCACAATGAACTTGATGTACCCTGCATCTCTGGAATACGTGAATAGACAACGAATCATCCCACATTGAGGAGGTGGATTGTGGGAGCAAAGATATATACATTTTTTTTTTTCCTTTTTCTCTTTTTGTGAGTATGTATGTGTATACTTCTATGTGTAATTCTGTCTTTATAGCTTTGCTTTTACCATTTGTCCTAGGGTTCTGTCTGTCCGTATTTTCTTTTTATTACTTAAAATTTTTTTTTTCTTAATAATTATTTTTTATTTTAATAACTTTATTTTACTTTACTTTATTTTATTTTATATTCTTCTTTCTTTCTTTTTTTTCTCCCTTTTATTCTGAGCCATGTGGATGAAAGGCTCTTGGTGCTCCAGGCAGGCATCAGGGCTGTGCCTCTGAGGTGGGAGAGCCAAGTTCAGGACACTGGTCCACAAGAGACCTCCCAGCTGCACGTAATATCAAAGGGTGAAAATCTCCCAGAGATCTCCATCTCAACGCCAAGACCCAGCTTCACCCAACGACCAGCAAGCTACAGTGCTGGACACCCTATGCCAAACAACTAGCAAGTCAGGAACACAACCCCATCCATTAGTAGAGAGGCTGCCTAAAATCATAATAATGCCACAGACAGCCCAAAACACACCACCAGATGTGGACCTGCCACCAGAAAGACAAGATACAGCCTCATCCACCAGAACACAGGCACTAGTCCCCTCCACGAGGAAGCCTATATAATCCACTGAACCAACCTTAGACACTGGGGACATACACCAAAAACAACGGGAACTACGAACCTGCAGCCTGCAAAAAGGAGACCTGAAACACAGCAAGTGAAGCAAAATGAGAAGACAGAGAAACACACAGCAGATGAAGGAGCAGGGCAGAAACCCAACAGACCAAACAAATGAAGAGGAAATAGGCAGTCTACCTGAAAAAGAATTCAGAATAATGATAGTAAAGATGATCCAAAATCTTGGAAATAGAATAGAGAAAATACAAGAAACATTTAACAAGGACCTAGAAGAACTAAAGAGCAAACAGAGATGAACAACACAATAAATGAAATTACAAATTCTCTACAAGGGATCAATAGCAGAATAACTGAGGCAGAGAACGGATACGTGACCTGGAAGATAAAATAGTGGAAATAACTACTGTAGAGAAGAATAAAGAAAAAACAATGAAGAGAATTGAGGACAGTCTCAGAGACCTCTGGAACAACATTAAACGCAGCAACATTCGAATTATAGGGGTCCCAGAAGAAGAGAAAAAGAAAGGGACTGAGAAACGATTTGAAGAGATTGAGAGTTGAGAATTTTCCTAATTTGGGAAAGGAAATAGTTAATCAAGTCCAGGAAGCACAGAGAGACCCATACAGGATAAATCCAAGGAGAAACACGCCAAGACACATATTAATCCAACTATCAAAAATTAAAAATGAAGAAAAAATATTAAAAGCAGCAAGGGAAAAACAACAAATAACACACAAGGGAATCCCCATAAGGTTAACAGCTGATCTTTCAGCAGAAACTCTGCAAGCCAGAAGGGAGTGGCAGGACATATTTAAAGTGATGAAGGAGAAAATCCTACAACCAAGATTACTCTACCCAGCACGGATCTCATTCAGATTTGAAGGAGAAATTAAAACTTTTACAGACAAGCAAAAGGTAGGGGAATTCAGCACCACCAAACCAGCTTTACAACAAATGGTAAAGGAAATTCTCTAGGCAGGAAACACAAGAGAAGGAAAAGACCTACAATAACAAACCCAAAACAATTAAGAAAATGGTAATAGGAACATACATATCGATAACTACCTTAAATGTAAATGGATTAAATGCTCCAACCAAAAGACATAGACTGGCTGAATGGATAAAAAAACAAGACCCATATATATGCTGTCTACAAGAGACCCACTTCAGACCTAGGGACACATACAGACTGAAAGTGAGGGAATGGAAAAAGATATTCCATGCAAATGGAAATCAAAAGAAAGCTGGAGTAGCAATTCTCATATCAAACTAAATAGACACTAAAATAAAGACTATTACAAGAGACAAAGAAGGACACTACATAATGATCAAGCGATTGATCCAAGAAGAAGATATAGCAATTGTAAATATTTATGCACCCAACATAGGAGCACCTCAATATATAAGGCAAATGCTAACAGCCATAAAAGAGGAAATTGACAATAACACAATCATATTAGGGGAATTTAACACCCCACTTTCACCCATGGACAGATCATCCAAAATGAAAATAAATAAAGAAACACAAGCTTTAAATGATACATTAAACAAGATGGACTTACTTGATATTTATAGGACATTCCATCCAAAAACAACACAATACACATTTTTCTCAAGTGCTCACGGAACATTCTCCAGGATAGATCATATCTTGGGTCACAAATCAAGCCTTGGTACATTTAAGAAAACTGAAATCATTTCAAGTATCTTTTCCGACCACAACACTATGAGACTAGATATCAATTATAGGAAGAAATCTGTAAAAAATACAAACACATGGAGGCTGAACAATACACTACTTAATCACCAAGAGATCATTGAAGAACTCAAAGGGGAAATCAAAAAATACCGAGAAACAAATGACAATGAAAACACGATGACCCAAAACCTATGGGATGCAGCAAAAGCAGTTCTAAGAGGGAAGTTTATAGTAATGCAATCCTACCTCAAGAAACAAGGAACACCTCAAACAAACAACGTATCCTTACATCTAAAGCAATTAGAGAAAGAAGAACAAAAAAACCCAAAGTTAGCAGAAGGAAGGAAATCATAAAAATCAGATTAGAAATGAAATGAAAGAAACTATAGCAAAGATCAATAAAACTAAAAGCTGGTTCTTTGAGAAGATAAACAAAATTGATAAACCATTAGCCACACTCATCAAGAAAAAAAGGGAGAAGACTCAAATCAATACAATTAGAAATGAAAAAGGAGAAGTAACAACTGACACTGCAGAAATACAAAGGATCATGAGAGATTACTACAAGCAACTCTATGCCAATAAAATGGACAACCTGGAAAAAATGGTCAAATTCTTAGAAATACATAATCTTCTGAGACTGAACCAGGAAGAAATAGAAAATATGAACAGTCCAATCACAAACACTTAAATTGAAACTGTGATTAAAAATCTTCCAACAAACAAAAGCTCTGGACCAGATGGATACACAGGTAAATTCTATCAAACATTTAGAGAAGAGCTAATACCTATCCTTCGCAAACTCTTCCAAAATATAGCAGAGGGAGGAACACTCCCAAATTCATTCTATGAGGCCACCATCACCCTGATACCAAACCAGACAAAAATGTTACAAAGAAAGAACACTACAGGCCAATATCACTGATGAATACAGATGCAAAATTCCTTAACAAAGTACTAGCAAACAGAATCCAACAGCACATTAAAGGATCATACACCATGACCAAGTGGGGTTTATCCCAGGAATGCAAGGATTCTTCAATGTATGCAAATCAATGTGATACAACATATTAACAAATTGAAGGAGAAAAACCATATGACCATCTCAATAGATGCAGAGAAAGCTTTTGACAAAATTCAACACCGATTTATGATAAAAACCCCCAGAAAGCAGGCATACAGGGAACTTTCCTCAACATAATAAAGGCCATATATGACAAACCCACAGCCAACATCGTCCTCAATGGTGAAAAACTGAAAGCATTTCCACTAAGATCAGGAACAAGACAAGGTTGCCCACTCTCACCACTATTATGCAACAGAGTTTTGGAAGTTTTAGCCACAGCAATCAGAGAAGAAAAAGAAATAAAAGGAAACCGAATCGGAAAAGAAGAAGTAAAGCTGTCACTGTTTGCAGATGACATGATACTATATATAGAGAATCCTAAAGATGCTACGAGAAAACTACTAGAGCTAATCAATGAATTTGGTAAAGTAGCAGGATACAAAATTAATGCACAGAAATCTCTAGCATTCCTATACATTAAAGATGAAAAATCTGAAAGTGAAATTAAGAAACACTCCCATTTACCATTGCAACAAAAAGAATAAAATATCTAGGAATAAACTGACCTAAGGAGACAAAAGACCTGTATGCAGAAAATTATAAGACACTGCTTAAAGATACTGAAGATGACACAAACAGATGGAGAGATATACCATATTCTTGGATTGGAAGAATCAACATTGTGCAAATGACTCTACTACCCAAAGCAATCTACAGATTCAATGCAATCTCTATCAAACTACCACTGGCATTTTTCACAGAACTGGAACAAAAAACTTCACAATTTGTATGGAAACACAAAAGACCCTGAATAGCCAAAGCAATCTTGAGAACGAAAAACGGAGCTGGAGGAATCAGGCTCCCTGACTTCAGACTATACTACAAAGCTACAGTAATCAAGACAGTATGGTACTGGACAAAAACAGAAATCTAGACCAATGGAACAGGATAGAAAGCCCAGAGATTAAACCCACGCACATATGGTCACCTTATCTTTGATAAAGGAGGCAAGAATATACAGTGGAGAAAAGACAGCCTCTTCAATGAGTGGTGCTGGGAAAATTGGACAGCTACGTGTAAAAGAATGAAATTAGAACACTCCCTAACACCATACACAAAAATAGACTCAAAATGGATTAAAGACCTAAATGTAAGGCCAGAAACTATCAAACTCTTAGAGGAAAACATAGGCAGGACACACTATGACATAAATCATAGCAAGATCCTTTTTGACCCACCGCCTAGAGAAATGGAAATAAAAACAAAAATAAACAAATGGGACCTAATGAAACTTAAAAGCTTTTGCACAGCAAAGGAAACCATAAAGAAGACCAAAAGACAACCCTCAGAATGGGAGAAAATATTTTCAAAAGAAGCAACTGACAAAGGATTAATCTCCAAAATGTACAACAGCTCATGCAGCTCAATATCAAAAAAACAAACAACCCAATCCAAAAATGGGCAGAAGACCTAAATAGATATTTCTCCAAAGAAGATATACTGATTGCCAACAAACACATGAAAGAATGCTCAACATCATTAATCATTAGAGAAATGCAAATCAAAACTACAATGAGATATCATCTCACCCTGGTCAGAATGGCCATCATCAAAAAATCTACAAACAGTAAATGCTGGAGAGGGTGTGGAGAAAAATGAACCCTCCTGCACTGTTGGTGGGAATGTAAATTGATACAGCCACTATGGAGAACAGTATGGAGGTCCCTTAAAAAACTAAAAATAGAACTACCATATGACCCAGCAATCCCACTACTGGGCATATATCCTGAGAAAACCATAATTCAAAAATAGCCATGGGGCTTCCCTGGTGGCGCAGTGGTTGAGAGCCCACCTGCCAATGCAGGGGACACGGGTTCGTGTCCCAGTCTGGGAAGCTCCCACATGCCATGGAGTGGCTAGGCCCGTGAGCCATGGCCGTGGAGCCTGCGTGTCCGGAGCCTGTGCTCCGCAAGGGGAGAGGCCACAACAGTGAGAGGCCCGCGTACCGCAAAAAACAAACAAAAAAAAGAGTCATGTACCAAAATTTTCATTGCAGCCCTATTTACAATAGCCCGGAAATGGAAGCAACCTAAGTGTCCATCAACAGATGAATGGATAAACATGTGGCACATATATACAAAAAGAAACGAAATTTAGTTTTTTGTAGTGAGGTAGATGGACCTAGAATCTGTCATACAGATTGAAGTCAGAAACAGAAAAACAAATACCATATGCTAACACATATATATGGAATCTAAGAAAATAAAATGGTCATGAAGAACCTAGAGGCAAGACGGGAATAAAGACACAGACGTACTAGAGAATGGACTTGAGGATATGGGGAGGGGGAAGTGTAAGCTGTGACAAAGTGAGAGAGTGGCATGGACATATATACACTACCAAACGTAAAATAGATAGCTAGTGGGAAGCAGTCGCATAGCACAGGGAGATCAGCTCTGTGCTTTGTGACCACCTAGAGGGGTGGGATAGCGAGGGTGGGAGGGAGGGAGATGCAAGAGGGAAGAGATTTGGGAACATATGTGTATGTATAACTGATTCACTTTGTTATAAAGCAGAAACTAACACACCATTGTGAAGCAATTATACTCCAATAAAGATGTTAAAAAATAATACTAAAAATTAAAAGTATGATGATTGACTAAAGTAGATGAATTAACATAGTGCTAGTTGTATCAAAGTATCTTAAAATTTTACATACATAACAGCTAAAAGTATCACATTTATAGGATTTTTTATCTGCATAGATCTGATAATATTGAGGAATAATTTCCAAGGGCATCGATTTACTTAAATCTACCCCTGTTATTCCATAGAAGAAAAAAATATTGAAAAACAAACTTTCATTAATTAATTTAATAGGAACTCGTTGACAATCTTTCAGCAGGGCACTGTGCAAGGCAAAGGACTGGATGTAAACAGAATAAGATTGGACCCCCATCCTCAAAGAGCTCTTGGTGAAGTGAGCTAGCCAGGAATAAGAACAGGTAAATGCAGTACAGAGGAGTCAATGTTAAAGCAGAGGTAAGGATGAGGTATAGTGAGGATGCAGAGATGCCAACGGCAAAGTCCACCTGGGAAGTCAGAGAAAATGCCCATTGTTGTGTGGAAGCTCACCAGGAAAATGGAACACTATGGACAAAGGCCGAAGAGGCTTGAAAACCATGGCTCATTCAGCAACCTGCCCACGGTTAAGGATGATTAAAGCATAGGGCCTAAGTGGAAGAAATCAGGAACTGATGTTAGAGGAGGAGACGGAGGTCAGATCTCTAAAGGACTCCAATTCCAGGGGCACTCTGTGCACATATCTTATGGGGAGGAAGTGGGGCCCAGGACAGGGAGCAGAGACCAGAGGGTAGGCTGTGATCAGGAACTAAGGGACAGAGTCCGGCAGCTTATCTTTGACATCTCATACACATCTCTAGACACATTCTAATTCTATGCATAATTCATAATTATACACATTGTTTTAACGATTGATAGGAATGCATAGGATTAAAAGGATAACACTCCATTTTAAGATGTAATTTTTTATTTAAATCACCACATATAATGAATGCTGATTGTGAATGAGACACTGTTCTGAGAACTGTAGCGCTGTCAAATATGTACAAAGCAGCTGGGCCCGTGAGCCATGGCCGCTGAGCCTGCGCGTCCGGAGCCTGTGCTCCGCAACGGGAGAGGCCACAACAGTGAGAGGCCCGCGTACCGCAAAAAAAAAAAAAAAAAAGTACATCTATTATCCTCTAATACTTCTTGAGCCTCACACTGATGTGGAAGGGAGATATATATGTATTCCTACATCAGTGTAAGGTGTAAGAAGTTTTAAATTTGCTATTTATATAACCAAAATATAAGTCACATCAGGATAGGTGTTATAGCAAAGTTACAACTACATGCTACTAGATAGCATTCATCAGAGAAATCTTCTTAAGCCACTCTGTATGTTGAATAAACATTTGAAATTTGAATAAATAAGCCAGGGCTTAACTAGACCAGATACAGAGAGAGCAGTTCTGTAGCCATTGCTGTATTTGAATTTATCCTTGGGAACTGTGTTACACAGGGTCAGGAAAATTATATGTTTTCTTCCCATACATAAAACTTTCACAAATATTCTTATGAAGTAAAAGAATAAAACAGACTTTTCTATCATACATTCATGTTTATGTATTATCAGCACTTCTGGGATATTTAAATAAACTTAAGATAACCTAAGGAAAGCAACTGGTAAACCACATGCATAACGTTTATAAAAGTCTCACATATTGCATATAAAAACTATACTCAACATTTGGAAGAAAAATAACTCAGTATTCAACATTAATGTTATCAACAGAGGAGAAACAGGAATTTAAAAATAGAGAAACCCCAAAAACTAACTTATACATTTTCAGTTTTGACGTGTAATTTTTCAAACCTTACAATCCTTTAATATAGCTATTTATATTCTATTTCCTTCCTAAATTTAACTATGCTTTTTCCATATGAGACTCAGGATGCTGACCTATAAAACAAAAAGAAATTCCTAAGTATCTAGTATGGAAATGACAGAGGTTCATGATGCAGTGGGTCATTATTCAGGCTGAAAATAAATTGGCTTTCTTGAAGAAGAAATTCCTTTTTAAAGATATTATGTGCTAGGTTCTGCCTGTTGTCTTTCCCACCCATCCCACAAAAGCTGAACTAAGCTTCAGAGTTAGGAATCAGTTTCCCTCATTGTTGGAAGAAGCATTGTTTTCAATAAACTCCAACATACCTCTGATTTATTTCAGTGCTACTGAGGTCTTGGTTACTCTAAACGGAAATGCTTTCCTGTTCCAGAAGCCAGGAGCCACTTTACACATTTTGAGACTTGGGACCCCATCTTACTCTCAACACCTGAGCTCTGAGGAATGAAATTTTGCCTCTGATCTTCAGCCCTATGCCTGAGACCCTGCTGCTGGGATACATATTCCTGCCAGGGATGTTTTTCAGGCCTGACTGCCTGGGTCCCAGCCTGCCATCTGTGCCGAGATTCCTCCCCATCACCACACGCTGTTTCTCCAGACACTCTCATTGGTCCTTCTTGGAGTTCTGACCCAACTGATCTTCTGCACACCTGCCCCCGCCGTGGCTGGTGAAAATGCTGAATTTTACCTGAGCCCTATCATCCTAGGAAAAAGTAAAGGTTAAATTCTCCAACCTTTTATGATCCAAAAAATGCATCCCTGTAAAAAAAACACCCTTCCCCACATGACTTAGATTAAGACTCATGGATGCCCTTGTGTACTTGTGACAAGGGCACACAGACATCCTTCAAATGTCCATTCTTTGCTCATGAACTGATCAATCGGGACAAAACTTACAATATTAACCAACTTTCACTAGGAATCTCTGTTTCCCCAAACCCCTAAATTTTGGGCCACCCTCAGTCTGAGCCAGCATACAACACTCATCCTTCACAGGCCCTCTAGAGAGTAGGCTTGACCTCAGAGTAAACCATTCTCTGATCTACCACCCCATCACCCACCAGCAACCCTCACTCACTTCCCTAAACCTTGTTCTTTTGAGCCTTACTCACTTCTCTTTACAAAAGAAAACCCCTTATGGATCTATGGTTGGAAAAATCTTCCTATGGCTGTATTTCCTTTCCCCTCTCTGGCAATAATGCTTTAGAATAGTCTCTCCTTTGTTAACTCTGAATTTTTTTACTCAACATGGGCCACTAAGGTTTCTGCCTGCATAACTCAAATGATTGGACTTCTTCCTCTTGCCTGGGGTAGTTTTTGTCTCTCCCTCCCACTAACTGCACCTATTGAGGCATACACTCTCACAACCACACCCAAACACGACTCCCTAGACCCTGCCCGTCTCTCAAAGCTTATGGAGTCTTTGCAACTCAAGTCATTACACTGGCCTCCTTATTTTAAAATTCATTCAGTCCATAATATCTTTTAGTAGTCAAAATCCTAAAGGCAATCTCCAACTTTTTTTACCTAATATTCTTCCAAGACACCGCAAATTCATTGCCACAATATGTCCTCGCCTCTCATACATCCAGAACGGAAGTCTTAAAGATTTTAATGAATTTGTCAGAAACTCACAAGTAAGGAAAGAAATAATAATCTATTTTTTAAGTGTTTCTTGTTACTTGAGAAAGGTGTTTGATAACAAGGCATATGTAGAGACAGCATCATTTAATATGAAGTTGTAAAAGCATTAAGCTCACAATATTCAGTTTAGGTAAATTCAGAGATGTGTTTTTTAAAAATCACCGTTCTTCCTTCAGTCTCCTTGCAAAAACACCTAGACTAAGTGTCACTCCCTTTGCAGGAAGCTGCTATGCTTCAGGTGGCATGGGAAAGGACCCAGGGGCGGTGGGTAGTGAGTAACCCTCTGCTGTGCTTCCTCTGTGTCCCCAGACAGCTACACGGGGGCTTGTTTTATAAAGTCAGACAAACGCATTCCCACAATTGCATATATACATATACATACGTATATATTTAGTAATCTCAGTATTTTTAAAATGATACTAGTGATGCATCCTGTATGACTAAGAAGGCCAGAAAGCATGAGTTGTTTTTTCCTCTCCTAATTGTTATGAGACATCATATTTCGGTCAATCTGGGTGTTATCTGAGCTGACGTTTGAGGCCTTTCTTTACCAGTTGGCTGTGGCATTTCCCACAGGAACGTGTTGGGTCTACCTGGATGCTTTGTTCTTTGCTTTAAGGGCTGCCATAGAGCCAAGGACAGGAAGCCTGCACAGCTTGGCTGTGGTGTGGTTCTGAGCAGCCCTGCAGTGGTTCATCAGCCATGAGGGCTACAGTTCAGAGTAAGCCACTTGGCTGGAAGGACCCCTGGGGACACAAATCTATAGCCTCAGCACTTGACACAAAGCTCCACATGCCCAGACTGCTCAGATTCAGGCCAGGGATACGAATGCACTAAAAGAAAAACAAAACCCTGCAAATGGGAAAGATTAATAAACATGATTACTAAGAGTGTTGTAATTTTGTAGCAAATACAAAAAGGCAATGTTCTGTATCAACAGTAAATAAAGACTACAGTAAGCTAAACTCTAGTAAGCTAAATAGTTTTTAAAAATGTTCCTCATGTCAGCTGGTTGACGTTCACCTTTGAAAAGCAATATTTACCCTCTGTTTAATTATATCACTGGTTAAGTCACTTCAATCCCTTGCAATGTCTGTTACTTTAAGAATAAATGACATAATGGGGTGGTGACAACTCTGATGAAAATATTTTCCACAGCTATGAAATACTGTCAATAATTGTAAGCATGATAAGCAGTGATTATATTTCAAAATTATGCATATTACCTAAGATTACATTTCTTATGTTTTCTGAATATTCATCACCTAGGTCTACAGAAGAGATCCGAATGACAAAATTATTAGTAAATCCATCAAGTGGAAGATACTGTGCTATTACTTAATATTTCTGCACACATCCTATCTGTTTCACAGTCATTCATGGAACTCTCACTAGTTGTCAGGCATTGCGCTAGGCTTGGGGTTTATGGAGGTGGATGAACCGAGAAGCCCTGCAGTCTCACCACGAAGCTGCCAGTTCTTTCTCAGAATGTGATCTGTAAGCAAGTTTAGGACACTTTGGGATTTACATCCCAATATTTGAAAATTTGTTAATAATCGTGATGCATTAGGTTATTACTTAATGACATAGAATAAATAATGTTGCCTCTTGAAGTTCCAAAGATGTATCTTATGTGTGCAACCACATAACATGTTACTCTTATGTCGAAATAGAGTGGAGTCAGAAATATTCTAGGTCTTTTATACATTTTAACCAAAGGAAATCTTGATTTCTGAGGGACTAGTAAGTATTTATCTAAGCATTGCACTCTAATTTATATTGACTAGCTGAATAAACACAAGACTTTCTTTAACTGAAAGCAATTTTTTTTAATCAACGAACAGTTGCTTCCTAGTTAAAGCAGTTAGTGAGGCTTCCAGTTTGAACTAGCTCTATCCGTCATATACATCACCAAAGGCCAACCTCCTGCTTATCCCACAGAGCCAACCATGAAGCTGGCATAGTAAATGGCTGAAAATATCTTGCAAAGAATAGAGTTTTGGGGCAGGTAAAAGATATCTCTCAGCCTGAAAGAGCTGCTAGCCCTTCATCTTTTCGATTTTTAATCTTTCCTATTTTATGACAAGACACTAATGCCCTTTTATGAAATGAATGCCTTGATGTTAATTACTAAGCAGGTCTTTTTATTAGTAATAGAGCTAAACAAATTTAACTCCTTCCAGCCACTTTCTAGAACAAATGTATAATCGTAATTCTTTCAGTGCTTTGGTGGAAAAGCCCCTGGATATTGTTCATATTGCTTATGTGAAGCTGTTAACTCAGTTAACTACAAGTCATTGTCTTGCTATTATTTTTTTCCTACAGTTTCTTTCAACACAGCCATTTATTTAGGAAGAGCCATGCATACTTGAGTGCAGTTAAAGAAAACAAGAGACTCAAGAGCAATTATATTTGGGAAAGGGCGCACCAGAGGCCCTGTGGTTCTCATACCCACAGAGCCATCATCTTTTACTTGCCTACAGATGCTGTGTATGTAATATCTGCCCGCCCTGTACACTGCTCTTCATTACCCAAGAAGACATATACCATCAGACTATGGAGGCCTGCACCCCAATCTCCTCTCCAGCCAAGTCTTCCTGTTCTTAGAGCCCACATCACATGCCAGGTGGTGAAGACATAGAGACTGAATAAATGAATGAATGAATGAAAACCAAAGGAAGAATGCATACAAATGGGAGAGAAGACATATGAAATTAGATTTTTAAATGACCATTTTAACCCAATTATGCTAAGTTATGGGAGTATTGTAGGTTTCTTCCCTCCTGGTCACTCAGTCTAAATATAACAGTCCTCTCCGACAGTGACTTTGTTTACAGGTTGTAAATATGATGTAAGTGGTGTATTTGATGGGTTGTGGAAGCCAGTTGTTAAACTCTTGGTAGCTTGAAATCAATCACGGTGAGTGAGTATTTACACCACGGAAATCAGCAAATGCTAACAATCAGGGTTTTTTGGTTTTTTTGTTTTTTTCTTTTTTTGAGAGTCTGTTTGCCACATTACTATTGCAAAGCCCTTCATAAGCCTCTGACCAAAAAAAAGAGGATTCCCAATGTTCCTAACTTCCTAATAATCAGCTCACGACGTGCCATTCCCATTTTCTTTCCAAAATTCTTTTTGTATACATGTTTTTATCAAGTCTACTTCTTGGGATTTTAACTGTAGTACGAATATTAGTCATTTTGTAAATAAGTACTTCTTTTAATAAGTTGACAAATGATTCTTTAAAACGTCAATGAATTTGGTCAACAAGCCATGTCCTCTCTTTCTATACACTTCCTGATTTTATAGCCACCAATGAAATCCCTTCACAGCCTTGGTTTTTTCAGGCTGAAAAAAGCCTATTTATTTTAGACTTTCCTTATACTGCTGCTCTTCCCCTCAGCTCTTTTTAGGCACTCTTTTCTGGACCTATTCCAGTTCAGTCTTTTCTCGACTGCTGCATTCAGAACCGTTTGCAGTATCTCACTTGTAGAGGAAAAAGTATCTGTAACATAACCACAGCAGAATGATGCCTTTCACCTTTTTGTCCTTAATTATGAGTAATGTCCATTCAGTTTAGCAACAGCAACAGCAAAACAAAACAGCAGCCTTTACAGCAAAGCTAATAAAATCAGACCATATCCAAAGAGGTTAGTGGTTGAAGTATATATTTGCTCTGAGCAGGAAAAGAACTTACTAGATTCTTAATTCCGAGTAAGCCTACTATGAGGCATCTGTTTCAATTTTCTGTTATTTAGCATTACCAAAGAAAATTAAAGTGTTCTAGAAAATTAATATTAACAATATCAGATGTGTCAGCTTCATTAAGTACACGCTGATTAACATCTATAATATCCTTGATTAAGGCATACGACTGAGACCAATTAATGTATTTGGCTTTTGTAAGACTATTCCATAAATATTTAAGCATACTTTTTAAATCAAGCTTTATTATCTGTGTTTACATTGCCTTTCCCTTTACAGTAGGGGAAAAAAAAACATCTTTCTAATATTAGTTGGAAAAGTGTCACTTCCATGGGTAATATCAACTCGTAAACATGTTTATGGTAGGAATGATGGGGGGGCCTATTTTTTTTAACTTTTTTATTATGGAAAATTTCAAACATACACAAAAGTGGAAAGAGTAGTAATATAATTTTTTTTTTTTAACTTCCAATCATTTGTCGATTGTAGCCTTCGAACACAAACTAAATTACATGGTCACGAAACCACCAGAAAATCTAATTTAAGCAATATACCCTAAGGCACGTTCATGAATAATCGCAATCCCCAAGCAGAAGGTCTTCCCTAACTAAGCAGTAAGGAGGTTTCTGTAACTGTATTGAAAATTAGGGCCTTTTCCTTTTGTATGAATAAATCCTTTCAATTATGGATTATACTCAAAGAAACAACTAAAACCAAGCTTTGGAGAACTCTCAATATAGCATGTACTCTGTGTAAAGGCGCAAGATTTTTAAGTAATGCAGGTAAAGTCACCAAAAAGTCCAATTCACAGTTCTCAAGTTATTTCTTTTGAAACACTTGTGTTTGACAAAGTGTTATAGATGATATTCCAAAAACGCTATAATGGGCAAATTGGGAAAACTCTGTGTCACAGAAAATAAATAAATAAATAAATACATTACAGCTTTTAATCTATGAATATATTTTTTGAATCTCTAAAGAAGGAATATAGTATTCAATGTTTCCAAAACACGTTTGAATGTAAAACAGTTTGTTCTGAATACCTTCTTTGTTTTTGAAAGACAACAGTTTTTCAAAAAGTGTTGTTTTGAAATGCCATTATTGTGAGAGTTTGTTACTGGCTTGCTTGCATTTGTGCCCTTCAATAGATAAATCAGAGTGACTTGGGTCCATTTAGGCATCTTAATATCCAAGATGCTGTCCTACATCTAGTTCCCCACAGCCAGCAAGCTGAGAAAAAATTATGTGCAAGTTTATTTTTTGAATTTTGACCCTTTCCAAATTGTAGATAAATTATGGTTCTGAGCATTCAATTTACCATTTATTTTTCATGTTAAATGGATCAATGTATTTCCCTATAGGCAGATATTCTATTCCTGATAATATTTTCCACCTAAAATATTGCTGAACATTTTCAGATAAATAAGCAAGTCAAGAAAAGCAGAGTTGCTTAAACTGGATCATTTTAGCTGATTTTGCATTTTAATCTAGCTTTTCACTTGCAAAGAAGGCTATAGAATGATGCTAAATTAAAAAAATGACATTCTATAATTCTTCCATTCACATTTTCCCAGCATATAAAGGAAACAAAGTCACCTTGTCAACAAGATTCAGTATCTTATTAAAATGTGCAGATATCTGTATATGCTGTTTTCTAAATATTTACCAACTCTAATAGATGTAGCTAAATTTGGGTCTAGAAACCTTTTTTTTTGGTCTTTAAAGTATTGGTGGTGGACTTCTACAAATTATGGTGGCTTTTACAAATTGTGACTCTGTATTTCCATTAGGTAAACACATCAAATGATGTTTAGATCGTGTACACGCCCCTGCTCAGGACCATTATACCTGGTCTGTGGGTACTTAAACATTCTTTGCCTCAACTGACTGCTTCTAACCAACATGATTGTATGGTTCAATGCTTTAAGCTTTTTGAGAGAATATCACAGTGACGGGGGAGGTGCTACATGTGCCCTCTGAATATCAGGTGTCACTCCAGCACATTCCATTACAAGTACCACATTGTAATGATACACAGATGACTTATTTGTGATGGTGGGATAGAGTGGTCGTTAGAGAAGGATGCCCAGATTAGAAATGTTTTATACCACAGGTCTTGGAAAGAAGAACCAAAATGAAGCCTTGCTGAACTGAAAGCATAGAGAAGATGGAGTTCAAGATAGAAAAGGAAAGTCTAAATCATGTAACGTGAAAATGCCAATTAGAGGAATCAAATAGTTTCGTATCAGCTCCATGGTTTCATCTATTTCTAAACAGATTGATAGTTAATGCTGAATTTAAGCATGACCTGGGTTAAGCATTTTGCTCTTCATATGTATTTCTCTAAATTTTCTTTTCCTCCCTGACAAACAAGGTAAATTAATATCAATAATCAATATAAACAGGCCAGAGCTTGGTGGCTCTCCAGTTCCTGCTGCTAAATATTATCAGATAATAAGCACCAAAACTAAATTCCTCTAGTAATTTCAGTATTAAAATTTCTTGAACATAGTTCATACCCTTAATGCTTCCAGAATTCTCTAAAGAAAGATCAATGGATAATAATATTTATCAAATGTGGGAAAGGTAGGGGTATGCCTTGGGGACTTTTTTCAAAGGAATGTTTACACATCAAGCACACTGTTTTTCCAGAGTATATGTTAGGATCAATACATGTGGTCAAATTTCCTAAAGATGTTATTATTTATACTTTGTATAAGGTCAGTGGTCCAAAACAAAAGCATCATTATTATTGTGATGACTACTGCTTTTTTATTATCAGAGATAGGCTAAAAATGACCATGGTGGTCACTGAAGTTCCCCCATGTCATGTCACATCATAAGAGCTACTGTCAAATTCATTACTACCTACCTAATTCTATGCTAGAGCAGGTTATATGATAAAGTGTTTGTACCTCTATTTTATGCCTTAGAAGTGGGTAGATAGGCTCTGGTTACTGTGTTTATTTATGGCTTATAAATAATGTAAGCCATGTAATGGTTAAGAAGTATTTTAAAATCAGTCTTGGACTTGAATTCTGTGTTAACTTGGGCAAATTGAACCTCAATACCCTCATCCATCTATTGGAAGATAACAAATGTTTTCACTCTTGAGAACTAAGTGAAAACACACATTAAGGGTTTAGCTCATATTTATAATTCAAGAAAAATTAGTTGAAAATAATAATAGTAATACCCACAAAACCAAAAATCATCCAAATAGTTTACCCTTAAGGCCTCCTTCCTCTCCTATAATGATTTTTACAAATATTTACATTTTTCTATAAGTAACTGCATAATTTACTTCTCTGCCTTTATTGTTTGCTTCTATATTCTGAGAGATTTTATAGTTCAGATTGCACTTTCTCTGCTATCCATCAAGACAACTCACTCATTCTGCCCAGCCCATCCTGATTTCAAAATCCATTCATTTCTATCTTCTCATGATAACCTCAGAAGAACTGAAAACTGAGTATAAAGTGAAAACAAATACATCTTTGCAGTCTTTGCAGTGACAAGTTGTGCATATCTGCAATAATGATGACCACCATATAACTAATGAGTGACTATTACCTGTCAGAGACTCATATCTCCACTTAAGTGATGAGGAAACTGTGATGACATGCACTTTGTGTACTAAAATTAATTCTGACTATATCTTAAATTTATGGTCACATTTTTCTTTTGCCCTTATTTCTTGATTTATTTAACTTTCACCCTGCTGTATAATTTTACATCTAAAATCATTCACTTATATATATGTTATGCCAAACACTGAAAAATGAACGATCGATTAGCTAATTTGGAACTCAAAGAACTTGAGTAACTTGTATTTTCCACACCACCCTGCAATGCCAGAGACTGGAGCTGGAGGTTGTGGATTTGAACCCAGTTCAGTCTGATTTCACAGCTCAGGTCCTTCTCTGTAGGGCCTATGGCTCCCATACTAACTTCGTATTGCAATGAGTCACGCTGACTTGGATATAGACTCTTAGGGCCCAGGCTATATTACACGTGGGACCCAGAGTTTTGGACACTTGTAGCTGATTCACACCTGAACAAGATGTCTACGCATCAGTGGTTAGCTGAAGTTTCCAGTAGTTGCAGAAAAAGGACAACTTTTAGGAAGTAACGGTACTTTCAATGATGACAGAGTAAAATGTGTGATCTGGGTACTTATTTCTGTCCTGTCCAAGGTCCTGTGCAAGAAGGTTTTGGGCAAAGTGAGAACCTCAGTGAAAAGAGCTGTGGAATGCAGAGCTTTGGACAGCCCTAGGCATTGACTGCACTGAAAAAAGCTCAGTTAGAGGGACCTGTCAACAGAGAGGGTTTCTCAGGAGCTCGGAAATGCTCCCACAAGAGCAAGAGTTGACCACGGCCCTCCACCAAATCTGGAGGAAAAGAAACCCTCCGACTCTGAAGTTTGAATTGAGCATCACACTGGAATGGCAACATCTGTTACAATTACATGAGATAATTCTTTTGACAAAATGACTAGAGTAGATTTAACCATCTATGACTAAGCAGATGGATTCTGGGGTCTAAGATTTTATCCAGGGGTGGGGAAAGAATTTACCCCAGAGTGTGTTCAGATTGGCAGTGGCGAAGCTGCTTCCGATTGCGCTCTGAGAAGTTCTACTTTCTGAACATAATGCTCGATAAATTACATATTTAATATGGGATATGGTACATTTTTACATATTTGATATACTATAGTGTGGAGCCTGTAAAATTGGGAGCACCTAGAGCTTAAAGAATTTTCCCTTCAAATCATTTTAATTCAGAATAATGTGATGCTAGAGGAGCAGCCAGTGAATGTGGAAGCCTAGCCCTGTACTGCGCATACACCACAAACCCTGGGCAAAAAATTTAAGGTAAACCTTATCATTTAGGCAACAGTGTGACTTCCGACATTAAGAAATCACCAGAAAAAAATGCTATTTTGAATTATGCTTTCTACTTGAAATATTTTTCACCGCATACTAAAAACTATTATATTGTGGGTTAACCTACAGTTTTGGATAAGGACTTGTTGTCCTAGAGCATTTCATGACAATTTCTTTGCCTTTCCAAGGTACATCTGCAGTTGCTAAGGAACCACATTTCACAGCCATGGCTATCTAGTAATACCATATGTGTAGAATGTCAGAATAATTATGTGATAGCTGTTGTGAAAACCAGAAATCTTGGACATTGGAAATAAGGAAAATTTTAATTAGATTGCCTGCTTACAACCATAATATAAAGTCTAGTTCTCCACTGAAATGAACACTCCAACATTAGAGGAACCTGTATGTTAGTTTATCCCTCTACCCCTAGCCTAGCACAACACTAGTACAGAGTAGGCATACAAAAATGTCTATTGAAGAAATAAAGATGTTTCTTCTCTCTAGTACTCAAAAGCAGAATAATTTCTATATGGCTCAAGCCAGGTAAATTCTCTTAGGAAAAGAAATGAAATGCTTTAAGAAAATTATAAAGGGACATTTTGTGTTTATAATATTCTCATTCTCCAGTTTTACAAAGGTATTGATAATAGCCAAGTCTTCAGAAATTAGTTAACAGTGCCATTTTAAATTTGTTTTGGCTAAATTATTCCATTCTGAAAACCATGTCTTATTAAAACAAGAGTACACAGAAAAACTAATGGTATATTTAATAACTTTCTCTCTATATTTGAGACCAGATGAATTAACCCATCTCCTCGGGCTTGCTTTTTCCATCTCTAAAGTAAGGTAGGATTTTCTTATAACCTGGTCATTGTAAGTGTTTAAGTATCTATGGTCACTAGTGTAATGAGGATATTCAACGCAGCATGCTTAAAAGTGGTCCTACCATTTGCTTTTGGAAATGTTCTTCAGCTCAGCAGGCTGACATTCATCTTTTAAAAGTTATGTTTAACTTCAGTTAATTTTCAGTGCAAGCAACAATGCTTAGAGAGACACTAATTTTAATTATTTACCGAACATTTTCTGGTGTAGCTAGTGTTGTGTGAAAGCCCTGATACCTTCCATCTGCTGCTTACATTTTCTTCATCCACTATGTCATTTTACAAAACACTAGAAATCAAGTTTGTCTAGCATAATAAACTCTTACGATGTTTCCCTATAAATTGTTCTCTGAGTGTTCCCTAAGCACTTGCAGATTTTGTTTTCCTTTTATTTTCAAATGATTGCACAGGGTCACTAGGCAGCCTTTGATCAGAGCACACTGTACCCCAAGTACTGCCACATCTCCTCAGTTCTTCGGGCTGCTCTGGGAAGGTTTTAACTAATTCTTTAATATTCTGGAATTCAGACATGCTCCTTAGATATTATCTTTTCTGCCTATGTCTGATCAACTATTAAATTCAGTGGACCAGCAATGAAACTGATCTAAAACACCGCAAAAACTATAATATTATTTTGATAGGAAAGTTTTCATGGAGCTTACGAATTGTCAGTATCCTCCTATTAAAAAGATGTTCTGTGATGCAGGCTGAGGAAGGTGTGGGCTTTGGAGGTTACTGAGGCTTTGAAATCCCAGATCTACGATGTGAACACATTTGAACGATCAAGCCCCTTAATATTTCTGAACTTCCATCTTCTTGCATATTGAATCGTTACAGTAGCATCAACCATTTAGACTGGTATGAAGACTCAGTAAAAGATTTAAAGAATGTGGCACAGAAATGTCTATTAATCACGGGTGATTAAGCACATGTTTTTACCTCCTCTGCCTCTCCAAAACTTGAATAAGATGACAGTAAAGCCTCCCAACCTATCTGTATCTTCTATTTAAAAAAAGTTAAAAAGAAAGAAAAGGAAAAGAAAAAAGAGAAAGATCCGTTTTATTGGGTTAATTTGTGATATTCCACTTGCGACTGGGTGGGGGACGCCCCTCAGAGAGAATGCTTGAGAAGAGGCTTCCAAGGGAGGCTGGTTCCTCCCAGACCTGACTGGGTGCAGAAGGAGATCTGGGCCGGGGACCAGAACTCAATCCACGGTGCAGGAAGCCTCTTTGAAGGGACAGAGCCCATATTCCTGGGTGTCCCTGGGGAAGCACTTTGGTGTGGAACGGCAGACATGCTAAAGATGGGTGTTTATTACATATCTCTCCGTAAGAAGAAATGTGAACACTTGTCTCTGAATCCTCTGGGCAAGCTTTATAAAATGCAGTTTTTCATTTTACACGGCAGGGCTGGGCTTGCTTTTCTGGGGTTGTGGCACAGCATTGAGTCTAGACTCCTAAGTAGAAAAACTAGAACTTCCAGTTCGGTCCAGCAGTCCAAGTGTATACCTACTGCCCTGGAATCAGTAAGGATAGGCATGACTTTCCTTCTCAGAAGGGTCCTGAATTGGATGATAAATTATAAAGTCACCTACTCCAAAGGCTTCTGCTAGGGCAGAGGTGAGGCAGCCCCTAAAAGACTATGTGAAAACACATATATTTTCTACTTAGCTAATTTCTTTGCAGTAAGAACTTTTCTAAAATAAGATACACACACAGATGCCTTTTTTAATAAATTGAACAAAACAATTCACCCTGTCCTTGATGACTGAGCTAGTAACTGAGGCAACAATTGTTGGGACACACTGAGGATTTGAGAGCATAAAGCTGATACAGGACACAGGCTGAATAGCTCATTGATGGTTAATGAGCTTCATTTTGGGAAAAAAAAAAAAAAAAAAAAGGCTGCCTTGCTGTCAGCTTGAGTTTTGCTCATTTGCTTCCTTCACATTAAAGTGAGTTAGGTGTACAGCTGTGTGACCTCCTGGGTATTATAGCATGACTGTCCCTCTCCATAATTAATTAGCAAATCAAAGGTTAAAGCAGTCTTCTCCAGAGTGATAGGAATTGCAAGGAGACATGCTCCCTGTCGTTCTCACTATCCTCTGTCTAGTAACCATCAATTATTTTATTTATTTATTTATTTTTTTGCGGTACGCGTGCCTCTCACTGTTGTGGCCTCTGCCGTTGCGGAGCACAGGCTCCGGACGCACAGGCTCAGCGGCCATGGCTCACGGGCCCAGCCGCTCCGCGGCATGTGGGATCTTCGCAGACTGGGGCACGAACCCTAGTCCCCTGCATTGGCAGACGGACTCTCAACCACTGAGCCACCAGGGAAGCCCACCATCAGTTATTTTTGCTCGAGTAATATAACCCTGAATTTACTATATTCTTGTGTCTCCCTTATACATACTATGGTTAGTAGGTATGAAGACGGAAGACGCTTCCCCATTACACGAGTTTGTCAAGCAATACTGATACTGTTCTCCAAGCAAGCCTGGATCCTTGACTTATAACTGAATTTCAGACACAAGCTAATACAGAAATTGGACGTTGGATGTCATAACAAGATTAAATCAGACACGTTAACCTCCAGGAAAGAGAATGGTGAAAGAATCATATAACCACTTGTTCCATGTGCTGTCACAGTCATCAAAAAACTGACTGAGAAGGACAAGGGGAAGCAAAAACTGGGAATAAAATTGCACCAGCAGTGAAACCAGCAGGATGACCAACCACATGTTACAGATCCACTGCTGTGTGAACCAAAGCGAGGAAAATCACAGGACACTGCCCAGAATTTACCTTCCTGAGAAAGCTGGCACAAAGCAGCAGAAAGTGATCAGAGAACATTCTGGAAGTCTCCGTTCCAGAGGAGTGGAGGAGCGAGTGCTGGTGATGTGGGCCCCTCTCTGACCTGCAGATCAGAGGCTCTGGAAGCCAGACTGGAATTGGAAGGAGCAATTACTTCTTTCATTTCATTGTTAACTAAACAACTAATTAATCATGATGATGTTTGAAAGATAATCCTTCCTCCTGTAAGAGGTAAGGTCTGGAAGGAAAAGTGGATCCCAGAGACAGAAACCCAAATTTACCAAGTAACTGGTCACCAATTTAGCACAGTTTAAGAGCAAAGCATAGTTTCAAAATATAAAAGGTGCCCAACAAGACAGAAAGGCTACCTTGACTTCTCACAAATGTGCCCAGGACAATCAAACAATTTTGAGCACTTAATATCAATGCACTGGCTGCAAATTGTTGGGATAAAAGGCACAAAAAGTTCTCCTATATCCCACTTTTTCACACTTTCCCAGGCCCCAGAGTCTCTGCAAACTAAACTTGATATGCTCTGGCCAAGCCCTTCTGTTTTAAAGATAAGATTTTAAATGCAAATTAAAACAACAATGAAATATCACTTTTCACTTATATCATCGCTAAGATTACAAACATTGATAATAGCCAACTTAAGGAAGTTGAAGGAAACAGGAACCCTCAAAGCCTGCTGGTAGAAACATCAATTGCAAAAAAATCTTCCTGGAGGGTAATTTGGCGATCTGCTTCAAATGCATATTCACTGACCCAGCAATTCCACTTCTAAAAATACGCACTAATAATCAGATGAGTGTTCAAAGATATAGTACAAGGATATTCTACTGATAATAGAGAATAATCAGAAACCAGAAAAAATATGTACATCAATAGGGATCTGGAAATGCTATGGGACACCATACAAAGAAATACACTGTAGCCATTAAAATTAATTGTATATGTCTATATTTAGTTATACAGGAAAAATCTGCAATATGTTGGCAAATGCAGAAAGCAAGCTACAGAACAGCTACCTGTGGAAAATTTTCATTGAGAAAAAGTCTGAAAGGTTCTACACCAAAATGTATGTGGTGGTTATCCAGACTCATGGATTTATAAGTGATTTTCACTTCTTTCTTTACAAAAGTATGTATTCTCTGGATAGTTTATAAGGAAAATGTATTGCTTTTATAATTGTATATAATTATATATACTCTACTATTATATTATTTATACTTATATGTACAATAGTCACATTTCATGTAAAGCTTATCCGTACTTTCCTTCACTGGGCACTGACACACCCCAAACAGCTTTCGTACAAAATCTGATACAAAAAAATGATAACATCATCTGATAAGCAAGAATCTTGAAAATCACACTGACATGCAAGAGCTCTGTTTTAAAGCATCACATGATCTCTGAACAGTGGTGTTGGTATAATTGTTTGCATTTTGTGTGTTGCTTTTTAAAACTTGGTGGAATCAGTAAATGAACATACTAAAAAAGTTGGTAAGATAATTTTTACAGTTATTACAACTGAGAAAAAATAAACTTCGTTAGCTTTGCCGAACATACACAGTTTAATGTCTCAGACCTGCATTAGACTTAAGTCAGCCAGTTATTTTAAAGGTGAATTAATTGACCTGCATTTCCCTCTCGAGAAGGTCTCTTCTCAAATGCTCCATAACCCCCGATGAGCACAGATAAAGTCATGTGACCTCATCCCCACTCACGCTTCCACGCCCGACCCTTCCCCCTTCACCCACTCACACACAGAATTGATTGGAACAAGATTCAACTTGGTTAATCCCTCTTTCAAAGGGATTTGGTTCAGACCAAAGCAACTGAAGTTGGTCCCTTTTGGTGCTTGAGTTGAAAAAATATATTGGGATTTTTGGAAGACTATTTCCACCTAGATGCCAAAAGAGAAGCAGAGATAAGGAAAATTTGTACCCACAGAAAGAAACTGATGTATTCATTTCTGGAAGATACCATAAATTCTCCTTTTGGCTTAAGCTAAATTTGTTTGACTTTCTACCATTTGCAACTAATGAATCTCTGATGGGCAGTCTCTAAAACGGTCCGCAGTGACCCTCACCTTCTGGTACTCACACCCTGTGTAATTCATTCCCCTGGAGTGTGCACTGGACTTAACATGTCTTGCTTCTAACTAATGGAATATAGCAGAAGTGATGGGCCCCAAGTGATGGGCTTCTGTCTTAGATTCTCTCTCTGTCCCTGTCTTTCTGTCTCCATCTCTCTCTCTGTCTCTACCTCTGTCTTGTCTTTCTTTCTCTCTGTCTGTCGTAACTCTCTGACTCTTGTCTCTCCTCCTTTTTGTCTCTTTCTTTCTCTCAGAGTCCAGCTGCCGTGTAGAAAACTCCAGGCTACTCTACTGGAAGGGCCTTGGAAGGTGAGAGGCCACACGGACGAGTAAGAAGGCACCTCAGCCAATAACCAGCACCAACTGCCAAGCATGTGAATGAGCTGCTTGGAAGGACACCTTCCAGCCCTAGTCAGGGCTTCAGATGCTGCACCCCCAGCCAACAGTGAGGCTGCAAGAGAGACCCTAAGGCAGAACCATGCAGCTAAGCCACTCCCAGAATCCCGACCAACATAAACTGTGAAATAATAAATATTTGCTGTTTAAGACACTAAATCCTAGGGTATTTTAATAGGCTGTAATAGACTGCAAATATACAATCTCACTGAAATAAGTCTATATTCTATTGTGAGACAAACAGATGATTGAACAATATCAGTGAAAATCTGGAAAATCTGAAAACATTGAAAATTTCAGGTCTAAATAGGCATTTTGTAATTCTTAGTTCTCTGGGTATAAAATATCTATCTATCTATATATCTATCTATCCACTATTTACATAAATATATTATATACACATGACAAGACAATATGAAGTATCATGGAATTGCTTTTTAATAATATTTCAGATTAAGGAATGACACTGATCCATGAACAGTACTAACGAGATCAAACCACTGAATAAATATTGAATGAATCAATTAGTAAACGAACAAATTATCCAGCAACAACACTGCTTTTTGCAACTGTATAATTACCCCTCAATATACTTTAATAAGTTTTATTATCTTCAGAGGACCCTTGGCTGTGAAACAATCTCTTGTGATAGAACCTATTAATCTGTGTATAAATCACATATATTAAGGCGAAAAGATTTGAAACGCCAAAAACCCAAAGTGACTGATCTCAATAGCCTTTGGAATCGTGGTTAAGGAAAGCTTTCGAGTAAGAACAAGAAAATATCATAAAGTCATAAAGTTTTTATTTTTTTAAATTTTAATTTCCTTGTGAGAAAATCACCTTTTTGTGTTGTTTCCTTGTTTTCTGTTAAAAAGCGAGGTGTCCGGAAGTATCTTGAAAAGAACCCAACTTGTAATAATGAAGGGTGGCAAGCTGTTAGCAATATAGCTAAGAACGGCAGAATCACAGGAAACAGGTTGCTTTAGTAGGACTGGCAAAAAGGCAAAGGAAGAATGCTTAAAGAACGTTGAGCTCAGTGTCCGAACAGACACGTAAAGAAAGACTAAGTGGAAATCGCAGACTTAAAGGAATAGCAGCAGTGATACTGAAGCAGAGTAGATGGAGAGCAATCAGTAAGAAATAAACGGCTGCCCTGGCGAGAGGGTTAGGGAAGCCAGTCGCCTCGTGGTAGGATATCCAGACACAGTAAAAACAGATCATTGCAAGCTCCAGGCCACAGATGTCAAAAGAGATAATAGCAGCAACAGATACAAAACATGACAGAAGGGCAATGAAAACGGTTATCCTCAACTTGAGAAAATGAGAAGACATTGAGGAGAACGAGAGGACATAAATCATATTCATTTGAGATAACTTTATTTCTTTAATATGCTTAACTTACCAGCTCAAAAATTTTATGGAGCTGTGCCAGAGTACGTATATTTTATTTGTAAAACAAATTGTGTTCAATGTCTCAGTTAAGAACATTATTGTATTCTCTGGAGCAAAAGTACCTGAACCCAGATATATCTGACTGATCCACTCACTGCTACAGTGATTCCCAGCAAAGGCAGTCAACCTCATTACCACCAGCCTACCTGGTAGAGGAAAGGGACTATATATGTTTGGAGTCCTTCCTTGTACTCTCTAAGCCTCAGATAAATAAATATATGAAAGTGTAGAATAGTGCACTTTCATAACCACAAAATAGTGGTTTTGTTCGTGGCCTCCAATAACTTATCCAAGTTTTTTCACATGAACTATTTGAAAGACTATTTTCTCAATACTACGAGGATTGCATATGACTAGTACCATTCTAGATGAGAGGAGATAAGTGAACCCATCACAGACAGTGAATGGCTCAGGCCATCGGGGCTAATTCTCATGCAAACCCAATTGCGTGGCTGGACTGAAAATAAACAGTAAACTTTTGAGCAACTGCAACCAAAATAAACATCTCATATACAATATTCACAAGAAATATATTGAAAGCCATGTTGTAGCCAAAGTGGAATTTGCAACCAGAGCATTATAAAACTAACTCCATCACCTCAGTAATGGGAAAATACCAAAGCAGCTTGTCAGATTCAGATACAGCTCATAGATTATATCTAGTCAGCTTTCACTAGTCTTGCTAATAACATCCCAGTGGCTCAAAGCTACAAATGTGTTATTTCTCATTCACAACACCTGTTGGCTGTGGGCGAGCCTCTTCTCGGTTCCATGCTTGGTTCCACTGGGTGAGCCATGCTAAAGAAGGAGGCCCCCACCTGGAACATGCCATTCTCTGGAGAGAAGAGGAAAGATGGGACTAAAAACTTTTGTTTAGGGCTTCCCTGGTGGCGCAGTGGTTGAGAGTCCGCCTGCCGATGCAGGGGACACAGGTTTGTGCCCCCGTCCGGGAGGATCCCGCGTGCCGCGGAGCGGCTGGGCCCGTGAGCCATGGTTTTGTTTAATCTCAGCATGCATTGGCCAGAATGTCACATGCACAAGGCTTACATGAAGGGGTAGGAATGATACGCCTTCCATAGAGAGGGCCACCAGAGAGGCGACATGTAGGAATAGGCCCCAGCTCAGAGGGCAGAGAATATGTTGAGCAAATAATACAAACTAACAGAGTTAGAAGGAGCAGAATACTGTAACACCACACCCTGCCTGGGCTACAAGTGAAAGGTAGTCAACAATTTGTACCGAATACTGGAGGAAGCAAACAGCCTCCAGAAATTATTCAAGAAGCTTTTGCATTTAAAGTTGAACGTCAAGCAATTATAAACAAAATCTGGGAATATTGTGTAATTCAAATGAGACTTTCAGTCAAGACTCTGGTCTCCAACGGTTCACACCGTGACAGCATTTGTATAAATATATCTTTTAAGGACAATTTGGTAAAATTTGTCAAAAACCATGAATATATCCTTATCTTGACCTAGAAATTTCAATTTTTGGAATTTCCTCTAATTAGACATTCTTAAAGTAGCACAAAAGATACATTCACAAGCATATCCAGCACAGCAATGTATCTAAAAGCAACCAACTGGAAACAATGTCATAATTAAGCCATAAAATTGGTTTGAAAAATGATCGTGCATTCGCAAAAACAGAAGGCTCCACAGAGGAAAAAGTGAGGGGGATTGGACGGCTTGCCACTGTCATAACCGTAAGACAATCCAGCAAGCATGACAAGGAATAGACTCATTGTATCTGCACAGTGAAATCATTCTTGAGATAGAATGTACTCCAAAAGAAATACCTAAAAAGCTACAAAATTTTTGATTGTCATGATTTGCTATTTCTCACTAACTTTCCATCACCTCCCCAGCTTGAAATAAAACCATATTTTTGAAAATGCCCATCCATATCCTAGTGAAGGGCATTTTCTCAAAACTCTGACATTGCAGTAAGTACTAATTTAAAGAGAAGAGCTCTCAAATATTTTCTTTTCTCTGAGAATCATTCATTAAGTACGTGAGCAGAAGACCTAAAATTTAGGTGAGCATATACACCTGCTGTTGATTTATCCCTTGAGATAATACAGAAGTAGAGGAATAATTAAACAGTTCTGCTGACAAATGCCTCACGTCATATAGGTAGATGATTTTATTTTATACTTATTCATGAATATTTTTTTCTTTTGCTCACAATGTGGTTTTTTTCTTATAAGAGGAACACAGTACTTTTTCCTTTGCTTTCACAAAGAAAAGAGAATTAAAAACAAACAAAACAGACCTTCGGGGTTGATACAATGTGTGAATTCTACACTTGCAGGATTCATGCCTTACATTTTCCTGGCTTACACTATGCAGGCCCAAGAGGCTGCACGCTCAGACTGATGCCCTGGGTTCTCTTAGGCATATAATTCTGGAGCATATGACAATTTCTTGTTCTCCCCTCCTAAACAACACACACACACACACACACACACACACACACACACACACACACACACACACCCCCCGAATGAAGCTCTAAAGTGTTAGATCGCTGTGGCCCTAACACTTCACTGGAAGTGCTTCACTGAGAGAGCTGTGCCAAAGAAGGACCCTCCGTCTGGGATATGCCATCCCACCCAGCGCTCTTTCTATAAACAGATGCACGAAGGAAACAAGATAACTCCTTGCTGTACAAAGGGGACACTGAGAGATCTGACCTCGTCCCTCTTCCTTCTGAGGGCCCATTCCTTCCCCTCCCCATCACCCAGGCCTCTTCCTGCCCAACAACTCGCAGAGCTGCCCTAACTTTTGCTTCCCTGTTACTGGTTATCTTTTCTTTTCCTTGTCTATACGCCTGCAGCTGACCACCCCCTACACAAATGTTGTCATCTCTCAGGCCTGCCACTGTCTTTCCTCTCTTCTGCTGCTATCTCTTATTTCTTCTCTTCTCCATTTTTATCAGATCTTTCCTACTTTTCTGCAAAAAAAAAAAAAAAAGCCCTCAATCATTGGGGCATCACTTTCTTCCCCACATCACCATGTGCCAGGTTTCTCTACCTGCTCATCACCTGTCAGCCTTTCTAGCAGGTCCCACAGGCCAAAACGTCCCTCACAACTCTTACCCTTTGCGCTAGCTGTTGGTGGAATCTGAGGTCTCAAGAAGGTTGTTCTCCACACAGCTGATACATTCATTCATTTTCTTATACACATGTAGCAATAAATATGAAATTAGAACTGTAGCATTTGATATATACTTGGGTTAAAAAGACTCCCTCAATATTTAATCTACAAGGTGCATAGGGTGATTTAATATTTTCCATGAGTGGTATAAAGAAAAAAAATATTACTATTTTATGCTAAAGCCTACTGAAGCGTATTCAGAATACTAAGGAGGGGCAATAATTCTTCTCCTTTAAAAATTCATTTAGAACTTATAATTCATTTGGAATTCATAATTCATGTAGAAAATACCTTGATAGGCTCTTTGAATATAAATGGCAAGGCCTTCAAGGCATGGTCTACAAAATGAAAGTAGAGGAGTTTAGAATTTCCCAAGGACAAATTTGCTCTGGAGATGGAAGGCGAGGGATAAAACGACCAAGAGTGATGACCAAAGACCTAAGGAGAAAGAAAGACCCTAGAAATATGATGTGAAGTCTGAGGAGGGTTCTGATCAGTCTGTGTCAGGTAATGGCAGATAATTTTCTGGGGCTTCTTGCATCTGACATCAAGTTTGAGGTTGACTCCTACCTTTTAATTCCTGCCTTTCTCTACCCACTAATCTTGCCGTCTACAAGCTGTAAGGCAGCTATGATCTTATGCCGATGGGGTCTTGGTAGAATGATGAAAGAGAGAAGGTGTCCAGGATGGACCAGTAAGAGAGAACAGCAGCATCAAGGTATGAGGTGTTCTTTACATTTTTAATTGTGATGAAATACGCGTAACATAAAAATTACCATCTTAACAAGTATACAGTTTACTAGTCTTAAGTGCATTCGCACTTCAAAACTCTTTATCTTGCAAAACTGAAACTCTATACCCATTAAAATTTCTGCACCTATGAACTTGACTACTCTAGGTACATTATATATGTGGACTCAAATAGTATTTGCTTTTTTATGACTGGCTTGTTTCACTCAGCATAATGTCCTCAAGGTTCATAGCATGGTTCAGAATTTCCTTTCTTGTTAAGGCTGAATAATATTCCTTATTCTGCATATACCACACTGTGTTTAGCCATTCATCTGGGGATGGACACTTGGGTTGCTTCCACCTTTTGGCTATTGTGAATAATGCTTCTATGCACATGGGTGTGAGGTGACAGTTTTCAGTAGGAATCAATGGGAGTCAGTCCATAAGCATAGACTGACCCAGCAACATAACCCTATTTCCCAAGAGGGACAACTTGAAAGAGGAAAAGACAGACATGTGAGTTACATACGCAAACTTTTTTCTACTGCATCCATCCATCCATCACCAAACTTGTTTAAGCTTTGTAGAAAACAGATTTTCATATAAAAACTATATAGTAAAACAGACACTTCCACTTAAACTTCCAATAAGCGTCTCTAATTTAACATCAAAACTAATCTGATCCTCCCTTCAAATCAAGCTGCCATTGATGCTCTTCTCTTATCAATTAAGGGCAACAGCATCCTCCCATTTGCTCAGGCCAAAAGGCATAATGCCACCCTTTACTCCTCTCTTTATTTTTTGTTGGCAAATCCTATATATTGCAGCTTCAAATTATATCCTTATCCCAGCCATTTCCCACCACCTCTAGTCTAAGCCACCCTCATCTCTTACTTGGATCATTGCAGTGGCCTCCTAACACCTGTCACTGGTCTTGCTCCTATTCTGTCTATTCTCAACAGGGACCTTTTAAGACTTAAATCATGATGCTCCCCTGCTCAATCTTTCAACACCCTCCCTCTCTGTGGACGATCCAAAGACCTTGCAATGACTTCTAAATCCTTATAGGATCTGGTTTTCTGTTGTCTCTCTGAACTGACCCGTTACCACTCCCCACTCTCCTTATATAGCTCCAGAAACACTGCCCTCTCCACTGTCCCTTGAATATGCCAGCCTTCCCCAACTTTACAGTGTTCACCTTAAATGCTCTCCCCTCAGATCATCCTTGGCTCCCTTTCTCACCTCCCTTAATGTCACCTTTCCTGTTAGGTCTTTCCCAGAAAACCATAGTTAAAATGGCAAATGTTCTCACTCCCTGAAACACTCCCCATCCTCCTTCCCTGCCTTATTTTTCTCCATAGCGTTTACCACCTCTCAATATACTATGCATTTTACTTACTTTTTTTAGACAGTGTCTATCTTCTACCACCAGAACGTATGCTTCATGAGAGTCAGGATCTTACCTGTTTTGCCTGTTAATGTATTCTCAGCAGTGAGCAGTGCCTGGCAGCAAGTGAGTGCTTAATAGGTTTTTGTTGAATTAATTAAATGTGTAAGAATGAAGGCATGAATGAAAGCAAAGAGTGAAGTTTTAGGAAAGAAGAGAGATAAGCAGAAATGTTGTAAAAAGTGGAAACCAGCAAGTGTCAACTAAGATGTTTGCATTTTATTTAGTTGACAAAATATAAATATGGCTTATTTATATTTTTTTATTTTTATATAAATAAAATATATAAATAAATATATTTAAATATAAATAAAATTATATTTATATATTATAATTATATTTAATTTAAATATATATTTAAATTTATTTATATTAAATATATATTTAAATATAAATAAATATATTTATATTTCATAATTTCTTAATTGCCAAATAGTCAGCAATTAAGAAATTATGAAAAAGAAAAGAGGAAAACGGCTTTGACTTCATGATTGTAGAGATTCACCCTAACAAAATCAGTTTATCTTGAGGTTATTTTAATCTTATACTCTGGACAACACTTGTGTAGGATGAAGACACCAATGATGCTTTGAGTGTCTCATTTTATCAACTCATAAGAGCAAAAGTTTTCTTAGACTTGGTAAGATGGTGGACAAATAACTCAAGACATGCTCATAGCTTTATGTTAGTCACACTAAAGACAGACGAAGAAATAAACAAGAATTTTGCAAACTACTCAAAAAACTTCTAGTCAGCACCTGTCCTAGCCCTCACCAAAAGGAACATTTTAAATGGAGTCACTGGAAAACATTCTCGTTTTACTAAGTTGACCCTTTTATTTATCACAAGCTACATGTAAATTACTTTCAGGACTAGTTATATATCCTTCAGCTTCAAGACACATGAACAGATATTTCTTTATGATTCAGTTCTGTGTTTCCAAAGTGGTTTGATACTCAGAGAACATCAATGTGAGAAGACAGCTTCCCCTCTCCAACTTTTCATGAACCATACCCTAAAAGCAGTAGCCTTTGAAATCACACTCTGTCTAGAATCATGTTGCATTTTTTATGAGAGTTAGGAAAATCATGGCTCTGCGAAATGGATGATACCCAGGACTCCTTATTGTCATCCTCTAAATGCATCACTTCCATATATTTCTCCTCTTATTGTCTCTGCATGCTTTTAATTATTTATTGGGTTTTTATAGCATCTTACCTCTAAAGAGTTCAAATCCTATATGGAGAGTTTCTGGCAGTAACATTTAATAGACATTTTCTAAGCATTATGCTACACTAGTAAAGCAACAGTGAAACCTTTGAAAGAGCCTAAGTAACTTAGACGAGGAAAATGAAGATGAAAATGGAAAAGAAAGAAAAGTGGTGAGAGTAGATAGTAGTACATTTACATAATAAATCTAACTCCTTTCAAGCACTCTTCTAAAATCCTTTCATGCTCACTTGTATCTTCCAGACGTACTGTGACTGGGACTGCAGAAAGATGACCAGGGAACTTGTCATATACCTTTCATTATATACATAGCAGTTACATAGCCATCTATGTATAGCAGGTCTTACTCAGGATCATATTCGAAGAGCTACACCCATATTATTTAAATAGTATTGGCCTACACTTACATAACATGTAACACGTGCTAGCCACTGTTCTAAACACTTTATAAGCATGAACATATTTAATTCTCACAATGTCCTATAAGGGAAACACCATTATTAGCCTCACTTCAGAGCTAAGGAAACAGAGGCACAGCTACTAAATGGCAGATCCAAGGCTGGCCTCAAGCCTGTCGCTATCAGAAGCCATGCCATTGACCATTACAATAAACTGAATTTATATCTGCTCTTAGGCTAGAAAATATTAATACTAGACCCTTCTTAATTAACTTCCTTTCACTCTATTTTCTTTGACTTCATGTTTTCTTTTTCCTTCACTCACTCTTGAAGCTGTACTAAATATATTTAATGATTTTACTCATCTATTTCTTAAAGTAAAAGGTCTACTACCCATTGCCTAACTAGAGATCCTAAAGTAAAGTATTAAATTTAATGCTGATTTATTTGCTTAGAGTTGTCATTAGCTGACTACTTTTGTTACTCTGATCTGGAGGACTCTTTTACCCTTAAAATTCTCTAATACTTAGGACAGTTTGCCCTTTAATAAGCCAAATATGAGTAAAATGTGCCAAGCAGAGGTTTAGAGAATAAACTAGGTCCCATTGTCCAGGGAAACATTTAACTTTCTATACCACGGTTTACCATTTCTATGATTAACATATCTTATTTGACACTGCCTTAGTAAAGAATAAGCTATTTAAAACAACACAGATAATAGTTTCCAATAAAAATATTGCATCAAAGTATTTAAACTGTTGTGGTCAGAGGAAACAGCTAAATGATACACTTCAGATGGATAACTGAGAAGTTAATCATTCAAAATAAGTTTTATTTATTTTTTATTTTATTATTATTATTTTTTTCTTGCGGTACGCGGGCCTCTCACTGTTGTGGCCTCTCCCGTTGCGGAGCACAGGCTCCAGACACGCAGGCTCAGCGGCCATGGCTCACGGGCCCAGCAGCTCCACCGCATGTGGGATCTTCCCGGACTGGGGCACGAACCCGTGTCCCCTGCATCGGCAGGCGGACTCTCAACCACTGTGCCACCAGAGAAGCCCCAAAATAAGTTTTAGATGGCAACTGAAAACCTTTCTATTAATATAAGTAACTGAAGATCAGTAATTACGTTTGTCCACGTGTAGACTGAAGTCATATATACCTGCTCTCTGACCACCTTGTCTATGTCTGCCCAACATCTGAAGTTTGCTGGTCGCTGAGACTTTTGAAACATGTATGGAAATCATAAAATCGTGATCGGCCCATCCCTGCTCAGTGAAACCTTTGCTCTCGAGCTTCAATTTCTTCATTCATTCGGTCAGTCATTCATAAAGCAAGCACATGTTGAGCACCTCCTCTTCCCCAAAGATATAGAGAGAAAAGAGAAATTAGAATTTCCTGGCCTTGAAGAAGTCATGTCTAAAAGGAAATTGGATTAATAGACAATTGCCCACACCTGCTTAGACAAGTCACCTCTTAGAGCCCATTCTGTTACTGTAGCTCAAATTCTTTCTTTGTGCTCCAGCTACTGAACTTTTTCTTTTAATTCAACAGACTAGGGACTTTGACAATCCATTTTAAACTAAAGAGTCCACTAGATCATGCATCCCTGGAATCCGGCACCCTAGGTTTTTAATCATTCTAGCCACTCTCTTCCAAAAGCCACTCGAAAAGTGCTTTATACAGTATAGACATTTGATAGCTCTTTAATTAGAATTACATAGCTTTTAATTATCTCAGTATACAGGGCTTACAGGGTATCCATATAATACTTCTAAGTTATCCATCAGAATAAAAAAAATTAACCTGAGTTTTGATATGGACTTTAAAAATGAGGAAAGGGGTATGAAATTGCAAAACTCATTTAATCCAACAAAAGGAGACGTACTATTATGTAATCCTATGAAATTCTTTGGAGAAATGAAAATGACAAATTTAGATTATTTGGAGCAGTCTGTATTCTAAGTGTTGATTGTTACACTTGATATTTAGACTAACAAAAATATTACCAGGTTCTCTGAAATATAAAGAAAAGTAAGAATAATAGTTTAAAACAACAGCAACCACAACAAAACCAATTTACATAGAAGAAGGATAAGGAGAATGACCTCTAAATACTTCCTTGTTGGACTTAACTCTGGATGCAGATATTATCTGCTACCCACTCCTTTAATCGAAAACAGATAAAGTAGTCTTGGAGGTAATTAGCTTTCCTGCATTATAATAATCAAAGAAGTATATTTTAAAAGCTTAAAGTAAAAAATACAGATTTTGCAGGGTAAGAGAACCCAGCATTAATGCCCAGCAGAGTTGCTCAGCCTCATGAAAAAGTACATCGTGCTTGAGTAGCTGAAAACAAACCTAGAGACATAAATACCCTTTCCATTTAAAATGTTTCCTTGCATTTCATATAATTTTATCAGACACATGAGATAAAAGGGTGATCTCCTTAGAGTGGAAGAAGCACCCACTGAAAAGCCACCAGCCCTTCAGGGCCTCTGTACTCTGATCATCATTCATACTCTGAAAGCTATTTCTCTTCTTAGCTGGAGACCCAATTGGGTATCACATAAAAGTTCTATTAAGTTCAGATTTCTCTGTGACAATAAACTTTATTTCCACCCGTTAGAAGGTCTTTTGGTTTCAGTTTGAATCATTTTTCCCTTCTTAATCTTGTTAATGTGTGAGCCCCTGACGGTCTTCCTTTATGACTAAGGCAAATATCAAGCCTGTTGTAGATGGTTTATTTGCAATCTTAGATTTTGGGGTGTGTCAAATGCCATATCTTGGTCTGAACTGTAGGGACCCGTAGTAAAACCTTTCGTCAATTCCATCTAAAGTCATGAGCTATTGTATACTCATTTCCCATCTAGTTTTTTTATACCTAATGGCTTATACCCTATGTTTACAGAGATCACCCTTGAACATAGGCCAAGAGAACAGCCAAATCAATTGAACAGTGTGCATCTTCACTCCATTGAAAAGGAAAAAAAAAGCGATCTTGATCCCTTCTGCAAGCAAAGAGAACTAATATCTTAAAAGTGGAGGTTTCTATGGTAAGCCAAATGCAGTTAACCTAAACAGACTTATTCAACGTTACCTTTTGCCTCGTCTTCAGGGAAAATAATCCTTTCTAGTTTTATTTTTTAGTAAAATAGAAACCAAATATTTTATGGATATGACTAGTGGAAGATACACTGGATTAGGATTCAGGAAATAAAGCAAACCATTTAATAACCACTCTAAATCTCATGATATTAATGAATAAAATATTTTTTTAAATCTAAAGACTTTCCCCCAATTTATGTGCACAACTCATTTGTACATATGGCTAATGAAACATCAAAGAACCCCTTTCCAAACCTCAAAAGGAGTGCCAATCCCTGACAAATATACTCAGTCTTGGAGTCTATTAAAAAACTTCCTAGAATAGAATTGTACCCTTACTGAAACGTGTTGAAGCATTTTCAGTGTGTGCTTTATCTCTTCAGAACATTTGGCAATGGTGGATAATTTTTAAATCATCCAATACCACAGACACAGATTTTACTTGAATTCTTCACATCAATAAAGATGGATAGTTTTATTGGTAAGTTGTATACAAAAAATAAAAAAAGTAAAGGAATTACTTATTACTAAAAACTATTAGCCAGTAAAATCAAATAAATCATTATTTTAAGCCTATTTTATTCTCATTTTTGGAGGAAATAAAAATATTGTAGTGATTTACTCATTACAACATTCAAAAATAGAAATGGTCAACTAATTTTTTCTCGTTGGAGTCTAAAAGTCTGCGGCAACCTCAAGAAGAAGATGGCAGTAAATCCAGGACTGAAAAGCCCAGACTTACTGCTATAAGCCTGACTTACTATTGGTGTGGTATGACACTGAGCAAATGCTCCCAAGGTGACTAAATGAGATAATGTTCCCAAGGTGACTAAATGAGATAACCTCTATCAAGCACATAACACAGCACCTGGCACATACCTAGGACCCACTAAATGTCAGGAATTATCACATGAATCTCTTCCATTGTATGATAAATAGAGAAGTGTCTTTTGTATTATAATATGTAGTATATGTCTTTTGTATTATAATATGTAGTATGTCTTCACAAAGAGGTGTGAAAACCAAAGGTCTTAAAATGGGATAGAAGGGGAATGTAAATTGATACAGCCACTACGGAAAGCAGTACGGAGTTTCCTCAAAAAATTAAAAAGAAAAAAAAAAATTAAAAAGAGAACTATCATATAATCCAGCAAACCCATTTCTGGGTTTTCCCAAAGGAAATAAAATCAAAGAGATATCTGCCACATCTGGCACATATATACAATGGAATATTACTCAGCCGTAAAAAGAAATGAAATTGAGTTATTTGTAGTGAGGTGGATGGACCTAGAGTCTGTCATACAGAGTGAAGTAAGTCTGAAAGAGAAAAAAAATTACCATATGCCAACACATATATATGGAATCCAAAGAAAAAAACAATGGTCATGAAGAACATAGGGGCAAGATGGGAATAAAGACACAGACCTACTAGAGAATGGATTTGCGGATACGGGGAGGGGGAAGGGTAAGCTGGGACGAAGTGAGAGAGTGGCATGGACATATATACACTACCAAACGTAAAATAGATAGCTAGTGGGAAGCAGCCGCATAGCACAGGGAGATCAGCTCGGTGCTTTGTGACCGCCTGGAGGGGTGGGATAGGGAGGGTGGGAGGGAGGGAGACGCAAGAGGGAAGAGATATGGGGACATATGTATATGTATAACTGATTCACTTTGTTATAAAGCAGAAACTAACACACCATTGTAAAGCAATTATACTCCAATAAAGATGTTTTAAAAAAATAAAAAAAATAAAAAATAAAATAAATCAGGCACAGAAAGACAAACACTGCATAACATCACTCTTACGTAGAATCTAAAAGAATCAAACTCATAGTAAGATAGTAGAATGGTGGTTATCAGGGGCTAGGGGGTAAAGGAAAAGGGGAGACATTGGTAAAAGAATGTAAACTTCCAGTTATAAGATGAATAAGTTCTGGTTATACCATGGTAACCATAGTTAATAATAATGTACTGTACACTTGAAATTTGCTAACAGAGTAGGTCTCATGTATTGTCAACGCACACACAAAATGATAACTGTGAGGTGATAGATATGTGATACAAGTGATTGTGGTGACCATTTCACAATATATATGTATATCAAAACATCATATTATATACCCTAAACATATACAGTTTTACTTGTCAATCATAGTTCAATAAAGCTGGAAGAAAACAAAATTCTAGGATACACATTTTTAAAAAAGCTCATTTTTTATGGCATTCTTGGAGATTCATTTGAAAATTATCCTTGGTAGTACACAGAGCACTCCTTAATATTCACATATTATACATTTAGAGTGGTGACTAGACAATTATTCAGTGGCATTTATATTTCTTCTCAGACACAACTTCTTCATGAATAGATATTTCATTTAAATATTCTTTCTCATTTGCACTTCAGTTATGAGTCATCATTTATCATGCTGCATATTCTACAAACAGATGCAATTCATGCAAAGAAGTACAAAACACTTCATGAGTGCCTTGGTGGTCACAGTTGAGTAAGACATTGTCCTCATCCTGAAGTCTCTAGTAGAGGGATTAGTACAGCTCATCAAGAGCTGACCTGCTAGGTCCAGTAGGGTAGGTGTGCTAGAAGCATACAAAATAAACTCACATTATATCCAGATGGGGCTTCAAGCTGTAGAAGCCTACTAAATAAGGATGAAACACGGCAGAATTTAGATAAATGGAGAAAGACAAGGACTTCTAGGTGAGGAAGACTGCAAAATGAAGGAACAAAGTTAAAAAGGAGAAGAGCCATTTCAGGAACAGAAAGCAGTGATGTTTGTAGGAAGATGGGCTAATTGCAGGTAAGAACAGAAAAATAATTTGAGGCTTTCCTGGGTACAGCATTGAATAGCAAGATGAAGAGGTTAACTCTACTAAAATTTACCGTCCATATGAACTTTGAAAATTATTTTAAATGAAAAACAAAAAGGAATTCTATAATTATAAATTAAACATGTTCTTACTATCCACATTATAATGAATATGCTATCACATTTTTAGTTAAGTGAAAGTTCTTACACATCAAACAGAAACCTTAGTTTAATAAATGTGGTAATTTAAAACAGAGGCTTTCTGCTGGCCCACCTTCCACACCGTAGCAAGAAAGTTACTCTCCAGTGATATGTTAATGGAACCCACAGCTATGAGTTATCTCTTCCTTTGACATAGAATTTTATTATCCTTCTTTTTTATTTCATGCATCATACGTCATATTTTCAATTTTAAAGACATCGATTTTCTTTTCTTAAATATTTCACACCTATAAATATTTAGTGTTTGGTGGCAATACACTATAATTGAAAAGTCTCAAAAATATTTGTGTTAAAAAACACAGTATACGAATATATCATTTTCAAAGAATAGATTTTAAACATATTAGCTTTATACTAAAAAATACCTCAGAAATTCCAAAGTTAATGTTTCATAGAATAATTATTATGTGATCCAACTAAACTATTAGTGAACAATTTAAAGCAAATGATTGCAAAATATACTTTGAAAGATTTACAAAGTTAAACAATTTTCTTATCACAAGGGAGTAAATAGTTTCCTCGGGTAAACAAATCTTATCAAAAGAAACTATATGTTAACAGTTCTTTAAAATTTGTGAGGCTTACTTTAAGGAATAACTTAACTCAAAGCTCTTGAAAAACTTTATTAAATCAAATATGAATCATAGCTGGAATCAAATAGCAGTATAGAATCATGAACATACCTCTAGAATAAAGGAAACGCAACATGGCAAAAAAAAGGGCATGCCAATGTGCCCTGATGGTAAAAGTTATGCCATGAGGGGGCAGGTAGGGGGATGTTCCTCTCACAGCAGCTGATAGGAACCAGTGCAACAGGTGGGCTACCATATGTTCTAGAAAGAGGAGCTGAAGCCTGATCTCACTTGATAGGACTAAGAGACTAATTAACAAGAAATCCAGCAATTTTCCAGGACCAGTACCATTCCAGATTATGAGGCCTTATTTTGTTTTACCCATAAATGTTGACCATATCAACTACTTGATAAGGAAAATTAGAGACATTTAATCTTACAATAGGAGGCATCATAAATGGTCATTTTTTCCCATGAAAAAGGATAAAAGAAATTTGCAAATTTCTGATAGACCCGTAAATTGAGTAATTAAAAAAGAAACAAATCAAAGAGCTAAGGTCAATATTCAAGGAAGGATAAAGATCTAAAATGTACAATATGCAACATCAATGAAGTAAATTTGTTCTATGACCCAAAAACAAAGAGATGAGGGCTCCGCACTTACGACATCAGTCCATCCTGAAAATTTCCTGAGACACCCTAGTACCAATCTATGTGGACCCTTCAGAGGGGCAGGCTCTTGGGCTTCCATTCCACACACTTGTGGAAGCTGAGAAGCTCCCTCTCCAATCTAAGATCCAGCCTTCTCATGTGCCCCACATGGCCATTGCCCTGTGGGTATTACTGCTTCCTAGGACTTCTGCCCTGAGCTCTGAGCTTGAGACCTAGCCTTAACTGGAGCTCTATACAACCATTCCCTTTCGCATTCCCTGACTTTTTCCCACAACATTCCTTCCCCTTCCTCTGAGGCACTCCTCTTTCTGCCAAGGAACTTCTCTAAAGCACTCTCTTTCTCTCCCACACCTGTATGACACCTGCTACAAACTATCGAGTGTTGGAGCTTTAACTGAAGACTGGGAAATCCATTGACTTCAGACATCCCTGCATTCTATCCATCCAAATCCCTGAGGCAATGATTACAAAGCCTGACCTAGGGTATTAAATGCAGGGAAGAAAAATATAGAGGGATGTGGACTGAAAAAAAAAAGCAAAACACACAACCTGAAAGTTGTGAGTTATGTTTTATTTGGGGACCTTACTAAGGACGATAGCCCCGGAGACAGCCTCTCAGATAGCTCTGAGGAACTGTTCCAAAAAGTTAGGAAGGAGCCAGGACATACAAAGTTTTTGCTGAGAAAAAACAAACAAGCAAACCATGTAGTCAAACATCAAAAGATAGGGGCTTCCCTGGTGGCGCAGTGGTTGAGAGTCCGCCTGCCAATACAGGGGACACGGGTTCGTGCCCCAGTCCGGGAAGATCCCACATGCCGCGGAGCGGCTGGGCCCGTGAGCCATGGCCGCTGAGCCTGCGCGTCCGCAACGAGAGAGGCCACAACAGTGAGAGGCCCGCGTAACGCAAAAAAAAAAAATCAAAAGATTACTGCTAATCACAAAAAACGGACACCTCAAGTTAATGATTTTAGTGCTTTTCTATATATGGGAAGATGCAAGAG